>NC_065542.1:42373941-43689441 GCF_932294415.1 Quercus robur
TCCAAGCATCGCGGTTTGTTCTAATAAAAGACGTTTTATACAAAAGAGGTTTTTCTCATCTGTATCTAAGGTGTTTGGGCCCCGAAAAGGCAGATTATGTCATGAGAGAGGTCCACGAAGGGATTTGCGGAAACCACTCAGGGGCACTATCGTTGGTGAACAAGCTGATTTGAGCAGGATACTACTGGCCTACTATGAAGAAGGACGCGCAAACTTATGTCAAAACTTGTGACAAATGCTAGAGATTTGGCAATGTCATTAGACAACCGTCTGAGGAACTCACCCCTATGACGGCCCTGTGGTTGTTCGCTCAATGGGGATTGGATATCATGGACCCTTTTCCAATAGTAGTCAGGCAGCTAAAGTTCCTTGTAGTTGGCATCGACTACTTCACCAAATAGGTGGAAGAAGAAGCCTTAGCCACTATCACAAAGAAGAATATTCGGAGTTTTGTTTGGAAGAATATCATTTGTAGATACGGGATACCCAGGGTGCTTGTCTCGGACAACGGAAAACAGTTCAACAATAGCGCATTCAGAGATTTCAGTTCGGAACTAGAAATCAAGAACCACTACTTGTCACCTGCTTGTTGACACCCTATTTTGCAACCCATATTTAACCTCACATGGAGGGTAAAAGGGTAATTTCACATTGCAAATATGCATCTTGATTCTGGTCATTAGATCCTTAATCTCATTTCACCAAAGTGATCTTGATGTTGTAACGATTAAATCAACTGGTCATGAGCCATAATCGGACCATTAGATTGAAAGTTATCATCAAATCAAGTTTTAATGGCTGAGATGTACTATCACAAATTGAGTCCGACTATATGTGATTATGAACAATTGATTTCAATTGGTTATAAGTATAATCAATTTGAAATCGATGATGTGTCATAATTTGATTGGTTAGGACTACATTTTATGATAGGGTTGCACACACCTAATTAACTAGATAGTTAAACATTAATTATTCAATGAGTAATTTGTGCAATTATCTTTTAATCTATATATATATATATATATATATATAAAACCGAAGCCTCTACTGGCACCACAATTTTCCACGTCATCACAATATTTAAAAAAATAAAAATATTATAACTCCTCAAAACCCTAGCAACCTTACCCCTCTCTCAAGTTAAGAAATATAAAGCCACGGTTTCTGCAAACTCTCTCTCTCCAAACGTAAATATCAAATTCAACTCCTTTAATTTCTCTTTATATTTTTTAGGCTTCTATAGAGTTATAGTGAGTTATGTTGATTTTGTTTTTTGTATGTGTGTGTATAGATGGTCATAATACTCCGGTATTTCAAGAGAAGTTTATGTTTTCATTAATTGAAGGCCTTAGAGAGATAAGTGTTGCAGTTTGGAACAGCAATACAGAAGACGATTTTAGTGGCAGCGGAAAGTAATTACTTTGTCTCATATTTTTGTTTTTTGAATTGATTTTGTGTGCTTTTTAGACCCTTTTGGATCAATTTTGTTAATTGGGTGTTTTTTTTTTTTTTTTTTTTTTTTTTTTGATAGGGTCCAATTGGGGAAGGTTCTTTCAAAGGGTTACGATGACCGCACTTGGTGTCTGTTTACTAATAGTGGGGGATAAGTGCTATAAATTACTAACCCTTTTAAGTGTATAATCTGTTTCTAAAATTTAAGTGGATGGAGGGGTTTAAGTTTGCTCAAATTAACAGAATCTTCACATGTTCTTGTAGTGGAAAGGCTTTGATAGTTTTATTGAGTTAATTCAAAGTCCTGATATATTAATAAGTTTGGATTATATAGTAACACAAACAAATTAAATTCGTTGCTACCCGTAGAATACTGTGTAGTTTGGATTATATTGTAACACAATCAAATTAAATTCGTTGCTACCTGTAGAATACTGTGTGAAGAAGTTGTTACAATGCTCAAATTTTAATTTCATTTTGTTCACCATTGAATACTCATATAATTAATTTCCAATTCAGTGTTCAAGAATTAAACCAAAATTCTAACTGCGCTATCATAAAATATTATTATTAGTATGAATTTTATGGAGTTACAGTGTTCAGGAATTAAACCAAAATTATTTTAAATTATCTATAATATTTTATCCTCCGAAAATTTTCTCTCTTTAATTTTAGTATATTGTGTTTCTTAAACTATAGAGAGATTTTCTTTGTTTCTTATTCTCAATAATAAATCATTTTATTGCAATACCGATAATTGTTTGAGAAATCCAATATGTTCATATCTCTATAGAATAGAGAATAGTAGAAGCCAATTTTATTACAACTACTTAAATTGAGTTGATTTAATTTTGTACAATTACAAAGTATAGCATGAAAGATAATGGAATTAATTGTTGTAATTTTTATTTTCTTTCCATGTTTTGAATTTCCTCTATATTATTATTACAACTGAACAAAGATTGAGAAAGTAACATTACTACTCTAATTTGAAGTTTAATGCGTCCTTCTCAAGTCATGGTCTTTATTTGTATATTTGCAATTTATATTTCTAATCGTTGATGAGAAATTAAGGCTTAGTTGCACAATATGTGTAAATTCTTCAGAAGGCTACTTTAAATAGTAAGTCAATGTGTTTCTTACATTTGAATATTAGTTAGAATTATTTTCAAATGATTGTACCAATAAAAGTAAATGTGTATAAATTTTGTTTAACTATCCCGTGCATTGCATGGGTTAGCGACTATTTAGAGTAAATTTGGAACCAATTAAGTCTGAAATGGGAGTGATTAGAGCCATTTAATGTTAATTGGGAGCTAATTTGGGACCTATTAATGTTAATTGTGCTGAAACCATTTTCTAACAAATGACCTCTGCTCACCATTTCATCGATATCTCTCAGTATATTTTGAATCTGTGAATGAGGTTAATTTTCTTAGAAACTAGACATCTGGGGCATCAATTTGAGCATAAGAATGAGATAATTCCGATCAGAATTGAGGCAGATATGATTTTTCAAAGTTGGCTCTACAGGCTATTACAGCAGCTACGGGAAAACCGAACTTTACTTGCTCTTCACTCTCATCAATCTCCACATTTAATGCACCTGATTTCTCCAAAGGCTAAAATGAGGTCTAGGTTCATGATTCTTTGTCAACCCTCATTAAATGGCCTTCTATTCATATTTCCTCCACCACTACTATATAAACCCCCCTTCTCCTTCATTCCAAAGTACACAAAAAAATCCCCCTCTCTTCTCTTCTCTTGAGTTCTAGTGAAGTTGAGTAGTTTTGTCATATCTTGGTCTTCCTAATACTCAAGGTATTGAGTGAGACTCACTCTCCCTCTCCTAGCTCTTCTTTTCCTCCACCCTTATCAAGAATCCCCTCCTCCATTATATGGATCTTGCATGAAGATATAATCCCCTTCCCTAACTGTTTGTTTATATTGCCATGATGAGAATTTAAGATTAAAGCATGATAATTCCCTTGAATATGTTTGAATGTTCTTAATTATTCTTATGTGTTCTTCACATGTTCTTAGTTGTTTATCATATGTTCATGCATATCACTAGATTTAATCTTAAATCCACATCAAAAATATGAAAAACATGTTTGTTTAGTAATTCTTTCAAATCCTTGAATCTAGGTTATCACTATCCACACACATTCACTAGAGTTTATTTTTCAATCCAAATGTCATGCTTAATAAATTGAATTAAGGTTTATCACATGCACACACATTAAATTCAACATTTAAATTGATTGACATATTGAATGATGTGATATGAATGTTGGCCACCATAGTCTAGAAGACCGGTTTCACCGGGCAAGGTGGGTGCCTAACACCTTCCCACCTTGTAACATAGCCTCCGAGCTTAGATTAAGGGTTAGTAGATCAAATGCTTATCCATGTAATTTTTGATTTTTAGATTGTAACTAGGAAACAAAGCCATGTACTTTATCTTAGATTGTATCTAGGATCAAAGCCATGTAATTTTCCTATGATCAATGTAAATTCAATTTCAAATTAATAAAATGAGGAATTTTTCATTCATGGTTTTCTTATTTTTCCAATAATTAAATAAGTGACGACTCCATTGTAAAACCCTTAATCTAAAGGGAAAAATATAATTAGTCGAACCTCCATTTTGAGAGGCAATAACACGACTCCACCCATTCATGTGGATTTGGCTCAACATCCTATAAAAACGGGCCGGGGGCGTGGTCTCTCACACTGCTCACCCACAAGCCAACAGATAGGTGGAAGTTACAAACCGATCCTTGCTCAAGATTAGCAAGACTCGGCTCGAGGGGGCAAAGGGCATATGGCCAGAGGAACTACCGCGTGTTTTATGGGCATATTGGACAACAATAAGAAAACCTACCGGGGAGACACCATTCCGACTAGCATACGGAAGCGAGGCAGTCATCCCAACAGAGGTAGGGCTCACGAGTTACCACGTGGAGAATTATGACGAGAACAAGAATGATGAAGCTATATGCCTGCAACTTGACCTGGTGGGCGAGGTCCGAGCAACAGCTGAGCAAAGGATGGCATTATACCAAAACCTTATGGCGAAGCACTACAACTCCAAAGTCAGACATAGAGGCTTCCAGGCAGGAGACCTAGTTTTGAGGAAGGTAATGGGCACCGCTAAAGATCTTACCCAAGGAAAGCTCGGCCCCAATTGGGAAGGACCCTACAGAATTACATCATGGCTGTTGATGGCCATTTTTGTGAATCCATATCCAAAAGCCCATGAGGAAGAAAGCCCAATAAAAATCAAGGCCCAAAGACTCACCAAGAAGACCGAAGAGTAAGAAAGGTCCAGAGAAAGAAGTGAAAGGGAAAGTGATCTACAGCAAAATGTAGATCTGCAGCAAATTACAAATCTACAGTAGAATACAAATCTGCCGCAGAATACAGTTCTTCGGCAAATCAAGACAAATTGGGCCTAAGACCCTTTTGATCTAGTCAACATTATTTGGCCCATAGAGACCCAAATCCTTTTGTATAAAAGGATAGGTGTGAAAACTATATGAAAAAACACGATGAAAAGAAATAAGGAACAGTAGGAAGTGTCAGTAGCAGGAATCACGTGAAGGAAAGAAAAGCCAAACCAAAGGAAATGACAAACAGCAGGAAACGCGTGAAGAAATAAGACAAGAATACGCAGCAGAACGAAACAAAACTAATCTGCTATGGTAGAAATGGCGTAAGAATGAAAGAAGACAAAAGTAGAAGATAGTAAAGCAAGCACAGAAGGGCTAGAGCACCACCAACCTGTACCCAACCAATACAAGGGAGGTGGGCCCACGGTCAAGGGGATTAAGAGGGTGTGGTTTGGTGGTGGGGGGAAAAGGGGGTCTATATTTGGTTTCCTGCCATGACTTCTTTTGGGAATATACCTTGTTGGGATGGTATCTTACCCAAAAGAAGTAATAGATGGTTGGGACCATCTGATGCATGCTATAGAGCTAGGTAGCCCAATCCTTATCCATTTGAACTTAGAGGTAGAGGTATAAAGTAGGAACAAACAAAATGGAATTTTGTTATGAGATGAGTAATGGTGCAACTGACATATTCTGAGTAATGGCAGTGGTCGGGGCAACCAATGGGTTGGTGGGTAGTCCTAAAGGGATGCCCACAACAAACCAAAAACAGTTGGTGAAGCCCTAGGGGTAAAAGGGAGAAATCCCATTGAATCAGTTCGCTATAAAAGGAAGAGGTAACTATGGCAGAAAAGGGAGGACCAGATGGGGGGGAGGCACCTAAGGGAGGCACTTAGAAAGAGAGAGTCACCCAGAGAGAAGGACCCAAGAAAAGAAAAGGTCAAATGGGGGGACAACCCATGACAAGAGAGTAGTAAGAAACTAAAAGTAAAAAATGAACAGAGTGAAAGAAAGAAAGTGGTAAAAAGAAGAGAAAAAATACGGCAGGAATAAGGGCATGCATCAATAGACCATCTTTTCCCTCCCTCTTTGCAAACCCCCTCTTTGATGTCCTCAAAAGTAATAGCTAGTAGCAATTTAGGACTATTCTCCAAAATGCACAACTTTGATAGCAAAAGCCTATGACAAGATTGTTCAAGTTGGGGTTTGGGTTCTTTCTTGGTTTACTTATCCTATGGGAAGATTCAATACTTGATTTCAATTGCAAATATATTTGATTTCTCTCATTATAAATTATATCTGTTGTATTTAGTTATTCTGCCGTAGCACGTTTTTATCATGTTTGCTGCATCAGTTGTCCTGCTATGGTATCTTTACTTGTTGTACTAGTTATTCTGCTGTAGCACCTTTTCATTATATTTATCGTGTTAGCTATTATACTAGCTAAACCTTTTCTACTGAAGCTTTCTTCTTTATTTGTTATTACGTGTTTTACTTTTGACACAAACTAATATTTATCATGCCATAAGTATATATATACATATATCTTGTTTCTCATTTTTTGCAAAATATATTTTATAGATGTATATGTGAATACGTATAAGTATATTTACTAATATGTGTATGTATATATTTGAGAATATGCTAACCCATGTAAGCTAACATTTGCTTGATTGGTATTTTTTTTGGGTTTTAGATTTGTTTATGTGCAGGAAGTAGAAAAGTATTTCTGCAGTAAAAAAATGAAGAGTAGTCATTCACATTGCAAAAGGCTTTATTGCACGGCAGAAAGCTATAATGCACAGCAGACAGTTTTAATGCACAACAGACAGCTTTACTGCACAACAGAAGACTTTAATGCACAGCAGAAAGCTTTACTGCACAGCAAATGGTTTTATTGCACAGCAAGAAGTTTTACCGCATAGCAAAAAAGTCAGTCCTATACCAGAAATTGGAGAAAAGTTCATTCTGCGGCAGAAACTGGAGAAAAGTTCCTTTTGCGGCAGAAATAGAGGATAAGCCCACTATGTAGCGTCTTCCCTTGGATTTGGACTCAACGTTTGCACACAAACTGGTAGCAACAAAATGTTACTTTGAAGCCCATTTTGCAGAGTGCCAGGCCCGACTTCCTTCTTAGAAAAAGAAACGTAAAAAGAACTCTCTACCATCTGGAGACGCTAGACAGGCGATAGTTGCAACATCCATGGAACGCCTACCTACGGAAATACTACCAGTAAAGATGACGACGTAGAAAACAACATCCACCAAACCTTCAGTTTACTTTTAGATAATTTTTGCTACATTTTCCAGTTTTTTTCAGTTCACTATTTAGACGATTTATTTTTGCTGCAATAATTTTTAAGTATCTTTTTAAGCTTCTCCCTAGAGAAATTACTCTCCTACGAATAAATGACTATAATAAGAGAAGTATTCAGATATGACTAGTGTTTTTTATTCCACAAAATTTTATCAAGCCCACAAAGTGGACGGGTACATCTGAGAAGGAATGAAATAACTGAAATCCTTGTGGACGGTTTTTCATCCCAGGAGGATGAGATGTCCTGAAGTCCATAAAAGGACAAATTATTACTCAAGTCTATAAAGTGGACGAATATTCTTATGGTGGTTCATCCAAGAAGGGTGAAAATTACCGCCCAACAGATGGACAAATATATCACGAAGTCCAATAAAATGGACAACTCACCTATAGAGGATGAGATGTCCTGAAGTCCATAAAAAGGACAAGTTATTACTCAAGTCCATAATATGGACAAATATTCTTATGACGGTTCATCCAAGAAGGGTGAAAATGACCGCCTAACAGATGGACAGATCTATCATGAAGTCCAATAAAATGGACGGCTTACCCATAGAGGATGAGATGTTCTGAAGTCCATAAAAAGGACAAGTTATTACTCAAGTCCATAATATGGATGAATATTCTTATGACGGTTCATCCAAGAAGGGTGAAAATGACCGCCCAACAGATGGACTGATCTATCACGAAGTCCAATAAAAAGGATGACTCACCCATAGAGGACGAGATGTCCTGAAGTCCATAAAAAGGACAAGTTATTACTCAAGTCCATAATATGGACGAATATTCTTATGACGGTTCATCCAAGAAGGGTGAAAATGACCGCCCAACAGATGTACGGATCTATCATGAAGTCCAACAAAATGGACGGCTCACCCATAGAGGATGAGATATTCTGAAGTCCATAAAAAGGACAAGTTATTACTCAAGTCCATAATATGGACGAATATTCTTATGACGGTTCATCCAAGAAGGGTGAAAATGACCGCCCAACAGATGGACGGATCTATCACGAAGTCCAATAAAATGGATGACTCACCCATAGAGGACGAGATGTCCTGAAGTCCATAAAAAGGACAAGTTATTACTTAAGTCCATAATATGGACGAATATTCTTATGACGGTTCATCCAAGAAGGGTGAAGATGATCGTCCAACAGATGGACAAATCTATTACGAAGTCCAATAAAATGGACAGCTCACCCATAAAGGATGAGATATTCTGAAATCCATAAAAAAGGCATCATTATTCACGTCCACAAAATGGACGAATGGAATACAAGTCCTTGTGGATGGACTCATCCTGAAGGATGATGAAACAACGAAAATTCCCAAGATGAACGGTTCATCCCATGAAGATGAAAGTTTTATCAGTCAAACAAATTGACGGGTCTAATATAAATGAGCAATTTATTAGCCCCATAAGATGGATGGTTCACCCTGGGAGGATTCGTCCAAAACAAATAACAATCTGCAAGACGGGTAAAACAGGATGGACTCGTTAAGTGGAAAACATTAACATTTTGTCCCTCAGCAAATGGACTCATTCTATAAATAATAACCAGTGAATAGAGTCAACAACACATTAAGTTAATATCACATTAAAAGTTGATCACATTCACATCAACTACATGACGGATAAGTTATATATTGATTGAAGACCACAACAAAAAAGTCAATAAAAGGACGATGGTTAAAATAAAAAAATTAACTGTTCTAGTCTTTACATAAAACAAAAATCTATTGATGAACGGTCGGGGTATCATCCTCATTTGCATCCTCAGGATGATGGATACCTTCTTCAACTATTTTCTCCTGGCCTCTTGGAGCAGCGTCCCCGTCACCTTGAAGGACGACAACGACATCTTCATCTTCACAAAAAGGTCCTCCGTACTCTCCAAAAGGACAAGCTAAGCTGTTGAATGGGCCTGAGTCTCAATGGAGACATGGGACACGTCCAGGTCTGGATAAGAACTCTTCACCTGATAGAAGGCATCATCAAAACCTTCAGTAAATGATTCTCCAAGTTTTGAAAGGAGGGCGTCGGAGTCCCGATACTCGTGTACCGCTTCCTCCTTCGCCTGACGAAGTTGGTTCTTGGTGTCAACAATTTCTTTCTCTTTGTCCTCTAGAACCTTCCTCAATAACTCCACTTGCTTTTCAAGCTCCACTCTGTCTTGCTCCAAGCGGGCAAGTTTCTTCTCCATACTCGGCCTCCAAGCCTTTTGCCCGTTCAACTCGTCCTCCGTCGAATTGGCCTTTGCCTTGACACGCTTCAAGGCCGTCTCATGGCTCAGGCAATGACCCATTAGCCCCTTCATCATTAACATTGCCTGAAAGCGAAGCAGAATTAGAAATATGGCAACATAAAAAATATAAATAGAAGATGGATGGACGTAATTACCTGAGCAATGCAGAAAAGCCCCATCTCTCCCATTGCTTCAGTAGCATGGTTGCTCAGGTCCTCATAGTCGTCGGTTGAAATTATGGACGCAAGCTTCTCCAAAGCATACTTAGAATCCTCACGAAGGAGGACCCAACGGTGTCGGGACCCTTCATTAAGCCCTTCCCTTGTCCTATTCCGATTGGGGTAACCGTTTTCTTTATTTCGGCTTTCAAACCCATGACGGTCTCAAGGGCGGTCTTGGGCTTCTTTGGAGGATGGTCTATTTTCTCCTGTGGTTTTCTTTTAGTGGATGGATTAGATGAACCCGTCCCCTTGGAGGTACCCTTCACTTGTTTTTTCATGGCAGCTTGCTGCTTGATATAAGCCCTTCTCTTGGTAGTGTCCATTTCTGCAAGATAGTGGACAGGCGCTTAAGAGCGAAAATAAGCATAACAAAAACTCAAGGTGATGGACTTATGTTGACGGACTTGGGCTTCGTATCGATGGGCGGCTATGGTTGGCTTTGGTCCATCACAATACCAGTACAGTGTATCCAAATTGACCAATTTAGCCTACGTCCTCTCTTCAAGCTTGGTTTTGTTAAAAATCTTATCCAAAAAGCTGAACTGTTCAAGTGAAACTGGAGGACGGTCCCGAGCTGCATAAGAAGACGGACAATTATATGTTGAAGAAAGTTGAAACAAAAATAAATATTTGTTGATGGATGCATACCCGACGGTGGCATTATGCCCCATGTTTTGTCAACGGGCATAAATTCGTTGTCACCAGGGTGACACATCCACTTGTCACCTTCTAAAAAGAAGTAACGACTCTTCCAATCCCTGTTGGAGTCAGGGTTCTCACAAATGAGCCTTAGCAACAGGCTCCTAGGCGTGAAGTTGTACATGCCCTTGGACTGAGAAACCTCAGCAGGATGGTAACAGTGGAAAAACTCTTCCACCGTCAGCCTCTGTGCTTCGTCTGACATGGCACTGTACAGGACCTCCACACTAAGAAAGACCCTCTAGGCATTTGGGGAGATCTGGTTGATGGACAATCCAAGGTATTGGAGGAGACGATGGTGAAGGGTGCTTAAGGGAAACCTGAGCCCTGCCTTTAGCATTGGCTTATAGATTCCTATGTCTTCAAGACTATCGTAGTAACACTTCTTTGATTTGTAGGGTAGACGCATAGGTATACGGATGGGTATTTGATACTTATCCCTAAGTGTTTTGAAGTGTGATTCTTTGATTTTAGAAATAAAATCATTGACCATCCATAAGGGAAGTAGGATGAACTCCCTCCCTAAGCCCATCAAGGTCCTATGACAGATTGGATTGGGGGATCGGCATCCATTAGACCATCACTAGAGTCAGCTTTTGACCTCTCCATCTCTGAATCCTCATCCCTTGAAGAGAAAGCTGACAGACTCCTCTCCTCACTGGGACTATTAGGGTCTTTGTGACTTGACGGGTACACTTCATCGTAGCCCGCTCCATTGCAGACAAACGACTGGTTACTTGACGTACTAGACATGACCTACATGTGACGGTAAATCCTAAGACTGATGGGACTATAATGGTTGGCGGAAGTGTAAGAGTCTACAAAAATAAGAATGCGTAAAATTTGAAGTAAAAGGAAAAGAATGCTTACTAGGATGAAGTCAAACGGTAAAAAGGTGTTGATGACGGATGCAATAGCTAAACAGTATGGACGTCTAATAAGGATGACAGACACAATAGTTGAACGGTATGATCATCTGATAAAGATGACGGGTGCGCTCTGATCGTGGATTTCAGTAGAAAGTAAAGTAATGAGAGGAAAGTATCTCAGTTTATATAGGGAGAACAGCACGGAAGACAAAGGGGCGCTTCGTCCAAGTGAGCGACCATTCAGTAAACGCCACGTGTCCATCATTAATGATCCTAGGCTAGCCTGTCAAGGCTGGGGGCATTCGTCAAAAAATCCGGATTAAACCGTCACCCCGCAGGTCCTTCCACTTAGATAGAACGGACCCACGGGGTGAGGTGGCAACTGAAGAGGGAGAAAAAACTAGATATGACGGATCAGATTATACGGATGGATCCTATGTGGACGGACGAAAGGGTGGACAGACATAAAGGCCACGTGGCACTTAATTAATCATTATGTGGTCTCCAAGAAACCCTAAAGGGAAACGGTTTGCACCTCACGATTAACCCTAGTCCATAGAGTCCCAATATGAATGGAATTCTAACATAAGGAGAATTCTGGAATATACACTCATTAATGGAGATCTTCCCTATAAGGAAAAGACTTATGATGCAAGTCAAGGGAATTCAGTTCTACGCCACTATGAAAACCCAAAGACCCTTAGAAAACAGGTACGCATAATTCACCCCAGCTTTGTTACTCTAAAGTTGTGAAAAGTTCTAACTTGACCTTCAGAGGGTATTTGGCCAACACCACACCGGTGCTCTCTGTTAAGTCTTCTCTTTTCACACTGGTGGTTTTTCGGCATCATCAACACTCATAGTACTCGAAGCATCAAGTAAAAGCCAATACAAAATACAACTAGAGGAGGGGTAGAGAAATCTGAAATGATAATGCTAACAATGGATGGTACATCTATTCCATGGCAAATACCCCAAAGTTCAGCAACCATAAAGTGAGTGTAGCCAATGCTTCTAGAAAAATCATTGATCTCTAATGAGACCCCTTGCATTGGTTCTTCTTGAGTTTCCCTGGGTTAACCCATCTATGTTAAGCTTGAAGAAACTATACGGATGGGCTTTCCATCCAATTAGAGTGCATTTCAGTTGAAAGCCTTGCCATACCTGGCAAGGAGTAGAAGTGATCGATGTAAAGGGCTTTGATCTTCTCGAGAATTTTACAAGGTTCAAAAGGTAGGTTCTCCATGATGATTTTATTGCGAGTCATCCTATGACCCAAATATTAATAGGGAATTTCATCAAAAAAATAGTAATAGGGAGCACTGCACTCTAGTTGATATCAAGATGGCATGTGGTTTTGTGGGAGGAAGAATACATTGTTTTGACCCATTTAAATAGGGATTAGTCATGGAAGTCATCAGGAAGGTGTTGTATTTGGATTTTAGAATTTGAAATAAAGGTGTATAAATTATTCAGTATAAATCACTCCGTTTACAATATTTGTCCAAACTTTTTTTTTTTGAGAAAATATTTGTCCAAACTTTTAAAATGCATGGTTAGCATTTTTTTTAATGGGTGCAAGATTAACCATTCATTTAAAAGTTTTGTAATTTTGTTGTAAAGTATATATTATCATCTTTAGCCAAAAATAAATAAATAAATAAATAGAAGTAAAACATATCGTCTAAAATATGATTGGACAAAGTTTAGCTATAAAGTTGTTTGTATCCTTAGGCTACAATCTCACTCAATATTTTTTTATTGAATGTGAATTTTGACAAATGCACCGTTGGATTGCACCTTCTTCTTATATCCCTATACTTGCAAAATTTCTAGAAAATTAAAGATCAATAGCTGTGTCATCAATAAATTGTTTAAATTGCAATTTTTTGTAGTTTAAAATTATGTATAAAATATAAGCTTATAGATCATATGGTAAATAATATCTGATTGACACAAAATTTGACATGTGTATTATGAGCGTAAAAAACATATAATTCAATGATTAAATTTTCAAAATATTTAGTAATATGTATTTTATTGAGTAAAGTTATAGCCTTAGACTACAACTTACTTTTGTAGCTAAACCCTTTCAAATGTGATTCACAATAACATTAACAAAGAAGTTATCCACATGCATTATACATGAGATATGATTTCACTTAACCAATTGGAGTCCACCACAATTTAAAATTGCTAAACTCCGCCCCATGTTGTAAATCATCATCGAACTCACCACACAATCACCACCCTCCTTATTGTCACCAAAAAAAAAAAAAAAAACTCAACCTTAACTCCATTCACACCTTGCCCATGAAATAAGATCCATTAAATGTGAATACCCAACCATCCCACCCAAAATCCCATTCCATCCCCTCCGATCAAAGTGAGAAGAGAGTGTGATATTAGATGGTCAATCTTAGCGAGATAGAACACATAAACACACCCCTCATTGGTGGTCATGAGAAGTTGATAAGAGGTGGAAGTTGATCATGAGGAAGATGAGAGTCTGGTGATATAAAAAGAGAATTAAGGGATATTAAAGTAAGTTTATATGGTTGAAAATTTCAACTATTAAAATACCCTTCAATTACTCAAATGCAATGTAATTTTCACATGAGTTATCTTCTGTCCAAGTTAACGTTCAATTTAGACGGCAAGGTGGAAATTAGGGCCAAAACTTTGTGTAAATTGAGTAAAAAATTACAATGGAAGAGTATAATTTTCCCTATAAATTTACCAAGAAATGATGAGGTGTGCTTTGCAAAATTTGTTAAAATATAAATTTTTATGATATTATGAATTTGAACTGACATCTTACTAGGGTTTTGGTAAAATAATATGCTTTGCGTAAGTTTTTGGCCTTTTACCCCAAATGCAAAAGAATATGGGGAAATAAAAAAAACAGTGTTGGCCAATACCAATTTCATTTAAAGAAATCGACAATAGCTTTACTAAAAAAGAAATCGACATTAGTATTGTCAATTTCATAACCTTTTCAACCGGTATTAGTATTGTGGGGTACAAGAATTTAAATAAGGTATTTGCACCACGTATCATACCCATGGTTGAGGAGGCCATTATCGTGTCAATAAGGTCACATGCCCAGATAGTAAGGCCACGTTAATGGCATGTTACCAGAGGAGGTCATACTGTAAAGAAAGAGCTTCAGGGAGGGGGCTAGCCCTGACATGACTGAAGGGATGGTGGCTGTCACCACATTTAATGCATCCCACTAAACCTCTTGGCTGCATTTATGTGGAGAAGACCCCTGAACAGTGCTGCCTTGGCTGCTCCAACTCACAAGGGCTTGGGAAGGTGTTTGATGGGACAAGCACTCAAGTAGTGGCCTGAACGATCAACAAATGGAGGGCCAAGATCATCTAAAAAGAGCTATATAATGTAAGAGACCCACCAGGGAGAGGGGATAGAAAAAACTGTAGAGAACACACTATAGCAACAAGAATTGAAATTGTATCCAAGTCTAAAGGAATCATATACAAGAATATCCTCCTTAGACCTCGCCATGGAAGGATTTCCTTGCTTTAAACTTGTCTTCTTTACTTTCCTAATATCTTTGATCCATTGTGCGCGTGGCCTGATCCATTGAGGCCTAACTTTCAAGCCCATTCTCTACAAATTTATTGTGTTGGGCTCTTTGGGCCTGCATCCTTCTATCCTTTGGGCCTAGGAATCAAAAGCACGCCCTTACAATTGGAATCGTTTGTGGGAAGGCTTGAGCTTCAGTAAGGTCAGCGTCCAACCATGGTAGGATCAGGGCAAGACTGGGAGGAGTCCATTGGTTCCCCACGTTAGGACCTTAAGCGAATGAGGGACTGCGAGGTTAGTGTGCACACCACGCATACTAGCAGGAGCCAGTCTCAAGGTGGGAGTTACATCTCTCATAAGGAAAATATCGGAAGCATGCAATTGGAGATTAATCATCTTCGTAGGAAGTTACGCCGCGAACGACGGAGAAGGACTCCCTTAGACTCTGACCCCTCCTCTGATGATGATGGAGATGGTAGCTACAGGCCTAAGTCTAGGACTCCCTCCAGTGAGTCTTTTTCGTATGATGAGGAACATCATTACAAGCGGAGGAGTAAGAGTCCATCTCGCAAAGGTACGGGCAACGATGCTATGAGCAAGGCTCTTAACCAGATCTTTAAATCATCGTTTACGCGTAGAATCGAAGGGGAAAGCTTCCTCGGTGGTTCACTCAGCCAGCATTCACCATGTATAACGGTAGAACGGACCCTATGGAGCATGTCAGCCAATTTAACCAGAGAATGACCGTCCACTCCAGGAATGAAGCCTTGATGTGTAAAGTGTTCCCATCCAATTTGGGGCCCGTGGCGATGAGATAGTTTGATGGTCTAAAAGAAGGTTCTATTAGCTCCTTTAAGGAGCTAACTAGGGCCTTTGGGGCTCGTTTCGTAATTTGCAATAGGGTTCCTTGGCCCTTGGGTTCCCTGTTGTCTATGACCATGCAGGAGGGGGAGACCTTGAAAACATATTTCGACAGGTATTGGGAGATGTTCAATGAGATAGAGGGGGACTTTAATGATGTGGCTATAAGGACTTTCAAGGTCAGCTTGCCCACCGAGCTTGATCTAAGAAAGTCTTTGACCAGGAAACCGGTTAGGAGTGTAAGTTAGCTTATGGACTGTATTAATGAGTATAAGCTGATCAAGGAGGACTAGCAACAAGGAAATGGGAAAGCCAAAGTGGTCCCTCAGGATAAAAGGGATTTCAGGTTGGATAGGTATAATAACAACCGACCTTGGAGAGATTTTATGGGGCACTCTGGATCTACTACTACTCAGGTAGTTAGCACCGTGTTCGGAGAGCCAATGCACCAAATCTTAGAGAAAATTAAGAATGAGTCATACTTTCAATGGCCAAACAAGATGGAAGGAGACCCCACAAAGCGAAACCAGAGCCTTTATTGCCAATACCACCGGGAGCGGGGGCACACTACTAAAGATTGCAGGACATTGTGGAGTCACTTGGAGCAGTTGGTTAAAATGGGAAAGTTGAAGCAATTTTTATCAGCCTAGTGGGCAAGGTGGTCAAGCAAGGTCGAGGGCTTATAGAGACACTTCCACAAGACCACCTTTAGGTACAATTAATGTCATCCTTGCTGCTCCAGGAAGGACTAGTTCTCAGCCATCCAAGGTGCTATCTATAGCTCAACCATTTATTGAAGACTCGCCCCTTGATTCGAAGAGAAGTAGAGTAGGGGTCCAACCAGCTCTGAGCTTTTCCGATGAGGACAAAGTGTGGACCTTGCAGCCACACGATGATGCCTTAGTAGTTACCCTCAGGATAGAAGGGTATGATGTGAAGAAGGTGTTGGTAAACCAAGGCAGTGGCATAGAGATCATGTATCCTAATCTATTTAGGGGACTGAAGCTGACACCCGAGGATTTAACCTGCTATGACTCCCCTCTGGTAAGGTTTGATGGGAAGATTGTCTTTCCGTGGGGCTAGATTAGGCTGCCTGTTCAGGCAGGGTCAGAAGTCGTGGAAGTGAATTTCATCGTAGTAGATGCTTACTCCCCCTATACTGCTATTGTGGCAAGACCTTAGCTTCACGCCATGGGGGCCATGTCTTCCACCCTTCACTTGAAAGTGAAGTACCCATCGGGGGACCGGATTGAGGAGCTAGTTGGGAGCCAATCTATGGCTAGACAGTGCTTAGTGGCCGCAATTAGACATCAGGCTGGAGGTGAATCCTCGGTTTCTGCTGAGCAGGACTTATAGCAATCAAAGGTGCTAGTGTTGTTTACAGAGGTCGTGGCAGAAGGGGCTGAGTGCGAGCAACTGGAAAAAGTTATTATTGGCAACGACGAGGAAAGATTCTTCCAGGTTGGAGTTCAGCTACCTCCTCGAGAGAAGGAAGAACTGATAGATTTCCTTAGAAAAAATATTGATGTATTTGCATGAAGCACTTACAAGGCCCCCTAGGGTGGATCCGGACTTCATTTGTCACCATTTAAACATCAATTCATTTGTCGTCCCCAAATAGCAACCACCTCGGCACTCATCCAAAGAACATTCTACGCTGTCAAGGGAAGAAGTGCTCAAACTTAAGTGAGTCGGGGCCATAAAGGAGGTGTTTTACCCTGATTGGTTGGCCAACATGGTGTTGGTGAGGAAGAAAAGTGGGAAATGGCAGGTGTGTGTAGACTTCACGGATTTAAATAAGACTTGTCTAAAGGATCCTTTCCCCCTGCCTCGAATAGATCAGTTGGGGGATGCAATCGCGAGCTTCTTAGATGCTTTCCAGGGATATCACCAGATACCATTAGCTCTGAGTGATTAGGAGAAGACTTCTTTCGTTACGCCCACAGGGAATTATCATTACAAAGTGATGCCCTTTGGGCTAAAGAATGCGGGGTCTACTTATCAGAGAATGATGACCAAGATGTTCGAACCATAACTGGGCAAAAATATTGAGGTCTATATAGACGATATGGTGGTAAAATGTAGGGTGGAGTCCGAGCACATAAATGATCTCGGAGATATTTTCGAGATACTGAGGAGACATAAACTGTGCCTCAACGTCACTAAGTGTTCTTTCGGGGTAGGCTTGGGCAAGTTTTTGGGTTATATGGTTACCCACTGCAAGATTGAAGTTAACCTAGATTAGATTAAAGCAATCAATGACCTATAGCCTCCTCAGAATCCCAAAGAGGTCTAGAAGTTGACAAGAATGACTGCCACTTTGAATCAATTCATTTCTCAGTCAGTGGACAAGTTCAATTGTTGCATAAGTGAAATGGATTCGAATGGACTAAGGAGTATTCCTCGGCCTTCCAGTAACTGAAGGGATATCTTTCTCAGCCACCTATTATGTCCAAACCCGAGAAGGATGAGGTTTTGTTCGCTTACATTGCTGTAGCCTCACATGCGGTGAGTCTGGTATTGGTGTGGGATGATAATAGGGTGCAGAGACTAGTTTATTATATGAGCAAATCATTACATGAGGTAGAGGTTCGCTACTTACCACTAGAGAATGCCATTTTGGCAGTAGTGCATGCTACGCGGAAACTCCCACATTACTTCCAAGCTCATACTATTGTGACTCCCTCTTCAATCATTGCTTTAGAAAGTTGATTACACAGGGAGTGTTGCAAAATGGGCAACGATCCTAGGAGCTTTCGATATTAAATACATCCCTTGCACCTCTATAAAGGGCCAAGTCCTCGCCAATTTAGTAGTTACGTTTGTTAAGCCTTCGTTTAAAGAAAATGGTGAAAGGCCGAGCATGGATGGAAAATTAGTTGAGATGGTCTCCTTGCAAGAGCCTCTATCTTGGAAGGTGTACATTGATGGCACAGCAAACCAAATAGCCAAATAGCCTACCTTGTAATTAATTTTTCCCTTTGTTGAACCCCTTTGAGCATTTTTTTTTTCGTTCATTGTGAACCCACACTACAAGCTTTAAACTCGGAAAAACAATGCCTTTACCTAAGCCATAGAGCTAATGGAACATTGTTCATCATTATGATATGTATGGGTGTGCAAGAAATAAGTGTGGGGGTGTATGGATTTGTGGTATGGCTACTGGTGAAATGGAACATGTTTTCATTCTCAATTCATGAGTTCCATTGTTGATGTAATTTTGGTGAAAATTTTGAAAAAAAAAAAGAAAGAAAAGAAGAAAGGAAGTGATGGAGGAAATTGTTTTTAATGTTACAAACTGTCCATGTTCTTAATTCCTCCTAAAATTCCAAGAAAATGGTCTGTTTATAAGTGATACAAGGGTGGAAGCTGCTGAATGGAGTGATTGGTTTTACATGTCTTATATATTCAAGCTTGAGTTGATTCATATTTACTCCACTAGTTTTGATGGCTTTTGAGCTACATTCCCAAATATTTCTCACCTTGATCCTAAACCCTGTTACCCTTGAAAAGTCCTTATGATTTGTGTTATCCATGTGATCCCAGTGGTGGAGAATGAGAAGATATGCAAGCCTATGGTAGATCATTTCTATTGGAATGAATTTGAGCGAAACACATTGTTAGGACATATGTGAATCATTGTTAGGAACATATGTCAATATAGAATTGACTAATCCTTTGACAAAACGCACTTTACTTGTAATTAGGTAGATCTAGGATGTGTTTAATGCTTTAAGGAACAAGGTTTCAATATCAAGTGTTAAAACCATGCAAGTCTATCCAAGAAACAAGTGAAGAAGTGCTAGATTTTAAAACTCGACAGCTAGTATCTATCAAGGTTTAAAAGGTTGTTTAAGCCCGATGCTTGACAGTTGCTCGATAGATAGGTTATCTGTTGAGGTTTATGAAAATCAGTTTTTCAGAGCTAATTTCACTTCAATCTGTGAATACATGTTTGGGCTTTCTTTTCTCACAACCCTAAACATATATAAGGATTGTTTTAAGGGCCGTCACAGCTAATGCAACTCAATGCAAAAGTTTTTCACAAGTATATTGTGAACTAGAGACATATGCCCTAGTTCATCTTTCTATTCAAGAAGCTGTTGTATTTGTACACTGTAGGATTTTGTAACCAAGGAGCTTTGTGATCTTTATCGTGTTGATGAACTGAAGAATTTTGCAGCTAACATCTTTCTCAAGTTGGTGAGTAAACCGCGTACTGGATCCGTGCATCAAATTGATTAGTCACGTATTGGGAGCCATACATTAAAAGGAGAGATTGTCACTACATAACAAGTTCAATTAGGTATTGGGGTAAGGGTTCAATTGTAGGTTGGTATAAGGTACTGTCATTCCTTTACTTGTAACCGCTTGTTGTGATAATAGTGAATTCTCGGGAGTGGTGACCTTAAAATCACCCGGTGGGGTTTTTGCCATGTAGGTTTTCCCTATTCATAAACAAATCACCATATCAATTTATTTTCCACTACATTTTAACTTAGTTGGTGATTTGTTTGTGCTACCATGCTTATTGCATGCTAATTAATTAACTTAGCTAATTAATTGGTTAATTCATCACAAGGGGTCAATACATTCATAAATGTGGGGGAATTTGATGAGAATGCAAATTGTCATATTTTTCTCCCTTTATGTTTAGTCTTTTATACCTATTTGGTGCCTAAATGTACTCATTTTTCTTATATTTTGATTTAGGATGCAAATGGAGGCATTAAGTGCAAAACCTAGCTAATTGAGCGATTTTGGACAGTTTTGACATTGCTTCGTAATCTGGGAATAAATTTCTCATCAGAGTTCTGATTGAGATGATTCAAGATTCTATGGAACATAAAGAAATAGCTCTACAACTTTCATGTTTTGTGTTTTGAGAGATACTGGCTGCATCAAGGTCAAAATCGGGCTTGAATTTGCTGCACCTGCATTGCTGATGTTCTAGAATGTTCCTTTGACTGAAATTCTAATACCTGTTGTGGTTTATTTTCAGAAGCTTCCAGATCTGGTGCACGAAAATTCCAATTGAAAAACACCACTTTTCTAGTTATATTAGGATATTGTTTATTTTTAATATTTTCCTTAATTAGTCAAATTTGAATATTATTATTTAGAATATTTTTAGGAGATTTTGTAGGCTTGGGAAAGAGAGAATTAACGTTTAAAAGAGGTGAGGAGAAATCAGATTGGACACACATGCCTCTCTTTCCCCTCTCCTTTAACTTCTCCTTTGAGTTTTCATCATGGCCCTACTTGGCTAAACTTTTATACTTGGTCGAAGGAAACTGAAGCCTCAGAATCAATAAAACTGTGAGATCTAATTTGTTTTTATTGTTCAATTTATGTTTTGAATATCAGATGTTCTTCTGTGCCTATTTTCATGATTGTCTCGTTTAATTACTAGGAGGCCTACTAGTTTATTAGTTGTTGCACTCTACTACTAGGTTAGATATCAAATCCGTAATTGTTTGATCTCTCTAATTTGTGAAGCAACCAAGATTTAATGATTTGTTGCGTCAAAAATTATTAGATCTTAGGAAGAACGCTTGACTAAGTTAAATGCAACCGCTTGTGCTTGTGTTTTTTAGCTTTATCGATCTCTCTAATTCTTAAGGCTGCTACTAAATTAAACCTTTAGCGCTCGTCTTGGGTTGTTTAGTAGTTAGGATTAATTAGATCGCTTGTTTTCTAATTAACTTCGACTAAGGAGAAATAGGAAAATAGTTCCAACGGTGAATATTCAAAGTGTGAATTGATATATGCTTGCATTCATGATCAGTTATAATATTCTAATGGTGGATGTTGACTTAGACCAAGGTTTGTTCTTTTGATTGATTTCAATATTTTAATTTGAATTGTTCCTTAGTTGTTTTTCTTAAAATTGTTTTCGTTATAATCAAAACCCCCCTCCTTGTTCACGTAACATAAAACTAGGCTAGACACTCTCTGTGGGAACGATCCTTACTCACACCACTACATGTATTTTTAGGAGTATAGGTTTTATTTTTGGTTGCCTGCGACAACACACTAAGTTTGGTTGTAAATTGATCAAGTTTGCCATTTTATGTGTTCTTCACAATAACGAAAATATTTTGATCTTGATTGATTGTGGTTTTGAACAAGGGCTCACTTCTTAGTTTGATTGATGCAAATCACTCTTTTGCAAATTTAAAAAAAACTTCAGGAGGTTCAAAATAGGGTGATGACACAACTTACTAGGCGACGCTGGTTAAAATTGCATTAGTCATTTGAACTTAGAACCACTCCTTATTTCTCAATTATTAGAGATGTTGAGGAAATGGTGAAGTATATTAAGAAGCTGTATGAAAAAGTTTGAGATTGAATTCTCGCAAACAAATTTAAAACTACAAAATGCAAGCCAACAAATACTGAAAATTTATAGTTTTTTTTTTTTTTAGAGTTTCAACCTATGGCGTCCGCTCCTAATGATAACTCTTTATTATCAGACCAAGACATTAATCAGTTTTTGGAGTAGGCGGGAATTGAATCCCTGATCTCTTATACAATCATCAAAGACTTTATCAGTTGAGCTAATTGGAACCCACAGAAATTTATAGTTTTTAATGAAAGAGGTAAGGAAGAAGAAAATAGGCCAAGAAATCCCGAGGAATGAAATGGGCCGAGGAAGCCCAAGGAATGAAATGGGCTGAGGAAGCTCAAGGCATGGAATAGGCTGGCCTAGCAAGAATGCTGGCCAGTGAAACCCTAAAGAAGAAAGAATGTAAGAAATGGACTAGCAGGAGCTTCAGCCCGTAAGCCCAGAGGTAACAACAAAATAAGTGATATCATAGCAGGAGCAGTGCAGTGGCATGATAGGAGCACTTGCCAACCCATAGACACGGGACAAAAGGGTACTAGGCTAGGTAAGAGGGAGAGGGCCCACACCCAAACAATGCCCAATCCAAAGAGGAGATGGAATGTAGAGAAAGAAAGCCCAAAGGCCCATGATTCATGTCATAAGAGTTAAACAAATACTAGAACGTGTAGCAGAATCAAATAAACACAGAGGCAATGGCAAATGCGTGAAGGCTAGAAAAGTAATGGATTCAGACGGAAGTAAAGCATGCACACAGGGCTCAAGTACCACCTACCTATACCCAGCCAATATAGGGGAGGTGGGCCATGGGTCAGAGGTATGAGAGGGTGTGGTCTGGTGGTGGGGAGAAGGCAGGAGCCTATTTTAGGGTTTTTGCTCAAACTCTTTTAGGGAGAAATGTCCTACTGGGATGACATCTCACCCAAAATAAGTAAACATGAGTGGAAATCGCTAGATGCATGCCATAGAGGTAGGTAAAGGAGAGGTTTAACCCTTATCCGAATGAGAGTATTAAGAGAGGTAAGAGACAAAACAAAAACCATTTTGTCTGGGAATGAGGCGTGGTGTAGCCTACTGTTGATACCGTATTTTGTTTGCCCTCGATTTGCGTGCTGGACCCTAAAAAAGTCCAATAATATTATTTTCTCTCCATGGGGCCGTGAGAACATCTAGAATGATGTGGCGCAGCCCGATCAAACACCGGAGCACCCAAAGTACCTTTTTCAGCCAAAATAACCAAAACGCCCCTAGTCAATCCTGGGTTGACTAAAAGTAAAAAAAAGTCAAAATCCTCTCAAAATATCACTTCATAGTTTTACATCAAACCCAAGCTCCTAGGAGATTTTTAGCAACTTTGACCAAATTTGACCTGGAGTTGACTCCTAAGGGGCCCTAGAAACCCTAATTTGATTCGGCTATTAGAATGAGTTGAAACTAATGCCATTGTGAAGATAATCAAATTCTCATTCCAGCGACTATTCATGGGTCGAAATCGGAGTTAAAACAGTTGAGATATTGAGAAAACCATGAAAAGCACATCAGCACGCTTCCCGAGGTCATAACTTTTGATCCAATCGTTGTAATTTAAATCTCTTTAGTTTTATGAAAACTAGACATCCAGAGATTTCTAGGGACACCAAGGTCGTATCAATCCGAGTCCAAGAAGACTTCCAAATGCGCGTCTGAAATCAAAACTAAAAAAATGCAATAGGACAAATTTGCCGATGTCATGATGAAATCAGCATGACGGCCCTACAAGGTGCGCGAGCCTCGGAAAGCATGCCAAGGGCTGCAAATAGCCCCTAGCACCTCTGATTGGACCAGAATTGAAAATTTGGATTTTTGGGAGCATTTTTGGGCATTTTGTTTTCTCTTTTTTCTCACCATATTTCTCTCCCAAAAAACACAAAAACACAACAAAGTTTCTCGATTCTTCTGTCTTCTCCAAGAATACGAGGTAGTGTTCATACCCTCCATCTTCCTTTCCTTGGTTCAATACCTTGGATTTGAGGTTTAAGGGGTATGAATGTAACCTTTTAGCTATTATCCATACTCCTTTTTCTTTAAAACTTCATCAAGCTTTTTATCCTTTCTTTTTTCTTGAATAACATGATTTATTACTTTCTTTAGCATGTTTCTTGCTTTATTTGTGCTTCTACCTTAAATCTCCTTGCTTGTCATGCCTTCTGCCATGTTTTATACTTAGATCTACATCCTTACATGCTTATATGTTTAGATCTACATGCTTTATGCTTTATGTCATGCTTTCTATGCTTAGATCTATTTTTCCCATGTGTTTTTTGGCTAAATCCACATGTTTTTATGCTTGTTTACATGTCTATTTGTCTTTCCTACATGTTTTATGCTTTATGACATGTTTTCCTATGTTTTGTTCCTTTTTTTGCTCTATGTTAATGTTAGGGTTACATGCTCACATGCTTGTATGATGCTGTTGGCTATGCCTTGCTTGGATCTATGTGTTTTATGCCTGTTAGGGTACTTTTTTTCTTACACCTAACTTTATTTGAGTACCACCTATTAATACCACTATAAGTTATGGGTTTTCCCAAACATTTTTTGGCTCTATTATTATGTTAATCACAAATATTTCATATCTCATTATCTAAATTGGGTCATGATATAAACTATCACAAAAAGCCTAAAAAACTCCTATTTTATCCAATTTTATTATCATCATTTAGCTAAGCCCAAAACCGGCCCTATGAACCCAATACA
The DNA here is from genome assembly GCF_932294415.1 of Quercus robur. NCBI lineage: Eukaryota > Viridiplantae > Streptophyta > Magnoliopsida > Fagales > Fagaceae > Quercus > Quercus robur. Next base: position 42,398,638 of record NC_065542.1, read on the forward strand.
CACATCTTATTCTATTTAAAGCCCAAGAATACTTATGCTTGGCAATATTTGAAAAGCACATGAATCAAATCCATGGCAAACCAATTTTATCAATGGAATTCAAATCCATAATCAAAGCCCATGGTTTGAGACCATGGCGATTTATTTATCCAAAACCCAAATCACATTGGCAATATCAAAGCCCAATCCTCATTGGCAACATCAAAAGTCCAACTTACGTTGGCACTATTAAAAGCCCAAGCTAACTACTTGGCACTATTTATTGAAAGCCCAAAGTTACCAATACTTGGCAAAATACCATATCATAATTATTTCACCTAAAAGTCTAATAATGAACAAAACTTTAGATTTTTAAACCTATTACTATAATATTACAAGCTCATAAGAATTTATGAATTATCTACTCTCAAAACCCATGGTGATCATCTTATAAAAGCCCATGGAAAGATATGATTATTAGACCCATGACATTTATTTATTTCATATTATAAACTCATGCTCACTATCCATCTTACATCACAACATTCATAATATTTATTATCAAAATTCATGGTAATTATTCATCCTACATGTCCATTATGATTATCTATAGAGAAACTCATGAAAATATCACATTATTCCATTATAGTGATTGTTACCATATTTATTTAAAACCCATGATAAATATTATTCTCAAGAAAAAATATTGGAGGTCATTATCATTTACAAAGTAATCCATAGCAAAAATTATGAGATACTATACAAGTTGTTATTTAAAGCCCATGGAAATTAATACCCAAAATCTATCATAAATATTTATTAAAGCTCATGGAGTCATTTTATTTCCATTAACAACTAAAGTCCACGAGGAGTAAAAAACCCATGGCAAAGCATGTCTTTAATGCCCATTTTGTAGGCCCAAGAATCTCATGGAGTAGTGAACAAGCCCAAGCAAAGAAAGGGTCATGTGACCCAATTAAAAGTGCTGAAATAGAGCAAAGTTTCAGCCCAAAAAGGTCCCCCGCAAGAGGCTTGAAAGTGGGCAACCAGCCCTTGTTCATCCTTAACCAAAGAAACAACTAGAGCCCCCTACAAGAGGACCAAGCCGTTGAGGATGAACTAGGGGTTGTCCCATCAGTTTTCTGCCACCCTCTACCTGACGTGAACAGGGCCCAAGGGCTGTCATATCAGCTGAAATCAAAAGGATGAAAGGACTCCATCATCTTCCTCAAGACTGCACCTCCAGCGAAAGGGGAGCTGAAACCAATTATCTAAATTTCAACAAATTGATGCTATAAATGTTAAAAACGTTCAAGACGTGATTCATATGCCAAGCCCATGAATCCTAAAAGGGAAAATTTGGGAACATGTGGTTTGGAGGGAATAAAGGGATCTCTAATGGAACATGTTGAATCCTACTTCCTAGGGTCTAAATCTTAGTTGCTACACCAGGATTCTTCCTTAATACTTGTCTTAATCCCATTGGCTAAATACAATCTCAGCAATCTTAGTATTTAATGCAGATTACTCCAAATACTACCTTGCCCAAAGAAGCAAAACAGCCCCAAAAGCAAATCTCTCATTTTTAGGCCAAATCCAAGTTATTAATTCAGCTGACCTGCTCCCCTTAATCGACCTACATTTTTTTGGATGCTTGTTAATTAATGCTTTTCTAAACTCCATTATAAAAGCATAAGCACCTCAGCCCACAAAGACGGCTACTCCCTCTGAAACCCCTGGTCTATTTGCCATTTTGCTAGTAGTTTAGCTCTCCTTAAGCTCACTACTCATCCCCTTTAGCCCATATTCATCTAACCTCAGACATTCTTTCCTCTCTTTTACACAATCACAGCTCATAAATGCCTCCCACTACTCACAAACAAACCACTACTCACAAAAAGCCTTAACCTTAGAGTTAATATCATCCCACTCACTCAAAACAGCCCATATTGTCTCATTCATGCCTTATGAACACACACTCACCAAAATCTTAGTCTAATACTTGCTGCACTGAGCTCAGATCCCTCTCTCGCTTCATTCCATCCTATTTTTCCTCTTTTATTTGTAACAATGAAGCCTTTAATCCTTGTTTAGTATTATTATGATGAAGACCATAATGTTTTGGAAACTATCTCTTCCCATGGAACCTTTAATTTTTACTTTTTATTTTACAATTGAAGGATATAATGTATATGTAACAATTGAACGTTTCCCTCACATTGATGTAATGATGGCTGAAAGTACAATGAACTCCCTTAACTGAGACATGCAAGGACCCCCAAGAGTTAACACATTCCTAAGCTTATTTAATCATTGACCATTGGACTGTTTAAATATGTTTTTTTTGGACTAAGTGTAATTTTATCCTTACCGCTGGAGGATTGATTTGAACTATGATGCTATAAAAGGGACTAATAATATAACAAACTAACAACAGTAACGTGTTTATTGTGCTTTGTTGTTGTCTTTTTGTCAGGGTGCAGCCTCTATCTCTTGCTTGGGAGGGCTTACACGACATCGAAAGCCTTTGGGCTTTATTTCAAGAGCCCATCGTCGAGTTTCGGCTTGGCTACCTCATATTCGATTTGGGAACATCAAAATTTTCCCCTCAACAATGTGTTAATTTCCATGCCATATGGTTAGATTCGTGTCTTCACATGCTTATATGCTTGGATTCATGTTCTTCCATGATTATGTGCTAAGTTTCTACACGTTCACATGCATGTTTCTATGCCTAGAGGTCTAGATCTATGTTTTCGCATGCTTGTGTGCTTAGATCTATGTTCTCTACACGCTTTATGCCACCTTCCATGTGTTTGTGCGCTTGTTTATGTGCTTGAGCCTAGACCTTGTTTGTCATGCCATGTGCTATTGTAGCCCTTTTGTTCCTTTTATCGCATTTTCTTGTGTTTTGGCCTAATGGTTAGGACCCGATCTAGACCCTATGGTCTTTGTCATCATCCATACACCAAGGCTCATATCAAAGGGTTTGGATCGCCCCTTTTTGCATGTCTATGCTTGCTTGGTTCTATGTTTTATGCTTGTGTTAGCCTCTCTAATTCTATGCTTTGCCATGTTTGGCACCCTCTGTGGGCTTAATTTTATGTGGTTACATCTGACGCCCATAAGGTCTTGTTCGGATGTAACCAATTGGGAGGCATCTTCGGATGCCAGGTTGCTCATTGCGTACCCTTCCCTTTTCCGCTCCTCGCAATGTTATGCTTACCATGCTTGTTTGTGTCACCCGTTGACTTTCTATGCATCTTTACATGCTTGCTTACGTGTTCATGCATGAGTCTTGCCTACTAGTGTGTCATCTATACTTCAACACAATGAAGCTATGGACATTCGATCCAAACCTACATTTGCCCTCGCGGACACCACCTTTTGTTTGCTTTCTTGCTTGCTTGCCTTCTTGCTTGTGTTAGGACATATGTGATTCAATGTTAGAAATATATGTTAACATTTTATGTAATTGGCTAATTCTTTGACAAAACACACTTTACTTGTAATTGGGTAGATCTAGGATGTGTTTAATGCTTTAAGAAACAAAGTTTCAAGTTCAAGTGTTAAAGCCATGCAAGTCTGTCCAAGAATCAAGTCAAAAAGAGCAGGATTTTAAATCTCGACAGCTAGCATATATTGAGGTTTAAAGAGAGTTGTTTCAACCCGAGGCTCGACAGCTGCTCGACAGATAGGGTATTTGTCGAGATTTATGAAGTTCAGATTTTTAGTTTTGATTTTCATCCAATCCATGAACGTATGTTTGGACTTTCTTTTCTCACAACCCTAAACATATATAAGGATTATTTTAAGGGCCGTAAAATGTGACACAAGTTACACAAGAGCAAATTTCACAAGTGTGAAGAAGAGTGTGATTGGAAACCTAGTTTACCCTAGTTCTTGAAGAAGCTACTATATTTGTACACCTTAGGGTTTTGTGACCAAGCAACTTCATGATCTTCATCGTGTGATGAACTGAAGAACTTTGCAGCCAACATTCTTCTCAAGTTGGTGATCAAGTTGCGTACTAGGATCCGTGTAATTGGTTAGTCACGTACTGGGAGTCGTGCATTGAAAATGAGAGATTGTCACTACAGAACAAGTCCAATTAGGTATTGGGGTAAGGGTTCAACTGTAGGTTGGTAGAAGGTACTGAGATTCCTTTACCTGTAACCGTTTGTTTTGATAATAGTGGATTCTCGAGAGTGGTGACCTTAAAATCATCCGGTGGGGTTTTTGTCATGTAAGTTTTCCCTATTTGTAAACAAATCACCGTGTCAATTTATTTTCCGCTGTATACTTAGTTTAATTGGTGATTTTTTTGTGCTACCACACGCTTTGCATGTTAATTTGATTAAATAATAAACTTGGCTAATTAATCAATTAATTCATCACAAGAGGTCAATACATTCTTGGCCTATCAAGTTGTATCAGAGCAGGCATGGCCTATCAAGTGGTATTAGAGTAGGCACACTCTGATTAGGGTTAATCTTTACTTTATGATCCTTTAACCCCTATTTGTCATGGATAGAGGACAGTCTCTTATTATACCTCATTTATTTGATGGCACTAACTATGCATACTAAAAAGTACACATGAGAGCTTTCTTGCAGTCTTTAGATGAGAAAGTGTGGCAAGTTGTGGAGATAGGCTAGACCAAGCCTACGGAAGTGCCGGCCGATTGGGATGATGCTAAGATCAAGGCGGTAAACTTCAATAGTAGGGCATTGAATGATTTATTCAATGCAGTCATAAATGAGGAATTCAAGAAAATATCCTCCAATGAAACTGCTAAGGAAGCATGGCCCATTTTCTAGACAACTTATAAGGGAACCAAGGCTGTTAAGGATTCAAAACTTCAGAGGCTCACTGCAAGCTTTGAAGAGATTAAGATGGAGGAGGATAAGTCGTTTGACAAGTTCTATGCCAAGCTAAAGGACATATTAAACTCAGCATTTAATCTTGGGGAAACCATTCATGAACCCAAGATTGTGAGAAAGGTGCTCAGATCTCTACCTGAAAGATTCCATGCCAAGATCACTGTCATTGAGGAATCAAAGGACATTGACAAAATTCTTTTAACTGAGTTGGTTGGCAATTTGCAGACCTATGAGTTGGGTTTGACAAGGATCAGGAAATTGAGCAAGAGTAAGAGCATGGCATTGAAGGCCAAGAGTAGTGATACTGATGAGTCTTCTGATGATGAAGATTCTAAGATGAATTCCTACATCACTAGGCAATTCAAGAAGTTCATGAAGAATGCCAATGCAAAGGGCTTCAACAAGGACCGTAGATAGTCAAGCTCTTCTTAGTTTAAGAGCAAAGACAAAGGGAAGAAGGATGCTAGGGATGGCGGTCAGTACACTGTTCCCTTAGGACCAAAGTGCTTTGGGTGTCAAGGTTTCTGTCAGATGAAACAAGAGTGCCCCACATATCTCAAGACCATTGGGAAGAGTAAGGCACTTGCTGCTACATTGAGTGACATCGAGCATGAGGATGATTCCAACAATGAGGATGATGAAATCCTGAATGCCTTCACTGCCACTGTCAATCCCACTGAGGGGATTGTTGAAGATGTGGATGAAGAAGAGGAATTGATGGAGTCTAAGTTTGAAAAGATGGTTGAACAAGATGACACCCACACAGCCTATGCAAAGTTATACAAAGTCTCAGAAAAAGATGAGAAGCTGTATAGGTTGACCACCAAGAAGTTTAGTGATGTGGAGCTTGAGCGAGAGGAAATCTCTACAAAATATGAAGAAACCAATCAAACTATTGGAGCATTGAGATTTGAGAATAATTTTTTGGTTGAGAAGACGAAGAAACTTAAGGCAGAACTGTTCTAAGTCAAAGCTCAGCTGGAAAGGACTTCAAGCGCTAAGCTTGATGAGATGCTCAGTCTTCAAAAATCTGCTTCTGATCAAACCATTTTAGGGTATGATTTCTCTTCTCCTAGTATTGCTTCTACTAGTACTACTATTTTTGTTCCTCCTGCTAATAATATTGAAACTAAGAACAATGTTGTTAAAAATGAAATAGCTAGTGGAAACATAGAAAAGGGTAAATCTATCTTAGAAGCACCACCTAAGCTTGATAAGAAAGAGATTAAAAACCCTAGGGCTAAGAAGGAAAACTCTCAAAAGCCAAAATAGAAAAAGCAGCATTTCTGTCATCACTGTGGCGCAGCTAGACATACTCAACCTAATTACTACAAGTGGCTAGCCACTCAAAAGAGCAACAACATGATCACGTCGGGAGACTAGAATCAGTTTTCATCCTCTTTTGCTCCTCTTGGAGATCTTCTCAAAGCCCTCATGTTTCTTTCGAACTTGAACGGTTTTAACTCTTCCCCCTTATCGTCAGATCAAGGGTTTGCTAAACGAAAAGATTCTTCCAAAGTGTGGAGGGAAAAGAGGTCCAAGTGATTCTATCACTTATTCTCTCTCCTCTTGGTTTTTTTTTTTTTTTTTTTTTTTGCATTACTTATGTGTTTTGCTTTATTGTTTTGAGTCAGTCTAGTTTTGTGCATTACTTTATTTATTTAACATGTTTTTATTTGGTTTTTTTTTTTTTTTTTGGTTTTGCTTTGTTTTGTTTTTCATATAAAAATTTAAAAAAAAAATTAAAAATTGAAAAATACAAAAACAGTGTGTTTGTGTACATTGGTACTTGTGTACCTTGGATGGCCATTGAAACAAAGTTTTCTAAATTTTGTATCTTTTGTAACTTAAATGAGCATCTTTATGCACAACTAAGCAAGTAAGTTTTATGGCTTGTGTTTATGATGAGTAAGATTAAGTGATCTTTTGTACTTAACACTCGTATCACTCTTTTTGACGGGAAGAACTAGAAAATCCTACGAGAAAAGCATAAATAACCATCTCACCACTGTTGCCCGCCAATCATGAAATGACATTTGTATGCTTCAGCATAGCAAAAGTGGAATGTCAGATGCTTAACATAATTAGGTATTTTCTTTCTCTTTCTTATATACACATGCATGGTTTCCATAAAAAGAAAAATATGCAAAGAAAAATAAAAGCAAAAAGATCAAAATGCTTTATATATGATTGCAAGCGTGTATTCTAGGAGATATGGGAGTTATAGGATGTACCTCGAAGGTGATAGTCTCTATCAAACAATTATGATTGTGTGTGAGTTAAAGTGATTTTCTCATATCTCAAATCGTCATAACATATAAACACTTATGCAATCTTGTGATGTTTTTCACACACAACATGCAATATTCTTTGCTACTCTTGATACATGTGCAGGTACAATGTGATTTGGCCATAACAAGGAATACATGTGTTAATGTATGCTCACTAAACTGTCTTGACTTGTTTTTGAAATATAAAATTGGGTAGATTTGTTTAGTGTGTGTGTGTGTGTTTTGGGATCTAAATGCTTATCAATTTTATTGTTGAGAGATGATTTTGAGAGCTTAAAATGTTGTTTGGATCTTTGGTTGTGTAGCATGTTTGATTGCATTCATATCTGTGTTTTTCTCTTCTTTGAAAAACTATTTTTAAGCAATCTCAACAGCTCCTCAACACCTGGCTTATCTATTGAGCTCTTCAGCTTCTTTTTATCGTAATCTCGACAGCTTCTCGATAGCTCCTCAATCCATCGAGAAAGTTTCTGTCTCCTCGATAGCTGCTCAATATCTCCTTAATCCATCAATCTTCTTTTTTTGTTGTGGACACCTCTGGACACTTGCTTGATAGCTGCATCTGTCGACCCTTTTAAATCTTGACACCTCTTGATTTGTTGAGAATTACTGAGCTTCTATATATAGGGTCAGAGCAATACGTATCTCATTTCTCTTGATCTCTCTTGATTCCTATTGTCTCTTCACCTCCCAAAACCTCTCTCTCTCACTCCAAACTTCATCCTCAAGGATTTTTCGGCCTAGATCAAGTTTTTCTTCACTTGGTAAGGGTCCTAATCCTTCTTTTTCATGCATTTGACCTAACTTTTTGGGATTTTTTGAAAATTTTTGGGTTTTTCAAAAATTGATGAAGTTATTGTGAAATTTTTGGGATGGGTTTTGTGTTTTTGATATTAAAACATCATGCATTGCATCTCATTTGCATTATAACAATATTTCATACATTCTTAGATGTGTGTTTACTTTGTTCCAAACATGTGTGCTGGTAGATTTGGATTGAGCTAAGCCCATGATGTTTTTACTATTGCATATCACATGCTCATGCATTTTCATGCATACGTTCTTTACATTCTCTATATTCTTATATATTGAACTGTATTGAGACTTTTCTAATTGTTTCTTTCCTCCTACCTCTCTCTAGTTTACGTTAGTTGCATCATGGCACCTAAACGTAAATCTACTCCGTCCTGGAACCCTCTTCGTTCCAGGGCATCCACTTCTTCTGACCCTACTCCCTCTCACGTCCGATTTTGTGATGAGAAGGCCAAATCGGACTTCTTTGATAACTTCTCTAGACGAGGCGTTCATTCGGAATGCCAAGTCATTTTGTCAGACTTCTCCAACACTGACCTACCCACTGTCATCCACAATAAGGGTTAGAAGTCACTATGTGACGTCTCTGTCACTTGTCCATCTATGGTTATTCAGGAGTTCTACACTAACATGCATAGATTTGATTATTCCATACCTCTTTTTGTTAATCACGTTTGAGGTATGCGCATCGTGGTCACTCCGGATATTGTATCCGACGTGCTCCATGTCCCCAAGGTAGTGCATCCTGACTACCTTGGTTATGAGCATCTTAAGACTGTATCTAAAGACAAGCTTATATCTGGTTTTTGTGAGCGTCCCTCTAATTGGGCTGATCGTCAATTCACTCCTTGTTCGGCCTTTGCTAAAGGCCCTAGGTTTCTTAACATGGTTATGACTTTTGTTTTGCATCATCTTTCTCACTATAACTCTGTTAATGAGCCTCGTGCTTGATTTTTGTTTTCTCTTTTAGAGCATTTTACTATAGATTTTTCCTTTCTTTCTATATAGGGATTTGGCGACCCGTGATAAGCTCATCTTCCCTTCAGCTATCACAAGGATTTTACTCCATTTTTCTATTCCCTTTCCTGTATCCGACCACTTCCATGTTATGTGCGCCATTGACGCTGCTACCATTAAACGGAGTGAGGCGTAGTTTCGTTCGAGGTGGTCCGGGTCAATAGCTCCTCCCACTCCTTCAGTTCCATCCACCTCCGCTCCCTCTTCTTCTGAGGGAGGTGTGACTTTTGATGCGATCATGGCACAGCTTTAGTGCATGGATGCTTGCCTTGATACACTCACTACTGAGATGTATCAGGTGAACACTCGTGTCGGCCGTATTGCCAGACGGTAGGCTCACCTTGGTGGCTTTGTGGAGTCTCCCTCTCCTCCTCTTGAGGCATCCGAGGCCGATGATGACTCCGACGACGATGATGATGATGAGGATAGAGATGCTAGCTCTTCCAGTGCTAACGGGATGTCTACTTGATACTCTACCATTTGTCACTCATGACAAAAAGGAGGAGTAGTTTTGGATATGAGAGTAGTCATACACACATAAGGGGAGGGTTAGTATAGGAGATTTTTGTTAGAGGGAATGTTCATTTTTTTTAGGGATGTAGTGAGGATTTGATGTATTTTTATTTTCTCTCTATTTTAGATACATTACATCTTGTACATTGGTCTTGTGACCATTTTGACATACATTGTACTTATATTTGCTTTATATATTATTGATGTATGTTCTTTCACCTATCTCTTTATGTGTTGTTTCTTTTCTATCTTTATACACATGTTTCTTATATAATGTATGCAATCTATTATTTCTGTTTCACACTAAAATGCCGTGATGAGTTTTGTTTAAAGTGTTTCAGAAATACAAGTTGTCAAAGTCTACTTGCCATAAACTCTCTTCTTGCAAAGTTTTTCAAGAGTTTATGTTAGGATAGATTTTATTGTATTCAACAAGTGAGTATGAGTTGAGTGATTTATAACTTCTCTCATATGTTCACTTGTTTGTTGTGGTTTTGTCATGGATTGCCAAAGGGGGAGATTTTTAGGACATATGTGATGCAATGTTAGGAACATATGTCAACATTTTATGTAATAGGTTAATCCTTTGACAAAATGCACTTTACTTGTAATTGGTAGATCTAGGATGTGTTTAATGCTTCAAGAAATATGGTTTAAAGTTTAAGTGTTAAAACCATGCAAGTCTGTCTAAGAATCAAATCAGAAAGGGCAGGATTTTAAATCTCGACAGCTAGCATCTATCAAGGTTTAAAGAAAGCTATTTCAGCCCAAGGCTCGACAGCTGCTCGGTAGATAGGGTATCTGTCAAGATTTATGAAGTTCAGATTTTCAGTTCTAATTTTCATCCAATCCGTGAATGTATGTTTGGGCTTTCTTTTCTCAAAATCCTAAACATATATAAGAATTATTTTAAGGGCCGTAAAAGGTGACACAAGTTGCACAAGAGCAAATTTCACAAGTGTGAAGAAGAGTGTGACCGGAAACCTAGTTTGCCCTAGTTCTTAAAGAAGCTGCTGTATTTGTACATCTTAAGGTTTTATGACCAAGCAACTTCATGATCTTCATCGTGTGATGAACTGAAAAACTTTGCAGCCAACATCCTTCTCAAGTTGGTGATTAAGTTGCGTACTGGGATCTACAAAATTTGTTAGTCACGTACTGGGAGCCGTGCATTGAAAATGAGAGATTGTCACTACAGAACAAGTCCAATTGGATATTAGGGTAAGGGTTTAACAGTAGGTTGGTAGAAGGTATTGAGATTCCTTTACTTGTAACCGTTTATTTTGATAATAGTGAATTCTCGGGAGTGGTGACCTTAAAATCACCCGGTGGGGTTTTTGCCGTGTAAGTTTTCCCCATTCGTAAACAAATCACCGTGTCAATTTATTTTCCACTGCATACTTAGTTTAATTGGTGATTTGTTTGTGCTACCACGCTCTTTGCATGTTAATTTGATTAATTAATAAACTTGGCTAATTAATCAATTAATTCATCACAAGGGGTCAATACATTCTTGGTCTATCAGCTTGTTTGCTTACTTTCTTATTTCTTTGCTTGCCATGTCTATCATGCTTATCTGCTTGATGCCTTTTTCATGTGCTATTTACATCTTTTCCTTCCATTGCTTGTCTGCTGGCTTCTTGTCTTTGCCTTTGCATGTACACACACAAAGCAAGGACGCATGGATCTAGGGCACGGTCTCTTAGGCGCAAGCAAAAGGGGCAAGGATGTGAGCATGTCAACATAAGCCAAGCAGTTGTGTTTAGTAGGTTTAGGGGTCTAGCTTTTCCCATTTGGTTTTGTACTCTTTTAAAACCCCCTTCCTTCCTCCCTCATTTCTCTCTTAGATGAGTTGTATTAGGTATATCATGCCATGTACCATTCGTCCTCATCTCTAGAGTATGGCGACCCCTGTTATGCCCCCAAAATCAAAGATGACACGAAACATGAGTACCGTACCATCACAGGCAAAATCAAGGCCAACCATGCGTTACTAGCCCAATCAGACAGAAGGTGTGTTAATGAAGTGAAGGCTAGGCCACAGCAGCAGCAAAGAATTCCCACTGAAAATACCTACTTCTTTATTGAGGTTCTATAGTCTGTGCAGCATTTCCAGTAGCAACTGATGGGACAGATTAGCCAGATGAAGGCAGACAAGACTAAAGAGAAAGGAAGCTAACTTGACCCAGAGCATATGGCTGACAAGGAAGAAACCCCTGTGGGTGGTGGCCCGTAGAACCTAGAACAACATTTCATTACAATGGCCAAAGTTGCAGCACTTCTATAGTAGGAAAGGGCCAAGGCGCCCAAGGAGAGATTCTATGCACGAAGGCCTCCTTATCTGTTAAGGATACTCAGCAAGCCATACCTCGAGAGATATAAATTGCAAACTTTCGCACAATACGATAGCAGAAGGGGAAGTGTTGTTGAGTATGTGAATAAGTTTATTGACACCCTCGGTACTTATGCAGTAGACGAGGATTTGAGTTTTCGAGAGTTTTGTAAATCCCTATGTGACCAAGCGTACACTTGGTACATTGGCTTGAAGTTAAAATTAATCTCGATGTGGGATGATATGGTAGACGTATTCTGCACCAAGTATTTTCACGGAGAAGAAACAGTAATGTTTGTAACTTTGCAAGGAACTAAGCAAAAGAATGGTGAAGACTGATGGAGTACATTAAGAGGTTCAGGGACATTGCCCTCGATTGCTATGATCACTATGAAGAGAAGACGTTGGTGGAAATTTGCATGGGAAAAATGATCATGGAGTATAGAGCTATCCTAAAAAACTTGAAAATTTCACAATTCGCACAGCTGTTACAAAAGGCCAAAAAGACTGCTCAATCAGTCAGGTCTAGTTCTGACAAGCCCGAGGAGTGGAGGTCCACGCCGCAGGCCATGGCAATATCTACCAATGAGAAAAAAAGGAAGTCAGATGGAAGGGAGTACGAGAATCCCTCACCACTACCATGTACACCAAAAGAGCTAGACGTGCTCCTAGACAAATGGATCGCAGATGGGGTTTTCAAACCCAATCAAGTTTCCAGAGAACCCACTGAGGAAGAATGGAGAGACCCATGTTTCTATTGTTTGCATAATTATGTGCAGCATCCTATCGCAGAATGCTGGGCACTCCACAGACTAGTACACCACAGAATTAGAGAGGGAACTTTTGAGTTGTCCTAGCTAGAAGTGCAAAGAAACCCACTCCTAAACCACAAGGGAAAGGGAGTAGCAACAGTCATTATTTGTGCAAATTCGGGAGAGGCTGAAGAAGAAAGGCCGGCTCTGCCTACCGAAGCCATTACCACCCTGCAAAAAAGTTCTAGGTTCAAGAACTTGTTTGATCAGTTGGAACTCAGAGCTAATGAGCGAGGAATTGCCACCGAATCTCTGGTAAGTATTACCTCAGGAGCAGGAGTAGAATGCCTCGCGGCAGAAACCAGAGCTGACAGAGCATTCCTACAAGACACCAACGAGATTACTTTCAGCAATGAAGACATGAAAATAGGATACTCAGACCATAGGAGGCCCCTCTACTTGGCAGCCTCTATAAACCAAATCCCCATTAAGAAAGCCCTAGTTGATATGAGCGCTTCAGTGAATCTCATCTTGCTTAGCACACTGCAAGCAGTGGGAATTTCGGAAAGTAAGATTCAAGGATGTCTAATGGAAGTAACAGGGTTAGGGGGAAGAGGTGAGTATATCGCAGGCCACATTCAGCTATGGCTGAAGGTAGGACCGATAGCCTCCTTGGCTCGTTTTCATGTGGTAAAAATAGAAGTTTCCTTTCACATATTATTGGGAGGACTATAGTTGCGCAAGCACCGTCTAGTTCCGTTTACCTATCACTAGTGTGTGAAGGGGAGATTGAACTGCAGGATGATACGAATAGCAACAAACCCATCACCATTTGAGCAAGCAGAGGCCCACTTGGTAGAAACCATGTTCTACGATGAACAGGCGTCGTCTGGTGAAAGTTTGGTGTCCAAACCGCAAGGCACCTTTGTCCCCAGATGGGAGGACGTCCAGGATGAACCAGAGCTCAACTTGAGAGAGCTGCTAAAGCAGAAGAAGAAAAGGAAAGAAGTGCCTACTTCGGAGTTAAGTGGTATGCCACGATGTGTCTAGATCCGAACACCTGACGGCTGGATAGTTTACAAGTTATGAAGGTGTGCAAGACCCACCTGCAGTGCGCAAGGGGGTCCCGGACGAAGGTCATAACATTAGAGTTTAGTGTACTATGTGGCCCAGGAAAGTTTAGAAGAAGAAAGCGACACGGAAAGTGAAAGAGAGGTTGTAGCAGAAAAAGATGCACAAGTGACGCTAGAAGAAAAGCTAGAAGAGATTGACTTGGGCACGAACCCATAAAAGCCAAGACCAATTTCCATAAGTTCAAAGTTGTCAGAGAAAGAAAAGGCATAATTGATCCTACTGTTGAAAGAGTTCAAAGATCTCTTTACATGGGACTATAGCAAGATGCCTAGGCTAGACCTAGGGTTGGTGGTACACACGCTCAATGTAGATCTCGAGGCTAGGCCTGTGGCTCAGCTTGCCAGAGTGTTTCACACTGAAATAGAAAAGAAAATAGTGAAAGAAGTGCAAAAGTTGCTGGCGGCTAGATTTATCAAACCCATCCAACACTTACAATGGTTGTCCAACATTGTATCAATAAAGAAGAAAAATGGGTAGATACGATGCTGTGTTGATTTTAGAAATCTTAACCAAGTTTGCCCTAAAGACAAATTTTCATTACCCATCATGGACCTACTGATAGACTCCACTGCATGAAATGCCATGTTTTCCTTCATGGACGGGTTTAGTAGGTACAACCAGATTCGAATGGCGCCAAAAGATGTGGAGAAGACCACTTTCAAGTCACCCATAGATAATTTCTACTGCACTGTGATGCCCTTTGGGCTGAAAAATGCAGGTGCAACCTACTAGCGCACAATGACCGCTATATTTCACAACATGATGCATCGTGAACTAAAAGACTATGTGGATGACATAGTGGTGAAATCAAGAAGGTGAGAAGATCATGTCAAGGTATTTAAAAGGTGCCGACTTTTCAAGTTGAGAATGAACCCAATAAAATGCACTTTTAGAGTGTCTGCTGGGAAATTCTTGGGGTTCGTAGTCCACAACAGAGGGATAGACGTGGACCTAGCTAAAGCAATGGCAATAGCAACCATGAAGCCACTAGCCACAATAAAGAAGTTAAAGAGTTTTCTGGGAAAAGTTTCTTACATCGGCAGTTCATCCCTGGTTTAGCATCAATCACTTCAGCTTTTATGAGATTACTAAAGAAAGGGCAAGGCTTTCAGTGGGGAGAGGTACAACACGCAGCTTTTCGAAGGTTACAGCTGATCATGATAAACCTTCCCACGGTACAAGCTCTAGTTCGCAGGAAACCATTGTTGCTTTACGTGGCCTTAAGCCTGTCTACCATTGGAGATTTGATAACCCAAGAAGATGGAGGCGGTGTCGAGCAACCAATCTATTACATAAGCCGCACCTTAAGGGATGCAGAGACCCATTATCCCAGAGCGGAAAGGGCATGCTTGGCAATAGTCTATGCATCGCAAAGACTACGCCATTATTTCTTGGCCTACGAGATACACTCGATGACAAAATACCACATGATTAAAGCTCTTCTTTGACAACCTATCCTCTCCGGTAGAATATCTCAATGGTTGTTACAATTGTCACAATATGACCAAAAGGCAAGAACACTTAAGGCGGTGAAAAGCCAGGCCATAGCGGATCTACTGGCCCAATTTTTAGGAGAAGAGGAATTCCCACTAGATGATGAGGTACTGGGAGAAGTGGCTACAGCAGTAGTGACCGAAGAACAATCGGTCATGAATTTTGATGGCTCTTCTACAGCAAACTCAGGAGGCACAAGAGTGGTCCTTTATCATAAGGTGAAGAGACGGTGGCGCTCCCATTCAAGCTAGAGTTCCCATGTTCAAACAATACCGTAGAATACGAGGCCTACTTGATGTGGTTGGCAATAACCCTCGAGATGGGGATCAAGCATTTGAAGGTGATAGGCGACTCCAACTTGGTGGTCTGCCAAGCTAAGGAGAGTTTCTCCTTAAAGGAACCAAGTTTGGCCCCATAGAGAACACTAGCCCAGAGAATGGAAGAAAAGTTTTCCACATTCAAAATAGAGCACGCTAGAGGAGTGAGAATCGATACGCAAACATGTTGGCCGCGTTGGGCTCGCAGATAGCCTTCAAAGGGAATAGTACCAGAGTTGAAATCAACAAGCGAAGAGCCATCATTGAAATACTTCAAGAAAGGTTTCAGGAGAAGCAAGGATGTGAAGAGGATTGAAGGGTTCCCATTAACGAAGCCCTGTTAAAGGAGGGAGACGTGGCAGAATTAAAGATATTAAAGGACTATGTCCTGATGAAAGGGGAATTGTATTGTAGAATGTCAGAAGGAATTTTGTCAAGATGTGTGGGGCATGAAGAGGCCCAAAGAAAACTGAAGGAAGTGCATGGAAGAACCTGTGGGTTCTGCGGTGAGATCAGCCAATACCACAGGCTCCAGAAAGCAGATTTTTATTGGCCAAACATGAGTAAGGATGCAAACCCAGTCCAAACCTAGTGTGAGGCATGCCACTTAGCCATAGACAAGGAAGAGAGTTATGTCGTGTTTGCCAATGAAGATTGGAGAAGCCCATTCATACAATACCTAACAAAAGGCAACCTTCCACAAAAGCATAGTGAAAGGAATAAACTCAGGAAGTTGGAAACCCACTACTTCCTACATGAAGGAATTCTTTTAAAAAAATGGTACAATAGGGACCTACTACAATGTTTGGGTCCCGAAGAGGCTAGAGAAATGTTAAAGGAGGTACATGCAAGGGAATGTGGAGAGTACTAAGGAAAGAAGAAGCTATATCGACGCATGCTGCAGATGAGCTATTACTAGCCCACTATGAAAAGGGTTACAACAGAATTTGTGAAAAAATGCCACAGCTGCCAAGTGCAAACCAATTTGATCCACACCCACCTACAAAGCTTACATAACATGGTCACTCCATGGCCCTTTCACACTTAGGGGATCAATTTGGTAGGACCAGTTAATCCACCTTCTCACGGGTACATATGGATCCTTGTGGTGATAGAATATTTCACTAAATGGGTAGAGACCATACCGCTCCGCAAAGCCACTAGAGGAGTTGTAGCAAACTTCATTAAGGAAAATATAATTGTTCGATTTGGGGTGCCTCATAGAATCATAAGTGACAATGGCCTTTTGTCAATAGAGAGGTGAGAAAGATGTTGGAGTTTTTTCAAGTGAAGTACCATCGGTCATCGCCTTATTATCCTCGAGGGAATGGGAAGTGGAAGCAACAAACAAAATCCTCATCAAGATTATTAGCAAGATGAGCCAGGAGTACACCGGAGGATAGGTAATGCATTTGCCAGACACCTTTTGGGCTTACTGAAGCTCGCCCAAATCTACCACAAGATTTTCTCCCTTCTCCTTAGGCACAAAAGATAGAAAAAAAAAAAAAAAAAAAGAAGCTTTACAACGGAACGGTGTGAGGACCTAGAAGGGTTGGACGAAAAAAGGGAGGAAGCCCAAGAGCATAGCCGCAAATACAATTAAAGCATGACCAAAGCTTATGGCAGGACAATTAAAGAAAGGGTGTTTGTAGAAGGACAGCTCGTATTGAGGACAACAAACCACATCAGGCAAGGTCTGGCATGACCATCTAAATTCTCGCCAAAATGGGAGGGACCCTTCATGGTAAAGGAAGCACATGCAAGTGTGTATTATCGTTTGGCCCAAGTGGATGGAAAAGATTTAATGGACCCCATCAATGACAAATGGCTAAAGCATTATTATGCCTAGGAAACATTATGTAGCTTTTCCTTTCCTTCATGTCTTTTTCCAAGTGACCACCCTTACAAGGGATAATGTCACAAGAAAGCATTGTAGCATGTTTTCATTTGTAGTTCATGATTAAGAGCAAAATAAAGAGTAATGAAGATCATGAAGTATTAGTAAAATATATTGTACCATAAAACATAGTAGTAGCTGTAGCAGACATAGCATAATAGATTACAAACCCAAAATATATAAGTCATACCAGACTTATCAAATAAGTGCTAGAAAAAAAATAAAGTATACTGAGTAGAGAGAAAGGGGAGGGAAGTAAACCTGGGGGAAGGAAATAAGGCTATATAATGGGTAAAAGTCTAATAAAAGGTTTGAATAAGGGTCTGGTTCCTAAAGCGATTGGGGCCAATAACACCAAAACGAAAACGCTCGCAACGTGCCTCTAAGTTTGCCACCTCCTTCTTTAAACTCTGGATGCGAGCATTTATAGCGTCCACAGTAAGCTAGACCTTCTTCATGAAAAAGGCTCGAGCAATCTCTCGCAGGTGATCCAACAGAAACTCCACAGCAAATCCAACCCTAATCAACTCTTAAACCGCAGCCCTCCACTGCAAAATCCTCTCAGTAGCCACGATGTCGATGAAGTTACGCTTGATGTCATTCATCACACTCCCCAATAACTTAAAGAAGTGCTCTCTCACAGATTGACCAACGAGAAATCCTTGCATAAAGTCCCCACAGCTGCTATAGACCGCCTCTAAGTGGGTGATGCACTCCTCAGGAACTTGGAAACCATGAAAATCAACATAAAGAGCTCTAGCACCCCAGAAGTTTGCAGGATCAAGGTCATTGATCTCAGGCAGGTCAATTCGGGTAAAGAAGGCAGCAGCCTCACTCGCCGGATCAGGAACAGTGGCAGAACTACTGCCAACCTCAAACCAAGAGGTTGGAGCCACCTTGGTAGGAGTTGGACTTGAAAAGAAATATGAGGTACAACATGAGTTTGCAAGGAATAAACAAAGTGAAGGAATGGATATAATTATGAAAGCCTTAATTGAAAAAAGCACAAGGGAAAGAAAATTACTAGGACCTATAGGAGTAGGGGCTACGGGTATAACAGAAGCAAGAGCTGTGGGCAATGCAAGGCCTGCTACAATCTTAGGCTCCTTAGGAATGTCTGTGGTTGTAAAAAATGATGTGCAAAGTAATTAGAGGGACATACCAGGAAATGACAGGAAGAAAAGAAAAAGAAGATTTGCTAAGGATGAAAGACACATACCTATAGCCTTGGCCTCTTGCCCTCCACCATCACTATCCTCATCAGAGTAAAAAAATCCTTGTCTTCATGATGGGTTCATCCTTGAAGTCCTTAAGGACTTCCTCTGACCCCTCATGAAAAGAAAAATATGCATTAGGCCCTTAGGTGGCAAAGCTAGGGATGGAAGATGGAGTGACCACCAAAGAAGAGCCATCCTTCACAGCCTGGGAAAGGGCAACGAAGGGATCACTGGCAGAAATGACTAGAGGAGTAGTAGGAGAAACACTTCTAGTCTAAGATGCACTTGTAGGAGTGACTTCTTTTTTAGGAGTAGGGATATCAGCAAGAATAGGAACACTCACTGCTAACAGCCCTATCAGCCTAAATACTCTCCTCGGCAGGAATGGACTCGGATGGAGGAACCAGAGCTTCAGCAGGAGCTCTCCTGTGCAATAGCAGCAGAAGCAGAACCAGAGGCCATGGCCTTAGCCACGACATCTGCCCTATCGAAGAAGGCCTCCATAGGCATACCCATAGAAGAAGCCTCCTCACTTGTCGTGATAAACAGAAACGGCCTCGGGATCAATCTAAAAAAAAAAAAAAAAAAGGCAGGTGTTAAGGCAAAGAAGAGATAAATAAACATGCGAGAGAAAAGCACATGATGACACATGGCAATGAAGATGCATGTAAAGGAAAGGGATGTACCTCAAACTCAGGCTCATCAAGTAATATAGGGTGAGTGGTCGAAGTGTCTTCCTTATGCTTGGACTGTCAAGGAAAAAGAGAGAGAGAGAAGAAAGGAATAAGTATACATATGGAATTAGCCGCAGGAAAGCCCCATATATAATTAAAATAAAGGAAGGGTGAAATTTAGAGATAACATACTCTCCTCTCGGTAGTGGCAGACGGGGCTGGCGAAGATGTCTTCCTTTTACTACCACTTGTCTTGATGGAAGGCCACCCCCATACAGAACAATGTCAGAATAGGTCTTAAAGGAATCATCCCCTCTCTTGGCAAATTTAGGCTTGGTGGTTCGAGATACCAAGCCCTTCTTTATAGGCGCAGGAAGGTTCACCACCTTCACCTTCTTCTCCCAACCCGGAGGATACTCATCAGCATACAGATATCACCCCTTCTCCTTCTCTTGCCACTCAAATATGGCAGACCTGCTTTGCTTTCTAGCTTATATCACCACGGACTTGGTGGGAAGCAACAACCGTGGGTTGGCAAAAATGATGGCATGAAGACCGTCGGGGGGAATAAGGGAAAACCCACGGCCACCTAACAACTCTCATACAAAAGAGGTCATCACGGCTTGCCAATACCCATGCATTGTAGTAGTACAAAGGCCCTCTCTGTGTGAGCCCGAAATGGTGACTACTGTGAAGTGCTTGCTCCAAAACTCAAAAGCACTAGGGCACAAAAAAGGTTGCACAGAAGTAGTAGACTCCAAGATGGCAGTAAAATCATCGGGTATGTCCTGATCCAACCCAAACTTCCTCCTCACTTTATTGGCAGAATAATGGAGATGCCCTCATCAGCCAGATAAGCCAACCGCCCAGCATTGGTGGTTGCCAAGTACGTGATCCCTTTCTCATCAAAAGCAGCCAACGGGGTAGTGGTCTTAGCAGTGTCTGTAAAGGGACCCATGACTGAATTAGCACATGTGAAATCAGTGCTTAAACCTTTGTAAGCCCTCCAAGAAAAACCAACTCCCTTGTCAAAGAACTCAATGGCAGGATGCCCAAACGGCTTTAACCCAACCCAGTGGTAAGCCAACGAAAAATTAGAAGCAAAATGACCACAAAAATCAGTAATCACCCTCAGACAAAACCGATACTTCTCTTTGGCAAAACAAACAGACTTACACTTGGCTAAATGCCTGGCACAACACTCTCACAACAGATGCTGCAATACGATACTATGGGTAGAGGTAGTAACTATGTGGCAGAAACCTATCTACCTCTCATCACCTTGTTGAATATCCAACCGCACATACAAATGACCCAGAAAAATAGGGGCCAATGACAGACTCACCCCAGCGGAAATCTTTATGGCTAACTGAAAGTAAAGAGGTTTCACGGTAGAATGTGGGTGAGAGCCAAAGATAAACTTACAAAGCCAAAATGCGATGAAGGCCGCACGGTAGATTGCGTCAGAAGCCTTGGAGAAAGCCCCAACCCAATGGGACAACTTCGCGTTCCCACTCATCCCTTTCCTCAACTCAGCCTCCACGGCCTCATCCTCAGCAGAAAGCTCGATATCACTTGGGTCCATATCGCCGAGAATAGGCAGCAATAGTTGGTTCGCCACATCCTCCAAGGTCACAATGATCTTGCCACAAGAAATGAAGAAGGTATAGGTGGCGCTGCACCATTGGCGAACCAAATGGTGAAGATTGAACAAGTCTCGATAGTTGGAAAAGCACTGAAATGAAATGATGGCCTTCAACACACCGGCCTGCTATAACGCCACCATGAAACTTGCGTTGGACAACTCCTTGTCCACCCACTCCTTCCAACCCAAAGAAGTGCCTAACCCAAACTCGAAGAGAATGGGCATGGGAAGTGATGTCCTTTGACCTATATCAAGACCGGGAATGGTGGAAGCCAAAGGGGCCTAAGAAACCTCTGTGTCATGGCGGCAAATAGAGAGCCACACATGGCCCAACGACGGAGGCAAACAGTCACCGGGCACCACAAGGAAGTGAATGTGAGTATCATACCATGGGTCGATGAGGGGAGGGCACTCACTATTCGAGTCGCGACCTTCTTCCTCCTCCTTGGAGCGGTTTGATTCGGAGAGGGGAGTCTCTTCACCCATGGTTTTGGTAGGAGGATCGTCCATGGCGACCTCTTTCCCCTTACAGCGGGAAGAACCTTCATCTTTTGTTGGTGACATGATGGGTTGTTTGAATGAAGAAGATGGGTAATGAAGTTTTGGGAAGGATGGCACGATAAAGAGAAAGAAAGAAGAAAGGTTTTGAGAGAATGATGGGAAAGGGAAAAGTCCAAAGGCTAAAGACAATAAAAGTGACGTAAAAGGAGGCAATAGGTTAGCTGTCAAAAGAAGCATCATATTAATGAAGCAAAAGTTATGTTTCAGAATAACTGCTAAACTGGGGAATTCAAAGGGAAAACCCTGTTATGACAAGAAAGGAAATAAGGTGGGGCCTACTGTTCAAAAAACCCGTGAAAAAAAGAGAGAAAAGAATATCTTTTAATGCTCGCATATGAATTGTAAGAGCAATTCATATGCTCAGAGGGCTGAATGTTGATGCCCATTTTTAACAAAGGGGCCTAATGACAGAAGAAGCCCAAATAATGGCAGGAATAATGGTCAACAGGCCCACAAAAATAATAAGTGGCTAGAAAGAAGCAAATGGGCTGAGGAAGCCCAAATAATGAAGGTAGTAAACCCATGAGAATGGTAAGAGGTAGAAAAGACATAAATGGGCTGGGGAAGCCCAAGAAATGAATTAGTAAATTCGTAGGGTTGGCATAAACGCCAATAAGCCAGAAAGGTAATAAAAGGTAAGGATGTGGTAATTGGGCCGGGGAAGCCCAAAGGATTTAGCAAAAACCCATGGGAGTGAAAGAGGTAAGGAAGAAGAAAATGGGCTGAGGATGCCCAAGGAAGGAAATAGGTCAAGGGAAGCCCAAGGCATGGAATGGGCTGGCCTAGCAGGAATGCTAGCTCGTGAAACCCAAAAGAAGAAAGAATGTAAGAAATAGACTGGTAGGAGCTTAGCCTGTAAGCCCAAAGGTAACAAAAAAATAAGCGATATCATAGCAGAAGCAATGCAGTGGCATGGCAAGAGCACTAGCTAGCCCATGGACACAGGACAAAAGGGGACATGAGCCAGGTAGGAGGGAGAGGGCCCACACCCAAACAATGCACAGTGAGGAGATGAAAGCCCAAAGGCCTATGTATCATTCACACCGCAAGAGTTAAACAAATACCATAGCGTGTAATAGAATCGAACAAACACGGAGGCAATGACAAATGCGTGAAGGCCAAAAAAGTAATGGATTCAGAAGGAAGTGGAGCATGCACACAGGGCTCAAGCACCACCTACCTGTACCCAACCAATACAAGGGAGGTGGGCCACGGGTCAGAGGTATGAGAGGGTGTGGTTTAGCGGTGGGGAGAAGGGGGAAGCCTATTTTGGGGTTCCCGCTCAAACTCTTTTGGGGAGAAATGTCTTGCTGGTATGACATCTCACCCAAAAGAAGTAAACATAAGCTGGAATCACTAGATGCATGTCATATAGGTAGGTAAGGAACAGGTTTAACCCCTTATCCGGATGAGAGTATTAAGAGAGGTAAGAGACAAAACAAAAACCATTTTTGTTTGGAAATGAGGCGTGGTGCAGCCTACACAGTGTAATGGTAGTGGCTGGGCAATTGGTAGGCCAGTGGGCAATCTTGGAAGGACGCCCACAATGAGCCAAAAGTGGTTAAGGGGTAAAAATGGTAAATCCTGTCACAAAAGACAGTATAAAAGGCCATAGGCGTGAGCAGTGAAGGGGGGAACAACGGTAAACAAAAAAAAAAAAAAAAGAGATAGAAAGAAAAAAAAGAGAGCAAAGTAAACAAAAAAAGTAAACAAAGAAGTAAAAAAAGAAAAGGAAAGATACAAAAATCCCAAAGAAAAGAAGAAACATGAGTGCTAGGAAAAGAGGCATGCATCAATAGGCTACCCATTTCTCTCCCTGTCAATAAACCCACTCTCTGATAAGCTAAGAACTCAAGTTTCAGCCATCTAGGTCCTTTTTTCCAAAGTGTGTAACCTCTACCGCAAGAATTCCCTTTAAGGTTACCCACATTAGAGATCGGCTCCCTTTTTGGGCTTGTGTTCGCTGAACAGCTAAGCCAATTCCTTTTTTTTTTTTTTTTTTTTTTTTGGATAAATGACTAACTCATTATCCTACCGATAGACTGTTTGTCGTAATCTTGTTATTCGTGATTATATTGCTTTACTCTCCCTTGTCGTGTTATTTATTATTGTTAATTAGTAGAAATGTTTTAGTTATCTTGTTGCATCGTGCTTTCTGCTGTAACATCTATAATAGTCATTCCTGTTGTGAGCACTCGGTACATCTAAGGCTCCTGCTAAGGCGTGTCTATGTGGGGATGGCCCAACTTGCGCACAAGCTAGCCTAAGGTGTGTTTCAGTTAAGCTAGTCCTAACTCTTGTACCTCAGAATCACAGGTCGTGGTACAACAGGAAAAATTCAGCCCAAAACACAAAAAAAAAAAAAAGCCCACCACAAGCATCACTTTAAACTAATGCATAGAGTTGATGGTCCTTTTAATATGATTAAATTTATTGTTGAAAATGCATAGAAAGTCGAGCTTTTGGGGGACTATGGTGTTTTGACAACTTTTAAAGTCGTGTTCACCTTTTGCCATATTATTAGGAAGAAGGTGAGCAAGACTCGAGGAAGAGTCTTTTCCAACCATTAGGGGATTTTTTAAGGGGCACTGCAGTTTGGAATCCATTATATGCCCTAATGAGGATTGCATGGATTTAAGTAGAGAATCCTAAATGGATTGGATATTGGATTTTTTATTGTAAGATTGTTGAGTCTCACATCGAGTATTTATTAGGTTTTGGGTTATATAAGCAATTACAATGAGCTAAATGACATACTACTTGACTAAGGGTGTATTTGTTTGGAGGTGAAATAAAATGGATGGAAAACTTTGGAAAGAAAATAAGAAGAAAAAATTTTTTAGAGTATGTTTGGTTGGGTAGAGAGAAAGGAAAATAAATTGTGGGGTCCAAGTGTTTTCTCTCCAAGCCCACCAAAATGTTTTATCTACAAAATGGAGAGAAAACTTAGTGGGGATAAATTTTTTCTTGATTGACAAAAATGTCCATGTACACATTCTTCAAGTTGCCTTTATTTATTTATTTTTTCTTCTCCACGTAGTACTGTTGCCCTTTTTTTCTTTTTTTCTTTTTTTCTTTTTGGACAATAATGTTGCCTCTCTTTTTTTGTTTTGATTTTCTATGGCTTTTTTTTTTTTTTTTAAACTAGACAATGAATTTTTTTTGGGACATGATTTTTTTTTTAATAAATTTGGGTGATTGCTTTTTTATTTTATTTTTTTTTTGTGTGGTTATTTTTCACTTTTTTATTTTAATTGGGCATCATTCTTTAATAAGGGCATATGAGTAAATTTATTTAAACTCATTTTTTCCATCCTTCCACTTTTTCACTCTCAACTAAACAAAAATGAGAGAAAATAAAATATTTTCTATCCTATCACTTTTTTATCATTCCACCATTTTCTATCCTCCCACTTTTCCATCCCTCCAACCAAACGGACCCTAAACCTTTTGGGTATAGCACAAGCTTATAATTATATATATATATATATATATTTTGTGACATAAATAAAATTATGAATTAAGATCCTTTAGAGTTTTAGGGTAACTCCATTGTAGAGTTCCTAAAACCCTCGTTATTCATTTAAAAATGGTTGGATTAGATTATGTCACATCATTGATAATTTGAATAGATATAAAAATTTAATAGTTTTATTAAATGTTAATGAAGTTGTAAAATTCAATCCTTTCATTTCAAAATAAATGGAAAGTATGTTAGGAACTTTCATTTCAAAATAAATGGAAAGTATGTTAGGAACTTTATGGTGGAGTTATCTAAGAACTATAAAAGATCTAAATCTTAAACTTTTTTTTTTTTTCCTTTGACATACTGTTACTACAGGTTTGCTTGTAATAGAAGAATTTGTTATTGCCATTGACACCCTAATCTCAGGCGTAACCTCGTCGTGGAGAAATGAATGTTAAGGAAAATGGCCAGTAATTAGAAATATTTTAATGCCATAATTAAATCCAGTTGTATACGTCTGTGACCTCTTTAGAAAAGAATACTTTATCTCTGTGGTAGAGGGTTTTTTAACTGAAAGAGTGGGTATACTTTTAAATTGTTTATATAATTTAATCAACGTGTAGGGACTTCTACAATACTAATCTTGTCCAAGAAGCCTTGACATGCCTACAATTACGTGAACCAGCAAAAGTTGTCAGGACCCTAGCAAAGAATCTTTACATATTTGATAATTTTATACAAACCCCCAGTGTTGTATAAAAAATAAAAATAAAAATAAAACCTAACAACACACTAAGCACAAACCTTCTAATATCCAATCAAACATAAGTTGTCCCTCAAAGCCCAAACATCAAATTAATATACATTACAAATCAATAAATTTGGCATGTGTTTTTTTAATTAATATAAACTATAAAATATATGCGTATATTTCATAGGAAAACCATGCCGTTGTCAATCTCGAATCTCATCTCCTCCAAGTTTGAAGGTGCCCCATTTCCCAAACTCTCTTCTTCCATGTTCATCTCCCATAAGAACCCATAGTCATCATCACCTTTGGAGGTAATTTCATTGTTGGTGTCTGTGCCCTGAGAAAACTGAAGGAGATTTAGCAGGGAGTTACTTTGGTTGTGGTGAGATGGAGTTGAAGCAAACGAGGTCATTTGATTGTACCCACAAGGCATGGTTTGGCTAGTGGGACCACAAGATGTGGTCTCAAACATAAGTTGGTTGCTATCTTCCAAGTTTGCTGCCATACCCTTGCTTTTGTGAAATACTCTACACAAAACCCAGTCTTCCTGTAATCAAAACGCGTAATAATCTCATTAGTAAAATCCATGCACTAAGTAGTATTATCATGACATTATAGATAGGGTAGCATCTAATTTGGATAATGTCTTCTTTTCGTTTATCCCCCATTAAGGTGGAAACGCATGTAACAAAGTCAATAGGCAACTTTCATACACACTTTCCTTACAGTTTCCTGTGAGAAATTGGTGCATGAAACACTGAAACTTTTCTATACTTGAAGATTCTCTCTGTCTCACCGTGATAGTGTGTGATTTTGTATGTGTTTGCGTGTGAAATGAAGAAATAATATTGTTCCAAAAGCAGCGAGAGTCATACCTTAGGAGGCATATGTGGGGTCTCCAAGCGAAATTCATGCATGATCCAACCAGTTTTGATGCCATTTGGAGCTCTATTGCGATAGAACACCAAAGTCTTTCTCATCCCTACTATCTCCCTCGACATTGGGTCCAGCACTGTACGGTCCTTCCCTGTGGCTTTCCAGTAACCAGATGTCGTTGCCCTATTGGTCCTGAAGCCTGTGGCATATTTGCGGTCTCTGAAGCTGAAGAAGTACCATTCAGTCGCATTGAGTTTAGCCACCTCTGTAGATTGAAAAAAAACACAGTTTTTTGAAGTTTAGCAATTATATGAACATTACTTTCAACAAAGCAGTAGAGTGGGGCACAAGTGTCATAGCCAAGATAGCATAGGATAAGATTTGATATCCTACGTTACTGACTTTAATAGATATACGTATGTATATAGTGTTGTACAGTATTGGTAGGATAAATGTTACAAATTTTACTATATAATATTCAAAAATTGATGTATCACCCATCAATATAACTATATTATTTAATTAACACAATTTTAGCAAATGAGCAAACAAATTTTTAGCAAAAGCCTATTTCTAATTAAACACACTCTTAATACGTGATGTAATTTATTTTTTATAATTAGATAATTATAATAGGAGAAGGAAGATTTAAATTCTAAACCCGATAAATGTCAATTGAACTATAAAGTTATCGACATACGTGACGGAATTAAAAATAATTGAAAACTGCATATATTGATGATTGCCATGTACCTTAGCTTTGACTCTTTTTTGGGGAATTAGACTTGCATGGAAGTTTAAAAGAGATGGCAAGTCTGTGTCACCTTAATGAGTTATGTCCAAGGAAGCTAAAGGTGTGGTGTCAAATTTAAGGAAGAACGATTTGAGGACCACTAGGGTTTAGAAGAAAATCATTATGAGTAAATAACTAAATACATGAATCTTCATGTTCAATTTTTCATTTGCTTGGACGTAGTGCTGAAGTGATGCGTGAAAGTCATGGAAAGTTGCTTTCTGCTTAGTCTCTTAGATAATCATCACGGTTGAAAGTTTTGGCTGGCGACCATGCATTGACACGTTGCTCTTTAAGAAGATATGGAGGAAGCTTATGAAGTAAGTTGTTGTGTTGTAAATAAAAAAGCTCATCTACGCAATTCAATTTATAAAAAATTCAAGCTAAATAGGGAATATTTATGTCCCACAAAAAGTTTTCACTGTATTAGATTACTGACCCCTTCAACCCTACCATATTGTAAATCAATTAAGGATTATAAACACTAAAAATAATAGGAAAACAAACACAAATTTGAGCAATTAGATGCTCAATCATTTACCCTTCTACTGTAGCCACCAAATAATTTACTCTGAGACAAGGCAAAAATATAATTTCTGGTGTACTTGATGATATGGTATATCTGGACCATCCATGAACCTGGTCCTATATGCATGTGCGTGGTCTTTGCACATGACTAACCTCCATATATATCACAACCCATATGGCAAATTAGCTTAGCTTGGTAGCCAACCAGCTAGCCGATTTGCATGAATACAGCAAAGAGAGAAAGAGTGAAAGCTATGGCACCTACGTATGCATGCCATATATCTTAAATTCCTTCAAAGGAAATTTATTTATATCAGGTCAAAATAATTAATGTACGTAGAAGCAAAAAAACTATTCTTCGTATCTGTTTAATGGCCGCTAAACATTTTATATAGAGTGTATAGTACTGCTGTGTTCAGAAAGCCAATAATGGTTTTCCATTAGATATCATTGGTGACTGAAATATCATCATGAATCGATCGCTGCTAAAAGGAAATCTAAACAAAAGCAAAAGTAAAAGTAAAAAAGAAAAGATTATCTTTGAAAGGTCAGTTGCTTCCTTTTTTCTTCGACAAAGGTCAGTTGCTTCCTTGAAGTAATGTTTAAGGCAGGTTGGATTTGAAATAACCATTTTAAAAATGTTTTCTAGTTATTAACAAACCTCCAAGCCTCCAACAGTAGAGCCTGAGAGTTTGCTTGTCAGTTCTTTCTTACAATTATGATAATAAACTAATTAAAATATGCATACATACAAACAATATATATATATATATATATATATATATATATTAACACTAATACCACTTAAAGAATTTAGCTATATCAGACAAAGGATTGAATAAACTATGCATAAAATTGGAGTTCTCTCTCTCTCTAAAGGGAAATATGTTTGTCCGCTCGCTCTACCCCAAGCTAGCTACCATTCCAAACATGCTGGTCTGCCTCGTACAGAAAATAATTTTGTGTTATCTTTATGTCCTGCCCCATAGTAAAAGCATGCCAACAAAAGAAGACAAATCAAGGTGCTCAAACTTTATCTGTCACATTAATTATTGTTACATCGGTTATAAAAAGTAAAAGAAAAGAAAAAGGAAAAAAATGAGAACTTGCTTTAAATTCTGATGAAATATAACAATGAGAAACAAAGATTTTAAGAAACAAAAAACAAAGGTTTTGTAAGCATATATGGGATGTGAGTCAGAATAACTTACCAGGAAGCTGCCATGGCTCACAAGTATGCAAGTCAATTTCCATCAAAGTACCCTTCAAAACTTCCTCATTTGTGATCTTTTTGTAGAGATAATGGCAGACCAACTCCTCATCACTAGGATAAAATCTAAACCCAGGAGGCAGTGTGGCTCCAATGTCTCTCAAACCCATGTTGATTATTTTAAGGAAGGATAAGATTTGGTAGAGCAAAGAAAAATGAAATCTTTATATAGTTTGAATACCAAAGAGAATTTTTTTTTATAGTTGGAGTATATTTGTGGTTGGAGATTGAAGGTGGCTGGCTGGCTGGTTTAAAGAGAAGCTTTGGTTTCTATGTTTGGGTATTTGAAAATATTCTACTATGGGAGAAAGGTTGGTATTATTTATATATGGCTATAGGATGATAAAGTTCCTTTGCCCGGTAGAATTTCTCACAATATTCTGGCAGGCCATGCTTGTTTAACTGGTTAGTTATAGTAGGAAGTTTCAAGAAAAACCAAAGTTACAAGAAATCTTCCTGGAGTAGAACAATTGATGCAGTCATATATGGACAAAAGCCAAATTATTTTATGAGAGAAACCCTCCAAAACATCCCTTTTTTTATTTATCATATTTTCACATATTTATATCGTTTTTGTACAATAATAATCATTCAAAGAAGATTAAGAATCTTTACCGGTAATACAAAGAAAAAAAAAAAAGGTTAATTTGCGTGGAGAATCACTTGTCATACACATTAATAGCCAATATCTAATACTAATAATTGATCAAACAATCATGCCCATCTGATATGTGGACTTTTTTTTTTTACTCATTTAAAATATGATCTCATGAAAAGGATTAAAAGTTCAACTTTTGTATTGAAAGCTTATTATACAAGATTCTTTTTTTTTTTTTCTTTTTTTTTTCTTTTTTTTTCCTTTATATGTTCACGTGACTTTGTTGTCCTAAAATTAAATGTTAATAAAAACCTGAGGCTTTCTTAACTTGAGTTGTAGATCCTTGCCTTTTGTCATGAACTTTTCATTTTCATTCAATTTTTTAAGCTTTTGTTTCTTCAACAATCTATCTATGCGCAGTCTTTGGATTTTAGTGCTTCTTTTGTTTTGTGGGGGTAACAATAGAAAGCCACTAGTCCTAGAGAATTAAGATGGTATAGAGTTGAGTCTGTCTTCCCCTTTAAAGCCTTCACACAACCTTCAAGAGTTACCGGCTTTTGTTGGTTGTGAGTTGTGTGATATTAAAGGTTCATTCCCAATTCCCCTGTGTGTGTGTGTTTAAACTGTTAACTTCTCAAAAAAAAAAAAAAAAAAAGATGGTATATATTCTATTGTTAGAAAGAATTAACTACAGAAGAATTTCCCTTTTATATGTTAAAGGAATATCATATTGGAATTGGAATTTTATAATGTAGATCTGTCCATGATTAAGATAATACTGGAAAATGTGGATTAAATAATTGATTTGTTCAGCTATTTTATCAGCTGGCCATCCACTTCAAGAAAATTCCCAAAAATCCAATTGTTGAAGCCACGTGAACCCTTTGATGGATCTGGGCTACAAACATGGACAGCTCAAAAAAATTAAGTGAAAAAAAAAATACAAATTAATAGCTGGAAAAAAAAATACATTAATAATGAACTTATAAGAGCCCCATCTGTTTAATTTTCGATCACAGAAGAGCACTTTGGATTGATGCAATTGTGGGGCACACAGATTGTCTTTGGCCTGGGCCCCACTAATGATGAAGGACATTAGCCCCATCATACATAATATTGTATACTTATCTATACGAATTTTTATGATTTTTGTTTTTGGGTGAGTAATGTTAGAAAGGGCAATAATAAGGGAAATATGGACAAAGGGATGTTTGTCACAACATGTATCATCTTTATGATAATAATTTAGGATAGTATATTATAGACGATGACAGGACTGGGGTCTCTTCCATGGTTAGCACATATAGGTTGAAATAATGGAGCTCAAATTACACTATTATATGAGCGTGACAGAAATAAACTTTAGGATCTACTATTAATTTCAATAAAAGGACAATTATACCCTTTCTTATCCCGGCAGGATTACTTGTGCAATAGGTCATGGGTCCCTTTGGATGATAGGTCATTTTCGCCATTATACGATAAATATCTACCTTATATGGCGTGGAAAAAAAAAAAAAAAAAAAAAAACATATAGAGGTGAGACAATAGTAACTAAAATTGGGTATTAGTCGTCTTCTTTTTTGAGAAGAAAAAAAAAGGTATTAGTCATAATCATGTCGGGAAAAAACAGTGATTAACCCATAATTGTGAGATTATAAGTAGTAAATTTAAAAAATGGGATTGAAAACTATTTTCAATTTTCCATATAATTGAAGAAAATTGAGGTACAAATTGAGACAAAAAAAAATGAGGGTAAGATCGAGCATTAATAAATTTTAAACTCTTGTATCAAAAAAAAAAAAAAAAAAATTAAACTCAAAGTCAAGAAGGGTCATTGAGTTTTCTTGAACAAATGGTAAACTGAAACCTATGGTGACTCAGGTCGGTCTTAGTATTTGCTACAGAGAGAAAAATGATTTAGATAAATTTGTCAAAGAACCCTAAATTTACGGGGGAGCCAAGGACGCGCTAAGAAGACATATATGTGTGACAGACACCGGTCCACACTCAAAGGGTAACACGTCATAGGGTGGGTGACGTGTGAGTTTATTCTAAATTAAATCATGTGATGTCCCGACCAAGCAAAGATAATACAAATGATTGTGAATTCTAGGGTTAGGGTTTTTTTCCAATGAGGGAATTTTTGTTAGGTGTATAGATGTAGATGATGAATGATGTTGGACGATGAGTGACGGCTTCATATTCCTCTCTCCTTTCGAACCAATAATTTTCCTTCTCCTCTCCTTCATTTCATTTCAATGTGTCATTTTACTCTAAATTCATTTCCATAAGTTAAGGGCTCTTTTTTCCTTTATATTATATATTATATACTTTTACAAATACCATGCTTACCCCTTTCGTCTAATAAAAATTTTGCAAACTTTTTGAGTGGGGACCAATTTTGTTTTATTTTCTTTGATTATTATTATAAGTGGGGTCCAATTTTGTTGATCTAGATGATAATAACCGGTCATGTAGAGGATCCAATCAAAACCAGCCAACTAAGCATATTCATGCATGGACTACGTGGCGATCCCTAGTTTTCTTTTTTGTAATGTTTGTATTCCTAATCATAAACAATTCATGTGGCCTAAAAAAAATCAAATTATGATTTATGAATATGTGATATAAAATATTGAGCCGTACAAAAATATATATTTATCATTTCAATGATTATCCTAAGATTTGCAGTCAGTTGAGCTATATTTATTTTTATTATCTTATCATTCTTCAGTTAACAATCGTAATATGATATTATAAGAATATATATATATATATATATATATATATATATATATATATATTTTTTTTTTTTTTTATTATCTTATCATACAGTTTATCCATGGCTCAATCGGGTTTTGAGCCATTGACTAGTGACAAATTATCTTGGTCCAAAAATTAATATACTACATAGCGGACAAAAAATGTAAACATGGGGTGTTTGTAGCAAAAATTGATTTAGACGGTAGTTGATTTGTGACTTGTTAAGCTTTTACAAATCCCTTCTCATACAATTAATCTTATCATGAATTGTGTCACCACAATAACTATGACCATTTTACGGACGGAAAAGAGAGTCCTCTTTCTTCTCTATCCCGAGGGGTTAAGAGAAAATGATCCACTATATCACCTTACCTTTTTCTCCACTCGAAATGAATGGAGGAATTGGGTGATAGGATACGCACTATATATAGCTACCAAATCAAGCATCATGGTTGAATTATGGGAAATCTGATTTGGAGATAGCACAAAACCTGAGATTTCAAAACCTTATAATTGAAACCGACTCCCATTTGGCATACCAATGGCTAACTACTTAGCACAATGTTATGTTAGACTATACTAGTCTTTTGGTTTATCTACTATGTGTACCTGAACATCTAATTTGTTTTTTAGTCTACTAATATAACTATCTCTCCTTTTATGCAAAAATAATCTACCACACTTTTTTTCCCACAATTTTCCAACAACCAAACCAAGAGAGAGAGAAAAAAAAAGGAAAAGAAAATGAGAAAAGTAATATATAAATTCAGTGGCGGAGCCAAGATTTAACTTAAGAGAGGATAAAATTTATATTTGACAGTCACATTTACCTAGTACATGTGAACACACACACAAATACATATATAGTATTTGTGACCAATTTGAAAAATAACAAGTCATTCACATGAAATTCTAAGTGATATTTGAATGCGAAAGAAAAAAAATAAAAAAATAAAAAAAATAAAAAAAAAACCACAATAAAATAGTGTGTTCATTATATTATACTATATTTATTAGGAGTTTTTTCACATATATAATCTTTCTTTCTTTTTCAAAATCATTATTCTACCTACAAATAGAAAGAATTTCAGTTAGATAAATATCAAGTACAACTTTGTAAATGATATTTGAATGCAAAAAAATAAATAAATAAATACACGCAATAAAATAGTGTATTCATTATATTATATTATATTTATTAGGGTTTTTTTTTCACATATATAATTTTTTTTTAAAAAAAAATCATAATCATAATTCTACTTACAAATAGAAAGAATTTCAGTTAGATAAATATTAAGTACAACTATGTAAATTCATATTATGTAATTGAGGGTGGAAAAGGAACGACTTATATAAATTTCTATTTGTTAGATAGCTTATATAATTTTATGTTATTTTGGAAAAAAGTATGCTATAAATCTCTTATTTTAACTTAATATTCCAATTTATTTTTATCTTTGATTAAGGCAGAGTTTTTAAAACCTCAATTTCAACGTATAAAAGAGGTTTATTAGTTACATCAATAAAGCATGCCTAAGTAATTCATTTTTGCATTGGATGGAATAATATATAGAATTAGAAGTTGGCAGGTGTAGTCTGTGTGGATTTGCATGTAAAGCTGCAGCTTTTTACATAAGCCAAATGTGATGCTTTCCATGAGGTATGGGATGAAGACATGCTTGCATTTCTTGGAGGTGTTTTTTATATGCTAGGTTTAGATAGATTGATCTGGTTAATTAATTCGATTACTCAAGTTGATTAATTTGATCAAATTACATGCAAATCGTGGAGGCACCAACAAATCACTAAATAAACTAAATGTAGCGGAAATTAAATTGACATGATGATTTGTCGACAAATAGGTAAAACCTCTCACAAGGCAAAAACCTCACCATGTGAATTTAAGGTTACTACTTCCAAAAAATCCACTAATCAATAATTAAGCAATTACAAATATAAGGAATCTAAACACTACCCTGGCCTATCTCAAAATACCAACCTACAGTTGAACCTTCGCTTCAATACCCAATTGAACTTGATATTGTAGTAGTCATTTTTTCTTTATTGCACAAATCTTCAATCTGTGACTAACCCCTTTACACAGATCCCAGTACGTAACTAACTCCAACAACTTGAATGATTGTTGTTGGTTGCAAAATTCTTTACTTCATAAACGATGAAGATCAAGAAGCACTTGGTGACAAAACCCTAAGACGTACAAACACAGTAGCTTCACACAGAGTATATGAGTTCTGGGTCTCTATTTCACATCCCTTGGGTGCAAAGAATAGTGGACGTCGGATTTGTGCACCTCATTACTAGTATGTAACTCTACCCAATTTAGATAATTATACATATTTGTTTTATTTCCTTTGTTTTTTCTTTCTCAGTTTGGCTGCTGGGAAATTCATTATACTTCTAGTCAAAGTATAGTGAATACCCCATTGGCGTTTGCATTACCCTCATTAGGCTTCTCCAGATCAGAATCGCCCTCATCAAAACTACATTTTTATTTTTATTTTTTTGAGAAATAATTATGACAGCTTTTAGACCCCTTAAACAATTTATTAAACCTAGGTAATTAACCAAGTTGTTACTTAGTCCAATTAAACAAGTCTAGGTTATCACAATAATAAAGATCAAATCATGCAAAGCAGCGGAAAACAAATAATACATGATATGATCACCCAGGAAACCAAACCGGTAAAAACCTGGGGAGGATTTGACCTAACTATCCTCAAGGTAAACTTGAATCCACTATCAGAAAGAATCAAAGTTCATACAAAAGGACTTACAAGCACCCCCGCTCGACTTCCTAATGCTACCAACCAGTAGAACTTACTGACACGACCACGTGCAAGCTCCGAATCCACGGACTCCTTCTTTCTTTGGATTCCCACCAGCTACAAGCACCCCCGCTTGTGTATTCTTTAAGCTTTAATAGCAGCAACTGTTTTGATCATCAAGGTTTAGAGAATATCTCCTCCTTGAAAACCCTAAGTTTGTGTAAAGGAAAGCTTCTCTAGATCTCACAAGAGATTTATATAAACCGCAATATGAGCAACACTAAAACGTGGCTAGGGTTTGCCTTTTATACTTAGGACAAATAAGAAACCTTAAAAATGTTTTAAAACAACTAGGGCTGAGTTGGAAAATTCTGCAGAAAAGCAATCTGCCCGACGTTCGATCGGTCGAGCCTAAGCTACGATCGATCGAGCCAGGCTGAAAGCCACACTGCTTTCTGCTTTACACTCGATTCCAACTTTACATTGACTTACAACTTTGAGCTAGCTTTAAACACTTCTAAACACATTGTTTTGATCATGGTTTGCTAACAATACAAATTAGAGTTCTAAATACATAAAGTCCTAAACTTTAGAACCTAACAAATTACAACATGCTACTTATCCCGCAGCCCGAACCCTTTTCCCCCTAGACCCCCAAGCACTTTATGCATGAGGAGATGTCAATTCAACTATAAGGCCTTTGGCATCAGAACTACATTTTTAGTAGCATGTAACTCTACTCAATCTAGATAATAATACTTTACTAATATGTAACTCTACTCAATTTTGATAATTTTACATTACTATGCTTGTTTTCTTTTCCTTTGTTTTTTCTTTCTTGGTTTGGTTACTGGGAAACTTACTATACTCTTCCACTTAAAGGTAGGTGGTTGGATATTCCTACACCAAGGACTAGGTTTGCCCTCTAGAAATGGGTGTAATGTCATGATTTTTAAAATAGAAAGGGGAAAGATTTTCACCAACAACAGGCATAGCACAATATATACAAGTGTTGCAAAAATTAAGTCTCTACCCTAAATTTACACATACATACAAATAAAGCATAAACCATAAAGCATGTATACAAGCATGTGCAACAAATAATTCCAAATGCCAACTAAAGAGTCACAAGTCAAATAATGTAGATTAGGAGTAAATCAAAACTCCTAGGCCCTCATCGAGCTCCTCCGCATCAGAATCGTCCTCATCAAGCTCCTCCGCATCAGAATCTCGATCATGAACATCCGCTTGATTAGCCTGGAGATTATTATTGCAACAGAGGCAGGGACGAAGGCATTAATTGACCAAGGGGGGAAATGGCTCCCCCAAATTTAAAAAAAAAAAAAAAAATTATATATATATATATATATATATATATTAGTATATATATATATATATATGCATTAAATTTAGCAATTTTGTTCTATAAAATTATATTTTTCCCCTTTGACAATATCTTTAATTCTTTTTAGAGTAATGTTACAGTTACAAACTTATTGAGGTATAAATTCTTATTGGTTCGCATCTGAGCCTATCACTTACATCACTTTTTTACTTACCAATAGTTACTCACTATATCAACAATATACCTCTAGCACTTTCCTCATTTTAAAGGCCATTAAAAAATTTATAGATCTAAAATTTAAACAACATATACTAGCCCAAAAAAATTTGTGCAACAACAAAAATCACCAATAGCAAAGCTAAAAAAAATTAAGTCAAATTAACCAATTTTACTCAAATAATATTTGCATTTACCCAGCAGGCGCACACATCAAAAACTCATAATTTTTTTTTAATTAAAAAAAAAAAAAAAAAAAAAAAAAAAAAAAAAAAAAAACTCAACGGCTAATAAGCCGCTAAACTAGAGGTCAAAGTCACCCCCTTTCAATCAAAGTCCTGGTTCTGTCCCTGAACAAAGGCAACAAAATTTGTCACCACAATTGGCTACAGTGGCACAAATTAGACATTTCCCGTCTCCTGGTTGCATTGGACGATGGACGTCAGATTTGTACACCTTAGCTCGCCGGACCTTTCAAAAATAGTGCCACAAATATTACATAAACTTACCATACACCAGAGTGTTGTGCTTCTCCATCTGAGGCATTTTCACGTAACTTCTCAAACAGTAATATAAAATATTGAGCCTTATACAAAATATATACACAGTCGAGCTAGTTATTTTTATTATTTTATCATTCTTCAAGAAACAATGGTACTATGGTATTTTAGGAATAGTCTTGTTTTTAATCTTCTTCCTCTTTTATACAATATACACACACTTACTCTCTCTTTAGTTTTCATTACTATATGTTTTCTCGAGAAAGTAGGGTTGTAAATTAGCTAAACCGAGCCGATTATTAAAAATTCAGGCTTGTTCATTAATTTTATTTCAAAAACGAGTCAAGCTTGAGTTTATTATCAAAGAAGATTATATGGTTAAGTTTGGTCAATTTTATTGTCGAACAAACTTGAGTTTTGTGTAAGAGGGTACTTGATTAATATATTCTTTTCCCATATTGTGAAACCATGACCAAAATTTCATACTCCTTTAAAAATATATAAATTTTTACATCAATTGAACTCTATACTATCAATAAACTATAAATACTAAATTTCATATTATATTAAATTTACAAACTTACACAATCCATTTTTCAAGTCTATGTATGTATATTTTTAGATAAGTATACGTATAAAAATATAACATTATATATAGTTAAATTGAGAGACTATATATTCACAAGTTATTCACAAACATATTGTTATGTTTGAGATGAGTAAACATTATTTGACAAGTGAACTTTGCTTGTACAAACGAACATTAACAAACATTTTCCTTGAGCTCGAGTTGTTCATAAGCCACTTGGCTCACTTACTACTTTATGAGAAAGAACTATGAGATGAGTTATACACCAAAAAATGCATGAACATGATAAAATATTCAAAGGGAAAAATTGTGGAGAGAGAGGTTTATTCATTCTTCCGTTAGCAATTGCTTCCACAGTTGCGGCATGAAATCAAAAGTCACTTGTCAAATGAGATGCCATATCTTTTTTTCGAAAGCTTATTCAATCTCGAAATATTTGTTTGCGGCACTTTGTTTACAACTTTAAACATAGAACTATTCAACTTTTGCACTTATATTCAACAGACATCTTTTAGAAAGATAGATATCCCATTGATCACTTTAATTATATACTTTTGAAATTGCAGTACCAGATGAAATCGTCGAGGACTAGATAATACTGTTTCAGAACTTTATCGTGAATCATTTGCTTTTAGAAGAAATGACATATTGCATATATCTATCATACAAAAAATAAAGGAGTATCTCTCTCACATATAATCAGTTTTCACCACTCCTGAACATATATGAAAAATCATCTTCATTATTGGCTTCAAATTACACCATATACTCTACAATAGAAATTGGATCTTAGAATCTTTGAAATGACTACATTAGATGGATTTGTGACAAGTGACTATTAATTATGAAGATATTTTGCTTTAAATGAATTAAACTTTATTTATTAAGGTAGCTTAATTCAAATAAAACTCTATTACCTAAATTTCACAAAATTTAGGGCATGTTTGGTAAGCGTATTTAAATATAATTTTTGTTTTGCAGTCTATAAAATGGTGGTTCATACTCTTGAATTTATTGTTTGACTAATATTTTCTAAATACAATTTTCAATAAGCTATATCTTATTTTCCTTGGTTTAGAACAGAATTTTGAAAATGACTAAGGGGTTGTTTTTAGGATACAGAAAATGTTTTTAATGACATAATTGTAAATAAATTAAAAATAGTGAACCCCACATATTTGTCCAAACTCTTTTATCTTTTAAATTAAGGAGCTTATTTTTATCACAAAAAAAATTCTCACACTTCAAATTTGAAACTTATCACTAAAAAAAAAAAGAGTACATGATGAGCTCTATTTCCTTATCATTATCCACAAAAAAAGGTAATCTACAGATTCTACATGTTAATTTTTGTAAATATATATATATATATATATATATATATTTTTTTTTTAATCTCAAAGATATAAATGGTCTTTCAAACAATTATTTTTTATTTTTAGTATTTTGAAATTTGTTCTTAAAAGTGGAAGCCAAACACGTATAATATAAAATTTGTTATCTAAAAACTAATTTCAAGTTCAATTTTTTGAAAACAAAAACAAAAATTCTCCTACCAATCAGGCCCTTAAATTTCTATTTCAACTTTTTTTAGGAATTTAAAATAACATTTAATACTTATTTGATCATCTATCATGATTTTGTAATATACTAACCAATGCGCGTGCTCAGAAGCTCTTCTATGTTTTTGGGTAAAAATTAATAATTTGCATATATTATGTAATTTGGAAATATATATATATATTTTTTTTTCAAAAAAATAAAAAGAATAAACTTTAAAGATAAGCAGTAATTGTAATTCTTTTTTTAACGCGTGTTTGAGAGTGGTGTAATGATAAAGAGAAAAGTTTGGGTAGTAAAAATAAGATGAATGTGACTATGTGAAGGAAAAAAAGGCTAAATTTTAAGGGTTCTCTTAGTTTTTTTTTTTTTTTTAAATTGGTAGTGTTTTACTTTTATTCGGATGAAAAAAGAATAAAAATTAAGAAAATGCTAAATTTTAGGGAATAAAAAGATGAACGTGAAGAAAAAAAAATCCTAAATCTTAGGTGTTCTCTTTTTGAATTAAAAATAAATTTTATTATTTGACATTCATGATCCTATTTCTAAATGAAGTTACCCTTTATTAATGAGAGTATTTTTTATTCACATAAAAGTCCAGTTCAAAAAGAGAAATCCTTATATATATATATATATATATAATAGAGTAAAACTTTTGTTTATGCCAAATGGCTCAATATTTTTTTGTTTCATTCCTTAAATTAATGTATCATTCCTTAAATTAATGCATTTTTGTCACATGACTGATTAATTATAAGATAATTAATTAATTTTAGTGACTCACTATTTATTTAAATTGTACAATTTTATTAATAAAATATTTTTTCTTTTACGTATAATTTTTAATTAATCCGTGTATCGTATGGGAATACTGCAAGTGTGTGTGTATATATATGAATTCTTCACTAAAAAAGCCATCTTGTCCTCAAGTACAATAAAGAAAAGTGGCATTTTGCGATTGGTCAACTAAAATTTTGTAACTCAACTAACACTTCTGAAGTTTTTAATTGAGAGTAACATTTAATATATTCCCCAAGTACATTGAAGAACAGCAGAATAATGCTGTGATTTAAATTTGAACCATTAATACCATAATAAGGACTTAGAGAAATCTTAGAAATATGTTAGCAAACAATTTTCGATATCATTAACATTAAGTTAGTAATTTACTTTTAGAACCTCTTTCCCTCTCCCTTGTGTATGTGTGTGTTTGTTTCTCAAAAAAAAAAAAAAAAAAAAGTTAGTAATTTACCTGTTTATATAAAGAAAATGTCTTCTCAAAAGTTTTCTTAGAGAAAATGAATTTTTCTCTAAATGTTATCAGAATACAAATAGATACCCCTTTGTCAACAAAGCTAGCGTATATAGCATCCGGATAGTATAATGCTATTGTAGGCTAATTCACCATCAAAAGGAATTTTTCACAGTATTAGAATAAAATGGCACTCTCAATGAATACATGATTAGTCATACACACCAAAATTTAAGACTTTACGTCTTTTTCATATTTTAAAAAGCTTGAAAAATATGTAACCAAATCAAAGATTCGGATGATAGCTTGAAAACGTGGGAAATTGATTTCTGCAAGTATAAGCTTCGTCGATCACGCAGGGCGTTGATGTGATTGGAATCATAACGGAAATCTAGACAATTTATTACTACTAATTAAACGTAGTAATCATATATATGTTAAAACTCACCCCCTATATATAGAAATAACATTTATTGAGTCAGAGACCGACCTACTTAATTACTATATATAAATTTATTTATAAAGTTTGGTCCTCTAAAAATCATACCTATTAATTAATGCCAAGAATTCAACTTATCCAAAAAGACCACAAGAAAAATATTAAGAAATTCACGTCTAATTGCCGGAATACCGGCCCATAACATATGGTCTTTCTTAAAATAAATTAATAAATAAATAAAACTTTTTTTTGGTACATTTTTTCTGCTTTTATTGTTTTTCATGTAGCTAAAATCATATACCGAGTGAATTTGTTTTTTATAATTAGTAGAGAGTTAAAGGCAAGCTGAGAATAAAAGGTCAAGGGTTTTTGAGTAACGTTATCCTATTCCTTCTAAAGATTAAATTCTATAAATTAGGATGTGGTGTAAAACCCAAGTTTTAACCCTCTAATCCCAACATGTCACATCATCATATTACATATTAAATAATAGGTACAACCACACTCAATCAATTTTAGTACCCATTTGAAAATTTAACTTAATTGTAAATTTATTAAAATGTTATTATGTGTAGTAGAATCTCTTAAGTTTTAATTAAAAAGCTAATGTGACAATCTCTTATTGGATGGTATAAAACATGAGTTTTACACCTCATCTTTACCGAATTTGGACTCTTATTTCTATTGTTATTCTATTTTTTCTATTTTAAGGAAGCTCCCTCATTTTGCATATGCATATATGTTTGTACTATTTTTATCAATATATTTCATATTAGTTATTTTTCTTGATATTTTGAAGGAGATAATAGTAGATACGAAACACACATGTTTTTTTTTTTTTTATCACTTTTCTTTGAAATATGCTAGTAATTGGTAAGAATTAGTTGATGAACCTACCAATTTGTTTTTAGAGCAATCTATCAATTTTTATTGCAACTATACAACAAACATTTTCATCTGTGGTATTATCAAAACTAGTTTCACAACAAAATGAGAGATAATTTTTAAAACTTCTCTTTGATTTTTTTACACTAAAAAATAAATTACTATAAGATTTAGTACATGTTCAATTTTAAATGATTTTAGGTATTTTAAAAAGAATGTCAAGTCATACTTTAATAAGTAAGTTGTTTAGAATATATTGAGGAACAATTATTCTGTATCTTTTCTTTCTTTATACCTTTTTTTTTTTTTTTTTGGAGAATCTTCTTTCTTTATATCTTGTTAACACTAAATAGATGTTAATTTTATTTTTTATGTAGTACTTTTCTCTCAATCTTAGGATATATTTTTTATTTTTTTCTATATATATAAAAGTTATTCATGCTTTGGTTTAATTCCCAAAAATAAAATTCTGGTTCAGCCATATATGAAGTGAATCTTTAAGGGTTTGAAACAGTGTGCATGGATTCTCATGATTCATGTTAAGACAGAATCAGCAAACTTGCAATAGTTTGCCGACTATGTTAGACGTAGAAGTTGACAACACCATCATGATACACAAAGGTTCTATTAATATTCTGAAAACACATGTGTGGTCAGAGAAACAAAAAAGTATACGGAAGATACTATTTTACACTTCTTATGTATTTGTAAACATATGGGCCATAATTTTACATGTTATATACACTTTTTCATATTATGGTCTACAATAATAAAGTTGTACACTGACAAATATGAGAGAATCAATGCATAATTCTATATTGATTTTACAGCCATCATTATTATACACTTCGTACACATAACGTTTATGATGTGTATATTTAAAAAGGAGAAATGAATAATGTAGTGAGAACATACGCCAATGAACGTGAGAGAATGAAAGGCCTAATAATTTTGCTTGTTTGGATGTGACATGCACAATTCTATTCATGACGTTGCACGCGTCTTTTGGTAACAGGTGTTAAGGGCAAGAGTAGACTGTATGATCTCCGTGTGGGCTGCTATCTGATTAAAATAAAGAGAAAACTTGTGTGAGGAGCTTGGTACTTATACACTACATGACAGCTTATTAATTTGCGCCGCAAACGCAAATTATAATTCACATCTCCACAGTAGTAGTACAGACACAAACAGAGAGAAAGAGAGAGAGAGAGAGTTTATTACTTATTAGGCGGCCAACACAATCCAATATCCATGCATAACTATCACATGAAGGATTTTAGAGCAAAATAATTTGAGACCCACATCCTGTCAATGACACCAAAAATCAACACAATACCATACAGCTTGGCATTTACGTGGATGCTGACTGACTCATCCATTATTTGCCTTCTAAAAACACGGATTTTAAGTCCCCCGAC
Source organism: Quercus robur (assembly GCF_932294415.1). Classification (NCBI taxonomy): domain Eukaryota; kingdom Viridiplantae; phylum Streptophyta; class Magnoliopsida; order Fagales; family Fagaceae; genus Quercus; species Quercus robur. The sequence continues at coordinate 42,442,195 of NC_065542.1, forward strand.
TAAACCCTATATGGCCTATTGACTATACTGTAACTGTCATCGTGTAGCTAGCTGTTAAGTTGGTCCTGGCATTAGAAAGCTATATTTCAACTAAACCCAACATTCATTTTCTCTAAATTAAGCTGTTCTTTTTCCCTGGTGATTCCTTTTTTGACAGAAACCCCCCATTGTTGTTTTGCTACTTCTTGAACTTGCAACTGAGTCATGTGATAAATTTTTTATTTTATTTCTTTTGCTTGTCTTTTCACCTTCTTAATAATAGAGGGAGCAACAGTTGCCGTCATAACTAGAATCCGTGTTCTAGAAGCTAAAAGCGAGCAACAATCCACCAATCTGAGACAGGTTTCCAAATTATCAGCTTTAGTAATCCAAAACAAGTGAATATTGGTAGAGATGTTTGTGATTGAAAGAGAGATAGAAAAACAGAAAAGCATTGACGGCTTGAGTTCACGGGGAAAAGTATTTGATGAATGCATCTTTATTATATGATTTTGACATCACTATAAACCAAATTTAGGGTTCGTTAATATATAATTGTGATTAGTGATCATAACATAATATGGTGCACTCTCACATATGCAATAACCCTCACTTGATGAATAGTATTGCTTCACATTCGAGGGATTTGTTTTGCTGTAAATAATTAATAATATAATTGTGATGGGTGATCATACCATAATATGGTGCACCTTCACACATGCAATAATCTTCACTTGATGAATAGTGTTGCTTCACATTCGAGGGATTTGTTTTTCTGCAAATAATTAATAACAAGATAGTATTTGGCTGAGGATGTGACTCTTAAAATTGATATATCTATTGATAACAAATATGTATCTTTCTAAGAATATGTGCTTGCCTATGCATATCCATGGGCATCCATTTGAACATGTCCGCAGTTTTTTTTTTCTCTACAAACACAAATTCTTATATTTGTGATTCCCGCCTTTAAAGTACTACTAACCATTTACATTAGGACCAACAAGATTTGTATAATAGAGAACCTTAAGCTAACCCCAAAATTATTTTATTTATTCTAGAAGTGCGTATACCTCCAATAGATTTTGATAATTGGTTCATAATATCTTCAATATGAAATTATGTGTCTGCACTACAATACAAGACAATTATCTGATAAAAATTTTACTTGTTGAAGAGACAATCATGTTCTATTTTTACATCCATCTTGTGAGACAAAGACACGTGTTGGGTGTTGTTTGGCTATCAACAAATGTCGACAACGAACAATATAATTTCTAGGGCTATATTAATCATGGGTTCACCTAATCAATCAGATCGAGAGATTCTAATTTTAGAGGCCTACCCCACCATTAATCCTATAATTTAAAAACTATGGGTGCTTTATAAACTAGGAGGAGCTGAGATGATTTTGACAACACAATCGAATAAGAGTTTTAACTGTTTTTGCTATAGCTGGAGGAGTCATTAGCCTATAGCTTAAAAGTAATTCCTTTAGGAATCTTTTCAAACCTGTTTGTGGGGTGGGTAGGGATAGACATGTCTATATGTACTTGAACCTAATCCATTGTCATCAGCAAGGAAAGCTTCACTTTAACTAAACATTTCATAGGATTCTAATAAATGCTGATATAATTGACGCAGTCAGTTTTTTTAGCCCTTTCTGATGGGTCCAATTCTCTTATTTCTCTCTTCCTTTAAAGTCCTCCTCCCAATTTATATAGTTAGGAGTTGGAAGAGTCTTCTAAAAAAAAAGGGAGTTAGAAGAGGTGTGGAAGCCTTGACAATAAAGGAAGTAAACATAAAAAGTATAAGCTAATTGGAGTCACTGAACTTCAATATTAATGCTCAGATGGAAAACAAATTGGCAGCAATCTGAGTTAGGTGATGACAATAGTATGAGGCTGCGGCTCTGTCAATTGAACTTCATGATGGTAATCATGAAAGAGGCTGAGCTGGACTCGAGGTGGCAAGTGGTGATGGTGCTAGTTCAATTTGGATATATTCAGAACGTATAAAGGAAGTAAACATAAAAATTATTTTGAAGAATATAAGCTGATTGGAGTCACTGAACTTCAATATTAATGCTCAGATGGAAAACAAATTGGCAGCAATCTGAGTTAGGTGATGACAATGGTATGAGGCTGCGGCTCTGTCAATTGAACTTCATGATGGTAATCATGAAAGAGGCTGAGCTGGACTGTAGGTGGCAAGTGGTCATGGTGCTAGTTCAATTTGGATATATTCAGAACGTATAAAACAAATCGTATTTGTACATACAAACAAATCATACATATATATATTTCAATGAGCTGGACTAGGAGTCACGGGTTTCAAATTAATTACATAAAAAAATATATATTTATACAAATACGTACATGTGTATATTCAAAGCAAAGTAATACCTTAATTAATTATTATATATATAACTCTTTCAATTACATCAAATAAAACATATTTGCATATGTATACACATAGTAATACCTTATATATATATATATATATATATATCATATCACTCTTTGTCAATTTAGTTGGAGTAATATTTTGGCAATTAATCCTATTATAGTAATTTGATTATAACGTCTCCTCATATTAATCCTACTATACAAATGCTATCTTATTTACAAGATATTCATGTTTTTATTTTCTTTCTCATCAAACATATACAGACAAAACTTAATAGATAACTAAATGTTAAAAAAGAACCATAGTTAGAAGAGGAAGAGGAACCCCACGCCATGGCCACTATATACCTAAAACAAAAATGCTAGCCTGCCTCCCAGTTATAAGGACCTCCCAACTTTCACTAGACAAGAACAAGAACTTATCCATCCAACTTTTTATTGGAAGAAGGGAGTCCCAATCATAATTCCCCTTCCCGCATGCCACGAGCTATGTAATACCACAATCCTATTCCTAGCTAGCTCTGACTAGTCGTCTTCGGCTTGTCAAGATACAAGCCTGCGATCATATTCCTTACCTCTAATGACCGCAACACCATGCACCCCATGAGAATTCTCCATGCGTTCAGCGCTAGGTGCCAAGGGCTAGATCGATTGAGATGGTTGAGGAGTTTCCGGACAAACACCTGCGCTGGGAAGCACATGCAGGGACGGAGCTATTCTTTGGCATTGGGGGTAATGCTCCCAAAAATATTTTAAAATATATATATACTAGTACATATAGACACTAATTTTAGTAATTTAGTTCAATACAATTACACTAGGCTCTCCTTAACAATTTCATTAATACTTTTAAAGGTTATAAAAAAAAATTATAGATCTAAAATCTAAAACAAAATTTAAAAAATCCAAAAAAATTAGCACAACAACAAAATTACTAATGGCAAAATTAGAAAACATTAAGTCCATTCAACCAATTTTATCAAAGACAAACAACTCAACTCTTTAAAAAATTGTAAACAAAATAATTTTACCATAATCCAACAGTAGACGCACACATCAAAAATACACACAAAAAATACTAATTAAACATCTAAGCAAACTAACCAAGAGAAGAGAGTGAGAAACTGCGGAGCGAGCATTTCACATTTTGGTTGTTTCTTATCTATATTGTCATCAAAAATTTTAAAAGCCCAAAATTTTCCACTTTATCATTATAATATATTTTCTTAATTTGATTTTTGCTAAAAGCTAAAACCAATTAAAACTCAATATTTTATTATGATAAAACAACCTAACACTAAACAAGTTCTAATTAAGTTGTGTTTGTGTCATTTATAAACAGATTAAAAAATAATTATCTTGCATCCTTTTTTTACAAATTCTTTACTTTGACTTTATATATACCCATTTTTGGGTTTGGGAGAACTATTTCCACTAGAACGATGATTTTGTACTCGTAGCTGACGGAGCCATTTCTAAGCCATGAACAATGACACAGATTCATGATTTTCTGCCGTTACAAAGCTGACACTTGATAACATTAGTTACTCGAATTTGACAAGAGCACATAGTTGGTCGTGTTCTCTCCTTTCCTGTAATTAAATTACATCATACATATAGATATTGTAATGGTACAAGGAAGAACACTAATCACATATTTGATATACCCTAAAAGGACTAATCTAGTCATAATTGATGCACCTTATAGTTATTTATAAAGATTAAAAATCAAATCAACCTAGTATTTGCCCAACATGGAATTCAGCACACACCCCACAACTCACACTCAACTAATTCAATATCAATCTAGGGGAGCAAAATCTACCTCACAAAAATTTATGACATCCTCATCAAGGCCTACTTTGTGTGATAGTGTCTTTGAGCCCACATAGGATTACTTGGTTGGCTCTAATACCATTTGTACGGCACCGAGCTCCCAAAGCCCATACAGGCCTTGGGCCCAGACCCATCTAGGCCCCGGGCCCAAGCCCATACCAGCTTTGGGCGCAGGCCCAGCAGATAGTTCCAGTTACCTTATGCCCTTCTTAAAACTGCCTTAGGGCCAAAAACAAGTTTTGGTTATTAAGCTCCCGGGGTTGACCGGTTAATATTTCCCGGTAGAGCGCATGAGTCAATACCCGGGAAGGTCATGATATGCACGGGAACGTGAGTTGCCGAACACAGTCGGTGAAAATGGAGCCAAGTTCCAAGATCATAAATGCTGCACCGCCCTTTCACCTAAAACAACCACTTTAACCAGATAATACTGGACCTTCAATAGCACTAACGATGAATATAATCATGGTCTCCCCACTAACCTTGGCTATAAATAGAGGAAAGTTGGGAGAAGAAGGGGTTCAGAAAAATTGAGAGAAAATAGTCAAGGAGAGAGCATTTCAACTGAGGGTTGCTTTGAGTCTCTCTGCCGAGAACGACCCATTGTAGGAAATCCTTAAACCCACTACAAATAAATTGTGAGCCCGAGGGATCTAAGGCCCAGAGTTCTTGTACTTGGTTCTTACAATTGGCGCCCACCGTGGGGCCATCCTACGAAGCTGTGGTTCGAGTGAGACTCAAGCAAAGAAGATGTCTGAGGAGCGTTCAAGAGGGCACGTTCCGAGCAATTCCGCAGGATCTTCCCGGGGATCGACGTGGAGGGAGAGAAGGCAGAAGCGGCTGGAGGATAGGGAGCATTCAAGAGGAGAGGAAGGGTCCGGATTGGGAGAAGGATCGGACCAAACGCACCGGACGATTTCAAACGTCTCAGCACATCGGCAACCTGATGATAGAGACCGGGAGCTGGAGCAGTTGCGCAGATTGGTAATGGACTTGGAGCTGGAGGCAAGGGGTCGGCGCCAAGAAAGGAACCACAACCCCCAACCCAGAAGGAACCGTGGCGAGGAAGGTTCCAACCGATCTGTTACGCAACAACACCGAGACCGATCCCATTCTCAAGAGTCACGTCGTCACTCCCGGGATATTCGTCGTAGACGGGACCGTTCCCGATCACATGGATATGATAACCAAGGGTCAGAGTCGCCAGAGGAGCGCCAGCACCACAACGCCGCGATGGATGCCATGAGCAGGGCCTTGCGGATGGCGGCCCGGTCTCCATTCTCGGATGAGATTGAACGGGCACCCATGCCGAGCAGATTCACGCGTCCACCATTCAATTCCTATGAGGGGAGGACAGACCCCGTGGAGCATGTCAGTCATTACATCCACATGATGTCGTTGCATGCGCACAACGATGCATTGATGTGTAAAGTATTCCCCTCTAGTCTCGGCTCTACCGCACTGAGATGGTTCAATGGGTTGCGGAAAGGTTCTATACACAGCTTCGCCGAGCTGATTCAGGAGTTCGGCAGCAGGTTCGTAACATGCAGCCGAGTGCAACAACCGGTCGACGCGTTGCTTTCCATGAAAATGAGGGTCGGGGAAACCCTTCGGAGTTATGCCAGCCGATACTGGGAACTCTATAATGAGATTGGTGGGGGAAACGAGAAAATTGCGGCTAGCACCTTCAGGATGGGGCTCCCCGAGGATTCTGAACTACGGGAGTCGCTGACAAGAAGACCACCGGAGGACATGAGGCAACTGATGAGACGCATAGAGGAGTACAAACGCCTGGAGGATGACCGGCTGCAAAGCAGGGGGAAAGCCCCTTTTACGGGGAGAGTTCGGCAAAGCATCTTGCCACCAAAGCCGAAAAGGGACTTCAGAATGCAGGAACCAGAGGTGCAGATCGAAGGGGTTAATGTGTTGTTTAAAGAGCCCGTGCACAAGATACTGGAACGGATAAGGAACGAGCCATTCTTCAGATGGCCGAACAAAATGGGGGGCGACCCATCTCGGAGGAACCAAAGCCTGTACTGCACTTATCACAGAGACAAGGGGCACACCACCGAGCAGTGTAGGGTATTGAAAGATCATCTCGGGCAGTTAGTGAAGGCAGGGCACCTGAAAGAGTTTGTAGCAGATTCCACTGACCGGGAGACCGAGCAGGGCGCCCCACAGAGAAGGAATCCCCTTCCACCACCCCGGGGAGTAATCAACGTCATTCATGCCGCACCGAGAGGGACAGCAGCGGCAAAGATGGTGATGACAGTGGCTTGCGCGGAGGGAGAATCATCCAAGAAGCAAAAGAGAGTTGGACGGCTGGACATCTCGTTCGGAGAAGATGATTTCAAAGGAACCATCCAACCTCACGACGACGCTTTGGTGGTGACAGCCCGGATAGGCGGGTTCCTGGTGAAGAGGGTGATGATTGATCAGGGTAGCGGGGCTGACGTCATGTACCCGGACCTCTTCGAAGGGCTCGGGTTAAAAAACCAGGATTTGGCGAAGTATAACACGCCATTGGTCTCGTTTGACGGGAGAATTGTGATTCCCGAGGGGCAAATCTCACTCCCAGTGGACATGGAGGGCAAGGAAGTTGTAGTTACGTTCATAGTAGTCCGATCGTTCGCACCCTACACCGCAATCCTGGGGAGGCCGTGGATTCACGCCATAGGGGCTGTTCCGTCCACCCTTCACGTAAAAGTAAAATTTCCTACTGAGTACGGGGTTGCAGAGGTAAGGGGGAGTCAGCAGGTGGCGAAGCAATGCCTCGTAGCCGCGGTCCAGTGGGAAAAGGAACAGCTCGGCCAAGCTGAGCACGCCGAGAAAGAGACTGCATAGCAATTACAGATACCCCAGGAAAAGGGGGCGGACTTTGCCGAGGAGGTGCTGAAGGTAAGAATTCTCCCAGATAGTGACAAATACTTCCAGATAGGTACAAGCATGGATGACCGGGAAAGGGTAGAGATGTTGTTGTTCCTGTTGCAGAACATAGATGTCTTCGCGTGGAACCCGTATGAAGTGCCCGGCGTAGACCCCGAGTTCATTGTTCACAAACTCAATGTGGACCCATCATTTCCTCCGAAAAAGCAGAAGCCGAGAAGAGCATCAAAGGAGCACGTCGATGCAGTAAACCTGGAGGTCCAGCGACTGAAGGAAGCCGGGATCATAAAAGAAATATTCTTCCCGAGATGGCTAGCAAACACTGTCGTAGTAAAGAAGAAGAGCGGTAAATGGAGAGTTTGCGTGGACTTCACCGATTTAAACAGAGTGTGTCCCAAGGATCCGTTCCCGATGCCCAAGATTGATCAGTTGGTGGATGCCACGTACGGGCACCCGAGAATGAGTTTCCTGGACGCCTTTCAAGGCTACCACCAGATTGCCTTAGCACCCGAGGATCGAGAGAAGACAGCATTTATATCCCCGAACGCGAACTATCACTACGAGGTCATGCCGTTTGGATTGAAGAATGCCGGGGCCACCTACCAGCGTATGATGACAAGGATGTTCCGGGAAAAAATTGGTTGCACGGTTGAGGTTTATATCGACGACATGGTAGTAAAGAGCAAAAAAGAGTCGCTGCATACTGAAGACCTTCGGGGAGTATTCGAGATACTACGACGACACAGGCTGCGCCTCAATGCCGAAAAGTGCACTTTCGGAGTGGGGGCTGGCAAGTTCCTGGGTTATCTGATCTCCACTCGGGGAATAGAGGCTAACCCCGACCAAATAGAGGCAATCAATCGCCTAAAACCCCCGAGCAACCCTAAGGAGGTGCAGGTGCTCACCGGGATGTTGGCCGCCCTGAACCGGTTCATCTCCAAGTTTGCCGATCGCTGCCGGCCATTCTATCAACTTCTGAAGAAGTGGAAGGGGTTTCAGTGGGACGAGAGCTGCGATGAAGCTTTTCGAGAACTAAAGGAGTATTTGGCAAAGGCGCCGAGGTTGACGGCCCCGGAGCCCGGGGAGGATCTGTTTATGTACCTTGCAGTCACCAATCATGCCGTAAGTGCTGTATTACTAAGGGACCGGGGAGTGCAAATACCGGTGTATTACGTAAGCAAGACCTTGGTCGATGCCGAGACAAGGTACCTGCCTCTTGAAAAGTTGGTTTTGGCCTTGGTACACGCCACGAGGAAGTTACCACACTACTTCCAGGCACACACAGTGTTCGTCCTCACCGAGTATCCATTACAATCACTGTTGAAGAGATCCGATTTCACAGGACGGATTGCTAAATGGGGGACTCGGTTGGGATCGTTCGACATAAGATACCGACCTAGAAGCTCGGTGAAAGGGCAGATTCTCGCTGATTTCATCGCGGAATTTACGCCTAAGAATGAAGGCCAGGTAATCTGTAGTGCGGAGATTTGCCCGTGGAGGTTATTTGTGGACGGCGCATCAAACGCTATGGGGGCCGGGGCTGGTATTGTCATAATCACCCCTGAGGGTATGCGACTGGAACATTCCTTCAGATTGGGGTTCAAAGCCTCGAACAACGAAGCCGAATATGAGGCCCTGTTGGCCGGACTAAGGGCAGTATTGCATCTGGGCGCCAGGGACGTGGAAATCTACTCAGACTCTCGGCTGGTTGTTTATCAGATCACTGGGGACTTCGAGGCTCGGGATCCCCGAATGAAAGCTTATCTGAGTACGGCAAAGCAGATTATCGGTCAGTTTGGAACGGTAAAAATATCCCAGGTAGCCCGGTCGCAAAACAAGCATGCTGACTCTCTTGCCACGTTAGCCTCATCGGCTACCGAGGATACACCAAGGCTTATCACGATTGAACTTGTAAGGGAACCAAGCATCTGTGTGAAGACTGCCCTCGACCGGGCTGGAGTAGAGGTTGGGCAGGTGGCGGTGCCCGGACCATGCTGGATGAACCCGATCATAAACTTTCTTTCCGAAGATAAAGTTCCAGAGGACGAGGCCGAGGCCAATAAGATTCGACGAATGGCTCCCAGGTACTGGTTGTCTTCGGACCGAAAGTTGTACAGAAGGTCCTTCGCTGGCCCTTACCTCTTGTGCCTGCATCCTGAAAAAGTCAAGGAGCTTCTAACCGAGCTGCATGAAGGAGTATGCGGCGGGCATGCCGGGGGACGATCTTTAGCACACAGAGCAATGACGCAGGGGTTTTGGTGGCCACAGATGCAGAAGGACGCCGCCGAATACGTTCGAAGTTGCGAACAATGTCAAAGGCACGCCCCAATGATCCATCAGCCGGCCGGACATCTAAACCCTGTCAGCAGCCCGTGGCCATTTGCACAATGGGGGCTCGACATCCTCGGGCCGTTCCCCCGAGCAACGGGGAACCGCCGTTTTGTACTGGTGGCCGTGGATTACTTCACAAAGTGGGCTGAAGCTGAAGCCTTGGCCAATATCCGGGATACCGACGTGAAAAAGTTTGTGTGGAAAAACATAGTTACAAGGTTTGGGGTGCCGAATTCACTAGTGACAGACAACGGGCTACAGTTCGACAGCAACGCTTTTCGGAAATTTTGCAGCGAGCTCGGCATCAAGAACAAGTATTCGACCCCGGCATACCCCCAGAGCAACGGCCAAGCTGAAGCAGTAAACAAGACTATTTTGAACGGGCTCAAGAGAAGGTTGGATGGAGCGAAAGGAAGGTGGGCAGAAGAACTACCCAGTGTCTTGTGGGCCTACCGCACGACCCCCAGGAGATCCACGGGGGAAACCCCATTTTCTCTGGCATACGGAGCAGAAGCAGTGATACCAACCGAGGTGAGCTTATGCAGTGCGCGGGTCGTCGGGTTTGATCCCGTGCAAAACGCCGACCTTATGATGGAGCAGTTGGATTGGCTAGAAGAATGCAGGGAAGCCGCGACCGTACGTCTTGCCGAGTATCAACAGAAGCTGGCGCAAAGGTACAACCGAAATGTAAGGACCAGGGAATTCAATGCCGGGGAATTGGTGTTAAGAAGGGTAGTGGGGAACATGCGGGACGTGGCTGCAGGGAAGCTTGCTCAGAGTTGGGAGGGACCATACAGAGTCACAGCCGTCGCAGGGGCAGGGGCTTACTACTTAGAGGACCTGGACGAGAGGCCGCTCCCCCGACCATGGAACGCCAACAACCTGAAGAAATTCTACGCGTAACCATTGATGTAAGCTGAAACTTGTATTCTATGAAGATTAAGAGTATGATGAACTTTTTTGTCTTTGCTGTTTTTTACCCTGTAGCCGCACACCAAGAGAATCGCCAGCAGAACCCAAGGACAGAAACCTGACTCTCGGCTCGATCAATATCGCCGAGCAGGTGAAAACCTTACAAACAAAATCCTAAGGACAGAAACCTGACCCTCGGCTCGATCAATATCGCCGAGCAGGTGAAAACCTTACAAGCAGAACCCAAGGACAGAAACCTGACTCTCGGCTCGATCAATATCGCCGAGCAGGTGAAAACCTTACAAACAAAAACCTAAGGACAGAAACCTGACTCTCGGCTCGATCAATATCGCCGAGCAGGTGAAAACCTTACAAACAAAATCCTAAGGACAGAAACCTGACCCTCGGCTCGATCAATATCGCCGAGCAGGTGAAAACCTTACAAGCAGAACCCAAGGACAGAAACCTGACTCTCGGCTCGATCAATGTCGCCGAGCAGGTGAAAACCTTACAAACAAAATCCTGAGGGCAGAAACCCGACTCTCGGCTTGATCAATATCGCCGAGCAGGTGAAAACCTGATGAATAAATCTTAAGGGCAGGAACCTGACCCTCGGCTCGATCAAAATCACCGAGCATGTGTGAACCCTGCAATTAAATCTATGAGGGCAAAAACTTGATTCACGGTTAAAATCAAATATCCGGACAAACGGAAACTTTGAAAACAAATGCTCGAAGGACGAAAACTCAATTCTCGGTTAACCCAAAACCTGATAAAAACCTAACCCTTTTTACGAAAACTAAGTCCAAATAGCGCTCTCAAAACTACTCACAGCTCCGCACAACAGGTTCTCGGGGGTACATTCTATTAAGCGACCATAGCACTGGTATAATTCGAGCAAAACACAAACGGGTATAATTTCATTCAACAAAATTGAAACAGGAAAAGAAAACGGACTTCCAATTAAACGAGTAAAAGCAATTGTTCAATCACCACATCCCGGTGACATGGGCAAATAAAACCAATAAATTAAAACAACGGTTCAAATCACCACATCCCGGTGACATAGGCAAATAAAAACGAAATAAAAATAAGCTAAAATAAAATCAACTAGGGGGTTGAGTCGGTGGTGGCACTTCCTGTTGGACGATCAGGGAGAAAGGCCGGGCCTCGTCAAGAAGTTCCTGCACGGTAGGTGTGCTCGTAGCCTCCAGTTCCTCGAGCTCGGCATGAGAGTCGATTTGCTCAACCAACTCCCTCATACTGGCCGTCTCCTCCTCGTCTAGAGCAGCCGGGGCGTTCTGGACGGCAGGTACAGGACTCGGAAATGGAATCTGGCCGGGGTCTCTCAGCGGCGAGTCTTCTGGAACTCCCATTGCTTGAAGAGCAGCAAACCACCCGGCCTCGAAACCCATATGCCGAGCTCGAGCCACCACCGGCTCTGCGGAGTTCTCGGCGTCGGCAAAGCCTACGTCGTACCACTTCTACTCCGCGGCCGCCAAGCCCGCCCTGAGATCAGCTATCTCCTCGGCATTAGAAGTGTTGAGGCTGAGGGCTTCGGCCAGTTTAAGTTCCGTCTCATTTTACCTGGCCAGGAGGTCAGTACACCTCTGTTCGGCAGATGCTCGGAACTTCTCCGCGGCAGCAGCCTTCTTCTCGGCAGATTCAGCAATCTTGGCCTTTTCCTTAGCCGTTTTTACTGCTGCCTCCCGCGCCACCTTCTCGCGCTCATTTTCCTCATCAAGCTCCCGTGCCCGGGCAGCCACGATGTGAGCCAGTTGAGCGGCCTAGCAAGCGCGAAGGTTAGCAAAGTGACAAAAGGAAATCTACATGGAGCAAATAGGCAAAAGAATTACCGCAATGGCGTGCCACTCTAACCGGCGCCCCACGGACTCCTCGGACCCATCCTCAAAGGCGTGCACGTCCTCGGGAAGTTGGAGAGCTCCGGCCAAGGTTTGGGCAATGCGGCCGCCCTCGCCCTTATCCCATATCCGAACAGAGGCCGTTGATGGCAATGGTTTGCTGTCCAGAAGGAACTTTGGCTCCCACGCTGGAGCCACTTGGGAGGAGGATGCGCCCCCCGTGCCGGCTTCGGTCTGCGGCTCGCGGATGACAATACCCCCTGTTGGTCGGGGAGGAGTCCGGACAGCGGCGTCCCCCGGGGCCGTGGAATGTTGCTCGGTTACTTTCTGTTTTTTCCGGGCACGTCCGGACTGCGAGGGGGGAGGAGGTTGAGAAACTGGACCCCGACCCTGGGTAGGCGGGGGCTGGTTGGTCGGCCGGGCACCAGGCACGAACCTGTCTAGGGTCATTACTCGCCTTGCCACCATTCTTGCACCAGGCTGGATCGCTTCAGCTAGCAGGTTAGCCGCGTCTGTCACTTGCTGTTGATGCTCGGCGGGTGGATCCTCGGGATGGGGCTGCTCTTGGGCTTGGTCCCCTTGTTGTATAGCTTCGTGAGCTCTCTCTCTAAGGCGCCGGGATACCTGCTCCGCGGAATCGTCTCGAAGGGGAACTAGTTCGTCCGCGGCAGTGAACCGCCTACCAAATTCCCTCGCTTCCCCGGTTGTAAGCTTCGGCGGCAAGAAGTTCACGTACCGGACGTCTATGTACGAGAGCAGGGGGCTGTCAACTATCAACGCCTGCTTGAAAGGTTGCCAAGTAGAGTAAACCGGTTCCACGCCGAGGATCAGGTGGGAGGCCCGGAGTTGCCCGTCCCAGTGCACGTAGATCTCGGAACGAAGGACGAAGTTTAGGTCCCTAACGTGGACGGCTCTGAGGTCCTGAGCAAACACTTTGCCGTCTGCAAAAGAACAGATAACGCGTTAGCTTTTAACAATAAAAGATTTTCTTTTACTCAAACAACTATAAAAAGGGGAAGGTACGAACCCACTTCACGCCGTGTGAGGGGGCAAGGGATCTCCCCGGCAAACCAATTGCTGCGCACCCTGACAAACTCCCCGGCGGAGTTCCTGTTCGAATCGGGTAAGCACGATATCAGCCGTACCCGAGCATCCCTTGTCTTTAAGTAGTAATTTGTGGATTTGCTCCCACAGAGGCTGTACATTTGGTTAATATCATGGTGGTCTAGTTGTAAGTTAAAGGTATGGTTCAACTGGCCGACACAACTAACTACCCGGTAAAAATTGGGGGGGAGCTGGTCGGGGCACAGCCCATAGTAGGTGAGTGTGCTTATCAGGAGGGGATCTACCGGGAACCTAACCCCACCTTCTAAGATGGACATCAAAGGAAAGAAGGTTGTACCCTGCCCTCGGTGGAGTTCCATATCACTCTCATGGCAGTAAGCCACGTCCACGTCACTGGGGATACTAAATTTACTCCTAAAGGTGGCCAAAGCAGCCGGGGTATCTAGAAGGTAAGAATAACCCATCTATAAAGCCTAAAACTACAAGAATAAAATCAAAGAAACAAAGCTGAAGGAACAGGAAGGGAAAGAGAGACTTACGTTGGGTTCTAAGGAGGAAAAGAACGCTGAGCAAGCAAGCACACAGAAATGTGGTCGGCAGAGAGTAGGCACTAAAGATCAGAGGCGAAGGAAAAATGGAGTGATGTTTGGAGAAGAACTATTTATAGAGCCAGAAGAAGTGGGAAAAGAAGAAACGCTTGATCAAACAATAAATGGGCACAGCGAACGAGCGACCCAGCAAATGCCAAGCGTAACCGATTTGCGCGCCGCTTCGGTTCACGAACCGTCAGGCAATAATGACGACTGCGCCTGGCGCCGCGAAACGGCGCGTCTTTTGAGATGGCTATTAATGAGAAGTGACAGCCAGAAGTCCCAGACTAAAAGATTCCCGAGGACAAGAGGCCCAGGCAGCTCCTTGATTCTCCTCGGCGACCGAGTATGAATCAAGGGGGGGCTATTGTACGGCACCGAGCTCCCAAAGCCCATACAGGCCTTGGGCCCAGACCCATCTAGGCCCCGGGCCCAAGCCCATACCAGCTTTGGGCGCAGGCCCAGCAGATAGTTCCAGTTACCTTATGCCCTTCTTAAAACTGCCTTAGGGCCAAAAACAAGTTTTGGTTATTAAGCTCCCGGGGTTGACCGGTTAATATTTCCCGGTAGAGCGCATGAGTCAATACCCGGGAAGGTCATGATATGCACGGGAACGTGAGTTGCCGAACACAGTCGGTGAAAATGGAGCCAAGTTCCAAGATCATAAATGCTGCACCGCCCTTTCACCTAAAACAACCACTTTAACCAGATAATACTGGACCTTCAATAGCACTAACGATGAATATAATCATGGTCTCCCCACTAACCTTGGCTATAAATAGAGGAAAGTTGGGAGAAGAAGGGGTTCAGAAAAATTGAGAGAAAATAGTCAAGGAGAGAGCATTTCAACTGAGGGTTGCTTTGAGTCTCTCTGCCTAGAACGACCCATTATAGGAAATCCTTAAACCCACTACAAATAAATTGTGAGCCCGAGGGATCTAAGGCCCAGAGTTCTTGTACTTGGTTCTTACACCATTGTAACCAAAAAAAAAAAATTAACCACATCCATGATATACCCCAAAATAACTAGTGATTGTGATGTCCTAGATTAATGTTGAATTAATTGAGTGTGTGTTGAGCCCCACATTGGCCATATAGTAGGTTGATCTAGGTCCTATAAACAACTAAAAAAAGTATTGATTGTGACTTGACTAGTCCTTTTGGGGTATAGTATAAATGTGGCAAACTTAATCATTATGGGGTATAACATAAATGAGATTAACATTTTTCCTTGAATTGTAATAAATATATTGTTTTAGCTTAAAATTCCAGGATATTTTTACCGTTAGCCTATGTACAACTTTTAAATTCGCAAAATTTTTATATACATTTTTCTTATCATTTTAAATAAACTAAGCTTATACAAACACACTCATAACAAAATTTGGATTTATAGACCTTTCTTACATCAATTGAAATAATATAAGTATTACACATTGTCAATGTATCCTGTGATTCGTTGTAGTGTTTCTTTTTTCTTTTTCAAATTCGATCAATTGAAAAGCTTTAACCTTTTAAAAAAAATAATAATAATAATTGCTCCAATCAAAACTTTATAATTTAAACCAATAAAAATTCATATTGGAAAATTTTATTAATACAAGATATCATCTATTTGGTTTAATTACATAGTTTGTCTTACCCCATGTTTCCAAATGGTCCATATCTCTATTATAAGGTTTCATTTTAGTGCTTAAAATTTTAGGTTTGTGTTAAAAAGGTCCATGTTGTTACTCTTGCTTTGATTTTGAGTTGAAATTCTTCAACAAAATCTAAGGGATTTTGATAGCAATAAAGGAGGGAAGAGATTGGTTAATCAAATAAATTGTTTTCTTCTTTTATATTTGTTTGAAGACAGAGAAAATAAAAGTAAGAGTTAATTAACAACATAAACTTTTTTTGACCTAAATTAAAAATACAAAGACTAAAATCAAAACATTTCAAAGGATGAGGTGGAAAAGGTTGAAGACTAAATGTGTAATTAATCATATTTTGTCTTATAGAATTTTGCATTTTCACTTATATAACTGATTCTAAACTTTTTTTTTTTTTCTTATTTCAAGTAAATAAAAAAGAAAAAAAGATAAAATTTCTAGGTAAAATTCCAAATAAAAAAAAAAGAAAAAAAAAAGTTACTCATAACGATTTTGAACTCTAAGCTCACATGAGTATGCATCAGCATTACACATGTGGCTAATGGAATTAAACCTTGCAAAACCACGTTTGCCACACATTCATCTCAAATTCTTATGAACATTGTTACGGAAACAATTTATTTCACAACTTTTTTTTCTTGATAATTCAATTGTTACAATATGTGGGGATGGGGATTTAATTTTTTTTTTTTTTTTTTTTTTTTGAGAAATTTTCAACCTATAGCTTCCACTCTTGATGATAGTTCTTTATCATCAGACCAAAATACTTATCAGTTTTTTGGTATAGGCAGGGATTGAACCTCAAATCTCTTATTCAACCATCAAAAATTTTATCAGTTGAGCTAACTAGAACCTAAATAGGGATTTAACCTTAGTACTCTTTATGAGACCAAACAATGTTATTGATGATTGAATTTACAAGACTCTTTGCATTAAATTCAACTTTTTATTTCACAATCTACTAAGGTGATATATTTGAGGTGTCTAAAAACAAGTTATTAATTTGAGTGATAGACAACTATTTTATTTGAACTCATCATTAATATTACTTTTATTTTTAACTATTCATAACTTAACTAAAGCAAAATATGAAATTAAAAAAAAATGGTAAAATACTATTTTAGTTCCTTAACTTTACCAAAAAAAAAAAAAAAAAATCATTTTTAAATTTTAAAAAGTTCTTTTTTCATCCATAAACTTTGCAAAGGGTTTTTTTTTTTTTTTTTTTTTTCAATAGTTAAGAGAAAAAAATAGGGACAAAAAAAATAATTTTTTTTAATGATTTAGGGATAAAAAAAGAACTTTGTTAAAGGTTTATAAGGACCAAAAATGAGAAAAATTCAATAACTTAGGGACAAAAGAAAAAAATTTCAATTGTTTAAGGATGAAAAAAAAACTTTTTAAAATTTAAAGACAAAAAAATAATAATAATTTGATAAAATTTAAGAACTAAAATAGCATTTTACCTTTAAAAAAATGTAGAGCAAATTGTGTTACCAAACTTCTTTTGATGATTTTTTTTTTTTTAATAATGAATAACCAAATTTATTCAATTATGATTGATGCATAAGCATTTCAAATCAATTTAGGCGCCCTATAGAGATGTTTTTGTTTTCTTTTTCTAATGAATCGCCATCATAGAAGCTCATGAAAAATATGGCATTATTTCTTTCTTAGTATTCTAAGAAACAGGTACCAAGTCCTGTCATCCTAATGGATGGCATATTGTTTACGAAAAAAAAAAAGGATGGCATATTCGCCCCTATGCGTTGTCAATATTCCCTGGATTCCCCTACGTATATGGCCCCTACCCATATAGACTATAGTAATCTTCTCTTTTACGATTATGTCTGCCGTCTGCGAAAACAGCAATCAAATTATCATTTATATTTTATATCAACATTTAGAAATAATTTTTTAAAAATAATATTTAAAAAAAATTAAGACACTCTTTCTCTTAAAATATACATCAATATTGGGTTTCTTTTATATAATTTAATTTTAAATATTATGTTTTAAACATATAGTTAACTTGTTTTTAATAAATTTGATAGTTATAATTAGGAGAGGCGATTTGAATCATAAACATTTCAATTGAAAAAATCAAAAAGTGTTAATTAAATTACAAAAAAAAATTTCATCAGCTAACTTTCTCATTTCTTTTTAAATAAAATAAATAAAAAAAGAAGAGGCTAACGTTCTCATTTTTAAGGTAAAATATATAGCTAAATTAAAATTTTGTGAAGTATGAACTACCTTCAATAAATTTATCATCATTAATGTTTTATAACTATCTCAATTTTTTTTTTTTTTTGTTAAATAAATGAGAGATTCTATCCATATAATGATAATTTTAAAATTTATGAAACATACAACAAATCAATTAGTTTTAGATATTTAAATAATTAATATTATTTTACATATCTAAACATGTATAAATTAAATAAAGAAATAACTTGGTTTTTTTTATGTTTATTAATGACAAAAGCAATAGGGATATAAAGCTATCTCAACAAAGGAAATTCTAAAAGGCCACACGTTTCTTTTAGTATATATATATATATATATATATATATATATATATATATATATATATTTTAAGAAGACTTTAGTTTTTTTTTATAGCACATTTTCAAACTATACTTTTTTAAAGTATAGCATTTTTTAAAACATTTTCTTAAGTACATTTTAAAAATATTTTTTTTTTCAAAAAGTTGAAAAATTAGTTGATTCACTTAATCATAAAAGCCAATTCCTGCCTTCCTATTGGCCTATAGTTGCTTTTCCTCCTAAAGACAAATAAAAAGTTGAGACTCTTACTTTTAGTTTTAAAAAAGAGGAAAAGGGAATTGCTATTCTATGCGTGAAGATATATACTTTCTATGCACCTTATTTGAAGTACATAAACACGGCACAAGAGAATAGTAAAATCAAGGTAATTAACTAAATGACATATGACATGACATGAGACCTTTAAAATAAGTGGAAGTAAATTTACATGGACTTTATGATAAATGGGGAATTTATAAAAGCAAGGGTTTAGGCCTTAACAACTTGTATCAAATATATAGGTGGTGCATTAATTCGAGAAAAGGTGAAAGGCGTTGAAAACGTTTTACTATGTATGGTGAAACATAGGGAGAGGAAAGAAAAAGGAAAGGGAAAGAAAAGACACAAATTGTGAGATCCACCATCACTGCTCTATCTTGGCTATCATTCTCTTTCTGATTTGGGATAAAAAGAAATGATGGGCTTAGGAGGAAAATGTGCTCTTTTCTCTCTTTCATTTCCCCTCAAATCAAACGTAATATTAGTGTCTGTCATACTTACATTAGATGAAATATGCATGCGTTAAATATATATATATATATATATATATTAAAAAAAATTCTTGTTTATCATATGAAATTCAAATACTCTACTTTCTCAACCAAAAAAAAAAATTCAAAAGCTCTAAAAATGTTTTTTCCCCCTTATTTAAAAAGCAGAATTGATGTATGAAATATATCTTCTAAGTTATATTTGCACAAAAGAATTCTAATTTGACAAAGCTTTATTTCCTTATCAACACCATGGCTCTTTGTCATTTTAAGTTATGATATTACAATTAGCATAATTAAAAAAAAAAAAAAACAATATTCACACGCGCAACACACACAGATTTACAACTCAGCGAGAACTATTTATTTGCTTGAAAGAGACAAATTGATGTTGTAAGGACCTAGTTTGAACTCCTAGCCCAAAAAGTATATGGACCTAGGCCCAAAAACTCAAAACAATAAATTTGTAGAGAATAGATTGGAAAATAGGGCTTTAATGAATTAAGCGGCAAGTAAATAGATCTTGATGACAAAGAAAGGAAGATAACAAATTTACACTAAGGAAAAAAAAATATCCTCAGCAACGTCCGAGGAGACTGGTTCCTATAAATTGCTCTTGAAGTTCTATTACAAGTAAGATTCCTAATTGCTACAGTGTTGCCCTCATTTTTTTCCAATCCCCTCTTCATGGAGGGTTTCTCACGTTATATAGTCTCCTTTGAACGATTTTGGTCCTACACTTGTTAGTCATCTAAGCTACTACTTGAGTGCTTGTCCCATCGAACACCCTCTCTGGCCCTCTTTGAATTGGGAAGGCTAAAGCAGTACTATTCAGGAGTCTTCTCTACATAAATGCGGCCAGAAAGTTAACTGCAGAGCATTCAATGCAGTGACAACAGCTTTTCCTTAGATATTTCTGAGTTCCCAGCCTTCTGGTGCACTTGAGATACACGCCTCTATCATTGGAACTTCCTAGAAGGTTACTTTGAACCTTAAGATACACATTTAAGCCGTGCTTAGCCTATCCGAGGAGACATTCCTCCTCAGAACACCCTCCCATTTGTATCTTGCTCGTTAGATTCTAAGCTTGACTCATCCAACCCCATTCATTTGTTCTCGGATTACTATGCTATTGGCCAAGGCCCAAGGCCCAATATATCATTTGAGCCCTTAACCCTATAGATGTCATATATACTCAATGCATTAAAAATTAAATAATTGTTTAGTTAATATCTTAAATCAATTGGTTTTGATAATATTTTATAAAATTATACTAAACTAACAAAAATATACCTTGGCAAACGAATTGGGTTCAGTCAAAAAAATAAAAAGTTGCAAGCGAGTCAAGTTGACACGTATTTTTTTACATACAATAATAGTAATAATAATCATATCGTCATTGTTTTCATGTCAATACAAATAAGAGAACAAATCAAAAATACACAAAAATAAAAATTAAATAATACATAAATTCTTATGATTACTTTATACAATCCAAAACTCACTAATGATATCATCACTATAAAAGGAAAAAAATACTAAATTTCATTGCCCACATCAAAGTGTGCAATAGTAACATGTGAGAAGTGAGATAATGAGATTGGGAGTGAGAGTGACTAAAAAGCAAAGGCAAAGACAATGACAATTCAAATGTTTAGGTTTAGTATAGGTTTAATGATTTTATTTTCTAATAATGGTGTGTTGTGGCGTACTAAATCATTAGGCAAGCGTGTGAAAGATGGAGTGTGATGTGAATTGTCAATTTTGCATTTGTCCATTTAGTCTTATTTTTATTTTTATTTTTTTTAAATGGTTTTAAAAGTGAGTCAATCTATCTGACTCACGAGTTAACCTAACCCAACTCAAAAATTAAACGAGGTTGATCGATAAACAAAATCTCGAATTGAGTCAAGTATTTTCCTTTGGCTTCAAGTTGAATTAATGGGTCTAGGTCTAATTTCGTCATGTCCAACTACTACCAAAAAAGTAAATCTCATGGACCAATATATTTTTTTAGGAACAATATATCATTATCATAAATACTAAATGTGCACATATGAAACTAGTAAGAAAAAATATATTATAGTTATACTATCCCATCTTTCTTTGGTTTACCTGGAGTTAAATGGATCGGGCACATGTCGGCTCAATTCTCAAGATAAACCAAATATCTTTCTTTAGGTTCAGGTTAGGTTATTGAGCTCAAGTCCAATTTTGGCAGATTACTATTAATTGGAATATTGTAAATGTAATTAATACATGTAGACAATCTTTTGTTCTCCATAATCCATCCGTACATATTATTAATTATATTTGTTTCATTTCGATTCTTTCACAGAAAAATCTAAAAAATACGTCGAGAGTTAGCTAAAGTTTGGACTCTCTCTGACCCAAATCCTACTCATATGCCAACAAATAAACCCAACTAACCCTTATGTTTGGTAGTTACTAATTTGACTTTGCTTCGTGCATGTAAATCATACCTATAATTATTCATGATTTATTTAGATCTTATGAGCATGCCCATCTAGTATTGTATATTTTCTCTAAAGTGCCTCATCAAAAATTCACTTTGTCTATTGTATTCATCCACTCACATTTACAATTACAATACACCACTCTTCATCTTACAACCATCATGCCAAACCCAAACCCAAACCCATACCCACTTTTCATCAACTTCGTTTTTCACTTTCTAGTTACATCAGAGGGATCAATAGCCAACAATGTCATCTCTAAAGAAAGAGAGGGATCGAGTAGTTTCATATTCGTGAACAGTGTGACCCAAGTAGATCCGAAGCCCAAAACAAGAGGATCAGTGCAGCCCGAGCTTGTAGATCCATTTGACCCGATCCAATGTGCCATGTGACCCGAGCTTGTAGATCCAAATCTGTCTCGTGTACCTAACTCACACTGGTCAATCTTCTAGATCTAGATCAAAAAGTAATATATAGAGTAGCTACAATACTTTTGTAAACATGAATAATATTGAAACATTGTATAAAAATTTTAACAGTAATGCATAACCGACTATGGGTGGTTTTTTTTTGTGAAAAAAATATTAACAACAATATTATCCACTTTAAAATGTATTTTAGATGAGAATACTCTAGCATGCATCTTATGATTTTGAAGCGTATCAATTTTTTTTTTTTTTTTTTTTTTTTTTTTTTTTTTATCTTAGCGGGCTTTCATATTGGTTAAAATTGTTGTGTTAATGATGATTTGAAAAAAGAATTTCATAACAAGTTATACTATAGACATATCATATAGGTTTTTTTTTAGCTTGAATTTAACCCAATATTATTGAATTTAACACAGTATGCTTTCATATGGATATAATTTTGTTGTTAATGATGATTAAGGAAAAAGAATTCCATAACAACTAACAAAGTCATGTTAAGAATAGAAGTTATTTTTTTAGCACAGTTAATAAACCCAATCCAAATGTCAACCTAATCTGGGAGCTGCCACCGTGGAGGCCCCCTCTCCCCCCTTAGTATTCGGGTTGATTTATTTATTTATTTGTGTGTGTGTTTGAACTAGCATTGATGGATGACGTGCCACGGCCCAAATGAAACTTTGGAAACATTAAAGGCTAAAATGAAAATCACCCCGAACATTAAGGGCCGTTTTAGTCTAATTATTTTCATTAAAAAAACACAATTTATGTGATCATCAAAAATATGTATTAAGATTGTAGGGCAAGGTTTTCAGGCTCGGACCATTCATTGAACCATAAAAAAGAGAGGTTCAAGGTTTTTAAGGTCGAACTAAGGTTGAACTAGGATCGAACCGTGATGACATCATAATTAATTTAATAATTATTTAAATATAACTAAATATATTAAATTAGTATAAATAGAAAAATTAAATTAAATGACCCAATTAAATATAAAAATCTATCTTTCAAATCTATTTTTTCATATTATAACTTTCCCGGGACAAAAATAAGAAATATCATATCCTAAGCATACATAGATATAATATTTCTTTATTTATTTATATGTTGATTAGTTAATTTGGTGATAGTAATATTGTAATTATATAGGAATTAGAAGGACACTTTGTAATTTTAAATTAAAATAATTACTTAATAATTATTATATACTTAATTGTATATAATAATGAGTGCACCTGAGTGTGCCAAGTCCTCAATAACTAGTGGAGGCCTTATACGTTTTTTTTTTTTTTTTTTTACTCAATTTGATTTCTCTTTTGTATTCACCGGTGGGCTGGGTTGACAGTCATCAAATGCTTGTCACATATCAATCTATCAATAGTCACATCACGGGCTCAGCTACAAAAATCTAATGGCTGAAACATTTTGTCATCTTTAATTCAAAAATTAAAAGTTTTCTTCTTACCCAATGTAAGTCACGTGAAAGGACCTTGGAAACATAAAAAAGAATTCAAAAGAATCAACACAAACACAAATAGAGAGAAGGTGAGAAACGTAAACCACAGTAGTGGAGACGGAAAGAAGAAAGAGAAGAAGGAGAAAAAAAAAGTAAGAAGCAAAAGATGAAGATGAAGGCCGTGACTAGCGATTTGTGCTAGGTTGCTAGCTTGCTGCTTCAACTTCACACAGCCCCTACTTTGTCATCTTCTTCTTCTCAGTTTGTTTTCTTTTTCTCTCACAAATATTTTGATTCCAAATTTGAAAGAAGTCCAAAGTGCATGCCAGCCAAATCTTTAATTTCAACCAGTATTTGCTAAAAAGAAGGAACCGCGAGAACCGTTCACGATTCTCAGAACCGTGAGGTCCGATCGCAGTTCCCACGGATCCTTGCTTTTTTCCCATAGAGCGGTTCTTGAGACTAAAAAAACCACAAAAATGAACGGTTTGAGGTTTTCTCGGTCGAACCGTATGTTCCAGTCCGGGTTTCAAAACCTTGTTGTAGTGTAGTATAACTTGCTACCCTCTTTTAAAAGTTACTATAACTTTTGAGTAGAGTTTGTGATGTACTTTATGTTAGAATCACATTCCCTCTACATGTTGAGTGTGTGTATCCCAAAAATAAGGACTCCTTATTACCCTTATGATCAAGATCTCTTTGATCATGATCCTGTTTCCATTCCTAATTTAGTTATGACTAATTCTGTCAACATAAGCTGACAAAATTGCTAAAATCATTGTTGATGAAAGACCTATTAGAAGAACTGCTCTCAGTTACTTTTGACTACTTTTGATGGATGAAAAATGAATAGTAAAAATTTGGTCCATACTTCCCTGATTCACTCCGCTATGCAAATAATATCAAGGTACTTTTGTACTTTCAACTACTTTTAGATGACAACTGAATAGTAAAATCTGATTCTTGCTACTATTACTTCCTGAATAATTCTTGCTACTCCCCACAAGGGTTGATTCCAATTTATAGTAAAAGTTGATTTTTGCTACCATTACTTCCTAAATGATTCCTTCTGCTCCTCACAAGGTTTGATTCCAGTTGCTCCCCACTATGCAAATAGTGCTTATTTTACCTATAAAAGGGTTGTTCCTTTCAACTTGTATTCATAACTTATTTTTCTTACTGGCTTTAAATTACCCTTTTGTTTCTAGGCTACCTCTGGAAGGTCCTAAACTTGTAATCTTTCCCCAACTCCTGCCCAAGAAAATCTTGTTTCTACCATTTCTTACCGTAAGTCCTTTATTTTAAACTTATTTACTTTAAGATTTTATTGTAATCTTTTGTTATCTACTGTTACTTCAAGATTATTCATTTTATTCTCTCTCTCTCTCTCTCTATAAATCTATATATATATATATATATATATATATCAACATGTGAGTAGATTCTAACAGCAATAGAGCTTCAAAATGGGAAAAGCAAATATGGTTGTCTAGTGTCAACACGCTGACACAGTACATATCTTCTAGCAAGAACTCATCATAAAACAAATGTCCTTACAGACTCCCCGTCTTATCCATTCTGACAGGTTATGCCCAAACTATATGTGTGTGTGTGTGTGTGTGTGTGTGTGGTAAATACAATAAAAATATTTTGCATTCATCGATAGCGATGTGCATGGTTGCCTGACCTCTTTTCTTTCTATATTCACCAGCCTGGATAAATTTTAGTCATTTTTAATCAACAGAAGAAAATCTGCAGATAGCATCCTCAGCTTAACAGTCCAGAGCAGCTACTTTATCTCTTCTCAAGATTTACAATCATGATAAGTGTGGTAATTTTTGGATGGATTGAAGAGGAGATGGTGTCTTCCTGGGTTCTCAATCTTTTGAGACTCGAACAAGTAAGCCAGTTGATGTTTGGACTGTTTTGAGGTGACCTGAGCCAATCAGATCACGGAGATGAAATCTCATATCAAGTGGAGAGAACCGGAGGCGTTTCTTCTCCATAGAGGCCAACATCATCTCTTTGTATCTCCTGCGATTTAGAAAGGAGAGGACTTCCTTTCTTCCCTGTAAAAAATTAATGTAAATATGATTTTCAAAATTTTGATGGTCAGGTTAATAAACTCAGATCCACTTCATAAGATTATAATGAAATGTCATAGAAAGTTAATAGTTTTTGGAAGAGTGGACAAAATACATATTAACTTAAAAGCATTAGCAATAACATCAAAGAGGATATATATATATATATATATATATATATATATAATTCAATTGGAACTTTCACAATGCAAAATTTTATTTTACTTGCTGAAGGATCGCTTCAATATTAATCTTAATTTAAGTCCAATAAATAAAGGTTCATTTTCTGGTGTAATGGTAAAGGTTCAGACTGCCAAACGCAAGTACGGTTGGGTCTTGAGAGCAGCCACTTCGAGCAAAGCTACAGAAGGGTAGGACCATATCCAACTTACCACAACCAGGACCTCAGTTAGGCGGAACCAACATTGATTGACGAACACCACCCCCCCCCCCCCCCTCCAAAAAAAAAAAAAAAAAAAAACCCAAGGTCATCAAAACCCAGAACACAGTCTAATAAATCTCAAATTGGATGGGAAGAAAAATCTTTGAATCTCATGATTTTCAATCTTCTACCATACATATGTTTCACTCATGTAAAAACTTTCTAGTGAGCTAAATTCCATTGGGTTCATATTGTCAACAAACCCCATGTAGACTCCCCATTCTTAAGAGGCAATAGTGAAACAGAGGGAGGTGGGGGAGGGGGACTGCCTCCTCAGTCAACCCTCTTCAGCTGAAATCAATGGAAGAAACATAGGCAACTTATAAATGTTTCATATGATTAATTTTATTATCTAGTGTGCTAGGTTTTAGCAATGGAAAACCACAGAAGTGTGTAGTTTATGCCCTTTATAAATTAAATAGCCAAATCAACGCACTCCCTTCATTCTACACATTTACATTATATTCTCATGGAAATTAGACAGCATAACACAGTTGCTTCCGTTTTGCATTATCTGAAACATTATGCTCACATTGAATTCCATACATATGTATATAATAGCAGCCAGAATGGTTACAATAACACCCTTATATCAGCATCAAAAATTTAGGGTTTGTTTGGATAGAACTTATTTTGCTGAAACTGAAAACTGAAAACTGAAAATACCGTAGCAAAATAATTTTTAAATATGTGAATAATACCGTGGGACCCATTTTTAATGAAAAAGTTGACAAAAAGTGAGATTTGTGGGTTAAAATAGTCAAAAGTTGCGGCTACTGTTCATGAACAGTGTATGAACAGTAGCCATTGTCCCCTGAAATGAGTGCTGCAGCAGGGAAAAAAAAAAAAAAAAAGGTGAAAACACAGGAAACGCAGACGCACAAACGCAACGCATATCCAAACCCCACCTTAATAGTCAGATAGGCATCCATCTCAAATAAGGAATGGATTATTATCTCATCATAAGCCTAAATTGTCTTTCATACAGCCCCATTACCAAATTAGCAAGCAAATTAAATAAACGGAACATTTAAAATACCTGAGAGAGGCCCTTTAGTACTGAACCAATGTTTGGAATTGCGAACCAGTACATGTTGGGATCAATAAGCTGGCGAGTCTAAAAAGTAGAAACCAGAGTCAGTAAGAAGATAGGCTGGAGGGGGAAGAAAAAAGTAAAGCTAAAAGAACAACAGAACATGATCATAGATATTCGACAGGGGGTGTTGGAGGAGGTTATGATTAGAGGCACAGGCAATGGAACTGGAGATTTTCTCAATGGAAAAATATATCACACCCCTTCAAAAATATACATAAACGTAGTAAGCACGGACATTTCATTTGAGATGCCGTGCCCATGTCGGACACTTGACACGTCTGGGACACTTTTGCCTGCATGTCCTAGCCATGTCCTTTTAAAAAAAATGCAGGACATGGCCGGGACACGAGAACAAGAGGAATTAAATACACTTTCACAAAACAAATAGAGCATTCATGCTTTGAATGGTAACACTGCATTTGAAAATTAATAAAAATCCTTATTCTTGGTTTGTATTCTAATTTCTAAACATTCTTTAATAGTAATGGATTTGCTTTATTATCAATTATTGCTCTTAATTTGATATATATTTAACATTATATGAAAAATAAATGTTTAATAATATATAGAAAATATAAATAAAAATATTTTTAATAATTATTTAATAGATGTGTCCCGCTATACCCGTGTCCTAACTTTTCAAAAATTGCTGTGTTACCATGTCATACCCATACCCATACCCATACCCTTGCATCTTAGTAAACAACAAAGGGTCCTCATATGTTGGGCTTATCCTTGCCAATTGATCAATGTTTCACTTCAGTCAGCAACCTGATGAACTCAAACTATAATGCCCAGAGAGACCCAAGAGAATCCAAATATCTAAGAATAAGATGATATTTCCAGGGGCCATCATCTGCTCCCCACTCAAAATCACAAGTATATACATCTTACAAACCTCAATCATGCAAGTTCTCCACTATGTACATCAACCCATGACAGCATCTCCTAGGCGCAGGAAAAGACAATCAGCAGCACTACCATAAACCCTGCCAAACCTAATTGACTAGAATCTTCAGCAAAGTGATTATCAACACTTAATATAAGAAACCTCAATTGCATGAGAGGTTCTTAGAACTCTGGGCTCATGCACTTACTAATCCATGCTGGAGCAAAAATAAGGTCAGCTTGGCTAGGCAGAGAGAGGAAGTAAGGAACCATTGATCAACCTCCTTCTTTCCTTTTCGCCATGCCATCTTAAAAATGTGCATGTAAACTATCTCCATCCTACAAATCAATCATGATTAAAAATGTGCATGTAAACTATCTCCATCCTACAAATCAATCATGATTAAAAATGTGCATGTAAACTATCTCCATCCTACAAATCAATCATGAAATCCCGGGAAACAATTAAAAACTGGGGAGAACAAGGGTCGGCTTTAGTGAGGATGATGATCCACCTGCCTCTTATCTGATCTGATCAAGTTTCAAAAGTTGCAGCAACTAGAACTAGCAAAATTCTTGAGTGCAAATTAAGCTTGAATATCTCAATCCACCAACTATAAAATTGGTTCATTTGGGCTGCTTTGTCATCCCGTATCCATGCTTGAGCAGTGAATGTAAATCAGTAGTACAAAAAGTCTAGAGCCATAGATACAATGGACTCCTGATTTGAGGATTAAAGATGACTTCTATTATAATCCCCATTTAACTTCTTCTAGAAAAAATGTAAGTTATTGTATTCCTTCTATAAGAGTTAGATCCACATTAATTTTGGTTACATACTTGATTAGCCTAACATCATGTTCAAAAAAAAAAAAAATTTGATAAATAACGAAAATTTTATTAAAAAATGAAAAACAGCCAACCCGAGTACATTGGGAATGTACTATGGGGGCATAAATCAATAACCAAGATTACAACGATCAAGTAAAACAAGAAGGGAAGAACAAGAAAAATGACAAAAGACCATACTCCAATCAAGGAGAGTGTGTACAAAAAAAGACTTAATCTCTAACATAGAGCGTTCACATCCCTCAAAGCTTCTAGCATTTCTTTCGCGCCAAATACACCATAACAAGTAATGAGGCACAATTCTCCACAACTCTATATTTCAATGTCGTCTAAACATACCCTGCCAAGACTCAAACAACTCAATAACCTTCTGAGTCATAACCCAATGAATTCCAAACAAACAAAACACCAACGACCACAACTCACAAGCAATGGGGCAATGAATAAGAAGATGATCCACTAACTCCCCACAATTCTTACACATATAGCACCAATCAAGAACTAGCACACGTCGTTTGCAAAGGTTATCTGTTGTTAAAATCTTACCTAAGGAAGCAGACCATGAAAAGAAAGCTACTCTTGGAGGAACCTTCGATTGTCATATCATTCTTCAAGGGAAGGATAAGAGGGTAGGAGGGTAGAAAGAAAGATAGAATCCTCTAACCTCAAAACCTCTACTCCTTGCTGGCTTCCAACAAACCCGATCTAGACCCAATCCCTGTACCGTCGAAGAGTAGACCATATCCATAAACAGATCAAAGGATTCTTGTTCCCAATATTGTGGAGGACGACGAAATTTAGCATCCCAATGAATCCTCCCACCAAACCAACACATAACCTCCGCTACTGAAGAATCCTTTGTCCTACTAATACAATAAAGTTCCGGAAAAGCCTCTTGGAGAGTACGATCTCCACACCACACATGCTTCCAAAACTTCACTCTAGTACCATCCTCCACCTCATACAGAAGGAGTTTAGAAAAACTCATCCAGCCACTCCTAATATGTCTCCACAAGCTAACACCATAAGCATTGGTCACCTTTTTCGTGCACCAACCACCCCAATCATTCCCATATTTCACCTCAATCACCCTCCTCCATAGAGCATCAATCTCCATGCCATACCTCCATAACCATTTTCCTAAAAATGCAGAATTAAAACTCCTCAATCGTCTAATACCCAACCCTCCAACCTGCAACGGCTTACAAACCTGAGCCCATTTGACTAAGTGTAATTTAGATTCACCACTAATACCACTCCACAGAAAATATCATTGTAACTTCTCCATACGATTTGCCACCTTCCCAAGTAAAGGCAGAAGGGAAAGAAATTATGTAGGTAGGGAGGAAAGAGTACTTTTAATAAGAGTTACCTTACCCCCCTTAGATAGATACAACCTCTTCCACCCTGCTAATCTCCTTTCCATCTTCTCCAAAATAGGATTCCAAATTGACAACTCCTTAAATTTAGCTCCTAACGGTAGCCCCAAATATCTCAATGGAAGAGAGGATTGCCTACAACCCAACATTCCCACCAAAACATCCATATTGTGCACCACACCTATAGGAACCAACTCAGATTTCCCCAAGTTAATCCTTAAACCTGAGACCTACTCAAATCTAGCCAGAGTTGCTCTCAAACTAGCTATTTGTGTAGGATTAGCGTCAAAAATTTGAAAATTAGAACTCTAGAGAGTAAAGGAAAGAAGAAACCCAAAATTATTTTCCCAGTGATCTTTTGTTTACCTATTAACCGACCATTCAATATAAGTTTATCTCATTTTAAAAGGGAAAAAATAGTAATGAATCTGTTTGCACCTTATCAACCTAAAATATAATCATGATTCATATCAATGTGCCTAAGAATCACAAGGGTTCATACAATGTAGAACCATATCTGACCAATATGATAGATTGGAACAAATGAGATCATGAATGACAAAATCTAAACATAGAAATGTAATAGACAACAGTACCCATTAACAGATTTGAAATTCCATTATTTTTTTATACCAGTAAACAAAATTTAAAATAAATAAATAATAGAAACCCCTTTTTTTAAACATCTAGAAAAAAAAGATTTTGCGTGCCATAAGGAAAGAATGGCATATAAGGCATTGCTTGAGAATATCATCAGTTTAAGCATTGACGTTCAGAAAAAAGAAAAAAGGTTAGTAGTCAATGTAGCCCCAGTTACTGAAGCCAGCTGACTTCATTGGTAGATTGGGCTAACTTTAGTAGTAACTCCAAATGGCAAGCTTTTAAAGCTTTAAAATATAATTTAACTTAGAACTATGAAATTCCAGCCAAAACATATAATGGTTTAGTGAAATGTACCCCCAAAATTCCAAAGGGTAGCCTGACACACTAATTTATGTTTTTTCATATCTGATATCATTTATGTGAATTGCAATCCAACTCACTCCAGCCAAAGATGCGCCTACCAATATGCTAAACAGAAATTTGTGACCTTAATTCACTGTAACAATTACAGTATGGTTCTAGCAAAGAATACTTGTAATCAACTACGAAATTAATAAATTTATCAACATAGCATGACAAAAATGAATATGCAAAGTGTCAGTTCCAGTAATATAATGGATATTATGGATGGAAGCAACTTGTTAAAATTTTGGAGATTAAAAGGAGTGGGAAGAAGATTACATATGAAGCAAGGACTGAGAAGCTCCACAGAACAACTGATTTGAGAATCTACACAACAAAAAAATGTGCCGAGCGACTGTGGCATGACTACTTCCATATCAGTAAGATATACATGCAAAACACATACCGAATACATGTCAGACAAAGTGATCTATAAATTCTTATAAAGCACTCTCTATATCGCTTTTTTTAATTCATAATTTCAAGAATAAAGTTTACCAACAGTACATACTATTCTAAAACCCAAGTACCATTTGTAATTTAAAACAGAAAAATGCACTGATTCTATAACAGAACACTCATTTATTCTGACTATTTTATCAATATTATTCCAATCTACCATGTCCATACACCAGATACAACATATCCGAAACTTTCATCTCCTGATCAGAATATCAGTTCAAGTGCCAATTGGCAGCATACCCATGGCACAGCAAAATAGCCACACAATACAACTATATTTAATGGAAGAATTCAAAAAAAAATAAAAACTAAAAGGCAATGTTACAATCAATAAGCCCTAGGTCAAATGGCAACTCCACTCCTTGTAAGAGCAAAGTAGAGGGTGAGGTTGTGTGTTCAAGACCCACCAGGCGTGCATGTGCAACTTACGAATTAAAAAAAGGGAACATTACAATCTAATATTGCAATTCCAAGTTTACTTACAAGAAGGCCAGCATTGATTAAAAGGGAGATGTGTCCATCCTTAACCATTCCCCCAAGTGATAAGAGTGTATACTGCAGCAAAGGCATCACTGTTTTGAGTTGAGTTGCATATGAAAGCACAAATAGTTCTACCATTTATGGACTAAACTACCTCATGAAATAAAATACTTAAATGAATGCTTCATAGAAGACACAATTTAAGCAGTCTCCATGTTCAACATATTTAAAAACAGTCAAAAAACTAAAAAATATTAACATTATGACAAGGGACCTTAGCTTTACTTGAGGCTCAGATTCAGCTGAAAGTACCATAGTTAAAATAATAAATAAATAAATAAAAGCCCTCCATTTATTTTCTTTTGGTCCATTGGGTTATAAATTGAAAAGAACAGTCAATTACAAGAAAATCAGACCACATATTTAAAATTATAAAACACCAATTTAGCACCAAAAAAATCAATATTAAAAAAATTTAAAAAAAAAAAGATCTAAAGATTAATGTATTAATATCCAAAGTTTCTACTTTTATTTGAAATATCTCAGAAGTTTTTTCTTAATAAAAAATAGAACAGAAAAAACATTAACAAAACAGAAACTTCTGGAAACGGTTTCTTACTACCCAAAACTTCTTATTCAGTCCAAAAATTATGTCATTATAAGCGATCACTATGTATAAAAATAAAAATAAAAATTACAACATATGTAGCCTTATAATGGAATTTTTAGTCATATTTTCTTTTTAATTAGAAAATCCATAAAAATTTTCCGATCAATAAAACTATTAGAAGCTCAATCAATATAGTAAAATTAAATGCTTCGTGATGCATCACTATGTTCAACATACATTGATGATAAACATGTACTCATGCACATAAGCAATCAAACACTACAAAAGACCAAATTAGAAGTCAACGAAAGAAAACAATTGCAGGACATAGTGACCAAAACCTAGGCATTGGAAGTTTATGTTTGACTACTCTTAGAAATGTCTCTGACAAGTTGAAAACATAAAAGCAGAGTTAAAAACAAATAAGAAATTAAGTGGAATGATATTTGAACACTCACAAGCTCTTGATGTTCAATACTAGGTTCCAGCTTGGAATCAATAACATGTGTTCTAAACCACTTGAACACTTGATCACCCTCCTTTTCTTCCAATCTTTTCACAACATTTTCCATCTATACACAAACATTAGAAAAAACTTTTTCAATAGACTGCTAACCCCTTAAAAAGATTTGCATTTCATTGTCATAGGTTGCTACAGAATAAACCATAGCCTGGAAAACATGAAGCCTAAGCATTGATCCCCATGCACACACCCAAATTATGCGCAAAAAAGAACCTCTGTTTGAATCTTTAACATATGCAACCCCTAATGTGCTTCCAAGAAATAGCAGACTATTTTTCTTGACAACGTGGAAGTACTCAAATGTAACCAACCTGGTTTAGATAGTCATCCAAAAACATAATAGCATGATCATCCTGTCCGGTATTTAATTTGAAAATGCGCACTACTTTCTCTCTTCTTAATGACTGCAGAAAGAGAAACACCAGAGCCCATGTCAATCATATAAGATTTTTTTTGAAAAAAGTAAACAACCAAGAGGAGCAAACTCAACAAAAATAAAAAATCAAAGAAATCGAATACTAAACAAGTAATTTCACATGTATGCAACCAAATTTGAAAAATAAAATAATTTTCTATTAAATTATGGCATATGATGTGTTGATCTCTCTCTCTCTCTCTCTCTCTCTCTCTCTCTCTCTCTCTCCATCATATGTGTAAACTTCTTTTAAAAAATCAAATTTTGAGAAAAAAAACCCTAAGGAATTACATTTAAAACTTAAGGCCTCAACATTAACCGACACCCAAAAAAATAAAAAGATTATATACCTGTTACCTTTTTTTTTAAGTAATGCAAAATTTATTCAAATCATAAAAAAGAATCAGCCAAGCATACACGATGTACACAGCTGGGGACCATAACAATCAAGTACATAATTTTACAAACATCTATCAAATCATAGATTGAAAAAATGGAACGGCTTCCAACGATGGACATCCAATCAGTCAGCGTTCTAAAGATGAAAAATTTAAGATCAGCTACTGTCCTTCCTGAATCCTCAAAGCACTGATTGTTTCTCTCTCACCAAATGCACCATATTCATACTACTATGTCTAAAAGGTGAAAAAGATAATAAATTTCTTCTTAAAAAATCCAACTGAATCAGAACCGCTCGATATGGCTACCAAATTTTGTTTCAAGAAAATTCTTTAAAAATTAAGGCAAAGGAAACTGACCTCTAATTCCCTATCCACTTGAGTTCTGTCCTTTACGCTGCTGTACAATTGTGACCTTAAAATGAAGGGCTGAATCGAGACCTGAGAGCATGCATTAATTTATCAAAATTTAATGACTATAATTGAAATAAATAAATATTAGATTGCACTTTTTTTTTTTTTTTTTTGATATGTAAATATGAGCTTGCACTTAAGTATTAAAAATCACACTCAACAACCTGAGTTGTTCATGAAGAGATTAATTTGACCATTTAGAAGCTTTCCTCAGGCTTGTTGATTAATAATAGATAAGCCAAATTCAAAACTTTACCAGCCCAACTCAAACAGGCTTGTAAAGTTGAGGACAGTTTCATGCAATTCTAAAGATACAACCACTTTAAAAACAGCAATAAACTTATTTAACAAGTGACAAATACAGTAAACACAGTGAGATTTAATGACAAGCAGCGTAGCTTTTAAGACTTTAGAGTGAGTCATGCCATCTAGTTTGCATCAGGTTGGGTAGAAGCATGAGCCTGGACTATAGATTGAACAAGCTAAAAGTCGAGATACTTTTAGCAACATCTAGGCATACTCCATCTGAGCTCGAGCTTAATCCTAATCGAACGCAGCTAAGGTTGAACCACCCAATGCTTAGCCATTCTAAGCTTACATACACCCATACCGCAACACATGGCGTTCACTCAATAACCCTAGGACTTACCTAACTTTTTTTGCCAAGGCAACCATTGGATCATGCGTTGTGCCCAAATCCATCATACATCTACATAACCTTGATCAATTGCAAATAGATATTGATCCATAAAAAGTCACACACACACGCATTCATCGCACACGTGGAAAACTATAGGATAGCTAACTTGAACTTGATGTTAGGTGCATATAACAAGCATGGGTAAGACAAGTGATTTGTTTAACATGATTAACAAAAAAATGGATCCCATGATAAGTTATTAAGCGGCGTAATACAATCAATTTTTACATATGACAAGAATACCCAACATAAAAATAAGTTGTAACAAGTTTTCTTAACAAAATCATAAGCAATAATCAAGAGGGGAAATTAAATTAAATTAAGAACCCTAACCTTGTCAATGCGAGGAAACTGAGCTCGCATCATGCGAAGCGCTACCAATGTATCGGTAAATGAAAGATTATCCTCTGGATTAAGCAAAATTAAGAAGAAGAAATTGTATATACTTGAATCACTCAAACAGAATGAAAG
The DNA here is from genome assembly GCF_932294415.1 of Quercus robur. Lineage (NCBI taxonomy): Eukaryota > Viridiplantae > Streptophyta > Magnoliopsida > Fagales > Fagaceae > Quercus > Quercus robur. The sequence continues at coordinate 42,477,613 of NC_065542.1, forward strand.
TATTCCAAAATCAAAGCTAAATTAACATGTATTACTACTACAACAACAAGAACAAAAGGAGAAGGTGTATATACAAACCTAGTGATAAAATTTGATGATGAAGTTGGTTGGTTTGAGGATCGGTAGGTTGTTGGTCTCGCTGGCGTTTTTTGCCTTTGGATGAAGCTTCTTCTGATGTTTTGTCCATGGGGTTTGTGTGTTTGTGCCTGGAGCGGTCTTTCTTTCTTTTTTTGGGTAAATATTCAAGTATTTATATTTTATAGTCTATTACTGGGAATGAGGAGAGAGAAGCCGAATTTATAAAAGACTCCGGTTAATAGAAAATTGAAAAAACAGTAAAAAAAAAAAGAAGTAATTTTTTCATAAATTTTTTTTATAAAATTCTAATGTGGGCATATGTTAGTAAAAATCTTTATAAAATAGCATTGTTGTATATAAATAGTATTGCTGTAAACTTGAGTAAGGTTAAAAAAAAAAAAACGCATTTTTGCTATCATATTTGTGCAAATATATTTATTGTGTATTTCAGTTTTTTTTTATAAATGAAAAATATAATTAATAATGTTTGTAGTGTGTAAAAAGAGAAAAACAATTAAAAATTGATATTATAATGAAATATAATTTAAAATAAATAATTTGATGCGAATATTTCAAAAATTAATTAAATATAATGTAAAATATAAATTTTTATATTAAAATAGACAAAAAAAATCTATAAAATACAGAAATTTCCTCTAAATGAAAAAGGGGGTCTCCGGTGTAGGCTCATCAACCTCACGTCACATGTACCACACGAGTCTTGCTAGGACTATCGTTTGAACCGCTCCTCTCTAAGTGTAGAACGAGAACTCCTACCATTAAGCCACATCCCGTGTGGTGCAACACAATTATAAATTGATATTTTAATGAAATATAATTTAAAATAAATAATTTGATGTGAATATTTCAAAAATTAATTAAATATAATGTAAAATATAAATTTTTATATTCAAATAGACATAAAAAATTTCTATAAAATACTGAAATTTCCTCTGTTAAAATTTAAAGGTTAGAACTGTCATATAGTAAAATAAAAAATAAATAAAATATAAAAATATGAAAGATTCCCAAGTCATTGTCACGTTATTTCATTGAAAATGTGCATGACTTTTTTTTTCACTTGATATTAAAGACAAGCAATTCGGCAACACAATTTTTTTTTTTTTTTTTGAATGAATGAAAAAGGGGCCTCCGGTGTAAGCTCATCAACCTCACGTCACGTGATGACAATGAATAATATCACGTGTACCACATGGGTCTTGTTGGGACTATCGTTCTTCGAACAGCTCCTCTCTAGATGTAGAATGAGAACTCCTACCATCAAGCCATACTCCGTGTCTACACCCCGTGTGGTGCAACACAATTACTGAATTAGAGCGATTCTGTCAGACATATATGCTAAAACAAATTTAGAGATCTCCATGCTTTAGATTCAAACCTAACCCATCTTGTCAAAAAAAAAAAAAAAAAAAAAAAAAAGATTCAAACCTACCCATGCAGTAAAAATTAAAAGGAGATTCTCGTTCATTGTCGTCATTTCATTAAAGATGTGTATATTGTTATTTGTTACACTTGTGTAGTGTAGATACTGTATAAGTGCACTGAAATAGTCAAAACATGACTTAAAGTTATAATTTTAGTGCATTTATACGCTTGTATGATGATGCATACCAAGATACCAGTGTGTAATACACTGTCCTAAAAAAAATTAAGAGATTCTCATCTTTTACTTTGTGTATTTCAGTTCTTGGAACACAGAAATATAACAATGTTCGTTCAATAAAATCTCAACAAATTTATTTGATTTAATTGTGTTGTCAATTTGTCATATCATGTTTTTTTTTTAATTCTACATAGCCATCATCCCTCACAGTTTTATCACTCTCCATCTTTCCCTCTTTTCCACTACTGACTTTGCATACGAAACTATGCATCTTGCACTTTCTATCTTCTAGCCTTAGCCTAATATAACTGCTACCATCCTTCACAATTTATCACTCTCCATCTTTCCCTCTGTTCCATTCTTTGTATACAAAATTGTTTTTCATTCTTAGCCTTGTAAGTTGTTGCTGTTGTTGATTTTTTTTTAAAGCTCTACACGAGTTTTAATATTGTCTCCAAGTATTGAAAATACCTATTGTTAAGGTATATATATGCTACTCTCTTGTGAAAGTATAGTTTATATAATAAATACCTTTTGTTAAGGTATATATGTGTTAGGTATGTATTCAACGATGAATTTAAACACACCCCCCCCCCCCCCCCGCCCCCCAAACAAAAAAAAAAAAAACCATACAAAGACATTTCGTACTTAAAAATTAAGAAACCATTTCATTATTCTTATCAACACAAGGATATGTAAGCTTTCTTTGTAATTTATAGTAAAGCTTGTAGCTTAATTGGTTGACAACTCAGGATGTTTTCAATTAAGACATCAAGAATTCAAATCTTCCTGCTCTCATTGTAAATATCAAATATATCGAGCAAAGTTAAGTTTTTGAGACTAGTGCTAGTTTATTATGACCTTAAGAGTGAAGTGTAATGCAATGAAACCTTCTAACTTATCCCACCTTTAGATGCCACCTTTTCCTGTTTTCCAAGAACTAGGTTTCCATTGATCACCCTCACTGCTCCATACTTGTTTATTTCTATAATCCCTTGCTGTACAATACTTCGCCTATTTCATACTTTGCTGATGATGCACATATGTCATGAGCGGGGGTTTATGTGATTGATCTTGCTGCCTTGCTGCGCTTGTTGTAAGCTAATTTGCATGTTTCATCTTTCTAGAATTCTCCAAGCCTTACCATAAATTTGCGAGTCTCACAAGTCATCTTATGTAACATTATATGCAAAACCCTCCTCATGTGTACACAAGGTTCAAGCACATAAGTATGATTGCTCACCAGGTTTGTTGTGTTCAAGGTATAGAATGGGTTGCTTTGGCAATAAAGAGCGATGGTGGATTGCCATGGGTTTAATGGTCCAGGTCTAGATTATAGAACTAGTATGAGAGGACCGGGAAGGAGGCAACTCTGGCATGCCAGTTATATAGACAATTTGGCAGTACATATGGGCAAAAAGGAGCATGGCTTATATGGGGCGTTTCCTAGAACCGGAACAACGAATAAAATTCATTGGATATGCACATAAATAGCAAAAACATAGATGTTCTAGCAACTGGTTAGAGAGAGAGTGACAACAAGGTGGTTCCATGTCTGAATATACGTTATCATTGTCTGCGCTAAAATTTAAGAAACATGTATAACGTAATTTACCAAAAAGGGTCCTACAAAATTGAATAGGAAGTGCACCCACTGTTTCTCAACAAATCCCTCATTCTTTCAATCTATTAAGAAAAGGAAACTTCTTTCACTTTCAAGCAGATTTCAATTTGGCAGATGTTGAGGCGAGGTGGGAAAGGATCCTGTGTCCCACAAACATCAAGAAAGTACCCAAGAAGCAAAGAGTCTTCAATGTAATAAACAGATCCAACTGTACATGAAAGAAGCAAGAAAACACAAAAGCGTGTAAGAAACAATAAATGGGATAAGATCATAAGATTATACTTTCCAATGATTCTGAAGGAGTGTCCTCAAATCAAACTAAGGCAATCAAATTATTAGGCAGAAGTAATAAAGACTTGCTGACTTGAAGTCGAAGTCCAGATGAGGGCAGATAAAAGCACAAAGTAAGACATACCTTCAACCAGAAAAGTACATAGAGCAAAAGAACAGCTGCAATGCCAAGATGGAAAAGGAGGGCAAATGTAGCAGGTACTGCTGAAGTAGGGAAGTTTTTCAGGTTCACCCCTATGCGTAACAGCTGTTGAAGACATCAAAGCAGGTTAACACACATCACTCAACGTCCAAGAAACTATTAGGAACTCTAAAATAAGTGAACAACTTCATCACAAACAAAAGAGGCAAATCATACTAACACTGGGCCAATGAACACTAGTGGCTTAACAATCCCAATAGAGAATGTGTGCACATCATATACAACATACAATACCCACTCCTAACAAAACATGAGCTGGTCACAAAACCTATCACTCTCAACTAAGTTGGCAAGCTCCTTAAATGCCATTAGAACAACCAGTCATTGGCCACACAACCTCAACTAGGTAATAACAAAACCGGTCAAAGACTAATTTAAGATAATGCTAGTGCTCAAAGCAAATTGCCATATCTTTATTTGTGTTAAACTTTTGATGTCCAAGGCAACAAGAACTTAACAACCAACTTGAGCTCACCAGTACTTGAAAATTTATATCTGAGATTAATTGGTCCTATATAACTTAACAATCAGTCAAACTAACTTTAATTGGCCAACAAGAGTTTTGAGAACATGATATTACAATTAAAAATAATTTATTGAGAATTCTCAGTAAAAAAAACTCACCCCAATCAAAAATCCAACTAATGGCAAAAGGGTAAGACCCAGAAAAGCTAAAGAGAGTTCCTGAGGTGGACGTTTTTCTGGAGCCCTGAAGATGTGGGTTATCTCCGCTTTGGGCCCGTATCTTGAGGAAGGATCAACAGCCAGTGGAGGAGGGCGGGGTGCCTTCTCAGGTGCTTCAGGTAGATCTAGTTCGACATGGCCAACAGCCCACAAAAAGGAGTTCTCCTGGAACACAACAAATTTGCTTGGACTGTCAAAAAAATACAGATTGACAAACTTTGAGACAAAAAAGCAAAGCTTACCATAACAGCATCACCAACAGTGAGTTCAATGTCATATCTGCCAGATAGATAGAAAAACTTCTCAACGAGTCCAAGAAAATCCTGCAAGATAAATTGCCAAAGATGAGAAAAATAAGGAACGGTATTTTCCAAAAACCATGGGTAATAGCATAATTGGTTCATTGATTAGTGAGCTAGCAAATAGATGCTGGTAGATATCTGCATGCAATTGAAAACAAGTCCTACATCAAACGATTTAGTCCAAAAAAAAAAAATCTTGACAAATGTCCATAAACAGTGTGACAGAAAATCGGACTAAAATAGATTATTCACTAAATCACAGATCACAAATTCCTATGGTGAATAGGGCACATGCTTTCCAGTTTCCCAGAACATACAGGAGCTGCTATAGGCACCCTTCCAGATCAAATAATTATGTCATGTTGTTCATGTTGAATACATCTTTTAATGTCACTGTCAGGTTTCCTTTCTAAGCATAGAAAGCTGTTGCACAATTTAAAATATTAGGTGTACCATACTGAAGCATTATATGTGAATTGTGTATTTTTGGGGGTGCGTGTGTTCTACATTATCTTACAGAATATAATCAGAGTGTCTCTAAAATATTTTTTTATAATAAGTGATAAATATCTAAAATATTAATCAGCTACAGGATTGACTGATTGCCTAGACATTTAAGCGTTTAGTTGCCAGTGACAATAAAAAGGTCAAGTTTAAATCAAAATTATTTTACAAGCAATGATATTTTATTGAAAAAATAGGCACTACCTCCTGAACACCAAAATAGTTCATATCAAATTTAAAGCCAAGTAATATAAGCGAGCAAGCAAAGTATATGAAAAGATAACAGAAACATATTTATAGTGCGACCACATCTCGCAGACTCGCACCATCTTTGCTGTAGTCCACAACAATTTGAGGCCAGAAGTTTAACACCTCATACCCATGCCATATCAGCATTCATGTAGGACATCACTTAGTGTCTTTGTGTGTGTGTGTGCATGAGAGAGAGAGAGAAAATTCATTAAATTAATTAATTAAAATTAAACAGTCGATCCAAGAAACTTAACTAGAATTATCTCAAACTGTTTGCCAGAGTTCCCCACCACAAAAATGTGTTCAACCTTGGTCTCATGTCTCAACTTGAGAAATGCCTGCAGCCAAACAAACCCCTCAACAAACTAAATATGGGAAATAATTTATTCAAGAGGCAGCCAGAAAGAACAACAAACCTGATGTGGCTTAAAAATATTCCCACGAGGAGTGGCCAATTGAAAGGATAGTCTCAGCTTTTGGAGGTGGTTTGCTGATAATGATACAGCATTTTCCCCAGCCAGATCTAGCCTGAACAGATCCAGGGTATAGAAGATACACCAAATTAATTTCATACACATGAAGCAAAGTTAAGAATAGTAGAGAAATAAGGCAAAATATATTAAAGTAACAACACCATCACACAAGTATGGACAAATCTTGTGATTAAAAGAATCCAACAAAAAGGTGACTAAGCAGCAGAAATCTATAATGTAGCCGAAAACAGTAGAAATACATTGGATGATGTAACATACTTCTTCTGAGTTTCTATGCTGCCATGGTCACTATCAAGTACTGCAATTTCTGCATTGTCAATTTTGATCAATCCTGTAACAAAGACTGGTACTTGAGTTTGTCCTCCAGTTGCATAAACATTTTTATCCTCAGAATCATGAAGCACAATCTACAAAAAAGTTCAGTTCAACATGTAGTGAGTTGAAACTGCATGTAGTTTAAGTCTTCATTAACTCAACCCAAAATCAAACACAGAAAAGCTTACCTCAAAAACAAATTTGTAATTTCCAACATCAACACTCTTTGGCAAAACATCCAAGAAATGTACTGCAGTTTCTGGGTCAAACTTAAGTTCCTGTGCCATTATAACACAAATGACAAAGAGCATTCAAACAAGGCACATAAGACAATCAACGGCAGGGATGATCTAAAACAAGCAAATCATAGGAAAAATAATAAATTTTTCCCAACAAAAAGCCAAAAGAAAAATAAGTCACTGCTTACCAGGCTCTCAATTACAGAAGAATCCTTTGTACCAGAAATGAATGCTCGCACAAGCTTCACCGTCAGAGGAGGTGCACTTGATCCAAGTACAGTATTCACTTTAACCTTATTAAATTTTTACAAAATGGCACAATTTAAGTTAATATAAGAGCCCTATAAAACACAATAACAAACTTTGATGCAAAGGTGATTAGAGATTCATGCAGATGCATCATTTTGTATTTCACAGACAGATACAGGTAAATATAACATGAGAAATTAGAGCTTTATGTTTGACAACTAGGATGAAAATCAAGTACTTTGCGCTTATAGAGTACCATCATTGGGCTTGTAATTTTCAACCCAGTGTATGACGTATGAAGAAAACTTCTCATGTACTAAAATTCGTAAACAAACCTTGAGCTGGTCTTTCTTGGTCAATGAAAGCACTGTAGCTGGAAGGGACAAAATCAGTGGGACAGACACCCTGTATCAGCAAAAGAAATTAAATGATTGGAAGAGAATAACTCACCAATTTGTAACTTCATGATCCAAACAAAAAATTATAGTAAACTACCATGTAAAGCTTAGCCACATTCAAAACTGTTGTATAGCTCCATTAGAAAGAAAATCAGAAGCATTTCATATCCAAATTTTTGCATTTCCCAACCAACAAACAATGAAGGAAAATATAAACTAAAGAATCAAACAAGAAAGATTAAAAAGAAATATAAGATGCTTTTGTACACATTAGATAATAGGAGGTTGTTTAATTTCCTGTTTTAAAACAAGTCATGATTTAATAATTAAAAAGTGGTGGGTCCTACCTAAAAAAAAACACTTGATTGGTTGGGGGATTGCAAAAATACAACTTAAAAACTTTGTTCTCAAAATCACTATGCAAATGTCCTAAAAGGTGTTTTCAGCTGTTTTCAACACGGACTCCGCCAATTTTATAAATAATGCCACTGCCCACCTTTTCTTTTCCAGCTCGCTTCCCCACCCCCCCCCCCCCCCCCCATCTCTTTTTTTCTATCTGAAACCATCAGCCATGAAATTATTGAGCAATATAATGTTGCACCATTCCTCCATCTCCAGCAAAATTACACGGGGAACATAAGACAACAGTGATGGAGACGGCTTTGCACTCACCCCAAAACCCATATAATCCAGAATTCACTTCTGGAGTTCCATCCATTCTACTATCTAGGTCTTGTAGTCACTGCCTCACCACTGGCCCACTGCTCCAAATCAATGACTGGACAGTACAAGGTTGCACAGATTAAGTTGGAGATGAGTCCCAACATGGCAGAGTCTTCAAAGGGGCAGACTCAGAACTTTTAAGGTATGGGGAACAAGTTGGAGATAATGTGGCTGAGATGGTTGGAATTGGAGTTGGGTGTTGCAGGTTAGAAAACCAACAATGAGAATGAATTCTCAAAACAAGTTTTCAATGATTTTTAGAACAATTTTTTAGAATGTTAATGAAACATGCCATAGGTTATAGAAACACAAACTATTTTCCAAAGACTAGTACTTGATAAACAGCTACAGATGAAAAACCTCACCATAGAAACAAGTGTAATATCATCTTATAAGTATGATACATAAAAAGAGCAAGAAACAGAACACTGTCAGAAAAGCACTTGCCTGTTGCTTTCCAAGCAAGCTAACGAGTCTATTTGGTTGAAGAAGTCTTTGGAATTGCCAGGAATTCCAATACCAAGGAAGAATTTTGCCAAACCCAATATTTTGTCGCCAGGAACCTGCAACCCAAAATTGAAGCATCAGGAGACATTCTAAGATTTTTTTTTTTTTTTTTTTTTTCCTGATAGGCAACATGAAATCCAGCAAAACAAGTATGCTCCCACTAACATTTATACTTCCAGAAGTCACAGATGCAAAAGCTGTAAACCCTCGGACAACTGAGGAGGTAGTTGAAAGAGGACCCTGATGCTCACGTGCATCAACAAGTTTCTCGTCAAAGTAAAAAGATCCATCATCTGCAGACAGGCGATATAGTTAAATGAGGTAACTATGAGACTGAAAACAGACAACAGATGGATTAATAATTCCAAAAATGGACTCATCAAAATCCTTCTGTTTCATAAATCTTCAAATTGTTTAAGTAAATGTTTGCAAGTGCACGCACAAAATGCAATTCTATCCATACTAGTAACATATTCAATATGTGGAAGATTTACATACAACTGTCCAGATCAAGAAATTCACCTCATGATACTAAGGAACCTCACTCTTAAAAGGTGCCACTTACAATCTTCACCACATAATTTCCCATGTGCAAAATTCTAATGGGGACCTATCTCAACAGTATTTACCTACTTCCCTAATTGCCTCAGACAATGCTTACTTTAAGCATCGCCTTCCCCTTGCAGCCCTCTCATGTATACCCCACATTGCTCCACTTTGGTATATATTCCTTCGTCTTTCTGCTCAACAAGACCAAACCATCACAACTAATTTCATTTTCTACAGCCACCCTGCCTTCAGTGGATAAGTTGTTTACTTCCTTTTTGGTTGGGGGGGTTCAAAGCTAAGGTTTTCCTTTAGTCTTAACGTTTGCAGCCTAAGGCACAAAATACATTGAAGCTTTCAGAATTTATGTATTCTTAGTCCACATTTTTTAACAAGTAGTGAGCAATTTTATTGAAAGAAAGGGGACCTCTTGTACACAGGGTTTATGTATTCTTAGTCCACCTGTCAATGCGAATTACATATCGCTGTCAATCACCACCCAATGCCACAGCTTACTCCAATGGACCCAACCAAGCGAGTTCCAAGTCCAATTTTCAAAATCATCTAGGTGGGGGCTATGAACCAGTGCAAGAGGTTCATTAACACACAAATTGTCAATGGATATAAGTGAGCTACCCATGATATTACAATTTCACAGTTATGGTAAAGACTATTGAGGAAGCTGTAAGTCACAAATATGATCCCTAATTACAACCAAAATCACCAGAAGTCATCCTTTTTAGTTGAATTGATGTAGTTAAGACCTTAAGGTGCCTAGGCCTTGTATCGCCCAAGGTGTGAAGTGACAAAAAGGAAAACAAGGTGCCAAATTCTAAATATAGTTATTATACATATGGAGCTTAAATCATATGTACCTAATATATTGAAATAATACTGTATAATCAGGTTTTTTTTTTTAACTGTGTTGCATGATGAAATTAGGTTTATTAATTGATTTCAAAATAGGCTTGACATGGCTTACAATCTATTAATTATTCTAACAATAGGTTTTACAACAAACTTCTACAAATTAATTAATCTAATAATAAGTTTCACAAGAGGTTTCTATAAATTTATTAATCTAACAATAGGTTTTGTAACATGCTTCAGTAAATTAATAATCTAATCATAGGTTTCACAACAAGCATCTATTAAAAAAGTATAAATTAAAAAAAAAAAATTTTGAGGCTCTTGCCTTAGCGCCTTTTTCATGGCCAAAGGCAGTCACCTTGCTTGCTTGCCTAGGCTCAAAAGGAGAGCACCTCACTAAAGGCACCTCGTCTAAGAGCCTTAGTGGTGCCTTGCCTTGCCCAGGCACCTAGGCAAGCACCCGGCTCACCTTTGACCACCATGAGTTGAACAATTTTCAGAAAAGTGGCACATCATACATTGAGCCATAATAAATCAAACAATGGGCTAGCAAAGTGTAGAAAAATTTCTTAGATATGTAGGACTCGGAACAAAAACTTCTTTCACAACTTATAGCCAAGAATAATATTAGTAAGTTCTTGCAGTAAAGCAAGTGATATGGACAATGAGTAGAATTATTTGAAAAGTATAAGTATAGAGTTATCGAAACACAGAAACTTTTAAGGGGAAAAAGGCAGAGCTACACATACCATATTTCTCAATACTGTCGAAGAGCTTCACTATATCATTCTTCAATGTAATAATCTGCTAATGATAACCATATGTAAGATATGGAATATTGAAGTATACACAGGTAGATGACACATCCACATTACAAGCAACAAACATTAGCAAAGACAACCATAGATAGAGTATGATTTCATACAAATATTACATATATACACATGTACGTATACACTCTTTTGTATTATATGCAAGTGCACCAGGACACCAGCAAACAGTAAAGGCATGAACAAAATGGAAGTATATATAATGGAAAATTAGAGCCCCATTTATGAGCAGTCTTCCAGCCTTGGTTGCTGTAATGAGTCATTTAAGTTCAGCTTGGATGAGGAATAGGGCATGGATGGGTAATACAGGGGGATCAATTAAAATTTACCCCTGTAGGCAGTGGTAGTACTGTCCCTCAATTCACCCAAAAAGGCTATTAAATTCTTCTCAACACCAACATTATTAAAACAGGGGGGAAAAGAAAAAAGAATACAAACCTAAAAGATGTTCCATTTAGAATTTTCAAATTCAAAACCATAAGCACTGAAAAATTAAAATCAGTAGGCACAGTATTTGTTAAGAACATGGCTGAAACTAACAATATAGGGAAAATTGCCAAATTAGTTGAAGCTAGTAGTTTTTTTATTGGAAGTTGGAACTAATACTTTCAAATAGGGTCATACTGAAGTAATACTTTCAAATAATCATTGAGAAATGATAACTTCAAACTACACTACCATTCTGTTAAGAACACATGAGAAGAATCACCATGTAACTACCTAAGCACCATGGAAATAATCAAATGCCAGTTTTATGAATTTTGGTGAAATACCATCTTATCAAAATTTCACGGACATACTTATAAACATTTCCCTACACATAATGATGTTGACTTCATTGGAAGATGACTACTAGATTTATAAAAGTTGTGGCAGATAAAATTCCTCATGGAATAGCAATCTAGAAACTTTGAAAAGCAACACCTTGATGCAGCACATAATACTCAGAAAAAAGCATTTTGCAGAAAAACAGAGAAACCTAGGAATCAACACCAAGTGGGATAGAAACCTAAGAATCATCAACTAGGGTTGCCTAGAATCAATACCAAGGTATCGGAAAATTTCCAATAGAAATTTAATTATCAATAACTTGTCACCATAGGAGTACAATAGCATGCTTCTATAGACTACTAGGATAAATCCTAACTCTAATTGATGTGGGCCAAAATGCAATGGACTAAAATATTAATAACTTAAACAGCTAAAAAAGACGTAAAATAAAATCCAATGGACTAATGGTAAAATACAATTGACATTTAAATTAAATAAAACTTATTACAATAAAATTTTATTCACTCTGAGTCACAACTACTCCAGGAGGTAAGTAAACAAAAAAAGACTTGATCAACATAAATGGTACAATATTAGATTGTTGTTCACATTCATAGAACATTCTAAGCTGCTCTCAAAACAAAGATCAAAAGAACTTTTATATTACCAAAGACTGATCAATCTCAGAAGATGCCAATGACACAGTTCCAGCAAGTGCTTCAAGGGCTAAACCTGAAAGAAGAATGATGACCACAGGTGGTGAGTATAAGCTTATTCAAAGAGTCCTAAATATCAAAATACAGCAATTGGTAACCATCTCATGCTAAGACCTAACTTCAGTTATAAGACCAAAGCTGATACCAAAATAATCATTGAACTATAGCGCCTGATAAATCATTACCAGCAGCGTAGGTACTAGACTCAGGGTTATTTGAACTATAGCGCCACCTTCCATCACTCTGGCTCAAAGCCTGTCAATAATAAGTGATATAAGCTCAAAGATTCACAATATAAATCTTTTCATTTACTTGGGACAGTCAATGTCAACAATGGAAATAAAAAAGAGTGACTGGAATCAGCTCCAGTACTGAATCTCCTATGCCCACCCAAATCTCACCACATCAGCACTTGAGGAAGAAAGTGCTAAGGCTCACCTGACATGGCAAGTTCCAGGGGGTATACAGAACCAAACCTAGTACCACCTTAGAATTACCGCTACATAGTAGGGGCTATAAAAACCAACCTTAATGGAGCGGAAAACTCCATCAGCATCATGAAGAAGCACATCAACCTCAGAATTTTGGTCCTGCATCAAAACCAATTAAAAAAATCATGTTAGAAGCTCAAGCACCAATCAAAATTACATAAAGATGCTACGCTAAGAGTGGACAAGCTAAAGGTTACAAACCTCCAAAAAGTATAGGCCCTTTCAAAGGCATCAATATTCAGTACAAAAAAACAATTTTACAATGAAATAATTGAATCAAAAAGAGGAGATTTAAAAGGGACTGGAGAAATTTCAAAGTTTTTCTTTTGTTTGTTTGATAGATAAATTAAAATTTCAGTCAAATAGCCAGTGAACTCTAGTTCAAATGGCATTTCCTCCCCCATAAAAATGGGGTAGAGCACTGGTTCAAAATCTGGTGGGTAGGTGTGTAATACCAATAAAAAATAATCAATATTTAGGAAGAACCAAGAATTTCAAAAATGTAAACTTCATTCTAAAAAATTAGAACTAGTTACCTTAATGAGTACCAAGCTTCCAATTGAGTAGTAGAAGTCAAGCAACGAACTTGCATCATTCAAAACAGCCTTAAGTCTTTTGGCCACGCCCTTCACAAGGAAAAGGTAGTTAAGCATTAGTGATACATATTGCCGCATTCTTCAAAGTCAATGACTTGCAAAATGCAAACAATTCATCAGTAAAAAAAAGGCAAAAAATAATAATAATACCTGGAATGTTTCGTCATTAACCTTGCATTTCAATATGTTGTTAACTTTCAATGCATGGAATACATCTTTTAAAGACGAGGTTGATGACCCAAGAGTTTCTGATACAGATTGGCAGGAAGCGGTGCTTATATCAGGCCTTTTTTTGATTCCAAGAATCTCAAATGTTCTTAAGGCCTCATATGTCTCTTCTAAGCTGGTAACATATTAAACCACATAGTTAATTTTCATCAAATACAATCATTAAAATTTCAAGTCTATGAAAAAGCAATTAACTAAAGAAAGAGGCATATTATATAAAAGACATCCCAACAGCTCTAATTAGACTATTCTAGTTCCATTTATCCCCATTTCTTCAAATCACAATACAGCTATGAAAGTGAGGGTTTAATTAGGGTTTAATAGAATTTCAAATCATACATTTTATTTATAAAATCCCAAGACCCTAAACATAAATTGACCACTCTTCAAATCCCATATTCTCTCCATTTCTTCAACCATACCAAATCAGAAAATTCAAATCAACCAGATACAAAACTGAGGGTTCAAAATTGACCTTAAAATCTTACATTTTTCGTGACTAAAATCCTAAAACCCTTCCAATTGAAATTCAAATTTACCCTGCAGATTTAGAATTCCGTTTTCTCTCCATTTCTCGAGCTTTTCTCAGCGACCAAACAGAAAGCCATTGAAATTTGAAACGAAAACACAAAGCGGAATAAGAAATCAAAGAATGAGGAGTTAGTTTAGGGTTGAATTGACCTTCCGAAAGTGCCATCGGTGGGAGAGAAGAGCTCCAAGGCCGCAGATCGGTGAGAATCTGAGATTGGCTGAAAGATCGAAGCGGCTTCGCAGATCGAAATCGCCAAAATTAGCACCAGAAATGCCCCTAGGTTTCTGGCCATTCCTGCACCAACAACCAAAAAGAATATGAAAAATCAACAACAATTTCAGATACACATTCATACATATATGTGTGTATATAGGAATGTGGTGCATATGTGTGTGAGTGATTGATTGAATTTGTGAAAACCCTAAGGGTTATAGATCGGGAAGAGAGATCGTACGGAAAGTGATCAGAGTTGAGACAATCCAAGAGTGTTGGGTTTGTGTTGTGTTGTGTTGATGCGATGACTGACTGAGAATAGAGTGCTGTGGGCTAAAGAAGAGGAAGAGGAGGACGTGAGTGAGTCAGGGGCGTTGAATTCTTAATTTCCCAAACTGTCCCTGCCTTTTTGCTTCAATTGCGAATATGTATCAATGTAATTGTGGAAAATTTGTGTCCATGTCATGTAAACTATTTTGCCACGTGACAATTTGTGAGCAGTATAATTATGGATTCACAAGCACTTATCATTTTATTTCCATCACTTACAATTTGTCACGTAGATAAATTGTGGCAAAAGTAGTGCAAATTGATGTGGCATTAGACTTTTTTTTTTATAAAAATGTAAAATATTTATACCATAAGTTTAAAATTTTCATTTTTTTTTTTTTTTTGAGAAGATCCAAATTTTTGTTTAGATGAGTGTGTGACAGTTTAAGTGAATGGTAAAATAGAAATAGAAATAGAAAATTCAATATGTTTTTAAAGCTTTTGTTTTTAAGGGAGATGTAAAAAGATCATATTTTAGGGAGGGTGAGTGTCCTGGTCCATACTAGAGGGGAGGAGGATGTAATAACAAAGAACCTTTAAGAATGTCAATGTAATTTACCCATATATGTATGTTAGTTGGCCAAAACCAATGTATGTGTGTTTGGATTCAAGTGGATCCATGTTTTAAGGTTTGTATGATTCTTATAAAAAAAAGAAAAAAAAAAAAAAAAAACGTTTTAAGGTTTGTATAATAGCCAAGTGGTGATGGCATTTTTATGGTGTTTTATATCTATTTATGATTTGAATTTCACCTCCACAATTCGACTATAAAAGTGGATTCATGTTTCATCATCCACGTTCAACCCACAGATACAGTCAATTCTATCCAACCCAACTTAACTCAAAGGCTTGAAACATCACGCTGATTTCTCATGTGTAGAGGGATTAGGTTGGGTTGGTTATTAAAAAGATAATAATAAACTCTAGTAATTAGTTTCCATCTTGGTGCAATTTTTCTAGTCTCACTCTTCATTGACTTCCTTCAATTTAGTAGTCTCATAGTCACATATTCAATTATTTTCTTTTCTTTTTTAATGAAGAGTTTTCTTAATTGAAGTTAAGGGAAAATAGTTTTAAATCTTGAGAGGTACAAAAATTTTCTTATCTTTTTTATTTATATTTCAGTTCAAATTTCTATTTATTTTATCTTGTATATGATTTTCATTTTTTTTTTCCTTTTAATTTAATAAGTCAATTGATTATCTGTTGATAAATACATTTTCTTGTTATATTGGTATGTTTAGTCATTTGATTATTTAAAGAGGAGATAAATTTGATGCCAAATGTTTTACTCTTGTAGCATAATGCCATATTGCCACTTTAAGGTCAAGATGTTGAGCCCTTTTTTTTTAAATATTTTTTATACATGTGTATTGCAAACTATAAAATTTTGGTTTACTAAAAAAGATTTAGAAAGATATAATACTCTCGTAGTGCTTTGAGTTTTTACTTGAATGTTGATTCAAAATAATAGATTAGACTTGGCCCCTCCAAGCAAAAATTCTTAGTTCTACCCCTAATGTTAGGGTTGGGTCAAGTTCAAGTCGGTAGATCTTTTAACCCAACTCAACCCAAGTTGTTAACAGCTAAATATATATTTCAATTAAATTTGTTAGTCTGGCTTATTTTGATTTTGAGACTAACCTAAATTTGCTAGCTTGATTTATTTTGATATTTTGAGACTTAGTTTTGATACATTTATGCTCAATTATGTAAATTGCAATAAATATTCAATAATAAACTTAAATAGTTAAATGAAAATCATTTTTTTTTAATTAAGACTAACATAATGATCCAAATTGATGATTCAATCCAATTTATCTCGACCCATATGGATTAGGTATGATTGGAGATTTCTCAATTTGAAGAAGTCAGGTTGAGTTAAAAAATGACCTATACCTAACCCAATTCAACCCTGCCCATGATTTATATGTGTTTTGGATGTTTGGATGCACAATTGTCCTTTTCCAAAAGGTGAAGAATGTGTTTTCCGCTCTGTTTGTTTGACTGTAAAATATTTTCAGGAACATATTTTCCAATTTTACAATGTTTGTTTTGCAGTAAAATATTTGGTCAAAAGTAAAATATTTTTAGTCAACCAAATCAATCTAAGCAAATTAATGTAAAATATTTTACACTTAAAATTTTGGTAAAACATTTTACATTTACTTCCTCCCTCACACCCTAATACTTATCACTCCCTCACTTCCACAGTCACTTTCACATTAAACTCTCCCTCTCAAATTTCTCTCCAAAATACCCAACCACCGCCAATCCCTCTCTCTCACCCCATCACCTGCTTCAAGGTCTAAGCCATTACCAGCAAGTTCCACCATCCGCTGGTGCCACCCATCACTGGCGAAACCCAAGTACTTTTTGTCTTTTTAGATTAGATTTCTCATTTTCTTTTCATTTTTCTTCATCTCTAACCTTTCTCTGGTTTTTCTTAGGTTTGATTTTTACTCCTTGCTAGAAAAACATCTCAAAGTTTTAGGTTTTATTTTTGATGAATCATAATTTTTACACATATTTGATTTCTTATCATTTTTCATGTGGGTTTTTTTGGTGTTGATTAATATGGGGAAAATGTGCATTCAATGATCCCTTTGTTCCTCTCTACTAATAAGGTTAAAGAACAGTATTATGGCACAAATCTACAAATCTCAATTGAAAGATTGCCTATATGGATAATGTGGGGTCATGGGCCCAAATTATACAATTGAGTTTTGGGCTTTGGCCGAGAGCGTGAGAAGTCCGAATCCAAGGAGGAATATCTCTTCGGATAAGCTAAATGCAGATCGGGTATAAATTCCAATGATCAAAGTGACCTTCCAAGAAGTTCTAGTGATAGGGACGTGCACCATAAACGCACAAGAAAGATGGGAACCCAAAAATATCTAAAGGAAAGCTTCTACCACAGCATTGAATGTTCTGTAGCTAATTCCTTGGCCGCATTAATGAGGAAGTGACCTCTGAATAGTACTTTTCCAGCCTTATAACCATCCTCCAAAGACTTCTAGAGGAGGCTGATGGGACAAGTATCAGCCTAAACTATCAACTATCCATATGTAGGGTAAAGATGAAAGAAGAGATGTAGTATAAACGAGAATAGAGACCCTAGAGGAAAGGGACTAGGAAAAATAGAGGGAGAAAGCATAGTAGCACTCTCAAACAACTCCCATTACCATTCTCATTCAATATATACCAGAACAGAGCTCCTCGAATTGTGCCAAGGACAAATTCTCTTAGATAGACTTGGTTCATCTCTATTTGATCATCATGAAAACTCATTCTAACCGTTATTCATGCACTAAAACCTAGCTCTTTGACCCACTCTCTATAAATTTATTATACTGGGTTCACCAGGCCAAGATCCCATACATTTTGGGCTTGGGCTGAAAAACGTGTCCCTACAGATAATATACATTCTTGTTGTCTGCAAGCCTAGTTCTAATTATTTTATTATGACGAAAAATATCCACTAAGCAGTTTGCCTTTTTTTTTTTTTTTTTTTTTATAATCCCGCTAAGCAGTTTGTCTTGTGTAAATATTAATAACAAAGAAGTATTAGCTTATATTTCGGATAGGCCTTGAAAGGAGAAGGAATTATGGAATGCCAACTTAAGGCACAATATTATGTATAAATCCATGCTTATTTTATTATTTAAGGGTAACATGTTCCTCCAAATATTTTTGGTGGAAAGTTCTTTCAACCCATTTGGGCCACTAAATGTTAATTTGGAAACATATCCACATGTACTTTTAGTTGTATGACTTACATAATAATAGTCGTGTGAGTTGTTTAAATGATTTAATTAATTTTGTTATTTAATACACTTGGATGATTGTCTAAACTGTCATGTAATGAGTTGTATGTTCTCCCTCCTAATTTGGAGGAAAAGTTTAAAATAGGATAGTTTTTAGCCAAAATAATTGGGAGAAAATTCATCCAACTCATTATGTGGAGATTTATAATAAAACCATCCACATATATTTAATCAAATGACTTGTTTAGTTATTGATACAATTTTTGTGATTTATTAAATAGGTCATGTGACTAAAATACAAGTAAATGGTTGTTTTAAGTCGTTTGCAGGGCGGTGCCACCTTTAATCTAGGGGGTTCAAATGAACCCCCTGAGATGGCCAAATTTTTTTTATATATAATTTGTTTTTTTTGGTTTTGAGTGACTTTTGACCCCCTTAAAATAAATTTTTTAATACCTTGACTCTAATTTTTTTTTAAGCTCAATTGATATAAGCTTGAATGTGACCCTCTTTACAATCTATTATTGCAAATAAAGTTATAATTAATTTAATAAATGCTACATTCATTACATTTTCACAACACTTTCACCAAATAAAGTTATAATTAATTTAATAAATGCTACATTCATTACATTTTCACAACACTTTCACAAGAAATCTTAAGTGGCAGGTTGTTATTGGTTGTTACTATTGGACAAAAAAGTAATTTTACTTTTTTGAGAAGATACAAAAAAGTAATTTCAGTGATGGTTTCAAATTAGAATCAATAACAACTTACCACCTAGGATTTATTATGAAAATATTGTGGACATAAAAATTCTCAATTAATTTATACTTTTGATTGAATATGTGAAAGGAGTGGCTGAATTTGAACGTTCTTTTAGTTTGCTATTTCTTAAGTAGGGACTAGCTAGGGGCATGGATCAATCAGTTAGTAGGTAGCAAATGTTAACACTACAAGACAATTAAACACTTAGATAGATGGTGATTCTTAAGGAAAAAATAGATCAAGGGCATGGGACATGAGATTGATTGGGTGAAGACAAAAACAAATATTAACACAACAAAATTTTTCTTAATACAATTACAAAGACCAATAGTTATCAAAGTGAAATTGAATTGTTAAATAAAATAATTGTAAAAGAGTATAGACATAAACTAATAAATAAAAACATTTTAAGCAATAATAATTAAAATTTACTTAACAACAATAATTAATATGATTATTATATTTAGAAACAATAGATGATTTTCAAATTTTAATTTTAGTAGCAATAATTAGTATATTCATTGTATTAACAAACAATATGACTAAGATATCTTACTATTACTATATACAAATTTGTAATAAGGAAGTCATGTAAACTGCAAGATTTTTCTCCTACCCAAGATACATCTTCTTACTGACCCCCTATAAAAAAAATTCTTGAGCTGCCGTTGGTCTTCTGGTGGCAAATTTGAGAAGTTTTCCTCCATATTGATTTCGAACTAAATCTGTCCCTTAATACAAAATTTTTGACTTAACTCAATTATCAAAATATTCTTAATTAGCAAGGTTTGCAATATATATAAATATATATATATATATATATATATATATATATATATATATATATATATATAATAGTAATAATAATAATTATTATTCTTCTTCTTCTTCCAAAAGCTGAAGTGTCACGATAAACTTTTCTTCCAATATCAACTTTTGGCCAGTTTTGGGGCATGATATAAATAGGAGTAACATCCAAAGATAACCTCTCTTTTTTTTTGAGAAACCAACTTCCAAAGATAACTTGAACAATATGTATGTATCCACAAAGATACTTGAATTAATGATGGGTTCATTAATTTGGGGTATAGAATAAATTGAGAGATCTTAGGTTCAATCCGTCACACTATTAGTCCACAAAGTTTTCATGGTGTCTCATAGATAGGCAGTGGAATAATCATTTGAAAGGACAAGACATTATTTCCTTATAATGAAATCGAAAAAAAAAAAAAAAAAAAAAAAAAAAAGTTCCAAAAAATGGTGGTGCGATTGAGTTCTCATTTCCAATATCCTTGATGATTAAATGAGCATTCAAAAGTTCTAAGGAGGTTACTCCTATAACTATGCCATTTGATGGTCTCTTCCTTCTATTTGAATATGCCTAATAATTTTGTTAAAGGTTTCAGAGAACCCATCTTTCATATTTTGATTATATATATGTTCTTCTAGAGCATGAGTTATCCCAAGGCTGGTTCCAAAGTTGACGGACAATATGCAAAAGACATCAGCACGTGTATTAATGGCGGGTTTAAAAATTTGGGTTTTGTTTTTACTGTTTCTCCTTGTTAGCTGAAAATTTGTATAAGCGAGCAGATGGTATATTTTGGGCATCTAAAAGTAGGAATCTAAACAGGAAGATCCTATATTTTTCAATCACAAAAAATTTTCAGGAGTGTGATGAGTAATATGTGTTTGTGGGTAAAATATTTTTACAATATATATATATATATATATATTTTTTTTTTTTTTGATTGAAGAGTTTTTAAACGTGTACTTATCCACAAATTTGTAAAAAGAAATGGCCGGGGTAGGCTTTTTTGGATAGAACGTGGGATAGTGTTTTTTTTTTTTTTTTCAAACTTAAAACGTGGGTAGATAACTTTTTTTTAACAGGGTAGATAACTTTTATTTGATAGAACGTGGGGGTTTTTTTTTTGATTGAAGAGTTTTTAAACGTGTACTTATCCACAAATTTGTAAAAAGAAATGGCCGGGGTAGGCTTTTTTGGATAGAACGTGGGATAGTGTTTTTTTTTTTTTTTTTCAAACTTAAAACGTGGGTAGATAACTTTTTTTTAACAGGGTAGATAACTTTTATTTGATAGAACGTGGGGGTTTTTTTTATTATTGGATTTCTTGTTTTTAAATTTAAGAAGAAGTTAAAAGCAGTTTAAATTGTAATCAAACTTGTATATATCTATTTAGTTTTTATTTTTTTGATAAACTTGAGGATGAATAAAAAAATATGGTTTGAAGATAACCCATGAGAACGATTTAAAAAAAAAAAAAAAAAAAAAAAAAACAACAACAACAAACGTATAGTTGCTTTGAAGAAGTGGGGTTAGTGAGAGAATGATCCTATTTTGTAGGAAATGTTTTAGGTGCTCAAGTTTTGCCCTTACTTAAACATAAGTTGTAGGTGTATTTTGGAACAAAAAAAATATGATTTAAACAGGAGAAGCCCCTTAAATAATAGTATAGATGATGAAAGTAAGGTCAGAGAGAGAAGGAACATTGAGAAGCGGGAAAGTAAGATTAAAACTAAAAAAAGTAGAGGAGAGTCCAAAAGTCACGTGGGAAGGAAAATTTTTTTTACAAGATAGATTTTTTTATTTTATTGGCAAGATAGAAATTTTACTTTAGCCTAATCTAAGTATATATGTGTGTGAAACTCCCTTTTGAAGACTTGAACCCGGCCCTTACCCCTCACACTCTGCAAGCATTTATACTTGCATTAAGGGTGTGCAATGGTAGGAAGGAAATTTTTTGGAAGGAGCATGCTGCATGCTTTACAAAAACCATTACATGCTTGCATATTTACAAAACTACCACTTTTTTCTTTATAGAACCAATCAGTTTAACAACCAGAAGCAGTTCGAAACACGAGTTTGTAGGCCTTATTTTTGGGCTGTCATGGATTTGCATGGTTGGAAAAGTTATGGGCTTTTAAAAAAAAAGATATGGGCTTCTTCTTTTCTTTTCTTTTTTTTTTTTTTTTCTTTTTTATGGGGAATATATGGGCTTCTTTCTGTAGTACATATTCGGTGCGTAATTTTGAAATTGTGCACTGATATTTACCGGAACTGGAATGTATTACATTCCAAATTTCCAATAGTCAAACCGAAATGGTAACAGAAACAGAATTCAAAACTTTGGTTTTTGTGCCTCAAGTGGCTGAGGATGCTTCAAGGAGTATTTATATGGGTAATGGGGGAATTCCTAGGGTTTTTTGTGCCTCAAGAGGCTGAGGATGATGACTTAAATAATTCCAAAAGAAAAGGCAAAGGCCGACTGCTGAAAATCAGCTACAATCCTCATCACCAACTGCCCGTGAAAGATGCAAGTGCACTACTGCAAATTCTTTGCAGTTTTGACCCATTAATTGGTCAGTTGAGGGAAAAAAAAAGGAGGAGAGGACACACAGACAGAGCAACAAAGAGCAAACAGCAAGGGAGAAAGGGAGGGCAAGTGAAAAGAAAAGAAAAAAATATTTCGACAAGTGCAGAAAAAGAGAAGTTACACAGAGGATAGAAAAACGAAAAAGAGGAAGAAGCAAAAAGCAAAAAGTTAAAGACAGAAGCTACAGAGGTCTGTACATGAGGAGGCTTCACAAGTTTTCTTGATCTCTGACCCTCTCACTCTTCCTTCTCAAAACTGAATTTTTGTTAGGTAAAACAAATAGGATCAGTTTCAAGAGGAGTTACTAACTCCGTATATGAAACTTGGAGTTACTGTTTGAGAAATACTAAATAAAAATTCTCTCAAACTCTAACAAATCAAATACATTATTGAATTTTATCAACAAAAAAAGAAAAGAAAAAATACATCAATGAAGTCCTTGATTCTATTTATATGAATTGATTCAATGAAGTCCTTGGCGTCACCAATTTAAATATTAGAGTCAAGAACTCTACCAAACGTTAATGGAGTCTTTGACTCTACCAAATCAAATACATTAATGAAGTCTTTGACTCTACCTTATGAATTAATTTAATGGAATCCTTAACTCTATTAATTTAAATATTAGAGTCATAGACTCTATCAAATCAAATACATTAATGGAGTTCTTGACTCTACCTTATAAATTAATTCAATGGAGTCCTTGACTCCACCAACTTAAATATTAGAGCTTGACTCTGCCAATTAAACAAATCAATAGAGTTCTTGACTCTACTATTCATTACAAATTAATTCAAACAATTTGGAGTTCTTAACTTCACCAATTTAATTAATATGCTTCAATGGAGTCTTGACTCCCAAAATTATTTTAAATAGAGTGGAGTTTCTAATTCCTTCAAATTAATTCAATGGAATATTTAATTCCAATATGATTAATTCTTTGGGATTCCTACTTCCACAACCTAAATACATTATTAGGTGCAGCTACAAATAAATAAAAACACATATCCCTTCAAACACAAAAATATATAAACTCATGTATGAAGGCAACGTGGTTGGAACCAAAGGGTCTTCCCTTGAAACAAGGGATTGTAATTAAGAGAATCATTATCTTGAATGGGCACTACTCACATCAATAAAACTTATATGCCTAAATGCTTATGGGTGAAATTATGATGGATTTTATTGTATAACAATTTTTGTTAAACAATAACATCTTAAGGCTCTGAATCTTGAGTTCAAAGATGGAACTTGAGTCTCTAAAACTAGAGTTGCAATTGTTGTCAATTTGATGTGGAAGAAAAAATCCACGTGGAACTCAAGTCTCTAAGACTCAAGTTCCTACGTTCTCCAGATCAAGTTCTCGTTGTCTTTCTTCTTCTTCTCATTCTTCTTCCTTTTCTTCTTCTTCTTCTTCTTCTTCAGATCTGCTTCTTTTTCTTCGAATCCGCTTCTTCAGATCTACTTCTATAGAACTCGAGTATCTCAGACTTGAGTTCCACGTGGATAAATTGTTCCGTGCCAACACTAGAACTCGAGTCTTAAAGGCTCAAATTTTTCACTGAAATCAAGTCTCAAAAACTCAAGATACTAGTTTCCTAAATAGTTTAAAAAATGTGCTTATTAATGAAATAGTCTCTAAAATTATGTTAGATAGCAAATTTTCCCTAAGGATGATTGTGGACAAAGATGGTAACACACCATGGACAAGAATGGTGAGATGTTTCACTGAAATGTTCTAGCAAATGTACCAATGCCATAAGTTACCTTTACCTATACAATGGAATAAAACCTAGACTACATTGCACTTAAGGAGCTGAACTTTTATTAACAATTATGAATAAAACTTTGACATGTTCATTAATTAAAAGAAATTAACTTGATTTTTAAATAAATCACATTATGACCTAAGAAAAATAAAGGATCAAATATGACAAAGTAATTAGACACGGATAAAAAATAGGACATGGACACATAATTTATAAAAATCAATTAAATTTCTTAATTAATTTGATGCTCAAGTCTCAATGGCATGCTTGATTAAATAGTCCCAAAATGGTAACAATTTTTCATAAAAACCATACTAAAAATTTAGCATGCGTTACATATAAAATTATATACATTTTTTATGGTTAAAATGCAAAGTGAGTAATTTCCTTAAGTAAGTGATATCTCACCTAGTTCAATCTTAATCTTCGCCATTAGTAATCAAATTACATGAAATATCACGGTTTAAAATAACGTCAAAATTAATCTAATCTGATGGTTAGATTCCAATTTAAGCTCAATCAAATTTAGTCAACCACATAAAAATTGATAAAAATCAACAACAAAAAATGGGGTTTAACCATTAAAACCATGAAATCCTTTAATTCATGACTAAAACTTCTATCGAAATTTAGAGTCAGAAAAAATACTATATCAATAGCAACAATTCTGTTGATAAAGACAAGTAAAAGGACGATGACAATCTTTTCAAATCCTCAGGGGTTAGGTCATTCTCACTCAGTTCAAATAAGAAGTTTGGCTTGAGTGAGAATGACTTAACCCCTGGGGATTTGAAGAGATTTTTTTTTTTCTTCAAAAGAGTTGATGGAAGTGGTTTTACAAAGAAAACAACTTTTGTGATGACCACCCTCGAAGAAAAGGTTAGAGGGTTGGTTGTCGTCCAGCCTTTGCTTGCAATGGGTGTAACAAAAACTGGGAAAAAGTTATGAGGCACCATCAAATTCAAAAGTTCTGACATCTTGTTGGTACTTTGATTCTTCTATCTTTTTCTCTATTTGTGTTTTAATTAATTTTAATCTTAAATCGAATAGGGGTGTAGTAGTTGTAGAATGTAGGAGCTCAAAGGCTTTTCTCTCCCAAGTAGGAGCCTATCTCTCTTTCCTAAGTAGAAGTTTTTTCTCTCGTCTTTCCCAGTCGAGTCTTTCCTCCCTTTCAATCGTAACAAGGGCTTTCTCTAGAGAGTGTTTTTTCTCTTTTTCTTCCCAACACTGCCATGGAACACACGGTGGTGGAGGGGCTGTCCAACCTTCGTCTCACAAAGGAGGAGGAAGAAGAAATCTCCATAAAATCGAGATGCAAATCTGATCTACTGGAAGAGTGTTTGCTCTCATTGTTTGGCTGGCTACTGGCGTACAGGAACCAAAATCTAAGAGCACTAAAGAACACGTTGAGGATGGCATGGAAGATGGGCTCAGACTTACAGATCGTTGAAGTGGGTAATAACATCATGCAGTTCAGATTTAGATCAGAGTATCAATTGAAATGGGTTGAGCAAAATGGGCCGTGGAATTTTGAGAATAATCTATTATTGTTGTGCAAATGGCGTAGGGGACTCTCAGCTACAAACATAAATTTTTCTCACTCCCCTTTTTGGGTTCAGATATGGGGACTTCCCTTTGAACTTATGTCTGATGAAGTTGGTAGAGAGCTTGGAAATAATATAGGGAAGTTTATTGAAGTTGATCGGCGAACAAGACAGTCGGATCAAGCAAAATTTATGAGAATTAGAGTGGATCTTCAACTAGATAAGCCTCTCAGAAGGGGGGGTAAGATTGCTAGTATGGGAGGAGAAAAATTCTGGGTAAGTTTCAGGTACGAAAGGCTCCCAACCTTTTGTTTTCAATGTGGGAAGCTAGGTCATGATGAGAAGCATTGCAAAGACCCTCCTGACCAGCAAAACCCCAAGCAATATGGCGAATGGCTCCGTGCACAAGGAAACACAAAAATGGGATCAGAGAAGTCACGGTCTACTAGCAGTGGAGACCGAAAGGAAAGTAGTGCAGATCAGTTTGGAGGAAATAATTTAACTACGACGAAACAATCCTCTGCCTCTGTGTCTGATGATGGTCACGGTTCAGGCAGCAAAGAAAACCGGAACAGTTCAACTTCAAATTCAAAAAATTTTGAACTACACGGCATCAGTGATGGAGACAGAGAGCAGGTAGTCACATGCGCCCACTCCACTCGGATGGAACAGCCCACTGTTGGTGCGTCAGAAGCACGTGTAGTGCAAAATTACTCTCCTAATGCTCTCACGTGTGGCTCAGGGGAACATAAGGGCACGACTGAGGCTTTTTCACAAGTGGGCCAACAAGCCCATTTTGAAAATGAGGAAATGGAGGTCAATAGCCCAAGCAAACCCGTAGCTAGCAAATTGGGGGAAAAGGAAGGCATGGCTGAGGTTACGTGCCAAGGTGTAGAAGAAAAAGCAAAGACTACAGCCCAATGGAAAAGATTGGCAAGGGAAAAAGGTAAAAATAAAAGCCCATGCAAAAATGTCCAGTTGTTAAGTAGTGGATCAAAGAGAGCTGGAAAGTTAATTTTCGAAGGAGAACCAGAATTCCCACAGAAGAAGCAACAGTCAGTAGCACTAGCAGACCAAAACCAACTTGATGAGAGATCGGCGGTGGCTGCAAGGCAGCACCACCGGGAGCCATGAATCCCATAAGTTGGAATTGCCGGGGATTTGGGAACCCCTGGTCAGTTCGGGCGTTGCTCGATATGGTGCGACGATGGAATCCCAAGGTAATATTTTTGATGGAAACAAAAACAAAGAATCGGAGAATGGAAAGAATAAAAAACAGAATCGGGCTAGCAAACGGGCTTATTGTCCCCTGTGTAGGCCGAAAAGGGGGTCTAGCTATATTGTGGGCCAGAGAGATTGACTTGGAGATCAGAAGTTACTCTCCAAATCACATAGATGCTGTGATCAATGATGCTGAGAGAAATTTCAAATGGAGGTTGACGGGATTTTACGGCCAGCCGGAGACCCATCGAAGGTATGAATCCTGACACTTATTAGCCTTCCTAAATAATCAATTGCATCTTCCTTGGTTATGCTTAGGAGATTTCAATGAAATTTTATCTAATTCTGAAAAGCAAGGGGGGGCCATTCGGTCTCAACAACAAATGGATGGTTTTAGGAAGGTAGTTGATTACTGTGCTTTTCAGGATTTAGGTTATTGTGGGTCTGATTTTACCTGGTGTAATATGCAAGGAGGGGAAAATAGAATATACTTAAGGCTGGATAGAGCCTTTGCAAACCTAGAATGGACGGAAAAATTTGGGGGAATGAAAGCACATCATTTGGTTGATTCCACATCTGATCACGGTGCTTTACTTATCTCCGATTCAACAACCCAGCACCAAAGCCGAGCTAAGCGCTTCCATTTTGAAGCAATGTGGACAAAGAATGCAGAATGTAAAACCATAATTGAAAGCTCATGGGGAGTGAATATTGATCTCAGTACACCGGAAGGAATTATGTCCAATCTTAGTGGCTGCATTGCTGAGTTAATAAAGTGGAGTTCCAATGTGTTTGGCTAGATCCCAAAGAAGATAAAGGAAAAAAGAAATACTCTGAGCTCTCTGACCTCACAAGACAAGGATGGATCGCTAAGCACCGAGATAAATTGCCTAAGACGGGAAATCAATGACCTCCTTGATGATGAGGAAATCTATTAGGGCTAAAGAGCAAAAGCCCATTGGCTAAAAGAGGGTGACAAAAATACTAGCTTCTTCCACGCCCAAGCCTTAGAGCGGCGCAAGTAGAACGCAATTCTGGGGATTTGGGACAGCCAAGGTCGATGGTGTGAGGGAAAGGGTAGCATAGCCCAAGCTGCCATAGATTACTTTGAAAATATTTACACATCGGCCTCCCCATCTGGGATCGATGAGGTTACAGATGCTATTCCTACAAGGGTGTTTGCAGAAATGAATGAAAGACTCAATAGAAACTTCACAAGAAAGGAGGTCGCTATTGCTCTCAAACAGATCCACCCCACCAAAGCGCCCGGCCTCGATGGTATGTCTGCTATCTTCTATCAGAAATATTGGAGTATTGTTGGTTGTAGCATCACAAATATGGTATTAAATGTTCTTAATAATGATTTGTCTATAGCATGCTTGAACAAAACCAACATCGCCCTCATTCCCAAAATAAACAATCCCAAAAGAATGACTGATTTCCGACCGATAAGCCTATGCAATGTAGTTTATAAACTCATATCTAAAACTATAGCTAATAGATTTAAGGTTATTCTCCCTCACATCATTTCTGAGAATCAAAGTGCTTTTATTCCTGACAGACTAATTACTGACAATGTTCTTGTGGCGTTTGAGTTAATGCACTTTATAAATCATAAAAATGCAGGGATGGATGGCTATATGGCTACCAAACTTGATATGAGTAAGGCTTTTGACAGGGTTGAGTGAGGCTTCATAAAAGGGGTCATGGAAAAAATGGGATTCAGTTCAAAATGGATAAATCTTGTAATGAGGTGCATATCTTCGGTTTCATACTCTGTCATTGTAAACGGGGCTGCTTGTGGTAACATTATCCCTACTCGGGGACTTCAGCAAGGGGACCCCCTCTCCCCCACTCTCTTTCTCATTTGTACCGAGGGGCTCTCTGCTCTCATTCATAGGGTAGCTAGAAACCAGTGTTTGACAGGCATATCTATCTGTAGGGGCTACCCAAGGGTCACTCATCTCCTCTTTGCGGATGATAGCATCCTTTTTTGCAAAGCTAGTGTGGGGGAAAGCCAGGAGTTGAGGAGCATCCTTCAAAAGTATGAGGAAACATCGGGTCAGAAAATTAATACTGACAAATCCTCAATCTTCTTCAGCCCCAATACAACTCAAGAAACCAAAGATGAGATCTTGGCTTCTCTAGGCCCAATGCAAGATACTAGACACACAAAGTATCTGGGCCTTCCATCCTTCATTGGAAGATCAAAAAAGCAGGTGTTTGCTATTCTAAAAGAAAGAATTGGGAAGAAGCTTGCTGGCTGGAAGGGCAAGCTATTATCTATGGGTGGGAAAGAAATACTCATCAAAGCGGTAGCACAAGCAATTCCTACATACACCATGGGCTGCTTCCTCCTTCCCCAAAGCTTATGTGATGAGATTGAGAGCATGATGAGGAACTTCTGGTGGGGCCAAAGGTAGCGTGAAACTAAAATGTGTTGGGTTAGTTGGAGAACAATGTGTAAACAGAAAGCTTGTGGTGGCATGGGCTTCAAAAATTTGCAAGCTTTCAACAAAGCAATGCTAGCTAAGCAACTTTGGCGAATCCTCCAAAATCCTCACTCTCTTGTAGCAAGACTTCTCAAATCTAGATACTTCCCTACCGGAGATGTTCTAAATGCAAAACTTGGTAACTCCTCATCATACTCTTGGAGAAGCATCCACAGTAGTCTTGAAGTTATAAGAAGGGGAACCCGATGGAGAGTGGGAAACGGGAAGCTAATCCATATTTGGGATGACAAATGGCTGCCAACCCCATCTACCTATAAGGTTATCTCCCCTCCAAATAACACCCCCCAATTCCCAATGGTCTCCTCTCTCATCGATGCAATGACAAAGTGGTGGAGAGTGGACTTAATAAGGGCTACCTTCCTTCCCTTTGAAGCAGACACAATCCTTAAAATACCCTTAAGCCATGACCTCCCTGAAGATAAAATTATTTGGTTGGGAAATAGCCGTGGAGTCTTCACTGTTAAAAGTGCCTACCACATAGCCCATAATCTGAAGGGATCTAAGATGGGTGAGGAATGCTCCAATGGTGATCCTTGTAAGCCGATTTGGAGGAAGCTTTGGCATCTTAATCTCCCAGCCAAAATCAAAATCTTCGCTTGGAGAGCATGTGTCAATGGCCTCCCTACAATGGAGGCAATCTATAACAGGGGGATATCTCAAACTAAAATCTGCCCGGTGTGTGGAAATGAAGCTGAAAGTTTGGACCATGCTCTCCTTTACTGTATTTTCTCATCTACAGTTTGGAGTCATTGGTCTGAGAACCCTTTGAGTATCCATGGTATTAAAAAGTCCTTCCTTGACTTTATAATTTATATACTCTCTCATGCAACACTCCAAGATTTAGAACTTTTCTTTGCTACTGCTTGGGCTATTTGGTTCAACAGAAACGGGTTGGTTCATGAAGGCTGTGGGCTGCCTCCTATGCAGGTGTGGCATTTAGCTAAAAACAGTGTTGATGATTTTGTTTGTTCAGCCACATGGGATTTTAACCAAGCTAGAGTTTCCCCTTCTAGCTGGAGTCCTCCTCCCCTTGGAGTTCATAAAATCAATGTTGATGGGGCATCTTCAGAATTGGATAGCTTCTCAAGTGTTGGTGTTGTCATTAGAGATAGTTTGGGTCAAGTTGTGGCTGCCCTTTGTAAGCCTCTTCCTGCTTGCTTCCCTGCTGAGCTTACGGAGATCATGGCTTTAGAACAAGGTGTGCTTTTGGCTCAAGAGCTTCAGCTCCCTCGGGTTATTGTCGAGTCAGATTCTTCAAATGTCATTCAAGCAATTCAAGAAAAAGCCACAGGTAGCAGCTCTGGGCACATAATCCAGAGAATACTTCAAACTTGTGAGTCCTTTGAATCTTGCTTTTTTAAGCATTTAAGTAGAAACTTTAACACAGTGGCTCATGAATTAGCCCAGCATGCTAGGAGGTCCAGTTCTCAGCACCTTTGGAAAGGAGTTATGCCTCTTGTTGTAGCTGCTTCCCTTCAATCTGATATGATGTAATGTTTAGCCTCTGCATTGCTGTGCAGGCTGCTTTGTATGACTTTTATTTGGTTTAATTCCAAATCTTTCTCCTTTCAAAAAAAAAAAAAAAAAAAATCGAATAGGGGTAATAGTTTTTATAATCTTTTTTTTTTTTTTTTTAAATACCTATTTCTAACCTAAAACTAATATCGCCCATACTCGATTGGGTTGAATTTAAACCCATTTCAAGTCTCACATATTCATGTACATGAGGGGATCGATTTTGCAAAAGATAGGTCAATAATAAAAATTCACTAAGATCTTCAATGGTGGTATTAAGAGTGTCTTTAGAGTATACCAAATCCGCATAGCTATCTTTCATTCAACTCGACTCTACTGCCATGTCTTCATCTTATATTCTACCTTTTAAATTGAGTTTGCTTTATTTATTTGTAAATTAATGGCATTAGCACGCTCTTTTTTCATTGCCTTTCCAAGAAAATAACCATGTTTTTTTAGTTTTATCTCCTTCTGATTCAGAGAGAGAGAGAGAGAGAGAGAGATGGCCCATATGAAAAATGTACTAATAAATATAGATGACGATTTTTATTTCTTTATTTTTTAAGTTAGACATGACTAAAAGTTTTGTGAATCCAAGCATTCATATCCTTTTGTAATATCTAGCTATATTTTTGTTCAATAAGTCACTTTTTTACTTTAAGGGTCCATTTGGTTTGGGTTACAAGGGATAAAAAATAGGGAGTAAAAAATAGGAGTGTAATGAAAAAGATGGTTTGTTTAGTTTTTTTTTTTTTTTTTTTTTTTTTTTTGTGGGGGGTGGGATTTTGATGGGGTTCATGTGTTTTCTTCCAAGCCCATCAATTTTTTGAGAAGAAGCCCACCAAATTCTCTCTCTCCAATTTGGAGAGATTATAGGAGATAAAATGGGAGAAAAAAGGGTAGATGACAAAACACCAAAACTACCTCTTCTCTCTATTGTGACGTTGTTGATCCTTTTTGGGGTCAACGTATTTGATTTTTAACAAACAAAGGGATTTGGTTTTTATTTTTTTTAATCAATTGTGGAATTAAAAAAAAAAAGGTTTTTTTTTAATCAAATGTTGGATTGAATTATATTCTATTAATTTTAATTGATAATAAGTAATAATATTTTATTAAATAATTACAATAAATTATTTTTTATATTATGTAGGGTTATAAGAAATTTGTACAAACAACATTTTCTATCATCTTTTTTTTTTTTTTCTCAACTAAACAAATAAGTTTTCAATCTTTTCATTTTTTCATCCTCTTGAGAGAAAACTAAAATATCTTTTATCCTTCCATTTTTCCATCCTAACATCTTAATTATTGGTGAAAGGTCTTCATAACTTAATCGTGTAAACCAAATGATCAATTAACCTAAGTAAGACCAATAATCCTACGTACACACCTGAAGTTTGTTTGGTTTTTACTTATTTTCAGCAGCATATTTGTATATTATTTATCAAAATCAAAATATATAGTTTTTGGTAAGTTGTATGTTTTTTTAATTTTTTTATTATAAGATATAAGTTGTATGTTAAATAGTAACAAAAAGTTAAAAACTAACTTATTTCTTAAAAGTTAAAAGTTAGATTACGGGAAAATATGTTAGACAAATAATAAAAAAACAAAAACAAAAAACAATAATTGAAAGCCAATTATAATCACCTTCACTTTGTTTTTTCCAGTAAAACTGTAAAACATTTTCAAATTTAAAATATCTCCAAGTGTTTGGAGTGACATATAAAATTTTGAAGTACAAATCATCAAAACTTGTGGCTAAGCTAGAAATGACGGAGGTTGCCTGCGCCTTTGATTTTAGGCTGTCAGCAGCACAGAACACACTAATCCGTGACCTGTGACCTGTGACCTGTGACCAGATCGCCAAAGTCGGTCATTGGACCATAGGCTTTGTGTAACTAGACCACTAGCACTGACCAATAGAACATGACCCAGCCACCAAATGAATTTTTAAAGGTAAAATTTACAATGGATTTTACCGTAAAAAAAAAAAAAACATTTTTCATGTTTAATCAAATTTTACAATGGAACATCTATTATAAAAACATTTTAAAACAAATGAAGCATCAATCTCACACTTTACTAAGTTGTCAAATTTTTTTTTTTTTTTTTTTTGCTGAATTACTAAGTTGTCAATTTATGATAGTAGAAATATTACTTTCATATAGATTTTTTAGTTATATTTATTATGCACCAACTACAATTTAACACATTAATTGAAGTAAATGGTTAGTCTCTAAACTTTTTTAATTTTTAGACCTCGAGTTGTTGAGGTTCCACCTCATCGTTTCTTCTTTGTTACAGTTTTTGTCTTGTTTCTCGTCCTTCACGGCTCATGTATAGCTTTCCCTCCCACCCAAAAATCCCAGAAAGAAATAGTAATAGTATATATATAAAACAAAATAAAATAACAAATAATTATTTTATTTTTAAAAAAGAAAGAAGACAAAAGAGAGGGGCAAAATGGTAAAAACAAATTAAAAAAAAGAAGAAGAAGCATTTCTCTTTCGCTAAAATTACAGTTGACATTTCCACCACTCTCCTCTTCCCTTCCCTTCCAACCCACGTCTCTGCAACTCTCTCTCTCTTACATTGATACCTTCTCTTCACCTTAATTCATTTCCCAAAATACCCTCTTAACTCACACTTCATATCTCTTTAGATCCCAAACCAACCCCAATTCGAACCCACATTCCATTCCCATTTCCACAACAAAAAAAAGAAAAAGAAAAAAAGAAAAACGATGTCGTTCCAGGAAGGTGACATAGAAGTAGAGGTGGACGATGAAGAAGCCTTGGAACACACACTCCTCGTAGTCCGCGAAGTCTCCGTCTACAAAATCCCACCTCGTTCCACCTCGGGCGGGTACAAGTGCGGTGAGTGGCTCCAATCCGATAAGATCTGGTCGGGTCGGCTCCGGGTCGTTTCGTGTAAAGCCCGGTGCGAGATCCGACTCGAGGACCCTGGTTCCGGCGATCTATTCGCCGCGTGCTTTGTGCTGCCCGGTCAGCCTCGGGAGTCTTCGGTGGAGACTGTTCTTGATTCCTCGAGGTATTTCGTTTTGAAAATTGAGGATGGGCGCGGGAAGCACGCGTTTGTTGGGTTGGGATTCGCGGAGAGAAATGAGGCTTTCGATTTCAATGTGGCGCTTTCGGATCACGAGAAACATGTGAGGAGGGAGCAGGAGAAGGAGGTTGGGGAGAGTAGTGATGATACCCATATCGACATTCATCCTGCTGTTAATCATAGATTGAAGGTCTTTTTTTTTTTTAATACCAATTCTATAATGGGTTTTCTTTGTTTTGTTTGATCTGGTGTGAAATTTTGTGTTTTGCGTAGTAGTGGAACTTGAATGTGAGTTTTTGTGTGGTGGGTGTTGTTTATTTCAGCTGCAATGCATGTTTGTATGTGTCGGGATTGAAGAATGAATAACTTAGATTAATGGGTGTTTGGAGTGTAATTTAATATTAATGGGTGTTGTGCATTTGTCTAAATTTGCATAATTTAGATAGAAAAGTGTGTATTTAGTTATTTTGGTATAATGAGTGTTGTGGGTGTTTATTTATTTGTGCAAAGATTGTAATCTGTTGGACTAGAAGATTGTATGATTTTGGTATTGTAGTGTTATGGCTTGTGCAAGATTTTTATTTTTCTGTTGGACTAGAAGATTGTTTGATTTGGAATCATAGTGTTGTGGAAAGAGTTTGCATTTCGTCTATGTTTTGCTTTCGCCCTGCATTGATAACTATTTTAAAGGTCATTCTTGCTACATTTTACTCTATAAAAATCATGGGCCACATTTCGACCTACATTGGTGAACCTTATTTGGGCCTAAACTTGTCTTTGGTTCTGTTTCTGGATGGAATTGACTTTACTGTGTTTTATAGGAAGGTGAAACCATCCGGATCAATGTGAAGCCCAAACCAACTAGTGGAACTGGTATGCTCTCAGCTGCTGGTCTGACAGGTGCAGTTTCTGGAACCGCAAAGCCTAAAGCCTTGAGCCTCGCTCCACCACCTACTGGAGCAGGAAAAATCAGGTCTCCTCTCCCTCCTCCTCCCAATGATCCTGCTGCTGCTCGGATAACCTCTACCAGTCACCAAGGTGTTGTTATCAAGGGGCCTAAGGAAAATGCGAGGCATTCAAATGATCCTTTATCAGACCTCTCTCCACTTGAGGTATGCCTCACATCCTTCATCCCCATCCTTTTCGTACACATGATTTCACAAGTAGTGGGAACCAGAAAACTCGACGTATTTGTTAATTGTTATGACTTCCTGAAATGCAATATCTGGCTGTTTCCATTTACAAATGTATTTAATTTTAAGGACCCACATGATTTTTTTTCCTAATGCATGGGTAGGAAATCTTAAAGAAGGCATAGTGATCTTCCCATGGCTCACTGTATCTCTTCTTAACTAGGGACATATGTATCACTTTCTATGTTATGAAAAGTTAAAAACTTCAGAATACCTAGAAGGTTTGACATGCACCTTTTAAATAACAAAGATGACTATTATGATTTAAATTTTCCTCTCTCATTAGAGACGATATTGAAGTTATGGTTCATCTTTGGCAAACTCAGTTAGACCTGGGGGCCATTTCGGACCTCATTGATTTCTTTGAGAGGGATACTGAATAAGTGGTTGTGATGCACTATGGTTCCATATGGGTGGAGTTAAGAATGATAGTTTGCAGTTTGGAGCTCCCTAAGACCTTTTTGCAATATAGACTGCTAGTAATAGTGCAGCAGACTTCTTCAGTTTTATACACGTTCTACTTCATTGTGGCGTATTATTTGGATCAAAGAATTAACATGTGAGTGGCTTATTATAATGGATGTTTTTTGTATACATGACTTTCATGGCCTTTTTTACCCCTATGAAGAGCATATCTGTAATCTGTTGTAAGTTTTGACATCGATATTGATGTCTTTGTGCTATTGGAACTTGAAAATATGGTTATTAACATTTTTCTTCTTGGTTAGAAGTGATTTATGAAGCATATGCGAATGGCACTCTGACATGTTTACTAGCTTCCTTTTATGTCAAGTTAATGAGGTACCTGGTTAGTTTTTTTGAGATATAAGAATTCTTACAGGAGCATTAAGTTGCTTTTATATGGTGAAATTCATCTGCAATTTCAATCTAGGAAGCATATTGAGGTGGTGACGAGAACTTAGGTCTAGCATTGTAGAAGGGTTTAAGGAGAAATTCTAGCAATAACCAAGGTTTAAGCAAAGAAAAAGATAACAGGATTGAAGTTGGATCAATCAAATATCAATTT
The DNA here is from genome assembly GCF_932294415.1 of Quercus robur. Lineage (NCBI taxonomy): Eukaryota > Viridiplantae > Streptophyta > Magnoliopsida > Fagales > Fagaceae > Quercus > Quercus robur. The sequence continues at coordinate 42,514,010 of NC_065542.1, forward strand.
CTAGGCTCAAAGAGTTCAAGAAATATTCAAATTTATTATTTAATAGATTAAAAAGAAAATGCTGCCTACAACGTTGGTTCAAACCCCAACTCCTCCCCCCCTATTATCTTTCTTATTATTTAAAAAAAAAAAATTCTTTTATTTATTTATTTATTGAGAAAACCGATACATCAAGTGTACATGGGGTATACTAGATGAATAACACATTTAGGTTCTAAGTTTACAATGATCCATAAAATCTAATTAATTATAGAAAGAGGCTATTTGTAATAGCCTTTAGTAACCCTAGAATGCTAGCCCTTCATCTTACATATAACAATTAAATCCTAACTGTCCAGCTTTATTAAAATTCACATGCTAGTCACAAGATTTTTTAAAACTACTAATGACAATAATAAATCAAATATTACATAGAAAAATAAAAGAGAATGGACTAATGAGCCATTTTTTTCCGTTTGGGCTTAAATTCTCCTTCACCAGCTCTCCTCAGATTGTAGAAAACTTGTCCTTGAGTTTGGATTTAATCTTTCATGATCCGTGGAATCCCGAATAATATTTTCCATCTTTTTTTGTCACCTTAAGTACGTCAGGAAATAATTTGTTAGTGTTACGATGCCAATAAGAACTTGTGCATAACAAGCTGATAACATTTCTTTAAATTTTCACATCAACAAGTCACGTAAAATGAATTATCATCATTTGGCACCATACCTTAAAAAAAAAAAAAAAAAAACTTTGTTCTAAAAATTCGCTCAACCTCATCCTTTCTTCTCATAAATCTTGTTGAATTGAGTCTTGCTCCATAAATTATTCCCAAACACAATCAAATCTTTTATCTTTATCTTCATAAAAATAAAGATTCTCATGATTCAACATTATGCCGATAGAAGAATTATTAAAAGTCACCTCTTTCCAAGTGGAAGTATCCATCTTCACTAATGGCCTGTTTGGATAAAGCCAGGAAGGAGGGGGAGTAGAGAGGAGTAGAGTAGAGTTGGCTAAAAATAAGCTAATTTTGTGCTAAATCTACTCTACCCTACTCTACTCCCCCTCCCTCCCTCCCTCCCTCTCAATCCAAATGGACTATAAGATATTCTCTTTGGAATTTCATTGAATAGCAGTGGTTTATTGAAATCAAAATGTGTTTGCAAACCTATATAATCAAAAAAAGTGTTTGCAAACCTTTCATGTCCAAAAGAAGATATTCGACTTGCATTGAACACTTGTTATCACTCACTTGAATAGTTTCTTCAATATGTATTGAAGTACGCACCTCCAAATCACTGTCATCAAAGTACACATCATAAATCGGTAAAGAATCCCAGTCTATGGCACAAACTCTTTCAAAATTTTCATCCTCCAATTCAACTACCCACAACCAATTCTTCAATCCACCTTGTACTGCATGTTCTGCAGTTCCAGCATCATGAAAACTGAAAAGGTTTTTCATCTTCTATATCGTCATTCTGATCCTTGAGTCCAAGTGGTCATGGTTGCCTTCCAAAATCTGTCTGCTGGTCTTGATTTTCTCCAACCGCACAATCTCTACCATAGCTTAAAGTTGCAACATTTGACTCAAATCTAAATTGTGTGGTTTAGATCAAGGATCTTTTGTTTTGAATCTCTAATACTGCTTGATGTAGTGAGAACATAGGTCTAATGTAGGAGAACGGTGTATAGGAAGAAATTTCAGCAACAAACAAGATTAAAATAAAGAAAAAGATAATAAGATTGAAGTTTGAATAATTAAATGTCAATTTATAGGTTTAAATCTATGAAATTCATAGTTAGATAAGAAAAGGTTGCCTGGGACTGAGAAGATGCTCTTTACCGTTTGGATGAGCTTATTTTCACCTCAAAAGAAAATTTACAGCATTTTAAAGTATCACCTTTTCCAAGTTACAACTATACTTTCACGCACACACAAAACCTGATAAAAATAAGCTCATCCAAACACACTTTTTTGAAAGTTTGGTTGTTTTAGGCAATATCCTATCTTTCTCTCTCTTAGAATTCCTAGATAGCAAAGGGTATATGACATGTATTATTTATCTATTCCATAAAAATTATTTGGATGAAATTATTATTTTTACTTGCTTGGTAGATATACTTCTTCCCTGACACAAAGTATCACTCTTACCATCATATTAAAGCCTGTGTTTAGTCTTGTTACACATTAGTAGTTTATCTTAGATATTTCAATTCTTTGAGGGATCATTGATCCGTGCTTATTATGTGGTCTCTGGTTTCCTTCTTTTATCCAAGAAGGATATGCTTGTAAAGTATGTTGTTTACATATGTTTCACTCCTAAACTTGCCGAGCTGAGCTAGCAGTGCAAATCACTTCTCTTATCCAAGAAGGATATGCTTGTAAAGTATGTTGTTTACATATGATTCACTCCTAAATTTGCCAAGCTAAGCTAGCAATGCAAATCACTTCGTTTATCCAAGAAGGATATGCTTGTAAAGTATGTTGTTTACATATGTTTCACTCCTAAACTTGCCAAGCTGAGCTAGTGCAAATTAGGTGGGATGTAAATTCGAAATTCCTATTTTCTACTCCAATGAAATTTTTGGCATTCTTGCTTGGGTTCATGTGACTAACTTTGTGATGTACCTTTCCTGATAATCCCCCATCTACACTAAATTCCACACCCCCCCCCCCCCCCCCCATTTATTTTATTAGTTCTTACATGTGTCCTTGTCTACCAAGTAACCTACTTTGATACGTATATATGGGAACAACATTTTTATAGAACATTGCTCATTTGCTTGTTGGGATTTGCAGAGAAATCTCCCTACGGCAACTGGATCAGGATCAACAAAGGCCACCGCTTCAGGATGGGCTGCTTTTTGATTGTGTGAGAATTTGGTAATTGTGATTGAGATCTTTGTTTGATTTTTTTTTTTTTTTTTTTTTTTTAAAGAAAAAAGAAAAAAAAAGGGAGTGAAAAGAAGAAAGAGAATGAGAAAAGTAGAAAGCACAAGGTATAATAATGTTCCTGGAATATATCTATATGCTTCTTTTGTTCTGGTGGAACTTGTAAGTTCTTAACTTTATATAATAGAGAGATTTATTTTTCTTTTCTATGCATGATTGGTTGACATGGCATTTGTAAACTGAAGTGTGGCTTGTATTTACCGCTCTGCTAGAGGCACTAAAAATCACACTCTCTTTTTCATATAGAATTGACATCCGCTCCTTTGGGCCCATCACAACACAAAGAAAAAGGCCTTAATGTTCATAGACTTTTATTACCTACTTATTGGGTGAGCAAGGATTGTTCATTTGCCATGCTAACCATAACTTGTACGAGGAGCATTCACTTGCAGTTCTCTATACTCTCTATTTTAGCCCAAAAATAGTCACTTGGTTTTACTCTATTTTAGCCCATAAAAAAAAGTCACTTGCGACGGTCAGCCACTGCAGATTTGATGAGAGTGCGAGAGAGCAGTGTGATAAATTGACTAATACAGCACAGGTACCTACCGAGGTACAGTAGTTACTCTTAAATTTTCAGGGAGTATACTCTAACATAGACAACAATCCTCCTCTATTCAAATCTAAAAATTTCTTCTATTATAAAAAAGAAAAAGAAAAAATCAAAATTCAATATTAGACACGCAATTTATGAACTTTGCTTCATGACCTATAATAATTAAAAATATACTAACAATACTTCATGACCTACAAACCAAGCTGACTAAATGTCCATCACCAAGTTGGACCAAACGACCTGCAACTACAAGGTTAAAATTTATGGCCCGCAATAATCCTAGTTTTAGGTGCAACCAATTTGGACTAAACGACCAACAAGTCACTTTTGGCTAGATTACCCATCATTACTAGAACTTCATGATAAAAAATTAGGATTTAATACTAGAATTAATGGTCCTTGTTTACACAAAATACAGAGATAACATGTCTGTGTCCTTCACAGGGCCAATAGGCTTGCACTATATGGCATAAGAGCTAATGGGCCAAAGCAGCACTTAAGCCCATGCTCCCATGAATCAAGTGGGCTGTTGAGGAGATAATATACCAAAGTCCAATTCACCAAAACTAAATAATAAAAAAAGAAACATTCTTAAAATCATGATCATGAGATCCTAAGATCCTATCCCTTGAATCGATCCAGCTTGGTATAGGATCGAGTAAGATTTGGAATTGTGATGGGATCACGATCTTACTGCATGAGATTAAATGGGTTCTGTATTGGTTATTGGGTCTCCAATTTTGAGCCCAAGATGGAAAAATGGCCTTGCTAAGTTTTGTCAGCCCAACCCACTAATTAAATTGAGTAAAAATAAAATAAAAATTTCCCAACCCCCTCTATAATAAAGTGTGTGTATATATATATATATATATATATATAGAATTTATAATAAAGTTGCGTTAGTAACAAGCTTAATCAACATTTGTCACCTAAATTGAATACCCAAAATAAATAAAAAAATTTGCCACCCAAATTGTGAAAATTTTTCCTTCTCAAAAGTGAAAATTTTGGTGTTATTGGCGTTATTTCTTTATATTGGTTAGAATTTTACAACCTTGGATAAAACTTAAAACCATATTTTATTTTTCTCCCAAAGAGAACATAGGCTTAGAGCATTAGAGCATCTCCAATCGGAAATGCCATCCTATCTTATTATATCATCCCAAAAAACTACTTTATCAATTATACCATACCATTTTCCAATACTTCCAACATCCCAACTTTTATTTTACAATCCTATACACTAAAATAATATAAATTATATAATAAAATAATATTTAAAGGTTAACTATCACTCCTCTCTCTTCATCCCTGTCCCTGCCTCTCTGAGTCTCTGTCCCTCTCTCAACAACCAAACAATCCAATCATCAACACACCACCATGCCTACCACGCCACCATGCCCACTGCCCACCAAAATCCCACCGGAATCAAAAACCCAAATTAAGGGAAAAAAAAAAAAAAACCCACCAGATCACTGCCACATCCAACCCATCTGAACCTAAAAGATAAAAATCAATCCATGCCTCAATGCAAAACACACACAAAACCCACACAAAACCCAGATCGGCGAAACCATTTGACCCACGGCGCCACTAGATCAATGCCGCCACCAACGCTGCCAACATCACACCACATCCAGCCCATCATCAGTAATCTTGAGCGAAACCATCATCGGCAACATTGGCAACCCACCAATCTCCACCGAGAAACCCACCAATTCACCGCGAAACCCATCATCGCTTTACTCCTATTCACCGCATTGTTCATTGTCACGCTATCCAACAGCATCATCACGAAGAGATCGGCTGGGTGATTTGGAGAGAGAGAGAGAGAGAGAGAGAGAGAGAAGCTTGACAATGGCGAGAGACAGAGAGAGGGGATGAGAGAGCAATAACCGGGTACAGTAGCAAGAGAGAGAGGGGCTTGAACGGATTAAAATACATTAAATTGTTTTGGCATAGCGCTACAGTACAATCTCACACAGTACCATCTCACTTGTGAGATGGTACTGTAGCGCTATGCCAAAAAAATGGGCCTCTCCCCGGTTTAGCCATCCAGTTGCTGAGCTTATTTTGGGCCTATATGCCCAATGTACTTTACATTTGGCATTTGACAGGCCCATTGCTAATGCTCTTAACATTAGGTGTGTCAAATGCTAAATTTTCAAAGAACAAGCTGAATTGCCTAGATCACCCTCAAAAGTGTCAATAATGTTTCCTCAAAATTCGAAATAAATAGCTTCTATTAAAAGAGACGCCTCTAACTATTGACAAAGTTACCACTAAATAGTCTAAACATAAGAAGAAAGAAATAGAAGTCAAATACGTTGTTAAAGCAAAGGAAACTGTAAGAGCATCCACACCAGTCCTTCTGAAATATAAAAAGTGACAAAATTTACACAATTTTCCTTTAAAACTACCCACATTAGTGGGTGTAAAAATGTGCATATTTTCTATAGTAACCATGCAAATATGCACGGTTACTGTAACTGTGTATAATAATTCTTGGGATAATTACAGTAAACCCACTTGTGGTATAGCCCGTTTTCATTTAGCCTACCCGTGGTTCAATCATTTACACTTTGCCCACCTGAGGTAACTTCCGTTAGCCTTTCGTAACACACCTCTTCGTTTGCTGTTAGAAAAACACATTTCTAGGCAAAAACGAATATAACAAGAATCAAAAAGCTAGGGTTTTGATTGCTTAAGAACTTCTATAAGAACAAAGTGGAGGAATAGCACACAAATCCCACTCTAATCTTGGCTTCTCTCCCCACTGTGGCTGGGATTCAAAGTGGGTTTGAAGTTGGAAATGGGAGTGGGTTTGGTACTGTGGTTGGGTTTCATTTGAGTTGCCTTAGATGAAACTCCATGGCTGACCCTCCATGCTCATTTCCCTCAATCATCGACGCCAACTCAGCGGCGAGCTCCTCTATCAGACCTCCATGGCCAACCCTTCAAGCTCCCACAATAAATCTCACTGAGCCCTCTTTCTCACTCTAAACCCAAGCTCAGTCTCTCTAAGCTCTCAGCCTGAGCTCTCTCTAAACCCCTATTCTCTCATCTCTAAAACTCTCTCAAACGAACTCCATGGCCACCCCTCTCAAGCTTACCACCTCACATCAACGTCACCACCTCAGGCAGCCTCGCCTCATCAAACCCTCATTGAGCCCTCACCAAACCCAAGCTCCCTTTCTCTAATCTCTAAAACCCTATCAGGCCGAGCCTCCCTCAGACTTCCAAGGTTACCCATCTCCAATCATCAACCGCCACCACTCCACGGTGGTTCCTCTGCTCTCTGCGTCTCGGCCTAACCCGGGTTTTGGGGGTTTGTTAATGGTGGGTTTGGGTGAATTTTCCAGAGGGTTTTCTTTGCGTTGGATTGTGAATTAAGTTTTGGTTTGATAAAGGGGTTTGATTGAAAGGTTGGTCCAGAGGGTTTGCTGGATTTCTCTCCCTGTCTTACATTCCAATCTAGCACCTAGAAACCACCACCACGACACCAAACCCATGGCTGATCTACCATGATCCAAATCCACGACTGGATTTTTCTATACCTCACACTTCAGTTGTTGGCTTATCTTTATCTCACTTTCTCTTTGTTGATAACGTTGCTGGTTGTTTTGAGATGTTGGTCTTCTTGTAAAATTTGGTTCAAAATCTTGAGTTGTTGTGAAATTGTTGATATTGTTATAGATTAAAAATAATTTCATTGAGCCATTTGATTGGCATGTCGTTCCTCCATTTTGTTCTCATTGAAGTTCATGAGCAATGAAAAACCCTAGCTTTTTTATTCTTGTTTTATTTGTTTTTGCCTAAAAATGTGTTTTTCTAACGGCAAACGGAGAGGTGGGTTACGGAAGGCTAACAGAACTAACCTCAGGTGGGCAAAGAGTAAATAATTGAACCACGGGTAGGCAAAGTAAAAATGGGTCATACCACAGGTGGGTTTACTGTAATTATCCCATAATTCTTTATTATTATTTTCTCTCTCCACTGTCAGACTACTTCTTCCCCATCGTTCACAACATCCCAGCAACATCGTTGCAGAACGTAAGAAGAAGGAAGAAGTAGAGGATAATTACCAACCACAAATCCAGCACCACCGGTCCACTACCAACACCAAACCAACATCAACATAAGCCACTTGAACAATTGATAATCCACCACAAAGTTGACCCAAAATCAATAGAAAATTATACCAAAAATCAACAAAAACAATTAGAAAACCCAACTCAAAATCAAGTCAAACCCATTGGAAAACCCAACTCAAAATCAATCAAAACTCACTAGGAAACCCAACTCAAAATCAATCAAAACCCACCGGAAAACCATCCCAAACCAAAATCAAAACCAAACCCAACAGAAAACCCACATGAAAAACCAACGGAGTTGCTGTTGCCACTGATCTGCTGCCACTACTACCGTCGATCTACTGCCATCGATCTGCTGTCGCTGATCTGCTGTCAGATTTGCCGTTGTTTGTGAGTGTTTGAGAGAGGAAGATATTTGCGAGTGATAATACGGTATGAAAGAGAAAGAAATAAAAAGGAAATAGAGATATTAATAAATAATAAAAAAAGGAATAAATAATATTATTTAAATAGAGTAGATTGTAAAATAGACAAACTGATGTGTGTGTTTTGGAAAAGTGGTAGTGTAAAATAGAAAAAGTAGATTTTTAGTGTAAAATAGATGGAAAAATTTAGCTGAATTGACGTGGATGCTCTAAGCTCAGCTACTACTTTTCCTTCTTCTTCTTCTTCTTCTTCTTCTTCTTCTTCTTCTTTTTTTTTTTTTTTTTTTTTTTTTAATTTTAATTTTTATCAAATACAATATACACTTCAACACACTTCAACTATTGTCTAAGAAGAGGTTAGAGTTGAAACAGTAGTAGAAACTTTGATGATTGAAGAGTTAAAAGACAATCATATATAACAATGAGTTCCCAAGAAGAATTGAAATGGAAAATGTAATAAAATTTATAATAAAGTTGCATTTGTAATGAGTTTAATCAAAATTTGTTACCTAAACTGTATACTGAAAATAAAAATGTTGCCACCCAAAATGTGAAAAAAATTTCCTTCTCAAAAGTGAAAATTTTGGTGTTATTGGCATTATTTCTTTCTATTGGTTAGAATTTTACAAACTTGGATAAAAATTAAAACCAATTTTTATTTTTCTCCCAAAAAGAACATTGGTTTAGAGCATTAGCATTAGGTGTGTTAAATGCAAAATATTTAGCATTTGACACACTAAACACCAAAAATCACACCACTTGAGATATGTCAAATGCTAATAGAATTTGCAATTTGCTACAGTACAATGCTAACAATGGCATTGTACGGTCAAATATACTATAAATTTTTTGGCTATTTTTTATTCTTACTTTTCTCTTTCTTCTGCCATTTCTCTACCCTACTTTTGGCCTTTGTCAAATGTTCTCTCTCTTGTACAAGAGCGTTGGGACTTGTGAACCAAAAAGGAAGAGGAAAAAAAAAATAGAAAGAAAGAATATAAAAATAAAGTAATAAAAAAATAGAACATCTGATGTATGGTGTATTGTAAAATAATGTGTCAAAATAAAAAAATAAAAAAAATTTTTTGATTTATCAAAATAGCATTTTTTTTAGAACGCCTAATGCTAGTGCTCTTACTCAATCAAAGCGATGACTCTTTGCTTGTAAATATTGAAATTGAGAAGAACAACCGAAGTACTCAAAGAAGCTATTTAAACAAAAAGCACTCACGAGCTTGCTCTGAGTTCATGAAGGAAAACACAAGTGAACAAACCAGGTCATGGTCACAAGTTCTAGGATCACAATTTTAGAATAACGTGGCTCAACACGATATTTTATGATATCTCTATTATCAATAAATAATTATTCAAAATTTCTTGTGAAATTATACAATATTTTTATGATGTAAAATATGTCTACTTGATTTGGTAGATTAAGATTATGAATGCATTTATTACAGTGCTTGACTTGACTTCATCATGATGTAGCCTATTCTTATAGGCACATTGTTGGACCATGATAGAAAGGAGTTGCAAGTTAAAATTGCTCAAACTATGAAAGTCAATAAGAGCTAGTCTTTCAATGGTTAGTGTATAATAATCTCCACAGTCCTACACAATGAGATTCATGCACACTGAGTATTGGCCTTAATAAATCTATCGTGTCATTGCCAATAACTTGGCCTCCTATTAGAGGTGTTGTCACAATAGTGATTTTGGATATGAACAATAGATAAATCTATGCGTTAGTATGGAGTTACAAAAGTAACGACACATTAATGAACTTCTTCATCAATGAAGTTGTTTATTAACAAATGTAACATATTTGTTACATAAATTGTTATTACGACAGAAAGGATTTTATAGCTGGTCATATCTTTTTTTAATGTTGTAAATTTTTTCAAGGCCACACTTGCAAGGGGTGTGAGAAAAGAAAATAAAGCTCTTGTTAATCATAACCAGTTGGAGAGAGCATTTTAATTGCGTGTGAGGTCCTTGACTAATATAATTTAGTAAAAAATTTCTCACATCTTATTATTGATTTTTGTTATATATGCACATGATATAATTATTAATTATCAATTGATAAATATATTATACTTGCTCTTGAATTACTTTTTAAGTAAAATTCCAACACACACAAGCCTTAGTTTAAGCAAATCAAAAGTCATGTCATTCAATCGATCAAAACAACAAGCTAGAATTATACAAGCATCATAGTAAGTCAGTCAAAAGTCATTGTCATTCAATCTAATTACAAAGGTAAACAATGCTATTAAAATTTTCTCCAAACTATAACTGGTAAACTATGCTATTAAACTAGCTTGAATGTGACAATCATGCAGATTTTTTATTCAAGTCCTGTCACAGCTTCAAAAGTGTTAGGATATATGTGATTCACTTTTTAGGAACATATGTCACTATTTTATATAATTGGCTTATCCTTTGACAAAACTCACTTTACTTGTATTTGAGTAGATCTAAGATGTGTTTAATACTTCAAGAAACTGTGTTTCAAGATCAAGTGTTGAAGACATGCAAGTTTGTCCAAGATTCAAGCTGAAGAAGTGCTGTTCATTAAAGCTCGATAGCTAGCTATCCATCAAGCTTAAGAAACTGTTCCAACCCCGTGACTCGACAGCTGCTCGACAGCATCTCAACAGACAGTTATCTGTCGAGTTTTATGAAAAACGGAATTCCAGTTCTGTTTTAACTCTAATCCGGGATTATGTGTTTGGGTTTTCTTTTCTTCTAACCTTAAACATATAAAAGGATTATTTTGAGAGTCGTCAAAGTATATACAAGTTGCACAAGTGTTAAGGAAAGTTTGTTCAAGCAATTTGTAACCGGAGACAAAGTTTTGCCCTAGTTCATCATTCTTGTGAAAAAGTTGCTGTGTATGTGCACCGTAGGATTTTATGACCAAACATCTTGATCTTTATTGATGGGATGAACTGAAGAACTTTGCAGCCAACAACCTTCTCTAGTTGGTGATTGAAGTCGTGTATTGGGATCCGCACATTGGTTAGTCACGTACTTGGGAGCCGTGCATCAAAAGGGGAAATTGTCACTACAGAACAAGTCCAATTTGGTATTAAGGTACGGGTTCAACTGTAGGTTGGTATAAGGTATTGAGATTCATTTACTTGTAACCGCTTGTTTTGATAATAGTAGAATTTCAGGAGTGGTGACTTGAGAATCACCCGGTAGGGTTTTTGCCGTTAGGTCTTTCCAATTTGTAAACAAATCACCGTGTTATTTATTTTCCGTTGCATAATTAGTTTATTGGTGATTTGTTTGTGCTACCACGCGTTTGCATGTTAATTAACTTAATTAATTCACTTGGCTAAATTAATTGGTTAATTTACCACAAGGGGTCAATTCGTTTTTGGCCTATCAAAAAGAATCACACTGGTACCTCTTGTAACAACAAAATTGATATTAGCTACATAATAAGTATATTATAATCAGCTAGAAATGCCACTTTAGCGATAAAGCTAAGTAAGCGGCACGAACAACATTATCATATTGATTATTTACCAATTCAACTCCTCGGTATTCCATCTTTGAATGTTATAACTTTTTTTTTAATCACTATTGTAAGACAATATCATCTCAGAGATAGTACAATGAACATATAAAACCACTATATTGTCCAGTCATCCAGTTTTACGTAAAGCAATAAAAAGTATAATACTTTGGATTTAAGAAGAAACGACCATAGAAATGGCTATCCGGTTTAAGTTGTTTGCAAAATTTAGGAAGAAATCTACAATTTTCAAGTCTAAACATAATTCTTGAGCAACAGTTAAAACTCCTAAACATAGAGCTGAAGTGCCATATGCTAGAAAGTCTGAACAATTAGTCCATACATGTAGGAAAGCTTAAAGTGAAAGAGGAGCCATTACTAGAGCTTAAAGAACAAGCTGAATTGCCTAGATCACCCTCAAAAGTGTCAATAATGCTTCCTCAAAAGTCAAAATAAATAGCTTCTAATGAAAGAGACGCCTCTAACTATTGACAAAGTTACCACTAAACAATCTAAACATAAGAAGAAAGAAATAGAAGTCAAATACGTTGTTAGAGCAAAGGAAACTGTAAGCTCAGCTACTGCTTTTCCTTTTCATTTAAAAAAATAATAATTATCAAATACATTATAAACCTAAACACAATTCAACTATTGTCTAAGAAGAGGTTAGAGTTGAAACAGTAGTAGAAACTTTGATGATTGAAGAGTTAAAAGACACAATCATTAACACTACAAAAAATGTGAGCTATAGCCGCGTTTTTTTAGCCACGTTTATAAAAATGCGACTATAGGGGCTCTATAGCTACATTTGTTATAAACATGGCTATAGGCCCAGCCGAATTTATTTATTTATTTTTTATTTTTAAAGATGTCCTATAGGCTAAACAACAAAATTTTGCCCTTTTTTTAAAAAGGCCTATAGCCGCATCTGGAAAACGTGGCTATAGCCTGACTACAGCTACGTTTGAAAAATGTAGCCTAAAGGTTTGGTATAAATAAAAGAAAAAACCCTAACCCAATCTCACTCAATAGTCTCTCCTTTTGACTCCCAAACCCTCATCGCTGATCCAGCCCTCTCTAAACCTCATCATCTCCTATTTTCTATTTTCTATTACCAAACCCACCACCACCTCTCTCTCTCTCTCTTTCACTTTCTCTCTCTAACCCAAACCCTAACAAAGACCTTTGGTCTTCATCTTCTTCACAATCCGATGCTCTAATCCCCTCAAATCTCACACCGTGGATCCAATTCGCTAGGTCAGTTTTCCATTCAATTAATTAATTGATTTTTTTTTTTTTTTTTTTTGCTTTTTGGTTTTGGATTTTGAAAATTGTATTATTCTTGAGAAAATTTTGGGGATCTTGTTTTATTTCTCTTTAATTTTTTTTTCTTTTCTTGCTGTAAATATTACATATATATATATATATATATATATTGTTTTTTTGCTGCTTGTACCTGTAGAATAGGGTAGGTCCACCATAACCATAGTAGTTAAGTTGATGTCTGTTTGCCAAACAATTTAGCTTCCTTGTATGTGTTTGTGAGATGAAAATGGTGAAGAGTATGAGATTTGAGATTTGGGATTTGTTTTCTTTTGATTTTTTACAATTGTTTGAGATTCAACGACTGAGATTCAATTTCCACATAGCACGGAGCACAAAGTTCACTGTTCCGATAAAAAATGAACGCAACAACAACCGGTTTGGAAATCGGAGATGCAATTTCCAGAATCCAATTCGCTTCGAAATCCAACAACCTCCTTATTTCTTCTTGGGACTCTGAGAGTATTTATACTATTTTCCCAGTCTTTCATAATTTTTTTTTTTTGGTGCTTGTAATTGGAATAATTGTGTTTTGTGTGTGTGTGGAGTAGAGTTTTCGATTATGTGACGCCGTTGGATCTGCGCTCCGATTAGAAGGTGCTTTTTGAATTTTTGTATTAAAAGTTCATTTATTAATTTGAAATGCACTTTACAAAAAAAAAAAAAAAAAAGTACTTGTTAATGGTGAGCATCTTGAAAGTGTGAAGCAGCCTGAGCGTCCTAAATTGACTTTAAAGCCTCAATCACAGCTTGCTGAGCATTTGGAAGGAAATGCTGAAAGAGAGAGGTCAGTAACTGATTTTGGGTTTCTTACTATTCTTCCTTAACAAAAATATCATATGGACTACATATCAAAAACGCATATTTTTGAGATTAAGATGACAACTACAAAAATACTATTTTATTAGTGAACAAAATATCTGTTTGGCCTGACATTAGCTAGCAATCATTTGAGCATAAAGTTTTTAGTTAGGTAAAGACTTGAGGGGGGGGGGGGTTAGAAGAGATGGAAAAGCCTATTCTAATATTTCATCATGCACATTAGGCTAATGAGGTGTTAGTTGCAATGATGGATCTCATTATTGATTTTGTAATTCCTGAAAAGTTTAATACTTTTATTGTAGAGAAGGATGTTCAATTGTCATCATGGTTTCCAACAACAAAGAATATAAAGAAAACCGAAGCTAAAGCTTTTAATACAATATCAAGATTTAAGATGCATCAACACTAATAAGTTGCAATAACTTGTAATTTTCGGTTGCAATAGAGGCTTTAATATATTAGGAAAAATTGTTACAATAACTTAAAATGAAGAAATCGTTGCAATACATTGATACCAATTATTTTTGCAATCTATTGCAATGAAAATTTCGAACTAATAACTTATTGAAACTAAGTTATTATTGCAATAATTTGATATTAATTATTTTCCAATCTATTACATTGGAAAATGTGAAACTACAACGAATATATCATTGCAATAACCTGATATAAATTATTTCATAATCTATTGTAATGACAAAATAAAATAATTATCTATTACAATGAAAATATCATTAAAATAATTTAATCTAACTTATCTTGGTCAATTATTTGCAATCTATTACAATAAGATTCGTGAAATAATAGCATATACCTACAATTGTTTGAGATTCAACGGCAAAGATTCAATTTCCACATAACACGGAGCACAGAGTTCACTGTTCCAATAAAAAATGAACGCAACAACAACCGGTTTGGAAATCCGAGACGCCATTTCCAGAATCCAATTCGCTTCAAAATCCAACAACCCCTTATTTCTTCTTGGGACTCTGTGAGTATTTATACTATTTTCTCATTCTTTCATAATTTTTTTTTGGTGCTTGTAATTGGAATAATTGCGTTTTGTGTGTGTGGAGTAGAGTCTTCGATTATGCGATGCTGTTGGATTTGCGCTCTGATTAGAAGCTCCGATTAGAAGGTGCTTTTTGAATTTTTTATTTTGTTTTTAATTTTTGTATTAAAAGTTCATTTATTACTTTGAAATGCACTTTACCAAAAAAAAAAAAAAAAAAGGACTTGTTAATGGTGAGCATCCAACAACAAAGAATATAAAGAAAACCGAAGCTAAAGCTTTTAATACAATATCAAGATTTAAGATGCATCAACAATAATAAGTTGCAATAACTTGTAATTTTCGGTTGCAATAGAAGCTTTAATATATTTGGAAAAATTGTTACAATAACTTAAAATGAAGAAATCGTTGCAATACATTGATACCAATTATTTTTACAATCTATTGCAATGAAAATTTCGAACTAATAACTTATTGAAACTAAGTTATTATTGCAATAATTTGATATTAATTATTTTCCAATCTATTACATTGGAAAATGTGAAACTACAACGAATATATCATTGCAATAACCTGATATAAATTATTTCATAATCTATTGTAATGACAAAATAAAATAATTATCTATTACAATGAAAATATCATTAAAATAATTTAATCTAACTTATCTTGGTCAATTATTTGCAATCTATTACAATAAGATTCTAGAAATAATAGCATATACCTACAATTGTTTGAGATTCAACGGCAAAGATTCAATTTCCACATAACACGGAGCACAGAGTTCACTGTTTCGATAAAAAATGAACGCAACAACAACTGGTTTGGAAATCTGAGACGCCATTTCCAGAATCCAATTCGCTTCAAAATCCAACAACCCCTTATTTCTTCTTGGGACTCTGTGAGTATTTATACTATTTTCTCATTCTTTCATAATTTTTTTTTGGTGCTTGTAATTGGAATAATTGCGTTTTGTGTGTGTGGAGTAGATTCTTCGATTATGCGATGCCGTTGGATTTGCGCTCTGATTAGAAGCTCCGATTAGAAGGTGCTTTTTGAATTTTTTATTTTGTTTTTAATTTTTGTATTAAAAGTTCATTTATTACTTTGAAATGCACTTTACCAAAAAAAAAAAAAAAAGGACTTGTTAATGGTGAGCATCCAACAACAAAGAATATAAAGAAAACCGAAGCTAAAGCTTTTAATACAATATCAAGATTTAAGATGCATCAACAATAATAAGTTGCAATAACTTGTAATTTTCGGTTGCAATAGAAGCTTTAATATATTAGGAAAAATTGTTACAATAACTTAAAATGAAGAAATCGTTGCAATACATTGATACCAATTATTTTTGCAATCTATTGCAATGAAAATTTCGAACTAATAACTTATTGAAACTAAGTTATTATTGCAATAATTTGATATTAATTATTTTCCAATCTATTACATTGGAAAATGTGAAACTACAACGAATATATCATTGCAATAACCTGATATAAATTATTTCATAATCTATTGTAATGACAAAATAAAATAATTATCTATTACAATGAAAATATCATTAAAATAATTTAATCTAACTTATCTTGGTCAATTATTTGCAATCTATTACAATAAGATTCGTGAAATAATAGCATATACCTAAAATTGTTTGAGATTCAACGGCAAAGATTCAATTTCCACATAACACGGAGCACAGAGTTCACTGTTCCGATAAAAAATGAACGCAACAACAACCGGTTTGGAAATCCGAGACGCCATTTCCAGAATCCAATTCGCTTCAAAATCCAACAACCCCTTATTTCTTCTTGGGACTCTGTGAGTATTTATACTATTTTCTCATTCTTTCATAATTTTTTTTTGGTGCTTGTAATTGGAATAATTGCGTTTTGTGTGTGTGGAGTAGAGTCTTCGATTATGCGATGCCGTTGGATTTGCGCACTGATTAGAAGCTCCGATTAGAAGGTGCTTTTGGAATTTTTTATTTTGTTTTTAATTTTTGTATTAAAAGTTCATTTATTACTTTGAAATGCACTTTACCAAAAAAAAAAAAAAAAAAGGACTTGTTAATGGTGAGCATCCAACAACAAAGAATATAAAGAAAACCGAAGCTAAAGCTTTTAATACAATATCAAGATTTAAGATGCATCAAAAATAATAAGTTGCAATAACTTGTAATTTTCGGTTGCAATAGAAGCTTTAATATATTTGGAAAAATTGTTACAATAACTTAAAATGAAGAAATCGTTGCAATACATTGATACCAATTATTTTTACAATCTATTGCAATGAAAATTTCGAACTAATAACTTATTGAAACTAAGTTATTATTGCAATAATTTGATATTAATTATTTTCCAATCTATTACATTGGAAAATGTGAAACTACAACGAATATATCATTGCAATAACCTGATATAAATTATTTCATAATCTATTGTAATGACAAAATAAAATAATTATCTATTACAATGAAAATATCATTAAAATAATTTAATCTAACTTATCTTGGTCAATTATTTGCAATCTATTACAATAAGATTCTAGAAATAATAGCATATACCTACAATTGTTTGAGATTCAACGGCAAAGATTCAATTTCCACATAACACGGAGCACAGAGTTCACTGTTCCGATAAAAAATGAACGCAACAACAACTGGTTTGGAAATCCGAGACGCCATTTCCAGAATCCAATTCGCTTCAAAATCCAACAACCCCTTATTTCTTCTTGGGACTCTGTGAGTATTTATACTATTTTCTCATTCTTTCATAATTTTTTTTTGGTGCTTGTAATTGGAATAATTGCGTTTTGTGTGTGTGGAGTAGAGTCTTCGATTATGCGATGCCGTTGGATTTGCGCTCTGATTAGAAGCTCCGATTAGAAGGTGCTTTTTGAATTTTTTATTTTGTTTTTAATTTTTGTATTAAAAGTTCATTTATTACTTTGAAATGCACTTTACCAAAAAAAAAAAAAAAAAGGACTTGTTAATGGTGAGCATCCAACAACAAAGAATATAAAGAAAACCGAAGCTAAAGCTTTTAATACAATATCAAGATTTAAGATGCATCAACAATAATAAGTTGCAATAACTTGTAATTTTCGGTTGCAATAGAAGCTTTAATATATTAGGAAAAATTGTTACAATAACTTAAAATGAAGAAATCGTTGCAATACATTGATACCAATTATTTTTACAATCTATTGCAATGAAAATTTCGAACTAATAACTTATTGAAACTAAGTTATTATTGCAATAATTTGATATTAATTATTTTCCAATCTATTACATTGGAAAATGTGAAACTACAACGAATATATCATTGCAATAACCTGATATAAATTATTTCATAATCTATTGTAATGACAAAATAAAATAATTATCTATTACAATGAAAATATCATTAAAATAATTTAATCTAACTTATCTTGGTCAATTATTTGCAATCTATTACAATAAGATTCTAGAAATAATAGCATATACCTACAATTGTTTGAGATTCAACGGCAAAGATTCAATTTCCACATAACACGGAGCACAGAGTTCACTGTTCCGATAAAAAATGAACGCAACAACAACCGGTTTGGAAATCCGAGACGCCATTTCCAGAATCCAATTCGCTTCAAAATCCAACAACCCCTTATTTCTTCTTGGGACTCTGTGAGTATTTATACTATTTTCTCATTCTTTCATAATTTTTTTTTGGTGCTTGTAATTGGAATAATTGCGTTTTGTGTGTGTGGAGTAGAGTCTTCGATTATGCGATGCCGTTGGATTTGCGCTCTGATTAGAAGCTTCGATTAGAAGGTGCTTTTTGAATTTTTTATTTTGTTTTTAATTTTTGTATTAAAAGTTCATTTATTACTTTGAAATGCACTTTACCAAAAAAAAAAAAAAAAGGACTTGTTAATGGTGAGCATCCAACAACAAAGAATATAAAGAAAACCGAAGCTAAAGCTTTTAATACAATATCAAGATTTAAGATGCATCAACAATAATAAGTTGCAATAACTTGTAATTTTCGGTTGCAATAGAAGCTTTAATATATTAGGAAAAATTGTTACAATAACTTAAAATGAAGAAATCGTTGCAATACATTGATACCAATTATTTTTACAATCTATTGCAATGAAAATTTCGAACTAATAACTTATTGAAACTAAGTTATTATTGCAATAATTTGATATTAATTATTTTCCAATCTATTACATTGGAAAATGTGAAATTACAACGAATATATCATTGCAATAACCTGATATAAATTATTTCATAATCTATTGTAATGACAAAATAAAATAATTATCTATTACAATGAAAATATCATTAAAATAATTTAATCTAACTTATCTTGGTCAATTATTTGCAATCTATTACAATAAGATTCGTGAAATAATAGCATATACCTACAATTGTTTGAGATTCAACGGCAAAGATTCAATTTCCACATAACACGGAGCACAGAGTTCACTGTTCCGATAAAAAATGAACGCAACAACAACCGGTTTGGAAATCCGAGACGCCATTTCCAGAATCCAATTCGCTTCAAAATCCAACAACCCCTTATTTCTTCTTGGGACTCTGTGAGTATTTATACTATTTTCTCATTCTTTCATAATTTTTTTTTGGTGCTTGTAATTGGAATAATTGCGTTTTGTGTGTGTGGAGTAGAGTCTTCGATTATGCGATGCCGTTGGATTTGCGCTCTGATTAGAAGCTCCGATTAGAAGGTGCTTTTTGAAATTTTTTTTTTTTTTAATTTTTGTATTAAAAGTTCATTTATTACTTTGAAATGCACTTTACCAAAAAAAAAAAAAAAAAGGACTTGTTAATGGTGAGCATCCAACAACAAAGAATATAAAGAAAACCGAAGCTAAAGCTTTTAATACAATATCAAGATTTAAGATGCATCAACAATAATAAGTTGCAATAACTTGTAATTTTCGGTTGCAATAGAAGTTTTAGTATATTAGGAAAAATTGTTACAATAACTTAAAATAAAGAAATCATTGCAATACATTGATACCAATTATTTTTGCAATCTATTGCAACGAAAATTTCGAACTAATAGCTTATTAAAACTAAGTTATTATTACAATAATTTGATATTAATTCTTTTCCAATTTATTACAATGGAAAATACGAAACTACAACGAATATATCATTGCAATAACCTGATATAAATTATTTCATAATCTATTGTAATGACAAAATAAAATAATTATCTATTATAATGAAGATATCATTACAATCATTTAATCTGACTTATTTTGGTCAATTATTTACAATCTATTGTAATAAGATTCATGAAATATTAGCGTATACCTACAAAATATTCAAAGCAGTAAATTGCTTATTGCAACAATATTTGGAGTTTATTGCAACAAAATTTTTTGTTGCACAAACCTATTACCTCAAATTTTATTACAACACCCCGTATCAACGATTTTTTGTTCCTTCAAATAAATCAATGAATGTTAAGACTTAAAAGTATAGTACTATACTTTGTATATAGGGGGCAAAATTTAAAAAGAAAAACTGAAAGATAAAATTAACTAAAAAATTTTAATCAATATAAATAACAAAATAAACGAAGAATTGTTAATCAAGATAAATAACAATCAAAGTAATCAATTCTTTATTTCATATCATCAAAATAAATGAACGAAATTAATCAATTCATTATTAATAACAATCAAAGTAAGAGACTAATCTAAATACATAAATCTTAAATATCTAATTTAATTCCTTCAAATAAATCAATGAATGTTAAGACTTAATAGTATAGTAGTATACTTTGTATACACGTCTCACCACATTGATTGCCTTTGGGAAAAAAAAAATTGAAAAAAGAAAAAAAAAATTTCTACCCTATAAGTATAAGGAAGGACATAATTTGTTTTGGTTATTATTATTATTTTGGGTGAATTATAGGACCCACTAATTTAAGCCTTGAAGTTGGAGTGCAGTGAGAAAGTTTAAAAAATAAAAAGGGTTATTAGCAATAAAGAGTATTGTGAGCTAAGTGATGATAAGGGTAAATTTGGGATAAGACAAAAAAACATGGGACATGATTGGCATAATATAGACTTTGTAACGTATAGAGCAACTTTTTTCCTTCCTTTTGATATCTGGTTTCAAGTCAAATATGGAGTTGTTTTTGATTTATTTTTTTGTCAAGAGGGGCAGAGAGCTTAACAATTAACATATAGAAGTCATATGTGAAATTTTTTGTGGAGCTAGGGGGGCAGTTGCCCCCTTTTGCCCCCCCCTTGGCCCTGCCCCTAGCCTTAGGCCTCTCTGCCTTCCTGGTCATAGAAACCTATTCAGTAGAAACCTATAAAAGAGGCTATTTACAATAGCCTTTAGTAACCCTAGAATCCTAGCCCTTCATCTTACATATAACAATTAAATCCTAACTGTCCAGCTTCATTAAAATTCACGTGCTAGTCACCAGACTTTTTTTTTTTTTTTTTAGAAACCACCCTCGCAGAAGAGGGGGGGAGGAAATCATTGGATTACTTCAGATAAATATACATCTTTCACCCTCGGAGGAACATCCTCCATCCAAGATTGGAAATGAACAAAATTACAAGCCATTCTAGCCATTTCATGGGCAACTATATTGCCCTGCCTACGGGTATGACTAAAGAGAACATTCCCAAACGATAAGGACATCATCTTGATATCCTTAACAATGTGGCCGAAGCAGGAAGAAGATAGGTCGCCTCTGTTGAGAGCTTTTATGATAATCTCTGAATCTCCTTCCAAAATTACCTTGTTAAAGCCGAGATCCTTTGCAAAGCAGAGGGCACCTCGAGCTGCCAACACTTCCACCATCTCTACAGATGTAGGCAGTGGAATGGGTTGTGTAAAAGCAGCCATAACTAGACCCATGTCATTTCAGATTATTCTCCCAAACCTGTGGAGCTGGTGTTATCGAACGTTGCTCTGTCGAAATTGATTTTCACCCAATTCGAAGGAGGAGGCAACCACTTGGAGACTTTAGGATGAGAGGGAGCTTTTGGAGGATTAAGGGAGGATTGGCGAAATTCCAGCAGGCTATCTAACGCCAAATGATTGATCCTACACAGAGGAGCAGCAGCGTCACCCACACGGAGTTTGTTGCATCTATACCAAACATGGTAGGCTGTCATGGAGAGCAAATCCATTTGATTGCATCTCTTTAAACACCGCTGTATCACATCAAGGAAGCAAGAAACCTTTCCCATTTCCTTAACCAGCCAATCAAAATGAACATTCCAGACCTGTATTAGGGAGGGACAAGACCAAATGGCATGCACTATGGTTTCAAGTTCCAAACCACAACTTGAACACGTAGCATCTATAGGGATTTTCCTTTTCCTCAGATTTGATTTTGACAGCAATGAATCTGACCCTGCTCTCCACACTGGATTCTTAACTCTGTTTGGGACTTTTAGATTCCAAATACCCTTCCATAACCTTTTCGTAGCAGTGAGGTCCGAGGAACTAGGTTGCTCATTTAGGTCCGAGTCCAGCAAGAGGTGGTAACCAGACCTTACCGAGTATACCCTGTCACTATTCGATGGCCAAGTTATCACATCCACGTAGTCATCAAAACTGAGGGGGATGGCCTTGATTAGCGAAGCTTCATGGGGGAGGAAATTTGCATCAATAGCCTCCTGGAGCCAAGAACGCCGATCACTATCAATAAGGGTTGAAACCTTTTCGAGGCCGTCAAAATAATTAGGAGAGGAAAGGACTTTCTTGAAACTAGGGTCAGGAAGCCAATTATCATGGAAGATCCGAATTGATGAATCATTGCCCACTCTCCAAAGCAAGCCTTTTTGGACTAAATCTCTGCCTTTAAGGATGCTCTTCCAAGCAAAGGACCCAATCCCTTCCTTTGCCTCGAGAATGCTACCTGATGGGAAAAATTTGGCTTTGAAGAATCTGTAAAACAAGGAGTCCTCCTTGGTTAGCAATCGCCATACTTGTTTCGCAAGCATCGCATCATTGAATTTTTGAAGATCTCTAAAGCCCATGCCCCCAAGATCCTTCGGTTTACAAAGAGTGCTCCATTTGGACTAGTGGATTTTCCTTTGCTCACCCCTCTGCCCCCACCAGAATTTTTGGATCAAGGATTCTATTTCCTCACAAAGGGTGATAAGGAGCTTGAAGCAGCTCATAGCATAGGTCAGAATCGCTTGGATGATCACTTTTAGAAGCACTTCTCAGCCTGCTTAAGAAAGGAGCTGCTCCTTCCACCCTTGAAGTTTAGCCCAAACTTTTTCCTTGATGTATCTAAAACTTGCTTTCTTGTTTTTCCCGATTAGAGTAGGTAAATCCAAGTATTTCTCACATTGCTTCACTACTTGGACACCAAGAGCTGCTTTGATCTGGTTAAAGGTGTCCGGCTGGGTAGACTTACTAAAGAAGAGGCTTGTTTTGTGCATATTTAGGAGTTGCCCCGATGTTTTCTCATAGCAAGCAAGGAAAGACTGAATTTTCTGGCATTCTTGCATGGAGGCTTGACAGAAAATAAGGCTGTCGTCAGCGAAGAATAAATGAGTGAGTCTTGGTCCTTTCTTGCAAATGGAGACCCCACGGATTTGGCCTGCTGCAGCCGCTTGGTGTAATAGGTTGTGAAGACCTTCAGTGCATAAAAGAAACAAATAGGGGGAGAAAGGGTCCCGTTGTCTGATGCCTCGCGATGGACGGATCACATTTGTAGGCTCTCCATTTATAAGAATGGAGTAGCTCACCGACGAAATGCATTCCATCATTAAAGCTACCCACTTCTCGTCAAAACCCATTTTTTGCATAATCTTCTCAAGATAGGGCCACTCAACCTGGTTGTAGGCCTTACTCATGTCCAATTTCAAGGCCATGAAACCCATCTTACCGGATTGGTGGTTTTTCATATAGTGAAGGGTTTCGAAGGCCATAAGAACATTGTCTGTGATGACTCTCCCTGCTTGGAAAGCACTCTGGTTCTCGGATACTACATCGGGGAGGATTACCTTGAGTCTATTGGCCAAGACCTTGGAGACTAGCTTGTAGATTACATTGCATAAGTTGATTGGCCTGAACTCAGTCATATTTTCTGGAGATTTTACTTTAGGGATCAAGGTAATATTGGTATGATTAATCTCTTCAGGTATTTTGCAATTATTTAAACAATCCAAAACATCAGCACATGTTTCATCACCAATTAAAGACCAAAAAGACTGATAGAAAATGGGGGGCATACCGTCGGGGCCTGGGGCTGCGATGGGTTCCATTTGATTGATGGCTGCCTCTACTAAGAAGATGGTCATTCATTTCTTGCGAAACTGAGGGTTGGACTGTCGCCAAATTAGTATCGAATTCTGTGGGATGAGTTGTGGAGAACAGGGTTCAGTAATATTGGGATGCAATTGCTTTGATATGGGAGTCTTCAGTGCACCAAACATTTGATTCATCTCTTAAACCCAAAATCCTATTTCTTCGAAATCTCTGAGAGGCTTTACTGTGGAAGAATCTTGTATTTCGGTCACCCTCCTTTAGAAAGAGAGCTCTAGAGCGTTGATGCCACATTTGGCTTTCTTTATCCAGCAAACCGTTGAGTTCTGTTTGTAAAGCCCGAACCAAGTATTCATCCCCCTTTCCTCTTACAAGTTCTAATTCAGCTTTGTTTAGCCTTTTTGATTTCGTATCAATTGCTCTTGTGATGTTGCCAAAGGATCGACGACTCCAAGAGAGGAGTTTGTCACTGCACTGTTGGAGTTTACCTGCTACCAAAGTCATTGAAGCTCCCAGAATGGACTTTCCCCATGCATCTTTCACAGTCTGACTGCAGCCCCCATCACTGAGCCACATCTTTTCAAACTTGAAAGGCCTATTCATTTTTGGGGTAATACCTTTCGGGAAGATGACTATTGGTTTATGATCTGATGAGTGGGTTTGAAGATGGTGAATTGAAGAGCTCGGGTTAAGGAAGGACCACTGATTATTGGCTACAGCCCTGTCGAGTCTCTCAAACACCATACCCCCTTGCCTTTTGCCTTTCCAGGTAAATTTATCTCCCAAAAATCCCAGGTTCTTGAGACCACATTCATCTAGTACATCGTGAAAAGCTTTCGTACATCCTTCTTGTCTCGGGCCAAGACCCAGTTTTTCATGAGACCAAAGAATCTCGTTGAAGTCCCCTACGCATAGCCAGGGGAGGGTAGTACTGCAGTGGAGAGTCCTGATCAAAGACCAAGTTTCAAGTTTCCTAGCTATTTCAGTAAAACCATAAATGCCAATAAAACGCCATTGGGTTTCTGGATTACGACCAACAATGGAGTTAATATGGTTGGGGGAAGAAGAGATTACCTTTATGTGCACTGACTTTTTTCCAAAATAAAGCTAAACGACCCATTATATTTACCTGGGGGACGATCCCAAAGCAGTCAAACAAAAGCTCCCTGCACAACTTTTTCAAACAGTCTTCACCTGCCCAAGTCTCTGACAAGAAAAGGGCAGTGGGATCTTGTGCTCGAATCAGAGATCCGAGTTCTCGAACAGTACGTCGATTCCCAAGCCCGCGCACGTTACAGCAAAGCCAACTCATTGGGCTCGATGGGGCTGGACTGCAGCCGCTGCCGTTGGAGATTGGTTATCATTTTGGGTAGCATCGAGTGTAGCTCTGCGCTTATAAGGGGTGAGTTCTTCCTGTACTGAGGGGTGGAGACGTTTGCCCAAAGAAAAATCTAGTTTTTGGTCTTTTGAGAGAATATGGGGTTTTGTATACGAATCCACTTCTTTTCTTCGTGGGCTGAAGGATGAGGGACGGCCTGTTTGTAATATCTTGGAGGGGAGTGAGTTTAATGGGTTGGGGAGGTAAGGTGTGTGGGTCTGGGCCTAAAACCAGCTTAAAGAAAGGCCCACTTGAATCCACTTGAGTGGCCACGTTGTGATCAAAGCAAGAAATATCCTGATCAATTTCATGGATCAGATTCTCAAAGTCCTTAGTGGATGGAAGCTTCGTGGTGGGGACAACTTTTGAAATTGAAATGTCCTGTGGGTCACCTGATTTTTGGGGATTGGACCTTGTGATGTCTTTCGCATTTAATGCTGACAGAGGGGTTGGGGTGGACACCGAGGTCGACTCTGGGACCACGTGGGTGGTTGAGGGTGCTGATCGGTAGAGAAATGGCCTGGGTTTTCCTTGGCTTTTTGCTTGAAAAAACCAGGCACATTAATTACATTCTTACGTGAAGCTTGGAAAGGTGGGGCCCTAAGCTAGGGGCCGAATTGTTGATCTTCCTGTTGAAGCGATCCTTCACTGTCAATCCATTTATTGCAATCTCTATCTCCATGGGTGGGGAGCCCACACCAATAGCACAAGTTAGGCAGGCGTTCGTATTTAAAAGACACCCACTGCTCTCTACCATTTTCCAACGTGATGAGTCTACCCCTACAGAGAGGTAAGGAAATATCAACTATCACCCTTACTCTGATGAAACTACCGCCGTCGCTGTCCAGGGCGTTTGGAGGGTGGATGACAGATCCAATGGCTTCACAAATTTGCTCTGCTACTTCTCTATTTCTGAATCTAACTGGGATATCTAAGACTTGCACCCAGAAAGCTACCTGTTTCACATCTAAGGGATTTAGGGGTGGATCTTTATCGTATCGGGTTAGCACCATTAAGTGCTTATCGAAGGACCACGGCTCCAATTTGAGAATCCGATCTACGTCTCCCATATTATCGAAGGAGAAGAGAATCAGGTGGTTGCCTAGATTTTTAATTTTAAACCATATTTTGGCTCTCCACAGAGGAGTGAAAGTGTTGGCGATGGCTTCGATGTTGAGGGGGCGTTTAGTAAGGAACCTAGCTGCGATGGCAAACTCCGATAAGATTCTAAACCAATCCCATCCACCCGAATGTCCAACATCTTTAACCTTGATCTGTAATGATTCACGGGTCAAAGGGCCTGAATGGTGTGTCTTAGGGGGCCAAGAGTTAACCAATTGTCCTGCCAAAAGTCCAGATTGCTATCAGACCCTGGGATCCATCTAATACCCTTCCTAAATACCTCCCCTCTCTTTAAACCCTTCCAAACTCTTAAGCTAGGCAGTTTGTTTTCGTTCCTCGAACTTACTCGTTGATGATTACAATATTTCAATCTTAAAACACTTGCCCACGAAGCATTTTTCTCACTATGAATTCTCCAATTCAACTTTGCAAATAAAGTCTTATTCCTTCCTTTGGCCATCTAGATTCCCAGCCCCCCATGCTCTTTTGGTCTTGCTACCTTCCTCCAGCCTACCCAATGCATCTTTTTGCTATTTTCTAATGAACCCCAAAGAAAATTCCTGTTTACTCTGTCAATCCCCTCCAGAACCTTACCGGGAAGCATATTACACTGCATGACATAAGTTGGTATGGCTGAGGAAGATGCTTGGATGAGCACTATCCTCCCTGCCAAGGACAACAGGTTTGCCTTCCAACCAGCTAGCTTCTTCTTGACTTTGTCCAGAATGAAGTTAAAGTCCTGGTTGGATCCTCCACGGTGCTTAATAGGAAAGCCAAGATACCTCCCCAAACAATTTGTCAACTGAAACCCAAGAATAGTGCTTAAGGCCTCCTTATTATCTTGATCAATATTTGGGGAAAAGAAGGCTCTTGATTTGGCACCACTGATAGTTTGGCCTGAAACCTTATAAAACATGTCAAGCACCTCGTTAACGACCTCACAATTCTCAGGAGTAGCCTTGGCAAAGAGAACCAAGTCATCAGCAAAAAAGAGGTGAGAGAAAGAAGGTCCACTTCTAGAGGCTTCCACTGGTTTCCATAACCTCGCTTCACATTTCTCTTGGATCAGTTGGCTTAAAAAATCCATACACATGATGAAAATGTAGGGTGATAGGGGGTCTCCTTGTCTTATCCCTCTTGTTAGCTCAAAGGGCTCTAAGCTTCCTCCATTGAAGAGAATGGATGTTGTAATAGTGGTAATGTAGCTCATAATAATCTCAATGAGAATATCTGGAAAGTTAAATCTTTTCAACATGCATCTAACAAAACTCCATTTGAGCTTATCATATGCCTTCTCGAAGATGATCTTAAGTGCCATATATCATACTTTCCCTCTAGTTTTACCAATTGTATGAATAATCTCTTGAACAATAATTGCATTGTCCACCCCCTTTCTTCCAGGCATAAAGGCAATACAAAGAATTTCAATCAAACAAATTCTTTCATCGATTTCCCAGCAACCAGCAAAACCTTATCATCAAATCCACAAAAATCATAAGCTAAAAACTTCTAAATTAACCTTAGACACACCAATAGACAACAAGATCTAAACAAACCTAGATCAAAGTGAGTGAAAGTAGATCCAAAACCATCTCTTTCCCAAATACCTATCAAAATTCTCAAGATAGCAAAATAGAGGAGAGGTAGAGGTGTGGCTTCATCGTGGGGACCAATCTGGGCTTCATAACACCTAGGGGTGTGCGCGGTTCGGTAGAGGTGGTTTTTTTCCAAATTTATTACCAAACCGATAGAGATCGGTTTTTTTATAATTGGAACCGATGCACACCGCCTAGGGTTGGTTTTCCGACCTATAGCGGTGCAGTTTTTTGCGGTCAGTTTAGTCGATTTGATCGATTTGAAATATTAAAAAAAAATGTTTTTTTTTAATAATAAAAAAATTGGGCTTTCAAGCCCAATATCAATATATCAACCTGTTCAAGATTTCAAGTAAATACAAACAGTTTTTTTATTTAGCAAGCCATCTGTGCAAAACCTATGCAAAACCTGTGCAAAAAATCTGTACACATAAAATCTGTTCAACATAAAAAAAATAAAAAAATAAAAAAAAAAACCTATTCAACAAATCTATTCACATAAAAAAAAAAAAAAAATCTGTTCAACATAAAAAAATCTGTTCACATAAAAAAATCTGTTCACCCAAATAGTAATGATCCAAACTATCCAAATTTTTTCATTTCATTCACCATGCAAAAATATTTTGAAATTGTTTGAATAAGAGTTCAACTCCCAAAATACTATCATGTAGCATATAATATCATTAGTGTCACTGTGTATGTCAATGTCAATAACAATAAGTGTTAATGTATCCACTTAATAACGTATTATAGAACCATTTGTCATTGTCCACAAATGCCAAAAGAAAGATATACAAATTAAATTAGCATTTAGGCAAAAGAATGCTAATTGCCTGTATCCCCAAAAATAATCCCACCCATAAATACCTAAATAACTACCATTAGTGAAAAATCCACTACCAATAACATGTACAAATATAATTAGCATATAGGCAAAAGAATGCTAATTCTTGTAAGTCTGTTATCCAGTAAGTCTGTGCACTATTTATCATTCTGGAACTCCTACAAAATACTAAACAAAACAAAATAAACACATGTTAATAACAATAAAACGTTTTTGAACAATAGAATATTTATAATTAACACAAATGAATGATAATAGCAAGTATACTTACATAATACCAACTACTAACTAACTAACTCCAAGCAAAGAGTAGCACATCACTAATCATCATCCAACACAACAGTGCTTGGATCCTCCTCCATAGGCATTGGGCAAACCGATGCAATTTCTACAACCCATTCAAAATAAAATGATTCGTAAGCATTGAGCAAATAAATAAGCAATTGATATATACAACAAATAAAATGAACATATACTTACCAGTGTCAGTCTCAAAACCATCCATATCATCTACGTTATCCATGCACTCCCGAAGCTTTATTGGTCTTTTTTCCTTTGCATCCTTCAACCAATTTTGGGTACAAATAAGGGCTTCAACTGTATTAGAAGATAGTGAACTACGGAACGAATCCAAAACACGACCCTTCGCACTAAAAGCAGACTCGGATGCAACTATAGAGCCAAGAATAACCAACACATCACGGGCAATTTGGGAAAGGACTCGATATCTAGAAGAATTCATTTTCCACCACATCAAGATGTCAAAATCTTCCACATCAGGGTCCTTAGAAGATTCCAACAAATACCTATCCAACTCAGATTTGCTTTCCACACTGTCCTCATCCGCCAAGTGTTGCTTAAACCTATTATTATAACTTTTAATACGATCAGACAATGAAGCATTCCCAACACTTGGCCTAGAGTCCCTAGACAATGAAGCACCACTACCAGTAGAACTTGAAACTCCATTTTGACCCACTCTCTCCACATACAACCTTTTCAATGCATCCCGAATCTTAGAGCTTATCATATCCCCTTTGTCCTTTCCATACCACTCCCTAAACCAAAACTTTACATACTTCAATCTAAACCTTGGGTCAAGAACAACAGCAACAAAAAGCACCAAATTGATATTATCTATACTTCCCAATACTTATCATATTTTTTTTTCATCTCTACCGCCATACTCTTCAAAAGTGGATCCCCATCAACACTACACAACTGTTGCAATTGATCGTTAATGCTAATTAGCTCATGGAAGTATGTATTAGAAGTGACAAACAAGGACCTAGAAAATCTAAGTGTTGCCTCATAAAATATGCCAAGAAATTTCACAAAAGTCTTGACATTTTTCCAATCAAGATAGTTAGGAGGACCAATGGGCTTTTTCCCATTCTCATCCGATTCACAAAAATAAAGTTTGTATTGCCCATCCTCCTCTTCCAACCTATCAAATGCTCTCACAAATTTCAAAGCACAATCTAACATGAGATAAGTGGAATTCCACCTTGTTGGCACATCAAGGGACAACAAACATTTGGCTTTGATTTTCTCATTTTCAACACATTCTTGAAACTTCTCAAACCTTGCGGGAGAGGCTTTCACATATCGCACCACATTCCTAACTTTGGCAATTGATTCATGAATGGACTTCAACCCACTTTGCACTATCAAATTCAAGATATGCGCACAACAACGCATATGCATGAACTCACCACCCAATATGCTACTATCTCTTTCTTTTGTTTTCTTTTGCACATAATCAATTGCCACATCATTAGAACTAGCATTGTCCGCGGTGATTGTAAACAATCGGTCTATGCCCCACTTCAACAAACGTGACTCAACCGCTCTACCTATGGTGTCCCCTTTGTGATTAGCTATAGGGCAAAAGTTCAAGATTTGTTTTTGGTAAGTCCAATCCCCATCAATGAAATGTGCCATGACTACCATATAGTTCAAGTTTTGTATGGATGTCCAAGTATCCGTTGTCACACAAACTCGTTGCCCAACAAAAGCCCTTCTCAAAATATCCACCTCACTAGAATAAATTTTCATACAAGCCCTTGCAATGGTAGTGCGATGGGGAATAGGAAACCTAGGCTCAACTATTTCCATAAATTCTTGAAAGCCTTGACGCTCTACAAATTTAAAAGGCAATTCATCAATGATGATCATCCTTGCCAACGCCAACCTTATCCTCTCTTCACTATAGTTTGCAACCACTAACACATTTGAACCACTTTCCCCTTCTCTCTTAGCTTGGAAAGACAAAGTTTTTTTGCTTATTATCATGGGGAAAAGGCCACTTCTTACACACCTTCATGTGTTGCAACATGCCCAAAGTACCATTTTTCTTAGCATGACATTTATATTGATTTTTACAATACTTGCATTAAGACCTAGGATTATTGGGACCAAAACCAGTCAACTTAATGAAGTGTTGCCATACTATAGACGGGTCCTTACCACCTTGTTTAGGTGATAGTGGGGGAAGTGATGCACCAAGTCTAATTGGTGCTACAGGTTCAGGTGGGTTAGGGTTAGCATTACCAAGAATAGGAGGAGGTGGGTTAGGGTCCCCAGGTGGAGCATCGACATCCATCTAATAAAAAAATTTCCAACCAACAAAAAAACAAAGTTTCCACAACAATATCAAATTATAATTTTCCCGGCAAATACAATATCAATTAGCTCACTCTCAATCAATGAATGTCACAACCAGATTCAATAATAGCAATAACTAATCAGTTTAGTTACAACAAGGCAACAACAACAAACTAAAAATCATTAACCATTACTCAACAATTCATGTCACTAATATTAACAACAATTCAGAACTAGAGAATTAGCTTTTATTTTATATTTATATTGAATAAATAGAAAATAAAAGTTAATTTTATATATAATTATATATAAACTTTAAGCAGTTGTTACTAAGTACTAAAAATTTTAAATCATAATGTTGAATATAGTGAGTGTTTAGTGATTACCTCTCGGTGAAGGATTGAAAGCGTGAACTCTCTCAATCTCGTCTCCCTCAAAAATTAAATGCTGAAGAAAAAAAAAAGTTAGTGCTTACTACTTAGTAGACTGTGACAAATAAGTGCTGAAAATTTGATAAAAACTAAACTGACAAGCATTATAGCTGACTAGCATTAACTATAAGCAAGAGAGCATTATAAAACTACACGGTATAAATTAACTAAACTGACTAAATAAATAAATTAGCTAAAAACTAACTAAATAAATTAACTGCTCGGTATAAATTAACTAAACTGACAAGCATTATAAATTTTCAACTATAAGCAAGAAAGCAAGAAGGAATTCGGCCTTGTTTCACACAACCATCTCAAGACTACTCAAAGTCTCAAACAGTCAAACCAAGAGAATCATATAAAGTATAAACCCAACTCAATGATGCGTGTCCAGCCAAGAGGAAAGGGGCTAATGGCTTACCGTGGTTTGCCACAGGCCCAAGGTGAGCTGCTGTTGCAGTGTCGTTGTGTGTGTGTGTGTGTGTGTGTGTGTGTGTGTGTGTGTGTGTGTTTTTTAAATAATAACCCAAACGACGACGTTTTAGTAAAAAATTTAAAATGGATACACACCTAAATGACGCCATATCCAAGATCTGAAACTACTCTGTTTGTATCGATTCAGTTCGGCTCTAACTCGGTGCGTGCTTTGCGTCTCCGATGTCCTCACCGCACTGACATCAAAGCTCCGTTCGCGTTCCAATCGCCGGCGTTGGCTCCATCGGTCGGTGCTAGTGGTGGTGCAGGATGGTTGGTGCCGGTCGGTCTTGTCGGCTCCAGTGATGGTTTGTACACTCCTAATAACACCCATAAATCCATTACCTGAGGCTTCGCTATGAGGACCGATCTAGGCTTCACACCTGAGGCTTCGCCGTGGGGACCATCACAACAACATAGCCAACAAAACCACTAATCTGGGCTTCACAACACCCACAAATCCATAACCCACCACCCTAAACCGATCCTTCGCAACCAGCACCACCACCGGTCTAAGGTTTCACAGCAGCATAACACACCCATAAATCCATAACCCACTAATCCAAACCGACCCACCACCCCAAACCGATCCTTCTCCTCCATTGATCATAAAACTCCATGGTCGAGCTTGAGGACTTGATTTAGGCCAAGCCCCATTTCAAAACATTCAATCAGCTGGGAGAGTTTATCAAAAAAAAAAAGAATCGGCTAGGAGAGAAAGATCAAAAAGAGGGAGAATGAGAATTGGCAAAGAAAGAGTGAGAAGAATGAAAATAACTTTTTTAATTTAATAATTTTATTTTATTAGAATGTAAGTTTATTTTTTATTTTTCTTACGTGACTTTTTTATTTATTAATATGCTTATGTGGAATTTTTTAAATGGCAAATAAGTTTTTTAAAATATTATTTTAATAACACGTTAGCTTAATGTTAGCCACCCATGCAGTTTGTCTGCCACGTAAGACTTTTCTGTTAGGGGGTTGACGATAGGGACCAAAATAGAATTGATTTTCTTTTTTTAGGAACTATATTAGTAGCAAAATTAATTTAGGGACCAAAACGGGAATCGGCCCAAAATGTAGGGACCAAAAGTGTATTTTTGCCTTTATCTTAATTAGACCGTACATGAATAGCCCATGATCCATGTAACCTGTGGTTAGCCAAATGCAAGACCTTAATTTGATGCCTGAGGTGGCAAGCGAATAAAGGACTCGAGTTAGGCACTTGAGTAGCGACTAGACTAAGATTTGTACAGTGTATTGAGTTAAGATATACGCTCTTACTTATGAGAACTCCACCGTAGCATGCATTTCATACTACATGTGCTTGCTCCACCAAAAGTGGAGGTGAGAGAATAAATCCCTGCTTCTTCACCATGTGAGTCCCATGGGTCTTTTATTAAGATCCTACTTATGCCCTTGTTACTTTTGACTATGTCATGAAGCTGAGGTTTTGAAGTCTACTACTTTGGCATGTTACCTATGGCCATATTGGATTTGGTCTAAAGGGACATTGCTAGGAAAATGATTGGACCAAATTTAAAGGACATGAATGCAAAGGGAAGACTATTTTGTAACACATCCTTATATTTGTACTCACTGTCAACAGGTTATAATGCTTATGGTAGCGAAATAATCATGAGTACATTTGGATAGTTATGATGGATCAAGCATAAGTCTGAGTATTAAACTCAAGAGGGGTTAGAGATGCTTGATTCAATGTGTCAACATATGTCTAGGGCATAACGAGATACTTTAGGGATGTTGTTATGCTAGTCTTTGTATAAGATTTAGTATAGTGCTCCCAAATATGTTTTTCAGATGTGCTCGACAGTCGCACAACCCATTTGCCACTATGAACGCACTGAGAAACACTTTGAGAGATGGATAATAGGGCCATACTATAGTGGCTGAGTGAGAGATGAAAGAAAATGAAAAGAATATGGAAGGACACCCAAAGTGGGCATGTCCCTCTATATACCTCAGGATAATTGTAACATCCAAGAGTTATGGAGTAATGATTTGAACCGTTACTCTACCCCATTAAGCCCACTATCCCACTCAATATTAGTGGAGCGGTATGAATATAAACACTAGGGGTGGTACCTATTGTACAGAGAACGAATTCTACATTTCTCTCATAGTGTTTATAGAGTGTTGTGAAGCTCTTAGGTTGTGGATTATATTTGCATCACTCTAGTAGTGTGCAACACCATCTGAGAAACGTTTTTGGTTCGTGAGTTATACAAACTGGAATTTAGAACATGTTTGAATAGCTGGTCTACATTGAGGCTGGCTCTAGACAACGTAGAACAATCTCAAAACTCGTATGTGATCGTCAGTTTAGGCCAAGAAAGGTATGCCAAAAAACCGATTGTTTATATTCCGTTGCAAAGTCTCTATTTCTTACATATACCAACATATGGCATATGGAAGACCGGGCAAACAGTACCATTTCGCTAATCTCACTATATGTTTTGACAACCATATACATTATCTACATCTAAAGGAGAAAAAAAAAAAGAAGCAGCATTTCTTGAACAATTATCAGACAGTGACGCGGTAGTGAAATTGCAAAACAACAAAAAGGTAATATCAAGCATATGCTGGGAATTAAAAAAAAAAAAAAAAAATATATATATATATATATATATAATAAATAAACTAAACAAAAAATAGACAAAGTTAGAGAGAACAAAGACTCGAGTAGGATAGCTGATATACATGGCCTCCATTGGCCTTTTGATGGTCATCCATAGATGATTTGAAGGGATTGAGCTGGATGGATCCGTCATTTGTGGTTGAAAAGATTGTAAGTTTCAAGGATGCAAGAGAGTTGTAAAAGAAAAACAAAGGTTTTCTTCTTGAATGATTTTGCCCAGGATTGTTTTTTGGATTTAGATGTTTTAGAGAAGAATGGTGGGAGTGATTTGTGTTGATGAAATTTCAAGTTTGAACAATCTTAGGAGGCTTAATCCATCTTTTAGTGGTTTTAAAAAAGTAAGTTAGTGGATTGATGGGGTGACAACATCTTAAATCATTAATTTTAAATGAGAGGTGAGGATTTAAAATTTTTTTAAAAAAATCTAACTAGCAGAGTATCCTAAAAACTCTTGAATATTTGAATCTCAATCACCATTGAACACCTTTTCCCCACTTCCACCACACGTGTATGCGGGTCAGTGTAAAATGATTAAGGAAAGAAGGCTCACTTCAAAACGATTAGCATCGTTCAAACGATTAGCACAGTTCAATGATTAAACAGCACCCAATTTTCTGGTTAAAGCTTACTTTATGGATTAAAATTTATGACCTGGGTTTTGCAGGAGTTGAGATGTTTTAACAAAACTCTTGCTTCTGGGTCGCATAAAGTGAAAATTTACTGTGCCTTAGTAGATTACCTCCTTCGTGTCCCTGAACCACAAAAGTAGATAAATTATCAAACAGGAAGTACTTGAGCCTACATGGCTTGGCATAACCATCAATGTAAATTCCCCTGGACAAAGGAAGGAGGCTTAAAATACCAAAAATAGTTGCATGAAGCAAATGATGGTGGCTGTTATTGTCCGCCCATTCCCATATTAGGAAAGGTAAGTAAATTATAAAAATGGATACATGTATTTGCTCAAATGGAAGTTTGCGTGGAGAGATTTTGGACAGAAAAGAAGCTTAATTAAATACATTGTATATCCCTTAATGTAACAGGAAATAATGAACTGTGCCTGCACTATTTTTCTCAGAAATCACTGAATCAACAAAAATGCAGTGTTGCATCTTTTGATAACACCAACAGCAATTTTCTTCATAAGGAGAGAAGTTTGAGAAGCGGCGAGCTTCAACTCCCAATTCGCCTGACAATGACCACCCAGTGTGATCATGTTCCTCCCTATAGCATGGTTGAAGGAGTTTATCAACTAAAGAAGCCTCTATAAGTTCCATCTACCCAGATACACATTGATCTTGATTGGAAAATGCTACAGCAACTCCAAAAGGTAACAGTAAAGACTCAGATAAAGGACCAGTAAAAAGATGCTTCAATCAAATATATTAATATATACCCAAACCAATGAGCTCGTACCCAAACATCCTTCTATTGTTTATAATCTTGTCAAACAAGCAATAATTGACAACCTAAATGTCCTAATCTCTTGGAGCAAATTCTAAGGTCTATGTTCTCTCATTGTCTACCAAAAATGGGGAAAATCTCTACAATTCTGTACTCTACAGCAAAAGGGTATTCGGTGTGATCAGAGAATGCCAAACACTAGAGTGCGGCGATGATAAAGAGGACTTCTTTATCACCTTTGTCTGCCACTAAAATTTTGGAGAACAAATTTTGGTTCCAAACATGTTCAGATCTCATTTTTTCAACTCATTATGTGACGATTTATAAGACCATTCATGAGTATGTGATTAAAACTACATATGGATAGTCTTTTTAATCGCCACATCATGGGTTGAAGCAAAATAGCTTCAAACATGTTTGGAGCTAAACTTTTTCCAATTTGGGAGTAAAGTTGAGAAACAAAAAAGGATCAACTAGTAAAAACGACCTAGTCGTTATGGACATGGCTGCAGATCCTTAATAAATATTTGATGGGTCAATACAAGCCAAGCAGATTATCAGTGGTTGAGACTATTGTTGTTGATACTCTGGCTTTAGTACCCAATGTGATCCATCCGCATCCTTCTCTAGTGTTGCTATTTCCTTCAGAAGATTCTTGAACAAGGGGAGATCTTCAGTAGGTATTCTGTCTCTAAAGTGCTGAACTATGCTGGCTGAAGTGCTATTTCCATCTCTTTGCTGCATAAATGTACAGATCTGACGTATCAATACTTCAGGCTGCACTCCAGCTATTTTCTTTGATGACCTAGAAGTCCCAGCGTTGATAGATCTTGCCTGGTTACTTGAACTTGAAGCCAACCCAGACTGATGCTTGAGTCCAGCACCAACGGCTCTTTCTTGGTTACCTCGAATTTTAGCCAATAGTTCAGCTGAAGATAGTGCCTTCCCAGTAGATGCCCCAGCTGCAAACCCATTTACATTGCTGGACAATTCATTTGACGGTTTAGTAACAATTGTCAACTGAGAGTTCACAGTTGAACCGAACTTCTGGCGCACAGATGATGGTGCACCAGCAGTTCCTGATTTCCCAGTCCATGTTGGGACAGAAATACTGTCACGACTTCGGAGCATCCGTGACTGACGCAATGCTTCTGCTGCTCTTTGGGCAACTTGGGAAGCATGCTCCTCAAGCCTCATCTTCTCCTCATCGTGGGCATCCATGATTATGTCATGGTTCATGGCACTCTGTAGATGAAAAACAATACAAAGTGAGGTTACAAAAGGAACAAAAAAGCAGAGATAATTGGAGCAAAAGTGTGATATAGTATAAGCAGTTTTTTAATGCATTCTTGTAAAAAATGGTTAATACCAAAATCAAATTTGAACCAAGAAATTCCATTAAAATATATATTCTGTTGCCACACTTGAGAAGTGTGACAAAAGAGTCTAATGAAAAGGCTTCTCTTATCAAAATATACTAGCTTTTTAGCTCTCCCAAATCCAACCAGACAACAATCAGGAAGAAAAGAGAATTAAATGCCTGATTTGCATGATAATGATATCAAAGAAAGTACAACTAAACACAATAACAACACTAGCTGTGAATACAGACAATTGTAGACAAGAAGATTGATGAAACTTACATGTATCCCATTGGCATCAAAAAGACTCCTTAATATGTGTGTTTCTTCATCTACATCACCACTACTTTTTTTTTTATTAGTATCTGCATCACCACTACTTTGATCAGCTTTCTCTTTCCCCTTCCTCCTGGAAAGTGCAATCTCTGATCTGTTACCATTTTCAGCTGCAACACCATCAGCATGGTGCACAACAACTTCAGGATGTATATGGTTAGTCTGATTATCTTTCTGAGCCCCAACAACATTTACATTTTCAGAAACCTGACCAAAAATATTAGATGTTTCAGTTGACCCACTCTCTCCATTGTCATTCAGTGTGAAGAGATCCTTCATATCTCGAGATTTAAAGAACCTTCTCTGCTGTGGGTTCTTCAAAATCTTATTAGTGAGAAAATGTTTGTAAATCTGCCGGTGGTAGACCTTCTCCTCTATGGTTCCACGTGTGATCAATCTATATACTGTTACATCTCGTTTCTGACCAATGCGCCAAGCACGCTCCCTGGCCTGTTAAAGCAAAAGGTACCCTTGATTTACAGGTGTGTGTTTTCAGAATTAAGTAAAGTTTCAAAATTCATTTCAAGAATTAATTCCCATTCTGACTGAAATTAAGATATCGAACAAAATTTATGTTTACGCAGAATGAAAAGCATCACATCATATTTGTGAGATTTACCTTAAGAACTGGACAATATTTAAGATGATGGAAAATTTTATATGCAAATGAATTTTATGGAAATATATTAATTAGAAGAAAAAAAAAAGGAGGAAAGAACCAAGTGCAAAAGTACCTGCATGTCAGTTGAAGGGTTCCAGTCAGGATCATAAATGATCACCCGGTCTGCACCAGTTAGATTTGTTCCCAAACCACCAACCTTGGTTGTTAAAATGAAGATAAAGACATCATCTGTGTTATTAAATTCATCTATTAAGGCCATTCTCTGTTTTATGGGGGTAAGACCGTCCATTCTCCGGTAGCTATAGCCACCATTGATCAAATTATTTTCAAGAATATCAAGCATTTGTTGAGTTTGTGTAAAAAGAAGAACACGGTGTCCTTGTTCCTTCCAGACCTTAAGTACTTGGTCAACAACTTTCATTTTTCCACTGCGTTCAGGATTCCCATAGTCTGGATTACGGCAGGAGTGTTCCCTTTCAAGAAGATCAGGATGGTTGCAAATCTTACGCATCACATCAATTCCAGAAAGAGAATTCCTATTCCCATCTAAAATCTGTTCCACCTCAGTGCTTGCTAGAAAGGCTCTATATGCAGACCGTTGATCTGCAGTGAGGCTGCAAAAGAGGACATGTTCAGTCTTCTTTGGAAGGTGGGCATTCACGTCAGCCTTCATACGTCGGAGGAGATAAGGCATGATCAAGTCACGCAGGACCACAGCACATCTGCACATTGACAAAATTAAGACTCAGAAATTACAGAGAATTGGAAATCAAAAAGTCAAGAAACCCATGAAATAGAAAATTACAAATAATCTGATTATGAAAGTGAATAATGAGTGAGCCTTCTTCCTGCCTCCAACCCTCCCCTGATCTTTCAACAATCAAGACTCACTTGAAATAACTCAGGATGTCACAAGCCAGTTTTTTCTTTTTTCTGGAAGTCTCAAATCAGTTTGACCATACTAACAAATTTTCACAAAAAAGCTAGACCCTTAAAAAAAGTTCAGAGATATCACAGAGGTCACCTGTAAGCTGTAGATACTTGTAATGGTGAAGCATTAGCATAACCACCGACAGATATGGGAACTGCAAACTCTGCCTCAAATATGGGCAGGACACCCAGCTTCCCAGGGAACACAAAATCAAATAAAGACCACAGTTCACTCAGCTTGTTCTGAATTGGTGCACCAGTCATTATTATGCGATGAATTGTCTGTAGCTGCTTGCAAACTAGAGTGATTTCAGCATTTGGATTCCGAATTCGGTGACCTTCATCCAGAACTGCATAACCCCATTCAATATTAAGCAATTTTTCCCCTACTATGCGCAGTTGCTCATAAGTTGTAATGAGCAATCCAGATTCTGATCTCAAAACACGGTTTATTAAGGAATCCCATTTTCCATTGCTTCTACTTGAGATGTCTCCCTCGTGCTCACTGTCAAATGAACCTTCACTTTCATGATCACTATCAGATGATTTAGCTTGTTTCTTCCTATTAACAGAATCCTGAGCAGAATCATGTAGCAACTCCACATGAAACTTCGGGTACCATTTTTGTGCTTCCCTTTTCCACTGTCGCAAAAGTGTAACAGGACAGACAATGATGCTTGGTTTGTACATATTACTGAAATGCAGTGCACCAAGAAAAGATAAGACCTGGATAGTCTTACCAAGGCCCATCTCATCTCCAATAATTCCACCTGCTCTTTGGCAATGCAATTCCCATAACCACTGTACTCCCACTTTTTGATAGTCAAAAAGTTCATGAAAGATTCTTTCTGGGATTTTCAGCCCACCTTCAAGTGTTTCATAAGGAGTTTCATAATCATCTATGTCTTGAACATTATCTGACCTTTCATCTTCACAACTGGAGGTTACCACTTCTCCCCTTGCATCTTCTACAAGAAAGGTAACAAGGTTGATATGAAGATACAAAGTTCAATATAGGATAGATGAGAATGTGGACAAAAATGCATTAGAAACAAATAAAAAATTACAATTATTACTTCCCAATCCAGGTAAATCTTGTCTGATTAAAAATAATAAATAATTCCCACACAGCAGGATGCATGCTGTATCTTGGTAACTAGAAATAAGGGTCAAGGATACTCATTTATGCAGGCAAGAATATAAACATACCACTTTCTTCCAAGTGTATATCCTCACAAGAAATGAGCTTTGACCACTTCCTGTCAGGCAGAGGCCGTTTCTTTTTCTTTATCTTTTGTGAATGTTTATTCTTTTTTACCTCTCTTTCTGGGGATCGAGGATATTTCAAAGGCGTTTTTAGCCTTTGAAAAGGACGTGTGGGTGCATCAAGCTTTGGCAAAGCTTCTGGATCAAGAAGCTTGGTTGTTGGGCGAGCATGAGCAGCCTCTGACATTGACCTTACAGCCCTAGCTACACTGGCAGCAACAAGATCATCACTCCTGTCTTCTTTCTTAGGTACATTGTGCCTATTAGATGGTCCTGGTTGTTGAAGACGGCGCTCAAAGCCCTTCAGCTTATGAAAAGGAGTTAAAACTCCCTTCCGAATCAATTCATCCCTTTCCTACAATGTAAACAGTGTAAAAAATTAGTCCTCATTGTTCTTCCTTTTTTGTTAATTATTAACACTTTACATCATTAAAAATAAAAACCAAATTTCTGTTACATCCTTTTCAACCCTGCCACAAATCTCATTGAAGACTGAGCTGAGTAGAATTTTAAGGCTAAGTTAACTTTACCGTTTCAACAAAGCCTGTAGATGCTGCATCCAAAATTGCATCAAAACCAGTATCCTCCTCAAATGATACAATCTTCTTTTTCTTTTCTACAATTTTTCCTGATTTCTGGACATCTTTCAGCTTCCTCTTCCACCTTGGCTCTTCCTTGACCATATCTCGTAACACTTTATTATGTTCAACACCTTTCGATGAGCTCTCCTTACGCAAATCTGAAAGTTCATTCTCAAGTTGAACCCTAGTTTTCTCGAGGCTTCTTAGCCTATCAGCAGCCAAGGCATGCTGGAGGTCTAAGCCATTTGGCAAAACCTGACCACTATCCTCCTTATTACCTAGCCCCCCACTGTCATTACCATCACCAGCACAGTCTTCATCACTTGCAACATTCCTCGCCTGCTCAACAGTGGATGCAACGGCATCTATTTCAAATTCTACAGCCTTCAATTTATGGTAGAGCTTTGCTTTGCTGGTGGATGATGGGTCAATACTCTCTGGCTTCTCAAGAGTTTCCTCCTCAGCGCCCCCTCCACCTTCACCATTGTTCTCATCATTCCTTGTCGCCTGCCATTCAAAAATCCCAATTGTCAGACACCAAAAGTTATGATTTACTAAAAGTTCATACCAAAAATAAATAAATCCTTTTAAACCCCAAATCTCATGGAGATCAACTTTCGAATCAATCCTAATATTTCTTTAAGTACTTGCTAATGCTTTTCAAAACTAAATCAATAAATTCAAGAAAGGTGACTTTTACACATTCTACTAAAATTTGATAAACTAGAGTCTGATACCTCTGCTAATACGTCACGCTCAATATCTTCAGGGTTTGCAGACGCAATACCCAAACTATTAAGCAAAATTCTATCCTCATCTTCCTCCATCGGAATCACACCAACCGCTCCACACAAATGCCACTACGCAGCCAAAAAAAATCCGCCACCTGTGCCTCTGAAAAAAAAAAAAAAAAAAAACACCACATTTATACTTCATCAGCATTGTCATTCTCTAAGACACAACACCTAATTATCATCGCATTTTTTTGATAATTCGAAAGTTACAACAATCAGGTCATAAAGAATAACAACAGACAATGCCACTGAGCTACATGACTGTTGGGTTTTTTTTTGGTTGTTAGTTAAAAGTGTATATCATCCCTAACTTCTTTACTCACAATTCACAAATAAACATTCAGAAACACATTCAGTATATGCATTTGCACATAAAATGCCATTGCAACCAAATTTTATTGTGAAGTTTTTTTTTTCAAAATAAGAGTTTGGTTAAATTAACATTAGCGCATAATCTTAATCAGCTTCATAATAAAATCCATTCGAATACCTCAAAATCAGAACTAGGTCTGAGCTACTATAGAAGAAATTCGAAGAATTATAATGGGGGACTGAATAAATAGGGAAAAGTAATTAAGAGAAAAATTAAGCAATATGACAAAATAAATGGGTTTCATTAACGTACCAAGAAAAAAATATTCGAAAAATCTTTCAATCTGTACAAATTAGAAACCCTAGATTCGCGGCACTTGGGCGATGATTCTCTGTCGCGCGCGCTCTTTCTCTCTTTCAGTCTTTCTCCGGTGGTGTTATGACTTTCAGCATTTTATACCTTTTATTTTATTTAATTAAGAATAAATAGATAAAATAAAATAAAAATAAAAATAAAATAAAAAGGAGGAGGAAGATCTTAGAGCACAGTAGAAAATTATATCCTATCGTATTTTAACCTATTAAAAAAAATTTACTTTATCAATTATATTATATTATTTTATAATATATCTAACATTTTTATTTTAATATTCCTATTTTACTTATTAAAATAATATATATTACCCACTAAAATAATATAATATATTCTAATACAACTCTCCCTCTTTCTTTTCCCCCATCTCTCTTCCACTTTATCAATTAAAATATATTATAATTCTTACAATTGTGCTACCGTGTCATTCTAAAAATTTGTAATTTTGACATTTTACAAGTCTGGTTGCCAACACCTTTTTGTGTCTTGATGGTACTTTTCCCTTACATTTCCCATTTGCAATTGCCAATGGGAATGGTCTAACAAGTTACAAGTTGATGTTCAACGTTTTCCTCCTGTATAAACTATAAACTGTATCCTTTCCTTAAAAAAATTATAAAAAAAAATTAAATTATATCCTATACATTATATATCAATTTGATCTCTAACATTTCAATTGTGTTAATTTAGTCCCTAATCTTTCAGTATCGTGTCAATATAGTTCATGCCATTATCTTTTGGATGAAAATTAATGACATGTCTAATTGCCAAAATAAAAAAAATTAGTTTTCATTGATGTGAAAATACACTAAAAATTTATTTTTGTTGTTTGTTATGTCATCAATTTTCATCTAAAAGATAACGATATAGACTAAATTAACACGACATTGAAAGGTTAGAGACCAAATTGATACAATTGAAAGGTTAGAGACTAAATACATAGAGGCTATTTGGCACTGTTGTTTAAACAACAATTTTCGGTGTTTAAACAATAATAATACTTCTGACACGTATTTCTATAACATTCAAACACGTATTTCCACAATACTGAAAACTGAACAACAATACTTAAACACTGCTACTAAACATGCCCATAGTTTATCAAAAAAAAAAAAAACTATAAATTAATTTGAAATAATAATGTTTTAAAAATAGTTTTTGAAATTATGGATGGATCGAGTTGAGAGGTATTTGACTTTTTTTAATCTAACCCATCACAATGGTCTAACCCAACCCAACCCACATGGATCAGGTTGGACCCACGCATTGGATAAT
This sequence comes from Quercus robur, assembly GCF_932294415.1. NCBI lineage: Eukaryota > Viridiplantae > Streptophyta > Magnoliopsida > Fagales > Fagaceae > Quercus > Quercus robur. The sequence continues at coordinate 42,558,347 of NC_065542.1, forward strand.
TTTTTTTATTGTGACTCACTCTTCCAAAAACTTAGACTCCTCTTTTTTAATTAGTCTAACTCAACTAGCAATTACCCAACTTAAAAACTTAACAAAAACAAAATTTAAAATAAAAAATAAAAAATAAAAAATCCCAGTTAGCCCAGTATTAGAGTACTAGCATTAGGTGTTCTAAATAGTAAATATTTAGTATTTAGAACACCAAATACCAAAAAACTATTGTGCGAGACATTTTAAATGCTATATTAAAGTAGTAAAAGTAAGTTTTGGTTTGTGAATTTTTTTTTTCTTGCAACAATTAATGCTCTTAAGAAACAATATTATTTTGTATTTTTTTGTTTTTGTTGGTAAATAATTGCATCTTGTGTATTGATCTTGGTTGATAATTCGTTAATACTATATGGATACCTATTTGAATTTTTTTTTCTTATACTTTGGCCCCCCTTAGCTTGAAATCCTAGGTCCACACTTGCATAGAACCAAACCAACTCAAATAATAACAAATTTACAACTTTATAAACTTGATTATAGGACTAAAACAACACAAATTATTTTATTAGTGCATCAAACCATATAATAATTAAATAATGAAACCATATAATATATATTTTGAAGATTAAGGTTGGCACATTGAACACAAGGGATAAGTTGACGTGGAAGGAAAATAAGGCTGGGAGTTTACGGTGAAGACAGCATATCAAGTGGCTCTTAGGCTCACCCACCCTCCCTTTGGGGAGCACTCCTCCGGTGCACAGGATCGACGCTTGTGGAAGCGATTATGGTCCCTAAATGTCCCTCCTAAGGTTTGGACATTTATGTGGAGAGCTTGCTGCAATGTTCTACCTACAAAATCAAACCTTACCCAACGGAAGGTGCAGATTGACCTTAAGTGCTCCATTTGCAGCTAGCCAAGTCCCTTCCCCACAGATGAAATATCTGCTTACACGTATACCCTGTTTTTTTTAAGTTTTGGTGCTTTTAGAGTAATCGGGCCATTGTTTCTTTGGGCCGTTTCCAGTAGTGTATAACTCTTGGAAGAGGCTTCTTTGTATTTTTCTTTTGATCAATATACTTCTATCATTTCAGTCAAAAAATATAGGTGGGTTGGGTTGAGTTAGGTAGATCTGTGAATCCACTGGCCAGCACCCAACCCAACTTGTTGTAAAAATAATTTTGGTAACTTAACCCAACCCATCATCCCCTAATTACTGACCTAACTCGCTAGGTTGAGTTGTATTGGATCAATTTTGGCAAATTGGTGGGTTGATTGCACACCCCCTAGTCATAACTTTCTATTTTCACCGTAATTATCATTCTCAAATTATGTTTTCATGCCCACAGTTTCTCAATATTTGAACAAAAAAAATGAAGATTGGGAAGCTACATAGAAAACACTTATTGCTATTGTTGTCGGAAGAGTTCCATGATTGTAAAGAACAGGTAGAATTGGATGATTGTAGCTAGTTTTGAGGTTAGCTAGGCCTCCTAAGAACAGGAAAAGAATTGAAGGAAAGAATGGAAACATAGAGAGAGTATTGAGTCATAAACTGTTTGATTGAATTCTTTGTACAAGTTGTTGCTATTCTTAGACCACTCTCTCAACTCTTCCCTCTGTAACTAACTAATCACAGCTGTCACTAACCAACTTAACTAACTCCTATCACCTATCAATGTAACTAACTCCAACAGAATCCTATTGTAGCAACTATCACACTATGGTAGCAACTATTAGAGTAAACAAGGTAATTATAGAAAGTACATGTACAATGATTGCGGTAATCCTAACAACGATTCCATCTAACACTCATGGCACTGTTATTGATGCCTCTCATCCTTGTAGTGCCTTAATTTTTGATTGCAGGTCACTCCTCCAACATTTTGAGGAAGCTTTCATCAACCATACCCACTACAAAATGAATCATTGCGCAAATCTTTTGGACAAGGAAGGAAACTCTTTTAATGATCCACTTGTATTACATTCTTATCATCCTTCCTACATTTTGTATAAGCTCTTAGTTGATGCTTGAGGTATTATTTACCCTAGACATTGCAATCTTTAATTTTATTTAATAAAGTTCTATTTCACCTAAAAATAATAATAATAAATTTGAGATAATGGCTTGCCACTGGCAGGGCTTAGATTGTGAGAATATTTGTGTTGCTAATTTGTTTTGTGGGTTGTGGCCTTGTGGGTTTAATTCCATATTGCTTAAAACTTAAAATATAAATATAGAGGTATGGTTTTCTCATTTTCTCAACCAAAAAAAAAAAAAAAAGTATGGTTTTCTCTTCAGGCATACGTTGCTTATATTTGATTACTGTTTGAAACTGTATTCATTATCGGTGGCTTTGTTAAACCTATTTGAAATAATATGTAAGAAAAGCGAGTTTTATATTAATTGAATAAAAAAATAATTTCATGTTAGATACAAAATGAGAAATTGTATTGCTAAAACCTGTTTGGAATAATATACACGAGAAATTGTACATAGAATAAAGTATTGTTCTTTTTTTCTTTTTTAATGAAAAGAATAAAGTACTGTTCTTTAACAAGGTGTATAAATTGCTTGTAGGGCGTGGGTTTGAGCGCTCCTTCTGTTGGAGGAAAGGTCTCAGGCCCAACTAGCCCAATATAATGAATTTTTAGAGAATGGACTTAAGAACTAGGTGTTAGTCTGAACCACAATCACAGGACATGATTAAGTGCGTGCGGACCAATAAGAAAATGGGTTCGGGCATGAAATGTTGTCCTCGGGTGTTTCGTTCGAGGAGCTTGGTATTCTGCTTCTTCCACTTTCAATACTAGGTTACCGTCGTTTTCAAGACCATGCAGACTGTTGCAGTTTTCTCCTTTTTCTCTCTTCCTGCCCATTTTTTGCGATCCCCCATTCTTGGGGGGTCTCTCCCATTATATATTTCTTTCCAGTCGATCTTAACCCTTCATCTGTTGATTGTGCAGGTCATTACTCGAGTGCTCGTCCCATTAGCCACCTTCCCAAACCCTCTGTGAGTTGCAGCAATCAAGGCCATACTGCTCAGGGGTCCTTTCATCATTAATGCGGCCAGGACGTTAGTTGGGCGCATTAAATGCAGAGGTGACAGCTTTTCCTTGAACTACTCCTACATCATACCCCCGTGTGCGTCCTACTGTACTCGTCCTTTCTTTAGGAAATGCTCTGGGAGGCTGCCTTTGATGGCGTGTCATTCTTTCCTACTGGAGTCTGGAATGCCGAGGACAGAATCGTCCTCGACAACATCTTTAGGCCATTTGGATTTTCATCATATGTCCTCGGACATTTCTCTCCTCGGCGCGGGCCTTGGGCCCAGCACAAAGTGGGCCGGGGTCGCCAAGTTCTCTGGCCCCACAATAGCCCCTCAAAATCCTGCTATTCGGATCCTCAGACGGAGAGGAGGGTTTTGGTAACATCAGGCTTCTGTCATGGCTTGTCACGTCCTGTCCTTCATTAATGCTAAAGTCTTTTCGTATGCCCAAGACACGTTCCTGGCGCCTTGGTATATGAAGCGTGTCTTTAATGAATGCTGGTGGCTCTGTGCTCCCCACGTTCAATGGTGCGATGGTGATTTTGACAGTTGAGATTTCCTCACCTTTATGGGCGGGAAAACCCGCACAGTTATTTTTAATGGGAGGTATAAATTCCCATTTGAACGGACTTGTCTCTTTACCTTTGCATTTAAGAGTTCTTGCACATATGTCCTGAGTTCAATCAAACTTCCAGCCAAACTCAAGTTTCTTTCCAGCATAAAGGGCCTGTCCGATGAGCTTTTCCTTATTTCTGTAAGTTTTCTTTGCTCTTCAACTTGTGCTTTCCCTCTTCTAAGTTTATCTTTCTCTTGCTCCTCTCCTTCTTTCGTCATCTCCTGAGTCTCTTTGGCAGTTTCTAGAGATGGGTAAATTAAAGAAGTTGGTTGAGACCGAAGAGGCGATGGAAAAATTCATCACCGATTATAGGATACCCCCCAATGTGGGTCTAAGGTACTATGAGGAAGGGGAGTGGCACTTTAAGAGAAAAACGGGTGAGGTGGTGATCCCCATACTTGCCTTTATAAAGGGGGGCGTGAGAATCCCCATGGGGCCAGTGATGAGGGATTATCTTAGGCACTTCCGATTAGCCCCCACCTAGTGTGCTGCTAACGTGTTTAGGATCTTGGGTTGTGTGGATGCCTTAAACAAGAAAATGGGGCTAAGGCTAACCCATAATGACGTAAACTGGTGCTACAACCTCCAACTCTTAAAAGGCAAGTCCTACTATTTGAAGATGAAGGACGATAAGGTTCAGCTTATTCAGTGCCTCCCCGAGTCCAGCAAAGGGTTAAACAAGGACTTCCTCATCGTGTCTGGGGAGTGGCACAATGGCCTTCCTTACCCCACGATGGAGGGGAGCCAGGTGGGGTATCTAGAGTGGGAGAGGGATGATCCCCCCCACCCTTTTTTTTTTGCCATCACGTCTTGCATGGTTTGGTTACTGATATGAACATGCCTTCTTTTTGCAGATCCGCACGCCTTTCAGCGGCATTTCCATCTGATCAACAAGGAAGATTTGGAAACTATTCTCAGGGCAGCGGCTTTTGTAAACGAGGCGGACAACCAAGTCAGGGCCGCTCACAAGATCTTGGGGTACGATCCTATCTAGAGGTCATTCGCCAATCCGAAGTACGTGATCAGAGCAAACGATCCCTGGCTTTAGAGAATTACTATAGTTGAGCACGGGTTTCTGATTCCCGAGGGGTCTCCTGTTCCAGAGGGCATCCCGTTGGCCGGCTCTTCTTCATCCCACCAAGCGGCAGAAGCTGAGAGTGATTCGGGTTTGCCCGAAGAAGGATTCGGTGCGTTTGACCAGGCTAGTTCGCCCGTGGATCCCGTTGGTGACTTGGGTGACCCCGACCTTTCCAAGGAGGATTTCTTGTTAGCGGGGACATCCTCACAGGCGAAGATGGGTCTTAAAAGGAAACCCCAGACAAGCTTGCTCGACCTAATTGAGGGCCAGCCGGGGAAGGAGGAACCAGGAAAGTCGCAATCCAAACCTCCCTCTCCTCCGCCACAGCCTCAACCTGTTCAAACCAGGTCTTCCCCTGCTCGTTCACGAACACTATCTCCCCGGCCCAAACACCCTGCTTCCCCCCAATCGTTTACCTCCTCGGCCTGAGCCCACCAACTCAAAGAGGAAGAGGAGTTCTAAGGGTAAAGAGCAGATGGATGAGGGGAAGTCTCACACACCTCAAGAGGAGGGCGAAGCCCCCCAAGCTCAAAAGCAGCTAAAGATTGGGCCTCAAGGCCAAGATAAGGAGATCTATGCTCAATCTGCACCCGAGGCTTGGCTCCCTGGCCCAATGCTCCACGGTGAGCCATTAATGGAAAACGCCTCCCTAAGGGACTTTCGAGGCGGCGAAGGCGCTTACGTGGCCGACGCGTTAGAGAGGACCCTGCTCCTTCACACTGACATGAAAGAGCTGAAGAATACGAGGAGGCAGGAGGTCTTCCTCAGCATGAAGAGGTACTTGGCCATGGTAAGGCTTCTGATACTTGTGACTCCGTCGATTTTTGCTCCTCAATTTCCATTCATAGTGTGTTTGTTCCAATTGGCAGGCCGTCCAGGCCATTTATAGGCTGGAGGATGAGGCTAAGGAGCAGAGTAGGTCTTTGGAGACCGAATGTAATAAGCACTTAGACGCTGCTCATACCCTTAAGAACTCCGAGGCTAACCTCACTAGGGCCAGGGAGGATCTGAAGGAGATGACCAAGTAGAAGGACAGGGCTGAAGCAAGCCTGTCTGGTGCCCAAAAGCAGGCCGAGACCCAGACGAAGTGCCTACTTGAAGCTAAAGATCAGCTGAGGATTGCTAAGGAGCAAATTGTTGATCTCAAGAAGAGGCTAGCTGAGGCGGATGAGGCCAAAAACGTTGCGGAATGGGTTAGGGACTAAGCTCTAAGGGCCAAGACGGAGGCTGAATTTGCCAGGACGGAGGCCGAGACCTCCAGGGACAAAGCCGAGAAGGAGGCTTATAACTTGGGGGTGGCTGACACCCAGGCCATCCTCAAGGCTCAAATCCCTGGGGTTTGTTGGCTCTACTACTCCCAGGTTTGGAATGAAGCCCTCAAACAAGCTAGGGTGGAGGCTTCCTCCGATCTGTGGAAGGCGGAGAAGGTATACTATCCTCTGGCCATCCGTGAGACGAATCCCGAGACAGTGAGAGCTCTAGAGGAGACTGAGGCTGCTCAGCTTGAGGCTACTCTGACCGTGTCCACCACTAACGAGCCAGTCGAGGGGAGTGAGCTCCCTAAGGTGACTGATACAAGTGGGAGCTTCAACCCCGAAGCACCCCAGGAGGCTGCCGGATCTATAGTCGGCGCTCAAGACTCTCATGCCGAGGAGCCACCTCTCTTGGTTCAGCCCCTTCAGTCCATTTCCCCTACTGACGTCACTCAGGGCCTCGAGGCCAATCCTGCCCAGCTTCCCAAGAAAGGGATGTTTCCCAAGGTCCCGAGTCCAATCCTGTCCGGCTTCCCAAGGAAGGGGATGTTTCCCAGGGTCTCGAGGCCAATCTTGTCTGGCTTCCCAAGGAGGGGACCAAAATGAAATCGAAGAAGTAGAGATTCCAGCCAACCTTTATATTGGTTTTCTTTTTAGTTTAGCTTTTAGTTAATTTGCTTCTGTTTTAAGAACCTTAGGATTCTTTTGTAACTGAATTCTCGACTATGTGTATTAAATTCCTTTCTTCTTTTCTCTTTTGAATCATGTGTTTATTGCCCTTACCGATGTTACCATTACTGTAAATCTCGTGGCTTGTGAATTAATTATCCTAACGGGTGTGAATGGTTGTGCACATAATATATTTGAAGTCAAATCCCTGAATACTGTCTTACCGGCATCAAAGGGACGCTTAGTTTGCGTCTACCCATATTTCTAGGGGGCTAAGTGTATGATCCGAGGTGCCGAGCGTGTTATTAGGTCATATCCACAGCTTTTGCAAATTTCAAAGCAGCGAGTCCGAGGACCATGCGAGACCTCGAAGTGACTAGTTTTCCCATAGGCTTGAGTCTGAGGACCATGCAAGGCATTGGTTCTGTCTAGCACTTAGATTTTCTTGGAGTGACTAGTTTCCCCATAGGCTTGAGTCCGAGGACCATGCAAGGCCTTGGTTCTGTCTAGCACTTAGATTTTCTTGGGGTGACTAGTTTCCACATAGGCTTGAGTCCGAGTACTATGCAAGGTCTTGGTTCTGTCTAGCATTTAGATTTTCTTGGAGTGACTAGTTTCCCCATAGGCTTGAGTCCGAGGACCATGCAAGGCCTTGGTTCTGTCTAGCACTTAGATTTTCTTGGAGTGACTAGTTTTCCCATAGGCTTGAGTCCGAGGACCATGCAAGGTCTTGGTTCTATCTAGCACTTAGATTTTCTTGGAATGACTAGTTTCCCCATAGGTTTTAGTCCGAGGACCATGCAAGACATTGATTCTGTCTAGCACTTAGATTATTGCCAGAATGCGAGACGTGTAATCAAGATGGACTTAAAATCTAAACTAGACAAACACTTTTATTAATAGTAATACCTTTTCAGGTTATTTACATTCCATGGACGAGGTACAGCTTTTTCATCTAAGTCTTCTAGGTAGTACGCTCCTATCCCCGCGACTGAAGTAATCCGGTATGGCCCTTCCCAGTTGGGTCCAAGCTTTCCCCATGATGGGTTTTTGGTAGCACCCACAACCTTCCTCAGCACTAAGTCCCCTAGTGCTAGCGGTCTAAGCTTCACGTTAGCATCATATCCCTGTTTGAGCTTTTGATGGTAATAGGCCAATTGGACTATTGCCTTTTCTTTTCGTTCGTTGATCAGGTCTAGGCTTCTCTCTAGTAGTTCGTCGTTACTATCCGAGGTGAATGAACTCGTCCTCAGCGTTGGGAAGTTTGCCTCTAGAGGGATAACGACCTCGGTCCCATAGGTCATGGCAAAAGGCGTCTCCCCTGTCAACTATCGTGGTGTAGTTCGATAGGTCCATAGGACGTGCGGCAGCTCTTCCACCCATCTTCCTTTGGCGTTATCCAGTCTCTTCTTAAGTTCGTTGACTATAACCTTGTTGACAGCCTCGGCTTGCCTGTTTCCCTGAGGATAGGTTGGGGTTGAGTACCTGTTAGTGATCCCCAACTCGCAGCAGTATCTTTTGAAGGCCTTGCTGTCAAACTGGAGTCCATTGTCTGAGATGAGGGTGCGAGGGACTCCGAATCGTGTGACAATGTTTCTCCAGATGAATTTCTTAGCATCCACGTCTCTGATGTTGGCTAGAGGCACGACTTCGACCCACTTGGTGAAGTAATCTGTGCCGACCAGTAGGTATCTCTTATTTCCTGCTGCCTTTGGGAAGGGTCCTACGATATCCAGGCCCCACTGGGCGAACGGCCACGGATTGGACAGAGGGTTGAGGGCCCTGCCAGGTTGATGAATATTTGGGGCGAACCTTTGGCACTGGTCGCACTTTTTAACATACTCCAAGGCTTCCTTCTGCATCCCCGGCCACCAGTATCCCTGGGTAATGACTCGATGTGATAGAGATCTTCCTCCTGTGTGACTCCCGCAGATCCCTTCGTGCAGCTCTTCAAGCAGCAGTTCTGATGCCTCAAGGTAGACGCATAGTAAGTATGGTCCGGAATATAAGCGTTTGTACAATTTATGGTCCTTAGACAACCAGAACCGAGGAGCTTTTCTTCGTATTTTCTCCGCCTTCGACTTTTCCTCGAGCAAGATGTCATCTTTGAGGAACTTCACAATAGGGTCTATCTAGTTAGGGCCCACTCTGACCTCATGAACATGGATCATGCCTTTGACTACTTCCTTCGCTCTATCCAGGTGCCCAACGAGAATAATTCGAGGCAGATCCCCTGCCGAGGAGGTGGCAAGCGTGGCTAGCGAATCTGCATGAGTGTTTCCACTTCTGGGGACATGCGACAAGTTGAAAAAGTTGAAGCCAGGCTGTAAGCATTTGACCCGGCTTAAGTACTCTTGCATCCTTGCATCTCTAGCCTCTAATTCTCCCTTTACCTGGCCTACTACCAGCCTTGAGTCCGAGAACATCTCCATTACCTTTCCTCCCATTTTCTGTACCATGGCAATTCCTCGTAGCAGGGCCTTATACTCGGCTTCGTTGTTCGTGGCTGAGAACCCAAGTCTTCAGGACTTCTCTATGATGGCTTCCTCGGGAGATATTAGGACTAGCCCCACTCCAAATCCTCTCTGATTTGTTGCACCATCAACGTACACCTTCCAACATGGGGGTCCTGTTGTAGAGATCACTCCAACCGATTTTCCATCCATGTTCTACTCCTCTGCCACTATTTCTACTGGGGGTTCAGCAAATTCGGCTACTAAGTCAGCCAGGACTTGGCCCTTGATAAAGGTCCGAGGCATGTATTTAATGTCAAAAGCTCCCAGAATTGTGCTCCATATGGCAATCCTTCCAGTGTAGTCAGCAGTTCGCAACACAGACTTCAAGGGTAGTTGGGTTAGAACAAACACTGTGTGGGCTTGGAAATAATGGGGAAGCCTTCGCATGGCGTGGACCACAGCCAGTATGGCTTTCTCCAGGGGTAGGTATCTGACCTTGGCTTCATGTAGCAACTTACTCACGTAATAGATCAGCTTTTGGACGCCATTGTCGTCCCGTATTAGCACCAAGCTTATGGCATGGGGGGCTACAGCAATGTATGCGTACAGAACTTCATCAGCCTCGGGACTTGACATGATAAGTGGCTGGGATAGGTAATCCTTGAGTTGCTAGAAGGCCACCACACAGTCCTACATGATAGGTGACCAGTTAAACCCCTTCTACTTGTTGATCAAAAGATAGAATGCCCTACATCTGTCCGCCGATCTGGAAATGAATCGATTGAGGGTTGATGGCCTACATTTGTGGCGATTTCAGGTCGTTGATGGCCTTGATCTGGTCAGGGTTGACCTCGATTCCCCTATGGGTAACCATGTAGCCTAAAAACTTGCCTGACCCTATGCCAAAGGAGCACTTGGAAGCGTTTAGGCGCAGCTTTTGTTTCCTCAAGATGCCAAAGGTGTTGCCGAGGTCCCTTAAATGCTCGGACACCACTTTACTCTTCACCACCATGTCATCGACGTAGATTTCGATGTTCTTGCCCAGCTGTGGTTTGAACATTCTTGTCATCATCCTTTGATAAATGGATCCCGCATTCTTTAGGCCAAATGGCATTACCTTGTAGTGGTAATTTCCGATTGGTGTCACGAAGGCCGTTTTCTCCTGATCCCCCAACGCCAGTGGTATTTGGTGATAGCCTTGAAAGGCGTCCAAGAAGCTCATTCGAGGATGGCCTGCTGTCGCATCCACTAGCTGGTCTATCCAAGGCATTGGGAACGAGTCCTTAGGGCACGCCTTATTTAGGTCTGTGAAGTCCATGCAAACCCGTCATTTCCCACTTTTCTTTTTTACCACCACCGTGTTGGCCAGCCATTCGGGGTAAAAGACTTCTTTGATAGCCCCCACACACTTAAGCTTTGCCACTTCGTCTCTAATCGCATCGGCATGCTCTTTTGACGGGCGACAGGGTGGTTGCTTCTTGGGAATGATGGCCGGGTTGACATTGAGGTGATGGCAGATGAAGGCTGGGTTGATCTCGAGGGCGTCGCAGGAATCCCATGCAAATACGTCAATATTCCTTTTAAGGAACTCAACCAGCTCCTCTTTCTCCTAAAGGGGCAACTAGACCCCTACTCGGAAGAACTTCTCCGGGTCGTTGTCAATAACCACCTCTTCCAGGTCTTCGCATTTCGCCTTCCCGACAATTGTGTCAGGGGGCAAAACTGAGGTCTTTAGTTGCTATAAATTCTCCTCAGTGGAGGCTGAGGACTCCGCGTCGAGCCGATGTGAGACGGCCGCTACCACGCATTACCTCGCCGTGGGTTGGCAACCACGGATTTCAAGGACTTGGTCTCCTAACGGGAATTTCACCTTTTGGTGTAACGAGGATGCAACAGCTCCTAAGGTATGGAGCCAGGGCCTACTGACAATGGCTATATAAGGAGAGTAGGTGTTCACCACGATGAAATTCACTTCCACTATTTCCAGGCCGGTCTGGATGGGCGATCTAATCATGCCCATTAGAATGACAAGCTTTCCATCGAAGCTCATCAGAGGGGAGTTGTAGGGCGTCAAATCTTTTGGTTTTAACCCCAGCCCCTTGTATAGGTCGGGGTACATAACCTCAGCCGCGCTGCCGCCATCCACCATCACTTTTTTCACCTAGTAGTCCCCGATTCGGAGAGTGATTAGCAGCGCGTCGTCGTGGGGCTGGATGGTCCCGATCTTATCTTCCTCTGAAAAACTCAAAACAGGACGAAAGCTCATTCTGGCCCTCTTCGGCCCTGGTTGGGACTTCTCGGCAGACAGTTGAGCCTCCAATAACACTCATGCAGGGCGCGTGCCTGTTCTTCCTGGTGTGGCCACGATGACGTTGATCGTTCCTGTGGGTGGCCTCAGGGCAGCATCTTTCCTGGCCTCTTGAGGGCCTTGATGACCACTGGAATTATGCAAAAAGTGCTTCAGCCTTCCTTCCCGAACTAGCTAGTCTAGGTGGTTCCAGAGGTTTTTGCAGTTCTCCGTAGTGTGGCCATAGTCTTGGTGGTACTGGCAATAAAAGTTCTGATCGCGCTTCGAGGGTTCTCCCGCCATTTTATTCGGCCACCTAAAGTACGGCTCGTTCTTGATTTTCTCCAAAACTCAATGTACTGGTTCTTGGAATACGGCGTTAACAGACTGTGCATTGGCTGTTCCAGGTCGCCCTACAAAGTCCCTCCTCGGGTGGTTGCTGCTATACTAGTCCGACCTGAAATCCCTCCTCTCCTGAGGGATAACCTTCTCTTTTCCTCTTCCCTGTAATTGGTCTTCCTCCACTCGCTTGTACTTGTCGATTCGATCCATTAGTTGATGCATACTGTTGGCAGACTTGCCAATCAGAGACTTTCGCAGGCCGTAATCGGCTAGGAGACTATTTTTGAAAGTGATAATGGCGACGTCGTCAAAGTTGTCTTCCATTTTATTGTACGTCTCCCAATATCTGTCTGAGTAGGCCTTTAAGGTTTCTTCGTCATGCATGGATAACGACAACAAAGCACTCGAAGGCCGAGGGGCTCTGCGGTTCGTAACGAAACGGGAGCCAAAAGCTTGGGTCAGCTGCCTATACGAGTTAATGGAATTCGTCTTCAGACCATTAAACCACCTCATCGCCACTGGTCCCAAGCTAGATGGGAAAACCTTGCACATCAGTGCCTCGTTCCTAAAATGGACAGTCATCCTTTGGTTGAACTGGCTCACATGCTCCATCGGGTCTGTTCTACCGTTGTAAATGGCGAAGTTTGACTGCTGGAACTGTCGAGGAAGTACGTCCCTTTCTATGTGATGCGTGAAAGGCGACTTGGAGAGCTGATCCAGTGCCTTGCTCATGGCGTCGTTTCCCAAGCCCCTGGGAGATGGGCTTTTATGCCTACGCCTCTGGAAGTGTTCTTCTTCGTGGGAGAAGGTCTCACTTGGGGGAGTCCTCGATCTTCATCTATAGTCGTCGTCACTTTCTTTGTCGGATGGCATGTCGAGTCTGGAACGAGATTGCCTTTGCTGTGCATGGTGTAGCTTTCTTTTCAAATCGTCTATCTCTTGCTGCATGGACTACCTATCGTTCTGTTTCTGAGACATATGGCTTCTAACTTCCTCCTGTTGCGGGGCCCGGTTGTTGTTTCGTCTCTGAAGCACGTGGCTGCCCGCGCAAGAGTGGCTCTTACTGGTTTGGGTGGTATTTACACTTCCCTCTCTAAACTTTCCATTCTCTTCGTTTCAGTCGCGCTCGGGGTTGGGGAAGTTACCCTGTTGCTAGGATTTGGCTGGTTTGAGCTGATGGGGGCCTGCTTGATGAGGGCTTGATCCTACCATGCCGGTTCGTTGTCCTTACTAACACATAAGTTCTCCCCACAAACGACGCCAATTGTAAGGCGTGGGTTTAAGCGCTCCTTCTGTTGGAGGAAAGGTCTCAGGCCCAACTAGCCCAATACAATGAATTTTTAGAGAGTGGGTTTAAGAACTAGGTGTTAGTCTGAACCACAATCACAGACATGATTAAGTGCGTGCGGACCAATAAGAAAATGGGTTCGGGCATGAAATGTTGTCCCCAGGTGTTTCGTCCGAGGAGCTTGGTATTCTGCTTCTTCCACTTTCAGTACTAGGTTACCGTCGTTTTCAAGACCATGCAGACTGTTGCAGTTTTCTCCTTTTTCTCTCTTCCTGCCCCTTTTTTGCGATCTCCCATTCTTGGGGGGTCTCTCCCATTATATATTTCTTTCTAGTCGATCTTGACCCTCCATCTGTTGATTGTGCAGGCCATTACTTGAGTGCTCGTCCCATCAACCACCTTCCCAAACCCTTTGTAAGTTGCGGCAACCAAGGCCATACTGTTCAGGGGTCCTTTCATCATTAATGTGGCCAGGACGTTAGTTGGGCGTATTAAATGCGGAGGTGACAACTTTTCCTTGAATTGCTCCTACACCATACCCCCGTGTGTGTCCTATTGTACTCGTCCTTTCTTCGGGGAACGCTTTGGGAGGCTGCCTTTGATGGCGTTCTGTTCTTTCCTACTGGAGTCTGGAATGCCGAGGACAAAATCGTCCTCGGCAACATCTCTAGGCCATTTGGATTTTCATTGTATGTCCTCGGACATTTCTCTCCTCGGCGTAGGCCTTGGGCCCAGCACAAAGTGAGCCGAGGTCGCCAAGTTCTCTGGCCCCACATTGCTATTTCATTTTCATTGAATCTCATTCATTAGACTTTTCTTACTATTATTGATTTAAATTACATTATGCATGTCTCCTTTAGGTTTTTGAACTTTTTTAACATTTTATTATGATAAGTTTAGGTATATTTATCAGAGGAAATAATTATGAGATTAGATTGAAAAACATCCATAAAAAGCTAAAAGCATGGTTAAAACTATTTGACAACATTAGACCTATGAGATTTTAAAAACCTGAAGCATGAAATGCATAAATTAGAGATAAGACTGTTTTGAATTTTGAAGTTTGTTATTTTCAACAATGAATATAAAATTTTATAAGGTTGTGATGAAGAAATTTGCTTGACAATATGCATTTTCCAATATTATAAGTTTTTTTTTTTTTTTTTTTTTTTGTGTGATTTAAAGTTATCATATATAAACATCACTATGATATTTTATGATGCCTTAAAAACTAAATACAAAAAAAAAAGTCACAATGAATGTGGAAATATTTTTTTTAGAGAGTTTCAACTTATGACGTTCGCTCTTGATAATAACTTTTTTATTAAATATGAAAATATATTATCAAATCCCTCCTACATTTAACGTGCACTACATTAAAAAAGAGTTTTTTTTTTTTTTTTTTTTTTTCTTGGGATGATTAGCTATAAGAATAAGAATGGGAGATGATGGATATATAATTATAGGATAGGGATAATTATAGTAAACCCACCTATGGTTAGACTCGTTTTCACTTTGCTTATTCGTGGTTTAAAACTTTACACTTTGCCCACTTAAACTTCAATCCGTTACCCACCTCATCCTCAGACGTTAGAAAAACACATTTTTAAGGAAAAACAAACATAACGAAAATCAAAAAGCTAGAGTTTTGATTGCTTAAGAACTTCTATAAGAACAAAGCAGAGGAATAGCACTTAAATCAAAGGCCTCAATGAAAATCAAAATATTGTTATGCAAATCTCAAGAATTCTGAGTGCTGTTATAAATCGCCCAAATTTCTTTGAACTTTGACCGAGACTGTCTTGTTTTGATTTTCACTCCATTCTGAGCGTGAACTTTCTCCATGGGATTTCAATGATTTTCCTGCATCTTTAATAATTTCCTTCAGTTGATCCGTACAAGCCATTCTTGAATGCTTTATGCCTTCAATTGCTTTTGCATTCATGAGAAGTTTGTGTACATCCTTTAAACGACTTTGTAGTTGTGTGAACTCATCCATGGCTTGCCCTTGGATGAGTTGATTGTGAAAGTTGTTCAGAAGAGAAGAAATACCATCGTCATTGGTTGTTGTGGCCTGAGATGAAAACATTTGCTTTTTCTGGGACCGATGGACAGATTTCAATGGATCTCTTCTAATAAATTTGAAGTCATATATGTTCTTATTTAGAATAGGGAGCCATAACATTCTGTCATAATACTCATAGCTCTCCTTGAGCTTACGCCTTGCTATCCAATATTTACCAATATAGAAAATCCAGCTCATTCGATTTGCTATTTTAAGTATGCCATCCATGTCTTGTAGTAGTTCAAGTATGGTCTCCTCCACAAGCTTCACCCAGGCCTTCTCCGTTTTAGTGTCCATTCTAAGCCCATCTAAATCTTCCAGGAAAGCAAGTAGTGGCTTCAGCAGATTTGTGTGCTATTCCTTTACTTTGTTCTTATAGAAGTTCTTAAGCAATCAAAACCCTAGCTTTTTGATTTTTGTTATGTTTGTTTTTCCCTAAAAATGTGTTTTTCTAACGTCTGAGGGTGAGGTGGGTAACAGATGGGTAACGGATTGAAGTTCAGGTGGGCAAAGTGTAAAGTTTTAAACCACGGGTAGGCAAAGTGAAAGTGGGCCTAATCACAAGTGGGTTTACTGTAATTATCCTTATAGGATATTATCTACATGTTTAATATTATCATTAAGCCAAGATATCAGTTGGTTTTTAGTGTAGACAAGATTGAATTTTAGATCTATTATTCAATAATAAGAGACTTTACCAGTTGAATTATTTGGAACCCACTTTTAATTTATATATACTATAAAACCAAAGCCATTGACCTTTTTTTTTTACTTCTTGAGAGCTTGCCATGTAGGATTTCAAGCTCTCATAATTTTTCACATCAATAATTTGAAAAAAAAAAAAAAAAAAAAAATAAAATCCCTTTCTCCCCCGAACCCAAAACTCGATTAAAAAAAAAAAAAAAAAAACTCTCCCTCTCTTAAACGCAAACATAGTGACACAGACTCATCAAACTCCCTCTCTTCTTCTTCACACAGTCCCATCTCCTTCTTCGCACACACAAGTTCCTTTGTGCCTCTCTCTACATACAAGTTCCCTTGCCTCCAATCTTCTCTCTTCTCTATGTACATAGAAATGGCAACGGGTCTAGTTCGAGGCAAGTTTCTTTATGCCCGAACCTGCCTCACAGGCCACCCTCGTTACCCAAACCCGACCCGTTTAATAAACGGGTTTTTTTTAACCCCCAACCTCACCCCGTCAAGCCCCCGCAGGCCTCGTCCAACCATGTCAGATTTGGACCCAATCCGCAACCCAAATCATGGCCCAATAAAAAATAATAATAATTTAGGATTAAATTGAAGCCTATACCGCAACCCAAAAAAAAAAATTATAATTGCCCAAATTCAAGCCCTATACCGTGGCCTAAATGCTAAATTAGTCCAAATCATAGGACCATTACAAACCTATTAATCATAAATCAATAAATCACCTATTAATTATAAATTAATAAATTATAGCTAAGATCATAAATCAATAAATCACCTAACCTTTTTTTTAGGGGAAATAAATCACCTAGCTAAGATCACCATTTAATCATAAATCAATAAATCATAGCTAAGATCACCTGTTAAACATAAAAATAAAAGCTACAAAATAAATCCCACAAGTTTAGAATAATTACAAACCAACAAATTAATCCAACAAGTCCAAGAAATTAAAAAGCTACTAAATTAATCCAACAAGTCTAATCCTTCACAGTTGTGATACAACTTCCATCCTCTTCATTAGGCTCCACATCATCAAGAATTGTTTGAATTGTACAATCTCCTAGCATAGTTGAAGAACCTACAACAACAATGAATTAAAAAATGGAATAAACTTTATCAAATTATAACCAGCAAATATAAAAATACAATTTTGATTTCATTTTATAAATACAAATTATACAATTGCTACCCTTTAATTTCACTCCATAAACTGTAATGATTAACGAACGCAAGGTTATTAAAAAAAAAAAGTAACAGTGAGTGAGTTGTGAGCGATGAAATTGTGACGAATCAGTGAGGCGGTGACAGAGCCTGAGGGTCAACGGTAAGAGTGAGTGAGGGTGAGACTTGAGAATGAGTGAGAGTGAGTGAGAGTGGGTGAGGAGAGTGAGGGGCGATGGGGTGGCTGTTGTGTTGTGAAATGAGAGGAGAGTGAGGGGAGATGGGGCGGCCAAGTGCTGCTGTGAACTGAGAGGAGGGTTGGGAAATAAGAGTTAGAATGAGTTTATATATATACTAGTATTATACCCGTGCGAAGCACAGCTTAATAAAAAATATTTTGATAATATAATTAAATTGAATAACAAATAAAAGGAAAAAAAAAATTAAGTTACATGGAAGACGTGTTTTATGTATATTCAAGTTTGGCATTTTTTTTCAAAAAAAAAATATTATAAAATATTTTAAAAACTATGGCAAATTGTAAAAATAGTATAACAATTATTAACGAAATCTCTCTCTCTCTCTCTCTCTCTCTCTCTCTCTCTCTCTCTCTCTCTCTCTCTCTCTCTCTCTCTCTCTCTCTCTCTCTCTCTCTCTCTCTCTCAGTGTGTATATATATATAAAGATAAAAACAAAAACAAAAAAAATATATTTTTTAATCTAAAAAATAATTGAATTTTGTATATTTGTCCTTATATATAATATATCTAATTACAATGATCAATAAAAACTTTTATAATTTTTTTAATAATTCCTATTTATTTATGAAGAGGAGATCATCATTAAAGAATTAATTCAAAATTTAAGATTAAAAAATAAATAGTACTTGTACACCTAAAAGAAATTTAATTTTTATTTCTTATTTTAATATTTAAATCATTTGTTTTAGTGTTGATTTTATTCAAATGGTTATAAGGTATATCACACATTCTAACTTAATAATAAATAAAAATATAATACCCTAACTTAATGTAACATTTTAACCTACTAATAAATAAATATAACACCCTAATTTAAAGTAATGTTTGTAATTATATTGTACATTAGCCTTTAAGAGCACATATATTATTTTTTTCTCATAAAAAAAAACACAGATATTAATATTACACATGAATGAATTCAATAATTAAAACAGATAAAAACAAAATTAAGCCAAAATCCCAATTCATTAATGAAAAAATATCCAAATTTCTGAGCTTTAAAAAAAATGAAAATAGAATTAAGTAAAGATAGATTTACAGAGGAATTTGGACTAATGGATATAAGAATATTTTTAGATCCTTCTTTTTCTCTCGTATCCAATTTCATGTTTAACAACAAATTTTGCTTTTAATTAAAGAATATAGATTACATGGAACAAAGCAACAAACAAAAACCATAACAAATTAAATCCACATACAATAAAATATTGATGTCAACAACAAATAATCATGTGATAAGAAAATAAAAAATACAAATATATTGGTTGCTGTATTGACGTCTAAAAAAAATACTAAAAGGTGCAATCAAACATAGAATTTCAGCCTATCTATAAAACTTGTTGATAAAAATCATATAATATATAATAAAAAGGCAACAAATACACAAAATCTATTCAATTTGATGGAAGAAAAAAAATACCTACAAGGTTGTAAGTAGCGTAGAGAGAAGAAGGGAAGAATATAGCAAATAATTATAAGGCACGTAATAGAAAGAATAATACACTAAAAAACTAAGTGTATATATAGAGAGAATTTTAGGTTATGAAAAAGATGACATGAACAAAAAGAAGGAGTTTAGGTGAAACTCAAATACTTTTTCTTTTTCTTTTTTTAACTTTATTATTAGGAAAAAGATGACATAAGATGCAAATTTATCCCAAAAAAAAAGTATTAAAAAAAAATTCAAAAACATATTTCTGTTTCACATTTTTTTTTTTAATTCTATCTTTTTTCTTTCACGTATTTTTTATCTCTTTTTTTTTTATTTAAATTCTATCCCTTTTTTATATATAGGTAATTCTATCCTATTGATTTTGGTTTTTGTTGATAACATTTTAGATAGACACAAATGTAGTTGTAGTTGTAAATCAAATACTACTTTCTTTTGTTATTTGCTTATTAGGAAAAATATGACATAAAATGCATATTTATTCAAAGATGACATAAGAAAATTTGTATATTTTTTTTCTTAAAATCTAAATATCTAAAAAAATTTCTGCAATTTAGTGAAGTCACTTGGCGCAACCACGACTTCTAAAACTAAATTTTATTATATAGTATATGAGATATATATATATATATATATATATATATTTATAGGTTTTTTGGTAATTTTGTTTTAAGCGGGTTGGGCTTGGGTTTGAGGCTGGTATCACTAAAACCCGCACTTGACTCGAACCCACTTCGAGTTTTATTTTAAAAACCCAAACCCGACCCTATTGTTTCGAAGGGTCGGGTCTAGTGCTCATGGGTCGAGTAAAAATTGTCATTCCTATGTGTATGAGTTCTTCCTATATGGTTTGCGATTATCATCTATCCACTTTGTTCTCTCTTTGGATTTTCATTTGTGGTTGTCTCTGTGTTGATCTGCTCTAGCAATTATCAGCTATCCACTTTGACTATTATTATTGTTTGTCTTCTTGTGGTGGATCTTTTTGTGTCTTAGGCTGGATTGCTTTTGCCGTACTACGGCCTTATAATTTTGGGGTAGAAGAGTCGGGACTAGCCTAATTGAAACACACTTTAGGCCAGTTTGTGTGCAAGTTAGAGCCTTGACAGGAATCTTGAGCGTGTCATGTGCTCACAACAAGAAATACTATTACAAAATGTTATAGCAAGAAAAACATAATACAACAGGATAATTAAAACACTTTAAATAGAATATTTTCTACTGACAACAATAATACTTGAACAATTCCACAAAGGAAAAATATGACAACGTGATTACGACAAAAAAAGATTAATAGCAAAAAGTCATGTTAGTCTTTAATCAACCATGGCAAAAGAAAAGAAGATTAGTCTACTAAAGGAATGGGCTTGAGTCTTCAGCAGATTCAAGTCCAAAAAGGGGAACCAATCTCCAATGTGGGTAACCTCAAAAGGAAATCCTACTGTAGAAGTTACTCACTTTGGAAAATGGACCTAAGTGACCTGATCTCAGATTCTTGACTTGTTAGAGAGTAGGCTATTGAAAGGAAGAGAAGTGGGTAGCTTATTGGTGCGGTGCATGCTTTTACTCCTATCACTCATGTTTTTCTTCCTTACTCTCGGTTTTCTTGATTTCCTTGTTTTCTTTCTTTTTCGTTGTTGTTATTGTTCTCTTGTTGTTTCATCCTTGTTTACTGTGCACATCTATGGTCTTTTTATACTATCTGCCATGACAAGATTTACCATTTTTACCCCTTAACTACTTTTGGCCTGTTGTAGGTGTCCTTCCAGGACTGCCCACACAGGTCTTCCGGCTGCTTAGCCACCACCACTACACTGTGTTGGTTGTGCCATGCCTCATTCCTAGACAAAAGTGGTTTTGTTTTATTTTTTTACTTCCCTTGGCACTCCCATCCATATAAAGGCTGGGTTTCTCCCTTACCAACTTCTATAGCATGCACCTAATAATTCCAACTCATGTTTACCTCTTTTGGGTGGGATGTCATCCCAGCGGGATATTTCTCCCAAAAGAGCTTGAGCAGGAACCCCAAAATAGGCTCCTCCTTCTCCCCACCACCAGACCACACTTTCTTTTACCACTGACCCATGACCCACCTCCCTTGTATTGACTAGGTACAAGTAGGTGATGCCTGAGCCTTGTGTGCGTGCTCCACTTTCATATGAGTCCATTGCTTTTCTGGCGTTCATGCATTTGCTATTGCCTACAGGTTTGTTTGACTTTGCTGCACGCTTTGGTGCTTGTTTAACTCTTGTAGTGTGAATGAGTTCTTCGGTCTTCATTCTTTGCATCTCATTTCTTCTTCGAGCTGAGCATTGCTTGGGTGTGGGCTTTCTCTTCTTTAATTTGGCCAATGTCTCCTTTCATCCCTTGTCCATGGGTTGGCTGGTGCTCTTGCCATGCCATTGCATTGTTCCTATTATGATATCATTTACCCTTGTTTACCTTATTACTTCTAGGCTTGTGGGCTAAAGTATCTACTATGCCAGTTTCATATGTTATTCCTTCTTTTAGTCTACTACCCAGCATTCCTGTTAGGCCAGTTCATATAACATCTCGGGCTTCCTCGGCCCATATTATTCCTTGGGTATCCTTGGCTCGTTTCATTCTTTGGGCATCCTTGGCCCCTTTCATTTTTTCCTACTTCTTACATTCTCATGGGTTTTTGCTAAATCCTTTGGGTTTCCCTGGCCCAATTACCACATCCTTTGCCTTTGGGTTTATTGGCTTTCAAACCAATCCCATTTACTAATTCCTTTCTTTGGGCTCCTCCAACCCATTTTGCTTTCTTTCCATTTCTCATGATTCCCATGAGCTTATTACTTCATTCTTTGGGGGCTTTCTTGGCCCATTTGCTTTCTTTGAGACCACTTATTATTTTGTGAGCTTGTGGACCATTATTCCTGCCTTCTTGGCCCAATGGTCTTTACTTTATTGTTTTCGTTCTCCACCTTCCTCATATTGTTAGGCTTCTTATGCTATTAGGCCCTTTTGTCAAAATTAGGCATCAACACTTCTTTAATGGCATGCTCTACCTCCATTTCTATTGTAATAATGATATATATATATATATATATATATATATATATATATATATTTGTAGGACCTAAGCAAGAGAGAGTTTAAGATACTTGCTGCGTTATTTCTCAAATTTTTAACAGCCAAAACAGCTTGCGGTATTGAAGGAATTACTGTCTTTGGTTGCTCTTGGTAAAGCTTAACATGAAAAGTGAATTTATGTTGTAAAGTTTTAGTTTAAAGTTTTATTATATATAGCCTAATATACATTTGTCTGTCAAATAGATTCATTGAGGAATTGAATTAATTATTAGTTTCAGTTGTTTTCAGACCCTGAAACTTTCAAGTGTGACAAAATAGTGTAGAAAATCTTCATTTTTTGTCCAACAACAACCTATCCTTGATGTAACTATTTAATATTATATGCAATGCAATATATGTATTTTATTTGCAATACACCTATATAAAAAAAATTTGCTACAACATATGTTCTACCTTTTAGGGAAAAAAAAAAAAAGGAAAGCATTGGAATCAATTGCTCATAAAAAAAGTATTTATTAAGTATTTATTTTAGAAGGTACTTATATTACATGAATTTTAATATATTCTAATGAAGTATGAAATCAGTAGGCATCACATTTGTAAGGACTGAAATTGGGTTGATCCCAAAACCGGATTGGGCTCAAACTCTAACGGCCCAAACAATAAATTTGTAGAGCGTGGATAGAAGAACTAAAGTTATCCCATAAGAAAAACAATTAAACTTAATGATTCAAGATGGTTTGACACAAATAAGATTATCAAATTTTGTCCTCGGAACAAAATAAGCGCTTTGTTTTATATGGTTTTCTCCAAGACAAAAATTGTATCAGAGTTCCTCTCCCGCTTTCAGTGCATTCTTCCAGGTTATATACTGCAATCTTCATGTCATCCTTACCACACACATGTATGCTAGATTAGGGGGATTCTTTCCTGTCCCATCCAACACTTCCTGGAACCATCAACCAGTAGCTGTAAGACTGCTTGATCACTATTCAGGCATCACTTCCACATTAATGCGGCCAGAGAGTTGGTTGAGAGGCAATTAATGCGGAGGTCACAGCCTTTGAAGATATTTGTCTACCTTTTTATCCTTATCCCTAGTCCAATGTCCTACTCTCAGCTGTGACGTAGCCTCGAAGTAAGTTCGTGATGATAAGGTACTCAGATTCCTCTCGGACACATGTTGCCAAGGAGACTTTTGTCCTTGGACACTTATTGGACCCATCTCACATTGCCTCTACTCCTCTCTTAACTTTATTCTACTCATAGCCTTATTTGGGCCTCCTCGGATGGTCCAACATCCTCAGATAGGGCCATAGGCCCAGTTAATACCGCTTTTAACAATACTTCCTAAGTAACTGGCCCCCACAACATTCTAATACCATAATTTTAAAAATAATTTTTTTCAAATCTCACTTTTAATAGTTTTCCTGTATATCGCATGGGTTAGCAACTAGTTGTTATTTAATTTGATTCTACTGTGAAAAATATAAACTCTTGATAATATCATATATGGAGTAACTTATGACAATATATGTTATATTACAATTTGTGCTATTTAAATGGACCAACAAAATTTTATTTAATTTTTCCCCAAAGAAATTTGTTTTATTTAATTTTTTCAAATAATTTTGTAAAGTGATTTATAACTATGTTTTATGTTGCTGTTATTTCGTGTCAAATTTGATTGTATTTTGTTCAATTATTTCCCTGTATGTTTGTGGGATTTAATGTAAGGGTTGAGTGTCAGAGTTTGGTGAAGAATTGTGAAGACAGTGAAGTTTGCGACTGGTTCGCGAGTGGACAACCAGCGAAAGGCCACGTGAGAAGCACATGCTGAAATTTGAATAGTCTTTTGCCAGACTGTATTTTGCAAGTCACTTCATGACTCAGGCCAAGTCGCGAGTGACCCGCGAAACTCTCTGCTTGAAACTTTTTAAAGTGTGTTTTTCTCTTTTTTTACCAACATTATATAAGCCCACATAACCCACGAAATTGTAAGGAGACTTTTAGAGAGAAAACCCTAACAATACACTTGAGAGTTAGAGACTGTAAACCCACAATCATCTACACAATTTTTCTTAGTTTTTCTCTACTCCTACCTCTCCAATTTCAAATCCTTGAAATGTTCTTAATTCAAACACTTACCTCACCCAATCTGAGTGTTGAGAGAAGTTTTGGTGCGTGGGAAGCATTGGAATAAGCCATCGATTGGTAGATGCAATTTGGAGCTAATTGCGTGATCTAGATAACTAGTGAAGACATGGTTTGGTGAAGTCTGTTGGTAGTTAGAACCTGGAGGGTTCAAGTACATTGGGTAGACTAAGCTTGGAGGGTCTTTTTGATATCATTGTACTCCAACTTTATTTACTAGTGGATCGATTTGGCTTGGAGAGTTACAAAGAGGTTTTTCGCCGAGTACTTCAGTTTTCTCTTCAATAACATGTCTCGGTATTATCTTGTGTTTGCATTTCTCTTCCCTTACTCTTTAAACTTTACTTTTATTGTTTATAGTATTTGCTTATGCCTTAGAGAATTGTTTTGGTTTCATTGCCTTATATTTATTCTTATTCCGCACTTAGTTAAGTAGGGTAAAAGCAATCTAGTTGTAAGTTTTAATTTTAGGGTTTAAACAAGCAATAGTGTTTTCACACTATTTGAACTTTCAAAATTTAATAGTTGGATTGAATATTTTAAGAGGTAGTAATTTGAGTTACACAACAACTATTTTATATTAAGTAAGACTTAGGTACAGTACTTAGGTGTTTTTTTTTAAGTTTTCCTTTTAAGATTCTGCCATGTTGATTTTTTTTCATGGGATGAAAGTGTATTTTTTAGTTAAGTAGCCACATGGCTGAACCTTAAGAGGGGAATCTAGGGAACATCACCTAAAATTTTGTGCTTAAGTTTTGTCCTTTAATATTTTGATTGATTGGTTGACAGCTGGAGATAGAGGCACTTTTTTTTTTTTTCTTTTTCGAAAGAGCTAGGGACAGAGGCTTAAACCATAAATGTAAGTAAGCTTTATTAAGAAAAAAGAAGAAGTAAGCTCTGGCTAACAAGTGAGGGTGAAAATGACCCACTACCACTATTTAGCAAAAAAATTAATAATTTATCACTGTTTTGAAAATATATAGGAATCTACAACCTTTTTAAAACTCGAGTTTGTAAAACTCAAATTTGCCATAAAACTCAAGTTCTTTTGAAAAAATATATTTTAAAAAATTTTGAAAAATTTTCCCATAGTATTTGAGTTCATAGAACTCAAGTACTAGGAAAACTTAATTTCGCTAAACTCGAATACTCCCAAAAAAAAAAAAAAAAAAAATGATAGACCACTATATTTTTTTTCAAAACAGTAGTAGGTAAAACAATTTTTTTTTTTTTTTTTTTTTTTTTTTTTTTTTTTTTTTTTTTTTTTTTTGAGAAAGCCTGCAACTAGTTTTAATAGTGCGCCAACTACCAACGAAACGAAGACCAAGCAACCCGGACACGACATGACATGCGTTGCCAACCAATTGGGTGGAAAGTCGAAAGTGTAATAAACAAATAAACTGATACGTGTACTATAAAATGACCTTGGAATTGAATCAACACACACTCGCATATTCATATATAGTGAGGTCCGTACTAGCACTCCATTTCAATTCGAGAGCCAAAGATGGCGGACGGAGGAGAAGAGAACAACAGTATCAGAGTATGTGGCATGCAATTCTCATACGAAGGCCAACCACCCATCTTCGCCGACTTCAACCTCAACATCCAACCCGGATCTCGATGCCTCCTCGTTGGCGCCAACGGATCTGGTAAATCAATCAATCAATCTTATCGCTTTTACTTATTCACTCACTCATTTTTCACCTCTGTAAATTACCCATTTGAGCATTAACTGGTTAGAGACAAGTCCAGGGGATTTTTCTTTTGAAAGTTTGCCTACTTTATCAAAAAAATAGAAAAAATAAAAATACCCAGTTGTTAAATTGTACTGGAAATTACTTATGTTGTGCAGGAAAGACCACTTTGCTGAAGATTCTTGCGGGTAAGCATATGGTGGGAGGGAGAGATGTGGTGCGTGTGCTGAATCGTTCGGCTTTTCATGACACCCAGTTGGTGTGTGATGGTGACTTATCCTATTTGGGAGGATCTTGGAGTAAAACCATTGGCTCTGCTGTGAGTTCTTTGACTATGCTTTTATACTATTTGTTTTTTTTTTTTAAAACACTATAACTCATTCATGATACAATTGTGTTTATATAATATAATGCTATTAATGAGGTGTCCCTGATTGAATTTAGCTTGTGGAAATCTATAATTAGACAAATTTTAATCCAATGAACATTGGACTCCTTTGATTTGGAGTGGACTGTCTCAAAGAGAATTACATTTAACGCTAATCATGTCTTGGGCTACTTGGAAATAAAACTGATTTTAGAAAGGTTGTACCTGGTGCACAAAGCTCCCCACTTTTGCAAGGTCTAGGAGAGGTGATTGGTAGGCAGTTACTTTTCTATTTGGAGAGGCTAATTCTTGGAAATGAAACCGATTTTATATGGAATTTTAAAAGATTATGGCACTCCGGAATCTTTAAAATTTGTTTGACTTCATTTATTTGGCATTGCCTAAGGTTTGAGGCTTTCACCTTTGTCTCTTAAGTACGACGCATACCAGGGTGTATGCCTCATGGCTGCATGCAAAATAAGCATATTCATTTAATTTGTGTCTAGCCAAGCCACAAAGCTTATTGCACAAAAATCGTAAATCTCAATAAGTCACTCTAAAGCTTTATCTAGGCCAAAAGCACTTTTATTTATTTTGTTTGAGATTTTCCTATGTGCCACTTGCTCTTGTATAGCTCTTTCTTCTGGCTAACATTTCCATCCATTATTTTAAGGGCAATGTACCATCATTCACAATTGTGTCTGATTCATAACTAACATATGTAGGTTCAAAAAAAGCTATAGAGATGAACAGGTACTACATATTAATAGAACATAGTTTATATAAGATTGTTGGCCCTTACCTCATATCTATGCTATAGTTTTTACTTTTAACATTGTTTATGTGAGTAGGCCTCAATTCATGGTATTTATTTGACAAAGTTGTACTCCTCAAATACCATATCAAAGTCCTTTCAAGGAAATGGGCAACGATGTCAGAGACAAGTTTGATTCATTTAACACAGCATGCACCACAAAAATGAAGTGAAATATAGAATTGAGATGCACATGTTCATATTTATGTGTTTCTACTTTCTAGCACATTTCCGTCTTTAGTTATTCAAGATAGAAAGAGAATAAGCTTTGTAGTTAGATTTTCCTTGTTACCTAGCTTGGTAAGACTTGGGTGATGATGATGAAGTTGATGTTATTTGTAAGAATCATATTTCTGTGTTGTCTTCATTGTCAAAAATGGTTTTTCCTAATAAAAAAATAATTTTAAATTTTAGTCTGGTAATTTGTCATTTCCATTTTCTAGGTAATTCCAGGTAATTAATCAATAATAATCACAACCATTATTCTATGTCACTTGCAGCAATATCAAGAGAATAGCCATTCTTCTCACTACTCCCCTATATAATTCAAATTTTCTGTGTGTGTGTGTGCACTCACTGAATACACTAAATACGTGCAATTACAAGAATCCTAACAATAGATCACATCTCGCATGTAGTTGTAGTATTATGGTCAACAAATTAATATCAATAGCAAACTAGTGTATTATGGATTTGTGTTTTTTAAGAGCAGATTTATCAATTAGTTATGTGAGTATGCTTTGTGCTTTTATAGTTACGTGTACTTGGGTTGTGCCCCTTTATGCTTTTTAATGATTTACTTACTTATCAAAAGGAAAGAAAATTCTATATGCTTGATCAGTAATATTCTATAAGATTGTCTAATTGAATTTTTCTCCTCTCTAAAATAAAAATAAAAACTTCTTTTATGCCTCTGATATAATGGAACCTATAGACTATTAGCCCGAATATGGGTAGTGTCACTGTCACTTCTTGTTTGAATGCATATGTACTGAACTCACTAGAAATATCTTATGAACAAACTCATCATGTGATGGTAAACTGTTTATGTTTTTACTACAATCACATGCATTTGTTATACTCTGAACAAAAATGTGTCTGCAAACATTCAGGGTGAGGTTCCACTTCAGGGTGATTTTTCTGCCGAACATATGATATTTGGAGGTGCGTAATAAACTGCATACCGGATTTCTCTTCTATTGCTGATAACCACTTTATAGATGTATAAACCCGTTAAGATCTTAGCAAATTGTATAGCAACACCTCTGCTGCTGCCTGATGTTTCTTTATGTATGTGCACATATGTCTGTGTGTGTGTGTGTAAAGATAGACAAATAGTCCTTTTCACTCTCCCTTCAATAATTTTAATCCTTTTTTTTATATGCAAAAGAATTGAGATTATACACTTTCTCTTTTGGCAGTTGAAGGGATTGACCCTTTAAGGAGAGACAAGCTGATTGATCTACTAGATATTGATCTGCGATGGAGAATGCATAAGGTATCTGATGGGCAGAGGCGTCGAGTCCAAATCTGCATGGGTCTTCTTCATCCTTTCAAGGTATTATGGAATCTTGAATGTGGAACTGAATGTTATTGATAGGGTTGTACCATCCTCATTCCAATGTTTATCATCATTGAAACTCATAATGATATTTATTTGCTCCCCCCCAAAAAGAAGAAAGTTTTTAACTTCTAAGCCCGCATTAGTTGCTCTCCTAATATTTCATTGTATTGCTTTGCTTCAACATGTCAAAGCCTCTACTCAATTGCCATATCATATTGCATTTGGGTTCTATCTTTGATGAACATTCAGTGATATGTTGTAGTGGTCCTACCTACTCCTAACCAATTGCTATCTATGAGACATCTGCAGGTCCTTTTGCTAGATGAAATTACAGTTGACCTGGATGTTGTTGCTAGAATGGATTTACTTGACTATTTCAAGGAAGAATGTGAACAGGTTTTCACTTGCTTTATATAAAATTCCATCTACATGCAAGCACACACCAAATTTTAAAACATGGAAACACTTGAAAAAAAAGAGGGAGACAGTAGACATTCTTAAAGGTCTGGACACATCAGTAAAACATGTGACAAGGAATTGTCTCATCTATTTTCAAGTCACTTATAGAAAGTAGAAACTATGGCACGCTTTAGATGCAATCATATATTCATGCAAATATATTATCTTTATTGATGTTGTCATATATTCTACAGAGAGGAACCACAATAGTATATGCAACACATATTTTTGATGGTCTGGAGACATGGGCATCACATCTGGCATACATCCAAGATGGTGAGTTGAGGAGGTCAGAGAAGTTATCAGAGTTTCATGAGTTGAAGAATTCATCCAATTTGCTTTCAGTGGTTGAGTCATGGCTCCGTGCTGAAACCAAATGTGAGAAAAAGAAACATGTTAACCCTCCTGCCCAAGTCCAGAAGACATCTACTTTGGGTACTTCTCCTTTTATGTCATCCAGACACATGGCATACTATCGTTAATCTTTCTGAAGTTTATTCTTTGTCTTATTGATCAAATAAACCTCAAAATAGGAATTCAATTCAAAGCCAAATGTAGAAGAGAAATGACAAAAGCTTTTAAGCAATATGTCAGCATTGCTCAATGCTGTTTCATACTTGTAAAATTCTTATTTTCTTGAGTGATAGTGTTACTTTTTAGTAGCTCCTACGGAGATTGGGGATATCAATAGCTATCTGATTTGTTGGCTACATGGCGAAGCCATAATATTTTCTGCCGCTGGCAGATAATAATGTATCAAATCACATTATTATTCATATTTGGCTACATTATTTTGGTTTTCGAGAATTGTTGTGATTTGCTGACATCATTAAGCAAGAAATATGTTTCCTGGTTTCTGTTTCATTTTGTACTGGTGAATTGCTTTTAGGCAGCCAAAGTGTGCAAAATTGTGATTTGATGGATGTAAGTTGTATTAAGACCTGCAATCTTTTTTGCATTTACCTCTTTTGCACCTGCACAGTATTGTTTCGTCAGATTTGAAGCTTTGGGAAAACTTAAGGCAAGACAATTGGAAAATTTAATTACAACAAACATGCAGTACATAAATACTAAGATTATATCAAGCAATACCTTGATATATTATTAAGCCTCAACACATTAGTTGTTATTCTCTACAGTTTACACAAAACCTCCTAGGATTGTCTATTGCTTCCCTTTGTCAAGTTTGAACGCAAAAACTGCAATAGTGTGGCTTCTACTAAGTAAATGGAGCTTGGCGGAATTCAATCACCTAATTTATGAAAAATTGACGCTATAGCTACCTTTAAGTTTAAGCCATAAAGCCATTGGTGTTTGATCCAGACTTGAGTAATATTTTCTACCTAGAATGTGAACTTTTAGGCTGGGAGAATTATATTCTTGAAGAAGTCATCACCCACAATGAAATTGTCTTTGATTTTTCATTTTAATTAAGGCCAAGCAGTGTTTGAGTTTGGTAGAGCCATTCATGCTTTAGTTGAAATTATAAACTCTTATCTTGACATCAAGATTGTGGAGTAGAGTCTACCTTTTCACTAAAAAAAAAGGATATGATTGTTTAATAGAGAATTTCAGATGGACTGAGAGTGAGAGCAACAAAACCCAATAATAAGACCATAATTACAAGAACACCAGACAAAAGGTTTGGGGGGAGAAATTGAAAAAAGCAGCTCTTTTCTTTGCTTATTTGTTGCAGCATTGATAATGTGATGATGGCTATGCTTCTCCAACTTCCTACACAACCACCACAATAACAGTAACAGTTCCCAATTGAACTCTTCATTACCAGAAATTTTGTCCATTTCATGTTGTTGGCTTTGGTTCTACATAATAATGGGGACCATGTATGTACCATTAAAGGAGGAGCAAATCACAAAATTTCCCAAAACCATTACCAAACAATGCAGCTTACAAAGAAAAATTCTATTTTTATTTATTTATTTATTTTTAATGTGGGTTTTTGTCAGTTTGTCTCTTTGAGTCTTTTGCTGCCATTTTTGAATTGGAATTGTTGATAGTTTGAGTGCTAAAGAACATTTACTTTTAAAGCTAAGGCATGGTCCCATTGACATTATGCCTGTACTCCAAGAAACCTCCCATTATGTCTTTGACGTTGCGTCTGACTTTTTCTAGTGGTCCTCTCCTCACGAGAAAGACGCGCACCCCTGCGATAAACAAAAGCCAATTCAAAATTTTTTTTGGGTCTGTAAAGCCAATTCAAAATTTGGTGCTGTGTTTGTGTTTTATTTCTTTTATTTGGACCCCAAGTTTAAATGAAAATCAAACAAACCAAAAGCTTTGACTGACATTTCTTTTTTGATGTTTTCAACGGAGGTATCTATGGCTTAAATCTCTCTTATAGTCGTAATCCTATTATGACTACCTAATAATCAGGAAACAAAAAAAAAAAAAAAAAATGAAATTCATATTATGAAAAGATAACTAGCATATCTCATTGTTCGTCTTATGAAATATAAATTCTAATTTATAAGATATTTTTGTTGTTGTTGTTGAAAAGTACCACTTTCATTTAAATCTTTTAATTCCCTCTAAACTTTTGCTAGTTGTGAGATGTGTGATATTTAAAATTTTAATATAGACTACACAAAATCAAATAAATACCAAGTATCACAAATTAAATTTAAAATTAAAGAAAATTGAAGGATTTATATGGAAGGATATTTTAGAAATAGACATAAGAAGATCAAAATAGGCTCAGTCCCATTGGGCCAAATTGCAAGTCATACAATTGGCCTCTCTCTAAGACAAAATTTTATAAGCCGAAACAACAATATCACTTTCTTAAAAAAAAAAAAAAAAATTATCACTTAATATAGAGACAATGGATTAGGCAGGTGCTTCCCAAGGGTGGTGGTTTAGGCACCTTATAATTATTTTAATCTAACTTCTGAATAAAATTTATTTGATTCTTGTTACCCCATGTGGTTGTCATTAACCAATCAAGCTCCTTTACCTTTATGCAATCATCAAGATAATTATATCATCCTAGAGATTTGGATAGCAGCTCTTTTATTTTTTATTTTATAATTTGAAGCCAAGTCAAGTTATATATGATGGTGCCGGTTTCTTTGGTTTGAAGATGTGTGTGTGAAATCTTAAAAGTGACTGTTTGAGAACTTCTTCAAAGAAAACAAATTTGGAACTTATGCCATATATTAAAAAATGGGATTTGCTACCAAGTGCCCTTAGGGCACTGGTTAATAGTCCATTTAAAGAAAGTTTTTATGGAAAATGAAAAAAAAAAGTAATTAATATTTTTACAACTTTTTTCATTTCCCATAAAAGTGGTATCAAAACTTTCCTAAAATGGATTATTAATGAGTGCCCTAAGGGCACTCGTTAGCATGACCCTTAATAAAAAAACCCGAGTTGATAGTGTTAAGAAATGTAGTGATTACTAAAAGATGACATGTGTCTGTTTTTCAGTTTGATTAGTATAATTATTGATATAATAACACCCTTTTTTAATACTAATTATCAACATTAACAGCTTTTCCCCTAATCAATAGACTAAACAAAGCAATCATGTCATGTGCATCATATATTAATAATATCTTAATAATGTGATTCAAATGAATTAAATACAAAAAAAAAATTAAAAAAAATAATCAACAATAAAGTAAAACAAAAGTTATTACATATCTTTATTCATAATATTTTCACAACAAATTTTAAGTAGTATATTATTATTGACTATTGGTGAGTTCAAATTAAAACCAATAATGATTTACTACTTAAAATTTGTTGTAAAATTATTGTGAACGTAACATTTCTTTACTACTGTTACTTCAAAAAATAAAAATAAAAATGTTACACACTGGTAAGCATATTTTTTTTTAAATAATTTCTTTCTGTTATTGACAATGATATGGTTTTAACAAAATTAACCAAACCAATCAAGTACAAATTCCCCACTCTCTCTCTCTCTCTATATTTGGGTCAAAAGTGGTGCGCAACACGCACAAATCTCCCCTATAGGATCAAAATCTCGTGTGAGATCGAAAGCACCAACAGAAATTTTTTATTTTTTTTATAATCTCTCACACACTCACACATTCAAATAATAATAATAATAAAAAAGAAAAACAAAATTTGTGAAAAACATAGAAGAAATTTAAAAAGCTAGGAGCCAAGCCAAGCCGAGCCGAGCTGAGAGAAGAGAAAACGAAGCGAATCCGACAATGGCGGAGTGACTGTCAAAATTTGATTGCTTTTTTGGGGGATGGGGGGGGTGGTGATCTCTTTAGGGTTCGCGGGATCACGGTATATGCTTTTCCTTCCCCATTTGACAGTTATTTTACGCTCTTCTCCGATTTCTCTCTCTCTCTCTCTCTCTCTGTTGTTTTCTACACCGTCTTTGATTTGTACGGCTTTGGATATTTTGAATTTTCTTCGTTTTTTATTTTTTGGTCCGCTAAATTCGTTACATTGTTGCTTTCTTTGTCTTGAAACTGCGTTGATTCCTCGGAGAAATTAAGGTATTTTAAGGAAATTTGAATTTTTATTTTTTTTGGTGTAAATAATGGAATTGGACGAATTCAAAGGAAAAAATTACATTTTGTTTTGTTTTTGTTTTTTGGGTTGAATTATGTTTTAAATAATGCAGATTACAGGGCTTTGGATTTTTTTTTTGGCATTTGAGGACAAATAGATTGGTGGGTTTTTTTTGTTGGTGATTGGATTTAGTATATAGAGGTATTGAATTATACACATATGGTATTTTTGAGCCATTATAAGGAAATTTGAACTTTATTTTATTTTTATATATTGAATTTTGAAGCATTTTGACTTGTATTTGCTAAATAACGGAATCGGAAGAATTCAAAGGAAGACATTTCATTTAATTTTGTTTTTGTTTGGTGGGAAATTTATTTATTTTTCGTTAAATTATGTTTGTTAATGCATGATTATACGTTTTCTTAATCATGTTTTTAATAATGCAGATTTCGTGCCATTGGATTTTTTTGGCATTTTGGGGACAAATGAATTGGTGGGTTTTTGGTGGTGATTGGATTTGGACTTAGTATATAGAGGCATGGAATTTATGTAGTATTTGAGTTAGCCATTGGGCTAGAAGAGAAGCGAATGGATTCAGCAAGGAGTTGGTTTCAGAAATTTCAACCACGGGACAAGTTGAGGGGTTCAACGAGGAAAAAAGAGTCTGGTGAAGAAGGGATTGGGATTTCAAATGTGCATGATGCAGAAGCACTTTCCAATGTCACAAAGCAGAAGGTTGCGGCTGCAAAGCAATATATTGAGAACCATTACAAGGAGCAAATGAAGAACCTGCAGGAGAGGAAGGAGCGGTATGGTTTACAACCTGTGAATAAATAGTTGTTAATTTTTTTCTTTCGGATATTAAAACACTTGGGGGCTGATTTAACTGTCTATAAAACAGAACAAATTGCATGTATCCATGGCCATTTTATTGTTTTAATTAGTTGTTTCTGTTCCTATTGTTAAGCAGGAAAAGTTAAATAGTTTAATGTGCTCTACTACATGGAGTATGTCATAGAAAACAACCTTACTTGACAATTGGTCTCAGTTTTATCAGATAATACTTGTATCAAACCTAGAGCCTGTATTGGCTATGTATTATATTTGTTAAGCATAGTGATTCCGCATGAAGCTGTATAATTTCCCTAGAAGCCTCCTCTCCTCCTTCATTGTTAGCAGAAAAATTGAACTTTTATCTGTAAAGGCTGTAAATGGTTGATAGGGAGTAAAAGGTAGAAGTAAATATAATAATCTCTCTCTCTCTCTCTCTCTCTATATATATATATATATATATATATTTGTGTGTGGGTGTGTAAATTGGTAGAAGTATGTTAAGGATTAATAAATCTTATTTTTCTTGGTAGCTACACTTTTTTTCTTTTGTTGAAAAAAGGGAACCTAATGCACAAGACTCCTACTTTTGTGGTTGGTTTGTTGTCTTACTCCAATTTTGGAAAGGCTGATTCCAGACTTGAATATGGGATGCCTCATCTAGGCTGAGAGAACTTGCCATTGCACTCTTTTTCTTCTTCCTCCTTATGTTACATTCTGGCTTCTTCAAGTGTGAAGGGACTATAGATTTTGATGTAGTCTTTATCTTAAGTATTTTAAGTAATGAGTGATTCCTTTATCAGTGCATCGATTGCCTGAATTGTATTAATTTGCATAAAGTGTTTCTTTTTTAATAAAGTATAACGGTGTGGCCAAGAGTTTTGTAGCTTAATTGGTACTTCTTGGTATTTCCAATAGAGACGTTTATGGTTCAAATTCCCCCCCATTGTTGTAACTATTGAATTATCAAAAAGTATAATGGTGTGGAATTTCCACTTTATCTCTGATTAATATATTTTAATAAGGTACTTATCAAAAGAACCATTTCATGAATAGTACTAGAAAGTTTGAAACTCTAGTGCTGGAGAGCTATAAGATTTCTTGTTTTACTTACCTTGAACAGACGAAATATACTGGAAAAGAAGTTGGCTGATGCAGATGTCTCTGAGGAAGATCAAACTAACCTACTTAAATTCTTGGAGAAAAAGGAAACTGAGTACATGCGCCTTCAGAGGCATAAAATGGGTGCTGATGATTTTGAGTTATTGACAATGATTGGAAAGGGTGCATTTGGAGAGGTATTTACTTTCTTAACTTAATATACTATGATCTCTTACATCTGCCCCTTTAGCTGTGTTTTGAGTGCTTTAGGGATGAAGAGGTCCCTCACATTAATCCATCTGATTCACTTTGTCAGCTGTCTCTTTAGTTGTCTTGCTGATCATTTTAGGGCGGTACATGCTCTCAATCTTATCTCTAATTTTTTACTTATCAAAATAATATTTTTGAAAGAGCTATTTATCCTAGTTTTCTACTAATTTTTTGAAGGATAATTATTATATTATAGTTCACGTTAAACTTATCAAAAATATTATAGCCCACATTATGAACAATCAAGCCTTTTAGTGATTTTGGGTTCTCAATCACAGTGCTGAAATCATTGTTCGTGAGAATTTTGTTTGAGTGGTCTTGCATCCTTAGCCCAAGTGAAATGCAATCAATTGTAGATTTATTGATTCTCTTTCTTTCCACTTGTTATTCTTGTGTAGTTTTTTAGGGGAACTGTGTACACACCGTGTACATTAGGTCTTTCCTCTATTTTTAATAAAATTTAATTACATTTGAAAAGAAAAAATTGTCTGGTTCCACAATTGGTGAACCATATGTGGCCTTGGTATTTTCACAGTCCCAATCCTATTCAATCAAACACTAAACACGAAGCATTTGTAGCATAGCTCCATATGCATGATTTGTTATTTGTCAATGAAAAATTTCTTACAATCTTGAGCATTCTGACCTGGCTGCTTTTTTGGTTGAGATATCGAGCTTCTTAAAAATGGAGAAAATATATCTCAACCTTAGCTTAAAGATTTATAGTTTATACACACACACATACACACACTCTCACACAGAGACATG
Organism: Quercus robur; assembly: GCF_932294415.1. Taxonomy (NCBI): domain Eukaryota; kingdom Viridiplantae; phylum Streptophyta; class Magnoliopsida; order Fagales; family Fagaceae; genus Quercus; species Quercus robur. The sequence continues at coordinate 42,594,622 of NC_065542.1, forward strand.
TGAATATGGGGGGTGGGTTCTTTTATTTGCTATCTAGAATTACACTAATTAAGCTTAATTAAACAGACATGAAAGAGCTTATGTTGAAAGCTAGGTTCTTATATCCTTTTTAAAAGAAAGCATAATCTCTGTTATGGCTAGTAAAAGAAAATTCTATATAATGGAACACATACATTTAAGATTTCTATAAGTACACAATTTATGTATTCCTACTGTTGGACTCTTTTGGGGAGGGTGATAGTGATATTTTGTAGAAGGATATTTGGAGAATTTGTCCCTCTTGGATGTTGTTTATGGTGGCTTTTGTGCATGCTTGAGGTTTGGACCACATGGACACGGGGGCATAAGTCTTTAACCTGCTATTATGGGACAGTGATAGGTTTCTTAATCCATGGTAGAGCCCTACTGTAATTGGCATAAGAGTTTTTGTGGAAACAGTAAATGAGTGGTTAGGAAAGTTGTTTCTTTATGCTTTGTGGTGGCTTTGGAGGGAGAGACAAAATTTTTCTCTGAAGGAAGTGGGGGTTTCTGGTCAGAAGCTGAGGCTCAGGTGTCTTATCTCTTTTCTGTTGGAGTTTTGATTCAACTTCCCTTGTCTTCATTCTTTGTTGGATTTTCTGAATGCAAGTTTTGGGGCTTGATTTGTTGTTTTCCTTAGGGTTTCAATTTATATTATTATTATTTTTGGCGTGTGTACTTCCCATGTAGTTGCTTACATCCTCCCTTGGAGTTGGAGCATCTTGCAAAATTTATTACTTTTATAGAAGACAATGAGTCAGTTAAGAACTTCCATATGCCCAGAAAATGTAGTACATCTTCTCTTTTTCTTCAAATGTTTTTGTTCTTTTCAGTTTTGCAGTTATTGTTATTGTGTATACTTGTGCATCTCTATCTCTGTGTAGGACATGGGTGGGCTAGTGGTGGCTTTCATTAAGCTGCCGTCATTGTAATAGATGCATAACCCTAACACAATTAGGACTAACTACCATTAGGAAAAGAAAAGGACTTTCAAGAACTAAACAAGACTCAACTCCAACTTGGAAAATGAAATTCAACAATAATTAAAAAAAACAAGCTAGACTCACCAAAGACCTACTGCTCTTGACTCAAAACCACCCCTAACTTGAAATTACAGAGATACATCTTTCTTGTGAGATTAAAGTTGAATTCCAATATTGTATTCACTTCAAGCAATCAATAAGAGCAATTTTAAGAAAGAAGCTCGTCGATATAGCATAACTTAAGTTTCATTGTCTGGGGACTGCTTGAGATGTAGATATTATTGACCATGTTCTTTTTTCCCCCACTCCCTTTCTTTTACTTCATTGTCTGCTAATAGAAATTTTATATTGGTATGTGCTATTAAGTTGTAAGATTATAAATTATGCGTAGTATAAATTTGCTTTTTGTGTTGCAGGTTAGAATTTGTCGGGAAAGGAATTCAGGTCAGGTATATGCTATGAAAAAACTTAAGAAGTCAGAGATGCTTCGAAGAGGCCAGGTATACATTTATCAGACTTGCCAGGTGGTATTACTGAGGTTTTGTATGCTATATCTGTTGCCAATTGGCTTGTCATCCTTTTAGGTCGAGCATGTGAGGGCTGAAAGGAATCTGCTTGCAGAGGTTGACAGCAATTGCATTGTCAAACTCTACTGTTCTTTTCAAGATGATGAGTTTCTTTATCTTATTATGGAGTATCTACCTGGTGGAGATATGATGACTTTACTTATGAGAAAGGATACCTTGACTGAAAATGAAGCCAGGTTTTATGTTGCAGAAACGGTTCTGGCTATTGAATCTATTCATAAACACAATTACATTCATAGGTTTGTGCACTTATATGTCATGTTGTATAAATTTAATCTGAAATGGATCAGAAAATGTTATTTAATTTTACTGAAACATAGATTGAGCTAGCTTGTGTTATACCTTACAGGGACATCAAGCCCGACAACTTATTACTTGATAAACATGGACACTTGAAACTGTCAGATTTTGGACTATGCAAACCATTAGACTATAGTACATTGAAAGAGCAGGATTTTTCAGTGGGGAACAGCCCTAATGGGACTGCACAGAATGATGGGCGCCCAAAGCGCACACAACAAGAGCAACTACAGCATTGGCAAAAGAATAGAAGAACACTCGTAAGTTGTTTCTATTTTTATCTCTTTTTCCCTCTCCCCTTAAATCTGGCTCTCTCAAATAAAGTATTTACTCCTTTATGAAATAGTAGCATACTAATATAAACTATAAAGAGACATAATGTTGCCAGTTGCAACTTGTTTGGTGGTTTGGAAGATTTGTTTTCATGCATTGGAAGAGTTTCCATCTCCTTTAACGGATTTTTGACTAAATTTTGTGGTGATGGACACGATTTTTTATTTTGCTAAATCAGTTGATATTGGGCATTGTAGGCTTATTCTACTGTTGGTACACCCGACTATATTGCTCCAGAAGTTCTGTTGAAGAAAGGATATGCAATGGAATGTGATTGGTGAGTATTGTGTGTGTTCTCTAATGGGTGTTTGGATGTCTCATAAACATTAATCAGTTCAATTTTACATGCTATAATGGGTCATGTGCATCCTAGATTTCAGTTGATTTATTTTATTTTTGTGGCTTGGCTTTCACAATAGTTTCTATCTTTAATACTATGATCATACTATTATGGAAACTGGTTGTGTGTTTTTCAATGTTATGGGTTTTCTATATAAAATTTAGAGCAATTTAAATTTGACAAAATCATGTGATTATTGATGTGCAGGTGGTCACTTGGGGCTATAATGTATGAAATGCTCGTGGGTTACCCGCCTTTTTATTCTGATGATCCCATGACAACGTGTAGGAAGGTACACTTTCTTAGATTTTTTGTAAAATCTTTATGCAATATTTGCTTAATTTTCTTTCTTCATCACTGTGATTATGACAACATGCTTGTCAGTTTGCATTATAATACATTAAAGTCAGCATCTGATGTTGAAGTTTAACTGAAGTTCTCTGCATCTTTTGCTTTTGGATCCCTATGCCCATCTTCTACTTCATTGTCCTGTTACACACACCTTATGGACCTTCATGCTTCAGGCTTTTGGTATTCATTGGGTTACACCAGGATCGGTGGTGGGATTGTTATCTTGTTGGTATCAGTGGAATTTGATTCCAGGGTGCTTAATGTGGATGGTCGGGTTAGAACAAAATCCTCGCTCCTTTGAGAACAAGGAGAAGACGTTGGATGAGTTAAAGGTTTTATGCCAACGTAGTTTTTTTGAGTGGTCTCGTTGTTGGGGCTTTACTGATTCTTCGTCTCTTTCAGAGTTTATGTTTTCCCTTAGATTATCTTTCTGATCTCCCTCTCTATTCTTTTGTTGTTTGTTTTATTTGTTTCTTGTTGTTCATCATCATGAACAACTTGTACTTGTCTTTTTTTTCTCTCATTAATAATAGTTCTTGTATTACCTATCAAAAAAAAAGGAAGCACGGGTGTGTCATTTTGGTCTGCACACCTGCATCAAACTCGGCGGGTCGCACCGTGCGGCCTGGACGTGGCTGCATGTGCGTCCCCTGACCAAATTTTTTCCCAACATGGCCCGATACAGTCCGAAATGGTCCAAAATATGACCCAATATGGGCCGAAATACATATTAAAAAAAAAAAGCATTAATTTCAAACTTACCTTTTATTTGGTTTTAGTTTCAAACTTTTGATATTTTATTCTAATTTATGAACATCGTGTAATGGTTATGTATTCACTTTATTATCTACTATTGCTCTTAAATTGATGTATGTTTACTATTATATTAAAAAAAATGCTTAGCAATTATAGAAAATATAAATAAAAATATATTTAATAATTAATTACTAAAAGTATCCTGCCGCACCTGTGTCCTACTTTGTCAAAAATTACAGTGTTGTTGCACCACACCCGAATCCACACCCGTGCTTCCTATTTCCATGCAATGATAATGAGGCTGAGTTGAGTCAGTAGATTTATTTGATTTACAGTCCTTTGATTCTGAACAACTGAAAATTTGTATTTTATGGGGTTAATTATGAATTATGAATTTTGAGAATAATAGAAGATAGTAAGAGGATCAGAATATCGGACACAAATCATGCATAACTGACTCTACTGGCACAAAGTATAATTATTCCTCCTGCTGATTCTATAGTTCTTCTAAAATACACTAAAAAAGAAAAAGCATGTTTGGCTGCTGATTTACTGATGTAATGATATTTTAATTTGATTGCTTCTGCATGACTTGTCATACTGGATCCAGTTTTCATGGAGTTAGTAATGTTCCATCTCATATAAGATGGACACATGCAGGGAAGGGTGGCCAATTTTTATCTCTGTTTAATTTCATGTGGGTGCAAAAGAAATTTTATTGCCTTGATGTTACCATTCTTCCCTATGTTATGCAGATAGTAAACTGGAGAACTCATTTAAAGTTTCCTGAGGAAGCAAAGCTATCTCCAGAGGCAAAAGATCTTATTAGTAAACTATTGTGTAATGTAAACCAGAGGTTAGGATCAAAAGGCGCAGATGAAATAAAGGTGTTGTATGGTGTGTCCTTTTCTGAAATTTTTGATTTGATCCATGAGCTGGTTGCAAATAACAGGAATTACCTTTCTGCTTCTTTCTTTTTTCAGGCTCATCCATGGTTTAAAGGTATTGATTGGGAAAAGATATATCACATGGAAGCTGCATTTATTCCTGAGGTCAATGATGAGTTGGATACTCAAAATTTTGAAAAGTTTGAAGAGGTATAAATGTTTTTCAATTTATTCCTAATTTCGTGGAGCTACTTTTTTATGGCATCTCCCATTGCTAATCACACTTATTTTCTTTTCCACTTGCTTTTGGTTTCAGTCTGATAATCAGTGTCAGAGTCAACCAAAAACTGGTCCATGGAGAAAGGTAATTTTCTAGTATTACATGCTACTTTAGCTGTTCTTCATTCATTCATATGTAGTGTAAATATAGCCTTTTAATCCATCGGTTTGCGCAAGCATGAGGTATTGTCTATTCATTTAACCCTGTTGCCATGACATATTGGCCAAAAGAAATTAATCATAATGCAGGATCAATAAAGTAGAAGTCATGTAGGTTCTGGTCCGGTAGAAGTCCACTGGCACCTTGGCAGTTGCTTTATTGAAGAATGATAGTAGTACTTCCACACTACTCTTGCTAGGTCTACTAATGATGGTTTTAATTTGTTTTTATAAATGCTGTGTTTGTGAATTTAATTGAAGGGGCAAAGATAAGGAAGTAGGGTTTTTAAAGTTTCTTTCTCTAAGAAAAGCAATGGAATGCTAAGGGGCACTTGTTTAAGAAATTTGCGTCAAACTCTTAATGTCGTTTAAGAACTCTGGGCATTCTTTGCCCACAGATTAAAACAAAAGAAATACTCTTGGTACAAATTTTGTTTTGTTTTCATTTGAGAAACTTAGGCTTCAATGGAGATGGAAGTATATTTCTGCAATTTTTTCCTTCCAAATTACCAGGATGTTATGAGGGCAAGGGAACTCTTTTAAAGCTTGAACTTTTGCTGCCATTGGTCTTTGGATCAAGTGGTATCTCTTGCCATTTGATGTAACTTTTGTGAATTGTATTCAAATATAAAAGAAAATATTTAACTTTGTCAGAATCTTTTTTTTTTTTTGGGGGGGGGGGTAAACTACACACACACCCAGTGGGTCTTGAACTCACAACCTCACTCTCCTCCTAGCACTAGGGGAGGAGGCACCAATTGAGCTAGAGCTTGATGGCGTTGAAGTTGAAATTTGGAATTCAAGTACTACCTTGGGAGAAAGGGGAGATAGTTTGCTGAACATTGTGGAAGCTTAAAATCCTTGCTTCTCTCAGAAGCGACCTTTAACAAATTTGTTTCTCAGACATCACAGGATTATACTGAATAATATTTGGTCCAACAAAAGTCACATAATAGATATGATATATTCACATTGGTGCATATATTGATGGTCACAGATGTGATGTTTTATGCTAAACTCAGTTATTTGTTAATGAGCTTTAGTTCAAATGCTACTTCATTCCTTTATAAGATCAAGGTAGATGATGAGGTTGTGGGTTTTTAAACTCACCAAAGTGTAACTTACCAACAACAACATGCTTTGAAATCCCAAATTTTGGGGGTCAGCTGTGGATTCTGAATAGATTAGTTAGGGTCAGCCACATGTATTCTTGTTTTCTATTCTATTATATTTGAAGTCATATTCTCAGTCACTTCCTTAATTGATAAGTCATCTTTTATTACTTCTACTAATGTTATGCTACGTCATCCTCTATTTTTTATAGTTCTCTCAACTTGGTCCAACTCACTTTTTCTTACTCTTGCATTAATCGCTCTCCTTTGAACATGACCTAACCATCTTAAATGACTCATCTTTTCATCAATAGGAGGTATACCCCTCTCTTAAAGCAGATTTTCTCATTTCGTATCCCATCTTTTTTGTGTATTTCCACTTATTCTCATTCTAGCTACACTCATTTTATGAATATGTTGCTTCTTAATAGCCTAATGTTTGGTACTATAGAGCATAGCTGGTCATATAGTCTTATAAAAATTTCCTTTAGACTTAATAGGTATTCTATGATCACACAATATTCCTGATGCACTTCTCCACTTTATCCACCCTCCTCTCATGTTATGATTCACATTCTCTTTAGTCTCTCTATATTTATGAATTATTGATCCAAGATTTTTTTTTGATAGGTAAGAAAGTAATATTATTGAAAATAAAGAGAAAAAAGAATGCAAAGTGTTCATGATAATGAACAAGGAACAACACATAAACAAAGAAAAAAAAGGAATCAATAAACTAAACCAAGAGATAAAAGAAATTCAGTAAGGGAAGAACAATTCGAGAGACCCCAACACCGAAACCAATCAAAAAGTCCACTAGCACAGATCAATCAACTAAGCCAAACAATTCTCAGAATCCTCAACTAATCCACAACAAACAGCCTGGAACCAAATTCCAAACATCGGAATTATGTTTCCCATGCCATTGCTGCCAACTAAATAATGAGTCAGTAATAGAACCTGGCTCTTGCTCTTTAGTATCTCTTGGCCATCAAGTCTTACCACACCTACGTCTATATTTCTACTTTACTAAATTTACATTCCATGCACTCTATTTTAGTCCTGCATAATTGAAAGCCTTTAGATTCTATAGTGTCTTGCCAAATTTCTAACTTGGCAACTCGCTTCTAGTTTCATCCACTGAAACTAAAACATCTACAAAAAGCATAGACGTGTAACTTACTACTAATAATAAAAAGAATCTAGACTTGTTATTTGATTTCATAGTCAAGATTTGTTTCAATTGGGGATAAATCTTCTCTATTTTGATTGAAGAGCTAACTCAAGCCTGACTTCCTTGGGATTATGGAAATTTGAACACCCCTTTCATGTTTGCAGTCTGATAGCTTTGGGTCAATGCTTCATAGGCTGATGATTTATGAAATGTTTTGTATTTACTAATCTTAGCAAGATTTAGATTTTAAGTAGTTAATTCTTAATATTTGTATAATTTTTCTAAAAAAAATTTCTTGTCAACCTTTTCTTTTTGCACCTTTATCCTTTCTTTGCAGATGCTCTCATCTAAGGACATCAATTTTGTGGGTTACACGTATAAGAACTTTGAAATTGTCAATGATTATCAAGTGCCTGGGATGGGTATGTCTCTTTTTCTCTAAGTTATTTTTGTTAAGTGGGCTTGGTGGAGGTGTCAGTTCTGGGTATTTCTGTACATGTTTAACTTGTCTGACGAATAATGATATATCTTGTGTTGTGGAGGCTCTATGTGTCGTTGGATGTAGTAACAACAAAAGCCTTAGTCCTAAAACTTGGGTTTGTTATTCATCCTCAACCTGCAATTGGAAACATAATTCACTTAAAAAAAATTAATTAAAAAAAAAAAAAAAACTTACCAGTCTGGTTTGTTATTGGGAATACACTATACTGTCTGGTTGTCTAAATAGGCTGTGTTATCTTCAAACAACGTGCAGGAATGATGACTTCGGCCATTTTCTTGTGCTGGTTCTCTTGTATTCCTAATTTTTATTAGGCAAATACTTTTTTCTATAGCTGATTTTATTTTTCTTTCCTTGTAGCTGAGTTGAAGAAGAAAACCACCAAACCAAAGAGGCCAACTATCAAGTCACTTTTTGGTAGGCTTATTTATACCCATTTACACCTTTCAATAGTTGCACACATTTTTTTCTTCTTCTTTTTTTTTTTTAATTATCTAAAACAGTATTTATTTAGTTGATTGGCATTTTTATCCATGACTAAGAGTATTATATTTGTTTTTCTTACAACAGAAGGTGAATCTTTGTCAGATATATCTGAGGTATCTGAAACGTCTTCAAATCATCAATCTGTACATGGAAGTTTCTTGAACCTCTTGCCTCCCCAACTAGAAATATCTAAAAAACGGAATGAATCCCACTAACCCAGACAAGTTTCATCTGATGAAGAGCTCCAGTCCTTTAGTCAACTCATTTTGACTTTTAAGTAATGAGGTGTAATTTTTGGGTTCTGCATTTGGAGTCAAGTGTGGATATATCGGCTTGGAATTTGAGGTTTGTTTGAAAACTCAAGCTTTAGAGTGTGAAGAAAGGCTGCTGGTTTTGAAGCAACTAATCAGATTTGAGCCTGCTTGGATAAGAATCCCATTAATGATATAAAAAGGTTAAAGAAAAAATGAAAAGTAAATACTAATTCGTTACTATTGACATGTATTTGGCTGTTTTTTTTTTGTCAATGTGTTAAATGCTGTACAAATACACTCCATCAACTCATTTCCATGTAAACGTTGTGTATTTTTATCGGATCTAATGATAACAAAGTATATTTTTTCCTCGTACAAGCTGTTTGATCGTATGCTTTTTGACACGATTGTGCTGGACAACTTGAAGTAGTCTTGTAATGAAAAATGTGGGGAGGTTTGTATTGTTCATAAAGATGCTGGTTAGCTCCTTTTGATGTGTTATGCTTCCAAATTCATTATCGACACTTTTGTTGGCAGTGAATCCTTTTTGTAACAAGGCAATGTACTCAATGAGAGAAGAAAAAGGGAGAAGGGGGAAACAACAGGAAAAAGACGGTTATAAGCTTTGATTGACTCTAGATTATGAGATTACCATGATGTTTCTTCATCTTCAATTTCTTCCTGCATGTTAAGAAATACCTCAGTTCACAAAATCTTTGTTCATAATATTTGACCTTTTTAAAAAAAATTTAAAACCTACTCCTAGTCCAACCCTCATTGAAAATTTCGGATGAGTAGAATTATCATTGTCAAGGATACACAAAAATGAAGCATATGGACAAAATGCTAGGGTAAAAAACACAAAAAAAGAAAAGAAAAAGAAGCAGATGAGCTTTCTTTATGAACCTTGTTTTTTCCCAGTAGTATGGTATATAATGGTAAAATGGAAGCGTTAAAATTTTTTAGGACTCTTCTTTGACAACAAAATTTTCAGAGTTATATGAAAAGTGTAATTGTTACATTTTAAAATTTTTTAGGACTCTTCTTTGACAACAAAATTTTCAGAGTTATATGAAAAGTGTAATTGTTACATTTCAATTGAAAAGCTTCCTTATCATGGTTTAAGAGTTCTATTGACCTTTCATTAGCCTATTATTCATGACGAGGTAGGCAGCTCGCATACATGAAGAGGAAAAGAGAGGGTCTTCCTTGATATTAAGGTGTCAAGGTGATCGAAGGTCACATCACAAGTGGAAGCAATCGATGTTTTGGTTGAGCAAGGTCATACGTTTATGGTTTCAAATTCATGCAACTCAGTGCTACAATATTAGAACTTAATGCTAAACAAAATTTGATAAAATCATAATTTATTTCTTGTAAACTGGGTTTATTTATTATTAAAAAAAAAAAAAAAATTTGACATTTTCTTGTATCGTACTGATGTCGTACCTATCATGTTATGTTGTAATTTTTCAGATTTTGCTCATGTCATGTTGTTGTACCCGTACCCTTATCAGTGTTTGTGCTTCCTAGCATTTTCTACAATTTTTTTGGTCTAGAATTCTTAACCGCTAGTAAAACATATTATGGCCAGTGCAATTGGAAATCGATATGCATTTGCTAATGAGACACGCTGCTTGTGAGTGATTGGAATAGGAAGAAGTTGTTTATACTAAATAAACAAGCTTAAGCCTGATTTCTGGATGTACATGATAAACAATCCATATTTGAGTAAGCCTAAAAGATTGATTATGTGTGAGTGGAATTTCAAATGACATGTTATTATGTGCACCTTAGAATTAGATCCATAAAAATTAAAATTTGATCATGAAATGAATATAGTCCATTTCTTTATGAAATGGAGAGGATCCAGGCCTGTGAAGAATACTCCTTAACAAAGCTTTTATGATACATCTAGACCCATTAATGATTGAAATCTCAAAGAAAAAGAAATGTAACTCACTAACATTTAGATTATATCATTTTATTGTCAAATTTCATTTTGGATTTGAGCTTGACCAATTGGACTAAGTTTTCTTCTGGGAACATTTCAAGGGATGTAGATGTAGTAATACACCAATAATCACAATGACAGCCAAAAAAAGCAAATCATTCCAAAGACAATCTCACAGTCCCAGGTCATGGTTTTGATTGAGTCATCATGGTTGGCCTATAGTACGTATCTATGTAACTGCCATTTGTCAATAATGCCCACTCAGAGTCACAATCATCTTAAAAATAACTGATAACTACTACTTTTTTAGTATATTTTTTCTTAATTGATTATTGAGTTAATCAAAGTTCTTAATATTCGTGATTGACTTATTCTTTAATTTTTCTTTTTTCAGATAAAACGACAGCAATGATGGCACATAGACAGATATTTGTCTGGCCAGGAAAGAAAATGTTGAGTGTATAAGGAGACAACAAGTTTATGTTAGTGCATTTTGAAATATGCTTTCGAGGAGTGGTTGGATATTTCACTTAGATGGTTTTTTGGTTATATTAAAAGGTTAAATTTTGTTATACACTTATCAGTGCATATAATCTGTACATACATTTAAGATTTTAGTTAAAACTGTGAAAGTTTAAATCGTGTTATATTTGTGTACAATAATGAGTGCATGATAATTATTACTCACATTATAATGTTAATTTCTCCTATACAGATAATCTCTTATCTTTGCATTGGTATTGATATGGAAAATCAAAAGTGAAAAACATATGCAAGTTTCCCCGTAAGCCTGAATTTTTGTGCAACTCCTATACCTCTTAAGTGCTAAAAGAAGGAAGCAAACCCCTTAGACCCTGTGTGTGCAATTACTTCTGCATTTGGCATACACTGTCTGTCTGTCTCCAACTCCAATTTGTTCTCTAAACCAGGCCACTTCACCAGTATGTCAAATTGTATATAAAAAAGAGGAATACTATAGCTATGAACTATTTTACAATATTTTTACAAAATGCTGATGTAACCAATTCTTTATTGGTTTTTATTTAGACCTACCATTAGTATCACGTTTTCATTTACCAATAATTATTCATCACATCAATAATTTGTAAATTTTTTGTAAAATACTTTGTATCTCTAGTATTATTTTATAAAAAAATTCTAAAAATAATACAAATTTTAATGTGGTAACGAATGTATTTAGAGGATGTCAACAACGTAATAAATAAATATTAGATTAATTTTTTGTGATAGGTAACACAATTGTTTGTAATTCTTTGCAGGGGTGGCTCCACATAGTAGTCAGGTGGTCGACCACCCTGACTTCTAAAAAAAAAAAATCATATACATAATTATATTTAAGGACAAAGTTTGAATACAAACTTAATTGTAGTCTAATGCTATAAGTTCCTTTAAAAAATTAATGTTGCTATATATTTTAAAAATCAAACCATTTGATTGCATGTTCTTTACGCTCTTAATACAGATGTCAAATTTTGTGCCAATGAGATATTATTTACTATATGATCCATAAGTTTATTTTTTATGCATAATTTTATACTACAAAAACTTGTAATTTATATTATTAATTGATGACATAGCTATTGATCTTTAATTTTATATAAATTTTCAAGCACAGAGGATATAAGAAGAAAATGTAATCTAATTGTAGATTTGTCAAAATTCACATCCAATAAAAAAATATTAAGTAAAGTTGTAACCTTAGGCTACAACCAAGTTTATGGCCAAACTTTGTCCTATATTTAAATTAACATGTTTTGTCTACTCTAAAAAAATATTCACCATCCTAACTTGATAATCTCAAGAATTTAGATTCAATAAAAATAACAATAATGCTAGAGATACAATAAATGTCACAACAATTTCACAAATTTTCAAAATTAGCATTCGAACTCATGCATGGGCTTTCTTTAATCTCTAATTTAAATATTTTTGTATGCTAATGTTGGAATTATTGTGACATTTTATTGTGTCTCTAGCATTACTTACAAAAATAATCTTGACCCCCCAAACATAATTCTTAACCCCTTAAACAAGAAATAAAAATAAAATTTCAAATAGCAATAATAATGAGAGCAAATAACATTAAAAATAGCCAAAAAAACAATAAGATTAGACCAAACAACAACAAATGAACAAAATATTCAACAAAAGCTCATTCAAAAATGAAAAATAAAAACTCTTAATCATTCAGATATGTAAGTCATTCAAACCATTCCATAAAAATAATTAAATAATTCATAATTTCATTTTCCTAAATAACGGTACCAAGAGAGAGGTTGTGGCCTTGAGTTCTCCTCGGTGATGTTGGGAGCTCTTCTCCTCAATCATAACATGCATGTATCGTTCGTTGCTCCCTCTCACTTTCTCAATTTTTTTCTTCTCTATTGTCATTTCAAACTTTTTCTAACTCTCAACTTAGCATTTTTAGTTCGCACTTAATTTCTCATCAGTTTCTTTTATAGAAGTAAATTGTAAAATTTCATGTATTTTTAAATATTTTTTTTAGCGATGTTGATATATTCAAATTCTCTTTTTATTAGATTTTGTATGATTTAAGTTTCTTAATAACCACCCTAGAAAAATGACTCTTTAGTATCACAAAAGAGATGAATATGTAGAGAAGACTGATCATGTAATACGTGCATCATCATGAAGGCATATAGTTATGTAAGCATATGTAATGCTTTTGCAAGTTTGTTTGGGTCTGTCATCTGTGTTGTTATCATAGGTAGGAGTTTATAGAAAAATCCAGGACCGCTTGGACAGTTTCGGCTAGTTTTGACGACTTGACCCTACTAAATACAAGTTCCACCAAGACTATGGATTGGCTTATATGGAACTAGAGAAAAGTCGTGCTATCCTGCTAGCACAAAGCTTATAGACAAAATTGAGGAGAAATCTTTCATATAGAGTGAGACTGGACTTATGCTGAACCCCATTTCCTTTAGGAGATTCGCCCAAAGTATTAGAACTTCGTACTTGTGTGTGTTTTTTTCATCCTACTCTATGTAATCTTAAATAGATCTACTTTGGCATGCACATTTCTAGATCTAGAGTTATGGCATATATAAAACAAACAAAATTAAGAATTTTAAAAGTTGGGATAATCACATAATAAACCTTAGAGTTTGATCTTGATCTAAAATTAAATTTTGAAATTTCAATTGCATATGCTCACCTTATGTCATAATAAACCGTAAACTTTATTATTTTACCGCAAAGTACACAAGAGTCAAGACAGCTCGGGATTCTGTCCTATATCTCTTGAGCTTCTGCATTAATGAAAATCATTTGATTATGTTTATATGCAAACTGGATTGAATCTTTACCGTACCATGAAAGGAAATGAGTTTAACTATATGAAGAAGCAAGGAAATGTACTAACTACAAAGAAAATAGGGAGAGTTAAGGGAGGAAAGAATTTTCTGTTAGAAAAATATTATTGCTTGCATAGTTTTTAACAATTACACAAACAAATATATACAAGCTTAACAAAACCAAAACCTATAGCTCTTTTCATAAATTGAAGTTTTACAACAAAAATTACAATCTTAACAAACTAGCAATGCTTTTGTATATCTTGCTATCATTTTTTCCTTGTTTTGTTTGAATTAAACGACTTCCTACTTGATGTGTGGTACATTTTGAAATTGTAATGACATAAAAAATTACTAACTTGTTATTAGTTTCCTCCAATATTTCAATAATTTTTTTTTTTTTGTAAAATTTTTAAATTTTGTTCTATTTTATAGACAAAATAGAAAGACAATAAGATTGGGTGTAGTGATTTGATCATTCTATATGTGTTTACAAATTTGAAAATTGCATAATATGGTGATTGATATAGATAGGCATATTTCATGCCTACTCAAGAATGAAATTATCATTTTGATACAATAAAAATGTAAATATCCTTCACTTATTTTTTTCCATTCTTGATTGTCTTTTATTATTATTAGTATTATTTCCTTTTGTTGAACTTTGTTTCAATTGTTGCAAAAACAACTAAATATGAGCAAGAATATCATATTTCAAATAAATTATTTCTCATAAAAACTTTAGAAAAATGACATCAAAATTTCATTATACTAAAATAACTAATATAACAAAATAAATGTATTTATCCTATTATTATTATTTTCAATTACATAGAATAAATACTACAATGTTAATTCTCCACACATGTATATACAAGTCACTTAAAGGAGTTAGGAAATTTAAATAATTAAGATTAATTTTAGTGAATTCACAAATATTTAATTTTGATATTTTTGTTTCTTATATAAAATTTATACTATAAATTCATTTAATATAAATAATTAATGCACAACTATAAATAATAATTGATATATGTATTTACTTTATTAGCTAATTCAATAAGCTAATACTTTGATCATAAATGTACCTTTTTGTTGGGTTGGAAACCTAAATAAAAAGAATCTCAATGAATGCACCACATGATAGAGCTTTATGCTCTCCCACATGATGTTATATATATATATATATATATATATATATATATATATTGAGAACTCCTAGTGTTTTTTTTCTATTCCCTATCAATGATAGTGCATGTGTGAATTACCACTTATTAAGTTTTTAAGTTTTAATTCATTAGATTCTCAAAAAAAAAAAAAAAGTTTTAACTCATTACAGGTTGTTTTTACATTTTTTTTCCCAAACGAACAGTTCATATTCGTAGTGATAATTAAGAGGTTGTTAGGACGTGATCGTTTTGTTGTAGATATGGACTAAATGCTATTGACATTTTGAGCACTTAGTTAATTGTTCTTGAAGAATTTTCTTATGTGTTAGGATTTTAAATTTTAATCTAAAAGATTATTTGTGGGAGAGTAATTTTTTTTTTTTAGTTTATGTTTAAATCTTATGGAGTTTAGATCCTTTTTTTTTTGGAAAATTGAATGAATTACTAAATATTTTTTATGATTTTGAGACTCAATTTAATTGTTTTGGGGATTTTCATTACGGGTTAAATATAGACTTTATGAATTGAAATTTTTGAGCATTACATTATATGGAAGTGGTTCCAACTTGACGGAGTCAACCTGAGATAATTCAATGTCTATATATATTTCTGGTTGGCCAGTCATAGATCAAATAAGTTAAAACTATGGAATGATTCTTGCGTACGTACAGAACTCAAAGATATTTGATTTATTTCAGAAATTTTATATGAATATTTCATATTTAAGGTTTATGTATATTAGTTTTTAATAAAATCATTTGAATTTTAGCTATATTGAATTAAGTTTCTGGCCTTAGTTGAGTCACCAGGTGTTCTTGTGTACATGGTAGTCTTTGGGAAGCCATTGCTAAGAGATTACAAAACAAGCTTACTAAAGCATGATGTTAAGTTTAGTTATAACTAGAGTTAATTAAGCTATCATTGAAGTTCATTTAAGTATTAAATTTTCGCTAAGATGATTCACAAAAAAGCAGAAAATTCAGCACCTGAGACATCAAACTCGGGCAAAGCCCCCACAAGTATATATAACCTTGATTTCTCACCAATAATTTATCTTTACTGGTCGGCCAAAATCCTAGCAATGTAGCAAGAATGATCATCATCTGAAAATGAAATTACCTTTATTTATTTAACAGGTGGAATTAAATTAATTACCAATATTTGTTTTCTAAGCCATGTCAAGTGTCAATTCGACTTGGTAAAGTGACTTATGGGGATTTCCATCTTAACCGGTAGAACTAACAGGAAATATGGCATTGTCATGAAAGAGGTTTTCTAACAAATTAATAAACTTATCTACTAATTAAAAGTTGGTATTATTATAGTGATAGCAGTTATATAGTGGAAGAGCTTACCGGAAACGCACATCTAACTTTCTAATTTCCAGGTAAATTGAAGAAAGAGATAAGCTGCTTAATAAGACTCATTCAAACTAATCGAAATAATTAACATACTAATTAACTAGTCTAACTAGATTTTTCTAACCTCTTTGTGTGAAATTACACATTGCCTTCCTCATAACTATATGGCACTAAGTAATATTTATTAGAAACATTATGGTCAAAAAGGTTGAAAACTTGAAACTCATTGTAGACTCGTATACTTGTAAATCAAACATAATAATTTTACTTTTAATGCAAATAATACTATTTTAAGATTTACTATTATGATTTTTAATTCTTGCTTTCACTATCTCCCTCTTTTCTCTTACACTCTGCAATACCAACGTGTCAATATAGAGATATAAATAGTATCATTCCCTGCATCTTAATCATGTGAACCAGCCCCAATAATTGGATATTCTATCCCGTATAAAAAAGTATAACCCTTCTATTTCATGCCAAAAGAAATTACTCAGCTTTGTATTTCAGGTGATTAACAGTATTATTTGACACACATGGGCTATTATTTACAGTTGTGATAATAAATGATATAATGGGTTAGTTACTTCGTACCCATTTTATAATGCCCTTGTTCTCAAAAAATAATGCCCTTTAAAATTTTTGTCTTCTTCATTCTTCTAGAACCCTAGACCTCCAAAATTCAGTGAAAAATTTTGTTACACATTAGTTATTGTATAATTTGTACATATTTTATTTTGAAATCGTGTTTTTAAAACACGATTTCACAATCAATCTTGTTTAAAAAAAAAAAGACTTTAATTCATGTAACAATGCATGTAAGTGAATGTATAATAAGAAGTGTGTGAATATCATTACTTAAAATTCAAATGCTACCAATATGTTTCTTGAAAATCTTAAGTTAATAATTTGAAAATAGCTACCAAATTGACGTGGGTAATTTGGCTTTTAGCAACTTATGTTTTTCTATGTGTCTTGGTTATGCCGGCCATCCTCTGGCATTAAACTAGTGCCATTATTATGTTATGTCACAAAGACCTTTTCTTGTGTCATCTCTTTGGTCATCATCCAAAGTTTTCGCCTTTAAAAATGGTCTTCACCTCTCCCAAAATCCCCTCCCACCACTTCACCATCTTTGCCCTCTCCTAGCTAGCTTAATATCTCTCTTTCATTCTCAAGTATTATAGCCTATAACTTTCACTTAATTTCCCTAATGAGAGCAGGACCTGAAGTTATTCAGGGTGCTTTGGATATGATCCAACCCCATCATGAACCATGGGACTACCCCACTAATATTGGCTTCCCAACTCCACCCTTCAACCCTTACCAGCTCAAGCCTGTTATGGCAAACCGTTGTGTGAACTTGGAGCGCAACGAGCTCTCTGAGTGGGTGGAGCAAATAGCAAAGCAACTCATAGAGGACTTACCTGATCAGACTGAGAGTAGCATAGATATTTTGCACTCTGACACAACCTCTCAGGACAAATTTGTCCCATCAATTCTTGGAGACTTTAGGCCAAGAAAAGCTGCAAGAAGAAACTACGATGACACCATTGGAAGCGAGGTTCAATGGACCAATGAGCCTAATCAAGTTTCTGATCATCATGCAAGGAATATAAATAGAGGGTTAAGTAGGTTAGATGAGCATGGCTTATCCCTAATAACCCTACTTCTTGAGTGTGCGGTTGCAATCTCAGTTGACAATCTAGGTGAGGCACATAGAATGTTACTTGAGCTAACACAAATTGCCTCACCTTATGGGGTTTCATGTGCTGAGCGAGTTGTGGCCTATTTCGCTAGGGCCATGTCTAGCAGGGTAATCAACTCATGGCTTGGTATAAGTTCTCCTTTAGTCAACTACAAAAGTATTCATTCAGCTTTTCAAGCTTTCAACAACGTTTCCCCTTTCATCAAGTTTGCACACTTCACATCCAACCAAGCAATCCTTGAGGCATTCCACCGCCGCGATAGGGTTCACATTGTTGACCTTGATATCATGCACGGCTTGCAATGGCCAGCCTTATTTCACATCCTTGCCACGCGAATGGAGGGCCCTCCGCACCTTAGATTGACGGGGATGGGCACGTCAATGGAGATTTTGGTGGAGACAGGAAAGCAGCTTTCGAGTTTCACTAAGCGGCTTGGAATATCATTTGAATTCCACCCAATTTTGAGGAAGTTTGGAGAAATTGATGTTTCAACGGTGCAGGTTCGGCGCGGAGAAACTCTAGCCGTGCATTGGCTTCAACATTCCTCATATGATGCTACTGGACCTGATTGGAAAACAATGAGACTACTAGAAGAATTGTCACCAAGAATCATCACATTGGTTGAGCAAGATATTTCACATGTTGGGTCTTTTCTAGACCGTTTTGTTGGGTCACTACACTACTACTCGACCATTTTCGATTCCCTTGGAGCAAATTTGCCTATTGATGACCATAATAGACACAGTGTTGAGCATTGCCTTCTATATAGGGAAATCAACAACATATTGGCAATAGGAGGGCCAGCAAGAAGTGGGGAGGACAAGTTTAGGCGTTGGAAGAGTGAGCTTGCAAGAAGAAATTTTCTGCAAGTGCCCATGAGTGCAAATTCTATGGCTCAAGCACAGTTGATATTGAACATGTTCCCTCCTGCTCATGGATATAGCCTTGTCCAAGGAGAAGGGACACTCAAGATTGGGTGGATGGAAACTAGTCTGTATACTGCTTCTGCATGGACGTCAACTGCTTCTAGGTAGCTGCTAATGAGAGCGTTTTTTTTTTTTTTTTTTTTTTTTTGTTGGTATACAGAGCTCAAATGCACTATAATCCAACTAGGGAGCTGTGAAAAGTAAATTTATGGGCATAGAATATATACTTTTTGAAAGGGAATATTTTGGTCGGAATGCAAATAGAAAGTATATTTATGCCATGGCCCCTAAAGTTTTGCTTTTGTAGTTACTAAAAGTGTATAACCATTTGTCCACAATATGTGCCCGTTGGATTGCCCGTTTCCTGGCGTCTGCGTTTTGGTTCTGAGGTTTTCTCTTTTTTTTTTTTTTTTTTTTTTTTTGGTTCAGCCCGCATTTGTTGACTTTTGTACAGTGAACAGTGCATTCGTGCACTGTTTACGGACCTACAAATTCCACTTTTCAGTAATTTTTTCATTAAAAATGGGTCCCACAGCACTATTCACACATTTAAAAATTATTTTGCTACAGTGTTTTCAGTTTCAGTTTTCAGTTTCAGCAAAAATAAGCTCAATCCAATAATCAGTTTTCAGTTTTCATTTACATTTTATGTTCGTAGTCTGTGTCTTTATACAATAATTAGCATCTTAGCGCTTACATTAACTACTTCACAGTGCACTCCAGGCAATACTGCTACGATGCTCTCTCTCAAAAGCTTTTTAAGAAACTAAGATGTATTCTGAAAATTTGACTTAGACCTCGTGGTTGATTTATTGCTATGATCCTAACAACTTTTGAACTATTTGTATATGAACCTCTTCATGAACAACTCGTTTGTGATCACAATCAAAACTTTTGACCGACTCTAAGAATCCTCCTTGGAGATTTGATTCACTGCAACGAACGTCACTAGGATGAAGGCTTTGTAGTTTCAAGATCTTTCATCACTCAGAAACACAGTAGAGTATATATGTCTATATACTCTTTATACTCATGGGTTGGAAGGTGGAGGCTTTGATGTTCAAGTTGTGTTGTTCTCAGAAAAATGCCTTAACAACCGTATGAAGTTGTGTATAGTAGGCCCTTATATAGGCTTTCCAAACACCGACTTCGTTAAAATGCATTACTCATAGAATCCCTGATTTTCAATTAACCATGTCGATGTTGAAGGGTAGTCGTAAATCCACTTTTGATCGATTAAGAAACGATCGCAAGTCTGACAAAACCTAGAGATTTCGATCAATCAAGAGACGATCAAGTGAAAATTGAAATATGTACAAAGTATCTTCTTTGAGCTGCTGCTTCACACTCTTCAATCTTGAACATTGAATGATTCATTACAGACTTAAGAATTATTACATTGTCATGGAATTTGCCAACTAAAAACCTAACGATCTACCCCTTTGGCACTTCTATGACAAAATTCAAATTTCAAAATGAACATGTCAAGTGATATTTGGCAACTCAGCAACTTACAATAATCTTAGATCATAGAACACAAAGATATTCAATCAAACAGAAGCCTCTATCAAACAAAAAAAAATATTCCCTTTATCCCAAATTATTTGGCCTGTATTTTATTTTAGTTCTTGTTTGAAAAGTCAAAAGCTACTAATTTATTAGCATTCCCATTATGCCCCTAATTTATCTCAATAGCATTTTTTCTGTTGTTGAAAATATTCAAATTTTAAAATTGTAATAATAAATAATAATTAATAAAAAAAAAAAACCATTCAACAATGAAAACTCAGCCAATTAATACATGATGTTCTATAGGTATTGTTTAACGCCAATAGAGCTTGTAGTGTCTAACACTAATCCTATTGAAATTTGATTTGAAGATAAGATTGAATTTGGGTTTGGGTTTGGCTTCTGAATATTACTCTTAAATTGCTTGGTGCTAGTTCTTTAATTTTTTGATAAATTAGTCGCTAATCCGTGCGATGCATGGGAAAGCTATTGAGTATGACTTATTATTTTATATGAATGTTTTACAAATATAATTTTTGTAACCTCTTTAGTCACATATTAAGATTCCAATCTTAAAAATTTGATATGAAACATTAAATTACTAACTTTCTTTTTGTTTTAGCATTAACGTTTTCTTGGAAAATATCAATCAAACAAAAAATTAAAAATTAAAATTAGTATTCAATAATCCAATAAATGTTGCGATGTAAGTTTTTTTTTTTTTTTTTTAATTTTTAAATACCAAGTATTTTAACACACATGGGAAGAGAGGAAGAAGTCTTAAAGTAACTTATAGTGGTGTATATTCAAAATGATTTAACTCTTGGATATATAGATTAATAGTCAGATATCCAATATGTCATACATATTACTTATATATGACTATTATTAAGCCAAATGATATAATTTAATGAATTTTATTTATTACAATATTTCAAAAAAGAAAATCATAATAAAGTGATCAGATTGGTTATTGAGGAAAAAATAATTCACATTTTGGGTTTTCTTGTAAATAAACAAATATATTAGTATATTTATAATTTTATAAATCATGAAACTTCTCCACTGCCAAGTCCAGCAACCTACTCATGTGATACCACATTCCAATGCTTTTGCTTTTTATATTTCCTTGTCTCATTTAGTCATCTCACTATACCAGTTTGAAAACTTACAAAGTACAGATGCAAGCCTTCAAGAACCAAGAGGAATGCTTCATTGTCCATCCCAACCCATGGCTGAATTCTTTCCTCTACTTTTTTTTTCCCTCACAAATCATTTAGTAGCAAATCTGAAGTTTTATGTTTGATCATTGATGTGAGGAAAAATAAACACGGAACGGAATTAAGAACATTGATTTGAAAACACGGAGTGTCTCGCTACTGCCACTACGGCATCATGGTAGAGTTGAGGAAGAAGGAGACGATAGAGTTTGTGGAGCAAAGGAGTTGGACTTTCTTTTTAAAACAAATTGGAGGAAGCTGATGTAGAGAATCGTGTTTGAAGGAAGAGAAGGGTAGAGAAGAGAGAGTAGGGTTATGGTAGGTTTTGATTCTTGGAGATCTCTGTTGGTTTGTGGGTATGGTGGGTTTTGATTGAGGAATTTGTGGGTATGGTGTCTTTGCCGTGGGACTGAGGAAGGAGATCTGCCTTGGGTTTGAACGTTGGGCGAGCTAGTAGAGGAGGAGCGTTAGGTTGGGGGAGCTGGTAAAAGAAGCTTAAGGTCTGCATTTTGGAGAAAGAGAAGGCAAAGCGTATATCAAAGTTGGGTTTATGGTTTTTTTTTTTTTTTAATATTGTGCTGATATGGAAAATTGTGGGAGTTTCAAAGGATTCAGTTATATATATATTTATATTTATATATATATAAAAGGACACATCAATGCAAGCCAAATCAAAGTTTATTTTATTAAATAATTTGAAAAGCACATTGGATCTCATGTTACAAGTAACATTCCATAACATTCCAAATAATATTAGTACATCTAGCCTCTGTTTGGATACCAATAAAAATTAAAAATTATTTCACTATTCAACTTATTTTTGTTATTATTCATAGGTTCCACTGTATTTTTTAATACTATTCATGGACCTCATTGTACTATTTCAACTAACTTTTATCTTTATTTATAATATTTTCAGCAATAAGTTTTCAGTTTCAGCAAAATAAGCAGTATCCAAACAAACCCCTAGTATAAGTTTTAATCTAACGTTCTTTTAGCATTAACGTTTTCTAGAAAATTGTTCATTTTTTAAAGAGTATTTTCTAAAAAATTGTCTCATTTTCCAGTGTTTGATAACAACCTTGAAAATGAGCTTGAGAATGTTTTCTGATGTTTGGTATGCAATTTTTTTAAAAAATATTTCTTGTATAATTTAAAATATGTATATTATGTAAACTAACTAATGTAATTGTAGGGATATTGGGCCCAAGAGTCCATTGTCTATGTATATATTGGGCCTAAGGCTCAAGCTGAGGACTAGAGGTCTTCTGAGGATGAGTAAATATTGTCAGAGGAGTCCGTGTTAGTAGATGAAAGTAGTTTTGATCACAATGGCCCTGAAGGGTAGTTCGAGGATGAATGCCTCCTCGGCTAACCCAAGCCGAGGTCTGTGGAGGTGGTCTACCGTTCGGGGAGATGTTCCATGAAATTTTGCTAGCACGGATAAGCATCGCGGAAACGAAGGACAGAGGAGAGTCCTAAAATATCTAAGGAGAAAGCTGTTACCACCACGTTAAATACTATGTAGCTAACTCTCTCGCCGCATTAATGTGGAAGTAATACCTGAACGATAGCCTTCAGTCTTATAACTACTACCTAAGGACTTTGGGAATGGGCTGATAAGACAAGTATCAAGATCAACCAATCTAGTTTGCATGTGGAGGGTAGAGATGAAAAAGGAAAATGGTATAAAAGAGGAGGAAAAAGAAAGAGAAGGGGGAGACGAGAACACCAAGAACCAACTTTGTAATCAAACCTGAAAGAAATATATAAGAACTGATCTTCTCGGACTGTGCCGAGGATGATTTTCTTCAGCATAAACCTGTCTAGTTTCATTCTCTTGCCATCTGGATCTACTTTAATGTTTGTCTAGTTCATTAAAGCCCAGTTTTCCAACACATCCTCTACAAATTCATTATTTTGGGTTTTTTGGGCCGAAGTCCATCCACCTTTTGGGCTAAGGACTCAAATCTAGTCCTTATAGTAATCATTATAAATAAAAAACCAAGAATGAATTTGGTCTTCATACAAAAATTTTGACAATAGATATAATCAAAATTAATTAATTGTCAAATTTTCATGATCTCTACCACTCATCTTGCTCATATATATAAACAATAATGTACGTACACACATACACACATCATTGCATAGTATCTGCCAAAAAATATATATATATTTGCCAACAAATGCAATTTTCCTAAACAATTATCATTCATTATATAACAATATTATTAGTCTACGGTAAAGATTATCCCATGTAAAAGCAATGTACTATGTTTAAAATTTTCATCTTTTAATTCATCAATTTTTCTTCTTCTTTTTTTTTTTTTTTTTTTTTAATTTTATTTTTTTGCACTTTATGTAAAGTAACTTCTACCTGGAATCCATCAAACTGAAAATTTCTTAGAGAAAAAAGAAAATCGAGCTTGAAATTCAAAGCAAAGAATTGAGATTTTGGTAGAGAGGTATGAAATAATTACCACTACAAATTTGTTCTCCTTTGCAAGTTGGAGCTATTGACCGATCAGTGAAGGAAAAAAAAAATCTAATTAGAAAATTGTGTTATAGAGGGGAAGAGAAACATGGAGAAAAGAGAGAAGAGAGACAATTAGAGAGAGAAATCGATGGGAAGAGGAGAGACTAGAGTTAGTGATAGTAAGAGTGTGAGGAGAGAAAAAGTAAAGGGAAGAGAGAAAAAGTGAGAAAACTTACCATGAGAAAGAGAAGGCGCTAAAAAATTATGTTTCCCATAATTATAGACAATGATAATATTTATAGGAGATGTAACGAGTGAGAGAGAGATTGTTTTCCAAAATAAAAAATAAAATAAAATAAAAAATTGGAAAATAACCTATAGAAAATAAGCTTTATTTTTATTAGGGTTTTCCATTGATCAAAAATAGTTTTTCATTAACTAGGTTTTTTTTGTGCTACCAAACATTGGAAAATATGGAAAACTATCTTTACAAAAAAAATTTCAACGAAACAAACAGAGCTTAAAAAACCCATCAGCAAGCAGGATAAGGGAATTAACTTGGTCACTTGGGTCCTTGTAAGTGATGGCTAACATGTTCCCTCTCCACTTGAGTGTCAGCAGTGTAGTCGTGGAGTCCTTCACTAACTGGCAAGTTGCAAATATTGTCACCTTCTTTGATTGGTATATTATAGATTTGGTCATCGAACAGGGCCCTCAGGTCTAGCAGCCACTGCCAGTCATCTTTTTCCATTGGATCCCATATTTATAAGGCCTTGGCAAGCTCCCCGACATGGTCTTTGGGTTCTTTAAAGCCTTCTTTATCAGTCCACATGTGCTCTCTGTTGTCCCAAGAGTCTTCCCATGATCTAGCATCTCCTTCTTCAAAGAAGTCATTAGAGTAAATAGCCCAGTCTCCAATGTTTCCCCAGGGATGATAGGGATCAGTAGCTCAAAAAGCTAGTTGACAACATCGTTTTGAGTTGGCAAGCTAGACATATTCAAGTTGTATTGAAAGGGTTTGAGGACATGAGAAGTTATTGTGCCTGAAACATAGCACAGTAATTGAGTACAATACTCCCGGTTGTTTAAAAGTCTTTTAGAGTCTTATGACATTTGGTTCATTCAAGGCACATGGCCCATTTGACATAACATATTTACAAATTCACTTCCTTCCCTCGAATGGAACCATAATTTACTTCATTTCTATAGTGGGCTTCGTTCGTTTACATTTCACTCTTCTCAACTTCTCATAATGGACATATGTCAATGGTCCTTCGGTCTTGTTTATCTCTTTCATTCATTGATTATCTTGTTCTTTTATCTTCTTAATTTCATTGGTCCAAATAATGTTATTATCTCCATTGGGCTCTTAATGGGCCTACACATATCCTGAGGTTTTAGGATTTCAAAACTTCCCCACGATATGGATGGGTCCAAGAATCTCTATACAAGTTTTATGGTGCATTATTGACCTTGGGCCCCTTGTAGAAAATAGTTTTGGATGGGCCTAAGAGTTAGAATATAATATGGCATTGTGGTCCAATATCCTCTTTGGTTATATCTTTTCATTTTGGTTAGTACGAGCAAATATCAAACACATTCAATCATGGCTTCTTCCTATAAATAAGGTTCTATGGCTATATATTTATGGTTAGGATTAAAGGATCTCCTTCTCCTCCTCCTTCAAAAGGTCACACACAAGCTAGGGTGGTCCATGTTCCCAACCCAAACCGAGTGGATCCATTAGTTGGCAGGCTAGCCCATGAACATGCTTGGAACCCATTATAAGCAATGGTGTAAGCTGTGGGTTGATGATATAAAAATAGGGAACTCCAAGCTCAAGTGGAGCCCAAGCCCCTAGCCTAATACTATTTGGGGTTTCATTGGAAAAGGAGTGCGCATATGTGCAAAAGAAGAAAAAAGTGTGGCCTCACTTAAAGAAATCCTTATTAGATTGTGAACATGGAATAATGGAGTTTAAGGATGTGTTTGTTTGGAGGTGAAATAAGATGGATGGAAAACTTTTTGAGAGAAAATGGGAATGAAAACTTTTTTTGGAGTGTGTTTGGTTGGGTGGGGAGGAAAGAAAATAAATGGTGGGGACATGAATGTTTTCTCTCCGGGATCATCAAAAAGTTTTCTCTCCAAAATGGAGAGAAAATTGAAGGGAGAAAATGCGGTTGCTTAATGGATGAAAATGCCTATGTGCACTTACACATGGGCAATTTGTCTAGTTTATTTATTTATTTTTTTTCTTTTCTTTTCCTTTCCTGTATGTTGCCTTTTTTTTTTTTTTTTTTTTGATTTCTTGGGCTGTGGGTGTGTAACTTTTTTTTCTTTTTTTTCTTTTTTTAACTAGATATGATTTTTTTTAATAAATTGAGTGATTGTTTTTTTTTTTTTTTTGTCAATTTTTTGTTTTAATTGACCATCATTTTTTAATAAGGGTATATGAGTAAATTTATACAAACTCACATTTTCAATCCCTCCACTTTTCCACTCTCAATCAAATAAAAATGAGAGAAATTAAAATCTTTTCTATTCTCTCACTTTTCCATCCTTCCACTTTTTCACCTCTTCAACCAAACAAATCCTAACTCTCCCTCCTTAGAGCATCTCCAGCAGATTAGCCAAATTTTTGTACTGTTTGACTAACGAACAGTGACATTTAGCTTTTGCCTACCCACCTTTTAAATGCACTTTCCAACAGACTCTTTATCCCATTCTCTATCTCATTTAGATATTATTTCTTCATTCATTATTTATTCTTTTTTTAACAACTACATATCTTTCAACATTTTTTTATTCAACACCTAAATATTATAATAGAAAATAAGAATTTGAAGAATTACTGTTCATGAGCCCAACAAGAAACTGACTTTGCCGAATCCGCTGGAGCATCTACAGTGCACAAGTTCTCTATATTATGGCTAATATACCCGGATGGCCATGCTCCTGGAGATGCCCTTAGGAGGTTACCATTATGAGCGCCCCTTTTTATTACCAATGGTTGCAGCCTAATGTGGGCCTACTCTAAATATGGGCCCAGGAGTACGCCACCATCCAAGTGGGAGCCAGGGCGGAGAAATAAGAGTCTCTAAGGCTGTGTTTGGTTGCCGTAAAACGTTTTCCGGAAAATACATATTTTCCGGAAATGCTAATTTCTGGAAAAGGAAAATATTTATGTGTGTTTGGTTGCATTTCAAAAAATTTTTCGGAAAATATTTTCTAGTGTTTGGAAAAGAAGAAAGGAAAACACAAATCAGAAAACACAACCCAGAAAACACATCCAGAAAACCCGCCGGCGCGAAGGCGATCTCGCCGGCGCGATCGCGTTCGCGAGATCGCGATCTCGCCGGCGCGATCGCGTTCGCGAGATCGCGATCGCGTTCGCGAGATCGAACGAGATCGCGATCGCGTTCGCGAGATCGCGATCTCGCCGGCGCGATAGCGTTCGCGAGATCGCGATCTCGCCGGCGCGAACGATCGCGAGATCGACGAACGATCGCGATCGTCGATCGACGATCGCGATCGACGAACGCGCTCGTCGATCGACGAGAGACGAGCGCGCTCGTCGATCGACGAGAGACGATCGCGATCGTCGATCGCGCCGCGAGATCGACGATCGCGATCGTGCACCGCGCCGCTCGTCGGCGCGGTGCGATCGTCGGACGAGCGGCGCGATCGTCGATCGAGCCGCTCGTCGGCGCGATCGTCCCTCTCTCTCTCTGATCTGGGCTCTCTCTTCTCTCTCTCTCTCTCTCTTTTTCCGGAAGTCAAATGAAGTGAAAATGAAGGCAGAAATGATTTTCCGTGGTCAAACGGAAAATTCGTGGTCAACCGGAAATGATTTTCCGGAAAATAACGTTTTCCGTGACAGCCAAACACCGAATTTTCCGGAAAATCATTTCCGGAATTAGTTTGAAGTCAATTCAAACGCACCCTAACAAACCAACATATAGACATAGTCCGGACAAGAAAAAGCTCTATACCTCTGATATTAATGAAGGGAAAGCAGGTAGAAAGGTTCTTTTTTTTCTTTTCTTTTTTTAATGAAAATATAGAAAGGTTCTTTAAACTAAAATAACGGATTTGAAATATACCTCTTTGGTTTTACAATGAAACTATGGGGTAATGGGGTATATATTCTCTACATAACGAAAGGCCACAAACCAAGGTTGCTTCCCACGTTCTCTAAGCCCCAGCAATGAGCTGAACGTCCTCCCTTTGCTTTTTAGTATGTAGAAAGTAGAAACCACAATGCAGGAGTTTGCATAAACTTCCACAAACCAAATCCCAAGGTTTTTTCTTATGGAACCTTGGAATAATGGAGAGAGAGAGAGAGAGACAGAGAGAAAGGTGTGGCTATGGTAAAACTGTCCACCTCTTTTGAAATTTCTGAATGTCGTGTGGGCTTTTTTAGGCCGAACTACACTATAAAACCTTACGGCTAAGATTTTGGAGTCAATGAGCTGTCCACATGAGTGCCTTTTTGGGCTTATACAAAAAGCATATATGCCAACAACAATATAAAAATTTGCAAAGATCAACAAGTGAATAATTAATTAATGTGTTTCCGCTGGTGCTTATTTTATTTTTTTTGGTGGGAATGATGGCTTGTGCTTATCTAGTACAATAATATTGTTGGGTTTCCAATTGCTTCTTTGCAAACTAGCCAACCAACTTTCAAAATAAAAAAAACTAGCCAATCAAGCCTAAAAATCATGCTATGAGTTCTATGTAGACTTTTTCAGATTGTTAATTAAAGCATCTTCTCCAGCTATGGGAGTTTAACCAAATCAGTGATTGTGGAGCTAAATCTTAGTGGATGCCACAGGAACTTATTTTACTTTATTTTTCAGTTAGACAAAATAATGTCACATGCTATTAATGGAAAAGCAAAACCATTCAAACCATTTAATTGTCGAATTTTTTTTTTTTTTTTTGATAGATTTAATTGTCGAATTCTTAAGTTAGCGACAAAAGCTTATAGGGAGTACGGCAGCAAGGAAAAGATTTAAAAAAGAAAAAACAAAAAAGAGGAAGTGTAAACTACTGAACATAGTTTGAAGTCTTTTGACATTCAAAGGGCACAAAAAATCAGAATTCTTTAGACAAAACCAAATATCTCGTTCTAGGAATCCACCTCTCCTGTTTTTTTTTTTTTTTTTTTTTTTTTTTTTTTTGCTTATAATGAATAAAAGATAATGATTGGGTATATAAAAGATAATAAAGTCTATAGAGCTCTTATTGGGGAAAGCTTACCAGGGAGTCTTTTCTGAGTTCAACTCTATCTGGTTTTCTCTAATGGTCTTTTAATGGGGCAGCTTTAAGAATTTAGTCCTCTCCAGCTAGGCATATGTTGAACAGTTGACATTTAAAAGTGTTTGGCAAATTAACATACTAAGGTACCTTAAAGCTATTAGAACTGCTTGGCAACCAAGTGCTAAAATATTATAAATGACAATATATTTTGTATTTTCATGCTCGAACCCAATTAATACAATTAATGACCAAAATTTATTTAGATATTATTGTTATTATTATTGATAATAACAATAACAACAATAATAAATTATTGTTACTATTATTGTGAGTTCTAATTAGTCCAATTGATAAAATTATTTGTTCTCAAATAAGAAATTTGGCTTCAAATCCTACCTACATCAAAAATCAATTGGTGTCTTAACTTGATAATAAAAAAAAAAAAATTATTATGGAATAGACACAGTAAATTCATATCAATAGTATCTATCAAAAAATTAATATTAATATTAATATTATTGATTATTCAAGTTGATTACCCAATTCATTCCCAACCACCTCAAATAGTTCCTCTCTCTCTCTCTCTCTCTTAGATTGGCGACGACTTCCTTAAATCGACCATGGCTTTTTCAGATCAACAATGACTCTTTCTCTTTGTAATGGCTAAGTTGATTTTTTTTTTCCTCCCTAAAACAAGTGGAGAGTGAGGGGAAGAATAATGGGGGAGTGTCAAGCTGTACAAACAAAAAAATTGTCCATGCATTATTTTCATTAAAATCTAATTATGTATTGAAAAGAGGTTTAAGGAATAAGCACAAATTTGATCTTTTTGCTAAAATACTCGTCATGGCCCCTTTTGTTAGAATTGCTGTGGTTTTTTTCCCCTCAATAATCACAAGGGATTGGCTTAGTGTATTGAAATCTCGTAACATCTATGAGATCTTGGGTTCAAAATTTATCAAAGTAAGAATTGTATTGAAGAACAACAAGCATAGACAGTAGTTGCAGTAATGAAGAATACAAGGTTGCAGCTTAGAAGCAAAGAAGAAGAAGAACAAATAAGAACGACAAGTAGCTGCCAATAGTTAGTGATAAATGACTTGTAGCTTAGATAACTGTGTATATATATATATATATATATTAGTGATTACACGTGCCTATATTTGTTTTTTGTTAATTCTGTTTTGATGATTAGTTAGGCGAGTAAGTTAGTTGGTTAGTGATCCTTCTGTATATAAAGCAATAACTTTGTAATCATAATTAATTCAATGAAATAAATTTCTCTCCCAAATCTAGTTTTTGACATGGTATCAGAGCACAAAACTTAGGGTTTCTTCTAATTGATTTTGGGATTGATTTCATATTTTCTTCTTTTCTCTCTTCAAAGTTTAGAAGCTCCTTCAATGGCTGCCATTGTCACAACT
This sequence comes from Quercus robur, assembly GCF_932294415.1. Lineage (NCBI taxonomy): Eukaryota > Viridiplantae > Streptophyta > Magnoliopsida > Fagales > Fagaceae > Quercus > Quercus robur. The sequence continues at coordinate 42,625,494 of NC_065542.1, forward strand.
AGTACTTCAACTTCTGAGACTCCAACTTTCTCACAGTATTCATCAAATTTGAATGATCCTTTGTTTTTACACCATGGAGAGAATCCTGGTGTTGCTCTTGTTTCTCATCCTCTCCTTGGTGGAGAAAACTATCTTGCTTGGGCTCGGTCAGTTAGGAAGTTCCTCATTGCTAAGAATAAGCTAGGTTTCATAGATGGTTCTCTCACTTTGTTATCCCCAATTACGAATTCACCATCTGCAATTCAAGTTTGTACACAATCTAAGCCAATTAAAATCACATCCACTGCAGAAAATAAAAGGCAAAAATTAAGGGAAGAGATATGCAAACACAAGGACAACACAACGATGTGTTATCGAAGAGGAAACCGAAACCCTCGGCGTAAAACCTCTCTGCCGCTCTCCAAGCGGTAAGTAATCCACTAGAAAATGTAGTTGGGATACATGAACAACAATAGACCCTCCAAGCCTAATCTACCCAGTATACCTAAGCCCTCTAAGCTTCTTACTCCAACAAAGTTGCGCCGAACCTATTTCTTTTCTAACTTCCCGGATTCCGCTACTTGACCATAGTATCAACCAATGTGAAATTGGTTCCTTCCTAACTGCTTCCCAAAACACCAAACAGTCCTCTCACAGTAATGGATATGGTGAGAAAAGGTTTTGGTAAAAAGTCTCTTAAGGATTTAACATTGGAGAGGAAGAGAGTTGAGGAATTTGAAAAGTCTCTTATGTGAAAATTGTGGATGAATCAATCTTGTTTTTCTCTAGGGTTTCTCTTTCAAAATTCTCTCTAGAAGCTCTCTTTCTTTCGTGGGTATAGGGGTATTTATACTAGGGTGTGAAGAGTCAGGTTTTTCAAAACAAGGCTGGCTCGCGGCTTGATTGAGTCGTGAGTTCCAGCCGCGAGATAACTAAACGGCCAGTTGTCCTATTTTGTCCTGTAGTGCTCCAGCTAGCATGACGCTTCAACTTCTGGCATGCCTGGCACGTGTGCAGTTTTTGGCGGCTTAGCTGCGAGTCACCCTCGAGATCCAGTTGCGAGTCTCTGTTTTTTTCTTGCACATTCTTAAGCATTTCTTCACACTATCTCACTCACTACCCTTACAAGAATTCCACCTAAATACAGGGTTACTAATTGCTGAAATACAAGCAAATTTGGCACCGAATAAAGCCAACAAGATGGTTGATTAAATTCAACCTTACAGAAGTTCCTCATGGGATTGAATGATTCATTTTCCCTAGTCAAGACCCAAATTTTGCTTATAGATCCTCTTCCTTAAGTCAACATGTGTATTCTTTGTTGATTCAAGAAGAGATGCAAAGGAATGTCAATCTACCTACTAGGGTTGAATCCACTACTCTAGCCACCAAAAGTCAAAATTTCACTTATGTCTTCAATGAGGCTCATCTTACCAAGGGAAAAGAGAGGCCAATGTGCACTCACTGTGGCAAGCTAGGCCACACTGTTGATAAGTGCTACAAATTACACGGCTTTCCACCAAGTTACAAATTCAAGAACAAAACTTACATGGCTCATTAGGTTTCTTTTGCCTCACAAGATCAATATCATAATCAAATGGTGATGCCACTTCAAGAAGCTATCACTACTCATTCTCCTATCACCACTATGCCCCTTCTTTCACACCAGGTCAGTACCAACAACTCTTGGCCTTAACTGGTTCAATACTAAGTTTAATTCAGCAGAATCCACCAGGGAAAGATTACCACATGGCCAATACTATGACTTTTCCCAATAATGCAATTGCACTTATCTCTTTGAACCTTATGCATTCTATCTTTTCTGCTAAGATTGTCAATAGAAGAGCTTATAGTATGGATACTTGGGTCTTGGATACTAGGACAACAAATCAAATAGTTTGTTATGTGAATTTGTTGACTTTAATAACTATTATTTCACATACCATAGTTGAGTTGCCTAATTAGGAAGCAGCTATTGTAACACATATTGGCACTGTCAAACTTTCCTCCCACATTACCCTTACAAATGTCCTATGTGTACTATCTTTTTCTTTCAATCTTTTATCTATTAGTGTTATGACTAAAGATCAACTCTTTTGTCTTGAATTTCTATCTACTTTTTGCTTTATACAGGACCTTACCAACTGGAGCACAATTGGAGTAAGGCAAATGTTTGATGGTCTGTACTTACAATAGAATTCAAGTTTGTCTTTAGCTTTCGTCATGCTTGTTGATTTCCTTGCCAAGCATAAACTAGGTTGTTTTACTGTTTTCTCTTTTGTATTTTCTCACAATCATTTGTATTCCTTGTGGCACTCTAAACTAGGGCACCCCTCTGATCCTTAGCTTCAATCTTTAAGCAGTTTTGTTCCTTTCTTACAGAATTGCTGAACTAAACATTGAACTGTTTGTCCTTTGGCAAAACAAAAAAGATGATTACCATTTCCATTTGATAATAAAATGTATGAAGTTCTTTTGATTTGATTCACGCGGATGTTTAGGGCCCCTTTTCTATTCCTACTATTGCTGGACATAAATATTTCCTAACTTTGGTTGATAATGCCACTAGAGCAGCTTGGCTTTTCCTTATTAAGGCAAAATCTGAAGTTAAGGCCTTGCTTGTTTCTTTTTATAATATGGTTTGTACACAATTTGGAACCAAAAATTAAAGCTTTTAGGTTTGATAATGCTTTAGAGTTCAAATTACCAGAATTTTATTCTGACCATGACATCATTCATCAAATTACTTGTGTTTATACTCCACAACAAAATTCTGTTGTGGAGAGAAAACATCAACATATATTGTCCACTGCTAGAGCTTTGTAAATTCAATTTGGTCTCCCTCTTTCCTTTTGGGGTGATTGTGTCCTTACTGCAGTTTATATGATTAATAAATTGCCATCACTTTTGCTTCATAATAAAACACCTTTTGAACTTCTTTTCCATAAGGTACATTCTCATTCTCATCTTTGGGCTTTTGGTTGTTTATGTTTTGCTTCCACCACTAGTCCTAACAAGACTAAATTCTCTCTTAGAGCTAGAAAGTGTGTATTCATTGGCTATCCTTACCATGTCAAAGGTTATAGGTTGTTTGCACTTCAAACACATTCCACTCTTGTATCAAGTGATGTTATCTTCCATGAAACAGTTTTTCCTTTTTCCATGTCTCAAACCGTTTCATTTCACTCTTCCTTTATCCCTTTACCTTCATTCTCTCCCATTCCTTCTATTTTCTTGATGATCCTTATTCTGATTCAATTCACTTAACTTCTGTGTCTACTTCTTCTGTTTCTGATGAAAATATCATTGATATTCATCATAATATTGATGAAGATATGTTTCATGATCTCCTTGATGCTCCTGATGATTCTTCTCAACCTGATCCTTTTCTTAGGAGGTCCACTATAGGGTGTCAATTCGGGTTAGCGTGTCGGGTTCGTGTTGTGTAGAGGTAGGGGTATTCGACTAAATGGCTCAATCCTAACCCGACCTATTTAATAATCGTGTCATGATCCTTCAACCCTAACCCGACCTATTAATAAGGCGGGTTGACCTAACCCAACCCATTTGACACGCTTAATAAACGAGTCGTGTTGGGTTAACACGAATGTAACACAACTCATTTCAACCTGCATAATATTAAATATAACATCTATCTAGAAATAATTTTTTTTACATCCCAAAAAACAGTGCATACACTTCAAGTCTTCAACCCACATTCAAAATAATATAGTTAAAAAAAATATATAACATTCATCTAGAAATAAGTTCTTTACACTCCAAAAGAAGTGCATACAACAAAAATAAAATAACATAGTTCAAAAAAAAATATAATATCCTTGGAACTCGCCAAATGTTAAGTATCAATATTGAAAGAATTTGAGCAAACAGTAGACCAATCTTGACTATGACCACGATTATCATCCATAGATTCTTTGTTGATGTCCAAATTCATAACATCTTCCATAAGCTTATCCAATTTCATTTGTGCAAGTTCTATGCCAAAAAAAAAAAAAAAGTATTAGTAGTTCTAGGGTCTGTAAAGTTTCAATTTCATATTATATCCCTTGTAAATTTTTGTAATTACTTACTTTTCTTTTTAAATTTAAAATATATGTTGGATATAAAAGGTATTTGACAAATTTAAAATAAAATAAATATTTATTTGTTATACGAGTTAAATGGGTTGTGTTAAGTGGGTCATTTCAGGTTGACACATATAAATTAGCGTGTCAACCGTGTCTATTGCGGGTTATGCGAGTTGACCTGCTTATGACACGTTTCTTATCGTGTCGCTTTCGAGTTGACCCGTTTATGACCCAAACCCATTAAGGCCCAACCCTAACCCGAAAAAACCCGTGTCGGGTTCGTGTCGTGTTCGCGGGTTGGGTCAAACATTAACACCCCTAATTTTGCACCCATAATTTAATCAAAGAAGATGGCTAGAATGACCATTCATATACCCAAAATTCATGATTGCATTACATGCATTAATTCATTCATTTCATATCATAAAAATGATCTTGGGATTCTAACGGTGGCAACAGTATGCCCGATTTCCAAAACGGATTGAAAGATATCGCATGACCAAGTTTGCACGGTCTGCATGCATTTTGTTTGGGTGGAATCACCCACACATAATTAATTTAAATTAATACTGATTGGTTAGACAATTAAAATTAATTAAATGATTTTGTGATTGGTTGTTAGTTAGTGTCAAAAATAGGCTTGCATGCATGAGAATAAAAAGGATAAGCAGATAACAACGAAATTGAGGATAATCAAGGTTTTTTGGAGTATTTATCTACAAGATAATCATTGCTGAAAAACCTGAATTATCAGAAAAGAAGTTTAATTTTTAGGATACGAATTAAAAACACGTCTAAGTTCAAATCTCAGCTCAAAAAATCTCAAAATAGGAGACCAAAATGGATTAAAACTCAAACGCGTGTCCAACACCCATTCGGCACTCTTGGAATGCCGATTGGCACAAATGTGGGGCATGGCCCGAGGGCTTTTGGATTGAGATAAACCTTACCTTTTACAATTTTTTAGAAATAAGGACGTGTCCCAGTTTGTATTATGATCATTCAACTAATTTTTTGAACATTCCTACCTCTATAAATAGAGGATGCCTCTCAAAATTCAACAAACTTTTTCACGCTTTTTGACCCCCCCTCTTTCTGGCTCCTCTCTTCTTTTCAATTCTCTCTTATGTTAAAGACATTATAGAGGCTTTTGCCTTAGGAATTTCTTTTCTGTAAGCAAAATATTTTAGGCTTCAAAGAGTTGAATCCTAAATATCCTTTCACTAAGAAGAGCACGCATGCAAGAGATAGTTAATTTCTTTTCTTTTTCTAGTCTTCTTTATTAATTTTGATTGATGATGCATGAATAGGTTTAGGATATTTTATTATTTCTGATTCTTGATATAATTTCCATGTTTTGTTCAAATTGTTTTTTTTTTTTTTTTTTTAAATATGTTCTTAGATGATTATGTGCTATGATTTCTCTCTTGAATCTCAAAATCTGCTCATGATCAAAGATCTCTTTAAATTAAAAACTAATCTAAATTTTTCAGATCTGATTTTTTTAACCACAAATCAAATCTGTATTTTCATTAAATACAGATCTAATTTTTTTTTTACACACAAAATTGATCTGTATTTTCATAGTACCGTTCGATTGATTTTCAAATGGCATTTCTAAATATTTATTGTAAAACTCTTTCCAAAATCTTATTAATTCCTTTTTAATATTATCTTTTTCTTGGCTTTTTTCTATTGCTATTTCTATCCAATTATTAGGATTTTTGATTTTTGGCATGGCTTCCCATTATTTGAAATATTGAGTATTACATGGGATTTCCCTTCCAATCTTATCAGCCTTGATTCCCTTTCGCTTCTTTGTTTCTTAAATCTGGAATCAGGAATCTTGTCTGCTAGACTGCGGTGTCTCTACCCTGGATGCTCTGTTTCCTTTTATGACTTCCCTACAGCTATGAGAGGTTTTCGGTCAGCCGAGTCCGAATACATACCGCCAGTAGAACGGCATTGAATAGTCCCTAGATCCTTACAGGGAAGGTGAGTCTATTTAAGGGATTTCCTAAAGTGCCACAACCCAGCCATAAAAGTACGGAGGGATCCCTCCAGTTATACTGCTAGGAGTATAACCAGAGAACGACATTAGTAATACTCTAAAGGAGGACATCTTTGTGTATGTACTTTTTTCCAATCTTAGACAAAGAGCAAGGAGGCAATTTGTTCGTTGGGCGCGATTCAGCTAGCCAAATCACACTAATGCGATTCATTCGCCCTACTAGCCTACAGAGCAATTCAAACTCTTAGTAAGACCAGGGCTAGTAGGGCGACTCATTCTATTCTCTCTGAGGTCAGGTAGGTGAAGCGTCTAGCTTAGGGGGGCGTGTCGAATCGTTGAAAGGCCTTGGTGATTTTCCAATTTGGTAATCTGAAGATAGAAAACAAAAATGATTCCAAACTTCACTTCAATAGTCTCGTATTCTTTGTTCTCCATAGCAACTGGGGATCAAAAAGCACCAAATTTGATGACTTATTAAGGGAAAGACGAAGTAAGAGCATGCTATTGAAGACGTTGCAACATATGTCGGGAAAGCCTCCGTTGATTGTGTACAAACAAAATACGAGTCAAAAGGTAGGGTAAGAAGGGGTTTAGCTAATGGAGATATTAACTCTTCCGGGAACCAGTAACGCATAAACCATGTCAAACCAAGATCGATCAATATCCGAACGGAACGGATTCGAACTTCTCCTAGAATAGAAAGAAGAGAATAGAGATAGAGTCTATTCCGAAACCGAGACTTACTCTCGCATTTCGAAAGACATTTTTAGTGATCTATCTCTGTATCGCGGCTTTGAGCTATTCTATCCCCTCGAAGACCCCACCGCCCCATAATTGTGATAGAATAATAGTACAAGTAGTGAGAAAATGAGGGCTCGCGGCCCCCTGAATAATAAGACTTTCGGTCACGGAATAAAGATCCGTTAGGGAAGTGGAATTTGCAGTCAATTGATTTTCTTTTTTACACACAAAATGATCTGTATTTTTATAAAATGCAAATCTGATTTTTTTTTTTTTTTTTTTTTGGGGGTCAGTAGATCTATTTTTTTTAACACATAAAACTAATCTGTATTTTTATTAAATACAAATCTGATTATTTTAATACATAAAACTGATCTATATTTTCATTAAATACAGATATGATTTTTTTTAGAAAAGTTTTCTTTGACACAAAAATAGCAGATTTTGAAATTTAAGAGAAGAAATCAAAAGTTGAGATGATTTTTGATTGATGCATGTAACATAGATTTATCTCATGAGTGTAGTCCCTCTTCTAAAACAAAAGTCTTTTTCTTATTTTATTCATAAAAACATATCTAATTTTTTTTTCTTCTACAAATCTAAATTTTTCTTATTCACAAAACAGATCTGATTTTTCTTAATGAAAATCACCATTTTTAACTTTGCTCCAAAACAGATCTGATATTTTTTAGCAAAAACCTTGTTCTTTTTTTTCTTTTCTTTATATATATATATATATATTGTAGGGTCACGTTCCGGAACGAACCATAATGGTTGTTGGGTCAGGACGTGAATGGGCCCATACAATATCATTTGTAGAGAGTGGGTTCGAAAGGCTAAGTCGTGGTTACCCGGCGGTGGTTTTGTTAAGGTATTTATGCATGGTTCAGGTGTATTCACCTCTGGAGCCCTTTCTTTTTTCAGTGGGACTGGGGAGCCTCTTCTTTAGGTTACATATTTTTTCTTTTATACTCGCATGCGTTCAATTTCCTTCGTCCACGTGTAGGGTCGACCTTTCCAAGACTGATACTTGTCCCATCAGTCCCAAACCCAAGTCGTTGGGAGTAGTTGATAAAGCTAAAGGACATGGCTCTGTTAGGTGCAAAGTTCTGTCTGGGAAAGGTAGTAAGGGCAGCCTTTCCCAGATATTTCAGATTTTCTTTCAAGATTGTTCCTATGCCGCTTTTGCCCCTTTTCTTGGTGGAGCTTTGGGCCAGCCGAGGGCTGCACCGTCCTCGGCTGCTTCTCTGGGCCCATTTGTGCTTTGCGCTAATGAGCTTGGATTACCACCTTCTTCGGCTTGGGCCTTAAAGCTTCCTGTGAACAAGTGGGCCTGGCCCATATATTGTTGGGCCCCACAAGTTCTAATTTGTTTTAATTAATATGTAATAAAAGCCAAATAATGAATACTATTTAAAAAAATTAAATAATATACATTTGTAGGGGGGCGGTTTTGGGGCTCAGGCCCAACAGGCGGGTGGTTCTGGCCCAAAAGTCCCTCAACAATGAATTTGTAGAGAGTAGGTTACAGAACTAGGTCTTTGACAGAGGAAACGTAGTTATGACCAAGCCATGCAACCAGTTGGACGTAAGGATATTCCTTCAAACTTTTGGAATAACGGTCCCTGGGGCTGTTTCTTCTGCTTCTATCTCCTTTCTCTTTTTCTATCTTTTTCTTCTTTCTGCTCGCGATCCCCTTTCCATGGGGATTTTCTTCTCTTATATAGCATCCTTCCTAAGATCATGACCCTACACTTGTCAACCATCTGACCCTCTACTTGAGTGCCTATCCCATAGGTCATCCTTCCTCTTTTCTGTGAGTTGCACTGGCCAAGATGATTCTGCGTTCCTGTCCCTTCCACATTAATGCGGCTGGAAAAGTAGTTCCTTGGCATTTAATGCGGCAGTTGTGGTTGCCCCCCTTCCTGAACGTCACGCACTATTCCTTCGTATTGGGTGACCTTTCGCCAGGTATGGAGTGCGAATTGGACACTCATTTGGCGAGTCCGAGGAGGTACTCCTCCTCGGACGCCCCTAAGCAGGCCTGGCCCATCATGGTTGGGATGGGATATCCTACGCCCATGCCTTTTCTTCTTATCGTGGTTGGGCTTGGTACATGTACTATGGCCCAACATCAGCTGACGGATTTTACCCCCCACATATATATATATATATAAATAGATCTGATTTTCTTTACAAAACCAATTTTTTTATCTACACAAAAACAAATCTAGTTTCTTTTTTTAATGAATCAAATCAATTTTTTTTTTTTTTTTTTTTTACAAAAACATATCTGAATTTTAGATAGACTTATGTGAGTTAGTTCTGGTCAAGCGTCTATCATGTATGTTCGACATATCATGCATAAAAGGGTATATTGGTCCTTAGAGTCTAAAAGATCAGACTATGTCTGGGTAGAACGTGTGCCTAACACCTTCCCATTCCATAACCTAGCCTCCGAACTTAGTTCTTTTGGATAGGTAGATCTATGCTTTGTCTTTCTTTTTATTTTTGGGTAGATTGTAACTAGGACAAAAAGCTAGGTATTCTTTTGCATAGAATGTAACTAGGACTCAAAGCCTTGTAAGATTCAATTTACCAAGATTGTATTTATCATTCAATCAATGACAATGAAGTATTTTGATCATGTATTTTTTTTACTTATTTTTTTTGTATTAAAAAAAAAAAAAAAAAAGTGGTGACTCCACACCACTTACCCAAAAAGAGAAATGCCCTTAAAAGCACCCGAATCTCTATTTTGAGGACACCCCAATTTTGGCAGTCTCTCACACCCCAACCTTACCTTTAGGCTTATCATTGCAGCCAAGTAACATCAATCCCCACTTTTGGTCAGCTTCAATCAGGTACATCACACCCTTTATCCTTTTATATCTCTTATGATCATCTCTCTCCTTCCTATAAGACCTTTTGTTGTTCTATTTCTGCTATTGTTGAACCCTTACACTACTATCAAGTTGTTTCTGATCCCAAATGGCAAGCTACTACAGATGCAGAAATTGCAACTTTGGAGGCCAACCATATTTGGACCCTTACTTCTCTTCCACCTCATAAGAAGCTCATTGGATGTAAGTGGGTTTACAAAATTAAATACAAGTCTGATGGGTCAATAGAAAGTTATAATGCCAGGTTAGTTGCCAAAGGATTCATTTAGAAAGAAGGTTTAGATTATCTTGAAACATGTGGCAAAGATGGTTTCTGTGAAGTGCTTGTTGGCAGTTTCTGTTGTGAAAGGCTAGTTCTTAAGCCAACTTGATGTCAACAATGCTTTCCTTCATGGGGACTTGACTGAAGAGGTTTATAGGGCACTCCCACCAGGCTTCCAAAGCAAGGGGGAGATGGTTTGCAAACTAAATAAGTCACTTTATGGTCTCAAGCAAGCTTCTAAGTTGTGGTTCTCTAAGTTTTCTACAACTTTGGTTTAGTTGGGATTCATACAATCCAAGGCAAATTACTCTTTGTTCACTAGACAGCAAGGTGAGTCCTTTATAGCTCTGTTAGTCTATGTGGATGATGTGTTAATTGCAACTAATGATAAAGAGCAAGTGGATCAGTTCAAAGTGTTATTGGATCAAAAGTTTAAACTCAAAGACCTAGGTGATTTAAAGTATTTCCTTGGTCTAGAAGTTTCAAGAACAGTCAAGGGTATAGCTCTTTGTCAAAGGAAGTATGCCCTAGAGTTATTGAGTGATGCTGAGCTTCTTGGTTGCAAGCCATCTAGAATTCCAATGGAGCAGAATCTTAAATTGAGTAAGTATGATGGTGTGCTACTAAATGATCCAAGAAAATAGAGAAGACTAGTGGGCAGATTACTATATTTGACAATTTTTAGACCTAACATCACTTATGCAGTTCATAAGTTGAGTCAATTTATGTCAAAACCAAGGAGACCTCACTTGGAAATTGCTTATAAAGTCCTTCAGTATTTGAAGAATGAACTAGGGAAGGGAATCTTTTTCTCTAATGCATCAGAATTGTATGTAAAGGGTTTTACAGATTGGGCTTCATGTCCAAACACAAGAAGGTCTGTGACTGGCTATTGTATCTTCCTTGGTGACTCTTTGATTTCTTGGAAGTCTAAAAGGCAATCCACTATCTCATGGTCATCTGTAGAGTTAGAATACAGAGCCATGGCAACAATAGCAACTTATGAAGTTGTTTGATTTTATATCTCTTGAAAGACATTCAAGTGAATCACAACAGGGAAGCTTTACTCTTATGCGATAGTTAGTCAGCCCTTCACATAGGGTCCAATCCAGTATTTCATTAAAGGACAAAGCATTTTGAAATAGACTGTCACGTGGTGAGAGATAAAGTTATGGCCAAAGTGATCAGATTAATTCATGTTAAAACTCAGTGCTAGCTTGCTGATTTGTTGACTAAAGCCTTAAGTTTCAATTAGCTTTCTAAGCTTCTCACCAAGATGGGACTAATCAACATTCATTCACCATCAGTCCATCTTGAGGGGGAGTATCAAAGTAAGAATTGTATTGAAGAACAACAAGCACATATAGCATTGCAGTAATGAAGAACACAAGGTTGCAACTTACAAGCAAAGAAGAAGAAGAAGAACAAATAAGAACAAGTAGCTGTCAATCAATTAGTGATAAATGACATGTAGCTTAGATAACTGTATATATGTTTTAGTGATTACATGAGCCTCACGTGTCTGTATTAGTTTTCTGTTAATTCTGTTTTGATGATTAGTTAGGCGGGTAAGTTAGTTGGTTAGTGATCCTTCTGTATATAAAGCAATAACTTTGTAATCATTATTAATTCAATGAAATCATTTTCTCTTCCAAATCTAGTCTTTGACAAAATTTCTAATTAGCATCTTGGAGCCACCTCCAATAAATTATTCCCTATAATAACTTGGTATGTGGAATACGGGGAATTGCTCACCCTCACAAGAATAGTCAAATACTTGAAGAGGCATATATAAATAAACCTGTTTCTAAATTTCTTTTATAAAAAATTAAAAAAGAAAGTGCTTTTTGAGCTAAATAGAACTTTTAATGGTCGGCAAGGGGTACGCAAATTTAAAATCCAAACATTTCTAATACAAGGCTCATATTAAGATCTATTACCAAACTGTCAACCTCAGTCTCAGTCTAATTTGTTGAAACATTGGTAAGCCAGTCTAGCCAGATTTAGACTAGCTTGAAAGCAATTGTGACGTAACAAGTTTCTGCTTATCACATTCATAACCATTACATCCACCAGGAGTCACATGTTAATAACAATTTTTACTTTTCATGCTCATGAAGGTTGCAGGTTACTGAAAAATATATGGTAGCTATTTGCTAAGTCGCAAACTTCACTATCGTTGTAACTCATGACGGTTGGTCAATCAAGATTACATTGGAAAAAATTGCAAGCTTTCACATCCATCCAGAAAGAAATTTATGCAATTATATGTATGTGGGCCCCCCACCCCTCCCAATTTTTTTTTTTTTAAAATATTGTTATATGTATGTGTATCAATTTTAGCAATTTTGTTCTATAAAATTACATTTTGTTTTGCTTAAACAATATCATTGATTCCTTTAAGAATAATACTATACTCACAAACTTTTTTACAAACTATATTGAGGGCAAATTCTTATTGGTTTGCATATGGGCCCATAACTTACATCATTTTTTTACTTACCATTAACCACTTATCACATTATCAGTAATTTATATAAAAGTTTGAAACTCTAGCATTTTCCTCATTTTAGTGACCATTAAAAAAAAATTATAGATCTAAAATCTAAAACAAAATATACAAACCCCATAAAAATAGCTTAACAACAAAAATTACCAATAGTAAAACTAAAAAAAAAAAAAAAAAAAAGCTTAATTAACTAATTTTATCCAAAATAAACAACCATGTCCTTTATAAAATTCTAAACAAAAATAATTTTGTTCTTACCCATAAAATAAATAAATAAATAATTCTCAGTAACCCGCTGCACACAACCAATAATAAAGCTACCCCCTAACTCAACGTTCTGGCTCTATTCTTGCTCATACTCTCATTTGTGCTTGTTATTTTTGTATTCCTACACATATATAGTTGAAGAAAAATGTATAACAATATTTTACAGCTTTAAAGATACATGCTTTAAAAGGATTTAAAATAGGGTTTAATCAGCCATACAAAACCCCCTAGCATGCTTTCCATTTTTACTAACGAAATAGAGATACTTGAGGGGAACTAGCAGGCTAATAATCACGGGCCATTGAAAGGAACAAATAACAAATAGGATATTTTATATAAATCTAACTACCTAAGTTTGTGCCATAGAAATTAGAATAAACATGGTGTATAAGATTTCGAAATAAATTTAAAGCACTAATGCAATTGTTATTAAGCAATAATAAAGATATGATTGTCAGGTTTGCTAGTATATAAGAGGTTGGTTCCCATCGATAACATGCAAGGCTAAGGACTAATATTCTAGCAAATAGAGCTGAATTTCCAGAAATGGGTACAATTGTGCACTCAGAACTTTGGCCCCAAATGGTTTATGCTATAGCGTTTTTTCTCATAGCCACTAGTGTGGTTGCTAATAGGCCTTACATCCATGATTCTCCACCACCAGCCCACTACCAAGCACCCTACCCTCCAGACCATTTGCTACCAACAGACCTTGAAGAATACCATCCTTTAGCTTCAGGCAATAACGAGTCACCTCCTTCTGGTGTTAATAAAACACCACCACCGCCATCTTTATCAACTTCCCCTCCCAATGTTGTCAATTCACCACCACCCTCACCATCCCCTCCTCCTCCTCCTCCTCCTCCTAATGGTACACCATCATCTTCCCCTTTACCATCACCACCACTCTCGCCACCCCCTGCACCTTCTTCCATTTACAAATTTCCACATCCATTTTTACCTCCCTATTTTTTCAAATTACCACCACCATGTTCTCCATAACCTCCTCCGTTTTATTTCTACAAGGTATCACCACCTCCATCTCTTTTGCCTCTGCCTTTTCATGTCTACAAATCTCCACCATCGCCTCCATAACCTCCTCCTCCTCCACTATAAATTATTATGTCCTCTATACTAAACTTCCTATGTCAATTTCAATTGTTATAGGAATAAATATATCCCTTTGGATGTCAAGGGTGGTGTAGTTTGTTAGCGTCGTATTTTCAAATGTAAGTCCTTATGCATCATGGGTGTCTATACTAGAGATCCTTGGTGAATCTACGTGTGTGAAGCACTCATTGTATCAACTGCTGTAACTGTAAGCAGTGTAAGTTTGGATTTCAAGTTCTAAAAGGGCTCTATTAATTGTTGTGTTAAGTGCATAAGAGCTCTTATGATGGTTACAAATAAACGATGTTCTATATATGTTAAGTTGGAAGTGTTATAAATAATTCTGTAATCAGCTTTATGCTGAACAAAATGTGACTGAGCATATTTTGATATGACAGACATCAGGATTCTAATTATTTTATATATACATTTCAACCCTCTGTGTGTTCTAAACTTCTAGTGAGTAGAGTTTACCACCATACTCATAAAATTAAAAATTGTAGTCACAGATAGGTTTTAGAACTAAATAGTAAATATACCAAATATCAAAATGGTGTAGTCCCTTTAAATCTAGAAGAGGCCAAATGACAATTAGGAGTATTGTAGCTTAATGTAATAGGATGCTCTCTTTTAAGAAAAGAACCAAAATTCGAATTCTTTCTCTTTCATTGTTGTAACTATTAAATAATAATAATTTTAAAAAATAAAATAAATGAAAAAGAAAGAGTAGGAGATTGACAAATCAAAGCTAAGAAAAAGAGAAGCACAATATGAGTTTCAAAGGAGTGACAATCAATACAAAAAACTTAAGACAGCTAGGGCTATCAAAATCTTGCACTGTAATAGAATTAAGATTAAATAATTGAATTCACAATTTTTAATAATTTAAATTTTTGGATGTACAATTGTTAATACATCATGGTACCGAAGCATGTGATCATAAGTTTAAACCTTGCCTCTACTCTATTTACACAATTCCACTAAAAAAGTTAAAAATTTATGTGTTTAGCTTCATTTATTAAGGAGAAATTAGATCCACATGTAAGGAGTGAGTATTAAAATTATTATTAAATTCATTAGTTTTTATCGGATTAATCTGTTAGAACAATTGATAATTTATTGGTAACTTTGTCTTTTTTAATTATAATTGATAATAACATGCATATAGGTATAGGTGGGATTGACTCACATTTAGATCCGTGTGCATTTTTTATTTTTTATTTTTTATTTTGAGACCCGTGTGTATTCTTTGATCTACAATCTTCTCCAGTTTCGTTTGCGCCACGCATCACAAAGAAGTAAGACTCTACAAATTCAATTATAGGGCGTATAGCAATTTAAACTAGGAAAAAAAAAAAAAAAAAACACCTTGGATCGTTAAATGTTTCCTGTTGTTATTTATGCTATGTGATAATTATTGGAAATTTTGTAAGGAAACGTTACTTTTTTCTTTCTCTAACTTTCCATTTTGAAATAAAAGAGCAAATAGTTTTGTTACTGATTTTAGTTTTATTTTCTCAAAAGAAATAATTCCAGTAAATTGACTTCCGTTTTCTAGCGTAACAAATCAACCTAAAAAAAAAAAAACACATACAAGTCGTTGGTGTTTTACAGTGTAGGTGCTTTTCAGTTTGTTGTTTTCTCTCAAAGAAGTCGTGTTTGTAATTCTGTTGCTGATGCTCTCACTAAGAAAGCTAAGTCAGTGGTTGGGTATCAGTGTTGGTTAGGTGACATGCCAGCTGATATTGCCCCGCTTGTGTATCGTGACGTTCATTAAGTTTTTTCTTTGAATAAAGCCCCAGGCTTATGGTTTGGTTTCTCAAAAAAAAAAAAAAAAAAAAAAAACACATACACGTCAAGAGTTTCGTAGCTCAACTTGTTGACACTTCCTATTATTTTCACGCTAGATATCCAAGATTCAATTCTCCTATCTCTTATCTATCGAATTGTCAGAAACAAAAACACATAATTTTCACTTATTGGGACAGGCCCACCAAAGAATCTCATCCACGCTAAGCTTGTCCCAGCTTTGCACTATAACAACATTGGCCAAAATGGCAAAATACTCATTTCGCCTAAAAATTCCAGCAAAATGCCTCTGTTTTGAAACTCGATTTTCTAAAAATCAAATTTCAATAAGGAACTTGAGTTCCTTGAAAAATTTCAAATGGAACTCAAGTTCCATAATTTTTTTTGTTTTTTATTTTTTAAAGTTTGATTGCCTATAACTTTTGGGCGAAAAGGGTATTTTGCCATTTTTGCCTAACAACATTGCTCAGGTTAGTATAATACTAACAAGTAACACAGCATGGAAGGCTAGATAAAACAAAGCCTTAACAAATGAATGAAAGATGTTTGAAATGAGAAAATATAGGACCATAACATTTTGTGTATCAATTTTGACCCAATTTTAATGTGGTAAACTGTGAGTTGTAGGGAAATAATGATGAGTCTATGTGAAAGTAACAGACAATTGGTTAAAGTCTGTCGCGTATAATAGTTATAGAAATAATATGGTAAAAGTCGTGGTCTTAAAAATTAAAATAACTCATCAAGGACTCACTAGGATAGCAGGTGCACACAACATTGTACTTATTATAGCTTTCCATGCCATAAATTTTTTTACTGTTTTAGTAAAAGGAAAAAAAAAATCTCACCACTTTGAGAAATTCTCAAAAACGTATCTTATGTCAATATGATAAAACCAGAACAAAGATAGCCTTAAATTTCCTACAACTTTGCTAAAAGATTGAATTAACAAAATAAAATAACAAAATTTAAAAGATTACTTTCAAACCAGCTTAAAGAAAAATTTCTCCAACCCATACACTATGTGGCTATTGATAAAATCATCAACATATATTCTTATTTAAAAAATATTCATCGATAGTTTTGGAAGTCTCCTAAATTAGTTTGAATGGAAGCTTTGTCTATAAATAATTTTTGTGCTAAAAGTGTACCTGAAAACAAAACTAATTTTATCTAAAGTATAGAAAAAAATAGAAACGTTAATATTAGGTTGCTTAACTTGCTTGTAATTGATTTCTCTCCTTCTGTCTTCTAAACATATCCAATTAGGTGGAGTAAAAAATAACCTCTTTCTATTTTTACTCTTCCTTTTCTCACCTTAATTTAGATTTTCCATGTAACATTCTCACTCATAAGTATATACACACAGAGAACTCCGATTTTGAGCTTTGGATTCTCTTTTTCAATCGTGAGGACATTTTGTAGGATAGGTGGCAAATGAATCTCAATAAATCTAAGATCTAGGCCCAGTTACAGTAATAAATGAAAAAGAAGTTTACATGATAGTAGGAATTGGCATCAATAGATAATTGGCTATGGAAGATTTTTCTTGTTTGTAAATGACGGAATAAATGTCTAGCAAAACAGGACACAAAAGTAGGGAACAGAAAAGCTACAAAAATCCAACATCTCAATGTTTCATGTACATTTGAAACTGTCCTTTCTCATTGGATATATGTGCAGTAATTTTTTTTTTTTTTTTTTTGGTCATATATATTTTATATATATATTGATATCTTGGTCATTCTTTTTTTTTTTTTTTAAGAAAAAATTCATATTTTAATTAAGAAAGACGGTGAAATATATAAATTGGGATTAGTATTAATATTATTAGATGGGGACCATTCTAAAAAAAGGGGTAATTTAGACCCTTTACATGCTTTACTTTATTCGATTCATGTATGAAAAATTGCAAGAGAGAGAATTTTCCCCATTTGGACAATTATCTTTTTGGATAAGAGAAGGGAATGCAAAGACACTGTAATTGATTTTAGGAAGGGAGACCGGAGAATAGAAAGTTTTGTCCTATCATAAAGGTATGCCCATTTTCTCTATCATCATCTTTACTAAAGGATAAGATATCGTAATTTTTATTTTCTATTATTGTTTCCTCTTAATTTTTCTTTTTAATTAAAAATATATACATAATATGCATTTTCTTTTGTGTGAGTTCTTACATATGGAAAATGGAAATGTTTTGAAAATTTACATAAAAATTTCTGAAACAATGTAATTATACCTTTTTTTTTTTCTTTTTTTTAGAAAAACAATTACACACAAGGAAGAAGAGATTGGATTCTAACAACTAACAAGATAATCTTAATTTTTTTTTAATATAAAAAATATATCTAATGTAATTGATCCAAGTGACTAATAGACAAACGGGGTGAAGTATGACAGAGAAAAGGTGCAGGGTAGATGATTATTTATTAGCTAAAGCATTTAGAGGTTTAGACGACTATATACACTGATATACCCATCAAATATATATGTATATATATATATATATACACATTTATACATACACACAGATATACAACCAAAAATTGACGAAATTATACCAAATCAATGAAAAAAAACAAAATGAAAATATCTGCCTTTTCCAAATTTAGTCCTTTAAATTTCATTTCGCTTCATGTTGATCCTTTAATTTTAATATATTTTCAAATAATTATTTATTTTGATATATTTCAATTAAGTTTCATATTTTTCATATTAGTCCCTTTATATTAATCTGCTTTCAATTTATTCCTTACCGTCCAGTTTTGTCCAATCTCCAATCTCATGTTGGTTTTATTATTTTCACTTTCTAAGTTTAAAAATATCTAAAAATAAATAATAAAATATTTAAAAAAAAAGGTTAAACAATCAAATAACATGTCGTTAATTAAGCTTAAACAACCAAATCACTAATATTGCAAAAAATAGCAACCAATATCAAGGAAAAAAAATTTGGTTGCTATTTTCTTTACCCATTCACCACTTTCCCCTTCATCCAAATAAAACCCAATGCATATAATCTATAAAAACATAGATCCAAACTTCCAAATCAACCTCAAAATCCAGCAGAAATATAATAAACACACAAATCAAAAGCAGGAAAAACACACACACACACACAAAAAAAAAAAAAAAAAAAAACTAGGTCTACTAATTTTGTGACCAAAACAAAAAAGAGAAGGGGTAAATTGGGATCAATAACAGCACAAGACTAATGACAAAGAGGGTGTGATTAATTTGTAGTTGGTCGTAGGTGGCTTTGGTGGTGTGGGTTGTGATTAAGATAAGCTAGGTTAAGATGATATCGGCGAGCTAGGTCCTGACTATGATGTGGGAAGCAACAAGTAGGTATGAGAGAGAGAGAGAGAGAGAGAGAGTTTTTTTTTTTTTTTAACTTTATTTATACTTTTAAACAATTATTTCAAAACAAATATTTTTCTTAAATTTTTAAGATTTGACGTTAAACAAAAATGCAAAACAACATCATTTTTTTTATCCTGCAAATTGAACAGAAGGTAGATAAAATAACTAAATTGGAAAGAAATCAAAGTTAAATAATTGACGCTTCATTTGTTTTGAAGTAAAATAGTTTCCTATTTTCCAATGTTTGTTTGTATGTAAAATATGGTTAAACTTGTAAAATATTTTTCGTTGATCACAAAATCCTTTATAAAAAGTGGGAAAACATTTTACCTTGAAAAATTTGGTAAAATATTTTACAAAAACACATGGTGGCTTCTACACACCCCATCTAGTGGTTAAGTCATTAGTTTGATGGGCTAGACAAACAGTGTTAGTAATCCAGTGCTGATGACCAATATTGACAATCCGATCATTAAAGATGCCATTTTGGCCTCCAATGCCAGTGGTCCAACAATCGAAGCCATTATTCTAGCCACCAGTGTTGGTGGTTTGATAACTGAAGCCGTCGTTTTAGCCACCAATGCCTGTGGTCCGATAACCAAAGTCATTGTTTCAATAACCAATGCTGGCAATCCGGTGGCCAAAGGCACCGTTCTAGCCACCGATGCTAGCGGTTCGATCACCAAAGACATTGCTTCGAAGGTGATCACTAGCAATATAGTTGCTGAAACCACCGTTTCGACTGCTAATCACTAGACATCCAACACCAGCAACATTGATGGCTGAGCCACTGTTAGGGGTGGCAAAATCTTACACAATCCGCGAACCCAACACAACTAACCCATTTATAAATAGGTCATAGGTTGAGGCTAAATGGGTTCGAATTATATTGGGGTTAACACGGCTAACTCGTTTAATAAACAGGTCATATTCATGTTCAGCATGCAAAGTCGTTAGACCCATTTAGCTTATAAAGTTATTAGTTATTTTGATATTATTACTTAATTTATGGTTGTTTTATATGTCTATTACTATATTTATAGTTGTATTTGTATTTTAAATTTATATACATGGGAATTGATAAAGATTATATAGGTTAGGTATGACCTATTAATTAAATAGATTATAAAATGGGTAATTTACATTGACATTTACATGACTTGTTAATTAAACGAGTTAAACATGTTGGGTCAGATTAACCTGTTTAATAAACAGGCCGTGTTTAGGTTGAGGATTCTTGACACGTTTAGTAAACAAGTTGGGTTCGAGTCAACCCATATAGCCGAATACTCATGGCTCAACACGATATGAACCCAACCCGTGAACACGAATTGCCATGCCTAGCCACTGCCTAGTTTTGGTATTACTTGAAAAATTTTACTTGTTATACTAAACACCTGAATATATTTTACTGAAAATAATTTACATTTGAAAATATTTTATTTCAAAGCATGATTAAAAAAAAAAAACTTTGAGGATAAAAAAAATATTTTTTTGAGGATGAAAAAAAAAAATTCACAACAAAATTTAAAGGATTGAATTAAATACACATCTAAATTAGATGAGTTATATTATGAAGTACAGACACAACAAAATTTTACAACATTCCTAAATTAGCATGTCAACTAAGTGACTTACACACGGACCGATCACAATTTCAATTTAAATTCTTTGATATGTTATGAAATGTTGTGTCCACAAAATTACTCAATATATAATTTAGCCAAAACATAATTTTTTTTCAAGAAAAGTCAAGCTACCTTAAAAATTGTTCTCAATATCTTCCCCCAGCAAGTGTTCCCTGCAGACTTCTAATTTGTTTTCTTGCTCCTCCTTGTTATACAAATACTTTTTCTTTGTTGGGATAATGTAATTTTTGGGTGAGATGGAGTCTTGAATAAGTGACTTTGATTTTTATTCTACTACAGGCAAGGAAAGTCATGCATAATTGTCTCTCTTAATTATTAATTAAAATAATAAGACGAATGAAGTAAAAGTTTTTTTTTTATATATATAATAAATTGAAGTGAAGGTTGGTGCAGTCATTGTCACATTCACACCTAATCATAAAAAATTAAAAAATAAATAAAAGATTGCTGGGTCCAAATAGGACGATAAATTGCTCAAATTATTAATGTTGAATTTTTTTTTTTTTCTTGAGAAAGTTTAATGTTGAAAGTTCAAACCCAGAGAGAGAGAGAGAGAGAGGTTTACCAAAAAAAAAGAAAAGAGAGAGAGAGAGGGACGCACGTTTTAGGTTGTACAACTAAACTAAAGTCAAGTATAGTCTGGCTCGGTCCATGACAACCCAAACGTGTTAGGCGGCTGTGACTGTGAGAGAAGGTTTCGCTACTCCTCCTAATATATCCCATTTCTTAAATCAGTAAAAACAATAAAAATACTATATAAAAATTAATAAAAAAAAAGTGTTTTTTTTGGGTAAAAGAGGGATTTAATATTATACAAAGTGTTTTTCAAAAAGGAAAAAAAAACACTGAAAACAAAAATCAAATATACAAAAAAACCCAACACCCAAAAAAAAAAAAAAAATCTGCTGGACCTACTTTTCCTCATCTTTTTTTTTCCACACATCACTTTCCTCCTCCTCTTCCTCCTCCATATTTTTGTTTTTTTTGTCAAAACACACGTTGTCTTCTCCGATTTGATCATTGTTTCCCCATACCAATAATTTCCAATCTTTTGTTTTTGTTTCCAATGTTCATTCGCCCAAATTTCATTGCTTTTTTCTTGTCAATGTACTTACTTGATTGTTTTTCCAATTGGGTTTTCATTCATTAGTGTTTTTGGTATCAAAAACTTGTAGTTGGAGAAGGTCTGGTTTTGATTTTGATGTAATAATCCTATCCTCATCGTTTTGGGGGTTACACGTAAATTTTTTTTTCTCTAAATCTTTTTGTTGTTTGAGTCATTGCTAAAGATTATGATAATTTTTTGATTTTCTTATCTGGGTGTCTGAGAAAGCTAGGATTTTTTTAGATCTGGGGTCGTGTTAGTTTGGTGAATCTGTTGAGATTTGTGGGTGAGTGTTTGGTGGGTGTTGGGATTATGCAGAAATAAGTGTTGGGTTGGGCACAAATCTGGGTGGAGAGAGCTGTGTTTTTTTTATTGGAGGAGGATTTTGAGAAAATGGAGCATGTGATTGGTGGAAAGTTCAAGCTGGGGAGGAAGATTGGGAGTGGGTCTTTTGGGGAGCTCTATTTAGGTAATTACTTTTGCTGTCATTCTTGTGGTTTTTGTTGTTGTTGTCGTTTTGTGTTTTTTACAACATTGTGTTCTTTGTTTTGGTGGCAGGTGTCAATGTGCAATCTGGAGAGGAAGTGGCAGTTAAGCTGGTATTTGATTTATTCTTTTCAAGGAATTTATGCCTTGTTGTGGGTATTTACTTTTCAGTTTTCTTTTCTATGGCCCTTGTACATATAATTCATTTTTAGGTGCTTTTAAGTCAGATTTGTAGATTGTTTTTTTGGTTTTGATAATTGTGATAATGATTGTTAATAATTAATCATGTTCAGCAGTTTGCCTTTTTGTATGTAAGTTTTCTTCTGTGTTTAGTTAGTTGTCAGTATTTGCTCCCTTGATTGCTCCTTGGCAATATTTTTTCTCATTTTTCTCTGGAGTTGGCATTTGTCAATTGGGCGTTTGAATGTGGACTCACATTATACTTCGACTATTGTGTTTAATTTTTCATTATGGCACCTGAAATAGGATACGAAGTTTATTTATGGGCATTAGAGATGTATTCTTACTTTTATATGTGAGACATCTTTAGCACAAGAGCAAACATATAACAGAAAAAAAGAAAAAGATTTTCACTTTTAAGTCATGGTTAAGTAAAGTGGGTGTGGAACTATAGATCATGAACTCTTGATGAGTTCTGTTTGAGTCGCCATTCAAAATTTCATGGGGAACGCTCGGTCCTTCACTCTCAAGTTTTTCATTAATAGGAAAATGTTGAATGCAAGCTATTTGTCTTCCTTCCCCTCCCCCAAATGAAAAAGATGCATATTATTTTGGTTTTTTGACACAAGTTTACTGGATATGCTTCTCTATTATTTTTTTCCTTTTCTGTGAGAGATTATGTTACTCTTTTGATACTCTATATGCTGATTGACTATTCCAATCTCAGGAACCTGGGAAGACCAAGCATCCTCAGCTTCACTATGAGTCAAAATTGTATATGCTTCTTCAAGGAGGAAGTGAGTGTCTGTCTCTCACCCCTCCTAAAAAAATATTGTATTACAATTATCAAGTTTTAACTTTACCAATTTGTAAAACTGTTTTTGTAATTATTCACAACTCCTTACCTCTGAACAAACCATAGAATTGATAAAACTCAAGAGGTTTTGTCTGTCCTGTTTAATGGCTGATACGGTATGGCTATGGTAATCAGTAAACCCAATTAGTTCAGGCGATGCTTTTGCCTTGAATATCTCTTGGAAATTCTTTGTGGGTCAATCTTTGAAAAACAGATGATGTTTTCTTATTAGTGATTCAAGCTTTTTTATTTGTATGAAGCTGGAATTCCCCACCTCAAGTGGTTTGGAGTCGAGGGTGAGTACAACGTCATGGTTATCGACCTTCTTGGACCAAGTTTGGAAGATTTGTTTAACTATTGCAATAGGAAGTTTACCTTGAAAACAGTTTTGATGCTCGCAGATCAATTAGTAAGTGATGTGACTTCTTTATTAAAGAATGTGTCTGGAACGGCCAAGATAATGTTTCTTTCCCCTGTTGTTTTTAATTATCATTTTCAGATTAACAGAGTTGAGTACATGCATTCAAGGGGTTTTCTTCACCGTGATATAAAGCCTGACAACTTCTTAATGGGCCTAGGGCGTAAAGCAAATCAGGTATCTCTTTCTCATTTGCCTTATTCTATTTCATGTGCAAATTTATAGTACATTTTTAAGGTTCGTCAGATCCAAGTATTAGTCATTCCAGCTATAGTTGAAACAGTTTCTGCTGAGAAAGTCCATGCCATATGAACTCTTGGACGCTTATTAGTCTAAAAAATTGGAACTCTTGGTAGCCAGTTTTTGTTGATTTTGTTGCTTTGGTGTTTACCTTCCACGTGCATTAGCTGTTGCTTTCTTATTCTTTTTCTTTAAAAAAAAAAATAGTTAGTGATTTATTCATTTGCAAAAACTGAGTGTTAATCCTTTATGAACAAATAATTGAATTCTTGAGGAGATATATATTGCTGCCAAATTCACCAGGAATAGCTTATAACAGTTGTTTAATTGATTGAAGCTGCCTACTGAATTTTGCTATATATACCATTATGAATTATGAGAGAGAGAGAGAGACCTCATGGTTTGCTTCCCTAGTGAGGTCAGTGGGGTTAGATGGGATTAATTTCTCAAAGAAATGCAATTTCACCAAAGCAACTATTTACCTATTATCAGATGATAAATAGAATGATGGTAAATTTATTATATAATCTCATGTATGAACAATTTTTAATTGATAAATCTCAGACATTGTTGCATTGGGATTAAGGCTTAGTTGAGTTTAGATAATCAAACATTATCCATCAAGTAATAGGTCTTGATGTAACTCAACTACGAGTACTAGCAAGTGTTTCCCATGGCAACAAGTAATGGCTGTGCTTATTCCTTCTCCATGAGTGACAGCCCCTTAAATTTCCTTTTTTTTTTTGGGGGGGGGGGGGGGGGGGGAAATCATATAGGGAACCTTTCTAAAGAAGAGCTCTTTTGACTCACCTCTAGCCATTAAAACCTACAGGCAACTGACCCCACTTGCCAAATCTAGCTGTCAGGTAATCCAGGGGCATTCACCCTTGATGGACATAGCAGGCAAATGGATAGGATTGGACCACCTGTTTTCTGGACCCAAAAGTCGCCCTGCCCTATGCTTAAAAATGGAATTTGAAGAAAATGAAAGATTGAAGTAGGAATGTGTTGAAAGAAGAATAGATCTTTCATATGGAATATAGATGATTAGATGGTTAATTTATCAGGTTCCGATCTTGACTGGTGAAATCCATTGTGTTCTCCAGTGTTTAGTCATAATGCCCCCTGGCCTCCATGCTTAGATCAGACATTTCATGTTAGATTGTTGAAGCCTTATTAACTGATAAATATTTCTTGTTTGGTATTAGACGCATTTGAGGACAAAACATTAGTGTTACATTGAGGAACATCCAGGTCATAATTCTTCTTTCTAATTATTGTTATCTTTTGATTAAATTTCTTATCACAGGTTTACGCAATTGATTTTGGACTGGCAAAGAAGTATAGAGATCTTCAGACTCATAAGCATATACCATACAGGTAAATATTTCCATGCTTACAGCAAGGGCAAGATTAAACATATCTATTACTGTAACTAGAAAAGAGTGTAGGTTTTCCTCAATAAGGGAGGTCAGAGCTAATGATTTACAACATCAAAAATAGTGGAAGCTTTGTTAGACATGATAAGAAAATAAGGAAGAGCTATATATATAATTCATTATTTGAAAAGAGGCAAAAAGGACATTAAGTGTTAAGAGCAATGGAGTGTCCCTCAAGTGTCTTCATTGATCTTATAGTAAACTCAAGAAAATTGTATCTAAATTTTTGTGATCCATTCCTTCGAAATTTGGAGTATTCCTTGCACTCCAATTGAGGTTCGCATTCCACACTACTACAATTATTGTGGAACCAACCTCTGCAGCATCATGTTAACTCCACCAACTTTTGGCATAATTCAATAAAAATCCCAAACAAAGAAAATATTATTGACCATAAATCTCTTGGCACATCACAATGAATTAATAAGTATCAACCTTTGTGGCACTTGCTTACAAAACAATATTAATCAATTATTATCTTCTCAGGCTTCCTGAGGTTACCTACTATTATTTTCTTATTTTGTGCTGCTGTACTAACAAAAAGGCCACCTTATTTGAAAGAGCTTGACCAATATTGTTTAATGGATGGGATCGGTTGCCCATAAGTTTTACTAGCTAAAGGCCATTGATCCTGTCATTAATTTTCTGATTTTTCTGAATTTCAACCCAATTAAGAATTTAAGACCTACTTGGGCCTCAAGGTTAGCTAATTAACTTTAAATTCACCTATCAAAAAAAGGTTTTATTGACTAGAGGTGAGTCCAAAGGGCTCTTGAGAGAGGTTCCCTACGTCATAAAAATAATAAAAATAAAGTTATCATCCTGGGTGAATGAGTATGAAATATTAAACATTTATTTCTGGTCAATTTTAATTTGAACTTTGATTTTTTTCAAACAAAGTTAAGATTCTGTGCATTGTGTTGATCTTGTTGAAAGCTGTAAGTGGTACCTTGAGTTTTTAATATGGTTTATGATATTATATAATTTAACAAAAACTTTCCAAAGACAAATTCATGTTGGAAGGAATAGGGAACTATCTTAATTGCAGTAAGGTCTTGCATTATATGGACTGCCGGGCAAGAGCTGGTGCCCTTTGGAATGAATAACTGTTTACTAAAGTCAAAACTCCAGTGCATTTTTTGAGGAAATATGTTTACTTCGAGCCTTATTTCTATAAGAAATCTTGAAAAAAAAAGAGACTGATGTATCTCTATTTCCTTCAACTGACCAATAGACTTCACTCCATTTCACTCTAAATTATCAATATACTTTAAAGGTTAACTAAAAGAAATACTATAGGGTAATTTTTTATAGTTCTGGACTTGTGGTCGTTGATGCCACCTTTTTTATTTCGTTAATTGACTCTAGCTTTGAATCTAATGTTGAAACTGATAGTTCATTCTGTATACTGGATGGTCTGCTTCATTTCTCAATTTTTTTTTTTAATTTCCTATTTTTGTTTACAGTTTTTGAACCTATATCAGTTTGATAGTCATAGTACCTTGTCAACCACTATTATTCTTATTCAATTGATTTACAAATACACTTTGTTGGCCCCTCCTATCTGTTATCTCTTTGTTGACCAATACCCTTTGTGAGTTTCTCAGCATCTTCCTTCTCTCTCTTACTGTTTTTTTCCTCAGGGAAAACAAGAATCTTACTGGTACAGCTCGCTATGCAAGTGTTAATACTCACCTTGGAATTGGTGAGAGATTCTTTATGCCATTTTCATTTTGCCAACTAATAACAGGATATGTGTTTGTTTAGATTTGGATTACTTACCCCTGCTATCATTCTAATTGAGCCGTCTTATTGGCAGAACAAAGCAGAAGGGATGATCTGGAATCTCTTGGTTATGTGCTTATGTATTTTCTAAGAGGAAGGTCGAATATTACTAGCTGCACTTCTTATTTCTTTCTTGAGTTTTCCCTTTTTCTACCTGTTATTAAATGACTGGTGCATTCTTATTCCTTATTCTTGCTTTATTAAGTCATTATATACCACTGTTTTGCATCAGCCTTCCCTGGCAGGGATTAAAAGCTGGCACAAAAAAGCAAAAATATGACAAGATCAGTGAAAAGAAGATGTCAACTGCTATAGAGGTATCAAAAGTCAAAATTTACCATCCATACTCATAACGAAGCACTTTATTCTTTAATTTTATCTAGCTGAGGCCCTTAGAAGAATTATGGCCTGTTTGGAAGTTTAGAGAGGGAGGAGAGTAGAGGGGTGTAGAGGGGAGGAGAGTAGAGGGGAATGGTTCCCCTTCATCTTGTTTGGATGTTTTTAAAATTAGTAAGGGGGAAAGGAGTAATTAGTCATTCCCCTTATTTGGATGTTTTAAAAATTAGGATGGAGAGGAGAGAAAATGATTAAAATAGACAAATTTACCTCTATTTGAAAATGAACTTGCAACATTGGTCTATTATTAATTTATAAAGGGTAAATTGGGAAATTTATCTAGTCAATAATTTATACTCTTCCTCCAAATCTCTCCAATTTGGGGGAATTAAAAATGAGGGGTTAGAAGTGATTGAAAGCTCTCCAAACCCCTCCAAACTCCTTCCCCTCCTTTCTTAAAAAACTTCCAAACAAGGTAATTGAATTACTCTCCCTCTCTCTACTCTACTCCCCCTCCTTTTTTAAACTTCCAAACAGGCCATTAGTTTCAGTTAGCTGGCCTGCTAGATTCAAAGTTTGCGGTCTTGACCTAGGGATGGCTATCAGGTGGCCCCAGCTTTGGGCTGTTGCTGTGTCATGGGACCAATTGGGTGAAGCCAGGCAGCCCGGTGCTGTGCATGTTCCAATATGGGTGCACATACACATAAATACTTAAAATTATTATAAGTGAATAATTGTGTATTCACGCACACACATATCTATTTCTTCTTGCAAACTATTGATATATGGCCCTACTCAGGTTCTAGTGAAAGTCTTCTGGCTGATCCTAGGTTACTATATTTTTGGCCCAATATTAGGTTTGCCCAAGCTTGGGCTGTCCAAAATTCATTGGCCAGCAAAACTCTTTTTTATTTTTTTGTTTTAAGGGGTGGGGGGTTGGAGGGGAGATTGAGAGTTAAAAATCATACAGCACTATGCTGACAACTTGGATGCACATTGTTTTGCAGGTGCTTTGCAAATCATATCCATCTGAGTTTGTATCCTATTTTCACTACTGTCGGTCATTGCGGTTTGAGGACAAACCAGATTATTCATATCTAAAGAGACTTTTCCGAGACTTGTTTATAAGAGAAGGTACATTTTATGACAGCAGTCCACAAATATATGTTCATATATCTTTATCGAGTTTCAATTTTATTTTCATGATGATTTGTAGTTGACCAGTTGAAATGTTCTCTTTCATGAGTAGTACTAAATTTAATTTGGGTACGTATTATAATTGTTTTTGGATCTTGACATTGTTGCTGGTGCAGGTTATCAATTTGACTATGTATTTGACTGGACTATATTGAAGTACCCTCAGATTGGTGGCAGCTCTAGAGGAAGGGTCAGTAGTTGTAAATTCAAGATTTGAAACCTATCCACTCAAGGTGTTACTGACTTAGTTTTTGTCTCTGTTTGTAGCAATCCAATGGGAAGGCATGTTTGAATGCAGGCCCTTCTGGAGAAAGAGGGGAGAAGATCTCAGGTCCGCTATCTTAAACAAAACTAGATTTGGAAATTAAGTGCCCAGTCAGAACATCGACATTCTAACTACTCTTTTTCTAAAGGAGTTTTAAAGCTTCATATTTGCTATGGACATTTGGCTGTTCAGTTTAGTTCTCTGCACAGATTTGACGTCTGAGTGCTGGTTTTAGATATGGCCAGTTGCTTTTTATCAAAATTAAGATTTGTCTAATCATTTATTATGAGAAATTATTAATTTTAAAAATCCAGTCTCTCTCTCTCTCCACAGTTGATAACTTACTTGTGGTGGTAAATAGAGCACCTTTTTGCTTCATTTCTCACATATCTGTCAATGTGTGATTTCTAAATATAGTCTTTTTATCCAGTTGGGAAAGAGATCCGAGATAAATTCTCAGGTGCAGTTGAAGCATTTTCCAGGAGAGGCCCTAGTCCACATCATGCCAAACACAGGACTCATGAGGATTTATCTTCGTCCAAGGAAGTGGTAACATTTCATTTTCTAGACAAAAATAATTAGATGTGTGTTCTTTAATCTTTTTAATCCACTTTCTTTTGGATAGTCATTTGGTCTGTCTGAAAATCGAGTCTTGAGGTTATCTGAATGCAAATAACTTTCACACAAAATCTTAAATGTCATTGCTCTTTGAAAATTAACCATTAATACATTGTATTTTGCTTCAAATATAATTGCGTGGATAATTTGTTTGTCCTTGAATTAATCATCCCTTAAACTGATCGCAACTAGATTTCAAGTTTATTTTTCTTGTTACTTCATTTTCCTGTTGTATACTTTCATAACGGGCAAGGCTGGGTTTCATTTGATTTTGAATTTAAGCAATTTGAGGTTCTCCATTTTTGTTATTGTGAAAACAAGAACAGAAATAGAGATGAGATTTACAGAAGAAAAAAATACAACCTTAATGTTTCTTATATTTTCAGTTGTCAAGCACATTAGTATGATCTGCTTTTCACTCTCTCTTTTTCCCTCAAACAAATTCACTTTTTGTATTCAAGTCATCAAGTGATTAATTCATCTAATGTCCATTGTTTGTATTCCAAATATTCTTACTGGGGCTTTTTTGGATACATTTTTAGCACCTTGATTCATCAGGACACAATTCTTCTCGGTATGGCAGCACTTCAAGAAAAGCAGTCGTCTCAAGTGGTAGGGGTTCTTCTGGTGAACACAGTGAAGCTCGTGCAGGACGTCTAGTCCCAAACAGCGGCCGACCATCTACCACACAAAGAATTCAATCTGGTTATGAGCCCAAATCATCTCATACTCGCGCTCATACTTCTAGAGGCACTCGTGATGATCCTCTTCGGAGCTTTGAACTCCTCTCAATAAGGAAGTGACTGCGAGTATTTTATTAGTAAGAAGATAATTGTTATGCTTTTAATGAATATATACCTCTTCAATTTGAAAAAAAAAAAAAAAAAATTGAGAGTTATTTTCCCCTGTACATGGGAGATCGCCTAATCGCCACCATTCCCAGTCATATAACTTCTCTTATGTTAAAATTCCTGAACTTCCACTTCCCTTTTAGCCTCGGCCGAAATATTTTAGGCCATTGCAACGTGTGTTAAACACATCCTGTGAATGGAAAAATTACGTATTAAGAAACCCAAGTAGCTGTGATAGAGGGAGCTCTTCCATTTAGTCCTCTAGTCTGCATTTTAAAGAGATCTCTATTTCTTCATCTTGTCATTGTTGAATTTAGGAAATTAATGTACAATATTTAAGAAATTGTGGTAAGTTTTGCTCTTTTTTTATTTGTACGTGCACTTCACTTTGAGATCATATTATTTGTGACATGGACACTGACAAAGACAAATATTGTCAAGGCAAGCCTGAGCTTAGTTGGACTCCCTCATAAACCAGGTTATTTGGTAGCAGTGTTGGAGTTTTTGTTTTCAAAAGTGTGAAAACTGTGACTTAAAAATTGTAGCGAAATCGCGTATTTTGAATACTCATGATGCAAAAAAAATATGTTTGGTATCATATTTCTATAACATTCTTTAAAAACTAAAAAAGATAATTGACTGTTTGGTATGAGTGTGTATTTTTTAGAAAAAAAATATGTAACTTTTCTTACATGAACAATAAAACTTTTTTTTATTAATGGAGAGAGAACTCCCACACAAAGACCAACAACTATCCCTCTCCTACTTCCTGTTCGTCCCATTCCCCACTTTGCTCCCCATTTGGCCAGTTGACCTTTCAACTACCAAAGCCATGGCCGCCACCACCAGTGGCTCCTTACCGACACCAATTTACAACCACAATGTGGTGTTCCAATTAGGAAAACAAATCCCATTTGAAGTCAACATCAAACCCTAAATCAAAACCCACACAACAGTAACAACAAAATTAATACCCATTTTCCAAACCCATTTAAAATCAATCCTAAACCCTAAATCAAATTTTGCAACCCCAAGAGAACCCAATAACCTTATCAACCAGAAAAGGGGGGGACTTAAAAGAAATAAGGAGGGAGAGAGAGAGAGATACACACACTCAGGCTAAGCAATGCTTTAGCCATAGAGAGCAAGAAGTTCTTTTCATATTTTAGTTTGGATGGAATGTGTTTCTCCTAACATTCATAGAACTTTTGTAATTGATCTTTTAGCTATTTAATAATATACCCTTGGGGCAGATTCTCAATAATAATAAAAAAGGAGAAAGAGATTAGAGGTGGATGAGAGAGAGAGAGAGAGAGAGAGAGAGAGAGAGATGAATCTGACTTTATTAGATTTGATGTAGAGACAGGTCCTAGTGGTGGCTCACGCTCAGATGAGAGAGAGATGAGTATTTTTTTTTTTTTTTGAGAAAGCAACAAATGAGAGAGAGAGAGAGAGAGAGAGAGCTGGTTATGTTTTGTCACCATCAATGGGTCCCATGCTTTTCAAAATATTTACAACATTGTCATTCATCATTGCTACTCAAAAACTAAAAACTACCCCTAATGTGTTCTCAAAATATAATATTTAAATATCCTAAATTGAGAACTATGACTCAAACATCCTTAATTAACCACTCTTACCAAATACAATCTTTTTTAATTAACGGCTCACCCTCAGAAATCCTAGGACACCTATACACAACCCATTAGAAGGGTTATCCCTGATGAGAACTTGCTCTTTATTTAAAACACTTCCTATTTTCTTTCATTTGTTTTGTGATAACAGAATTATATGACCTTCAGTCTATATCCATAAATGATACAGCTTGAGAAGACAGTGGAATGAATTCATATTCTAATCGCATATTTATTACCCTTATAAAATTATTTATTTACATTACGTGGGTCTCACTTTACCTTATGTAATGTATAAATTGAACATTATATAATTAATATTGTTGTGCTTTATTTAAAATTAATTTCCCCATAAATATTTTTTTTTTTAAATTTGATATTATCTCCCTTAAATATTAATCTCTAATAGTTGATGATTTCACCCAATGATTTAAAAATCAAACAGTAAAACAAATTGAAAAAGGAAAATGTTCATTTAAATTGTGGTTCAACCAAAGTGTGGATTGTGATGACATCATAAATAATTAAAGAATATACAAACATCACATTGAAAAAAATGAAGGGAAAGATTTTAAAAATAAGTGTTGTAATTTTTATTTTGAAAGAATGAATAAAGATTGTACGATTATTCATCTACCAAAAAAAAGAGGGGGCACCTTGGCGGGTGTGGGGGGGGGGGGGGGGGGGGGGGAGGGGGGAGGGAACAAGCCCCTTACAAGTCCCATATGTAAATCATGAAATCATTTTCTATTACTTCTTTAATTGATAATTTTTTTTACTACTTTTGCTATAATCACAATCTTTAAAATTAGTCAAATGAGGTTGAAATTCAAACCTATTATTCTAAATAAATAAAAATAAGTAAGATCCAAACATAATGGATTTTTCCAACCTTCAAACAAACCATCACACAACACAATTACTCCCCACACAACAGCAATCAAAATAAAATAAAAAACTAAAACAAAAATCAACTTCAATCTAGTCCAATCATACAAAAGATAGGAATTTTGGATTGAATGGATATGAACAAACAAGTGCACCAAATTCAATCTTTTTTGTAAACAGAAAATAACAAAAAATATCGAACCCAACACCAAGCACATTTCATCGCCTTCAATCAAGAGAAAAATGGGAGGGATGAGAGAAGAGAAAATGTCGGGGACGAGGATGCCAAGGAAATAGTGTTAGGACATTAATTTTTACTTTATTTTATTATTTTATGCAGTTTTTTTTTTAATAAAAAAAAATTAGTTGCAAATTACACTTTTTTACCTTAAACTATCACTTAGATCACACTTCCCACCCCCCCCCCCCCCAAAAATTATCAAAATACATTCTGATTTACTTTTCAAAATAAAAGAGTATAAAAGGATATGGAAGTCATATTTCGAAATCATTTTCATCCCAAAAAAAAAAAAAAAATCAGAATCCTTATTTATTTGCTTGTGGAAGAGGAATATGAGGGTTCAAACTGGAAAAATAAATAAATTTAGTTGACAAATGATATGGTTACCAACTGTAAAGGCGCGTTTTGGATCCTTGGCCCAAGGTATAATTGAATCCAAGCCCAATAAACCCAATACAATGAATTTGTAGAGAGTGGGTTGGAAAACTAGGC
Organism: Quercus robur; assembly: GCF_932294415.1. Classification (NCBI taxonomy): domain Eukaryota; kingdom Viridiplantae; phylum Streptophyta; class Magnoliopsida; order Fagales; family Fagaceae; genus Quercus; species Quercus robur. The sequence goes on from NC_065542.1 coordinate 42,659,216, forward strand.
TCTAATGAATGTGATAACAGTTAAAATGGATTTTAAAAGATAATCAAACAGAAATAGATTGGAGTTATCTAATTAATTTTGTCCTCGGCACAATCCGAGGAGGTATATTCTAGTATATATTGATTGAAAATGGTTACAGATATGGTTCAAGTTGCTACAATACTTTCCCTTACCAATTTCCGATCTTCTTTACCATTGCTTCCTTCTTCTTTTATACTATCTTCCTCTTTCATCCTTACGCTCCACGTGCAGGCCAAATGGTTGGTGCTTAATACTTGTCTCATCAGCACATTCCTAAAGTTTTTAGGTAGTAGGTATAAGGTTAAAAACCACTGTTCAGGTATCATCTCCACATTAATGCGACTGGAGAGTTAGTTATAGAGTATTTAATGCGGTGGTAGCAGTTTTTTCCTTAGGTATTTTAGGACTCCCCTCTGTCATTTGTTTCTGTGATGCTTATCCATGCCAACTGAACTTCTTGGATCATTCCTCCAGATGGCAGACTACCTCTACAGACCTCGGCTTTGGTTAGCCAATGAGGCACTCATCCTCGGCCCAACCTCCTGGGCCATTATGATCAAAACTAACTTCTTTCTCTACTAACACGGACTCCCCTAACAATGTTTACCTTTCCTTAGACAACTCCTTATTCTCGGCTTGGGCCTTGGGCCCAATATATATATGGATAATGAGCTCCTAGGCCCAATACCTCTACACCAACATTTTTATATTTTTTTTAAAATATATATAATTTAAGGAATTACTATAGTAATAGTCAAATAAATAATAATAATAATAATAATTTCTTTTAAAAAAATTCATATAAAATGAAAAAAGAAAGAAAGAGTAAGGTCCAATTTTCTCTAAAGAGTTAGGTTTAGTTAATGAATGCTCTTGAGACATTTGTTAATTGATAATTTTACAAAACTTTTAATATTATTTTCATGAAAATATAAAAAACTATTAAAAAAAGTTAATTATTTTTACTTTTTTTCATAAAAAATTTTAAAGAAATATTTCATAAAGCGCCTAGTGTTTGTTAACTTTTCTAATGATAAATTTTGATAAGACCAATTAGTCCTAGCCCTGAATAAGTCAACCAACGCATAAGTCCTAACAAGAGCAAGGGTGTTTTTGGAATAAAAACAAGTAAAGCCCTAAACCATATTCTCGAAGCTCAAAACTTAAAACCCTAGCAGCTGCCTAGTACGGAATAGCATTCACAATTACTCCTCTCTTCTCTTCTCTGTTCAGCCAAATAGGTTCGTGTTCTTTCTATATTTCTCTCTGCTTCGCCTTTTGCTCTCTCCAAATCTTGGTTTAGATACTCTACTTCTACTATATTGTCAAAAATCTGAGAAATACTTGAAAAATAACGCTCTTTTATTTTTTTTTCAAGGTTTTTCTTGCTCTTGAATCATATGAATTTGGATTGGGAAAAGTACTAATTTTTGTTAATATTTTGGTTTTGTTTCTGGTTATGGGTATTATATTTGTGATTTCAGTATTGGGTTTTTCCTGATTTTTTGTTGGGGATTCTTTTTTTTTTGAGTTGTTGTTAGAGAGATATCTGATATTGGGTCCTTTTTATTATTTGTGTGCAGTGAGCTAAAATGTATCTGCAGTGTTACATAAACGAGAATGGTGACAAAGTCTATACCACTAAGGTACGGCATTCGGGTTCATCATGGAGGACTCTGTTATACTTAATGTGAAGTTATTGCATATGTAGACCATGTGGTCTGCATTTCAGAAATATAAATTTGATGCTTTTGAAAGAATTAAATGTATTTCTTTGTTGTCGTTATTCTGGTTCACATTAAGGAATTATGTTTTTATATATTTTGTTAAGAACTAGTTTTGAGTTTAACACTAGTAAAACTTTTAGATTTAAAATGGGTAACACTAAGTGTCAAATGGAATGAAGTTGATGGAATAGCCAAATACTTGTGTGTGATCTTGCATTTGTGTTTCAGAAGTAAATTAAGTTATAAGCATTAGGTGGAAATTAGAAGGGGGGTTTTATCCAGAGCTCCTCGTAATAATAAATTGGATTGAGTGGGGGTGTTAGAACCAGATTTTATGGTAATTTTTGTCAAAGAATAAATTTAGTTCAAAAAATAGTTATGCTTTTATTGGAGTGAGTGGTATTAACATTCATGTGAATATTGATTATTGCAGCAAGGCATGAGTGTATCTATTGGTGCGTCTGTTGGTATTAAGCTCTGATATGTTAATACCCGTAAATGAAATTCTGGATTAGATTTGCTGACAGGTTATATTAGGGATACGTTTCAATATATCCAGTTTGAGCTATGAACTCTTTGCTGACTTTTTAGGTGCCAATTATAGGTTTCATTAGCTTTTAGATAAGTACGTAAATGAAGGGTCTCAGTTGACACATTAATTTTTGGGTTCATAACCATTTTTTCTATGTATCACAAGTTGGTAATGATGGAAAGGATATAGTCGATATATTACTTGTTAAGAGCAAGGTGGATGGTGAGGTTGTGGATTCAAGGCTCATTGGTTGCTTGTGTAATTATCAATAACAGGTAGATGTATTACTTTGCTAAATAGGCTTCTTATTTTTCTTTGCCTTTGCTAAAGAAAAAATTATTCTGAGATTATACAGTCCCATGATCCTCTAATTTTCATGAGTATCTGGTAACTTGTGTTGTATACATAAAGATAGGATCTGAAACTTATTTGGTATTAACTTGTAAGATTAGATCATTCTATAAGAGTGGCTGAATGCTGAAATTGGCTCAGTTTGGTAACTTGAATTAGTTTGTGAAATTTTCAGTTTTTGAGATTGTTACTTAGGGCACCATGGAACCAGTTGATTTTATTTGATTTGATATAATTCTTTTGTTTCACTCTGATAAATTTTAACATTTATTACACGAGAACGTTTAATGACACCACCTATGTTGATGCTAAACATTAATGGATCATTAAGTTTTCTTGGGTATTAAATCTTCTTTATATCGATGCAAAAACTTCACCCTGTATGAATTCTACATAAAAATTAGGTACAGAATGTAGTCTGCAGCTGATCTTATGCTTTTGCTGAAGTACATTCCAAACAACATGTGCAAAATTGCAACTTTGTATCTGTAAAGGGCTCAATATTTTATTCTGTAATGAGATAATACATACTTTATATCAACTCAAATTTGTTAAGAATTGTAAACTTTTTATACTTTGTCTTCTGCTCTTAGTCTCTTTAATCACTTTGATTTCCTTTTCTCCAAGCAGAAAGAATCACCACTGGGACTGGCAACAAAATCTGCTCATCCAGGTAATATTGTTAAAATAATTTGACCGTGCTTGACCATTCAAGAGTAAAAGTTTGCTTGAAACTAAATTATGCTGTCTTTGGTTTCACTTTGTTGTTTCTTGATAACCTTATGATAGGAGACTTCTGATACATTTATAAAGATCAATATGAACCATAAAAAAAAAGTGTAAAGATTATATGTAAATAAATAATGGACTAATGAAAGCACTTACATAGTCATTGTTTAACATCTGTACTTGTAGCCACTAGTGACTCTCTTAAGACTTGCTCAGAAACAGCTGATGCTATAGGTTGCTAATGTTCGCTGCTTAATTTGTCTGTATAGTTATATTTTTGTGTGTTAACTTGTTCTGTCTAATTGTTTTAATGAATGCAATCATTGCATTGCTTGGATTTTTTTAACCCTATGGTTCTTGAGCCCATGACCTTACACTCCATCACATTGTTGAGGAAGTGACATTTGAGTTTGAGCTCACTGTCCCATTGCTGGGATTTTGTTTATAGGCTTTTAATACCATCTGCCTTGGTTACTTCATTTAATTATAGATTTTGTCATCTACTTAAATTACAACTTCGCTGCAATATGGTTGTTGAATATGTTGTCAAGATGTTTTTGCAAGTTAAGTCCACATGAGAAATTGGTGCCTTCAGTTTAATCTACTTTTTTACTTGCATCATGTAGTTGCATATTCCTGCATGATGGATATCAATGGGTAAAAAGATTATTGCTATGAAGAAATGATCTTTGTGGTTAGCTATTTGGTTGGACATCCCGCTGCTTTGTACATTGAGCACCTCATCCTGCTGGACTATGGCACTTAATGTCAGAGTTCATGGTTCTATTTTTTGACCAAGTTGTCACATATAGTTTTGTTAGAGGAAATAGAGGGGGAAACAAAGGAAGAAAAGGAACCCACCCCACACCACACCCCCCCCCCCCCCCCCCCCCCCCCCTCCAAAACGAGAAAAAGAAGAAACTATTACAAGTTTCTAATCATAAATAGTTAAGGGAACACCAAATTTTCCTTTTGGAGATTCATCTGCTGCATAGGTAGATGGAGTTGGTATAGAAAATCCTTCTATGTGAGGTTCAACATGGTGAATTTAGGTAGACTGATGATTATGTAGTCGTTGGTTGACTATTGAAAGTAGAATGCTTGCATATGCTCCCCTTATTATTGAAATGCTCCCATCTCTCTCCAAACTCCGTTTTCCTCTGTCTCTCATGTTTTTGGTCATTTTTCATTATGATTTGTTAATATATGACATGTCTTGCGGTTTCTTTCATCATAAGTGCCATTAATCTGTCTCTTTATCTCCACTTACTGGTTTCAGCCCGCTTCTCCCCTGATGATAAATACTCAAGGCAAAGAATTCTTTTGAAGAAGCGATTTGGATTGTTGCCAACCCAGCAGCCACCTCCAAAGTATTGAACTAATTTGGAGTTTAATTGATACTGTCTTGTTCTAGAGTATCTGGATTTGAAGCTTCATGCTAAATAGTGTTCTATTTGTTGTGATGTAGTAATTGTCTGATAGCTGTGATATGTTAGGCCTTTAAATGTTCAGTGAATTTGAAAACTTACATTTCAGACATTGAATGAACTAAGAGAGATGTTGGTTTTACTTTTGAGATATTGTGGAATGTGAGCAAGGCTTTGAGGAATCAGAGGGTCTTGCTGTATTTTTTGGAATTGAATTTGCGCGACTCTTTAGTTACAACTTACAAGGTGTTCTTTTCTCTCTCTTCTTTTTTTTTTTTTTTTTTTTTTTTTTTTTTTTTTTTTTTTTAACAGTCACAAGGTGTATTTAGTTGGACTATAGCTCTCCAAGGCTGGGTTTGGATTGTGATGAAAGTTTGCAATTTTTCTGTGTGTCCTGTGCATTGTTCATGGGACCTTCAAGTATAGATTTTTCTCTAAAATTAGGTTTCACGGTACTATTCACACATTTAAAAATTACTTTGCTACAGTATTTTCAGTAATAAGTGGTATCTAAATAGATTCTAAATTCATGCAAATTAGAGGCCATAAAAATCCTTAATCATACATAGGATTTTTTTGAAAAGAAATAGCCCAACAGATCATGCTCTAGAAGAATATGTATATTATCAAAGGTTCTGTTCAAATTATAATTAATGTAATATTTAGTTATTTTACGCAACTTAATAATTTTTTAATTGGATGTATATTTTGCTAAATTATTTGTTGGATTATATCATCTTAATTCTCCATGGTCCATACTTTCAAAAATTTATGATAAAATATCCATAGTTATCTCATTAATAAAGTATAAAAATTTTAAGTTTTTTTTTTTTTTTTTTTTGGGTGTTTTAAAGTTACTCATAAAAGATGATTTTATGTATCAAATGGTAAAAAATACGATCAATTAACACAAAATTTGGTTAACACAAAAATTGGTGTGCATATGAAGGAGAATGAGAACATAAAATCTTGATGGAATTTTTAAAATATTCATCTAATGATAAGATATTGAATGGTCAATAGCTTAATATTAACATTATTTTGTCAAAATTTGAAGAAAAGAATTAGGCAAATTTGAATAGGAAGACCAAAAATGAATACTAAGTGTTTTTAGCATGATTAATTTTACCAACTTATTTTACTATTTAACTTATTTTTGTTATTATTCATGGGCCTCTCTATACTTTTTGATACTATTTATGGGTTTCACTATACTATTTCAACTAACTTTTATTTTTATCTACAGTATTTTCAGCAAAAAGTTTTTAGTTTCAGTTTTAGTAAAATAAACGGATTCCAAACAGACCCATTCTTTCTTCTTTATTTCTTCTCCCCGTTGACTCATTCTCTCCTCTCTTCTCTCTTCTCTATTCCTTTGGACTTGATTAAGGTGTCATTGATCTTGAAGGGTAGTAGTATTATGATTTTCTGTAATGATTTGAGTGGGTCTTCAAGGGCAGAGATTGACCAGAGAGAATGAGAGAGAGGAACTGAGATGAGATTTTTGCAGTGGGTGTGGTAGTTTTCGTCGATGGGGGCGAAGGTTGCTGGGTTTGTATTTATTTTTTGCAGTGGTGTGGTGGTTTTGGTTTGGATTTTTTGTCAAAGGGAATGTGAACATTTGTTAATTTTGTTGGAAGGCAGGGGTGCTTGGTGGTGTTGCTGAAGGAGATTCAACTGGGTTGCAGAAGAAGGTTTTGTAAAAGCCTAGTATGGTTATGACTTTTGGTCCCACCGAGCTGACCTTTGAAGTTAGAGCAAATTACAACTTACATACTTGTGGTTTGGCCGAAATTTAAGTTGCCTACTTGTGGTTTGAAATTTGACACTTTACTCGCATAAAATTAGCTCAGTTAGAGTTCTGTAATCTATCTCCGTTAAAAACAATACTAAATATGTAATTTTGCTCCACTTTTATGTTTTTCTCCTCCAAAAAATACAAAAAATATAAAAATACAAGATCAAATAAGATAAAAAAGAATCTAGTGGAACACTTGTATCATGAGATTTTATGAAATTTCAAACCACAGGTAGGAAACTTAAGGGCTTGTTTGGCAAGAGGATTTAAATATATATATATATATATATATTTTTTTTTTTTTTTGCAAACCATAAAATGGTGGGTTCCACACTTTAATATATTATTTGGCTAATGTTCTCCAAATATAGTTTTTAGAAAACTGGCTCATATTTTCATTGTTTAAACCAGGATTTTGAAAACAGCTAAGAGGGTGTTTTCAAGATACAAAAAGCGTTTTTAATGGCATAATTGTAAATAAAATGAAAATAATGGACTCTACATATTTATCCAAATTCTTCTATCTGTTAAATTAAGAAGATTATCTTTATCACAAAAAAGAACAAAAAAATCTCATTCTCCAAATTTGAAACTTATCATTATCCAAAATAATAAATACATAAGCTCTATCCCTTATCATTATTAAAAAAAAAGAAAAAAAAAAGAAAAAAGAAAAGAAAAAAGAGGTAATCTATAGATTTTACACGTTACTTTTTGCAAACTTTTTTTTTTCTTTTTTTTAAAATATCAAAAATAAAAATGGTCTCCCAAACATAATTTTTTGTTTTCAGTATTTTGAAATTTTTTTTTAAAATGTGGGAGCTATAAATATTATTATCTGAAAACTAGTTTCAATTTCAATTTTTTAAAAATTGTTTTCATATTGTTTTGAAAACAAAAACAAAAACCCTCCTACCAAACAAGTCCTAAATTTTAGTCAAACCTCAGATGCGTGAAATGTCAAATTTTAAATTACAAATAGACAACTTATATTTCGGTCAAACAACATATGAGTAAATTGTAATTTGCCCTTGAAGTTAAGGTCCATTGAAATGCATCATAAGACTCTCCTAGAGGCTCTTCTTGGTGACAATGTTGGCTTGAATATTAAGAATGTTGCTGTGAAGGATCTGAAGCATGGGTTGCCTCCAACACCAAGGATGATCCTGCCAAGGAGGCAACCAACTTTGCCTTCCAAATTGTTGGGTTGCTGGGAAAGGGCTAGGGTTTGGGGAAGATAATAAATAAATAAACCTATTTGTTTATTTATTTGTAGAGAGAGGAAAAATATTAAATGAAGTGAAGAAATAAATATTGAGGCTGATGCTGATTCATGTTTATTTAGATATAGGTTTGTTAAATTAGAAAAAGTAAAGTTTTTTGGGTTAACGTAGCTAAACTTTTGTAGAGGCTGATTTGAATACTCTAAGTAATGTTACACCACCTAATAACTTGTTATAGAATTCATATTTTGCCATTGTTGAATTACATGTCCTATATATTCTTAAAATTTATGTCAATTTTCGTGTCAATTGGATATTATTTACCATTCAAAAACTTATCTTTTATGCATTATTTTAAACTACAAAAATTTGAATTTAAACAATTGATTAATGAAATGACTATTAATCTTTGATCACCTTGAAATTTTGTAATCATGGAGAATTTACGAAGATAATGTAGTCTAACGGTAGATTCGTCAAAATTTGCATTCACATAAAAAATATTAAGTGGTGTAACATTACTTAACTAATTCATAATGAATATCTATCATTTGGTTCTTTTTCTCTATTCTTCTCTTCTTCTACCTACAACATTTTTTTTCCCATTAAATTGAATAGGTTTTGTGTATTTTTTGCCTCTTTTTTAACATAATTTCCTTAAGTTTTATCCAATTTATATGATTATGGTTTGCGATTCAATCATTAAATATGCTTAGACATGATTTTTAAAATTATTTTGTGTTTTATGACATGGGTTCTAAGGGTGATATGTTGCTTTCATCCTCTTAATTTTGATTTAAAGAACAATCTTCTTTTTAGCTTATTATTAAGCATATCTTGATATAAATTTGGTGATAAATTCTTCATAACTTTTTTTTTTTTTTTGATTACTTTGACTAACTATTAGAGTTGTACAGTTTGACCTATAAAAGAAGGCCTTATGTCCATTTTTTTTATTATCAATCATTAGATATGGTTTGGAGAGAGAGAGAGAGAGAGAGAGAGAGAGAGAGAGAGAGAGAGAGAGAGAGAGAGAGAGAGAGAGAGAGAGAGAGAGAGAGAGAGAGAGAGCCCAAAGAAATATTCCATTGCAAGTAGCTTTCAAATTGTTAAATATGTTACAATTAAATTTAAAACCAATTGTCTTAAAACTCAAAACTACTAAATCAGTTATACTCCCTCCCACCTTGTGTCTCATAAACTGCATTATAGTAAACTATGAGATTTAGTATCCGTTTGGATTGCCTTTTTTATCCTATGCGTCTGTGTTTGGTTGAAATATGGTGAGTCCCGTACATTGTTCACGGGACCCGCAAGTATATTTTTCACCAAAAACAACTTCAAAAATGGGTTCTACGATACTATTCACACATTTAAAAATTATTTTCAATTTTTAGCAATAAACGATATCTAAACACACCCTTAGTCAGACAACTTTCTCCACAATACTTGGCTCATTAGAGTTCATGACATTCTTTGCAGTTATACTCCTTCCTACCTTGTCTCATAAACTGCATTATAGTAAAATATGAGATTCATTACCATAGGAGGAAGAGAAAAGAAGTCATCACCAAATATTTGCTCGCTTTAAAGTATATAAAAATATAAAGCATTTGAACAATACGAATGTGTGTACACGAAGCTAGGTTGAAAGTTGGGAAGGGGCAATGGATTTGATTATGTGATTCTCACAAAGATGAAACAAATTCACTCAACCAAACTATGTTACGAATTGGTAGAAAGAATGATACAAAATCATCACCTAACTATGACTGCAAACTAAAGACACCGTTGATAATGAGGTGAATAGCTCAAAGTGAAGGAATATTGGCTAGGGGTGTCAATTCGGGTTAGCGTGTCGGGTTCGTGTCGTGTCGAGGTAGGGGTATTCGACTAAATGGCTCAACCCTAACACCACCTATTTAATAATCGTGTCATGATCCTTCAACCCTAACCCGACCTATTAATAAGGCGGGTTGACCTAACCCAACCCATTTGACACGCTTAATAAACGAGTCGTGTTGGGTTAACACAAATGTAACACAACTCATTTCAACCTGCATAATATTAAATATAACATCTATCTAGAAATAATTTTTTTTACATCCCAAAAAACAGTGCATACACTTCAAGTCTTCAACCCACATTCAAAATAATATAGTTAAAAAAAAAAAATATAACATTCATCTAGAAATAAGTTCTTTACACTTCAAAAGAAGTGCATACAACAAAAATAAAATAACATAGTTCAAAAAAAAATATAATATCCTTGGAACTCGCCAAATGCTAAGTATCAATATTGAAAGAATTTGAGCAAACAGTAGACCAATCTTGACTATGACCACGATTATCATCCATAGATTCTTTGTTGATGTCCAAATTCATAACATCTTCCATAAGCTTATCCAATTTCATTTGTGCAAGTTCTATGCCAAAAAAAAAAAAAGTATTAGTAGTTCTAGGGTCTGTAAAGTTTCAATTTCATATTATATCCCTTGTAAATTTTTGTAATTACTTACTTTTCTTTTTAAATTTAAAATATATGTTGGATATAAAAGGTATTTGACAAATTTAAAATAAAATAAATATTTATTTGTTATATGAGTTAAATGGGTTGTGTTAAGTGGGTCATTTCAGGTTGACACATATAAATTAGCGTGTCAATCATGTCTATTGCGGGTTATGCGGGTTGACCTGCTTATGACACGTTTCTTATCGTGTCGCTTTCGAGTTGACCCGTTTATGACCCAAACCCATTAAGGCCTAACCCTAACCCGAAAAAACCTGTGTCGGGTTCGTGTCGTGTTCGCGGGTTGGGTCGAACATTGACACCCCTAATATTGGCTAGTATGAGGCAACCAATGATAATGGCATCTAGCACTTAAAAACTGGGCCATAGAAAGAGGGAAAAATACCTTTTGCATAGCATCAGTCATATAATTGCAAACATTAGGTCATGCATATCCAAAAGGTCATGCTTAGAATTGCGAGCAAGATCTTGTTGTTTTGTCTGCATGTTTTCATCAATTGCTGTCCACACAAGAAAAAAAAAAACATAACTTGAGCAAGACAGACTTGCCAAGGATGCATTCAATACCACTTTTAAAATTACTAAAAATGGGTTAAACATAAAATCATAAAAGATGCACAACTTTGCCCACAGCTTAAAAAGAAACAAGGAATTGAGAACAAAAATAGTTGAGGTGCAATTGTCGCTGTGTGTATGTATGTACACAGTAAAGTCTGTGAAGAGCATCTAGAGTAACAAGGAAATGGCAACACTAACTCATTTGCTTCTTCCCTTCGCTCCCTATAAAAATGAAGCCAATACAACAAAATAAATAAATAGAGAATTGTATCATTTATGAAGACAAATCATTTTATGAAAAGCACATGGGTCTTTTATATTTTAAAACATAAATAAATGTAATGAAAACCAACAAAAAAGAATATAATAATAATAAAAGTGTAGTATAATAGAATTTGAAGGTAATATTAGAAAGATGAATCTCTAAGAGTGACCAATCAAAAAAATTATGATGATCACGTATCATATTTATCTATCTATCTATGAGGAAGAGTAATCAGCTATATATATATTTTTATAGGAGTAATCAGCTATATTGCTTCTACTTCATATAAATAATAATCTCTGGTGGCCTGCGCACATGCGCTGCCGCCCGGCGGGGGGGGTGGGGGGAAGATATTTATAAATCATAAAAAATAAAAAAAATAAAACACGATAATGAAAAGTGATTGTCTTAACACAGTTAAACCAAGAGTTCTAGTAACACAATTGTTGAAAGGAAATCTTCTAGATACATAATAAAAGTTAGACATTGGCCATCAAGGTCAGTCACCTTTGTTTAATCCACAATAGTGGGCTTGCATGTATTCAAAATAGTCCTTGTCTTCATAATCCTCCCCGAATCTGCTGACTAACTGCATCACAGTCAAATGTGAGATCAACTAACATAGGAATAGGAGAAAAAAAACCATCATCAAACCAAACATTTGCAAGCATTTGACAAAAAGGTAGTAGGAGAAAAGCAGCCATCACCAACAAAACATATTTGCAAAGGTTTGACAGTAAGAATGTGCTTACACAAATAAAGTCGAGTCAAGCCTTACAATTTGATAGTTGGGGAAGAAGGGATTTAAACCCTAGATGTCTCTATTGAAAACATCATAAGGTACAATTGAGCTACAACTACAAGGATGTTGGCCAAAGCCAAGTTCAACAAATTGAGCAAACATTTTAGAAGTCTAAACTGAAAGTTGGGAATGGTAATAGAAAGAGTCAAGGATGAGCTTTGAAAACAAACATAACCCAACTATATATGTTGAGCCTAGACTAGAATGATGAAAATGTTGTCACCTAACTATGACTGTACTTAAAAACTGGGCCATTGAAAGAGGAAAAACATACCTCAAGGATAAAGTTATTGATTTTGTTGCACATATGAGGGTTTGGAGGTACAAACATTTGTCTAATCTCATGACGGTCATCATAAGCTGTCCACAAGAGAAAAAACAGGATGCAGCGGATGAGAGGATACCACTAATATAATATTAAACTGTAGTAAAATTTTAGAAGATACATAGCTTTTTCCCACAGTTCAAAACAAAGAAATTGAGAAAATCATAGAAAAAGTGTATTTATATATATGTAGATGATAAAGTGGGTGGTCTGAAGAGCATAAAGAGCAACAAGGAAAAGGCGAAACTTACCCAATGGTTTGCCTTCCTTTGCAGCAGCTTCAGCAGCAGCACCGGTAAGTTTAACAAAAAATCCTAGAGGCTTCTCGTTTCCTGAGGCTATAACATCAAAATTGAAGCCAATACAACAAATATAAATAATTCCATGATTTGATTTTGGCACTGATGATTAACAAGCCAATGAACCAACAACAACAATAATACTGACCCTCAGCTTCGTGAGAACGGCGATGAAGATCTTCAAGTTCATTTACCTCCACGTCTTCATTAAAAAAAATAATAAATAAAATATAATTGTTGAAAGTCAAAGAAAAAGAAAAAGTGTGTGTATGTATGATGAGTATAAATGAATATGCATATATGGGAAAAGTGCGTGATCTGAAGAGGATGTATACTATTACTAACAAGGGAAGAGTACATACCCAATGTGTCGCTGTTTCTTGCACGACGACCGCGAAAACCAAAACCAAAACCTGAACCTGAAGAGAAGCCTCTGCTCCCTGTACGTAAATTCAACATTTTTTATATGTATGCAAATACTAAACAGAGACAAACCATTCCATGAAACACACGCACAACGACAATAATAATAATAATAATCAATTCAAAGTACACTGAGGAAAGAATTTCAATTTCATAATGAGGGTCGAGAGATCAAATATCAATAAACCAACCAAATAAATTGAAATAAAGAAACAAACCGCTGGATCTAGAACCGCGAGACATGATGATGATCTAGTGTTCAAATAATCGCTTTTTTCTTCCTTTCTTGGTTTTGAGACGCTGAATACGAGTGTGAGGATGAACAAAACAAACCAGTATTTTTTTTATTAATGAAAACAAAATATATACTAGGGTTGGTGTCACGTGCAAGATGCTTACATACGTCATTAAAAATGTATATATAAACTTTAAATATATTAACTGAAATAATAAGAGAATGTCTCTACTTAATTTCCGTAACAAATTTGAAAAAGATATTATATTATTTTTAATTAAGATATAATTTTTGTACCAATTTCATTTTACTCCTACTTCTACACTTATCCTCCACTAACCGTTATCTTTACCTATCAAATACCCATCCTTTTATTGTCCATGATTCTTTCCTTTTGAAACTTAAAGAAAAGAAAGAAGATGAATATGAGTGCTCTAGCTTATTTAGCAAGCTATGACAGGAGTAAAAGAAGGGAGAAAACGTAATGGAAGATGAAGCAGATGTGAAGGTACGATGGAGAACCCAAATAAATATTTCTCATTTTTTCCTAGGTTCTTTGTTCAAGTTTGATGGGGGTATTTATGGTAAATCATACTTTAAAAAATGCATTTTGCAACACTTTAAAATAGTGTTTTCAAATTAGTTGGAAATACTCTCGTTTTGAAATCAAGTGTTTTAAAATCGCAAACGTTAGAACACGCATAGCCAAACGGGCAGAAATTGACGTTTTTATTGTAAAAACGTAGGGCCAAATGGACCCTATATCACTCATAAAAATAAAATTAAAAAACACTCCCCTAGAATTGCACCTAACAAAACTTCATTTTGGTATGGATTCCATGGTGCGGCCGAAATGTTCCACAATGAGCTCCAATCAAAATGTGTCATAACATTTAGGTGTCATTCATTAAGGTTGGTTTCCATTTCAAATTCCTATTATAACCTCTAAAACCTTTTTTTTTTTTTTTTTGAGAATCAGTATAACCCCTAAAACCTCAAATTGCACATTCCATCCTTCACTAAGTATAATCTATACTATACTATATATATATATATATATATATATATGAGAATTCCCTTCATTAATAAATGGTAACTTATCTTAGAAATAGGGTTATAAATGTCAAATAGGGTAATTTCATTTTGAATTCAAAAAGAGAACTCCTAAAATTTAGGATTTTTTCCATTCACATTCATGTTTTTATTCCCTAAATTAAAATTTAAAAATTTTTATTCCTTTTTCATCCGAATAAAAGTAAAACACCCAAATTTAAAAAATAAAAAATAAAAAACTAAGAAAATAGGGTTGGACATCATAGGCCCTCAAACCCAAAGACTAGAAAAGCATGAAAGAGAAACTTGGGCCGGGCACAAGGAGGACACATGAAGAAAAACAATGGGCTGGCAGCGGGCACTACCAGAAGAGAAATGTCTAAGAAACTAGCAAGGCATTTTCTACCAAGGGCTCGGGGGCGTGGTCTCTCACAAGCCCCAAGCTCAAAAAGGATTTCCTTAAAAAAAAAAAAAAAAAAATATATATATATATATATATATATATATATATATATATATATAAAATTAAAGTATAGGAGCCCTTCTCCCCCTTTCTCATCCCTGAACACAGCTAAAGTCTCGTTGAAGGACATAAGCAGAACACCCAAAGTTTCCTATGCATTTCTTCTTATAGATGTATAAAGAGGCCCATAAAACTTTATGAATCCCAATCAGCCTGCTCCACTCCTAATCTCACTAAAATCATATCTTTATTAAATTTCAAAAACTTTGCCTTTGATTAATTATAGTAAAACAAGCATAACCTACCAGAGTTTCCCTTTTGAACTTACTACATATATTCCTTCAAAATTTCACCTCTTTTTTTTTTTTTTTTTACTTTATCCATACACTTTTCTCATGCTTTAGTTTCAAAAATGAAGATTACCTTTGTTTTCCACGTTCTTATTAAGGCCTTGAGACTTGAGAGTCCTACCTACTAAGGCATTACAAATGCCCTCACAGATCCATCTTAGGATTCTTGTGGTGATGTGTGGGGCCTTATAAGACCCGCCTCCTTAATCATTTGGACATCTTGGAATAGAGTGACAAATGAGTGGATTTGGGGTGGGCATAATTGGATTGAATATATAAAACTCATTTACTCATTTAACTAATTACTTCTAACCCAAACCCAACCAAACCTAATTATTATGGGTAAACTCCAACCCACCCAATTACCCAGTTATCAAAATTACCAAAATGCCCATAAACTGTAAATAACCAAAGTACTCTAAAATCTTCAAAAATGACCAAAATACCCCGGAACCCTATAAAATGAGCAAAATACCCCCAAAACCTAAAAAATTCCCAAAATACCTCTGAAACTTAAAAAATGGCCAAAATAACCTTGAAGCCTAAAAATTGACCAAAATAACCCTGAAACCTAAAAATGACCAAAATACCCCCTGTGGGGGGTAAAAGACCAGTAGACTCATACCAATGTCTACGTTGGGCCAAGGGCCCAGCCCAAGGAAAACCCCTCCTCCGCGATGTGGAGAATCCTTCTCGACATGGATGTAGTTGAGGATAAAGGAGACAACCTGCCACTAGTAGTGATACTCCAAATCGTTCCACAGAACAAGGAAAGTACTAAAGCAGAAAGGGACAGCGGAGAAAATGGAAATGTTAGAGGGAAAAGCTGCCATGACTGCATTCAGTGTCTTGTGATTGACACGGCCATACTTCTCTATCCTTACAACCACTCCCAACAACTGGAGGAAAGGGATGATGGGACAAGTACCTACCCTAGGGACCCCATTCAGGAGGAAGAAAACTACTATAAAATGACCAAAATACCCCCTAAAACTAAAAATGACCAAAATACTCCCTAAACCTAAAAGATGATCAAAATATCCTCGAAACTAAAATACCCTTGAAACCAAAAAAATGACCAAAATATCCCTGAAACTTAAATATGACCAAAATAACCCCTAAACCTTAAAATGACCAAAATATCCTTGAAACCTAAAAAATGACCAAAATACCCCGAAACCTAAAAAAGGACAAAAATTCCCCTCAAACCTATAAGTCTATAAAAATACACCCTAAACCTAAAAAATTATCAAAAATCCCCCTTGAAACTAAAAAATGACCAAAATACTCCTTAAACATAAAAAATTATCAAAATACCCCATAAACTTAAAAAATGACTAAGATACCCCGGAAACCTAAAGAATGATTGAAATATCCCCAAAACCTAGAAAACTACCAAAATAGCCCCAAAATCTAAAAGTTAACTAAACACCCCTAAAGCCTAAAAAATTAGTGACAATCCCTCGAAACCTACAAAATGACTAAAATACTCTTAGAACCTTTAATTTAACGAAAATACCCTCGAAACATCCAAAATACCCCAAACCCCTATTTTGGTAATTTTAGAGGGTTCAGGTGTATTTTGTTCTTCTTATTGGATTTGTGGTATGTTGGTCATTTTAGATATTTTGAGGGGTATTTTGGTCGTTTTATGGGTTTAGAGGTATTTTTGTCATTTTAGAGGTTTTAGGGTATTTTTGGTAATTTTAGAGGTTTTAGGTTGTTTGTGGCCATTTTAGAGGTTATGGGTTTATTTGGGTAATTTCAAAGGTTTAGGGATAATTTCAAAGGTTTAGGGGTATTTTCATCACTTTATAGGTTTGAGGGTATTTTGGTCATTTTATTAGGTTTCAGGGGGCATTTTGGTCATTTTTTTAGGATTAGGGGGGGTCATTTTGGCCATTTTTTAGGTTTTGGTCTTTTGGTCATTTTTTAGGTTTCGGGGTTATTTTGGTCAATTTTTAGGACTTGGGGTTATTTTGGCCATTTTTTAGGTTTCAAAGGT
The DNA here is from genome assembly GCF_932294415.1 of Quercus robur. Classification (NCBI taxonomy): domain Eukaryota; kingdom Viridiplantae; phylum Streptophyta; class Magnoliopsida; order Fagales; family Fagaceae; genus Quercus; species Quercus robur. The sequence goes on from NC_065542.1 coordinate 42,676,332, forward strand.
ATTTTGGTAATTTTTAGGTTTCAAAGGTATTTTGGTCATTTTTTAGGTTTTGGAAGTATTTTGGTTATTTTTTGGATTTTAGGGGTATTTTGGTATTTTTAAGGTTTTGAGGGTATTTTGGTCATTTTTTGGGTTTTGGAGTTATTTTGATAATTTTTAGGTTTTGGGGGTATTTTGGTCATTTTTTAGGTTCTGGGGTGTATTTTGGTCATGTTTAGGTTTCTAGGTTATTTTGGTCAATTTTTAGACTTTAGGGTTATTTTGGCCATTTTTTAGGTTTCGGGGGTATTTTGGTCATTTTTAGGTTTCAGGGTTATTTTGGCCATGTTTTAGGTTTCAGAGGTATTTTGGTATTTTGGTTTCAAGGGTATTTTGGTAATTTTGGTTTCGGGGGTATTTTGATCATTTTTTGGGTTTTGGAAGTATTTTGGTAATTTTTAGGTTTCGGGTGTATTTTGGTCATTTTTTGGGTTTTGAGGGGGTATTTTGGTAATTTTTGGTTTCGGGGGTATTTTGGTAATTTTTTTTTTATTTTGTGGGTATTTTGGTTTTTTTCTAGTTTCAGGGGTATTTCGGTCATTTTTTAGGTTTTGAGGGTATTTTGGTCATTTTTTTGGTTTCAAGAGTATTTGGGTCATTTTGTAGGTTTTCGGGTTATTTTGGTAATTTTTAGGTTTTGGGGATATTTTGGTCATTTTTTAGGTTTAAGGGGTATTTTGGTCATTTTTTAGGTTTTGGAGGGTATCTTGGTCATTTTTAGGTTTAGGTATTATTTTGGTCATTTTTAGGTTTAGGTATTATTTTAGTCATTTTTTAGGTTTAGGTATTATTTTGGTAATTTTAGTGGTTTTGGGGTATTTTAGAGTTGAGTGATTTGTAGAAATGATACTTGGTTCATAATTGGGTCTAATTGGATACCCAATTAAAACCCAATAAACATTAATGTTAATTGGGTTAATACCCATTTAATCCAATTAATAATTGGGTAAGTTTGAGTCTCATTTAAGTGGGTGGGTTTGGGTTGATTTTGCCACCCTTAATTCTGTATCAACTCTATGCTAACTTATCTTTCCCTTGATAGACACATTAGCCTTCTTTCAACTTCCTTCTTCATGTGTCCGTTGTTGTTTAGTTTTTGGGTACTTAAGCATGTTACACTGGGGATCAAGGTTGATGTCTCTAGGTCAAAGAATACCTCCCATTCTATGTAGTGGCAAATTTTTGTTCTTTTACTTATGATGGTTTCCCATTCTTCATTAGGTCTTCTTTTCAAAATGTATTTGGATATGGGCCAAGTCAGGTTATTTAAAGGGTTATCTGGGTTCACAAGATCTAGATGGGGTGATTTTTATTTTTTATTTTTATTTTTTTTTTAAGGATAGAGATGGGTGTAGGGGTGTGCAAAAAACCCGCCAACCCACCAAACTTGACCCGACCCAACCCAACCCACCGGGTTGGGTTGGTTTTTAGGACTTGGTGGGTTGGGTTGCAAATTTTTTTTTTTTTTTATAGCAAGTCAGGTTGGGTTTGGGTCATAAAATTACAAACCTACCAAACCCGACCTGACCCACCCATATTTTAATATATATTTAAATATATTATATATTTAATAAAAAAAATTTAAAAACCAATTGTCCAGCACTTCCTCGGTTCCTACTATCATATATAATATAAAATCCTATTAGTTCTTTTAATATATATTTAAATATATTATATAATTAATAAAAAAATTTAAAAACTAGTTATCCAGCACTTCCTTGGTTTCCTCCTATCATATATAAAATCCTATTAGTTCACAATCACACAAACCTAATGTGCCACCTCCCTCTCCCCCTCCCCTCTCAGTTTCTTACACTTCACTCCCTTTTGAACTCTAACACTCTCTCCCTCTACTGAGCCACTGCCATCTATCAGCTATCATCATCGCCTCAGCGATGGTTCTATCTTTCCGGTGGTAGCTCTCTCTTCCGGTGTTAGGTAAAGTTTCTTAATGTTTTATCTCTCTCACTCACTCTATATGTTTATCTCTCTTGCCATGGTGGATCAATGTTTAGTTTTGCTTTGTTGATTTCTTAGTTTTCTTTTAGCTGATTTTTAAATGTTTTTGCTTTATCTCAACCTACAGGTGTATTTCTTACTCTACAATATTTTCTCTTGCCAACTTACTGTGTCCCTTTCTCTCTATCTTGCTTTGTAGGTTTGTCTCTATCTGACCCTCTCCCTATTGTTTTTACTATTGTTGTTTAGTCATTAGTGTTGTTTGCATTTAAGGAGTTACATTGATACTAATCTTTGGGTTTTTTTTTAAAAAAATATATATTTATATTTATAGATGGCATATGAAACTTAATGCGGCACAAATGAGGTTCTTGTGCACCCACTCCCACAAATGAGGCTCCTCAAATGACGGCAACAAATACTTGTGTTGCTACCTCAGATCTCCGTATAAAAAAACCTAACCAAACATCATATGTATGGGGTCACTTCATCTTATTAGAAGGTGAGAGAGCTGAATGTAAGTATTGTGGCAAAACCTATGCTGCTGGGTCAAAAACTTATGGCACTACTAACTTAAGAACTCATTTGGAAGTTCAATGTAAAAAATATCCTATGAGGGTCTTGAGTTAGGTAATTTTTCAACAAAGTAATTTTTTATGATTGTAATTTTTTAATTGTTATATAAGCCTTTTGGTTTTGAAATTCCACTGTATAATTTATTGTCTTTTTTTTTTTGGATTTGTCTCAGAGTTTGCATCTCAAAGCACCATAATAGTGGAAGAGGAAGATTAGTTGGAAATTGGAATGCTAGATAGCTTGGATATTTTGGTTCTTAGTGGGACTAGTATAGAACTCTTTTGAAATCCACTCATAGAACTAGTTTTGTATATTTTGTTTATAAACTTAGTTTGATATATTTTGTTTGTAACTAAGTTAGGAACTTAGGATACTAGTTTTGTATATTTTGTTTACCGACTCAGTTACATATATTTTGTTTATAACTGAGTCAAGAACTTAGTACACTAGTTCAATAGTTCATATATATTTTGTTTATAATTGAGTTAGGAACTCATATATATTTTGTTTATAAGTGAATTAGGATACTAGTTCATTTATATTTTGTTTATCAACTCAGTTGGATACTTAGACATATTTTGTTTACAACTGAGTTGGAATATTAGTTTATATATTAATATGTATTTTGTTTATCAACTCACGTGGCAGGTGTGATATATTTTTTTCTTCTCAATTTAATAATAATAGTAATAAAAAAAATTGTCCAACCCATGGGTTCAACCCGACCCAACCCACCATGGGTTGAATTTTTTTTAACCCACCATGGTGGGTTGGGTCTAAAAATCCCCTCAACCCGACCCAGCCCGACCTATACACACCTTAGATGGGTGGGTGCTCAAAATTTGTAAGTGGGTTATTTAAAATTTTTGAACTCTCTGAGATAGTTAGTTCATTTAATGGGTGGGTTGGTGGGGACAAGTTTGGAGTTGGGCTATTTGTGTTAAACCCAACTTCTTTAGGATGTTTAGGACAAAAGACCATCCCATTATTTCCTTTTTATTTCTTCATTGAGCTCGCATACACTTGACCTATAATTGTATTATCTTGTAATGGTATGCCTAAGACAAAGACACCCTATGTTAATGTTGAAATTAAGTAAAAATGATTCATGCAAAAATGTGTACCATAAAATTCTCCACCAAAAATTGATATAAATGTATAGTTTAGAAATGCAATCAACAAAATTAAAGTGTTTGGAATCAAAATGAAAATTAGCCATAACTTAAAAGATACAAGTCTAGTAACTAGTTACTCAAAGATACAAGTCTAGTTAACTAGTTACTCTTAAACTTTCATGGAGTGTCGATTAAAATTGTAAAAAGTACATGACAATCCTCCTCCATTTAAAATCAAAATTCATATTAACCACAAAAATATAAGCCACTTTTCTATCAACCTTAATCTTAGTACACAGACATTTTGGTTAAAACATAACATGTTAGAGCTCCTTCCTTAAAAGCAAAAACTCATATATTAATGTCCATCCACTTCCAATCCTTTTTCAAATCACCCTTATCTTTTTGACTTTATACATGCACTTTTATCTCGATTAACTTCACAAAGGAAGATAAACTTGGTTTACATGCCCTTATTAAGGCTCTAAGGGCCTTAACTATTGAAGCTTTACAAACACCTTGATAGTTCCATCCTTGGATTCTCATGGCAATTGATGGGGTTTAAAGTCGCTTAGTAAGGCTTGCCGCCTAGGCCATTTGGACATCTTGGGATTAGAGGATTAAGGTTATTGTTTTTGAGTTAAAGAATACTTGCCCCTCTAGATAGTGGAAGATTTTTGTTTTTTTGTTTTTTTTTATATTATTCATGTAAGGACTGAATTTGGATTGGACCTAGTATAGGATTGGGTTTTAGCCCAACAAGCCCAAACAATGAATTTGTAGAACGTGAGTGAAAGAACTAGTCCTACTCCAAAAGAGAGATAATAAAAGTTGCTGAATTAAGATCATTAAACACAAGTAAAATGAGAAAATCTGTCTTCGGCACGACTTGAGGAGCTTATGTTATAATGTCTTGTTGATGAACAAAGCTACAAAAGTTCATAGTATTATTACAAAGATTTCTTGATTTTTTCTCCTCCTACTCCTTTAGGCCACCGTCCCATGCTATATATTACAATCTTGGTATCATCCCCACCATACACGTGTAGGTTAGATTCTAGGAACTCCTTCTTCTCCCATCCAACACCTCCCAGAACCATCAACTAGTAGCTGTAAGGCTACTTGACCATTGTTTAGGTATCACTTCCACATTAATGCGGCCAGAGAGTTAGTTGGGAGGCATTTAATGTGGAGGTAGCAGTTTTTGAAGATATTTGTTGCCTCCCCTTTGCTTATCTCTTATCCAATGTCCGACTCTTAATTGTGATGTAACCTTGAAGAGGGTCTAGGATGATAAGACATTGTTACTGATCTCGTATCTCCATTTCCGAGATGACTTTTTTCCTCGGACGTATTTTGGACTATCACATACGATCTTTATTCCTTCTTCTTATACCATTCCCATTATAACTTTATTTGATCATCCTCAGATTTGGCCATAGGCTCAATTCATATAGTTTTAATAGTACCTTCTAGATAATTGGCCCCCACAATTCATAATGGCTTCCCATTCTTCACAACATATTTTTTCTAGGGTGTGTTTAGGTATGAACCAAGATGGGTTTTGAGGGTTATTTGGGCTCACAAGATTTAAATGGTGCAAGTTTTTGTCTAGGATAGAGATTAGATGGATTGGGCTCGCCTCTTGGAATATGTAGTTCAATTTGGTGGGTGGGTTGGTGGATAAATCTGGAGTCGGGCTATTAGGATGTTTAAGACAAAACACCATTATATTTTTTATTGTTTACCACAATTGTATCGACAAAGGTACCTTATATAACCATCAATATTGTTGGCATACTGAGCAAAAGATGAGCTGGGCGATTGCGGTGGCGTTTAACATGGAAGATATGCCCACGTCTAAAGTCTTGCATTATAATTCTAATCCCTCCAATAATGTTGTCTATAGCCGCTGGAGCTTCTCAAACACAACGTCGCGTACCCCCACAACCCAGGCGAAATAAACCAAATGGAATACATAGTTTCTTGCCTAGAGCTGTCTCCACCTGCCCCATTTAGTCTCGAATGATAACCCCGACGCCCACTGAATGGGAATTAGCAAAAGTAGCCCCATCAGTATTAATCTTGTACCAAGAATTTGTCGGGGGTGTCTACTGAACTGTGTCTTCTAACTTCTATTTCAGTCCGAGCTAGCTTGAAATTCGCAGCGGTAGATTGTCTGCGTTCCTGTTAAACCACATACACCATGCCACGCCACCGTGACTACCAACCCCGGCAACTCATCACCCATGTCATGTGTTGCCTTGCAATTTATATTAACAGAACGAGCTGGAGCTCCTCCCTTAAAAGTTAATGTACTCAAATTTTGTCTCAGCCGGTTTTGTCGCCCCCATTTTCAAATCAATTCTTCAAGACTTCAACCTATATAAATATCATCAATTCTGCATCTATTATTTTGCTTTCTTCAAATTTACCCAATTCTGCTCTGCTCCCAAAGAGCCGAGCAAATGTTTAATCTCTCAAAACAATGGCTTCTCTAGCATAAAAGAAAAAATGATGGGTCTATCTGGGCCACACGATCTCATCCTCGCCTTCCCATCATTTCCACCACCACAGGTCACAACTTTTCTTTATTTGAATTTCGATTCTTTTTGTGTTTATTATTTTAGTTGGAACTTGGAACTTAGAATTTTCGATGGAAATTGTTTTGATTTTCTATAGATTTAAGAAAACTCGGCCTCAGGAGCTGAAATCTCTAGCTCAAGTCATGTAGGTAGGTGTACTAGAGAACGTTGGATTTGCATTTATGTGATGCTTGTAAATTGTACTAATAAGTAATACCCAATTATGGTGCGCTTAAACATATATTGTTTTGTTATTATTCCATTTTGGGATGTTCTAAATGAATTGTTAACATTGGACATTATTTTAATAACTTTCCTAACTTAGCATTTTCTTTATTTGAGAAGTAAATACCCCTTTTCTTTTCTTTTTTTGTTTCGTTTATTTGAGTTCAAATTATGGAGTTTAATGTTGTGAACTGGTAACATTCTATTGCAAGTCACCTTTGGAAAGTTAAGATTCTTAATCTGGACAAAAAATTTGAGATGGATGGAGTGTATGATTTTTTTTTTTTTTTTTTTGATAATTCAATAGTTGGGGAGAGGGATTTGAAGTTTGAACCATTTATGTTGGAAACACCAGGAGGTGCTAGTTGAGTTAGAAGGTTTTTGACAGGAGTGTATGAATTTTGAATATCTATTATTGCTGAAGTTTTTGATTGTTGAGTTTTTGTAATTGCTTGAGACCCTTTGTATTCATCATCATGAACATGAAGTATTTGTCTGTTTTAATAAAGCTTCATTACTTATCAAAAAAAAAAAACTTTGGGAACTTTCACTTTTTTGTAAACTGATCTAACTCATAGGGGATTTTTTTTTCCTTTGCTTGGAATTCCCAAATTTTTAATTGATTTTCTTCTTGATAAGGTAATAATTTATTAATAAAAACAAATGGGTACAACCCAAGTGCAAGGAAAGTATACTCTAGGCATGAACCTGTAAAGATGTAAAGAGCTAACAAGAACTAATGTTTACAGAAAGAATTAATTTAAAATAATCAAGAAAAGAAGTGGAAGAAGGAAATTTCAACCAATTCTCTTGTAGTTTAGAATTTATAGTTATATCACTTGTATAGGTTTTTATGCTCTTTGTTTTGGTGGTGGATGTGGTTTGGAGGGGTGGAGTGTTGGATTACAGTGCATGAGTGATTTTATTTTGTATCAATTGTTTGTAAAAAAGCACACACGTTATGCAATTATCTCAATGACATATGGCACTGGCAGTGCTTTTGGATGGCTTGATTTTATAGATAATAGGCTTTAGCAGCCTAGTTTTGTTGAAGTTTCATGACTTTATGTTCATATGATGCACCTCTGATACAGTGGCATTTCCAATAGTTTCAGTGGTAGAAATGTTTTCCATTTGATAGCACTGAGGGATATATCTCTCCTAGAACAAAGCACATGCCAAAATGGTGGTGGGGAGAAGCTTCTAAACCTGGGCCCAAAACTGAAGCAACCAGAGATGCAAGACGTTGTCTTCTTTACTGGTACACTACCAATTTTACTCTCTATCTCTTTTTTTTTAATTATTTCTTATGAGATGGAAGACGCACTATTTGTGAATGAGCATTATGCCATTTGCCACCATTATTTCTGAAGCTCTTTTTTGATATTTTTTGAGGGTTGAGGCAGAGACATCGCACCATTTATCTGCTAAGTACTACCCTATGGTGCCTCCTCCAAGGTCAACTATTGCAGCAGCATTCAGTCCTGATGGAAGAACACTTGCTTCTACCCAGTAAGTTGTCACTAGTTGTTTCCTGATTCCATTTCAGGCCTCTCTCTGTTATTGAACTTCCCTCTGTTTTGATTCCTGCAGTGTTGACCATACAGTAAAGATAATTGATTGTCAAACTGGTCGTTGCTTGAGGGTTTTTTTAATTGGTCATAGGAGGATTCCTTGGGTGGTAAGGCAGTCAACTTGCTTCATACAAAGTATCCTTTATTTATATATATGTTACTGAATCTTTTCTCATCCTGAAAATAGTTTTCTTAATATTTAATTTGTGCATTATTGTTGATGAAACTCTGTCTCTCACTGAGGAAGTTGATATCTTATTGAAGAAGTTTATTGAAAATGCAGCACAACTGGATGGGGCTTTATTGAGGTTATTTGGCATTGGATAAAGGGATTTGTTATCCAGGTTATTTGATTTATTCTGTGAAACATTATGACATAAGTCTTTTTCTCCTGGAATTTGTGTTTCTGTCTTGTTAAAAGGTGGCTGATGGTTGAAAGTCAAGTCACCTTATGGCTAATGTGCTTAACCAGTGTACTTACGAGGAGGCCTTAAATTTAAGGTCTATTTATGAGTAGGCCCTAAGTTTGAGGTCTAATAACAAGGAGGCCTTAAGTTTGAGGTCATGTATATAAGCTACCCAATTTTAATTTACGGCGGGGGAGCTGTTAGGGGTGAATTTATGTGTGCTTATATGTACCTAATGAAGGTTCTGGCAAAAGACAGTTCAATAATTGCTTAGGATTGAATATATATGTATTCCAAAATTAAAACTTTCGTTAATTAATATTAGGTAGTGAAGTAAGAGGGAGACCCTAAGTAACATGTGATAGATTAAAAGAGTGTTATTGCACATGTTCACTAGTTGGAAGGTAAAAGCCTCTCCCCACAAATGGTCAAATTGACATGATTTCATGCTAGCATTGTTGGATTTAATATTTCAATCTAAAAAACATGAATATATATGTCCACTCCTTTCGTTTGAGATATTGTTGGGCTTAAGAGTTTGAGTAAATGTGAGTTGGTACAAGTAGATAACCTGGTGAAGCACAAAATTCTCAAGAAAATTGCAGGAAACATATAGAGCTGCACGAGAATAAAGAAACGGAAATCAGCACCTAGGTTGCTTGAAATTAGAACCTAGGGTTGCTACTTGCTTGGAATTAGTACCAAGAAGGAAAATCTAGGAATTTTCACTTAGGGTTGCCCAGAATTAGCACCAACTCATTGAAAAAATTCCAACAAAAATTGTATTAAACAAGGATACATACCAATAATGTTTTCTTTGGGGCCTTTAAATAGGGCTCCCAAGTAACATCAAGGGAAATCATGTTATAATTAAAATAACAATCAAATCCCATAGAATCCTCAAAATAAAATAAAAATAAAATCTAATTAGAAACGACTCTGGTCCAATGGAATCTAATTTGGTGTCAGCACCATAATCTCCTAGGGGAGAGGTGGGGACACAATGGAATTTTAGCCTAATTGTTGGGTGTTAAGTTGAGTATAGCCTAGACATATTTGGGTTTGTCTTTGTGGTCAACTTTTGAGGTTTGAGTGGTTTGGAAATGTAGCAGTGAAAATATGACATGAAGGTTTGAAAAGATTTTATTTATCTAAAGGAGCGAATATAACTCTTATGAAGAATACTTCATTTGAATTTAATTGCATTTTTTTTCTTTTATCGTCTGTATTTATGTTGCTTGAGAAAGATTTTTTGTGAGGCAGGATGGGAGATGAATCAAAATATCATTTGGTGAACTTGTTGTGGGGGGAAGGGGGGGGGGGGGGGGGGGGTGGTGTGGTTGTTCTCCATTGAACAAGAAAGGATTAAGTTTTCTTATGTTGAGGTGTGCTAGTAAAGTACAAGGGAGTATAGAGTGGATGGGCATCTGTTGTGGTTAAAAGGCCATTTAAGGTGATTTTGTTGAAGTTTAGAGGAGGTTGGATTTATTTTTTAAACATGTTAAGTTTGTTACTGAGGCTGTTTTTGGCATGATTATAGTTTGGTGAGTCTTCTTTAGTTCCCTGATTTTTTTTCCTTTTTCTGCAAACAATGATGCTTTAGTTGGTTCATATCTAGGTGGCTCAGCCATTGAAATCCTTCAATTTGCCAATGCCTTTCAGATTGCGAATTTGAATTTGTGGCTAATTCTTTTAAATTTTTGGATTATCAGTTTTCCTATAGGAAGTGAAGATAAAATTAAAATCTATTGGAAGTTTGGTTTGGAAAGTTGGGGGTTTGTTTGTTTTATGATGCCTTGAGAGGGTCTGATCATGAAAAGTTTCCTTGGAAGAGTTTATGGGGGTTGGTAAGGTGCCTCAAAAGTGTGAGGTTCTTCGGAGGATATTGATGATAAATTGGTGTTGTTTGTGCAAAAGTAGGAAAGTCAGTTTATTGTGTTTTACTCCATTGTTGGTTGTATTTTCCTCGAAGTGTTTTTCTCCATTGTTTGGTGGCAGGGGAGACATGGTGGTTGTGTTATCCTCAAAGTTGTTAATATCGTACCGGTGTACCATTTCCGGATTTTATATATATAAAAGCTAACATTTCTTTGGACAAAACAAATTCAAATGATTCATCAAAAGATAATGATGTAACAAAGAACAATGTAAGAGGTAATTTTAGTAAAGTTTTGAATATTTTAATTGTTTGTAAGAACAAAAGGCAAATAGCATGTCAGTACTTATTCATAAAAAGGTCTGAATAGGTAATTTTAGGTGAATTTATGCTGTGTGCTAGTTGATAACCACCAGGTAATATTAGAAAAAACAAAAAAAGGTGCTGATCTGTTGATCCTATTTTTCTTTCTGGAAAAAGAACAAGAATGTCACAGAAGCTTGGTTCTCTTCTGTACACTTGGACCTATGGTTCTAGAAAGTTCCAAAGAACAAATCAAAGGTGGCAATCAACTCGCGCTTAGACCATGTTTCACTGAAAAAAGCTTTGTTTCCACCTGGGCTCTGCTAGACAAGCAAGGAAAGCCAAAGATGCAAAATCGGGAGAATTCTTTGCTTCATTATTATGAAATTGAAGAACAAGAAGGAAGAGGTGGAAAGGAAAGAGACTAATAGTAGCGATGAAGAACTGAAGATGATGAGTAAATTTGGTGACTTGAGTGATTTTTTTTAATATATTTTAAACTTTGTTATCTTATACCGGTCCGAAACCAATATATTGGCTGAAATTTCTGAAATCCACTGAAATGGTGTAAACAAACTGAGGCAATTCAGTATTTGGACTGGTATGATTTGAGGGGGTTATTCATACTGGTTTGGTAACTGGTATGGTAATTTTTTGTTGTACTGACTAGTACGGTGCAATTTAAACTGCTTTGGTTTCCCTGTTTGGGGTCTCACGGGTAATGATGAATAACTTGATTCAGCTGCTTGCATATTGGCAAGGGAATTTAGGTGTCACGAGAGTGCTAATATTAGGAATGCTATTCCATTGTGTGTAAGGACAATTTTGAGATAAAAATATCTGGAATTTGCCAATAAGCTTTTGCTCAAATAGCACTTCTTTACCTTGTAAAAACAAGGTGGAGGGTGAGATCATGGGGTTATGTAACTTACCCTAAAAAAGAAGGAAATTATAGGAATTTTGATGGCATAGAACATCCTTGACATATTAGGTTGTTCTTTTTTAGATCATGTTATGAATGGATGATTGCTTTAGATAGTGTCTCTTCCATGACTTTTATTTATTTACTTGGATCTTATGAAGTTTTATATTGTAATAATTTAGGAGTGGCTTTAATACAGTCATAAATCTTCCTATGTATTTGATTTAATTAAGTTATTTACTTATAAAAAATGAAGACTTCAAAAAATTTAAAAATATTGGCTTCATCATTTTATGCTTTATTGTACACCATGACCAAATTGATTTTAACAGAAATATGAGTAATCTGGACATCTTCACAATCAGATTCTTTCTACTTCATTAAAAGTGTCACAACTTTTAGCATGAACTTCATATCTTGTTTAGACATGTCATGGAACGAGCTCCCTTAACTGATAGATTCAGACTCAAGCATTGGCAATATGACATGATGAAAGCCATGACATGGGTTGGTGCCGACCATCATCCAGAAAGCAATGATCAAAGAAAAATCAGTAACTTGCAGTTGACAAAATATCATAAAAATTTATTAAAATTATCTCAAATTGGATTGCTCAGTTTTAGTTGCTGGTGTAGCTTTTGCTAGGCAATTGTAACAAGTGAAGATAGTTTTTACAGTAACTCATGAGTATGTATTATATTGTGTTTCCCAATGGTTCAAACCACTTGTAATGTGTTCTGTAAAATTTTCTAATGTTTTGTGTACCTATGCATCTTTGGTTGGTTAGTTGTTTTGACAATTACTATGATTTCAGTCTGAAACTTCTTCTGGGGATAGGAGTGACTGCTTGAATAACAAAGTAGGATTTCAGGAAGAAAGAGGAGGGCTGTGAATCATTTTTGTGAAGAGGCAGCATGTTTTCAAGATATGTAAATTCTTTTTGTTACTTGTTTTATTCATCACTAATTTTGGTCATTTATATTTGCTGAGTAATTGTTCAAATTTTATGGTTTCTTTGATTAACTGGATACTTTCTATTTGACATGTGTATTAATTCTAAAAATCTATATCTTGTCAGCAGCCACTTCCTTTTTCTATTGATTTTCTGTCTCCATATGTCGCAATACTCTAGGATTTCAGTGTTGGTTTGGCTTATGTTTGCATTGTTGTCCCCTTCTGTTATAATCCTAATGTCCCATATGGATTTAGTATAAGCTTAACTATATGTTTATAAGCTCTTGGGCACTCTCCCCTTGCAAGCTGGTTTTCAAGGGTGAGTTCTACCCATGGGTTTATAACATTTGGTATCAGAGCCAACCTCTTGGGGACCCTTTCCTTGCAAGCCGGTTTTCAAGAGTGAGTTCTACCCATGGGTTTGTAACACCCTCCTCCTCCCTCTCCTTCTTTCTATTTGTTTTTCCTTAACAATAATGCTTTCTAACTTGTCAACCAGATGTGATTTCAAATCTTTTTCTAACTTGCCAACCATATGTAATTTCAAATCTTTTGCTTTTTCGTGTATGATAAACAATCTCTAAAGTTCAGTCTCTGTATCAAAGTACTAATGGAGCTTTTACAGGTTAGGTTCCATCCTTTGCATCCAGAAATAATTGCAAGTGGGAAGCTTGGATTATGAAGTTCGATTATGGGATGCAAACACATCAGAGTGTATAGGATCACGGGATTTTTGTAAATTTTACTGACTCTCTTGTTCAGTTACCTTCTGCAATAGTGGCTGCAGTTTTCAGTTAATAATATTCTTTAAGCTTATATTACTACTCATGTGGATCTTATTGCTACTTTTCTTGTAACAGATCGCTGTATTGCATCCATTGCTTTCCATGCTAAAGGGGATATCCTTGCTGTTGCATCAGGACACAAGGTATTGATTTTTGTCATACAACTTTTCTGTAGTTCTATCATGCTTAAAGGTTTTTCTTTTGATCCTAATTTTTTTTTTATATTTAAGTTCATAAGTCATGACTTTGTAGATCTATTATCGGCTTATCGCTGACAAATCAAATCCTGTTCAGTTATACATATGGCAGTACAAAAGAGAGGAGAAGCTTCACAACCAAACTTTATATTAAAGACAAGGAATTCGCTTCGAGAAGTGCATTTTGACCCTCATGCTGCTCCATTTCTATTAACTGCTGAGGTTAATTATCCAAAAAACATTCAACACCTTTGGGTTTACTTGTGATATCCTCCTCCAGCTGTTTTATGGCAAATGCTCATTCCCGTGAATGTGTTAATGACTGCTGAACTACCTCTCATATCCTTACCTTTCTTCTTTGTGCCTTCATTTGCCATAGATGGTTCGACTAGCATGCAAGTCAAGCCTTCTGCTTCAATGCGGTTTCAAGTGGATGCAAATGAAGTGCAGCGACATTATAATAGTATGGTTTCTCCTATGGAATCATTTTGTACTATTCCTACTGGCTCAATATATAAATTTTTCCATCTTGGCGTCTCATCTGTCTACTCAGAACATGACAATGCTAGGCGGCATCAGCCTGCCTGGCATTTCTGGAAGATCTAGCTTGCAATATCGCTTTTCAAACTCCCACTTCTCTGTATCTGATTCTGTGGAGGGTGCTGCTCTGGTTAATGCCCCAAGTGATTGGGTTGATACTCAACCCATTATCAGTAGAATCCAGTTGAAAATCACCACCTCACTGGCTGCTGTAGCTACTGCAGAGCTACCTTGCACTGTGAAGCTAAGTGTATGGCCACATGATGTTGAAAATCCTTTTGCCCCAATTAATGCTGAAAGATGTTGCTTACCATACCCCATGCCATCCTATGTAGGTAAGCAGGAAATTTTAATATTCAGATACAACTGTTATGGTGCTTTAGTATTGTAATGGGTATTAATGCCGTGGCATGAGTGAGGTCAAGGGTTCAAGTCCCATTGAGAGTGTGTGTGTGTAACTTAACAAACCAAAAAAAAAGGGTGCCATAGCAAGGCTTTCAATTTTCAAATATCTATTGCATTTTCTTTTGGACAAAGGCCACCATTTGTATGGACCTGCAATATTCTTTATTAGGAGTGTGTCATTTTACTTTTTTTTTTATCAAGACATGAAGCTCAGCTTGGCTGAATTTTAAACAGGGTGTTGCATTTAACATTTTTTTTGGGCTGCAATTGTATTTGAAGTGAAATGAGTGCCCATTTTTTGCCTTGTAGGAGATTTTTAGCGGCCTGTGTTGCATGCACTCTTCCACCCAGGATATCAGACTCTAATCCATCAAGATCCTGGAGCTGGAACATCCCCAACACAACATCCGGTCTCAGCTTACAAGTCACATACAAGCTTCGCACTTATTCTCTTGAGAAGGCAGCATAAAGCTTCATTCCCATCATCAACTCTTGTCATGCGTTCAACATTTCCCTTCTGTTATTGTTTTTCCTGTTAAATTTTTATGTTGGTGTGTCACCTTATGAACTTGTCTATTTTACTTTTGCAGATTTGGTTTAGTGCTTGTATCACAAGCCATAAGAGCTGCTCAGGGTTTGGCTTCTATCCAGGTCAGTTGTTTTTCGTGGATAAATGGAATGTGCATCTGAATTCATTGTCCTATTGGCTGGAAATTTGTGTCAAGTTCTCATATTTCAGCTTTTAAAACCACAATTCTTCATTGATCCATAAAACCACGGGGTTGCATGTCACCAATCCAACAATTTAGGCAATTGCAATTGGTCCATTATTCAACAAATCTATTAATTTTTACTTAAAAGTTTACTTTTTATTAGAAAGTGTATGCATAATAGGAAAAAAGGAAATTTCGAGACCTCAATGATGTGCCAGTGATTTCACCAGTGACCCAGTTCAGTGTTTTATGCATGAATTGTATTTGCAGTTCTCACCTACATTCTGAGCACATATTACTTGCCCATGGTCGACGTCATGGTTCTCTTCTTAAAAGTATTGTCAATGATGGGGAAACTTATTTACACTATGCTGGAGGTAACAGCATTTTATTGGCTTTATTTGTTACAATAGTTTCCTTTCATGAATTTTCTTTTTAACTGCTACTTTACTATGCTGGAAAATTTCTCTGTTAGACTCAGTTCTCTACATTTTGTTTGTCATTCAGGTTGCAGAGTTTCAGATATGGAACTTGTGGGAGTGCTTCCAAGTGCAGAGGATGAGGTCTGGTCAATGTTGCTTGCTTTCATCCATTTGCTGGAGGAGGTCTTGTTATTGGAAGAAAAGCAGAAATGCCACTAAACTAGGCTCTTGGCAGTGATCTTACTAATACTAACATGTAATGTAAAAATGCCTTTCTATTTTATCTAGGCCTACTTTTGGGAGGAAAGGATTTGTCACATTAGTATAAGCATCCGAAATGCAAATTTGGGTGTGTTAACTAGTAAGCAAATTAAGGTTCTCTAAAAGATTCCATTAGAATTGCTGCTAAATGACTAAAAGAGAGGTACTTCTTAAAAGAGAGGTACTTCTTAAATTATTTGAAACTTAATTTATAGAATTTTCCCTAAAGTATAAACCATCATAACAAAATGAGGTACATGAACTCTATTATTCCCTTATTATTACTCACAAAAAAAAAAAAAAAAAGTAATCTATATATTTTACATATTAACTTTGTAATTCTTTTATAATAAATTTCAATTATAAAAATGTTGAGTCAAACACTTATAATGTAAAAAATATTATTTGAAAAGTGAAAACTATTTTTTTTAAAATATATTATTTGAAAATTATTTTTACATTGTTCCAAAACAAAAATAAAAATTCTTTCTATCAAATATGCCTCAAAAGGTAAGAACAAAAAATATGCCTTAAAATAAAAACTATTAAGGCCTGTTTGGTAGGCTATTTTAAGCAACCTTTAGAGCATTTTAAACTCACTAACACACATTTTCACACACATATATCAAAAAGACCCAAACATTTCCTCTGCCAACATCCCTAATATCTCTGGAAATGCATTGCAATGTTGGTCTGGTCTGGCCTGTGTTGAACTCTTGTCAATCCAAAAGAGGTTTTTTTTTTTTTTTGAAGGGTCAATCCAGAAGAGTGAAAAGACACAGTCAAATAATTTTTATTTTTAAATGTATTTTATGGAACTTATCAAATAATAATAAATTAATAAAATAATAATAGATAAATTGAAAAATTATACTCTAAACTAAAAATAAATAAAATAGATATGCTGAAATGCACATTAAAGGTTCACATAAACATCTTTTATTCCTCACATAAACATCTTTTATTCACCTTCTCTCTCATACTCATACTCTCTTTTCTTTTATACTCGTACTCTTTTATCTTTAAGTCTATCACCTTCTCTCTCTCATACTCACTCTCTTTTATCTTGCTCTCTGTAAGCTTTAAGTCTAGCACCTCCTCTCTTATTTTTCTCTCATAAACATCTTCTCTCTCATCTTGCTTTCTTAGTTGATACCCTTAGATCAAATATTACAAACACCAAAGGCTGAAACCCTGAAATCATTAGCTTCTCTAAATTCTCAACCTTAACCTAGAAAAATGAAAAGATTCTCTCCTCACTCCGCCGGCCTAGTGTACGGAATAATTCATTTTTTTGAAATTTGAAGTGTAGTACAGATTTTTAGGACGGTGAAAAGAGGGACTATTATCATTAGAGTTAATAGAGAAGATTTAGTGGCTAGGAAAGTGACAAAAGAAGAGAGGAAGCCACGGCAGCGAGACTGGCAACTGATTGATCTCTTTCTTTTCTTTTGTCACCTTCCTAGTCACTAAATCCTCTTTATTAACTCCTATGGTAACAAATCCTCTTTTCACCATACTAGAAATCTGTATGGACGTTTCAAATTCTAAAAAAGAAGTATTCCGTACAATGTGCCGGCGGAGTGAGGAGAGAATCTTTTCATTTTTCTAGGTTAAGGTTGAGAATGTAGGAGATGGAGATACAAAGAAAATGGGAGCTGGAGGTGGGGACAAGAAAAATGAAGATGGCAATGGAAATGGCGGCCATAGCTCGATCATATGGGGTATTTGGGAATCTGTTAAGGATTTTTTTTTTAAGAATACATAGGCCTTTCTATTTTTCTTTTATCTGCTTTAAATCAATCGAAAGTTAAGGTATTCTGAGTGCACGTATGGTTCTCTCCAGCTTCTATCTATGCTCTTCATTTTGTGGTAGAAAGCAACTTAAAAGTGTGCATAGATGCTCTTAAAGCTCTTGCCAGATAATGTCCCTCGGATGCTATTTAATTCTATGAAAGTTGTTTTTCCTGCTTGGATACTTCAATATGAGCAAGTCTGTAATTTGTTTTCCTGGAAATGTAAGGTTATATTTGGATCAGTCCTGATGCTATTATGGCAACTCCACAACCTTAATCTTTACTAAATGGTCTCTTATTAACCGTTCAAATTTTTGCTGCTGTTAACCTAGATAATTACCCTACTAGATTTGCCCATTGTTTTGGGAATAATAAATAACGGAGGGTTAGAGGGGTTAAGTTGGCTTTAGGAATTAAGTTAATAACTTTTGAAGTCTCTTAAATCTTGATACTAATCCAAATTTCAGAATATATTATCCACTAAATAAAAAGGAATATGAAAAGTGTCAATTTCTTACCCTAGCTTGTCAATTCTTTTGTGTGTCTAAAAAAAAAAAAAAAAAAAAAAAAAAAAACTGGTATAAAAGCCTGTGACGTTGAATTTATACTATGGCAAGTAAAAATGTTTTTTATTTTATTTTATTATTATCAACAAGATTATTTTGAACATCATTAAAAAAAATGAGCATATATTTTTTTTCTAGAGAATTTCTATTTTAATCATAATGAAATGGTGATGATTTTTCTTAAATAATGGTTTTATTTTGGAATTTCTGATACTGCCTATATAAATATGAATTTTTTATAAATGGAATTTGTTATGGGTATCCATCCTGTGCCTATTGTATCATTGTATTGTGTAGACTGTAAACCACCCAGAAATAATAATGATACGCTGACGTAAGCATAGAGATTTGATCTTTTCCTTTTGCTTCTAGCAGGCGTTTAGTAGAGGTTAGTAGTTATTGTAGTAGACTAGTTGTACTGGTAACGGAGTGGCTCCGGCAACTCGCCCTGATAAGAAATTTTTTATGAATCCGGAGATACGTTACCAGTACAGCTAGTCTGCTACAATAACTACTAACCTCTACTAAATGCATGCTAGAAGAAAAAGGAAAAGATCAAATCTCTATGCTTACGTCAACGTATCATTATTATTTCTAGGTGATCTACAGTCTACACAATACAATGATACAATAAGCACAGGATGGATACCCATAACAAATTCCATTTATAAAAAATTCATATTTATATAGGCAGTATTAGAAATTCCAAAATAAAACCATTATTTAAGAAAAATCATCACCATTTCATTATGATTAAAATAGAAATTCTCTAGAAAAAAAATATATGCTCATTTTTTTTAATGATGTTCAAAATAATCTTGTTGATAATAATAAAATAAAATAAAAAACATTTTTACTTGCCATAGTATAAATTCAACGTCACAGGCTTTTATACCAGTTTTTTTTTTTTTTTTTTTAGACACACAAAATAATTGACAAGCTAGGGTAAGAAATTGACACTTTTCATATTCCTTTTTATTTAGTGGATAATATATTCTGAAATTTGGATTAGTATCATCAAGATTTAAGAGACTTCAAAAGTTATTAACTTAATTCCTAAAGCCAACTTAACCCCTCTAACCCTCCGTTATTTATTATTCCCAATCAATGTGCAAATCTTAAAAACTAACATTACATATTATAATTAACAATCAAATTTTTTTTTTTAAAAGCATGTTGTGTAAATTCGTTTAAAATATGATATTAAATCACTTTAAAATTGGAATAAAAATAGCAGAACCCAAAAAAAAATCCCAAAATTTGGAAAAGAGGTTGAAAACTTTGTAACACTTTTTTGAAAGGATAATCAACATTATTATTAGTTTAAAATAGTGTAATTATCTAGGTTAACAGCAGCAAAAATTTGAACGATTAATAAGAGACCATTTAGTAAAGATTAAGGTTGTGGAGCTGCCATAATAGCATCAGGACTGATCCAAATATAACCACACATTTCCAGGAAAACAAATTACAGACTTGCTCATATTGAAGTATCCAAGCAGGAAAAACAACTTTCACAGAATTAAATAGCATCCGAGGGACATTATCTGGCAAGAGCTTTAAGAGCATCTATGCACACTTTTAAGTTGCTTTCTACCACAAAATGAAGAGCATAGATAGAAGTTGGAGAGAACCATACGTGCACTCAGAATACCTTAACTTTCGATTGATTTAAAGCAGATAAAAGAAAAATAGAAAGGCCTATGTATTCTTAAAAAAAATCCTTACAGATTCCCAAATACCCCATACGATCGAGCTATGGCCGCCATTTCCAATACCATTTCCATTGCCATCTTCATTTTTCTTGTCCCCACCTCCAGCTCCCATTTTCTTTGTATCACCATCTCCTACATTCTCAACCTTAACCTAGAAAAATGAAAAGATTCTCTCCTCACTCCGCCAGCGCATTGTACGGAATACTTCTTTTTTAGAATTTGAAACGTC
The DNA here is from genome assembly GCF_932294415.1 of Quercus robur. Lineage (NCBI taxonomy): Eukaryota > Viridiplantae > Streptophyta > Magnoliopsida > Fagales > Fagaceae > Quercus > Quercus robur. Next base: position 42,696,496 of record NC_065542.1, read on the forward strand.
CATACAGATTTCTAGTATCGTGAAAAGAGGATTTGTTACCATAGGAGTTAATAAAGAGGATTTAGTGACTAGGAAAGTGACAAAAGAAGAGAGGAAGTCACGGCAGCGAGACTGGCAACCGATTGATCGGATGCCATTGCCAAAGAGATGGTGGCTAGCTTCTCATAGCCACCAGCTTGAAAGAAGCTAGCCACCACAGCTCTGTTTGAGCTCTTTCTTTACTTTTGCCACTTTTCTAGCAACTAAATCTTTTCTATTAACTCCAGACCCTCTTTTCACCGCCCTAAAAGTCTGTACTTCACTTCAAACTTCAAAAAAGTGAATATTCCGTACATTGCACCGGCGGAGTGAGGAGAAAATCTTTTCATTTTCTAGGTTAAGGTTGAGAATCTAGGTTAAGGTTGAGAATGTAGGAGAAGCTAATGATTTCAGGGTTTCAGCTTTTTGGTGTTTGTAATATTTGATCTAAGGGTATCAACTAAGAAAGCAAGATGAGAGAGAAGATGTTTATAAGAGAAAAACGGCAGCTTTTGGTGTTTGTAATATTTGATCTAAGAAAGCAAAATGAGAGAGAAGATGTTTATGAGAGAAAAATAAGAGAGAAGGTGCAAGACTTAAAGCTTACAGAGAGCAAGATAAGAGTGAGTATGAGAGAGAGAAGGTGATATACTTAAAGATAAAAGAGTACGGGTATAAAAGAAAAGAGAGCATGAGTATGAGAGAGAAGGTGAATAAAAGATGTTTATGTGAGGAATAGAACCTGAGATCCCCTCCTTCAAAAAGAGAACACTGACACGCCAACCACTTCGCTGAGAATCTTTAATGTGCATATCAGCATATCTATTTTATTTATTTTTAGTTTAGAGTATAATTTTCCAATTTATCTATTATTATTTGGTTAATTTATTATTATTTGATAATTTTATTACTTGTTTAAAGAATCATGCTTACATGGGAATTCGCCGATGGCCCACCACCTCAGATCTTTGCCTTTTCTTCGTTGTCGTCTTCTTCTTCACTCAAAGACCTCTCTTCGCTGAAAGACTTGGACCAGATGCTCTCTGAAGTCTCTACTCTTATTTTATCTTTTCATTTTGTAGCCCAAAACCTCCTTTGAATTTTGTTTAGTGTGCCTTGAATGACAACACGCTAATACACCCACTGAACCACGTGGATGACTTATGACAGTACTACTGCTACACGTTTTTTACTGCCATCCAACTGTTGAAACAAATAAATGAAGTTTGTAAGTCACGATAACTTTGGATAAGTACAGGTGGTAATTTAAAATTTTTTACAACCATTCTTTTCTTTTCTTTTTTTTTTTTTTTCTTATTAGATAAATTCTGCTACCATTTTTGTTAGAGTTTAGATAAGTACAAGCATAACTTTTTAAAAAGAAAAGAAAAAAAAGAAAGAAAGAAGGATAAGCATAAACCTACAAATTATATGGATTTTGACTAACGAACCTATAAAAAAATTAAATAAATTTAAATGTAAATATTTTTATACTTGTTTATGCTATATTATTTTCTAATAATCTAATGAAAACGGTGAAAAATCATTTGAAAGTTGTTTAAATTTTTTAAGACATATTTTTAGTAAAATTTTGTTAATATTTATCTTTTAATACCTTTATTTGTATTTTATTACTGTGATAAATTGTATTCAAGTCCATCCCAAAAACTAAACTTTTTTTTTTTTAGATAATAAACTAAAGCAATTTAGGTCTTGTTTGGTAGGATAACTCAAACACACAATATTACATGTATTTTTATACATTTTCTTACTCACACATATTTTCACATATATTTTCAAACAACAAAACACATATAGACTTCTACTAACTATATAAAAGAGCCCCCGCCTCTATCTACGGCAGTCTTTGGTTTATTCAACTAGGTGAGGCAAGACTCAAAGGTTTTGATTGAGCTGGGTTTTTTTTCTTTTTTACAGTATGCCAGCCTTTTGGTTTATGCTCTTTTTTTTAATATTTATATGTGTCAACACAATATTGTTGTACTGGCTCAAAATATTCTTACAATATTTTTAAAATTATTGAGGTATTAATTATTTATTATTTAAAATAAAATATGAGGTTGGGACCAATTATAATTGAAAACTTATGTATTGTGAAAACGTTATAATATCTTATTGTTGTCACAATATATTCATAATTGTTGAGAAATCAATTTCTTATAGATCAAAATAAAATAAAATAGAATGTCAAGTTCAAAAATTTTCACAATAATTTCAAAACAAATCCTAAATGGCAAGGTATTTTTGATGGATAAAAAAAATGATATCAGTAATGAATGATATCAGTACTCTAAAAGAACCCTAAATACTCATAAAAAAAATAAAATAAAAGAACCCTAAATCCATGAGTAATACTAAGACCACATAATTTTACAAAATTTTGTAGAACTTACCACGTAATGAGTTGTGAGTAGTAGAGGCATAAACACACATGGATCCACCACCACACCTCTTTAACTCACAACTCTTCACATGGCGAGTTGTGGCCACAATTATGTAAAATTATGTGGTCTTGGCATTTTTCTACACAAAAATGAATATTGATAAAGAATAAATTTTTTGATATTTTAAATATGTACGTAGATAAAATGGGTGCAAAGTAGTTGAGCAGTAACATGGATTGGAGCCACAATAATAACCTCATAAAAGCCCTGATGGTACGCATGGAGTTAGGATCGGAGGGAGTCATAGCCTCATAGGACAAGTGTATAGAATAATAGAAGAAGGAATGGGAGGAATGGGTATCGAAATTTGAGATTCGGCCGGTATGAATTTGGAAGAAGAGAAGCCATCATTTAAATAAATTTATTAAAAAAAAAAAAAAACTGAAAGAGGAGAAGAAAATGATGATATTGTGGTTATGGTGAAAAGAATGAAGAATAAGTTACAAGGGAAAAAACCTGAGAGAAGATGGGTGAGGGCAAGATGATCGGTGACTTGATGGAGATGTGGAGGAAATTGAATAGAGAAGAGCAAGAGAATTATTATTATTATTATTATGGTTGGGCAAACTAACATTGAGAATTTCATCCATGGAGTTGAAATCAATTTAAATAAAATTATTGTCATTTTTTTAATAAATTATATTTATTTTATGAGCAGTTAGATATATATATATATATATATATATACAAATATACAAACTCTATATATACAGAAGTAATCTTGAAATGATACACCGATATTGAAATATTCATTTCCAATTACCAAACCAAAGCAGTCACCCAAATGGTATTCACAACATTGATCTAGGCCAATATCTCTTCCTATAAAAAAAAGAAAAAAAAAAGTCCAATATCTCTAACTCACATAAATGCTCTACATATAGCTCCTATTGGTTCCCATTAGTTTAATCGGTAAAATCTTTTAAGAGATTTGGAGTTTAAACTCCCAAAAATCAAATAGTGTTTTGAACTGGTGGTAAAAAAGTGAAAAAAAAAAAAAAAAAAACACACACACACACACACACAACATTATGGAGCATATGCCATAAAATTCTATCATATCATAAATAAATAAAATAATAATAATTTTAAGTTTGAAATGGAAGCATGACTCTTGTACTATATATCGAATTAGTGATTTTCGCCTGAATAGCTTAACCCAAACATGACCAATTAAATAATTGTGTCAATGATCTTTCAACTCTAACATGACCTGATAATAGTAAAAAAAAAAAAAAAAAAAAAAAAAACCATAATAAAGTAGGGTAATACAACAATGACAACATTACTTACATGACAAGCTTAATAAACGATTTGTATTTGATTGACACGAAGGTGACACAAATACAAACTATTTGTGGTTGTCGAAATCTGGGGAGGAATTTGAAATAAAAAAGTGTTACGTTCACAATATTTGTACAACATTTTCACAACAAATCACAGGCAATTAGTTATTATTAGTTCAAATTTGAATTTAACACTAAAATTAATTTTTTAATTCAACAATAACAACCTGCCACTTAAAATTTGTTGTAAAAATATTGTAAAAATTGTGTGCACTTATCATTTCTTAAAAAAAAAAAAAAAGAATTGTGATAATGACATTGCCGAAATAGGTGAAATTTTTTTTCACCTATTTCAGTAATACCATTGCCACAATTCTATTCCTCTTTTTTCTTTTTTTCTTTTTTTTTTTTTAATTTTTTTCACCTATTTCGGCAATGCCATTGCCACAATTCTATTCTTTTTTTTTTTTTTTTTTTTTTTTTTTTTAAGAAATGATAAGTGCACACAATTTTTACAACAAATTTTAAGTGACAGATTGTTATTGTTGGATTAAAAAAAAAATCTCAGTGTTAAATTCAAATTTAAATTAATAATAACTAATCACGTGTGATTTGTTGTAAAAATATTGTGAATGTAACACTTTTTTTTTAAATTCCTCTCCAAATTTCGGCAACCACAATTTTTCTTTTTTCCTCCCATTTTCAGCAATGACATTGCCACAATTGCCAAAAAAAAATTTCACCTATTTCGGCAATGCCATTGTCACAATTCCATTCCAATTTTTTTTTCCCTCCCATTTTCGGCAATGGCAATGCCACAATTACCAATTTTTTTTCCCTATTTCGGCAATGACATTGCCGCAATTGGTTTTTTTTTTGGGAGCACTCACACTTCAAGCACACAAGACAGGGAATTTGGTTTGCAGGAATTTCGGTAACACCATTGCCGAAATTCAAAATTTTTCCAAAATTCACTCTCTTTCCTCATTTCGTTAAATAAGTTGGAACAGTACCTATAACGCAAATAAATTTCAGATTTATCAATATTCAGCCAAAAGACTCGGATTTTAGGGCTGAGAATTAAAAAAGAGGTAAAAAGAAAATAATAGCATTTAATGAGGGTGTACTGTAGTTTATTGTTTCAATTTTTTAAAGAAAAGAATAAGTATAGCGAGGGTGGAGTGGTTTGTTTGAATTTTGAAGTAAACGTCATTGTCAAATTCCCATGTTAGTGCAACAAGAACAGGTAGGATTTCTCTGCCAACTTTGTTTCTATTGTATAACACATAAAATGCACAATTGCACTTTAAAGTTCAAACCCAGCAGCAGCAACAACATGCTTACGTGATTGTGATGGCTGAAGTGCTGAACCCGGCCAACGAGAGGCACCACCTCCTGCAGAAGCACACCTTTTTTGTCTTTCCCTGCTAACCCCAATACAAACTAAGACAAAGTTAATTTGACCATACATGCAAGTCTCATTCAATTCATAGCCTCCAAAATTTTCGGACGAAATGGGTAATTAGCCATAATTTCCCAACTATTTAGTTAGTAGTTCTAGTTACAAAACTATATTATTTACTAGCATCTCAAGTCTTTTAAACTCGATTTTGGCCTATAAATCGAGCATCAAAGACTCGATTTCTATGTTCTAATTACTTCCAACGTGGCATATTTTTCCACATGGTTACATAGAAATCAAGTCTCTAAGACTCGATTTCTAACCCTTATTAATAAAAACAAGTCAGAGAGGAACCAGAACATCAGAGAAGAAAGCAGAGAAAAAAAAAAACAGAAACAGAAAGAGAAATCGGCTTAAGATCGGAGTGGGTCGCGCGCGGCTTGGGTTTGCGCTGCCTGGGTCGCGGGTCGCGCGCGACCTGGGCTCGTGCGACCCAGCTCTTTCTCTTCCTCTGATCTAAGTCTTTCTCTGCCTCTAAGCTATTTATCTCCCTCTGATCTGAGTCTTTGGATTGATTTGTTTGAGATTTCTTAAATTTGTTTGTGGGCATTTTGGCTTGTCTATGAGACTTAAAATTTTTTGGGTTAGAAATTGAGTCTTAGAGACTCGATTTCTAGGTAGGCTCCACGTGGAAAAAAAATCCACATCGGACGTGATCAATCCATAAAAATCGAGTCCTAAAAACTCGATTTATAAGCCCTAAATCGAGTCTTTGAGGCTCGAGATGTTAAAAAAAAAATTTCTTTCAAAACTGGACCTACTAACTAGATGGTTGGAAAATTAGAGTTAGTTACCTATTTTTCCCAAAATTTTCTTTTGTTGAATTCATTAATTGTAATAGATGCAGAAAGTGTCCTCCAGCTCCAAGTCTCATTGCAAGGGTTGTGTTATCGGTGTCCGTTAACCAAATAATTTTTTTACTTTTTTCTGACATAATTTTTTTTTTTTTGTAATTCGTATCATTTTTTCAATTTTACAGGCACTATTCAATTTTTTTTTTTACTTTTTCTCACAAATATTTTTTATCTTTTCTGCACTTAACCAGCACCGCCTGGTTCTGGTTAACTCTAATGTTAGTGGTGGGCCCTTGTGTATAGAAACCAGTCTTTTTTTTAAGGATACTACTCTCATTCCCTCACGTGCCCTAACTTGACATTTACTCTCATTCCCTCACGTGCCCTAACTTGACATTTGGCATCACCCATTCACCTACCCTAATATTTCAAGGATACTACTCAATGGCTAATATCGTGAATGTCCATAAAATTTTACTATTTGCCAGCCCCAATCCAGATACAACGGCCAAGAATCTTATGTTAGGGTTGTGTTAACGGGCACCGTGTGGTGCCCGTTAACCACAAATTTTTTTTCTTTTTTTGACATATTTTTGTCTCTTTTTACAATTCATATCATTTTTTCAATTTTGTAAGTATTATTCAGAAATTTTTTTGACTTTTTCTGACAATTTTTAGTATAAATTTGATAGAGATAACTTAAACATAATCTTCTTTAAAAAATTTAAAAAAAAAAAAAAAAAAAAAAACTTAAACATAGTCCCTTAAGTAAGATGTCTAAAATTCTCTAATTAAATTTAATTATGTAATTGTATTATATTAGTCATTTTAGTTACATTAGTGAATTTTAGTATCCTTTGGAAGATAATTTCGTTTATATATATGTGTGTGTTTGAATTCAAAATTAAGAAGTCAAAGTACAATACTTAAGATTAAGAAAAGCTCTTAAATTTATTCAAAATTTAAATTAGAGAGAACATAAATGCATAGTGAAGTTCTTTTCATGGTGACAAAGTTAGCAACCTTCTATTTGTTTTTATATAGTTTGATTTTTTAATGCACCATATCGGAATCTTACAAATGTAATTATAATGCAGATGAGGTGGGTGTTAAATGAGGTTCTTCGACTATATATAGTCTATTCAAGTTGTTGGAAGTCTTAAAACCCAATGCTAAAATTAATAGAGAATGAAGAGAGCCAAATTTTTTATTGTCTATTGATAACCCACTTGCAACTTGCAACACATGCTATTCATTCTTTTTTTTGATAAGAAGCTATTCATTCTTTTTAAAGTATACAACGTGAAACAATTTTTTTTTTGGAGAATGATGTTATAGTTCTTATCCATCATATATATAATACGAGACGGAGTTGGCATGGTGGGAAAAGGGGTGAGAATTAAAAAAGATGAAAAAAAGAATCAGCATTGAATGAGCTAGGGTAGAGTACTAGAGTCTTTTGGCTTAATATTGCTAAATCCGAAATTTATTTACATTATAGGTACTGTTCCAACTTAATTGGCAAAATGAGGAAAGAGAGAATTTCGGCAACACTGAAATTCAACAAAAGTAGGAGAGAGAAAGATTTTGAATTTCGGCAACGCTATTATCGAAATTCCACTGCCCAAATTCCCTGCCCGAGCTAAAAAAAAAAAACCAATTGCGGCAATGCCATTGCCGAAATAGGGAAAAAAAAAAAGAAATTTTTTCTGGTAATTGTGGTAATGGCATTGCCGAAAATGGGAGAGGCAAAAAAAATTGAATGGAATTGTGGCAATGTCATTGCCGAAAATGGGAGGAAAAAAAAATGTTGTTGCCGAAATCTGGGGAGGAATTTAAAAAAAAAAATGTGTTACGTTCACAATATTTTTATAATACTTTCACAACAAATTACATGTGATTAGTTATTATTAGTTCAAATTTGATTTTAACACTGAGATTACTTTTTTAATCCAACAATAACAACCTGCCATTTAAAATTTGTTGTAAAAATATTGTAAAAATTGTGTGTACCTATCATTTCTTAAAAAAAAAAAAAAATTAATAATAGAATTGTGGCAATGGGATTGCCGAAGTAGGTGGAAAAAATTTCCACCTACTTCGGCAATCCCATTGCTACAATTCTATTCTTTTTTTTTTCCTCACATTTTCGACAATGGTATTGCCGAAATAGGTGAAAATTTTTTCCATCTATTTCAGCAGTCCCATTGCCACAATTCTATTATTATTATTTTTTTTAAGAAATAATAGGTACACACAATTTTTACAATATTTTTACAACAAATTTTAAGTGGCAGGTTGTTATTGTTGGATTTAAAAAATAATCTCAATGTTAAAATCAAATTTGAACTAATAATAACTAATCACCTGTGATTTTTTGTGAAAGTATTATAAAAATATTAGGAACGTAACACCTTTTTTTTTTTTAAATTCCTCCCCAAATTGCGGCAACAACAATTTTTTTTTCCTCCCATTTTTGGCAATGACATTGCCACAATTCCATTCAATTTTTTTTCCCTCCCATTTTCGGCAATGCCATTGCCACAATTACTAGAAAAAAATTTCTTTTTTTTCCCTATTTCGGTAATGGCATTGTCGCAATTGGTTTTTTTAGCTCAGACAAGGAATTTGGGCAGAGGAATTTCGGTAACAGCGTTGCCGAAATTCAAAATCTTTCTCTCTCCAACTTTTCCTCTTTCTCTCTCCTACTTTTGCTGAATTTCGGCAACACTGTTACCAAAATTCTCTATCTTTTTTCATTTTGTCAATTAAGTTAAAACAGTACCTATAACGCAAATAAATTTGAATTTTGTAATATTCAACCAAAAAACTCGGAGTACTGGGTCAAATTGTGCAAACAAGATCAGCTAGAATTGCTACCACCTACCACCTACCAATTTCGTTTTCATTCTTTAGCACACAAAACAAAACGGACAGTTGCGCTAGAGACAGAGAGTCTCAGAGCCAGCGGCACACCGCACAGAGCTATACTCTTTTGTTTTAACCGCTAGCTTGCTAGCTGTCCCCGAAATCACCCTTGTGCTGTACTAGTGCTCAGCAATAAGCATATATACAAACTGTGTATGGTATCTATTTATTTTGACCATTCCTCTTCTAGCATGCATGCAAACTTGGTATCATATGAGATGTCACATGCCACTTCATACAAAATTAATTACTAGCAAAGTTTCGCAATTGTTTATACCTAGTTTAAATACAGAAGTTCACACAAGCAAGGTTAATACAAAATTACTTAAGAGTTTAAAGTCATTATTTGAAATCCCTAATGAATTTAAAGTGTTTTTAAATTTTTTTTTTTTTATTGGAGTGATCAATTTTAGTCTTCTATATCTAGTAATTATTGTTATGCCTTTATTTTGTGGGGAGAGAAGCAAAGAGAATTCATTTGAAAAAAGAGAGAGAGAGAGACAAAGTCACTATATAATAGTTGTGATAAGACATTCATCCTTGCAAGTAGTACGTAGTTGATGCATGTTAGTATTATACTTGATATTCGCTCAGCCTAACCAGCCCAGGTTCGATTCCTGTTATCAGCGGGCTCTTGTTGGTGGGCTGTTGTGTGAGGGATTTAAGGGGAACACAAGTTCGAGCCTTGGCGGGTACCTCGATGGTCCTCGTGGGTCCTGTCCCTCATATGGTCTATACTAACCCAGGTGGCATAATACAACCATAAAGGCCCCCATTTTCGTTTTACGTTTTTCGTTTCGTTTATCAAAAAATTGATACTTCTAGCTTTATATTTGTATTTGGTACAAATCTTGTGTAATTTGGGTTGGTGTGCTTGGTTTTTTTTTTTCTTCTTCTCTATTAAAGATATACTGAAGAATGTGTACATTTGGCGCAGGCTATGAAGTAAGGCAGCAAACTTTGATTAGGAGGTTAGAGATGGGTTTTCAACGTATGAAGTTTTTAAGACTTTCTTATTGCTGTGATGCTGACAGTCCATCTTTAACTGCCACTTAGCATGGTTCAAGGGGAAAAACAACCTCCCAGTTAGCACGATAATCAATCAGGAGCACGTCTGACACTAATGACTACCACCATTGGGGAGAATGTTCAATATTTCTTTCTTTTTTACTTCCATACATACATATATATATATATATATATAAATTTTTTTTTTATTTGGGTTTTCTCTTGGAGATTCATATTCTTAAAATTTTTTGTGTATGTTTGTTTGTCCTTCGGATTGTTTGGTTTTGCCTTGTGTTCATCTCCTCTGGATGAAAATATTTCCCTATGGTGAGGGGGACACTTGTGCTTGGTAATAAAATCTTGAATTTTTTAGATATCCTATGTGCCTTAATGCCTTTATTTTTAGATATCCTATGTGCCTTAATGCCTTTATTTTTCCCATAATTTTTCATATTTCGTTTATTTGTCAAATGTTTCGGTGACTAGTTGTGCCTATGACGTCTAGCTCAAATGATCCTCTTCTTAAAGTTTTATGGAATGAAGGGCAGGGTCTTGGGCAATAGACCTATTGGGTGTGTCAAATTTGAATTATAAGAAATTGTTATGAGAAAAGTTGAAAGTCTGTCACATTGCAAATGTGATTGTTGAATCTATGTGACTATGTCAAGAAGATGACAGCATAGGAGCTCTCTCTAGACCTTGTCTTATAATGTGGTTTCTCCTAGGATGCCCAAGCCTATCACATGCCCAAGCCACTTTTACAACAAATTCAAAGTAACATATTGTTATTAGCAATTATTAGTTAGACAAAATAGTAATTTCAATTGTGGATTAAAATTAAAATTAATAACAACTTACCACTTATTATTTGTTATTAAAATATTGTAGAGATGTCACTTCTCATTAATATAGGTTTAGTTATAATGAATTGTTTTAAACTTTTAATCCTCAAGTTTAAATTGATCATTTTTATTTGTTACTAGAAGCCCATCTAATTCTTATTCCGTTTATTATCATAGTTTTCAGAACTGGACCAGACTGGAAGGTTGGACCGTGAAAACCAGAAACCGGGATAAAAACCAATTTTTTAAACATAAAGAATCGGATTTTTTGTTAATTTCGTGAACCGCATGAACCGGTGAGAACCGTGCGATCCAACCCCTTAGCAATTTTTAAAAAAAAAAAAAAACAAAAACAACTTACCACAATTTTATTCTACTTAATTAAATTATCCATCTCTTACCAGAAATTAAAAAAAAATTATAATTAAAATTCTTCAAAGATATTCAACTTTACTTCAAAAATTAATCATAAATTTTAATGTTTTCATGATTATTATTTTATTTTATTAACTTTCTTATTTAATTATTAAATATATGCTTGAAAATCATTAAATTTCCCTCACATATATATATTATCAATTTTACTACTTTTATAAATTTATTATCTATATTTAGGCTTTAATTAATTATTAAATTAATTATAACGTTATCACAGTTCAACCTCAGAGACCTTGAATCTCTCCCTTTTACGATCCGGGTCTGAAAACGTTGTTTATTACCATCTTTATTGGTTGGAGGAATTATATTTATACATAAGAGGGGAAACAAAAAGAACTTGACACTTACTCTCAAAAAAAAAAAAAAAAAAAAAAAAACTTGACACTAATTAAGAGAGAGAGCCAAAAGAAATCTTCCATTAATAGACGCTTTCACTCACTGCAAGTAATTTCCAAATTGTTAGGTACATTATAATTAAAACTGATTGTCTCAAAACTACTAAATCAAGAGGGCTAGTAACATAATTGTTAAACATAAGGAGTTCTAGAAACATATAATTGTTAAAACAAAAAAATCTTCCAAAAACAAACTAACACTAAAAGTGATCAGACAACTTCTCCACAATACTTGGCTCATGTTCATGACATTCTTTGCAGGTTATACTCCTTCCCACCTTGTCTCATAAACTGCATTATAGTAAAATATGAGATTCATTACCATAGGAGGAAGAAAAAATAAGCCATCACCAGATATTTTTTGCTTTAAAGTATATAAAAATATCAAGCATTTGAACACTACGAATATGTGTACACAAAGAAGCTAGGTTGAAAATTGGGAAGGGGCAGATGATTTGATTATGTGATTCTCACAAATATGAAACAAATTCACTCAACCAAACTTTGTTATGAATTGGTAGAAAAGAATGATGCAAAATCATCACCTAACTATGACTGCAAACAAAAGACACTGTTGATAATGAGGTGAATGGCTCCAGGTGAAGGAGTATTTGCTAGTATGACTAACCAATGATAACAGCATGTAGCACTCAAAAACCGGGCCATAGAATGAGGAAAAAAAATACCTTTTGCCAGGACCCAAGATTTCATCAAGATAGGGGGCCAAAATATAAGAAAAAAACCGTGACATGTTTATTATAATTACAAATATCATACAAGCAAAAAACATAGGATAAATAATAAATCTTAATAAACACGATTAAGTTAATGTTTTTATTTTATATATATATATATATATATATTATTTTTTTTTGGTGAAAAGGAATATATATTAAAACTAAACAAGAACGGAAATCTCATAGCAAAGTTTGATTAGGTACATCCCATTGAGTTCATCCTCAATAACAGGAGCAACAATCCAAGATAGGAGACACCAAACGAACGAAATGGGAAATTAGGCATAATTTCCTAACTATCTAGTTAGTAGTTAAGGTTTCAAAACTATTTTTTTTTCTAGCATCTCGAGTCTGTTAAACTCGATTTTGGGCAATAACTCGAGCATCAAACACTTGATTTCTATGCTCTAATTTCTTCCGACGTGGCATAGTTTTCCACGTGGGTAGACAGAAATCGAGTCTCTAAGACTCGATTTCTAAGGGTTATATATAAAACCAAGTCAATGAGGAACCAGAACATCAGGGAAGAAAGCAAAGAAAAAAAAAAAAAAAAAAAACCCAGAAACAAAAAGAGAGATCGGCTTCAGATCGGAGTGGGTCGCGCGCTGCCTGGGTCGCGCGAGCCCAAGCAGAGTGGCGCCTAGGTCGCGCGAGCCCAGGAGAGACCCAAGCAGCGCGACGCCTGGGTCTCGCGTGCTTGGGTCTTGCGAGACCCAGGCCACGCGCTGCCTGGGTCTCGCCTGGGCTCGCGCGACCCAGGCAGTGCGCGGCCTGGGTCTCGCCTGGGCTCGCGCGACCTAGGCAGCGCGCGGCTTGGGCTCACAAGACCCAGGCAGCGTGCGGCCTGGGCTCACGAGACCCAGCTTTTTCTCTGCCTCTAAGCTCTGATCTGAGCCTTTGGGATGGCGCTGCCTGGGCTCGCGCGACCCATCTCTTTCTCTCCCTCTGATTTGCCTCTAAGCTCTGATCTGAGCCTTTGGGATTGATTTTTAAATTTGTTTTTTGGTATTTTGGGTTATCTACGAGACTTCAAGTTTTTTTTTTAATTTTTTTGAGTTAGAAATCGAGTCTCTAAGACTCGATTTCCAGGTAGACTCCACATGGAAAAAAATCCACATCGGACATGATCAAACCATGAAAATCGAGTCTCAAAAACTCGATTTATAGGCCTTAAATCGAGTCTTTGAGGCTTGAGATGTTAGAAAAAAAATTACTTTCAAAACTGAACCTATTAACTAGATAGTTGGGAAATTAATGTTAGTTGCCTATTTTTCCCACACCAAACCAAAAAACCAAAAACCCTAAATAACTTTTGCTATAAAGGAAGTATTTCTAAGAAGTTATCTCATTAGTAGTCGTCACAACTTGGCGACTCGTAGGTATCTTCTTTCTCATCTTCCTCGGAGTTGCTTCCCCCATTTTTTTTTCCACATCCTTTGTGGCTAGACCAACCGACCAAGGCGGTCGGCGGCCAACCACCTTCTTATGAATCTTCAATATGGTCGAGTAGGTGGTGGACAAAGCTTGGTCTCGCCATCTCGGTTCATTTTTCTCTGTCCCAGCTCATCCAATGAAAAATATGAAAGCATTAGATTAGATTAAGCTTAAAATTTATTAAAAATGCAAAAAAAAAAAAAAAAAAAAAAAAAAACAAACAAACAAACAAACTAGAAGACTTACCAGCAAAATGTCAGGACTCTTAAGTAGGATTGTTTCCCACAACTTCATGCCCGTTGTGGTTAGACCCACCGCAAGTACAGATTCCACCACGGAAGACACCTTGCCCGTTGTAGCTACGTCAAAATACTGTCACCATTTTTGTTCACCCGGAAGATTTGTCGGAACATAGCCTAAACTGTAAACGATCCGAAAATCTTTTTTTTCAAAAAAAAAGTTAACGGAGGTGGATTTGCTAAAAAATCAACACTATAGAAGACCCTTTCACTGTGTCTTCAAGGTGTTCATCACAAGTGTTGTGTTTTTAGCAAATCCACCTCCATCAACTTTTTTTGAAAAAAATATTTTCGGATCGTTTGCGGTTAGGTTATGATCCGACAAATCTTCCGGTGCACAAAAGCGGTGACAGTATTTTGACGTAAAAAGGGCATTTCTTCGACCACTGCTTTGTTGAGCAGTCGAAGGATTTGGAACGTTTTCATGTACATATTTTGTGGAGAGAAAAAAAAAAACAGAAAGAAAGATGATGTTTAGGCTTTTGAACTGAGCAGAGAGAGCTAAATGAGAAAGAAGATGTTTTATGCTTGAACTGAGCTGAGAGAAAAATGAGAGAGAAGGTTTATTTGCTTTAAAATCTATTGGGCTCATTTTAAAACTCACTAAGCCCAGCCGTCTTAATAATTTTCTGAGGACTAGTACCGACACGCTAAGCACCATTAATATGTTTTTCTTGGATTCTATGTTGTTAAAATTGATACAATTTGCTTAAGGTTTAATGAATTATCTGCTGGGCAATCCAATGGTGGAGCAGGTCAACAAAGCAAAGAGATAGTTGGTAGCTACATGGAAGCTAGTACAAGCACAGTAGCATCATCACTAGCAGACAAGGATAGCCACAATAATAAACAATTGTGAAGCAATCGTGCAGCAGAAGCATTAGATACAGAGCACCAATGGGCTTGCAGGGATGTACTAGAAACCAACGAGGCAATGCCTTACCATGAAGTGTTCATATATAGTTTTGGAAACTATAATACACATGGCTTGTAATAATTAGACTGTCATGTATATAACAAAACACTGTTGTACAGTTAGCATTATTAGCAACTGACTTACTAATTTTTAGGGACTTAGTCTTTGACGTGTAGATATATAGAATAGCCTTACTGTATTGGGATTAGTTGCTTGTATCAATTCATTTTTTCTGATTCAATAAAACTCTGATCTTCTATTTAGAGAGAGAGAGTTCCAGATTTTATATATATTTTAATTATTTTAATTTTAAAGTATAAATTTTCAATTAGATTCTTTGACTATACAGTTTATACCCATCAGCAAGAAACATACAAAGGCAAGCAAGAGAAAACTCATCGAGTAGTTTAGGAGTCTTAGAGCATCCACACCAGCTCGTGGATACTCATCTAAAATACAAAAAGTGCTCCAATTTACACATTTTCCCCCAAAATTCTTCCACATCAGTTCATGTAAAAATGTCTAAATATACACGATGTCTTGCAAAATGAACAGTAACCGTGCATATATACACGGTTACTGTTCACCGTGTAAACAATTTTTTTACATTATTTTCTCTCCCCTGTCAAACGACTTCTCTTCCCCAACCATTACAACAACCCAGCGCGCCAGAATAACCACCCAACCACGAAATCCAGCGCCACTACCAAACACCGCAATCTAGCACAGAGTATTAACCAAACTCAACTGAAAATTAACCAAAAATCAACAGAAAACCCAAAATCAACTGAAAATTAACCCAAACACATCCACAGACAAATCAACATAGAGATACACTTGCTCAAAAGTGAAAAAAAAAAAAAAAAAAAAAAAAAAAAAAAAAAAAAAAAAACACAGAGATACACTTGACTGGAACGATCGGAGCTCGTGGGTCTCGCTTGATCGGAGCTCGTGGGTATGGGTCATTGCCTGATCGGAGCTAGGAAGATACAATAACTGATCAGTGCTTGTGGATCGGAGCTAGGGAGATCGGTGCTTGCCTGATCGGAGCTGTGGATCGGAGCTGTGGATCGGAGCTATGGATCGGAGCTAGGGAGATCGGGAGCTATGGAACGGAGCTGTGGATCAGTATAGACTGAGAGGGAGAGTTGATTCAAATTTGGGTATAGAGATGGGTTATGCGTGTAGAGAGCTGTATCAGAGAGAGAGAGAGAGAGCTTCATCAGAAAAAATGAGAACCAAAAATGGGTTCAGAGAGAGAGAGAGAGAGTTTTATCAGAAAAGAAAAAATGAGAACGAAAAATAAAATGGGTTCCCAGAGAGAGAGAGAGAGCTTTATCAGAAAAGAAAAAATGAGAACCAAAAATGGGTTCCTAGAGAGAGAGAGAGAGAGAGAGAGAGAGAGAGAGAGAGCTTTATCAGAAAAGAAAGAGAGAGCTGTATAGAAAAAATGAGAACGCGCGTATAATAAAGTGGTTAGTTGAGGAAATAATAAAAAAATTGAAAAAATTGATTATTTAAATAAAGGAGGTGATAAAATAGATGAACTGATGTGGGTGTTTTGTAAAAGTGAATGTGTAAAATAGAAAAAGTAGGTTTTTAGTGTAAAAATGGATGTATAAAATACATGGACTGATGTGGTTGCTCTTAGAACCCCATGCTCCTTGCAATTCAATAAAATAGAGAAAGAAGAGAGCCAATTTTATGATCCATTGATAACCCACTTGCAAGTTTCAACTTGCAGTTGAAAGTTGAAACACATACTATTCATTATGTTCTTTTACAAACAAAAAAATGGTGGTGAAGTAAAAACACACATACACCAAACAAAAAAAAAAAAAAAAAAAAAATCCACACAAAAGCAACAAAGATCCACCAAGAATAATACCACATTGTTCAAGAAAACGAGACGTGCATATGAGTAATACTAAGACCACACAATTTTTGTCATAATTTTTAATCTTTTAAATATGTACTTAAATGAAATGGGTGCAAAGTAGTTAAGCAGTAACATGGATTGTGCTCATGATAATAACCCCATAAAAGCCCTGGTGGTACACATGGAGTTGGGATTGGAGAGAGTTGTATGATAGAGCTTTCTTTCGTATGTTGGTCTTGGGAATAGGAGGAATGGGTATCGAAAGTAGATCTTGTGGGGGGGGGGGGGGGTGGGTGGTGTGTAAAATAGGATAAGTCTATAGAATAAAGAAGAAGGAATGGGAGGAGTGGGTATCGAAATTTTAGATTTGGCCTGTATGAATTTGGAAGAAGAGAAGCCATCATTTAAATAAATTTTAAAAAAAAAAAAAACTAAAAGAGGAGAAGAAAATGATGATATTGTGGATATAGTGAAAAGAATGAAGAAAAAGTTACAAGGAAAAAAAACCTAAGAGAAGATGAGTGAGGGAAGAATGATCAGTGGCTCAGTGGAGATGTGGAGGAAATTGAATAGAGAAGAGCAAGAGGTTTATTATTGTTATTATTATGCTTGAGCAAACTAGCATTGAGAATTTCATCCATGGAATTGAAATCGATATAAAAAAATTGTTGTCATTTTTTAATAAATTAGATTTATTTTTATGAGCAATTATTAATTTATATATATATATACACACACACACACAAATATACAAACTCTATATATACAGTAATAATCTTGAAATGATACACTAATATTAAAATATTCATTTCCAATGACCAAACTGAAACAATTACCGAAATGGTGTTCACAACATTGATCTAGGTCAATATCTCTTCCTATCAAAAAAGAAAAAGAAAAGTCCAATATCTCTAACTCACATCAATGCTCTACATATAACTCCCATGGGTTCCTGTTAGTTTAATTACTAAAATCTCTTAAGAGATTTGGAGTTCAAACTCCCAAAAATCAAATAGTTTTTTGAATTGATGGGAAAAAAAAAAAAAAAAACATTATGGAGCATATGCCATAAAATTCTATCATATCATTAAAAAAAAAAAAAAAAAATTAAAAAGCTTTGTAGCTCCCATTCAGCAAAAAGAAAACTTTGAAGTTCACTTCAAGCAATTTGGTTCAGCAACAGAGTTTGATTGGGATTGTTCAAAAGTCTTAACATACTTTTAAACCTTAATGTTAAGGCTTAAAATTCCTCTTCAAAGTTTTGTACTTTTTTTTTTTTTTAGAAAAGTTTTGTACTTTAAGGTAACAAAGCAGAGACCAAAATTTTAAGTTAGTAACTTCCATTTCAGGAAGCTTGACTCTTGTACTATATATTTATTATTGAGGCAATGATATTTGCTTAAATGGAATCCAAGCATGACTAATTTAATAATTGTATCATGACCTTTCAACTCTAACATGAGTCTATTAAAAAAAAATGACCTGGCAATAAATTAGGGTGACACAACAATAATAACATTACCTACTTGACAAGCATAATAAATAGTTAGTATTTGATTGACACAAAGATGACACAAATACAACCCATTTAACACTTTCTAGAAAAAGAACTTATAGGCCACTAAACTTTTTTCTCTCTAGGGTTTCCTTGAAAGCCTTGAGGTGAAATCTGGGCTTGCCGCTTGGGCAAACACTTCTCTCCATTTAGGCGGTAGAACACTTTCAAATAGATTGCCTTCTACCATAACACCAGTACGCATGGAGGAGATCATGAATCAGTGTGCTGGATTAAAACTATTAGAAAGGGAAGTAAATGAGGTGGACCTGGCATTGATAGCAAGGGAGCAAGGTCACATACTGGCCGAAAAGTTTTGCACGAAGAGACGAGTGAACCTGGAATCAGTGGCGAGAGTGTTAAGGACGGTTTGGAGAACTGAGAAAAGTTTCGAGGTGCACGATATGGGTGAAAACAAGGTTCTCTTCCATTTCGGCCTCAAGGAGGATCTAGATAGGGTGCTTTTGCTGGGTCCGTGGTCTTTTGATAAGTACCTATTGGTTCTTCACAAACTTAACGAAGGGGAAGTGGTGACAAAAGTAAAGTTTGACAGAACATCCTTTTGGGTTCAAATCCATGGTCTTCCAACCATGTGCCAGACAAAAGATGCCGGCTTGTTGATCGGTGGTACGTTGGGGACAGTGGAAAAGTTAGATGTGGATGACAAAGGATTTAGCATGGGAAGCCATTTGCGCATCAGGGTATCTTTGGACATATCCTTACCGTTATGTCGTGGAAGGTTAGTTCGCCTCGGTGGGCCGTCACCAACATGGGTGGAGTTCAATTACGAATGCATGCCGATTTTTTGCTACTGGTGCGGAATGGTAGACCACGATGAGCAAGATTGCATGCTGTGGATTCGTAGTAGCGAAACTCTCAGAGCTGAAGAAAAGTAAAATATGGCCCTTGGTTGTGCGCTGTCCCGGAACGACTACAGAAGCTGTAGATGGTCGTTGCAACTAACGGTGACTGGGGTGGGAGGAAAACGCATGGACATGAAGACTGTCCAGGCGAAGCGAAGGAGCGGGCAGGCAAGGCAATGGTAGCGGTAATAGTTGACAGGGGTACTGGTTATGAGAAAGCACATGGGAAGCACGTGAGGGGTGACGTGGCACTTCGGACCCATCAACGATGCACCAGACTAGTCCAATCCCAAGAAATATGCAAGCTGCAGCTTTTGAAAAGCAACTCAGTGAAATAGATGAGGCTCTCAAGGGAGAGGCAGTGTTTTCGGAGAAGCCATCAAGTGCGAAAAGTGTGTCGGTAGTTGCGGCTGACTTGCAGAACTCGGCGCAAAGCTCAAGGGTTGACGAAGAAAGTGAAAAGCGGGAAGAGAAGGTTGAAAAGTGGGTTGGACGTGTAGAAGACTTGGGCTCGACTATTGGGCCTCCAGGTATGTCCAATATTACTCCTTCTAATATTAATATATCCACGGCCATGAAACAAAAGAAGGCAATGTAATTATGGGTCAACACAATCCAAGGCCTCAAAGGAGTAATAAGAACAGAATATTGAAGGGGCCCACGGAAAAAAATAATATAGTGAGACGTAACTCTATAGGAAAGGAAAATATTGACGTGAGGGCTCGGGGTCAGTTGCATGGGGAGAAAAAAAAGGAGCATACGTCAATGGAAGTGGAAGCAAAAGGCGTTGGAATTAAAAGGAAGGAAAGAATACATTGGAGAATATTTCAGCTATTGAGGAAAATGGAAAGAAACAGAAGCTTGAAGGAGAAGTCATGGGTCTGGGAATAATCATGGCGAAACACCTTGGATCGGCGTCGGCTGTGAGGCAGCTACGTCGGGAGCAATGAGTGTTGTTGGTTGGAATTGTCGAGGGCTTAGGAACCCCTGCATAGTGAAAGCACTCCAGAAAATTGTTTTAGAGGAAGATCCCACCTTGGTTTTTCTTATGGAAACCAAGTTTTTTGTGTCAGAGATGGCATGCATTAAGCGCAAACTAGATCGGCAACAGGGTCTAGTAGTACCTAGTGATAGGCGTGGTGGGGGTTTGGCACTTCTATGGAGAAGTTCGATGAAAGTGGACGTCCAAACCTATTCACCTTGACATATCGATGCGATTGTTACTGAAGAACAAGGTAACAAAAAATGAAGATTTACTGGTTTCTACGGCCACCTGGAAATGAATAAACATGAGGAATCTTGGAGACTGCTAGAAGAGCTAAGTACTAGAAGTGACTTACCATGGATTTGTATGGGGGACTTTAATGAGATAATGCATGAGAGGGAGAAGGAAGGTGGGAATATTCGCCAGAGTGGCAAATGAAGAATTTCCGTGAAGCGGTCAACCAATGCAACTTGAGAGATATATGTTACATTGGGCCGAATTTCACCTGGTGCAGGAGACTGGGGGCTCGTGGATGGATTAGAGAGAGACTTGACAGAGCTCTGGCGTCCACAAACTGGTCTGTTATGTTCCCAAATGTGGGTCTACATCATGTAGCAGCTTCTACATCGGTTCATTGTATGCTGGTTTTGAAGGCCCACCGTGATAGACAGCAGAGAAACCAATGGAAAAAGCTATTCAGGTTTGAGTCAATGTGGCTAAGAGATGAGGGGTGCAAGGAGATAGTGACTGAGGCATGGGACAGGGCACTGAATATGAAGGGCCAGCACCCGTTTTCTCAATGCTTGGAGGAGTGCAGGCAGTCTCTGACGATGTGGAACAGGAATACTTTTAGCCATGTAGGCAAGAAAATAGCAAGACTCCAGGAAAAACTCCAAGGTTTGAAGGGCAGGAAAAGCAGTATTAACGTTATGGAGGAGATTCAGGAAACAAAGATGGAGCTAAATAGGATGCTCTTGGTAGAAGAGGACATGTGGCAGCAAAGATCAAGGAACAGTTGGCTGAAGTTGGGTGACCGTAACACATCATTTTTTCACACCAAGGCATCTAACAAACACCAACGGAACACCATTTCTAGGATCAAGGATTCAAATAATGTCTGGCAAGAGGATGAGGAAATTATGGGCAGAACCTTTGTGGAGTATTTTACATAGTTGTTTACATCATCCCAGGCTGAAGTCAGTACATAGCTGATTAAGGCCATCCAGGTAAAGGTGACAGATAAGATGAATACCTTACTTCTACCGGAATTTCGAGCTCATGACGTGGAAAAAGCTCTGAAGCAAATGCACCCGCTAAAAGCGCCTGGCCTGGACGGTATGCCCTCCCATCTTTTACCAGCATTTTTGGTCTAATGTGAGTCCAATTGTTATAAAAACTGTGTTAGACTTTCTTAACAACGGTGTAGCTCCTCCTAAGTTCCATGAAACGCATATTGTACTTATCCCTAAAATGAAAAACCCAGAGTATGTAACGGATTATACGCCGATCAGCCTGTGCAACGTGACCTATAAGCTTGCCTCAAAGGCAGTGGCAAACCGCCTTAAACTGGTCTTGCAAGACATTATATTCGAAAATCAAAGCGCTTTAGTGTTTGAGAGGCTCATCATAGACAATGTCTTGGTGGCTCATGAATTAATGAACCATATCAACAGGAGGAAGAAAGGAAAAAACGGAGAGATGACCTTGAAATTAGATATGAGTAAGGCATATAACCGGGTGGAGTGGAAATGTCTTCGACAAATCATGGTAAAACTAGGGTTTCATGAAAGGTGGATCAGCCTAGTGATGAAGTGTGTCTCTTCAGTGACATATGCAGTGCGAATTAACGGTCAGCCAAGCGGTCACATTGTCTTGACATGAGGGCTGAGACAAGGGGACCCTTTATCACCCTACTTATTTCTAATTTATGCCGAAGGACTATCGACACTGTTGCATAAGGCTTTTCAGAACAAGTCTCTCAAAGGGGTGGCTGCCTCAGCTAGGGGACCCATTATCTCCCATCTTTTTTTCGCCGATGATAGCTTGATATTTGGAAGAGCCACAGTCAGGGAAGGAGAGGAAATTCAGCGTGTGCTCCAAGTTTATGAGGAGTCGTCTGGGCAACAACTCAACCGAAGTAAGACCTCTATTTGTTTTAGCCCTAACACTAACCATGACACTAAGGAAGCAGTAAAGGCCATGTTTGGAGCACAGGTCATCAAGCCACATGAATCCTATCTGGGTTTGCCTTCGTTGGTGGGGAAATCTAAACAAAACACACTTGCACAATTAAAGCAAAGGGTGGCAAACAAGCTAACGGGGTGGAAGGAAAAATTGCTGTCAAATGCTGGAAAGGAGGTACTGATCAAGGCGGTAGCACAGGCAGTCCCTTCCTACACAATGAGTTGCTTTAAGCTCCCTAATACACTATGCGAGGAGTTGACTGGAATGATTAGGCAATTCTGGTGGGGTTAGGTAAAGGATGATAAGAAACTTGCATGGCTGAGTTGGAAGAAAATATGCCCGCCAAAGGAGAGGGGTGGCATGGGTTTTCAGGATTTGCGAATTTTTAACCTTGCTCTGCTAGCAAAATAGGGGTGGTGACTTCAAACCAACTCTTCCTCACTGTTCTACAGGGTCTACAAGGCAAAATACTTCCCAAGCTACGATTTTGTCGAAGCTAGTATGGGATGTCAACCTTCATACGCATGGAGGAGCATCATGGCAGCCCAACATCTGGTACATTTGGTGCAACGTGGTGTGAGGTGGCACGTGGGTGACGGTAAAATGATTAAGATCTGGAGAGACAAAATGGATACCAAGTCCAAGCACTTACAAATTCATTACGCCGGAGAGAACACCAGAGCAAATTCAGTGGGTTAGTGACCTTATCGACGAAGATAGCAAGGAATGGAAGAGAGCCCTTGTTTGCTAAAGTTTTCTGCCTCAGGATGTCGATGCAATCCTAAGCATACCCTTGAGCACCACCGGGGTGAGGGATAGAGTGGTATGGGCCGAAAACAAAAACGGGAGGTTCACG
Organism: Quercus robur; assembly: GCF_932294415.1. Classification (NCBI taxonomy): domain Eukaryota; kingdom Viridiplantae; phylum Streptophyta; class Magnoliopsida; order Fagales; family Fagaceae; genus Quercus; species Quercus robur. The sequence continues at coordinate 42,719,840 of NC_065542.1, forward strand.
GTAAAAAGTGCATACAGATTGGCATAGGAGGTCCAAGGGGTTAAATTGATGGCGGAAGGCTCAAACCAGTCAACAATGAAACAGACTTGGAGGAGACTATGGCAGATGAACGTACCAAACAAGGTCAAGCACTTTGCATGGAAAGCGTGTAGAAACATCCTAGCTACGAAGGAAAATTTATGGAGGAGGAATATCACAAAAGAAAGCATATGTGATGCCTGTAGGAAGCAGGTGGAGTCCATAAGCCACTTATTTTGATTCTGTTAATGAGCGAATAAGGTATGGTCTTCTTGCAAGCTCTCCTTTCCATTTGAGATTCTTCCTTTGTGGAACTACATAGATGTTATATGGCAACTACAAAAATGGGAGGAATCATGGCCAGGACTCTTGGAACGGACTATCATGATTAGCTGGGGGATATGGAAAAATAGGAACGATTTTCGGCATGGGGGCAGGCATCGTAGTGGACAGTAGGGGTGTCCACGGGTCGGTCCGGGTCGGGTTTATGCCCAACCCGCAACCGACCCGCTTCCATCGGGTGAACGGCTGAACGACCCGCCGCCGACCGCAGACGACCTCGGGTCGAGTCGGATCGGACTCCGGTGGACAACGGTCGGGTCGGTCGGCCTCGTACAGACAATCAATCACCGGATTTTCGCCGATTGTCACCGGATTTTCGCCGGATCGAAGCTGAAAATCAACCCATCAAACCCAGATTTGAGCGAAAATCACGGATCTAAGCAAAAATCGAAGCAAAAACATCACATGAAGCTCAGATTTGAGCGAAAAATTTATCTCTATCGCCGGATCTAAGTGAAAATCGAAGCACAAGCACCAAATCTTCGCCGGATCGAAGCTCAAAATCACCACATTAAACCCAGATTTGAGCGAAAATCACTAGATCTAAGCAATAATCGAAGCAAAAACCACATCAAGCTCAGATTTGAGCGAAAAAATCATCTCTATCTCTGGATCTAAAGTGAAAATCGAAGCACAATCTTCATCTCACCGCCGGATCTAAGGAATAAAACCTAGATCTTCACCGGATCAACCCAAAAACTACCAAACCTTCACCGGAATATTGATGAATCTGAACGGATCTACAAAACTCCGGCATGCTTTCATGGATTTCCTCGGTCGGATCGGGTGTATCGGGTTTTGAAGAAGAAAACCCGCCATCCGACCCGCGTCAGTCGGTTTTTAGGGGCGGAGACCCGTCTCCGACCATCACCGGCGTCGGGTCGGCCGGTTTTCGGATCGGTCCGGACGGTTTGGGCGGGTGGGTCGGTTTACGGGTTGCCGTGGACACCCCTAGTGGACAGGCAGTTGCAAGAAGCTCTCTCTGTTTGCTTGAGGAATTTCAGTTGGCGAATGAAAAACCAACGACTAATGCAGAACGAAACCAGGTTGTGAAGTGGGTCCCTCCACTGGCAGGCCGCTATAAGGTGAACGTTGATGGTGCTGTCTTCTCTAGGTGGAAGCAAGCTGGTGTGGGAGTGGTTGTACGGGATGATGCAGGACATGTGATAGCGGCGTTGTGTAGAAAACTGTACACTCTACTGGGGCCACTGGAAGTAGAGGCTAAGGCTATGGAGATAGGGGTCAAGTTTGCGAAGGAGGTCAGGGTTAGGGACGTGATTTTTGAAGGTGACTCGCTTATAATATGTAATGCTATCCACGGCTTGACAGAAACTGCTCCTTTGGTCCAAAATGTTGTCACAGGAATCCTAAAGTGCGCTTAAGATTTTCACACTTTTGACTTTTCCCATACCAAAAGACAAGGGAATACCCCTGCCCACGTACTGGCTCAGCATGTTGTTAATGTGAATAACTTGGTTGTTCGGCTTGAGGAAAGCCCAACGTGTATTCAGCATGCTTGCATGCATGATGTACTTTCCATTTCTAATTATGAATAAAATATTGTCTGGTTTTCCATCAAAAAAAAAAACACTCTTTAGAAAAAGCAAGACCTAATTAATATTATTTTAAATTTAATACACTCTTATAAAATGACATTAGTTTTTATCCATCATATATTAATGAGAATATTTCTTAGAGTTGTCATGCATAGGGCTGAGAATTAAAAAAGAGTTAAAAATAAAATAATAGCATTTAATGAGGTGTACTGTAGTTGATTTTTTTTTAGCGAGTACTGTAGTCTGTAGTTGATTGTTTTAAATTTTTTTAAAGAAAGTATAACGAGGGTGTAGTTTGTTTGAATTTTGAAGTAAACGTCACTGTCAAATTCCCTTGTTAGTGCAACAAGAATAGAAGGGATTTCTCGGCCAAAATGGGTAACTAGCCATAATTTTCTAACTATATAGTTAGTAGTTCTGGTTTCCAAACTATATTTTTTACTAGCATTTCGAGTCTGAGAAACTTGATTTAGGGTCTATAAATTAGTTTTTGGGACTCGATTTTTATGGGTTGTTCACGTCTGATGTGGCACTGGCACTTTTTCCACGTGGTAGCTACATGGAAATCAAGTCTCTAATACTCGATTTAGATCTAAAAAGAAAACAAAGAAAACCACAACAACAGAAAATATGTGTTCATCAGAGAAGAAGAAAAAAAAACAGAGAAGAACATGTGTTCATTAAAAAAAAAAAAAAAAACCCAGAAACAGAAACAGGGGTCGCGCGCGGCCTAGGTCGCGTTGCGACCTGGGTCACGCGGCGGCCTGGGTCTGGTGCGGCCTGGGTCGGCTTAAGCTACATCTCCATTTCTTCTTCTTCTTCTCTCTCTTTCTTTCTTTTTTTTCTTTCTTTCCGCGTTTTTGCTGTTTCTGCATTTTGGGTCATTAATAATTATTATTTTTGGGTTAGAAATCGAGTCTTGGAGACTCGATTTCCATTTAGATACCACATGGAAAAAGTGTCACATCAGACATGAACAACCCATGAAAATCGAGTTTTTTAAACTCGAGATGCTAGTAAAAAATATAGTTTAAAAACTTAAACTACTAATTATAATGTTTGAAATTTAAGGTTAATTTCCATTTTTTTCGGGATTTCTCCAACTTTGTTTCTATTGTTTAACACACAAAATGCACAGTTGCACATCAAACCCTGCAGGCTGCAGCAGCAGCAAGCTTACGTGATTGTGTAGGCTGAAGTGCTGAATCCAACCCATAGAGAGAGACTCAAGTGTCAGTCAGAGGCATACCTTTTTTGTCTTTCCCTGCCAGCCCCGATATCACCCTTGAGCTAGCCAATAAGCAAACTAAATGTACGGTATTTCTAGACTATACTCTATCATTCCTCTTCTAGCATACATGCAAACTTGGTATCATGACTTCATGAGATGTCACATGAACCTCCATACATAAATAACTTTCACAAAATTACTAGCAAAGTTTCACAATTACATATATACCTAGTTAATATATATATATATATATATATATATATATATATATATATAAAAGGCTCACACAATCAAGGCTTGTGCAAAATTACTTAAAGTTTCAAGTAATTATTTGTAATCCCTAATAAAAAGTGTTTTTTTTTTTAATTATAAATTTTACGGGAGTGATCCATTTTAGTCTTCCATGTCTGGTAATTCTTGTGATGCCTTTGTTTTGTGGGAAGAGAGAAGCAAAGAGACTTCATTTGAAAAAAAAGAAAGAAAAAGAAGACGAAGTCACTATATAATAGCTATGATAAGACGTTAATCCTTGAAAGTGGTACGTAGTTAATGCAGATTAGTATTATAGTTGTGATCAAAGTATTAGGTTACTATTGTCACCCCATCTAGAGTACACTTTTTGTGAGTTTTGGTAGTTTGCGCGTAGTTAATAACTAGTCTCTAATCAGTGCATGGAAACCTACTTGTTTGTATGGAAAACTAAAATAATTTTATGAAATATTAAATTGATTATTAAACTATACCAATATATATATATATATATATATATATGAATTGCGCTTATTTGATTTGAATTTGTGTTACAATTTGATGAATTGCTTGAAAAAATAGAGAATCATTAAGTTTCATTGCCTAGGAATTGTTGAAACAAAACAATATATATATATATATATATATATAGCTACACAATCAAGAAATATAATTGAAAAAATAGTTACCTTCAAGAGAATAACTCATGGTATAGCTGTTGAAATCTACCAAACATGTTCAGATATTGCTAAAACTAATGCAAAAATTTAGATGTTAAAACTTTCAAAATGTCAAAAAATAAATAAAGAATTAGAAGATTATGAGCCTAGAATTATTGAAACAATAGAAAAGATATATGACTACACGCAAAAAAGAAATATAAGAGAAAGTTGCCATTGAAATATGCTAGACAATTTCAGATAATGCAAAATATGAACCCAAAATTTCATATGAAACTAAAGAATTAGAAGATTCGATGCCTATAAATTATTGAAACAAAATATAAACAAAAATATATGTGACTATGTAATAGAGAAATATATATATATATATATATATATATATAAGAAAAATATGGGATGCCCTTAAAAGAATAATACATGAATATAGTTGTTGAAATTTTCCAATAGAGAAATGAAGGGTTACCCTCAAAAGAATAATCTGTAAGTTTAAGAAAACTAATTAGTCCATAAAAGAATGATACCTAAAATTAAATAAATCTTAAAATAAATGTCTAAAAACCTAAGTTTATGAAAACACAAGACTACAAAATAGAGAAATATAAGAAAAAAGAAAAGGTTACCCTAAAAGAGAATAATCCATAAGCATAGTTGTTGCAAATTTGCAAGTTTCAGAAAATAAATTAGCCTACAAAAGAATGATACCTAAAATCAAATATATCGCAATATGAATGTCTAAAAACCTAAGTTTATCAAAACAAATGACCACAAAATAGAGAAATATAAGAAAAAAGTGTGGTTACCCTTGCAAAATTGTTAGAAAATAATGATATCTAAAATCAAATAAATATATTACTACAAAATAGAGAAATATAAGAGATGAAAGATTATCATCAACAAAAATCTATGGAAACCAATTATTCCACAAAAAAATGATACCTAAAATCAAATAAAGCTCATTACAAATGTTTGAAAAAATATTTGATTATCCTTGAAAGAATAATTCATGGTCATATCTGTTGCAAATTGTTTCAAAAAACCACTTAGTCCACACAGGGAAAAAAAATGATGCCTAAAAATCAAATAAATCTCAATATAAATGTCTAAAAACCCTATGAATAAGTTTATTAAAAAAAAAAATACAAATAAGAGTTCACCTACACACAAATCAACCAATAATAAACCAAAATTGAATGAGGTGTTTGTTCTTCAAAAAAATTTACGACTTTCATGTATGGTGTTCCAGAGTTCAAACTTTATAGGTTTTTGTGTTGGATTTTTTGGTCTTTGGGTTTTTAAGAGATTCCATATATTAAAATGGAAAAAATTTAGCTAAAACCTTACTCAATATCTTTTTATTGAAGGTGAATTTTGACAAATCTACCATTAGATTACATCTTTTTCTTATATCCTCCATGCTTGCAAAATTTCTAAAAAAATCAAATATCAGTAGTTATATTATCAATAAAATATAAGTTTTGTAGATCATATAGTAAATAATATCTGATTTACACAAAATTTGACATGTGTATTAAGAACATAAAAAATATGCAATTCAACAGTTAGATTTTCAAAATATATAGTGATGTTTATTTTATTGAGTAAGGTTGTAGTCTTAAATTACAAACAATTTTGTAGTTAAACTTTATCATATTAAAATTGAATTGAAGGTTAAAAGGAGATAAAGTAAGGGCATGTTTGGTAACTGCTTTTGTTTTCTATTTTCGTTTCTTGTTTTCAAAGGAAAAAGAAAAAAACAATTTTTTTTTCTTGTTTTCAAAATGAAAAACACGTTTGGTTAGTTGTTTTGAAAAACACATTTTTCAAAAACAAAATTCAGAAAATTTGTTTGGTAGTTATTTTTGAAAAAGTTGAATTTTGTTTTCTTTGGTCAATTTTTTTTTAAAATCATATTTATTCTAATTCAAAAACATGTTTGCTCCAAAGTATTTAAAATCCTTACACCTAAAGAAATTATAAATCAATTGTTTCGTATATAACATTCAAGCCTAAAACTTTAATCATATAAGTAAGATTGAAACTATAACAATTATCAAGTGTTATAAAAGATAATCAATAACTAAAAAGTTTACTACATGGCATCAATGCCAGGGAATCAATTTCATCCAAAAAATAAAAATAAAATAACATGGCATCAATGATGCCTATTATTTGCCAACATCAATCCTGCGATATGATCCTTATAAGCTGCCATAGCTTCAGTGACTTGATCAGTTAAGTCAATAGTATGCGATGGCTCACCCGAATTATCCCCACCTTCACCTTCAACAGTAAGGTTATCAATATTGAATTGAATAAACAAGCGATCATTTCTTGTTGCCATTTGAATGAAGTTATGAATTGTGCAACAGGCTCTCATCACATTCCCTTGTCGACATGGTTTGCAACAGGGATTCATTTTTAAGATTGGAAATCTTGCCTTTAAAACGCCAAAACATCTTTCAATTACATTATGAAGAGATGAATGTCTATAATTGAAAAGCTCTTTAGCACCTTCAGGATGATCCCCACCTCGAAAGTCTCATAGATGGTGTCTCTCAATACGGTATAGAGGTAGAAACCCCAAGGTGCATGGATAACCAGAATCCACTAAATAATAATTTGGTTCAACATTCATCCTGGAGAATTAAACAGCAAATTTGATCTCAAATAGTGCTTTTTATTAACATAAATAAAACATTATCAACATAAATAAAACATTTTATTGGCCTAAGGGTAAAATGGCTGAACCCAATCCAGAGAGAAGAGTTCAGTCATACTTGGGACATCCAACAGCAAAACAAGTTTGCCTAGTCATGATTAAACCCCAAAAAAGTAATTTGGATAACCTGATTGTGGTCTTAGTTTGATTTGTCCTTTATATAGAAGATACATTTTCACCTAGAATGCATTGATTATGAGTCAAAATACTCGTCTTCTCACTTTCCCCTTTATCTGATATTTTTTGTTCCTATTATGAGTCAAAATTATTGTATACAACAAATGCCTGACACACACACACACACACACACAAAAACTCACCATAAATAGGATATAAACACTCAACAACTAACAAGAACAAATCAAACTAAAACTAGAAAACAACCTAGATTGTTAAAACTCAACCCCTTAGAGAAAAAAACACAATAATTCCCACACAAATCCAGCAAAACCTCTCTTCATTATCAAGCTCCTAACAATTCTCAAGCTGACTTTTTTGATATCCTTCTACCTAAATTTTTATGAACTCTGAGATCTTTTGTTTATATAATTTATAAACTCCTTATTATAGAAGAATCTCTGGTGCAACTTCTTGTAAAGCCATCATAGAAGAAAAATTCAAATGGTCCCATCCATATCCATCCCATGGAAATTAAAAAGAATCATTATTTTATATAACTTCACAGAGAAATCTATCACTCTAATTAAGGCCATTACCAAAAAAGCAATCATCAACAACAAAAATATAATAAACTAGAAACGAAAACATTCATGACAAGTTCGAACAGAAGTCATAACATCAATTTGACTGATAATAGCAGTTCTCAAATGGCCACATACAAGTTCCTTAAAATGCCAATCAAAATAAGATTGAGCCACTAAATTCCCATGGGCTGATCAAACAAACCCTCAATGCTTGTTTTTCATTTTACTAATTTAAACATCCAAGATAAGGGCAAAAAACAATCAAAGAAAATGGAAAGTTTTAAATTAAGAATATGGCAAGGAAGTACCAGCTTCTACTCCAAAATACTCGTCTATTTTTTTATCTAATTTTTCAGCTGTGAATGTGATAACATGTTCAAGCATTGATTACTAATTTCAATTTGAATATGCCATTGCAGACAAGATTCTATATTTGAATTAACATTAGATTATATCATCGTGGACTGTTTCTCATTGTTTCCCTCGCCCTTTTATAAACTCCATGGGATCAAGGATTTTCTCAAGCCTTCAATTTGGAATTTATACATACATACATACATATATATATATATATATATATATATATATTGGACAGGAATGCAAGACACACACAAACCCAACACTATAGAACCCACAAGCATACCAACATGGCCAAAGCAAACCCAAAACCCCAAAATCCCAAACCAAACACACACAAAAAATACCTTTTCTGAATAAACCCAGATTCAACACCCATACCTAGATTCAACGCAAAATACATAGCAAACTTCTAGCAATTTCGAAATAATCCATGAACAAAGAAAAAAGGAAAAGTTTCGTACCTTTGAGTGGGGGCCAACTGTCTAGAAGGTAATATTAAAACTGTATGAATTAGGCCTATGGCCCAATCCGAGGATATCAACCAATCCGAGGATGGTTAAATAAGGTTATAATGGGAACGGTATAAGAAGAAGAAAAAAAGATTGTATGTGATAATCCAAAATACGTCCGAGGAGATAATTCATCTCGGAAACGGGGATTCGAGATTGGTAAGAATGTCTTATCATCCCAAGCATCCTTCAAGGTTGCATCACAACTAAGAGTTGGGCATTGGATAAGGGATGAGCAAAGGGTGGCAACAAATATCTTCAAAAGCTACTATCTCCACATTAAATGCCTCTCAACCAACTCTCTAGCCACATTAATGTGGAGGTGATACCTAAACAGTGATCAAGCAGCCTTACAGCTACTAGTTGATGATTCTGGGAGGTGTTGAATGGGACAAGATAGAGTTCTTAGAATCCAATCTACACGTGTATGGTAGGGATGATACCAATATTGTAGTATATATCATGGGAAGGTGGCCGAAAGAAAAGGATCGGAAAAAATCAAGAAATCTTTGTAAGAATACGGTGAACTCTTGTAGCTTTGTTCATGTACAAGATATTATAACATAAGTTCCTCAGGCCATGCCGAGAACAGATTTTATTTTTTACTTGTGTTCAACAATCTTAATTCAACAACTTTTATTGTCTATCTTTTGGAGTAGAACTAGTTCTTTCACCCATGCTTTATAAATTCATTGTTTGGACTTGTTAGGCTTAAACCCGATCCTACACTAGATCCAATCCAAATTCAGTTCTTACAATTGGCGCTGTCTGTGAGAAGAGCTTGATCTGTTCTAAAAAAGATTAGGGTACAACGTTCACGATGGAAGAAGTAGGCCCACACCAGGCAGTGACAGGACCACACCAGGTGGATGCTAATCTACACCAAGCGGAGTCAAGTGGTTCTCAATATAGCAATCCACATAGGAGCCTCGAACGAAGAAGAGATCGAGAAGGAAGTGTGCACACAGCTCGTACTAGTAAAAGCCAGTCTTGAGAGAAAAGCCATGTTTCCCATGCAAAGGATGATAGGGACTTGCAACGTGAAATCGATGAATTGAAGAGGGAATTGCACCACGCACGGCGAAGACATTCGTCGCCTAACTCCGAGCTGTCCTCTGAGGAGACAGATGGTTTTAATTATAGACGGAGATCCAGAACTCTGCCTAGCGAGATTTTCTCCTACAATAAGGAGTATCACCATAGACGTAGATATGAGAGCCCACCTCGCAGAGGCCTAGGGAACGATGCCATGAACAAGGCGTTAAGTCAGGTTTCTAAGTCACCTTTCACGCAAAATATAGAAGGTGCGAGTCTTCCTCAGCAATTCCATTAGCCTACGTTCACCATTTATAATGGTCAAACGTATTCAGTGGAACATGTCAGTCATTTCAATCAAAGGATGGCTGTTCATTCTAAGGATGAGGCTTTGATGTGTAAGGTCTTTTCATCTAGTTTGGGTCTAATGGCAATAAGGTGGTTCAATGGTTTGAGGGTGAATTCTATTGATTCCTTTAAGCAACTCACCCGGGCCTTTGGTGCTTGCTTCATTACTTGTAGCAGGGTTCCTCGGCCTTTGGGATCCTTGCTATCCCTGTCCATGCAGGATGGGGAAACTCTAAAGGTCTACTCCGATAGATACTAGGAGATGTTTAACGAAATAGACGGAGACTATGACGATGTGGCCATTAGTACTTTCAAGGCTGGCCTCCCAGCCAAGCATGACCTGAGGAAGTCTCTAACTGGAAAACCTGTTACTAGTGTGCGCCAACTTATGGATCGAATTGACAAGTACAGAAGGGTAGAGGAAGACCAAATACAGCGGAAAGGAAATGCTAAGGTGATCCCTCAAGAGAGGAGGGATTTCAAGTCAGATCGGTACAATAATAATCGACCTCGGAAAGACTTTGTTGGGCAACCAGGATCTACCAACACCTAGGTGGTTAATGTTGTGTTTCGAGAGCTAATGCAGTAGGTGCTAGAGAAGATTAAAAATGAGTCATTCTTTAAATGACCAAACAAGATGGCAGGAGATCCTATGAGACGCAACCAAAACCTTTATTGCCAATATTATCAGGACCATGGGATACCACCGAAGATTGTAGAAACTTATGGGACCATTTAGACCAGTTGGTCCAGGAAGAGAAATTGAAGCAACTCCTGCATCATTCTAGTGGACGGGAAAGCCAAACGGGTTCGGAATTTCGGGGAGATGCTTCTTCAAGACTCCTTCTCGGCACAATAAATGTCATATTTGTTGCCCTAGGGAGGACCAGATCTTGTCCCTCCAGAGTAATGTCGGTATCTCGTTACCTAGCCGAGGAGTCTAGTTCAATGCCGAAGAGAATCAAGATGGGCACCCCACTAGTGTTGGGTTTTTCCGATGAAGACAAATTTGGAACCATACAGCCTCATGATGATACTTTGGTGGTTACACTTAGAATTGGTGCGTACAATGTAAAAAGGGTGATGATTGACCAAGGTAGCGGAGCTGAGATAATGTATCCTGACCTGTATAAGGGGCTAAATTTGAAATCTGAGAACTTAACAGCCTACAGTTCTCCACTGGTAAGTTTTGAAAGTAAAATGGTTATTCCGAAATGTCAGATCAGATTACCTGTGCAGACTGGCCCGGATGTGGTGGAGGTGGACTTCATTGTCGTGGATGCTTTCTCGCCCTACACGGCCATTATGGGCAGACCCTGGCTTCATACCTTGGGGGTTGTCTCCTCTACTCTTCACCAGAAGATGAAGTACCCATCCGGAGGCCAGGTTTTGGAGATAGTAGGAAATCAATCTACGGCCAGACAATGCTTGGTAGAGGCCATCCAACATCGGCCCGAGGCTAAAATCTCGGCCATCGCTGATAATGGCTTATAGTAATCAAAAATTCCGACGTTGCCCATTAATGGACCAGCCGACGAGGCGAAATGTGAAGATCTAGAAAGGGTAATTGTTGGCAATGATCTGGAGAAATTCTTTCAGGTTAGAGCTTAATTGCCTCTACAGGAGAGGGATCAATTGGTCAAATTTCTTAGAAAAAATGTTGATGTGTTCGCATGGAGTGCATATGAATCCCCGGTTATAGATCCAAGTTTCATTTGTTACTACCTGAATGTTAACCCTTCCATCACCCCAAAGAGACAGCTACCTTGGCGTCCCTCAAAAAAGCATGCTGAGGCTGTCAGGAATGAAGTAACCAAGTTCAAACAGGCAGGGGCTATCAAGGAAGTTTTTTATCCTCAATGGTTAGCTAACACGGTGATGGTGAAAAAGAAAACTGGGAAATGGCGTATGTGTGTGGATTTCATAGACTTAAATAAGGTTTGTCCCAAAGATCCTTTCCCTATGTCTTAGATAGATCAGTTGGTGGATGCGACGGTAGGACATCCTCGGATGAGTTTTTTGGACGCCTTTCAAGGATATCACTAAATACCATTGGCGTTGGACGATCAAGAAAAGACAGCTTTTGTCACTCCCATTGGAAACTATCACTACAAAGTGATGCCCTTTGATTTGAAAAATGCAAGGTCTACTTATCAGCAGATGATGACTAAAATATTCGAACCACAATTGGGTAGGAGCATCGAAGTCTATATTGATGATATGGTTGTAAAAAGCAAGATGGTGTCTGAGCACGTAGGAGATCTTGTGAACATTTTTGGAATTCTGAGAAAACACTAGTTACGCTTGAATGCCTCTAAGTGTTCGTTTGGGGTTGGCTCAGGAAAGTTCTTGCGCTACATGGTAACTCACAGGGGAATCGAGGTAAACCCAGATCAGATTAAGGCCATTAACGGCTTGCAAGCACCTTGGAATCCCAAGGAGGTCCAAAAGTTGACCGAGATGACTGCTGCTTTGAATCGATTTATCTCCAGGTCAGCAGATAGTTGCAGACCCTTTTTCCTTTTGTTGCATAAATGGAAAGGATTTAAATGGACCGAGGAGTGTGCTGTAACCTTTCGATAGCTTAAAGAATATCTATCTCGGCCGCCTATTATGTTCAGTCCTGAGATGGATAAGGTTCTGTTTGCTTACCTAGCGATAGCCTCTCATGCGATAAGCTTTGTTTTCATACGAGTAGATAGTGGCATCCAAACCAAAGACCAATCTATTACGTAAGTAAGTCACTTCACGAAGCCGAGGTTTGATTTTTATCACTGGAGAAGGCCATCTTGGCAGTAGTGCATGCTACATGAAAACTCCCCCATTATTTTCAGATGCACATCGTGGTTGTTCTAACTCAACTACCGCTCAAGTCAATACTTCAGAGCGTAGATTATACCGGGAGGATTGCGAAATGGGGCACGATTCTAGGGGCTTTTGACATCAAGTAGATGCCTCGTACCTCTGTAAAAGGCCAGGTCCTCGCCAATCTAGTAGCCAAGTTTGCTGAATTTCCTGAAAAAATAGATGTGAAGCAGTATGGCATGGATGAAAAATCAGTTGGCTTAATCTCCACACAATATCCCTCACCCTGGAAAGTATATGTGGATGGAGCAGCAAACTAGTGGGGATCAGGAGTGGGGCTTGTTTTGGTATCCCCTGAAAAGATCACCATTGAAAAGTCCTTGAGGTTGGGATTCTCGGCTACAAACAATGAAGCAGAATATGAAGCTTTGTTGATGGGAATGGCGATGGTCCAGAAAATGGGTGGAAAGACAGTGGAAATGTTCTCAGATTCAAGACTGGTCGTAGGCCAAGTAAATGGGGAATTGGAAGCTCAAGATACAAGAATGCAAGAATATTTGGGCCAAGGTAGGCGTATGCAAACAAAATTTGAATTCTATGACTTATCGCATATTCCCAGAAGTGGAAATACCCATGCAGACTCTTTGGCTACCCTTGCCACTTCCTCGGCACAGGACTTGCCCCAAGTGATACTTGTCGAAGACTTATGCACCCCTACCCCAATAAAGAAAGACTTGCTCCAAGTCCATCAAATCAAGTTAGGGCCGAGCTGGATGGATCCTATACTGCTATTCCTTGAAAATGATATATTGCCTGAAGAAAAGTCAGAAGCTGAGTAAATACGAAGGAAAGCTTCTCAGTTTTGGTTGTCCGAGGATAAAAAGTTGTATAAACGTTCTTTTTCTGGACCATATCTGCTTTGTGTACATCCCGAGGCCTCAGAGTCACTACTAGAAGAACTACATGAAGGAATCTGCGGAAGTCACATAGGGGGAAAATCCCTATCTCACCGAGCCATTAGTCAAGAATACTGGTGGCCAGGCATGCAAAAGGAGGCACAAGAGTATGTTAAAAAGTGTGATCAATGTCAGAGATTCGCTCCAAACATCCATCGGCCTGGAGGAGTTCTTAACCCTCTTTCCAGCCCTTGGCTGTTTGCTCAATGGGGCTTGGATAATGTAGGTCCTTTCCCTAAGGCATTGGGAAATAAAAAGTATCTGCTGGTCGGCACAGACTATTTCACAAAATGGGTCGAAGCTGAACCTTTGGCTAATATCAGAGATGTAGACGTCAAGAGGTTTATCTGGAAGAATATCGTTACTCGAATCAGTGTTCCCCATACCCTTATCTCGGACAATGGCCTTCAATTTGATAGCAAAACTTTCAGGAAGTACTGTTGTGATCTTGGAATAAAGAATAGATATTCCACTCCAGCTTATCCGTAAGGAAATGGGCAAGCTGAAGCTGTCAATAAGGTTATAGTGAGTGGACTTAAAAAGAGACTGGATGATGCAAAGAGAAGATGGGAGGAGGAATTACTGCATGTCCTATTGACATATCGAACAACGCCTCGCTGGTCAATCGGGGAAACCCCCTTTTCAATGACATACGGGGCTGAGGCTGTGATTCCTTTGGAAACTGGCTTCCCAACGCTGAGAACAAATACATTTACCTCAGATGGCAACAATGGGTTGCTGGAAAAAAGTCTAGACTTGATCGAGGAGCGAAGGGAGAATGTCATGGTCCAACTGGCCTACTATCAACATAAGCTTAAGCAAGGTTATGATACCAATGTAAGGCTAAGACCGTTAGCCCCAGGAGATTTGGTATTGAGAAAAGTTTTGGGGATTACCAAGAATCCAGCCTGGGGAAAGTTAGGGCCTAATTAGGAAGAACCATACCGTATCACTTCGGTGGTAGGAATAGGTGCGTATTATCTGGAAGATCTAGATGAGAAAACTGTACTCTATCCTTGGAATGTAAACAATCTAAAGAAGTATTATTATTAATAAAAATAGTCCTTTTTAGTTTCTCTCTAATTTATTCCAACCATGTATCATGTGTTTCTCTATCTATTGAAGTATTAAATAGAAACTAAGTTATATCAGGTTCCTCGGATCACAAACTTAGTGGAAATTAATACCCTTTGACATCTACTGAAGTATTAAACAGAAATTGAGTTATGTCAAGTTCCTCGAACCACAAACTTAGTGGAAATTAATACCTTTTGACATCTATTGAAGTATTAAACAGAAACTAAGTTATGTCAGGTTCCTCGGATCACAAACTTAGTGGAAATTAATACCCTTTGACATCTACTGAAGTATTAAACAGAAATTAAGTTATGTCAGGTTCCTCGAACCACAAACTTAGTGGAAATTAATACCTTTTGACATCTATTGAAGTATTAAACAGAAACTAAGTTATGTCAGGTTCCTCGGACCACAAACTTAGTCGAAATTAATACCCTTTGACATCTATTGAAGTATTAAATGGAAACTAAATTATGTCAGGTTCCTCGGACCACAAACTTAGTGAAAATTAATACCCTTTGACATCTATTGAAGTATTAAACAGAAACTAAATTATGTCAGGTTCCTCGGACCACAAACTTAGTGGAAATTATTAACCCTTGAACTGAGTTATGACAAAATTATAAGACAAAGTAAAGTCCATGAGCATCACTTAAGGCATTTTAAGGTACTCTGGACTTAGCTGTTATTTAAACGTTTGGATATTTTTTCAGAGTTCGAAACTTATTAGAATTGATAGATTAAAAGTATGTCTTGATAGTACTGTGGATTTAATAGTCATAATCTACTCGGATTCTCAGTTAAAATATATAAAACTGTGTTTTCCCTCGTGTCAGCAACTTCACTCTTTTATGGCATATGGTTATGTATGAACAAAGAACAGTCAAAATGAAAATTGCATAAATAAAAGATAAAATAATGATAACCCATGTAAATTTGGAAAGGTAAAGTGTACATCTCATTGAAACTTGTCTTAAAAAAAAAAAAAAAAAAAAAAAAAAAAAAAAAAAAAAAAAAAGGAATTTCATTACACTAACTGTAACTACCCTATAAAAATAAAGAGTTATGGTTTTAATTTTATCTGGAGCTTGTTCTTGGAGGCCTTGTCAGCTACTTCAGGAGGAACCACTTTTTCTTTTTCCTTGGGGACTTCTCCAGCAGGTATGGTAGTTGAAGCTAAAGCCTGCTCGAAACTTTGGGAAGCTTCCCCATCCTGAGGAACCTCTGCGGCCTTGTCCGAGGATGTATCTTTTGGAGCTTCAGGCTCTTTGGACTGCTCCTGCTGACTAGGAGGAAGAGGATCCTGAGGGTGGACTTCCTTGGCGAGGTCAGCAACTATAGAGGCCACCTCACCTTGAGTGGAATCAAGATCTGAGGTTTGTATAGCTGGAGGGAAGTAAATGTTTTCTGGCTTTCTTAGCTCAGAGGAAGCCTCAACCCCAGCTCGGTTGAGAGCTTCCTCCCAAGTCTGAGCACAGTAGGCTCAACAGACGGCAAGGACCTCTGCCCGGAGGGTATCCTCGGTCTCGGCTACGTCGACGTCATAACCAGGCTGTTCAGCCTCTTCTATAGCTTGCTCGGCCTCTATTTTTGCCTTCTCGGCCTCAGCTTTTATTTTTTCGGCCTGATCTTTGAGCCTCTGGGCTTCTTCCAGTTGCTTCCTAAGGGTTGCCATTTGTTCCCTAGAAGCAGCCAACTGATCATTGGCCTCACGCTGGCGCTTCCTCTGATCCTCGGCCTATCTTTGTGCGCTCTCCAAAGCCGAGTTTGCACTCCTCCTAGCTTTTTCCTCCTCCACTAGCTTATTCCTTAAATCTATTACTCTGATCAGCGATGTTAAGCGACTGCACAGTTGCTACGCGTCTCTTTTTCTCGTCGTCCAACTGCTAATAGCAGGAATTGGTTAGCTCCGGATGCTGATTATCTGCCCTTTACACGCCTCGTTGTGACGCATGACTAACTTTTTGCTGCTTCGCAACTCGCTGAGCCTTGTCTTCACGAGTAGGACGAGATCTCCCGGCCTCCATCACATCTTTACCTTTCTGCTCTCTCTTCCTCTTCGAATCAGCAGGTTCAAGTTTAGAAGGCAGAGATGGCTGAAAAGGAGGGAAATGAGATTTGGGAGGAGGAGGAGGAAGTTTGGGCTGGGTGGATTTCCCCGGTGCACCTTTTCCGAGTTGATCTTCTATTAATTCCATCAAACTCTTTTGGGGTTTCCTCTGGATATCCATTTCGTCTAATATACTCTCAGGGGATAAAGGCTGGTTGAACACTTCGAATTCGTCCGAGGAGTCTGATAAGTCTACAACCCCCTCTGAATCTTCTTCTTTTTCTTCTTCCTTTTCCTCAAGAATGAGTTGGGATGAGGATGCCCCTATTGAAGGGGTGGCCACAGGGAGTGGTTGAGTACGGGGAGTACCTTCAGGAATGGGAATACCCTTTAGAACAACAAATCCTGTGTAGGCAACACTAATACGGTGGAGCCAAGGATCGCGGGCTTTTATCACATACTTAGGGGCTTGAAATGCAAGAGAAATTGGTGTGTACCCAAGGATTAAGTGTCCCACTCGTAGTTGACCGTCGGCTTCGTTTACGTACACCTCAGCTCATAAAATCCTATCTAAGCTCTCTTTGTTGACTAAACTGAGCTGGGGTTTAGTAGAACTATTATCTGCAAAATCATTAAAATGGAAGAAAATTTTGTCAGAAGTAGGGATATTGGGAAGTAAATATATATATATATATATATATATATATATATATATATATACAAACGAAGACACAAATCTACGGCTACACCCCCACCTGGTTTTCCCTCCTTAGTCGGACAAGGTAGGCCATTGTGCCATTCCCCAGAAAAGATTAAGAAGTCCTCCTTTAAGTTTTTGTTTGATGTAGGAAGGCACTGGATCAGCCTTACTACGGGATACCTCGACTGGTGTAAGTTGTATACCCAATTCACATCATGGTGGGTCAAATTTAGGTTCATTCTCTCGTTTAGAGCTTCTATACTCCCCAATACCCTAAACGTATTTGGGGCGCACTGAGTGGGAGATAGTCTAAAGAACCTAAGATAGTTCCTAATGATAGTGCCCATAGGAATGGTCATGCCTCCCTCTATGAAGGTGATCATGGGGATGACCAACTCTCCTGTTTTCCTAACATCTACCCATTCCCTTTGGGCAGCATATCTCATGCCCACTGTTGGTGGGATTCTATACTTAGCCCTAAAATTTTCCATGCCCTTCTCGGACTCAACTAAATGTTTGAACTTACCCATTTTCCTAAGAGGTTTTGAAGAAAAATTAACAAGTTTTGAAGAAAAATTAGCAAGCTTTGAAACGAAAACTAAGAGGGTTCAAGGAAACTTACAGGTTTGAAAAGAAGGTCCTCGGACAAATTTTGAGTATTTGTAGACGCACAGGGAGGTGACAGGTTCAGTGTATGAGCTCTAGGACTGTATGATTGTTGAAAGTAGGGAAAAGAGTTAATTTGAAAAGCTATTTATAGTAGCGCAGAAGTTACAAGTGGGAAAAGTCCCGCTCGTAAACCCAGGAAAATCCTCCACTATTGGATTTACATCCTGCCGTTGAACGTGGGGGACAAGGGAGTCACCAAAATTTAATGATAGCATACTCTGGATGCCGAAGCGTCAAGAGCATGCCTTGAGCAAGTAAAAAGGCATTTGAGAGCTTGGGAGGGCATAACCATAAACGAGATGGGTTGGGGACATCAAAATCCTCCTTTCCTCCCGAGGAGCCGAAAAGCAAGATTTTGAGGGACTATTGTAGGGGCCAACTGTCTAGAAGGTAATATTAAAATTGTATGAATTGGGCCTATGGCCCAATCCGAGGATATCAACCAATCCGAGGATGGTTAAATAAGGTTATAATGGGAACGGTATAAGAAGAAGAAATAAAGATTGTATGTGATAATCCAAAATACGTCCGAGGAGATAATTCATCTCGGAAACGGGGATCTGAGATTGGTAAGAATGTCTTATCATCCCAGGCATCCTTCAAGGTTGCATCACAACTAAGAGTTGGGCATTGGATAAGGGATGAGCAAAGGGTGGCAACAAATATCTTCAAAAGCTGCTACCTCCAAATTAAATGTCTCTTAGCTAACTCTTTGGCCGCATTTATGTGGAGGTGATACCTGAATAGTGATCAAGCAGCTTTACAGCTACTAGTTAATGATTCTAGGAGGTGTTGGATGGGACAAGATGGAGTTTCTAGAATCCAACCTACACATGCATGGTAGGGATGATATCAAGATTGTAGTATATAGCATGGGAAGGTGGCCTAAAGAAAAGGATTGGAAAAAATCAAGAAATCTTTGTAAGAATACGGTGAACTCTTGTAGCTTTGTTCATGTACAAGATATTATAACATAAACTCATCAGGTAGTGCCGAGGACAGATTTTCTTATTTACTTGTGTTCAACAATCTTAATTCAGCAACTTTTATTTTCCATCTTTTGGAGTAGAACTAGTTCTTTCACCCACGCTTTATAAATTCATTGTTTAGGCTTGTTGGGCTTAAACCCAATCCTACACTGGATCCAATCCAAATTCAGTCCTTACATTTATAATGAGGTATAAATTTGTGAGACTTGCAAAGTTTATGTGTCATTATATATTTAGATTATGGATTTATTTGGAATCTACTTATTTTGCTGAAACTGAAAACTTTTTACTGAAAATACTGTAAATAAAGGTAAAAATTAACTGAAATAATACAGTAATACATATGAATAGTACAAAAAAAGTGCAATGAAACCTATGAATAGTAGCAAAAATAAGTTAAATAGTAAATAAGTTGGCAAATTTCATCAATGCCAAATGCATACTGGATTATATTAGACTAGCAAATTACATTATGTTATTGTTTATTATGTTGTTTATAAATTTGACTCTATTAAAGAAATTGCGTTAATAAAAATATATTGAAAATTCCAAATTAAGTTTTATATTGATAATCTGCACCCGCCCCCCACCCCCCCCCCCCCCCCCCCCCAAAAAAAAAAAAAAAAAAAAAAAAACCCTTAGCACAAATCACAGCTCACGTAGAAGTAGTTCAAATTGTGGTCAACAATAGCTGCTCTTTAAAGCAAAATGAGTATTGTCACTTCCATCCGAACTAGAGTCTTGTTTTTGAATTTACTTCTTTCTTCTTCTTTTTTGTTTTCTTTTTTCTTTTTTCTTTTCCTTTATGAGAAACAAACAACGTAAGGAGATCTACCACATAAGTTGTTTTTGCTCTTTAATCTGTTTGCATATTTTGTTAAAATAATATTTTATCTAAAGAATTTGATAAGAACAAGTAAACAATTTTTTTATCTAAAAAATTGTTGTAATGTGGTGAAACTACTTGACATTTCTAAGTCCAACTTTTATTTTATTAT
The DNA here is from genome assembly GCF_932294415.1 of Quercus robur. NCBI lineage: Eukaryota > Viridiplantae > Streptophyta > Magnoliopsida > Fagales > Fagaceae > Quercus > Quercus robur. The sequence goes on from NC_065542.1 coordinate 42,739,838, forward strand.
ATATACACACACTAACAGGTGACATATCCAAGTATTGACTTTCTAATGATAATGGCAGACAAAATATTGCAGCGACAACACAGACATGTATGGTCGAAGTATAATGAGATTGTGCTACTCATCAATCTTTGCTTTCCACGTACTCTTCATCGAAAAATAGAAGAGTTTTTCACAATTTTTTTTTACTGAATACTTGATTATTTGGAAACCAATACCACATTAGTTAATTTAATTCTTAGAAAAATAAAGGGGAACAATGAGATTTAATTTAATTCTTATAGAAAACTATGAGATTTAGTCAGACAACTTTGTCCAGAATACTTGGCTCATTAGAGCATCAGCAATGGGCTTGTTATATGCCAAATGTAAGTTACATTTGGCATTCAGGTCCAAAAACTACTCAGCAATGGGAAGGCCAAATTGGAAAAGGCCATTTTTTTTTTTTACATATAGCTACAGTACCATCTTAAATGTAAGATGGTACTGTAGGTGAATGGGATAAAAAAAAAAAATTTTAATTCTCTCTCCTCCTTTTTAACCCGGGAATTTCTCTCTCCTCTCTCATTATTTCTATTCTTTTTCTCTCTCTTCCTTCTCTCTTTCTCATCTGCTCTTTGCTCTCTTCAGACCCAAGACTCTCTCCAATAAGTTAGATGCTTCTCTCTCTCTGATGACCCTCTCTCTCTGATAGTGATTCCGACGAGGCATCGGTGCTCCGATCCCTTTACCGATTCACTCATCTCATAAACCCAACACTCTAGATACCCACTTAACTTTTCACTCCATCACTCTCTCTTCAAACCGACATTCTTGCATGTGTAGATGACCCTCTCTCTTCAAATCGACAAAATCAACTTCCTTCAAGCTTCCCAGTGGCGAATCCGCTTCTTTCGAGCTTCAACAAAATCGAGCTACCCAGAAGCGAATTGAGCATTCTAGTTTTCATAAATTTTTGTTGTGTTTGTGGGTGAAGATTGTGTGGCTTCGCAGTGGTTAGCGATGGAGATCGTGGTGGGTTAGTGTTGGGTTGCGTGGGTTGTGTGGGTCAGGTGGGTTGTGATTTGTGTAGGAGTCGGTTTTGGGTTGGTGGGTGGTGGTGGGTTGATTTCAATAGGTGTGATTTTGGTGGGCAATGGCATGGGTTTGGTGGTGCAACGACTTGGGCAATGGGTGCAATGACATTAGTTTGGTTTTTGATCGTGGGTTGCTGTGTTTTTTTTTGGTGTGGTGTTGATGATCGGAGAGGGTGGTGTTGATGGTCTAGGGTTTTGTTTGTTTGTTTGTTTGTTTGTTTTTTTTTTTTTTTTTTTTTTTTTTTTTTTTTTTTTTTTTTTTTTTTTTTTTTTTACGGTAGATTATGGGTTGTTGGTGGTGGTGGTGGTGGTGTCAGGTGTGTGTAGTGCAGCGATGGTGGTGATTGTGGTTCTTGAACAAAAAGAAAGAGAGAGAAATAATGTGTTGTATTGTAAATGATAGTGATTGTAAGATATATTATTTTATTGTGTAGAAATATTATTTTAATAAGTAAAATAGGAAAATAAAAGTTGGGATGTTGGGAGTATTGTAAAATTGTATTGTATAATTGATAAAGTGGTTTTTTGAGATGGTAAAATAGAATGGGATAGAATTTCTGGCTGTGGATGCTCTTAGAGCTCATGACTTTCTTTGCAATTATAATCCTTCCCACCTTGTCTCATAAATTGCATTATAATAAAATATTAGTTGCTAACTCATGCTATGTATAGAAAAGTTTTATATCAAAAAATTTCAAACTTAGAATTCAGTCAACATACCTCATAATCAAACGGATCCTTTTAATTTAATCATAATATATGAAAGAGGTTTGTTGAAAAGTTGGTTTACTGTATGGCTTCAAGACACCTCAGTCCTCACTATCAATTATTGAACAAAAGTTTCAGAGAATTTAAGTCCTAACCAAGAAAATAGGATTTTTATGAATCCTTATATCTACATAAATCATAATCCAATTTATCCAAACTTACTATATCTAAAATTTCAACTAAAAATTTTCTCAAATTTGAATCACACACACAAACCAAAATTCAATATACATACAATTCAAAAGAAACCAATACCGAAAAACCCATTCCAATCTTTCTTTACCTTCTTTGCTTCTTCTATAAGTGGGTTCGTAGATCTTTTTGATTGTGCAATTCTTTTCATTTTTCATCATCATTCAACCTTAATCAAAACCAATAATCCAAACATTTATATCAAAGACAATCAACCCAAATATCTAAATCAAAGACAAAATGCTATACTCACACACACCAAGACCTCAAAATGATTTATATACAAAGATGTAGCATTAGGGATGGCAATTTAAATCTGACCCGTGGATACCCGGCCCAGCCCAACCCTAATGGCCGGATTTTACTCGGCCCGATAAAGAATAGGGTCAGGTATGGGTTTTAAAAAAAAAAAAACTTGAAGCAGGTCCAAGTCGGGTTCGGGTTTTTATAAAAAAACTCGAAACCCGACCCAAATATGACATGGTTACCCTAAAATTACAAAAAAACCCCCCTTATATATGTAGTTGTAATGTAAACCCTATGTCCCTAACCCAACTGCCTCTCGTAATCTGATCTTATTTCAATTCATGCCCTCAGCCTGACATCTCCAGCTCACAATCTCACTCACTCTGTCTTAGCTCTCTCACTCACTATCCCACATGGCCACAAGCCCCACAATCCCACAAGCAGTCAAGCACAGGCAATCGTCGTCGTTGATCTCACACTGTCACCACACGATCACAAGCCTACAACTTTCTACTCTCTCAACTCCATTTCGTCCTCACCGTCGCCGATCTCACACTGTCACACAGCCCTCTGCCCCTCTCATCTTCCTCGCCTATGGCCTCACAGCCTCACTCCACCTCAATCTCCATTTTTTTCTTTATTCTTTTTTCTGGGTTCAGTTCGTCTCAATGTGAGTTTGTGTTTGTGATTTTGAAAGGGAAAATCATTGATCTAAAATTTGTGTTTGGTTTGTGATTTTGAAAGGGAAAATCATAGATCTGACATTTGTGTTTATGTTTGTGATCGTGTTTGGATTTGTGTTTGTGTTTGTGATTTTGGGCTGGAAAATCATAAATCGAAGTTTGTGTTCTAATTTTGGGCTTGACTAGGCTGGACCCGGCCCATTTATTAAACGGGTTTTTTTCTTAACCCCAAACCCGCGAAGGCCCGGGTATGGAAAAACCCGACCCGAACCTAACCTATTGCCATTCCTATATAGCATATCATGAATATATCATATGATAAATTTTATACAATTAGAATTTGTCATAATCAATTGTGAACTTGAACTACTACAACTCTTTCCAGGATAAAGCATAATCAAATTGTAACTTATGCATGCTATTTGAAAAGCAAAAACAATTACTAGTACATGGTGAATCATATGACAAACTTTGTTGGTAGCAGAAGAAAAAGGCTAATATGCATTTTCTGGTTTAAGTCTTAGACCAATTCATTACTTCAATTCTATGTAAATATTTTACTCGAAGCCCAACAACACTTGGTTACTCGAAGACAGGTTGCCAGAGAAGTTCAGTGGAGGCCACCGCCAAGAAATGGGTTTAAACTAAACTTTGATGCAGCCATTTTCGATGAACTAAATGCGTCGGGTTTCGGGGCAGTAATTCGCAACGGGGAAGGAGAAGTAATGGCAGCCATGGCAGCAAAAGGACCACCGGTTTCGGGTAGTGAGGAGGCTGAGGTGTTGGCTTGCCGCAACGCTTTGGAGTTCGCTGTGGATGCGGGTTTCACCGAGCTGCTGGTAGAGGGGGATAACGTCTCAGTTATGCAGAGGATTTTACGGTCACAGCCTAATGGGTCACGGCTTGGGCACTTGTATGAAGATATAAAGTGTTTGTGTGCTGGTCTACGTGTTGTGTCCGTTGGGTGGGTTAGCCGTACAGCCAATGAAGTGGCTCATTGTTTGGCAAAGTATGCTAGAGGGTTAGTTGATGAGAGTGTTTGGCTGGAGGAATCCCCTCCTCCTGCACGAGAAGCTTTGTATCTGGATATGCTTAAAATTTAATAAAAGTCAGTCCACTTTCAAAAAAAAAAAAAATACTAAAGTTCGGTTTTAACAATAAAACCTAAAAAAATTATTGGTCAAAGGTTTGGGTAGAGTCTGTGTTTGAGCCCTGAGAAAATAGAAAAGAACAGATGTGAATTAACAGAAAGATTAGGGTTGAAAGGCTGAGAAAAGAGGGAGAGGGTAGCTGCTTTGAAAGAGGGAGACATGATCTCTTGAAAAGAGTCGGGAGAGAGAATTTCAAGTTTGGAGGAAGGAGATGTTAGCGTGAGAGATGATAAGAGATTTTTTTTTTTTTTTTTTTTTTTTTTAAGAAGTATTGGGTTTTGTAATTTGTATTTGATGGGAAAAAAAGAGATTTATTATTATTTTTTTTTAATAATGCTGATGGGTAAAATTGTGGAGAGGTCAACCAAAAATCAAAGGCTTCAATTTTATATATAATTATTGGTCAGAGGTTCGGGTAGAGTCTGGGTTTGAGCCCTAAGAAAATAGAAGAGAAACAGATGTGAATTGACAAAGAGATTGGGGTTGAAAGGTTGAGAAAAGAGGGAAAGGGTAGCTGCTTTGAAAGAGGGAGATAGGATCTCTTGAAAAGAGTCAGGAAAGAGAATTTTAGGTTTGGGGGAAGGAGATGTTAGCATGAAAGATGAGAAAAGAGTTTTTTTTTTTTTTTTTTTTTTTTTTTTTTTTTTTTTTTTTTTTTTTTTTTTTGTTTAAAGAAGTATTGGGTTTTGTAATTTGTACTTGATGGGGAAAAAAAAAAGAGATTTATTATTATTATTATTTTTTAATAATGCTGATGTATAAAATTATGGAGAGGTCAACCAAAAGTTAGATGCTTCGGTTTTATATATAATTATTGGTCAGAGGTTCGGGTAGAGTGTCTAAGCCCTGAGAAAATATAAGAGAAATGGATGTGAATTGGCAGAGAGATTGGGGTTGAAAGGTTGAGAAAAGAGGGATAGGGTAGCTGCTTCGAAAGAGGGAGACAGGATCTCTTGAAAAGAGTCGGGAGAGAGAATTTTAGGTTTGGGGGAAGGAGATGTTAGTGTGAGAGATGAGAAGAGAGATTTTTTGGTTTTTGTTTTTAAGAAGCATTGGGTTTTGTAATTTGTATTTGATGGGAAAAAAGAGTTTTTTTTTTTTTTTTTTTTTTTTTAAATAATGCTAATGTGTAAAATTGTGAAGAGGTCAACTAAAAATCAAAGGCTTTGATTTTATATATATATATATATATAAATTAGATTCATTACCACAGGAGGAAGAGAAAAGAAGTCATCACCAAATATTTGCTTGCTTTAAAGTACATAAAAATATCAAGCATTTGAACAATACGAATGTGTGTACACAAAGTGGCTAGGTTGAAAGTTGGGAAGGGGCGATGGATTTGATTATGTGATTCTCACAAAGATTAAACAAATTCACTTAACCAAACTATGTTACGAATTGGTAGAAAGAATGATGCAAAATCATCACCTAACTATGACTGCAAACCAAAGGCACCGTTGATAATGAGGTGAATGGCTCAAAGTGAAGGAATATTTGCTAGTATGAGGTAACCAATGATAACAGCATCTAGCACTTAAAAACTAGGCCATAGAAAGAGGAAAAAATACCTTTTACATAGCATTAGTCATATAATTGCAAACATCAGGTCATGCATATCCAAAAGGTCATGGTTAGAATTGCCAGCAAGACCTTGTTGTTTTGTCTGCATGTTTTCATCAATTGCTGTCCACACAAGAAAAACAGAACATAGCTTGAGCAAGACAGACTTGCCATGCATTCAATACCACTTTTAAAATTACTAAACATGGATTAAACATAAAATCATAAAAGATACACAACTTTGCCCATAGCTCAAAAAGAAACAAGGAATTGAGAACAAAAATAGTTGAGGTGCAAGTGTCTGTGTGTGTATGTATGTACACAGTAAAGTCTGTGAAGAGCATCTAGAGTAACAAGGAAATGGCAAAATCAACTCATTTGTTTCTCCCCTCCGCTCCATATAAAAATGAAGCCAATACAACAAAATAAATAAGTAGAGAATTGTATTATTTATGTAGACAAATCATTTCATGAAAAGCACATGGGTCTTTTATATTTTGAAATTCATAAATAAATGTAATGAAAACAAACAAAAAAGAATATAATAATAAAAGTGTAGTATAATAAAATTTGAAGGAAACATTAGAAAGATGAATCCCTAAGAGTGAACAATCAAAAAGATATTTAAAAAATTAATGATCATCACATATCATATTTATCTATCTATCTATGAAGAAGAGTAATCAGCTCTATATATATATAAATATATATATTTTTTATAGGAGTAATCAGCTATATTGCTTCTACTTCATATAAATAATAATCTCTAGCGGCCTGTGCACATGCTGCTAGAGATATTTATATATCACAAAAGAAAAAAAAAAATTGACAATGAAAAGAGATTGTCTTAACACAGTTAAACCTAGAGTTCTAGTAACAAAATTGTTGAAAAGAAATCTTCCAAATACATGATAAAAGTTAGACATTGGCCATCAAGGTCAGTCACCTTTGTTTAATCCACAATAGTAGGCTCGCAAGTATTCATGATGTTCCCCGTATTCATAGTCCTCCCCCACTTTGCTCACAAACTGCATTACAGTAAAAAATGTGAGATCAACTAACAAAAAAATAGAAGAAAAGAAGCCATCACCAAACCAAACATTTGCAAGCATTTGACAACAAGGTAGTAGGAGAAAAGCAGTCTTCGCCAAACAAAACATATTTGCAAGGGTTTGATGATACGAATGTGCTTACACAAATAAAGTCAAGTCAAGCCTTATAATTTGATAGTTGGGGACTCTATTGAAAACTTCATAAGGTACAATTGAGCTACAGGGATGTTGCCCAAAGCCAAAGTTCAACAAATTGAGCAAACATTTTAGAAGTCTAAACTGAAAGTTGGGAATGGTAACAGAAAGAGTCGAGGATGAGCTTTGAAAACAAACATAACCCAACTATATATGCTGAGCCTAGTCTAGAATGATGAAAATGTTGTCACCTAATTACGACTGTGACTATGACTGCACTTAAAAACTGGGCCATAGAAAGAAGAAAAACATACCTCTTGGATGGTGTTATTGATATAGTTGCACCTATGAGGGCTTGGAGGTATAAGCATTTGTCTAAGGTCATGAAGGTATAGCTGTCCACGAGAAAAAACAGGATGCAGCGGATGAGAGGATACCACTAATATAATATTAAACTGTAGTAAAATTATAGAAGATACATAGCTTTTGCCCATAGTTCAAAACAAAGGAATTGAGAAAATCATAGAAAAAGTGTATGTATGTGTGTGTATATAGATGATAAAGTGGGTGGTCTGAAGAGCATAAAGAGCAACAAGGAAAAGGCAAAACTTACCCAATGGTTTGCCTTCCTTTGCAGCAGCAGCACCGGTAAGTTTAACAAATCCTAGAGGATTCCATTTTCCGGAGGCTATAACATCAAAATTGAAACCAATACAACAAATATAAATAGTTCCATGATTTGATTTTGGCACTGATGATGAAGAAACCAATGAACCAACAACAACAATAATACTGACCGTCAACTTCATGAGAACGGCTATGAAGATCTTCAAGTTCATTTATCTCCACGTCTTCATTAAAAAAATAATAATAATAAATATAATTGTTGAAAGTCAAAGAAAAAAGAAAAGGAATTGAGAAAATCATAGTAAAAGTGTATGTATATATATGTAGATGATAAAGCGGGTGGTCTGAAGAGCATAAAAAGCAACAAGGAAAAGGCGAAACTTACCCAATGGCTTGCCTTCCTTTGCAGCAGCTCTGGAGGCTATAACATCAAAATTGAAGCCAATACAACAAATATAAATAATTCCATGATTTGATTTTGGCACTGATGATAAACAAACCAATGAACCAACAACAAGAACAATAATACTGACCCACAGATTCGTAAAAACGGCGACTAAGATCTTCAAGTTCATTTACCTCCACGTCTTCATTAAAAAAAATAATAATAATAAATATAATTGTTGAAAGTCAAAGAAAAAAGAAAAGGATTTGAGAAAAAAAGGAAAAAGTGTGTGTGCATGATGAGTATGAATGAATATGCGTATATGGGAAAAGTGCGTGATCTGAAGAGCATGTATACTATTACTAACAAGGGAAGAGTACGTACTCAATGTGTCGCTGTCTCTTGCACGACGACCACGAATGCCAAAACCCCTGAACCTGAAGAGAAGCCTCTGCTCCCTGTAAATTCAACATTTTTTATATGTATGTAAATTCTAAACAGAGACAATCCATTCCATGAAACACACGAACAACGACAACATTTTTTTTTTAATTTATAAAAAAAAACAACCAACCAACAATAATAATAATCAATTCATATTACACTGAGAAACCACGCAAATATATATATATATATATATATATATATATATATATATAAAGTCCGATTAATGTGTGCCTTAGGCCACACATTAACAAAGCAATATATATAAGATACTTCAAATCCCAAATTATAGAGGGTCGAGAGAGCAAAGAATTTCAATTTCATAATGAGGGTCGAGAGATCAAATATAATAAATTGAAATAAAGAAAGAAACCACTGGATCTAGAACCGCGAGATGACATGATGATGATGATCTAGAGTTCAGATAATCGCTTTTTTTTTTTTTTTTTTTTTTTTTTTTTGCTTCCTTTCTTGGTTTTGAGACGCTGAGTTAGAGTGTGGGATGAACAAAACAAACCAGCATTTCTTTCTTTTCTTTTTTTAATGAAAACATCATATATACTAGGGTTGTGTCACGTGCAAGATGCTTACATACGTCATTAAAAATGTATATATATCGCTTATCTTTTTCTCAAAAAAAAAAATGTAGTATATATATATATATATATATATATTTTTTTTTTAATGAGAAAAATGTATATATATATATATATTAACTGAAATAATAAGATAATGTCTCTACTTAATTTCTGTAACAAATTTGACAAAGTTATTATATTATTTTTAATTAAGATATATTTGAAATGTTTTTAATATTATTATCTATTTTATGTCTATATCTATATCTATATTTATATTATAATCTATATGGATATTTATATCTATCTATATCTTCTTCTTTTTTTTTTTTTTTTGATCCAGGTATCTATCTATATCTATATCTATTTATATCTATATTTATATAATAGTGTAAACCAACATGCCAAAAGTCCAAATCTATATCATAAATTCAAAGATGGGTAATAGAGAATAGTTACCTAGAATTGTGATGAAGAATGACGATACACAAACCAGAGCAAAATCAAAGAAGAGAGAACCAATCCTTGTGAAGCTGATGCGTTGAGGCAGAGGACTGAGGATATATATGGTGAAGGGAGAGGACTGGAGGCTATTTATGGTTTTCAGCAAAAAATATTGGCGAAATCACAATTTGCAAATTGCGCAATATCGAAATCGCAATGGGAAATTGCCTTTCCTGAAACGCAAAAATCTGCTAATTCAAAAACGCAAACCCACAAATTTCACCCAGCCAAACATATCCTGATTCCTGCGATTTGATAAACTAGCGTTTAGCTCTCTCAATACGCCTAAACAAACGAGCTCATTATGTGGTTATATAAATTTGTGACAAGTTTACATTTTAAAATATTGAAAAATTATGTCATTTCATTTGATGAATTAGTGTGCGTTTGAATACTGCTTATTTTGCTGAAAAATGGAAAAAAAAAAAAAATTACTGTGGAGGCGTGGGTTACTGTTCATTGGCCTAAATGTACTGTTCATGGGAACAGTGCAAGAGGCGCTAGTTCAAAAAAAAAAAAAAAAGCAAAGGCAAGAGAATCCAAACAAAGCTTTAAGCAAACTATTTCAATATAATTTTGCAACCATTATTTAGTCACATCAATTTATTTCTCTTGAAAAAAACACATCATTTTGCTAGTTATCCTTACTATATCTTTTTAATTGTCTCTTTGTATATTCACATTCACTTCTTATTTTTCCCTATTTCTTTTCTGCCAGAGGAGTGCAGAAATTAGAAATCAACATTATTGGCTATATACCCTTGATGAAAAGGTTAGAAATTAATTCAATCAATCGTGATTAAGAAATTGCTCTAAGTATTGATCATAATGTTTGTTGAGGGTCATTTGTGAAAATCCAAGTAGAAAGAAGAAAGCCCAACGACAAGGGCAGCAAAGAATTGGCAAGCAGATGGCAAAACCATTAGGTCCAAGCGGCAGGAATAATGGATTACAGGCCCATGAAATAAACAAATGGGACTTAAAGAGGCAAGTGGGCTTAAAGAAGCCCGGAAAGAGAGAAATGGCATACTCATGGACAGTATATGATGTAAAAAAGTGAGAAAGGGTCGTCGCAGGCCCAAAGTAATGCAAACAAAGAAAGTAAGGGGTTAATGGCAAGCCTATGAACCCCAAGAATGAGAATAAGATAATTGGGCCAAGGAAGCCCAATGAAGTTAGTAAAAGCCCATGGGAATGCAAAGTTAGTAAAAGGGCCAAGGAAGCCCAAAGAAAGCAAGTGGGCCAAGGATGCCCAAAAGAAAGACAAAAGGGACGTAGGAGCCCATAAGTAGGAAAACCAATGGTCATACCAAGCCACTGGGGGAAAGAGTAAACGGCTGGCCTAAAGAGGCCTAGTAGAATTGAGTCATTACAGTAGGAATAACAGAATAATATGGCAGGAAATGAGGGCAATCAAGAAGTGGGCCAAAGAAATATAAGGCCTATTATCAAATAAGGTCCAGCTCCTGAGAGGAGCAGGAAATCGAAAAGCAGCCCACATAAAGGGTCAAAGAAAACGAACGGTAGGCTATGCAGGCAAGCCTCCAGACCACGGAAGACGAATGAGCAGCAAGCAGATTTTGGAAACATATGAAAGGAAGGCACGCGTAAGGCCCAGGCACCACCAGCCTGTACCTAGCCAATACAGGGCATGGTGAGGTCTGGGGTCAGAGATTCAGAGGGCATGGTTTGGTAGTGGGGAGAGGGGAAAAATCTATTTTTGAGGTTTTGACTTAGGTTCTTTAGGGGAAGTGTCCTGCTGGGATGACTTACTACCCAAAAGAAGCAAGCTGAGTTGGAACTACTAGGTGCATGCCATGAGGGATAGGGAGAGAGAAAGAACCTAGACCGTAGCAAGAAAGGGTATCACGGCAGACAAACAAACAAAATACCCTTCTTTGTCTGGTGATGAGAGGGTGGCACACAAACGGACCAGTGGTGATCGGCTAGTACACCCAGACCAGACAAAGGAGGTTAAGGGCTAAAACAGTAAAATCCGATCACAGCAAGCACTATAAAAAGAGGATCTTGCCGTAAATAAAAAACAGAGCAACAACGGGATATAACTAAGAAATAAGAATTCGAAAAGAGATACCAAGAAATAGAAAAAAAGCGAGTGGGAGAGAAAGAAAGAAAACAACTAGAAAGAAAATAAAGTGAGAATTAGGACGGTAGGCATGCACCAGTAGATTGATTCTCTCTCTCCCTTACGAAATCCTGCTCTCTGTTAAAACCAAAAGGGGTCTCTGTGCATAAACCATTCAGGTCCATTTCTCTCAGGGCAGTTAATCTCCACGGTAGAACTTTTCCTGAGAGATTAATTGCGTTGAGAAGGAACGTTCTTTCCTCTCTGGTTTTGCTCCTACGGATCAGATTTTAGTTGATTTCTTCATCTTCTGATTAACCCATACATATTACTATTTGTTCCCTTTTGTTCTGTTCTCTTCTTTCTGTAAAAGTAATTATTATTACTGTGATTGTGTTTAGGGATTATTTGGTCATTTCCTACTAAGTAGCCAAATATTTTTTTTTTTTATTATTATGTCTGTTTGTCACAACTTGTCTGAAACAGCTCTGCCTACCGCAAGCACGTTCCTGGCAAACCAGGCTTAGTTTGCGCACAAGCCGAACCAAATTGAGTTGCAGCTGGATCGGTCCCAACTCCCTTATCTAAAAACTTGGGCCTAGTGCAGCAAGAAGCAGCCCAACACTACTAGCACAGTCCACCACTTTACAGTGTTATACTATTCGATTACAGACTTTTTGCCTTAAACTTTGTGTGCCAAAGTTACGTAACATATTGTTATTTTTTATTAATAACATGTATAATTCTTATCTATTTGAGATTGAATAGATTTTTTTTTAATTGTCAAGAATCTTTAATGGTGGTTTTATTTGCCCATCTATGCACCATTGAATCTGTAACTGTCAAGAATCTTTAAAGGTTTTTTTAAAATTTTGGATTTTGCTATTTCTTTCCTTATTAAACACAGTACAATATAGTTGATGTTATCTAATGAGTGCAAAAGTAATTGCTATTTTTGGGGCATAGCAGCTGAAACAATCTAATAATTTTCAACAGCCATTTAAAGTTCATTGCCTGAAATGCTAATAACCATCTTCTCTAAGTCAAAAACAATTGGCCAAGTTCAACAAGTTTGCCGCCAACTTTGACCACAACATCATGGCAATATAGGTGACTCACTTACTTTCAATTTGTATACACACTATATTGATTATGTGAGGGAATTCACAGCATTGATAAAATTAATGTAATAACAAGTGGGTGATTTGTATATGGTCACATTAATGAATGTGTGTAGTGGACATGGGTGGAATCAATGGCACATTACTGTTTGGCAATTTGGTCTTTGGTAGAAATTGGTATAAGTGAGGGTCTATTAAATTTGATCATTTTGCTAAAGTAAGGTTTGTTTAAAATGTTTTTTTTTTTTTTTTTATTTACCTTATTGTAAATAAGTTTTTGTACATGATGATTCTATCCTATTAAACCTCACTTTACTTTTTTTTTTTTTTTTTTTTGTGTGGTCATATCCTTTTCTGTTGGCAAAAAACTAGACATCACTTTTCGAAATTAAGGATGCATGTAGCTGGTACAAAGGGTGCACTTGAAAATTCAGAAGAATTAAAATATGATACAATCTAATCATGTGAAGAAAAAGAGGAAATCTAATATTGTTTTGCATGTCCCTCCATTATTGGGTTACAAATATCAAATCTCAAACAAACAAAAAAATAACCCTAAAATAATTGGGTGATATATTTGTATAGATAGAAAGTTGAAAAATACTTTTAGAAATAGATCAATTTTTTTAGGAGAATAAGTTTTTTTCAAAAAAAAATTTCAATAAATTATGGATTATATCATATTACAAAATAATTATATTTTTCCACGTTTATAGCTCATTAGTGTTGTTAGTAGTTGTCTTTTTTTTCCACGTTAGAGAAAGAAAAATTGAGAAGGAGACTGTGAAATACTGAAACAAAGTTGAGAGAGAGAGAGAGAAGATTTAAACATAAATAAAAAAGAGTGAGTACAGTCTTCAAACTTTGGGAATTCATAGTACCGTGCCAAGTTGTCCTAAACTATAATGAAATAATATTCAAAAAAAAAAAAAAAAAAAACTATAATGAAATAAAAAGGAAGATAAATCATTGTGGTAAAGAAATGAGGTTAAGTTAATGACCTGACAGAAAGATAAAAATCTTTAAGGCGCCCTCGCCTCACTAATGAAAATTAGTTCATTCCACAACACAGCCAAATGTTCCCAAAATTGATCAACCCTACTACTTGATTGTTCCAACTTACAAAGGAGTAGTTATAAACCCGCCGAACAAACCGGTTACCGTTTTCATAAACGCATCCTTACCGGTTACCACTTATATATATATATATATATATATATATATATATATATATATATATCAAAACAAACTTAATCATGTGAATGAATAATATGCCATAGTTGTTAAAATAGTGAATTGATTTTTTTTTATTTATTGTATATTAACCATATCATATCATATATCGTAAGAAACACACATTATAAAATTCATTTAAAAATCCATAAATGTATATATGTAAAATATATATTTATTGTGTGTATATATATTATATCAGTATATATTTATTAATAAATTTGAACATATTCAACTAAAGACTATTTAATCGTTACTTATATAATAATTTTTTAAATATAACTATTTGAACGAATGAAACAAAAATATAACAATTAAAATAAGACTATATATATATATATATATATATATATTAGTTCTATATTAAAACAAGTGAGGGGATTTGAATATGAGATATCTCCAATAAAACAATAAGAGTTGTCGAATCAACCAATTGAGCTACAATGCTTTAGGCCTTATATAATTTTTTTTTTCTCATATTTCATCATTTCGCCTAATCAACATCACCTCTAATTCTCTATAGTCCAAGTCAATATTAGCATAATTTTATCATCTTACAAAATCATCTCACATTGACATCTTTCTCTTATCCAACTTCGTTCTTCATCATTTTCAACCTTTACAATTTATTTCATTAACTTATTCTCTATCTCTCTCTTTTTATTGCGATTCAGGCTTTTTAGATCAATAACAATATATATACATATATATATATATATATATATATTTAGAGAATATATTTTTACATTTATATTATTTGTACTTTATTCATTGTATAGAAAAATATTTGCACCTTCCTATAAACTATAGCTGTCTTTTGTGGGGAAAGAGAGGGGGAAAAAATACCCCTCATCGACATTTTATTTTAGTGGGTTTAATTAAAGAGTCCGAATTTGATAAGGATAGAATGTAAAACTCATATTTTATACCATTCATTAAGAAATTGACACATCGGCTTTTTTACTTAAGACTCAATACATCCTACCACACATAATAACATCTAAATAAACTCATAGTTAAGTTGGATTTTCAAATGGGTATTAAAATTAATTAAGTGTGGTTATATTTATTCTTTAATATGTAATATTATGATGTAGCATATTAAAATTGAAAGGGTAAAACTTGGGTTTTATACCACATTTTTATAAAATAGCACAATAATTGAATAACCCAATAATTGTGTTAAAAAGAAGTCCAATAACTTATTGGATCTGATCCAAAGCAAAATTTTTAGCTAAACACTCAATTTGAGCCTATGTCTATGCATCATCCGATACATACAATTCATTCCATATGTATCCATGTATCGTACGATGCTTTTCATAAGCATGGCCAATTCGTACCTAAGATACGATACTCTTTTAGTTCAATTTGGGTAAGTATAATCCTATATTAACTATGCTATCACAACTTCCACCTCCCCCCCAACCCACCACACCCCCCCCCCCCCCCCCCACACACACAAAAAAAAAAAAAAAAAAAAAAAACAAAACAAAACCAAAACAAACCTGACAAAATTCGATTTAGGACTCATTACATTTTTTGCAAATGTGATGGAGAATCACTGTCCATGGCATTCCACAAAATATGCAGAACAAAACAATGAAATAGCATCTCAAGATACATGCTGAAATGAGTAGCATCCTACGGAGATAGAATATCTACAGTAAACTACCTTGCAGAAATTCACTAACTCACAAATATCCAATCTTCAGCTCATGGATTTCTAAGAGCTGCCAACCGCTTCTCAAGCTCATCAACTCCCGAACTGCATGGGCCAAAATTCCATGGTTGATCAAAAACAGGAAAGAGTAGAGAATTTTATTTTATTTTTTGAATAGCAAGGAAGGAGTAGAGCAAATGAACACAGTTCTCAATTTGCAAATGAAATTCCCCGCCTGCCCACCTAGGGGGTGGGGGGTTGGTAAAATGAAGATACGATTTATTGCATAAAACTAATAGACAATTATTTTGGTAGGTATGCAATGCACCTCCCACAACAATCAAAAATATATAGTCTATAAGAAAAAGAACAAACAAGTGCTTTAGAACAACACATTAACATCGATTAATTTAGTAATAAACCTAAACACGGCACAATAAATAAACATGATTTAACTAATTCGTATATTAAACAGAAATTTTTTTTGATAGGTATATATTAAACAGAAAATTGCAACCTTGAAGTAAAAAAGAGTGACAAAGATTGAGTGCCACTCAGGTGACATTTGTCTTAAATGAAAGAGAAAAAGGAGAATCTGAATGGGTTACTTGAAGAGTGTCAGAGAATAAAGATGGCAGTCTATAATTCATGCCTGTAGATTTAATTTTTACCTAGTTTAAAAAAAAAAAAAAAACTTTTACCTTGCATTTCATAGTATTTTTAGAATTTGAAAATAGACTTTACATGAAAACACCTAATAAATTATGTGTCCTTATGTGTCCACTATGGCCACAAAAAATATAAGAATTTCAACTTTACCTAGTCCACAAACGATGAAGTCAATTAGCATGTTTTAATCAACACAAACAAAGCTGTTACACTCCTTAAATACAGGCACATGACAGTTAAAATATTAAGCATTAAGAAAGCCTTTCAAACAACTATATTTTGAAACGTACATCTAAATATCTAATCCATATATAGGCCAATTTTATACCACCTTATCCAAAGGGTACAGGGGAAAAAGAGTTTCCTTTTATCAATACTTTAAATTGCAGAGAATTTAAACTTCATGCTCAATGAATATCACATTCAATTATGTACAACAAAATACTACAAAAGAATAGATAATTAGATGAAGCAAACATGCCAATACTGGTGCAATATCAATTCTCAAACAGCATTAGCTACTTAAACTAATTAATAAGCAAGTGGCACGTAAATCATCACTATCTCAATATTTTAAGCAAAATCAATGCATTTCACATTTTTTTTTTCATGACAAATACAAAACCAACACCTAAGCATTTGAGACCCTGAATTTTACTTAGTTAAACCTTTGACCACTACAATAAGACCTTCATAGACAGTATTGCAGTGCTTCCTATCACAGTTCAAGCAAAAAAGAGGTTTAAATTCAATATTTTAATAACTGATTACATTTTTCCCAGCTGTAAACCCATCAACATGTCTTACTTTCAGTTTCATAAAAATCTTTCTCATAGTCAAATACAAATTCATCAACCTCAAAAATCATGTGTCACAAGGCATACAATTGTAAAGAAACTAAAATGTACCCCTGATTTCAATTTTTTTTTTCTTTTTTGTGGGGGTCGGGGATACAGGGAAGGTTACAAGGCAAGCAGTGTTATATACCTGCTGGCAGCATCAGCACTTTTCTGGGCAATCCTTCCTTTGGGAGCTGCTGACAACTGCCAAGAGTTCAAGTATAACCCAAATCAGCTTAGTTACAAAATAATAATAATAATAATAATAATACCAAATGGTAACAAAGTCCAGAAATGAATAGCTTCTGATACCAACCTGTGAGGCAACATCAACACCAATTTCATCTAGCACCTGCAAGAGAAAATAAAAAGAAAATTTTGCCATTACTCATTCCAAAACCCTATAATTGATGATTTATAAAGTAAATAAACCTAATATGGTGTCCATCTAAACTTGTAAGAACGTAGGGTATTTGACATCATTTCTTCTCAATCTTTCTAGCTTTACCACCAGAAACCCAGAAGTCTGTAACTAGTGGCTCAAAATTATCAGGTTGGTTCAAATCCATTGCATGCAATTACAAAATGACAATCAAACTCAGACAGACAAGTCATTTAAAAACTATTAGGGACATCCCTGGATAAGTAAAAGGATTAAACTACTCCTAAATTTCATAAGTCCAATGGTAATTCACTTAAGAAAAAAACTATAAACAAGTGCAATTATTTTAAAAAGTACAATTAATAAATGCAATTAAAGAAGCCTGCCTGATTTGTGAGTTCTTCGGTCTCATCTTCAGCCTCGTCATCATCCAAGGCATCATCTATGGCATCTGACATCATTTCAGTCTGCAACCCTCAAAAATAGACCATTAAGTTCCAAAATATGCAATCAAGAAGCAAACAAAAACTTATTTCCCATAATAGTATAGTCTACAAAGTCAGGGGACAATCTTACAGTCATATCCATCTGGGCAGATTGTTTCTGAAATTCCCGTATCACCTTTGCTTGCTTTGCAGGGGCCATTTGCTGCAAAAGAAATATATCAGTAACAAAAACATCTGCTATTTATGAAGTGCAATTGTACGACTTAAGGTTTCATCTAAATGGTAATCAAACAAACATCAAGTGAAAGAAAGGATCTTTTGACCAACTCATTATAAATCATTAAGAAGTCTCTTTGAGATCAAATCATGTTATTGCAGTCAAATCTTGAATCTTGTAACAGATTATTGCGTGTGTGTAACTTTTGCTAAAGTCACACAAGTCAAAAACTATACATTAAATTAATGTTTTGTCAATCTCATCATTAAATCACATGTTCTCCCAATTCTTATCATGCATGTCAAATTTCACATCAATTGGATGTTGTTTACTATTTAATCTATAAATTCCAGCATTTGGTGTATTTTAAATAATAAAAAAATAAAAACTAGAAATTTGAACAATTTACAAATGAGATGACTCTTAAATCCAATCACCTTAATATTTGACAAGCATGACAGTGTGTTAAACACATATAATCCAATGGTGGTTTTGACAAATTACTGCCAATAAAAAAAGATTTTGTGTGGTGTAACAATAACCAAAAGTTACACACACGCGTGCGATGGTGGTTTTGACAAATTACTGCCAATAAAAAAAGATTTTGCGTGGTGTAACAATAACCAAAAGTTACACACACACACACGCACGCGCATGTATGTGTATATTAGTAAATATTACCATCTAACCTTATTCATGGCTGCCATTGCCTTGGTGGCACCTTTCATGCCCACAGCAACTGACGAATGTGCATGCATTGCCTGCAGACAGGAAAAATGTTGCTAAAGCACCATGCACAGATGCACTAGAAAAAGCCGAAAAAGAAAAAGAAAAAATCAAAAAACACAGACAGATCTTTGACAGTCCACCTGTGTATGAGTTGCTATTCCTCTCATTTGAGCTCGACTACCTTGTAAGTTTGCTATTTGTTGCCTAAGCCTGATTAGCTGGCGAGCTAGAATTTTGGTTGCTCCCTGCAGAACACACAGACAGAAATAGGACAGGCAAATGATAAATCTGAAAGATTCAAGTAACACAAGAACTGTAGCTAAATTAGATGTCACAAACTCAAGTATTTTAGGACTGGCATGAATCTAGTCGACTAATAAGAAACAGAACATACCTCATTTCCAGTTTTAGCCGTTCTCTTTATCTCAGCAACAAGCTTCTTTTCCTAACATGATTTAAAATTATGTGAGAGATAACAACACAAACTTAGAAAGAGGAGATGAGGATAATTTGGAAGCTCTTCACATACTTCTAATTGCAAAGCTCCAATTTCCTTCTCTATACCTGAATCCACATGGAAAAACATTAAAAACATTTATTCAAGAATTGATAAATTGCCATGGCCACAAAATTTACCAATGAACTGTTAACACTACTTAAAAAGGCAAAAAGAAAATGTAATTTGATCCCATAAAATGAGGAGCTTAAGAAGCAGTTGCAGCAAAATGATAAAATTCCACATCCCAAAAGAGAGTCACATACCCTTCAACCAATTTTGATGACTTATCAGATTAATATAATGCTTTGTGATAAGGCTATGTTTTCCCATCTACAATATCATGGGCATTCCAATATCCAATGTAAAACAAAATAATACTATAAGTACAGGTAAAAGACTAAGTCAAACAACAAATAATACTTCTAAATCAATAAGAAACAACTCACTATGCAAAGTAACCGAACTAAACACACTAATCTTACCAATGTAATGGATCCACAATAGACTAGTCAGGGTCAACCACAGGTATGCTTTTTTGCCAAAGTTGTACTCTTTGTTACTTCTTCAATTGACATTTCCTTTTTTACTACTTCTATTATTGTATTTTTTTGTTATCCTTGACCTTTTTTAATTCCCTCCACTTGAATCAACTCACCCTCTCACCGGTGCATTAATCACTCTCATCTGAACATGACCAAACATCTCAAGCGACTCTCCCTCATCTTTTAATCGATAGGGACCACCCCAATTTTTAAGCAATTGAATCCTATCTTTCCTTGTATTTCCACTAGTCCATCTTTCTATTTTTAAAGAGTGAGGAAATATAAAAAGGAATTTACAATGAAGACTGCCAAGAAAATTAGCTCAATCATACAAGGATATTAGAAGAAAAGACTTCAGTGAATTCCAGTTAAACATAACACCATTAAATGTCAAATTATTAGACTCTTGCCACAGAGTCCACATAACACAGTGTAATAGCCAACATATTTTTATAGCTCACATTACTACCAAGCCAACCTTTCCAACAAGCAAGAACCTCTGTCAATGGTCCTAGGCATCACCCAACATACTCAAAAAAAGAGTTAGCAGTTAGCAATTGTTAGGGTACCCAATCAAACAACTCGATCTGCTCCTCTAAATAATGGCTCAGCTCCAAAAATCCAAGGATGCCCCTCCACTTCAAGTTTAACCCAATTTGGAGGAGCTAACAACCACTGACGAGAATTTCCTCTTTATTTGATAGAATTTATAAAGGATCCATCACCGTAGCAACTAGACAAGGATGGTTATAGATTATTTCTCTAGTTAAGGAGTACAAGTGGACCTAGTTTCAAATACAGTTCTAGTTTTGTTTTGATAAGTAAAGAAAAAGGTAAAAAATACAGATCTAGTTCATAGCCATCACCTGCATTTTTCTTTTTTTTTCTTTTTTTAAACGAGACAGATTCTCAATTGGTGGCACACTAGTAAGCATCTCCAAAATCTGTTTGCTAATTTTGCACTCTTTCACTGGGTCTGGCCTATCTTTTTTTTTTAATAATAATTGCAATTCATTAATACCAAAAAAGGCATATACAGGAAGCATCCAAAGAGAAGAAAAACAAAGCATGGAAAAGAAACATAGAAAAGAGGAGAGCAAAAGTCATTAAATTGAATGGCTAAGTCATAAGGAATCTAGGAACTCCATCAAAGAGTATGTAGAAGGAGCAGAGGAGTGTGATACCCATTCAAAGAACGTTTCCGTCAAGCGTGCATCGATTCCATTCCATCCAGATGCACCACATAAAACTAGAAATGTATTTGAACTAGCCTATCTATGTTACAATCTCCACATAACAGCATCTTGAGTCAAATTTCCATGTACTCTTGCTTCAATTTTAGAATTTTTTAATATAAGTGACCAAGTACTCTATTTGATTACTGAAAGCACCTTTGTTTTCACAATTTTTACCGTTCTTGATCCTATAAACAGTTGCAAGAATCCATTTGAAATCGTAAAATCTACTGAAACAAGTTCACAAGCTCATGTGGATGATCACCACAACTGAAATAAAATAATTTACTCAGCTTCCTTGCACACCCCAATTCAAAAGTGACACTTGTTATTAAAATTCAAAGTACCCAACAATCATTTTAAAGCTATAAATCAATGCCAATCTACCCCAGAAAGGCACAATGCCTAATCTATAACACAAGGCCTCTCCCATTAAGCCCAACATCACAAAATTTAGCTTCCATAACAATCTACAAATATACTAAACGCATAAACTACAATGATGATTGATGATGATGATTCTTCAATGTAATTAAAAGTTAACTTTTTGGAAATAATAACAATATATGTATACCTCTAGTAGCATTTGTCATCTCTCTCTTGCTCTCCCTAAGAGCCTCTGCAATTAGCACACACAAACTCAAAATCAGAACAAAATAAAGCAAACCCATAATTCAAGTTACTCCACAAAACCCAAAAAGTCAAACAAAATTCAGTCTTGCAACGATCGAATTTTCAAAGACTAATTGATTGTTTTTAACAAATAACTGAAACCGTGACTTAAAAACGCGTATAATTTGAATTGAATGAGAAGGAGAAAAGGGAGGGGATAGAACTAGAAGACGAACCTTTGGGGGTGGGTTTCTTTGAGAAGATGTTCATCATCTCTGTCTGATCGAAAGGGTCCTAAGCTGTTCAACGGTGGAGGAAAGTCTATTCAGTCTTCTAATCTAAGGTTTTGGAGTTTGCGTGTGTGAGACAGAGAGGTCAGAGTTGCCTGGAAGATGTGTAGAAAGCGCGCAATGATTCAGCGTTTTCTTGCAATTTATATATGGATCCTGTGGTGCCTCATGGCATTTTTTTTTTTTTTTTTTTAATAACCCTTATTACATTTGTTAATTCACTGCTTTAGGAAGGTTTTCATTCTAAAAAATATTTTAAAAATCAGGTATTTTTTTCTTTTTTCATTAAAATTTTTAAAAATATCTTTTAAATCATTATTATTAAGGCATTCGTTATTTTTTTTTCCTTGTATACAGAAAAGGACCATAGGACTTGGCTGTGCTTCACAATTTTTAAAGGCTTTTGACTTTTATTTGAAAGGCTTTTGACTTTTATTTGAAGTTGCACCATTTCTAAAGGCTTTTGACTTTTATTTGAAGATGGGTTAAAGCGATACTTAAGTTGTAAGTAATGTATTAAATTGAAAATTACAACCCTCAAACTTAGGGTAATTTTGATTTTGATCAGCTCCCCCTTTCGTTAGGTTTCATTCAGTGGCGGTTCTAGAAATTTTGTTTAGGAGGGTCATTAAAAAATTTTAATAAAAAATAAACTTGAATATATCGAGTTATCGACAAAAAAAATTAATACATAAAGTTATACAATTTTCTTCTACAAATTTTCAAATTTTAAATTGTTATATGATAGTTCATTATGAGTATCTATTGCCAATGTGGGTAGCTATGAGCCTATGACCATCTTATTTTGTTAAGTTTATCTAACATTTTTATTTTTATGCTATTGCTATTATCTATTTGTTATTGTATTTATAAAGAAAAATTTAAACTAAATGACTAAACTAAACTCATTAGTTTTGTATTAATTATTGACACACACAACTACACTTATTCATACATAAACTTACACGTTATGTGTCTAAATAACCAATCAAATGCTTGGACAATCATTAACTTTACAAATTTTTTTTTTTTAAGTTTTACTAACTTTATAACAAAAAGTTATTATAACATGATAACAATACACAGACATGTAACAAACCATCTCTATTTCCTAATTATTAAATTATATAAATTTATATTGTACACACAAATATCCACACACATCATAATTCACACAAATAGCATTATAACAAAAAGTAATGCACACAATCAAATTAGATACACTCACACACATAATATAAATTTATAAAAAAAAAATTTAAAAAAAAGTAATACTTACCATTCACAAACACTTACACTTTACTCTTAGAGTTGGAAATACTTGTAATAAGGGTGTGTAAAATTTAAGTCACGGTGTGCAAAAATATTTTTAAAAATAAATTAAAGTATTAAACTAACAAAAAATAATATTATATATATATATATATATATATATATATATATATTTTTTTTTTTTTGAAGTCAGGGGGTTCATTTGAACCCCCTGAATATAAAGTAGAGTTGCCCCTGGTTTCATTTAGGTTTACTCCCTTTTGTTAATGCGTTTGTAGGAGGCAAAATTTTAAGCCAATTATAAAATGCCACATCAAAATTTAGTGACAAATTCTATATTAATATGTCATCAAATGATGACATGTGTTATCCAAATTGATATTACATTGGCATATTGAAATTTGTCATGTGTCATTTGATCCACAAGATAAAGATAAATTCTCTATTCAAAATTTATGGATAATTATCATTATCAAAATAAATAAATAAAATAAAGATAAATTTTCTATTCAAAATTGATGGATAATTATCTTTATTAAAATAAATAAATAAAATAGAGATAATTATTTATCTTTGTTAATTATTATCTTTATCAAAATATGATATTTATCAAAATAGATAAATAGAGATAATTATCTCTAATCAAAATTTGGGTCAATCAAGAGTCTATTACATAGTATTTCAATTTAAAGTGGGGCTTATCCTTTGAAATCACTATAAATAGAGGACATCCCCTCTCATTTTCACAACTAAGTTTTCAAGAACTCCAAGCTTTAGAGAAATTCTGTCTCAAGAATCTTTGAGGAACTTGAAGAACATTCGAAGAACTTAAAGGACAACAAATCTCTAACAAGCTCAAAGTCAGAGATTCGTTATGAAGACCATTTGATCCATCTTCCAACCAAATTGAAGAAAATTTTGCATTCAAGTCAAGACCATAAAGAAGATAGAATCAAAGGAGCACTTTTTGTAAAATAGTCAAAACAGAGATTGTACTCATTACTTGATTAATACAAAATTATATTTGTGGAACTCCTTTTGTTTGATTTTCTACTATTGAGAAATTTTTTATTTACAACATTGTGTGTAGTTGTCCAATATGATCAAAATTAATTAAAATAGTCATAACCATCGAGGGTGCAAAATTAAAATAATAAAAAACATAAAGGTTGCAAAATCGAAACAAATGCAAACATAGAGGGTGCAAAAATTAAAAGAAATACAAACATAGAAGGTGTCATTACTCATTGAGTTGTCACTTGTCAATCAAATAGTTAACGGAAACATACGAGGGGAGTGGATCATAATTTTGAAACTTCATGGGGGAAAAATCAAAATTATTTCTAATTTTAGATGTGTAATTTGCAATTTAATCCTAATAATATCCTACTTTAGATGTGTGATTCTAATTTAATTGTAATAACATCATACTTTGTGGTGTTCGATCACACCTCCCCTCCTCACTATCCTTATATATATTGAAAGCCATGAGAGAAGGAGTGGGGAAGAAAGAAAGAGGAAAATGTGAAAGAAGGCATTATTTGGTTTTTTGATATATTTCTATGTGAGATGGAAAAGGGGTGGCAAAAAAAGAAAGAAAGAGGAAAATGTGAAAAAAATCATTATTTGGTTCTTTTATATATCTTGATGTGAGAAGAGCAATGCGAGAAATTTGAGATTCTTTTTTTTTTTTTTTTTTTTAAGAAAAAAGAAATATCTCATTAGCAAATATCAATGAGAATACAACTAAAAATATCATTCATTAAACAAACAAAACTTTCAAAAAAAAAAAAAAAACTCAAAATGAATTTCATTGATAAAAAAATGCAATTACAATAGTGTTTGAGAATAAAATAGCATGGGTTAGGTCCTAGGTACAATCTAAAGAAAATAAGGTACACAAATTTATTTTTTAGTCACGATATGGTAAAAAGAAGAAGAAAAAAAAAAGATTACATGGATAAAGTTAATCTCATTTAACCTAAGTAGTCTTATAGGGAATCACCAATTTATCCACACATGTGAAAAAAAATAATAATAATTTGAATTCATAGAAATTACTTATACAAACTAAAAAAAAAAATCTAAAATCAAAGATCAATGAGTTAGGGTTTGTTTGGGATCTACTTATTTTGCTGAAATTGAAATTTTTTTGCTGTAAGTACCGTAGCGAACTAATTTAAAAACTAGCTGATTGTTTTTTGTCTGAAAGTACTGTAGCTGAAATTGAAAGTACTGTAGCTAAAGCTGAAAGTATTGTAGATTTTTTTTTTTTTTTGGTGTGTGTGTGTAATTTGAACCCTATTTTAGTGCTTGAATATGCAAAGTGACTTCCAAATATGAAAGCCAAATATTTAACAACAATAACAACAACAATAATAATAACTATATATTTTTTGTCTTAAATATTAATTTACTATCAAGTTTTTTTTTTTTGAGAAAGCATTTACTATCAAGTTTGTGTATCATCATTAAGATACATATTTAATCAAAACCATTAATTATGGTTACCAAAAAAAATACCATAATGTTAATGGTAATTATAACCACAAGTTTTTAGATTTTAACAAAAAAAAATACCATAATATGAATGGTAATTATAACATTAGTATCAAAGGAAGTCCTAGGATGGAGGCATCCCACATATCGATGCTGTGATATTGTTCCAAACCACTTTCATCTCAGGTTCATCTAAAGAAAAGATCATGTGTCATTTCATCGTAATCACCTCCCTCGCTACTTTGACATGTGCCATCTCTAGAAAGCCCTAGTCCAAGGTCATTGTCTTCATGTGTTCTAATAAAATTATGAAGAACCATTGTAGCAACAATAATGCGTTTTTAAATGCGTATATCATAGGATGGCATATCGGGGAGGTAGTATCTTTCTCCCTTAAATGGTGCAAGGAACCCTTTCTTCATAAGGTACCCCAAATCAATAAGATAGTATTTTCTTGCAAATGAGAATGTTTATTACATTAACATTTTCACTATATGACACATACTTTAATTGAAGAAGGTGACCTGCCTGTCTAGTCTACCATGTCTACTCAAAAACAATTTTAAAAAGGCCAAGAGAAAAAATATTAAATTATTATTATTCAACATTTCAATTTTAAAAAGGCCAAGAGAAAAAATATTAAATTATTATTATTCAACATTTCAATGCCTGTGGTTGAACTTTTGAAATGAAAAATCAGATTTATCTAATGCTGCTTTAGTTTATTTCCTTAGCAATGTGAAATTTCTGTAACAATGGTTGAATATGAAGAAGCTGAAACTTTATGTTTGAATAAGAGAGAAAATTTCACCATGTACCAACAATTGCTTCTTCAGATTTATGTCTATCTACTTTAGGCAGTATTTAGAAAGTACCTAGTATGAATCAACAAGAGATATATGAATTCATCATTCCAAGCAAATAATCTTATGGATAATGGTTCATCATTGCTTCAGCAGATGTATCTTATTTCCATAGATAGCTCATAGAGGCATTTCAACAAATAGTTAATTACATTTCAATTAGAGTTACTTCAAAGACAGGAAGACACCCATAAAATTAAATGAAATACATAGAAACCCACGGATAAGTCACACAAAAATACAAAACCCACAAACAAACCTACACAATTCCATTGAAATTTTGTTCATGCAAAATTCAGCCATGCCCAACAAAAAGGGAAAAACACACCGACACATCAAAAAACTCTAAAAACTTAAATACAACTCACAGGAATCTGACATTGGCATCTCTCCCTCACAATGGCGACATCAGCTTTGTGGTTGATTTTCTCTCACAGCCAAGAAAATCACAATGATAAAGGCTCTTCCAGAGAGTTTGTATCACTTTGTCAGAATAAAGGCTGTTTCAGAGAGTTTGTGTATCAGATGCTTCGCATAAATTGGGGCAATTGGTGGTAGATGTAAAATTTCAAATCTTGAGGATGAAGTTGGGGCATTGATGAGGAAGAAGAAGAGAGATTTTCTTGCAAGATACGACTGAAGAGAAAACAGAGATTCAAAAAATGATCGTTGCTAAATGCACTGTTTCTATAAAAAATAAGTTGCGTTTTTCCTTTCAATTGTGGGCCCTATGAACAGTGAAAAAGGACTCACAAAAATAATCAAAACGCAGAAACACAGCCAACTTCTAGCATGCCAAATGCATGCTTAGTCCATGTAAGGTGATGAAATTTGCATTTGATAATAATCAACAATCAATTTTCAACAAACCATAGGTCATGTGATTTATTTGCATGCGTGCGTCAGTGCGTGTGTATATATACACACACAACCATGTGGTCAATCATATCATGGAAATTTTTTATTTTGATTTTGATTTTGATTTTTTTTTTTTTTTTTTTTTTTTTTTTTTTGATGTTCATGTTCTCAATCAACTATTAAAACTATATTCAATCAATACATCAATCAATTCTTATCATGAGATATGGAATCATTTATATCATTGCAATTACTCTAATCATTTCAAGTCATGCAAGCTATATGAATCATACAAATTTTTGGACCATGAACATATCATATTAACAAACTAAAACCCTAAATAGGTTAACCCATATCATCAAATAAAATCATATTAGTGTAAGAAATTTAAAATTACACAAAAAACTTAAATATGTGAAACATAGTATACTTGTAAGCTCACCTCTA
The DNA here is from genome assembly GCF_932294415.1 of Quercus robur. Taxonomy (NCBI): domain Eukaryota; kingdom Viridiplantae; phylum Streptophyta; class Magnoliopsida; order Fagales; family Fagaceae; genus Quercus; species Quercus robur. The sequence goes on from NC_065542.1 coordinate 42,767,741, forward strand.
ACAATAAAAAAGCTGACAAATGATCTTTAGATTAAGATTTCATTAATTTGAAAGGTGCAACTATTCATTTTCTCAAATCTATCATGAATCTTGTCATTGTTCCCAAAGAGGAAATTGTGCCTTGGTTTCTTCTTATTGAATAGTTGGAGGAATGAAAATGGTTAGATGATCCTATGAGCTAGGGTTTGGTGTTTGATAGATGGAAAAATGTTGAAATATTTTTTTTGGGCAAGTGGAAAGGAGTTTCTAATCTAAATTTCATGGGGTTATAGTATTTGTTCTGAAAATGGAGACTTGCCTTTAAGACTTCTGCTCTAATCCTCTCTAGCTTTTTCTAGAAGCTTATTGGTTTCTTTAGAGTTGTATATCCTCTATACATATATAGGAGTCAAAGGTGCTAGAGTTCAATTAGAACTTTTTAATTTTAGAGCCATCTCAACTCATATCTTTCCCTTAAGGTGATACAATAAGAATGCAACTAAAAAAAAAACAAATAATCTATTAAAAATTTGAGTTAGAACAATGAAGTATTAATGAAGTCATTATGTATTCCAATTGACATATTGTGAAAGAAGAAATTAAACAATATATGTTGGTTGTCAAAAGTGGCCCGAGCATGTGAAAGAAGTTAAAAAATATATATTGAGAAGAAAAAGAAAAAAGAAAAAGAGCAATTAAATTATACGACTGATTTTGATGATATGATTTTTAATGAAGAAGAGTAGGATGAGGTTGCTAAAGTTGATGCTTGTGGCAAACGGGTACAAAATGTAGGTGGCAATGGCACTAGTAAAAAAAAACCATAGCATGTAAGTCCTATGGATGCATTTGTCACTACTCCTCCTAAAACAACACAAATAGGAAAGAGTGGAAAGGGGGTCCAAACAATAATTAATGATACTTATAAGAAAGAGTTAAGAGAAAAGGCTTGTGTTGATATAGCAATGTGGATGTATGAAGTAGCAATTCCATTCAATGCTGTGAATTATGATGGTTCAAAGTTGCAATTCAATCAATTGGATGATATGAAGACTCCAAGTTACCATGAAATGAGAGTTCCTTTATTAAAAAATGAAGTGGCCCACACCGATGAAATAATGAAGAGCCATAAAGAATAATGGGCAAGAACTAGATGTTCCATTATATTTGATGGATGGCAAGAGAAAAGTTATAGATCTTTGATAAATTTTTTGGTAAATTGCGCTAAGGGAAGCATGTTTATAAAGTTTATTGATGTGTCTTTATATATAAAGAACGAGAAAGGATGTTTCAACTACTTGATAGCATGGTGGAGAAAATTGGAGCAGATAAATTTGTACAAATTATAACTGATAATGACTCAAGTTATGCGATGGCAAGTAATAAGTTACTTATAAAACTATTTATTTTAATCTCATGAAAATAGAAAATAGTATTTGTATTGTATCTTCCTATTTATCTTAATTGTTACTAATTGTCATGTTTATATTTTTACATTATGAGGATGCTTATTGGAGGCAAACTGACCTTATTTGTATTGGACCCCATGTGCTGCCCATTGTTGGATTTGATGTGGGAAGACATTGCAAAGCTTCCTACAATAATGAGAACAATAAAAAGGGAAATTGAGCTTACTGGGTATATATATAATCATACATGTCTCATGAACATGATGAGACGGTTTACAATGCTAAGGAACTTGCTTAAGCCTGCTAAAATTCGATTTCCTACTTCCTTTCTCACATTATCAAGTATACATAAGCAAAAGGAAAACTTGAGAAAGATGGTTACTTCTGAGGATTGGACCTGTAACAAATGGGCAAAGGAGCTAAAAGGAAAAAATGGTGGCTCAAATAGTTTTAATGTCTACATTTTGGAACATTATTGTCTATAGCCTTAAAGTGTCAGGTCCTCTTATTTGTGTGCTTCGATTGGTTAATGGGGGAAAAAACCTGTCATGGGATACATTTATGAGGCTATGGATCGAGCTAAAGAAGCAATTGAAAAACCTTTTAATGAAGCAAAGATAGATACAAAGAAATCTTTGAAATAATGTCAACTCCATCAGCCTTTGCATGCGGCTGGCTATTTCTTAAATCCAGAATATTTTTATGATAATCGCTCTAAAATTAAGCAAGATGAAGAGGTGATTTGGACTATACAAATGCATACAATGGTTGGTTCCAAACATTAATCAACAAGTTATGATTATTGAAGAGTCGACATCATATAAGAGAGACGAAGGCCTCTTTGCGTTGCCTATGACTGTTAGGTAGAGAAAGAAAAAAGCACCAGATATTCGCTTTGTTAGCTTTTTGTTAGCTTTTGTTAGTTGTTACGTATTAGTTTATCCATTTTATTAAATGGCAAAATTATTTAGCTTTTATAATGTTTTAGTTAAGGGTTAAGAGTTAAGAGCATTTTTTATTTTCCTTAACAGTTGATTGGTTGTTTGCTTATGGATAGGGATAGCAATTTTGTCCCACCCCACTTGACTTGTCCCTCCTCGTTTCGCCCCGTGCGGCGATGGATTTACACTTTTTAAACCCACCCTGCCCCGTCCTGCTCCACTTTGCATTAATAAGGGTTAAATTGTAAAATTTTCATACCTTAAAACCCTACTATTTAAACAAAAATATCATCAGCTTATTTTATTGGCGTAAATGCACTTTTGGTCCCTACATTTTGGGTCATTTCTCAGTTTAGTCCCTAAACTATTTTTGCTCCTAGGTCTGTCCTTAATTTTTTAAAATCATTTTTAAAATGGTCCCTGTTGTCAACCGAATAACAGAAAAATCTGAGGTGGCAAACGGAGTGCATAGGTGGCATGTTAGATGCCGACGTGTCTAATAAAATAACTTTAATAAATACCACGTCAGCATCCATGTCAGCATTTTAATAAATAAAAAAGCCATCTCAAAAAATTGAAAAACAAATAACGAAATAAATTTTTTTAAAACACCTTTTTTTTTCCATTATTTTTCGGAAGAACATTGTTCTTCTTCTTTCCCAGGACATGAACTTCATGCTTCATATTCTTTCCCAAATCAAACCCAATAAATCCAAGAAATCAAACCCATAAACATCCAGTAAATCAATCCTAATAAATCCAAGAAATCAAACTCATAAACCACCCAATAAATCTAAGAAATCAAACCCATAAACATCTAGTAAATCAAACCCAATAAATCCAAGAAATCAAACCCAATAAATCCAATAAATAAATATACAAATCCACATCAAAAAAAAAAAAAAAAATCACAAACACGAAACCAAACTCACTAAGACATCTCCATCTCCAAAACACAAACATGGTCACATCGATCTCCACGGCCACACCAATCTCCACCTCCACTACCAACCACCCACCCCTACAGAAACCCAGAAAAACCCCACCTACAACGAAACCTGTAAACACAAATCCAAGACCCACACCAATCTCCATGGCCACACCGATCTCCACGGCCACAGCCCACCCCTACTGAAACCTAGAAAACTCAGCCTCTCCAACCAAACCCAGCCATCTCCATCTCCAACAAAACCCATAATCCAAGACCCATGGATTACCAATCTCCACCCCAAACACACTAATCTCCACCCCGACCATTAATCTCCACCTCCATTACCGACCACCCCACGGAAAACTATAAAAACCCAGAGATTAGAGAGTTGGGTTTAGAGAGAGAGAAATGTCAGACATTAAGAGAGAGAGAGAGAGAGAGAGAGAGAGGGATTGAAAGCTTGAACAAAGAAAGAAGAAAAAGAAAGCTACAAACACAAATACGCACCAAGAGACAGAGAAATAAAGGATCTGGAAAAAAAAAAAGGAAAATAAAAGAAGAAAGATACAGACACAAACACAGATAAAGAGAGGATCTGAAAAAGTTTTTTCTTTTTTTTTTGTTTTTGATTTTGAATTTTTTCAGTTTAATTTTTAAATTTTTTTTTTATTAATTAAAATGCTGACTTGTCATTAAAATGCTGACATGGATGCTAATGTGGTATTTTTTAATATTATTTTATTTGCCATAACAGCATCTAATATGCCATCTATGCACTCCATTTGCCACCTCAAATTTTTTTGTTATTAGGTTGATGACAGGGACCATTTTAAAAACGATTTAAAAAAAGTAAGACTGACCTAAGAACAAAATCAATTTAGGGACCAAATTGAGAAATGACCCAAAATATAGGAACCAAAACTGCATTTACGCCTATTTTATTCTATCTAACATGGCTATCTACCTCTTATTTCTCTCTAGCAAAGTTGGAAATAAGGTATCAATTTGAATGGTTTTTTTTTTTTTTTTTTGTCTTTATTAGAAACAAATTTATGTACTATTGAATCATTGATTCTATTCAAGCATCTTTCTCAACATAGATTTCATCATGAACATAATAGATTGTTTTCTATTTTTATAAGGTACAAGTCTAAATGTTTGTGTTTGTGACATTGTGTGTGGACGTGTGGCTGTTATGAGGTATAAGTCTAAAGTAGCTCTGGTTTGAGTCTATATATATATATATGTGTGTGTGTGTGTGTGTGTGTGTGTGTGTGTGAAATTTATTTCATGATTTAATTAGTATGATATCATCATCTATGCATATTAATATGACTATATGGATTATGTAGGTGCATAGCAATAAAAGAAATAGGTTAGCACAATCCCAGATGAATGATTTGGTATATATTAAGTACAACAAAGCCTTGAAGCGAAGATATAATTTGCATGTCACAATTGATTCAATTTCCTTGAAAGATATAGATGATAACAATGAGTAGTTGACTGGAATAGTAGAAAAAGATGAACTAGATGAATTTGCTGAAGATGATCTTGTATTTGATGATGATATTTTGACATGGGGTAGTGTTGCTAGAGTTTCTAGAGTTGAAAAGAAGGATTCAAATTGAGATCAAGAATGGGGCCACTGGGGCAAGCAATAGGTTCAAGTTTTAGTTTACAACATACTCTTCATGATGGAGAAGAAGTTGATGAGGACTACAAATCTTATGATGACAATGATGATTGTCCCTTGCTTAATGAGGATGATGATTATGTGGATTAGGATTGCATTGCATATTTGCATTGATTTTGTTAGGCAAAGATAACATTACTTAACATTCTAGTACATTTTAGCCTTTGCCTTTTTGGTTCTATACTTCTATTTTGATTCAACCATGTTTGTATTCATGACCATCAAATATCACGGTTGCATATATTTTGTAAAGTACAAGAGAGTTATATAAATGTTTTATCGTAATTTTTATGATCACTTGATTGTTGTATTGTCCATTAATAAAAAATTTAAATTTTTTTTTTTAAAATGTGTGCTTTACATTGATCAAGCACACGATTTTGCCTTGCGTCTATAGGTTCCATGAAGCCTTTGCGCTTAAACACGCTCAACGCTTTTAACAATACTAATTTAATCATAATCTTAAGAATGTTTTCCACAACAACTCGATGTGACTTGATCTTCTAGTTCAGCGGTTTATTTTTTAATACATTGTATCATCTTAATCGTTAAGAGTTCCAATGATGATTACATTGCTTATCTAATGGTTCATTTGACGTTTGTTGGGGAAGTTTTGCTCAAGGATGATTTTGGGATCTAACCTGGAACTCAACATTGGGCCAAAGAGAAAGCCCAACAGCTAACAGTGTGTGTGCTTGCTTATTTCAAATAAGCCTAGGGCCTAAATCATGCTCTTTAGTCTTTACAAGGCCGTCAATTTGGTTATAACCATAAAATACATCATGCAATGATGGATCAACACAATAGAGATTCCACTACAAATTGATGCTTGACAATATTCTAAGAATTAAACATAAGCAAGGTTTGGTGGTAAATGAATTAGACAAGTCTAGACAACCATTGCATTCCATCGTCCAATAATAAATCCATGCAAACCAAAAAATCAATAATATTGCATACATCATAACTATAAATAGTAAATTATTAATACATGAATATTGTCGCCATAATGAATCATAAGTTAAAAGATGGTAAACTTAGTGTGGTTAAAGGGAGAGAGAGAGAGAGAGAGAGAGAGAGAGTCCAACCATGTGTAGCAATAGCTTAAACAAGTTTCCTCTTTGTCAAACCTGCTTAAGAAGATGATCTAGTGATGAGATATTATAGGATTCTAGTGAAGGTTGTTCGTGGGAGGTTTGGTGAGTGAGTGAATGAGTATGGAAGACAAGGAAAATAGGGTGTTTAGGGTTAATTCTAGTTGCTATAACCAACTGGATTTTCTCAAGACTCTTAATTGCTTATAACTCACCTGGTTCCTTCTAGCTTAGCTTGATTGCTTCTTGGTTTCCTTTGTTCTAACTCCACCCTTTTATAGAGTGATCTTGGTGGTAGTTGGCGGAGATAAAAGGGGCTTAGACTAATCAACAAAAGATCTCTTCTCTCTTTCCTAGTCCTAGCAAATAATAGTAAATTCATTTTCTTTAGACTATTTGGTCTTCTTTCCTATCTGGTGAAGGTGCGCAAACTGCTAGACAGAATGCAATGTCTAGCATCTAAGTCTTAGTTAGGTCTTTGGGTTTTTAAATAAGAAGTCTCATAATTTTAGGTTATGTCATGAGAAAGGAATGCATGCTTAATGTATTACTTGTTGCACATTGCCAAAGGCCAAGGATGTAAGAGAAGACATCTCAAATCTTATGCTTCCCATTTTAATGGACCTCCGCTTGACAACTCTTCATGCCCTCCAAAATGTGTTTCCTTAAATTTACCTTCTTGTGATTCATGAATCGATTAATTACCTATTTTATGAAGGATTTCCAAAGTTGGTTGAAAGAGTGAGAGAACTTTTTTCTTCAATAGAGCTTTGGTTATGGTTTTCACGCTATGGCCAAGTAAAGGGAGTTGCTTCTTTCCATGCTTGACAAGCTACCACCCATCATGAGTCTTGACCATGTTAATGGCAACAAATGGTGGGAGAAGAGATTCAAACTCAGCTTGCCACGTGTTAAGTCCCATAAGAAGTATACCTGTTACGGGTATATTTGTAGGACTCACCAACCTCCTTTCCATAGGTGGTAGGTCCCACCCACTATCTATGAGAGGAAAGATACATATATCCGTAATATTGTATATTTTTGAGACCCACTATCTATAGGAGGGAAAATACATATACCCATAACATTATATATTTTTCCCAAGTCCCAGAGTCCCAAGCTTTTGGTTTTAATGGTTGATACTATTGGCTATGTTAGTTTGAACTATGGGGAAACCAAACCAATGATAGCTAGTTCCTCGTGTGGGCTTCAATTACAAGGTGTTTTTCTTGATTTTGTAAAGCTTGATTATTTGTCTTGGGCTTAATTATTTGTTGTGTGTAGTGAAGATAATTGTGGGTATTTTACCTACCCATGTCGTGTGGTCTACTAAGGAGAGAGAGGTGATGATCTCATTGGCCCGATTTACTTAGAAAGAGAGATTTTGGGCTTTTGACTTAGTAATATCATATTGGGTTCATAGGCCTAACTTTCTAGTATAGTGGAGCTTTTGTGATGTAGGCCCAATCAATGTGGTGTAGCAAAATAATTTAGGGAGCCTATTTACCCTTTTAGTAGTGATATTTTTGAATGAATCATTTTTCAAAAAGTATTTTTTATAATTTTATTATTATTATTATTATTTTTTTTTTGGTAGGGGCAAGGGCCCAAAATCATATAATGGGCCTTGAGCCCCGTATGGGAAATTCGACCACATCAAGTAGAAGACGTGGGTGCCAAAAGGGCTCCCGGCCCAGTCCTTGTGGGCCTGAAGATGTGTAGAAGGTGGTCCGAGGAGAAATGTCTCCTTGGACGTAACAAATATGGCTCAAGCATACACTCTGCCTGCTAGAAGGACCTCCCCAACGGGCATTAGTAACAAGGATGAGTCCCACGAGCCCGTATGAAGGAAGGAAACATTGGGTGTCCAAGAAGAGACTGCAGCTATCACATTAAATACATTGCAGTTACTTTTCTGGCCAAATTAATGTGGAGAGAACTTGTAAACAGTGCTGTCTTGGCTACCACAACTCACAGAAAGATGGGGAGATGTCCGATGGGACAGACACTCAAGTGAAGGTCTAGATGATCAACAAGTGTAAGGCCCTGATGACTTCAAGAAGATTATATAAGAAAGGGGAGTCCCCATGAAGAAAGGACGAAAAAAAAAGAAAGTTAGAACAGAAGGACGGTGCAAGAGCCATAGTTTGTGAACAGTGACCCATGTTCATTCCATGCGTCTTCTCGGACCAGAAACCTATCGACGTGAAGGGAATTTTTTATCTTTAGCTAGAATATACTTCGTTAAGGCCTAGTTCTATAGCCCACTCTCTACAAATTCATTGTTCCTAGGCTCCTTGGACCAGAACCCCATACTTGTTGGGCCTGGGCTCCAAATTGTGACCCTATAATTGGCACCGTCTGTGGGAAGAACTTATGCCTCAGCAAGTGAGACCATTAGAGATGGAAGGATCAGGTCTGCGCCAAACGGGACACGCAGACTCCCAACGGCAGGACAACTTTCTGAACCTCGAATAGGAAAGAGATCAAGACAAGCGACGAGAGGGTAGCGCAAATACCTCCCACACGAACAGAAGTTGTTCGAAAGGGAAAGGTCTTGCATCCCAAAAGTGGGACGATAATAGGGCTCTACAGTAAGAAATCGACTACTTGAAGAAGAAGTTGCGCCGAGCGCAGTGAAAGCGTCCTTCCCCCAGTCCGGACACCAGCGATGAGGAGGACAATGAGTACAGGCGAAGGTCGAGAACCCCGCCAAGTGAAACCTTTTCCTATGCGGAAGAGCAACCTTACAAACGCGGCTACAAAAGTCCGTCTTACAAGAGCCTAGCAAACGACGCCATGAGTAAGGCCCTGGACCGCATCTTTCAGTCACCCTTCACGCGCAGGATAGAGGGGGCTGAGCTTCCTCGGCAGTTCCACCAACCCACTTTCACCATATATAATGGTCAGACGGACCCCGTAGAGCACATAAACCAGTTTAACCAGAGGATGACCGTCCATTCCAGAGATGAGGCATTGATGTGCAAAGTGTTTCCATCTAGTTTGGGACCTATGGTGATGAGATGGTTTGACAGCCTCAAGCCAAACTCCATAAATTCTTTTAAGCAACTAACACAGGCTTTCAACTCTCGCTTCATAACGAGCAGCAAGGTTCCTCGTCCCTTAGATTCCCTCTTGTCCTTGTCCATGCGAGAATGAGAGATCCTGAAGGCCTACTCGGATAGGTATTGGGAGATGTATAACGAGATAGAGGGAAATTACGATGACGTCGCCATTAGCACATTCAAGAGAGGCCTGCAGACCGAGCACAGTTTAAGGAAGTACCTAACTGGGAAACCGGTCACCAGTGTGCGCCAACTCATGGACCGAATTGACAAGTACAAGAGAGTCGAAGAGGACCAACAGACGGGAAAGGGCAAAGCGAAGGTTGTCCCTCAAGAGAGGAGGGCCTTCAGGTCGGACCAATTTAAAAACAGTAATCGGCCGAGAAGGGATTACTCGGGGCAGTCTGGATCCACCGGGGCACAGGCAGTCCATGCTGTGTTTCAAGAACCATTACACAAGATCTTAAAAAAAGTCAAGAACGAATCGTTCTTTCAATGGCCAAGTAGGATGGCAGGCGACCCCTCGAAATGTAACTAGAACTTATATTGCGAATACTACCAAGAACTGGGCCACACCATCAATGACTGCAGAAACCTGAAAAACCACCTGGACCGGATGGTCCGAGAGGGAAAGCTGAGGCACCTCATACAACATCCTGTTGGACGACAAGAGCAAACGAACATTGAGGCAAGGCAAAGCACCTTGAGACCGCCCATTGGCACGATAAATGTCATTCTTGCCGCTCTAGGAAGAACCGGCTCCCATCCTTTCAGAGTGATGTCGGTGGCCTGACTCCCCGTTGAAGTTGACGACCGGGAGTCTAAGAGGGCTAAAGGGATGGCCTCGCCCATACTCAAATTCTTGAATGAGGAGAAAGTTGGAACCATCTAGCCCTACGACGATGCTCTAGTCGTCACACTTAGGATTGGGGGATATAACGTGAGGAGGGTGCTAGTCGATTAGGGCAGTGCCGTAGAGGTGATGTACCCCGACTTGTATAAGGGGCTGAAGCTGCGACCAGAAGACCTGACAGCATATGGCTCCCCTTTGGTGAGTTTCGAAGGGAAAACTATTACCCCGAAAAGCCAGATTAGACTGCCTATACAAACAGGCTCGGACATAGTGGAGGTGGACTTCATAGTGGTGGACGCATATTCGCCCTACACCGCTATTGTAGCAGACCGTGGCTTCATGCCCTAGGAGCTGTATCATCAACCCTACACCAAAAAGTGAAGTACCCTTCGGAGGGTCAGGTTAAAGAAGTGATACGGGACCAAGCCATGGCCCAGCAATGCATAGTGTCTGCCATCTCGCGACGGCCCAGTACTGAGCCCTCTACCTCTGCTGAGAATGGCTTATAGCAATTAACAACCCCAACCTTGGCCTCGGGTGGTGGGGGACCTGCCGAGGAGGCGAGTTGTGAGGATTTGGAAAAAGTTCTTGTGGGCTTCGATCCGGAAAGATTTTTTCAGGTTGGCTCGGAACTGCCGCCCTAAGAGAAGGAAAAGTTGATTGATTTTCTTAGAAAAATTGTGGACATGTTTGCATGGGACGCTTACGAGGCTCTGGAGGTCGATCCGAATTTCATTTGCCACCATCTTAATGTTAGTCCGGCCGTGACACCTAAGAAACAACCTCCTCGGCGACCGTCAAAAGAACATGCAGATGCGGTGAGGGAGGAGGTGATGAAATTAAAGAAAGCAGGGGCTATCAAAGAAGTTTTTTACCCCGAGTGGTTGGCCAATACAGTTGTGGTGAAGAAGAAGAGTGGGAAGTGGCGAGTCTGCGTGGACTTCACAGACCTGAATAAGGCCTGCCTGAAGGATCCTTTCCCTATGCCTCGGATAGATCGATTGGTTGATTTGACCGTGGGACACCCTCGAATGAGCTTCTTAGACGCCTTTCAAGGATACCATCAAATACCCCTAGCCGCTGATGACCAAGAAAAAACGGCTTTTGTCACCCCTATTGGAAACTACCACTATAAGGTGATGCCCTTTGGCTTGAAGAACGCCGGGTCGACCTACCAGTGGATGATGACCAGGATGTTTGAACTACAAATGGGCAAGAGCATCGAAGTCTATATAGACGACATAGTGGTGAAGAGTAAGTTAGTGTCCAATCACGTGAGAGACCTCGGCGATATCTTTGAAATTCTTAGAAAATACAGGCTGCGCCTGAATGCATCTAAATGTTCATTTGGAGTTGGATCAGGGAAATTCTTGGGTTATATGGTGACCCATAGAGGTATTGAAGTCAGCCCCGACTAGATTAGAGCTATCCGTAACATGCAGCCTTCTCGGAACCCCAAAGAAGTCCAAAAGCTCACCGGCATGATTGCCGCCTTGAACCGTTTTATCTCTCGCTCGGCGGATAGGTGTAGGCATTTCTTCCTCTTATTAAACAAGTGGACAGGGTTCGAGTGGACGGAAGAATACGCCTTAGCCTTCCAGCAGCTTAAGGAGTATCTGTTTCGACCGCCAATCATGTCCAGTCTCGAAGCCGACGAGGTTCTATTCGCCTACATTGCTGTGGCCCCTCACGCAGTGAGCCTAGTGCTGATCCGGGAAGACAATGGCATACAACGACTTGTCTACTACGTGAGCAAGTCGTTGCATGAAGTAGAGATCCGTTACCTCCCCCTGGAAAAGGCCGTCCTGGCAATCGTACAAGCCACATGAAAACTCCCCCACTATTTCCAGGCACACACCGTTATTGTATTGTTCCAACTCCCGCTCAGGTCAATACTCCGAAGTGTCGATTACACAGGGAGAATAGCTAAGTGGGGGACCATTCTTGGCGCCTTCGACATTAGGTACATACCCCGCACCGCTGTGAAGAGCTAAGTCCTCGCGGATCTGGTAGCTGAGTTTGTTGAACCCTCATTGGAAGAAGGGGGAGGGATACCAAGCACAGACGAAAAACTGGTCGGCACAGTCTCTCAGCAAGAGCCCACTTATTGGAAAGCAGACGTTGACGGCGCGGCCAATCAAAGGGGCTTTAGGGTACAGTTCGTCTTGATTTCCCCCAAGGGGATTACCCTCAAAAAATCGCTAAGACTGGGTTTCTCGGCCACGAATAACAGGGCAGAATATGAGGCCCTGTTGGAAGGAATGACTATGGTTGAGAAACTGGGCGGGAAATCCATAAACATGTTCTCGGACTCAAGACTTGTTGTGGGACAAGTAAATGGGTTACTGGAGGCAAGGGATGAAAGAATGTAAGAGTACCTAATCCAAGCTAAGCACTTGCGGGCGCGTTTTAACTTTTTCAGCCTAATGCATGTATCCAGGAGCGGAAACACCCATGCTGATTCTCTCGCCATGCTAGCCACCTCCTTGGCGCAATGCCTGCCTCGAGTTATACTCGTGGAAGATCTACACAGGCCCTTGGTGGTGAAAGCCGGGTTGATGCATGTTCACAGCGTCAGGGTAGGGCCTAGCTAGATAGATCCTATAATACTGTTTTTAAGGGAAGATATCTTACCCGAAGAGAAGAGCGAGGCCGACAAGATTAGAAGAAAGGCTTCACGATTCTGGCTGTTCGAGGACTTGAAACTGTATAAGTGCTTATTTTCAGGACCGTACTTGCTATGCGTACTTGTTATGCGTACACCCAGATACCACGGAGTTTATCCTAGAGGAATTGCACGAAAGAATTTGTGAGAGTCATACCGGGGGTAGATCCTTGTCCCATAGGGCCATAACCCAAGGTTATTGGTGGCCTTGAGGTCCGAGACCATTTGCTTCTCGGTCACAAGGTTTATTTCTGATAAATGAAGCTGCTGGCGCATGTCCTCGGCTTGCTTCATTGTAGTCTTAAGGCTCGCCTCAGCACTGTCTCAGGCCTTAAATGCCTCTTTTATCTCCTTGCTCAGGCGCTCTTTTTCAACCTAAGAGCACCCACAGCCTTCTTCGCGGCAAGATGGGATTGAACCTCAGTGTTCAGATCTTCCCGAGATTTCTTCGCCCATTCTTCAGCCACGAAGATTTGTTGGGTGACTTGCACAGGAGTAACGGAAGAATCATTAAAAAGAAAACGACGAATAGACAAGCATGGAATAAAGGGACTGAACAAGGAAGAGTCTTCGTTTTACCATGGCCAGATAGCTCTTTAACGACATGAAGAGATCCGGTTGTCGGGTAGCTCGGAGCCCCTCCATGTCACGAGGCAGAAGGAGGGGCTGTTGTAGGGCCTCGGCGAGATAAGACGCTTGCCCTCGTTGGGACTCCCAAAGAGTTGCATCCCACGAAATAGGGGCGCCTTCCAACTTTAGGCGGGGGGACCAAGTGCGCTGCTCCCTCCTAATAGCCGCCTCCTCTCGGCTTTCAACGGACCTTGTCCTCTTGTCCTTGGGCTTTTTGCCCTTCTTTTGTTGTTTGGCCTTTTCAGGGCCGACCTCACCTTCTTCCAATTCTTCCACTGGTCTCTTCTACCTCAAATTGGGAAGGGGTTGTAGAGCGGGGTCAGTGGAAGGAGGAAGAGGAGGGGGAAGCTTAGCTGGAACCTGCTCCTTAGGGGCATCCTTAGAAGACTGCCCCTTGTTCCTATTGGACAAGAGCCCCCTCAGACCAGACCTCGGCTTCAAGTCCATATCTTCCTCTTCAACTTCTTGGCTCGAGTCAATCCAAGCAATTACCAGACCAGGGGAGTGAGCCGCCGAGAAGTGGTCAAGATCCGAGCCGGAATCTGAGAGCTCTACAGGCCTAGTTGACACCTCGCCTTCCTCGACGAAATGGAATTAGTCGATTTCGGCTTCGAGAGATGAATGCGAGGAGTTAACTCCCTCTCCCGGGACAGCTACCTCTTAGAGAACGCGTTGAATGGGCAATTGGACTGGTGGTAGATCTCTCCGAGCAAGGAAGCCTGGTTTGGAGATGTCGATACGGGCTAATCGGGGACTTCCAGCCCTTATTGCTTGACCCACGTCCACAAAAGTACGAGAAAGGGGCTCGTAATCCAAGATAAGGGGAGCGGCACGCAGCTACCCGTCCTCGCTCACAAAGATCTCGGACCTTAGAAGGTAGTTGAGGGCTTGGACGTTAACCAAACTTATCCTCGGAGTTGTTTGTTTTTTGTCTGCAAAATACCCAAAGGGAGGGTTATGTTAGTCCGAGAAGGCAAATAATCAAAACCAAAACCGAAATAAGTGAAAGGAAAGCTCAAAACTAAGATCCCCGTTGGGGGATTTGACCCTATAGTACCTCACCTGGTGTTCCCGCCCTAACTGGGCAGTGAAGACCGTCGTGCCATGCTCCGGAGACAATCAAATGGTCGTCCTTCAAGCTTTTGTTGGACTTGGGAAGGCAAGATATCAGCCTCACCTCGTCGGACCTAGATTTCAGGTAATACGACTTATTGAGGCAATGACACTCGTACAAGTGAACTACATCGTGCCATGAGAGGCTGTGGTTCATCTGTTCGTTTAGAGCGTCTACGCACCATAGGATCCGGAACATGTTAGTGGCGCACTGGTGGGGGGCCAGCTTATGACCACGCAAATAATCCCTAGTTATCCTCCCTATGGGGATCGTCATTCCTCCTTCTATGAAAATGATCATAGGAATGGCGACCTGTCCCGTCCCTCTCTTGGTTAAGATCTGGTCCGAGGAGCAGTATTCTAGACCCACTCCCGGCGGGATACGGTATTTGGCCCTGAAACCTTCCATACCATCCAGAGAATCTACCATTTTCTGGAACTTACCCATCTTACTAACCCTAGGTGGTACGAAGAAGGTTTACTAAGAGAAGAAAACTAAAGAATACCGAGAAATGAACACTTACGGGAGCGCAGATTCTAAACTTCCCAAGCTTTCCAAGCACCCGCCGGAAATTCTTACGGAAGTGGCTATGGACTTTTGAGTGTTTTGCGAGAGGAAATGCTGGAGTGCTCTAGAACGTTTGAGTGTCTCTTCTAAAAAAGGGAAGTAATTCCCCTCAAAAACCTAATATAGCAAGGAGAAACTGAACAGGGTTACTCCCGCCTAAAGAATTGGGGAAATATCTACCGTTGATCAAGTGTCCCACCATTGGATGCGAAAGACATAAAGCTGCCTGGCGCAATTAATAGCGCCTCGTGGGCTACGAAACGTCAATGGCAATAATGAGGCACGTGAGGCTGTACTTCCACACGCGTGAGTCAAGAAATTATAATAAGTTATTCCATAAGTATCAAAATCCCACTTTTTCTCCTTGGATAAAAGGGAAAATTGGAATTTTGAGGGGCTATTGTAGGAGCAAGGGCCCAAAATTATATAATGGGTCTTGGGCCCCGTATGGGAAATTCGACCACGTCCGAGTAGAAGACGTGGGTGCCAAAAGGGCTCCCGGCCCAGTCCTTGTGGGCCTGAAGATGTGTAGAAGGTGGTTTGAGGAGAAATGTCTCATCGGACGTAACAAATATGGCTTAGGCATATACTCTGCCTGCTAGAAGGACCTCCCCAATGGGCATTAGTAACAAGGATGAGTCCCACGGGCCCGTATGAAGGAAGGAAACATTGGGTGTCCAAGAAGAGGCTGCAGCTGCCACATTAAATGCACTGCAGCTACTTTTCTGGTCGCATTAATGTGGAGAGGACCTGTGAACAGTGCTGCCTTGGCTACCACAACTCACAGAAAGATGGGGGAGATGTCCGATGAGACAGACACTCAATTGAAGGTCTAGATGATCAACAAGTGTAAGACCCTGATGATTTCAAGAAGATTATATAAGAAAAGGGAGTCCCCAAGAAGAAGGGACGAAAAAAAAAGAAAGTTAGAATAGAAGGACAGTGCAAGAGCCATAATCTGTGAACAGTGACCCATGTTCATTCCATGCGTCTTCTTGGACCAGAAATCTATTGACGTGAAGGGAATTTTTTATCTTTAGCTAGAGTATACTTCGTTAAGGCCTAGTTCTATAACCCACTCTCTACAAATTCATTGTTCCTGGGCTCCTTGGACCAGAACCCCACACCTGTTGGGCCTGAGCTCTAAATTGTGACCCTACATTTTTTATGTTTAGTAGTAATCTTAAATGAGTTGAAAAACAATTTTCTAACTTCTCTTATTTAGCTTGTTGTAAGATAGAGTTATTTTTCCAAAAAAAATTAGTGGAAAACAATCTCTAAAAATAAACCATACATTTTATGTTGACTAAAAATAGTTTTCTTTTGATTTATTTATTCTAATGCTATCAAACATTGAAAAATACGAAAAATTATTTTTACACAATGTTTTTCATCAAACCAGAGTGTAAGGGAAGTCTAGTGAGATTAGGATATGTGACATGAAGAAAAAATTGTTCCTTAATATGCTCACATTTATTTTTTTATTTTTATTTTTATTTTTGTTTTGAAAAGCACATTTTTCTTTAAATATTATGAAAAAACATTTTCTATAAAATTATTTTATTTTCCTATGTTTGGTAGTAACCTTAAATGGGTTGAAAAACAATCTCCTAACTTCTTTTATTTAGCTTGATGTGAAATATAGTTGTTTTCCAAAAAAAAAAAAAAAATTAGTAATAAAAATTTCTAAAAATAAACCATACTTTTTATGCTAACTAAAAATAGTTTTCTTTTTGACTCATTTATTTTGATTCTACCAAACACTGAAAAATATAAAAAACTATATTTACACAATGTTTTTTATCGAAATAATAGAATGTAAGTGAAGTCTAGTGAGATTAGGACATGAGACATGAAGAAAAAACTGTTCCTCAATTTGCTCACATTTTTCTTTAAATATTGTGAACCCTACTTAATTTAGTTTTTCTAATCTATTGAAAATATATTAAATTATGAGTAATACTATAGTCACAAACTATTTTACAACATATTAGCTATTTATAAATTTTTTTGTAAAAAAATTTATAGCTCTACCATTATTTTTAAATTATTACAAATACCTCAAAATGGGAAAATATTTAGCAAAATAATCCATATTTTAGGGCGAAAAAAAAGGAAACCCACCTTTTTCCTAAAATAAGCCTAGGTGCACTTCATAATTCACAATTTCACATTCACATCATAAAAAAGAAGAATTGATAAACAATGAGGTATTTTATTGACCATTCAAACCATGTAGTCCATAAAAAGCAAGCTCCACTGTAGAAGAAGATATTTTTATTGACCATTTGACCACTGAGTCAGCCTCTCCAGGATATAATTTTGATTTTCAGTCAAGCGCGTGTGTGTGTGTGTCTCTCTCTTTAATTTTTTTTTAAAAATTTTAATTTTAATTTTTAATTTAAGGTTCAAAATCCCTACAATTTCTGAACACTTTGCTACAGTTCGTTCCTTTACCGGAATCCTCTACGGTTCTGAAAGAAAAACAAAAACCCAGTAATACTCTCACCATAGCTCCCTACTGTTTGCACACACCACGAAATTTCGCTTTTCGAAGCAAACTAAAACAAAAACGACAGAGAAAACTGTTTTCTGGAAGTGTATTCGGAATCTAGATTCATTGCTTTGGATAGCTCTAGGGTTTTACGTCATTTTCCCAGCGCTTTGAATTCCAGCTTTGAGTGAGAAAATCGTTTTTTTCTCGAAGCAAAAGTGTTTTTTGTGTTTTTGAAAGGAAGCAAAGCAAAGCAAAGGAAGGTAGTTCTGGTGTTAAACGGTGACGTTTTATTTTTTGTTGTTGTGAAATTTCGAATTTCGAAGTGTTTTCATTTCGCGAAGCACTGAAAGCGAAATTCCTTGAATTGGAGTACACTGCAATTCAGACCTAGGGTTTTTGAAGCGCGAGGTTTTCGTCTATTTCAGTTCTGAGAAATTGAGCTACGATTTTCGAATTCCGGAGTGTTTTCAGGAAGCACTGGAAACAAAATCCATTGAATTATGATTCAATTCAAACCTAGGGTTTTTTGAAGCTCGGTTTTCGCCTATTTCAGTTTGAAATTGAATGGTGCAGATTGTGCTTTTTTGATTGATCATTTGAGGGACGTACTGTTGCAATTGGAAAATTTTCGAAGAATTAGGGTTTTTATCTTTTTTGAGCGATGGATATCGATGTGGTAGTAGATGATGTTACTTTGGACCCTGAACTATTGCAACTTCCCGAGGTGTCTCCGACGGCGCTCAAATTGAGCCCTCTGATTGCTGAGGAATTGTTCTCTCAGTGGCTTTCGCTTCCAGAAACTGGAAGACTGGTAATTCTTTGATTCCCATACTTTTATTCGATTATGAAATTTGCTAGTTGTATCGCTTTGTTTGAGCCTGCATTGTTTGATTTTGAAGCTGGATTGGTTTTTGGCTTGCTGCAATGTGCTTTTAGAATTTCTGTTTTTGAATATGGTTTTTACTGTTCTGAATTTTTTTTTTCAATTCAAATTTGATGTTGTATCAGAAAGATTAGCTGATATCTCATTTAACAATGACTGGTCATGACATGATTTTAGGATTAAGTAGCCCTAAGTAGCCCACATGGGTAGCTTGAATCGAGTTCCAATATTATCTGATGCACAGTTCTTGCGAATGGGGTTGTGCATCTGGGGTTTACTTGACAGGGGTCGGTCCAAAGGGCCCTTACCTTGAAGAGTTTCCCTGTCATCAAAAAGAAAAAAGCAATTTTTTTTTTTTTTTTTTTTTTTTTTTTTTTAAGTATTAAGTTGATTGGTAAAGTCTAAGTGAAAAAATTGAGAACCAAATGAATTTGTAAATATTGATAGATTATAAATTGAGAGAAAAGTGAGAATTTAACATGATAGAATATGGGTTTAAGGAATGGAAAGCTGTGGTTATCATGGGGGATTTTAGAGAAGTTTTGGAGTACAGATAATGATATGGATTTGTTTAAAGTCAGAAAGCTCAGAGGGCTTAATATATGGAGAGAAATTGGGCATTTGATGTATGGGTGATACTGGTTCACTACTCCAAAGGGCTTGTGCACACACTAGAAAATAACTATATAAAAAGTAAAAGCTTTTTGCTGGTTCATATATTTACCGATTTGAACAACTTATCCCCAAAATAAATTAAAAAAAAAATTATTGACTTTATATTTAGTTTTTAACTTTATCTTACAATGTATTATTCAATGACCAATAGATTAGTGAAGTGGTAGCTTTATTGGGTAAGTGGCTATGGTGTTCTGCCATGGAGAGAGATGCTATTTGGAGGAAATTAGTGGAAAAGAAGTATGTTAATGAATGGGGTGGATGATGCTTGAGGTTGGGAAGTGGTCCATACAGAGTATGTCTTTAGAAGCATGTTAGAAGTGGATGGGGTAGATATTTTCCAGGTTCATAAGGTTTGAGGTTGGTAGTGGTACTAGTGTGGTACAAATGGTGTTGCAGGGATGGGGTTCTTAAGGAGGCATTTCCAGGTTTGTACAAATTGCTCAATTTAAGGAGGCTGCTGTAGTGGATTATATACACTGGAATGCGGCAACCTTCACTGGATATTATGTTTATTATAGCTGTTGAAGATTGGGAAAAGGAAATGCAAATATTTTTTCTTAATCTCATATATTCTAAAAGATAAGAAGGGATGAAGAAGACTGGATTTGCTGGATTCCAACAAGAAGCAGGCTTTTCAAGGTAAAAACCTTTATGAGTGCTATATGCTGGAGGCATGCAATATTTTTCATGGAAAATCATCTGGAGTATTAAAGTTCCTGCTAAACTGATCTTCTTCGCGTGGACCGTTGCTTTAGGAAAAATTCTCAAGATGGATAACTCATGAAGGAGGAATATAGCTGTAGTGGAATAGTACTAATGTGTAAGAAGAGTGGGGAATCAGTTGATTGCTTACTTTTACACAGTGATAGTGTTAGAGAATTATGGTCTTTAGTATTATGTTTATTTGGAGCGTAGTGGGTTATGCCTAATCAGGTAGTTGATTTATTGGCATGTTGGAAGGGGCATTTTCAGAATTTTGGATGGTATACATAGAAGTGAATATATATGGAATGCAATCCCTTAATGCATATTGTGGACTGGTTGGAAAGAATGTAACAGCCGTTTTTTTGAAGGAATTGAACAAACTACGATGGAACTAAAGATGATCTTATGTTCTGTATTTGATTGGATGATGTGGCCAGTCATTCTCTAATATGCTAGAGTTTCTTGAATGTTGTAATTTTAGATTCTCCAATATGCCACTCATTCTCTAATACACATTCTGTGTACTTGGGTGTGCTCTTTCTATTCTCAATTAATAAAATTGTTGCTTATCAAAAAAGAAAAAAAATTTGATATATAAAAAAATGCATTGGTGTTATGACATCAACCAATAGTTCCTTGAATTAAGAGGTTTCAGAATGATGAAATTAAATAAATATTCCTTAACCCTGAAATTGAAGACATCATGGGTGTGTCTCAAACATGGTAATACAATATGCTTTGGTTGGATTCATGTCGTATTCATTGTGGGAATAGTGGTAGTATGGTGTAAAATTCTGATGCAGGATAGAAGCCTTAATGGGCTCTGATATCATTTTGATGTAGGATTTTTAGGGATTCAACACTAATTAGATTTCTTGATGATATTTTGAAGGGTTCCGGAATATGGTCTTAACGTTAGGCTTAGGTAAAGATTGGATCTTGAATGTGTTTGATGGTTGTTTGGCATTAAAAAAAAAAGAGAGAAATGAGAATAAAGAACCTAAAAATAGGCAATTACACTTAGGTAGGAAAAGGCAATCACACCCTCAAACCTCAAAATAAATTGCTGGGATTTTATTAAATCAATCTCACTATGACCTTTTGTTGAATACATAAAGACTCCTTTATTGGGTATTGCCAATACTACTACTAGAGGAACTAGGACTCCTAATTAACATTTTCCTTGAAAGACTAGGACTTTTAATAATAATAAATTCAATCAAGAATGTCTAAATCAAATTGAAAGGGACCCTAAATATAGTATAAGACTCATGGGCCTGGAACAGCCCATTCCAGAAAATATGGAAATTACCAAACTACCCCTATTTTATTAAATCTTTTAATTTTTTTTAAAATATATATATATATATATATATATATATAAATATATTAGTAAAACACAAAGCCAATGAGATCGAGCATAAATGACATTTCCATAAAGAATGTGGTGGAGGATGAGATTGTGGTTTCAAATCGCATGGGATACATCTGTAACTTAATAATAAAAGAAGAAGAGGAAGAAGTGTAAAGCATAAAAGGGTTACATCTTGCACAATTGTAATGTAGGATCTTTAGGAAGTCAACACTAAATTAGGGTTCTTGAGGAGATCTTGAAGAATTATTAAATAAGATTTGGTGTTTAAGAGTTTAGTTAGGGTTAGGTGATAAAAAGTTTGGGCTTGAGGTAGCCATTCAATACACACTTGTTTATTGTTATGCATCTTCCTTTTTTGCTAGTAAAACTTTTCATTACTTATCGGTGAAAAAAATAGTGATTAGAATGAGAACCAATCACACCTAGGTTTCCTAAGCAATTGTGTGCCCTTAGTATACTTGGGTTCCTGTTTTTATTTAATAAAGTTTTGTTACTTCTGAAAAAGAAGAAAAAAAACCTAGGGTCCCTAAGCAATCACACGTATGAAGGAGAAGGCAATCACATCTTCAAAGCTTAAAGTAAGCTGTTGGAGTTTTATTGAATTCAACCTCTCTTTGAATGTTATTAGCTAAAATAAAACCCTAATGTAGGCTACTGCTAAATCATTTTTTAGAAAGTCTAGGATTCTGAATAACTTATCCATATAAAGACTAGGACTACTAACAATAAAGAAAAATTACTTAAAAACTTCTAAATAGAAAATGGACTGAAAACACAAAATAAGACTCAAGGTCATGGGCCTTTGGTACAGCCTGTGATAACCCATTCTATAGAATATGGAAATTACCAAATTGCTTTTATTTTAGTAGCACTTAATTTAAATTGATCTAGCAGCAAATAACCAATAAAATAAGACGCAATTCAACTTAGACTAATTAATTCATGGTCCCAAGAGAGATCTCCTTCATCCAAAATATCCCAACTTAATGCTTGAGCACTAGAACTTGCTTTCTCTTGCCTTTAAGTCTTCAAAGGGGGCTGCCAGTTATGTTCCCCATCAAACTGGTAGACACATTAGTCTCTAGCCTTAATAAAAATCATGCAGAACAACAGCTTAATGATTTTTTTGAGGTGTTGATAAATTAGAAGTTGTCGTTAATTTACTGTATCGACTCTGGCATTTATCTAGTGATTGTTTTTCTTTCCCTTAGGTTCTCTATTTTCTACCCTAATCTGTTTCATTTTTTACTGGTATATGACAGTTATCTTATCTAATAGTGTTTATTGCTCATTTTATGTGAGTGCAGGTGAAATCTCTTATTGATGATGCAAAGGAAGGTGCTTCCTTTAATGCCCTTGCAAACTCTTTTAATGCAAATGCCGCTGGGAGTACTTCATTGCCTTCCATGTTTCCTGCTGGGAGTGCACCTCCACTTTCTCCAAGAAGTTCGTCTGGTTCTCCACGCATATCAAAGCAGAGAAGCAGTCCCTCTTCTCTTGGATCTCCTCTTAAATTAATTATTGAACCAGTGCGAGAAATCATACCTCAGGTTCAGTTCACATCTGGAAGTTATTTAAGATGATGCATGGTTTACTTGTAAATATGGACACTCTGGTTTTGTAAGGAAGGAAGAAAAGACTCTAGTTTTTAATTAATGCTGCTTGTGTTGCTGTACCTGCAGTTTTACTTCCAAAATGGTCGTCCACCACCAGTGGAACTAAAAGAACAATGTCTTTCTAGAATTGATGACCATTTTAACAATCATATGGATGGATATCAAATACATGGTGAGATGTGTTTTTTGTTGAGAATTCTCCCATTTGTGTTTTAGGATCCTTTCTTCTTTCATTTCATTGTTGGGTGGGTGAGTTAATTATTTAACATGATTTTATGTTTCTTATTTTGTCTATTCAGAGTTTAGGTCAGTTACGAAAGAAATATGCAAGCTCCCATCGTTTTTTTCCTCTACACTTTTCAGAAAGATAGACACCAATTGCACTGGGGTAGTGGCCAGGTTTGCACTTATCTATTCTCCTATTTAAATTATTTATTTTTATAAGTAACATAACTTTATTGATGAAAAGAGAAGCCCCAGTACACAGGAAGCATACATGGGCACACAATCAATTTCTAAAGTACAATGGTCAATCATATCAAGGAGAGAAGTAAAAGAAAAGGAATTCAAAGCTAGCAACTAATGAAATAAATAATTAAAGAAAAACAATTTAAGGTCCAGAATAGTCCATCCACAGCCCTTGAAGCTTTTAGCATATCATTCCCATCAAATGCACCACATCAAACAATGAGGCACAGCTTTCCAAATTGCTATGTTCCGATGACAACCAAACAGCCCTTGAAGTTTCTAGCATTTACATGTACTGTTCACATTCCTGAACAGCAGAGTCCCAGCCTCTTAAAATTTTGTTTAAACCCTAAGTCAAATTCTTCTTCGCTAAACCTTTAGAAACCTTAAAATCGATAAACTTCCATTCTTTAATCAACCAGAAACCATTAGAACCAACTGTAAACCTTCCTTTTGGTTTTATTCACAAATTTTCAATTTCTTTCCTCAAAGCCATGACATATGTTATTCAGTATATAAACCCCAAAACCTTCCTCGTACAATCCTGAACTACAATATATATTTTTTTTTTTAATTTTTAATTTTTTTATAAGTAACAAAAAAAAAAAAGTTTTGGAGTTCAGGTTCTCCAAACCCCCCAACACCAAAGATTTGATTGCAAGTAGCTTTCAAATCTGTTATACATTTTCAAAATCTATCCTCTGTTGAATGCCAATTTCTACACCAATAGTCTTGTGGAATAGTGGTAATCCTTGTAATTTCTAAAGGTGGAGGTCTGGGTTTAACCCCCTGTGGTTATGGAATTTATGGGATTTGTTGTTTGAATAAAAAATACAGAGTTCTGCACCACCTAATCTGGCAACGTATTTTCATATAAGAAAAAAAAGGAAAAAAAATCTGAACTTGGAGGTAAGTTTAACCTGCTGCAGGTTTGGAATTTATGGGATATGTTCTTTGAAAATTAAAAAAAATACAGAGTTCTGCACCACCTAATCTGGCAACTTATTTTTGTATAAGAAAAAAAAAGGGAAAAAAATTTCTTGTTATATGTAATTTTTGTTATTGATTCTACTGCAATTGTACTAGCCAAGAAGGAAAAATAGAAATACTTCTTCTTTGCGGACTTAGGTGTTTATATATGGATCAGACTTATAAGCTTATAATGGAAAGGGATTATAGTATTTGGTTGCCTGACTATTGACCTATTTGAGTTGTCCTTTGTCAATTTTTCTGAGTTCATTGCACCTTTGAGCAATTACTTCCGTCATGTTTGCTTAGTTAAATTACTTGTTTGTAGGGATGGATTTATCAAATATTGGGTTGATGGCAATATGCTGACAATGGATGCAGCAACTAAAATATTCAAAATTCTAAGGCAGCCAGAATGCAAATACCTCACTCAGGTTTGTTGTTTCAACTATTCCTCTGTACAAATGGTTGGCACCAAATTGCATTTTGGACTGTATTTAAATGGCCACGCTTTTGCACTCTACATCAATTTTTCATGTTATTATTTTCTCAAATTATGTTTTTATTTGTGGGACTTGGACACAGTTAGACTTCAAACCTGTTCTTCGAGAGCTTTTGGCAACCCATCCTGGGTTGGAATTCCTACAGAGCACACCTGAATTTCAAGAAAGATATGGTATGTTTGCAAATCAGTTTATGTACTGCCAAGCAGGTGCAGTATATATACTCTGATTTTGTTTTTATTTTTTTTCCTTCATCTTTGATTTGTTTTTATTTTTTTCCCTATCTTTGATTTGTTTTATATTGTTCATATACCAAGGTCCGTCTTTTGGTTTCACTGTTAGAAACCTAGATTTACCAGGCTACTAGCTGTTCAGATTAGTCAAAATGGGTTAAATTTCAAGGAAGTAATAGATCATGTCAAGCTGGACAGGTTTCAGAACTGGCTCATATTGGGTGGTATGCATAGCTCTAAAGGAGATACCTGGCCTAGTGGCTGAATCTTTTGCATTTGTCCTAGGAAAAAAGAAAAAGGAATTGGTTTTAGATTTTAGTGGAGGATTTCCAGAAGTGGGATTGATGCTTATGAGGAGAGGGATGTGTAGGTTGCATGATGTCAATTCTGGAGATGCTACTTTTACCCATAAGGATAAAATTTTGAGTTCAAGCTCAATGGTTTCTTCACCTGTAATGTTATTTGAGCATCAGTGCTGAGCTCTGTTTTTCCAATAGGCTTCCTCCACCTCTCCATATTCAATCTTGTCCTTCTTGATCTTTTTTATTTATTTATTCAGTTTATTGGTAAAGTACACATGCATCTTGAACCCATGACCAGATGACTTAAAGCTCGACCTTATTTGCACTTTGCACAAGCAGAGAAAATGCATTTGAGTTAGAGCTCATTGCTCTTTTCCTCTAGATCTTTGTGTGATTGAACATGTGTTTGGTCAATTCCATGCGGCAGGAATCCTTTAAAAAGAAGAAGAAGTAAATTACTTCATTGAAAAAGAGATAAAAAAATACAAAAAAAAAAAAAAAAGGCATACAGGATGTGTTATAGAAACAATAGAATATCTAAACTAACTAGCAGTGGAAGTACAAAAGTCAAGTAAATTACGCAAAGAAATAAGGGTAGAAACACCTGAAGCATTTGCCCACTCAAACAGAGTCTGAAGAAAGAAAGCTTCTAATCGTGAATTGATCTTTCATTCCCTTCAAAAGTCCGTTCATTCATTTCCCTCCAAATACCCCACATGAGACAATGAGGGAACATACTTCAAATCACTGTAGTTCTGTCTGTTGAACTTGCCTGACCAGCTAGCTAGATGCTCCACAACACCATGCGGCATGACCCAATGAACCCCAAATAATGAACACACCATATTCCATAACTCTCAAGCTACAAGCCACTGTAGGAGTTAGTGATCAATAGTCATCTCATTCTGCTTACGCATACAACATCAATCCACCAAAACAACTTGCCGCCTCCGCAAGTTATCAACAGTCAAAATTTTCCCAAATGCTGTAGTCCAAATGAAGAAACTTACCTTTGTAGGTACTTTCAGTTTCCACAATGGCTTCCATGGAAAAGATAGCACCATGTGGCAGGAATACATGATCTGAGTAGCAAGTTTAATCACCGTGATATGACTATCATAAGGCTTGGTGGTTAGTTAAATACTTTAATTAAGTTTTTGTATCCATTTTAGGTGATTTTTATGAATTTTGAAAGGATTCCAGGTAAAAATAGTTTTACCAACAGTCTGTTTTACCAAATCTATTGACTTAGTGGGCTCCTTGTTTTCCTTGGAATATTAAACTAATTTAGTTAGTTCTGGACATTATTGAGAAACTAAAGATTTTTAAAGTTGCAGTTAATAGAATTGTATCAAATTACATCTTACACCCTTGTGTTTTATATGGCTCTCTAATCTGATACTCTATAGTCTATACACTGAATCAGTGATTGATTGATTTGTTAAGGATAGGTTTTGGTGCTTGACCTATGGCTTAAGGCTGCATTTTTGCCTCAGATAATCTCAACAAATGTGAAGAAAGAATGGTTTTTCTTCCTGTATATCTGGAATATGTAAAATTTGGTTATACCATGTAATGTGTTGGCACTTAGGAATCTAAAAAGCAGGAGGGATCTTGTAGCTGATAGAATATGGCTTGACTTTTTGTAATCTTAAATCCTTTAGTTTTCAGTATGAGAATTGTAATGAAATTGTCTTTGAGCTCCCTACATCAATCTAGTATCAGCTGGTTATCTTCAGTTCTAGGGTGTTGTCCTAATTTTGATTGGTGTCTTTGGGTCTTGAACCCATGACCACACCCTCCACGTAGCCCTTACAAGGGGAGGAGGTTCCAGTTGAGATAGAGCTCATTGGCGTGTTGTCCTAATTGCAGACTGTGTGATGCCCTGTTATTTCTTATGGACCAAACTATAGATGCAAGTCTCTCTCTCTCTCTCTCTCTCTCTCACATAATGCCCAGCTGAAACTGTCATAGTCTATTACTGATATTGTTCTATATAAACTTCTCTTTAATGGCCCAGCTGAAACTGTCATATACAGAATATTCTACTACATCAACAGATCAGGAAATGGCCGTCTTACTCTTAGAGAGCTGAAACGAGGAAATCTAATTGCTGCCATGCAACATGCAGATGAGGAAGAGGACATCAATAAAGTCATGAGGTTTGTGTGCCGGTGGATTTCTTCTTATGAAATAGTATATCAGGAATGGTGACAAAACAATTCTTTCATGAGTATAATCTGGAAAGTTTCTCCATTATGTTTTCATTATCATTGTGGAGCCTAAACCTTTATTTTTTATATAATAATAAGTATATAATATTGAGATAAGGGAACTTAGCTCCAGAAGTCTCCAAAAATATTTGACTGGTTTACTTGATGGTTGATATTGAAACTACTTAACAAAAAACAAAATTGTTGATATTGGAATCTCAACTCAGAATAGTATGTTAGCAACATTAGTGTATTCAAAATATTTCAAAAGGATAAGAAATGTAACATTTGGCGTTGTTCTTAGATGGCAGGATCAGAAAATTAGAAAAATGGTTGCATCTTTCCTTTCTACAATCATTAATGAAGGTGACTTATTTTTTCTGTTTTTTACTTGATTTCAGGTTCTTTTCTTATGAACATTTTTACGTTATATACTGCAAATTTTGGGAGCTTGATACGGACCATGACTTCTTACTTGACAAAGAAAACCTCATCAAATATGGTAACCATGCCCTAACCTACAGAATTGTTGATAGAATATTTTCACAGGTATAGTATGCTTTCCATGCAGAGTTTTAAATCAAATTAAGTTATATTTTGTGGTATGATATACATTTTCCCTAAAAAAGGTTTACACCTTAGTGTTTGTTTGGGATCGGCTTATTTAGCTTTTTGCTGAAAACTTTTTGCTAAAAGTGTGCTAAAGTATACTTGTACTTTGAAAAAATTTGAAAAAGTGAGAAAATGCGGGAAAAAGTGAGGTTTTAAAAAGCTGTATATAAAAACTAAAAGTTAAAAGCTAAAAGCTAAAGCTAAAGCTGATGCCAAACTGGCTCTTAGTACTCATCAAAAACAAAGAAAAGAGAGATTTCCACCTTGGTTGTGCTTATGCTTTAAATCCATCTTAGGTTGCAAGGAAGTTTACAAGTAAGGTTGAAGGGAAGATGGGTTATGAAGATTTTGTTTACTTCATGCTGTCAGAGGAAGATAAGTCATCTGAGCCCAGTCTAGAGTATTGGTATGTTTTGCTTTATTTTATTGTTTTTCTTCCCCTATTTTTGCTAATTAGAATTCCATATCTATTACAGAACAGAGAGAGAGCTGGTCTCTCTGAGTTAGTCCTCTCCTCAGTATTACACTATCTAAGAAAAAAAACTCTTATAAAAAGATAACATGAAAAAGCAGTAAAATCATAGTTTTAAAAACTAGTCCAGAGACTCCAGAAAGAGAATTGGAAAAGAGTGGTTTGAGTTTTGTGGTCTGACTGGGGTTCAACTGGTGGTCGAACTGGTGACATCATAAATAACCACTAATTCTTTGATAATACAAATAATTAGAATTAGTTTATATTACCATAAATAATAATATTTACTGAAAATGTCCTAAATTTTAAATATTTTTAAATGAGTTTTCCCATCTTACATTAGGAAGGTAGACACTAGAAACAACAAAGCATAGTAAAACAACTTAATGTTACAATAATAATTATAATCCTTTTAAGTACAAAGGAGTACGGTGTGAAGACCCTTTATTGGAAATGCTGCTGCTTCATGTATGACATCAAAACAAAGCACTTTTATTCTTCAACACATCAGCGATAAGTTCTCCACACAACTGTTAACCCACTTTCATTTTTCCAATTTTGGTACATATGTTTTAACTTCAAATTTTTATGATCTAAAATCATGTCAAAATAAAATATAAATTGAAAAACGAAATTAGTTAGCTCTAAGAGAGCATGGCAATAATGTTTTTAACTAATTTACTTATATAAAAAAAAATTGTTTTAACTAATTCATTATTTCTTATATGGGGAGAAGAAGTGTTATTGGCTACTATGTACCCTTTTGCTTTACATTTTGCCATGGGACAAGCCCTGATGTATCATGCAAACTTTTGCTCTACTCCGTGGAAATTTGTATATTTTAGAAAGGATATTTTCTGTTCCACATTTATTATATTCAGTTACATTTACAGGTTCAAATGCATAGATTTGGATGGAAATGGAGTTATTACCCACAATGAAATGCAATTCTTTTATGAGGAGCAGCACCATCGTATGGAATGCATGGCCCTAGAACCTGTGATATTTGAGGATATTTTGTGTCAAATTGTTGACATGATTTCACCAGAGGTCAAATCTTAATTCTTACTGAATCTAGGTTTATTGTATTTAATTTACTTTACAGAATGACTTCACTGTGAGTGACACATTTTGCTTGCAGAGGGAAGATTATATTACACTACGTGACTTGAAAGGATGCAAACTTTCTGGAAATGTTTTCAATATCCTTTTCAATCTTAATAAATTCATGGCTTTTGAAAGTCGTGATCCATTTCTCATCCGTCAGGTACATTCAACTTTTAACTGGTTTGCTTAGCCAGTGCCTGACTATGCATTGCTAATGGAATGAGTACTGTTTTATATATCTGGAATGAGATTGGAATTTGTGCTGTGAACAGGAACGAGAAGATCCAACTTTGACAGAATGGGACCGCTTTGCACATAGAGAGTATATTCGGCTTTCAATGGAAGAAGATGGTGAAGATGTCTCTAATGGAAGTGCAGAAGTTTGGGATGAGTCACTTGAAGCTCCTTTTTGAGTTCAATGAGGTCAGTTTCAGCAAATGGAGTTCCTTTGACATAAAGTTTGCTAAATGTGTAGTGCTATGGTTCTAATTAGCGTTAGGGGTTAGCTGTGATTTAGTTTATCTGAATTTCTCTCTCTCTTTTTTTTTTTCTTTTTTTTTTTTTTTTTTGGGATGAGTAAAACATTACATCAATGCACAAAGCAGGGGCATTACCCTGGTACACTGGGGGTATGCAAGAGAGAAACTTAGAGGCTAGAAAGAAAAGATGGTATCTAAAATTTAGGTTAACAATAAAATCTGATAAATTTGAAATGGGGAAACAAATAGTGGTAGTCATCCAATCTAACACAGAAAAAAGAAGCTTCAATTCCTACACCAAACCCTTACACCCTAAAATTTTGAGTGTTTCTCCCTCCAAATACATCACATAATTCAAAGGGAATTGGGTTTTAAATATTGCAACTATGATGGCTTCCAGTGTTGCTTCCAACATTACAACAAATCAATCAATAGGTCCTGTTCCTGGTCAGAAATATAGTGAAATCACCTTTCTAATTCTTTCCCCGGGGTCTTCTAAGGAAGATGTTCACTTCTTAAAATATCCCATATATGTAGGAGGGAACAGGGCAAGGGGTCAGATTTATCCTGACGGTAGCAAGAGTAACAATAATGTTTATAGTGCTACAACAGTGGGTATATTAGATGCATCGTATGGACGTTAAGTGGTTGATATTATCTCCCCTGGACCTGAACTTCTTGTTTCAGAAGGAGAATCTGTCCAAATTTATCAACCATTTACGAGTAGTCCTAATGTAGGTGGATTTGGTCAGGGGGATGTGAAAATAGTACCTCAAGAAATGGATTACCATTGTCCAGAATTCTGGAGCAACATAATGATGAAGATCTTTATGATCTTGTTTCCTCACTCCATTTGCACGTGTAATTCCAATCCACTATGGTTATCCTACACTTGTATGCAAGTAATCCATCATTAGAATCTCTTGCACATGCAACAAATCTTTCCTAATTAAGTAAGAAAAGGCACTCCAATCGAGGATTTAACTTTCCAAATACTCCAAGAAAAAGATTACCATCCTTGGATCTTAAAGCCTTATGAAAGGTTTCAACTTCAAAACCTTGACTTCCATTTGGTACCCAAATCATTTTATCCTCTTCCTCACACCCAACCTTGGTGTAATAAGAGTGCATCAACAAACAAACCAGGGATTCAAGCTTCCAATCTTACACCACTTTATTAAATCTTTAGTTCCATTGGGTTACCATTTTACTAATTCATGTATTCCATGACTATGACATCTGTCTTTATGACATGCAAATCATAAAAAGCTGAGAAAATATTTTCTTTAGTAGAGTATTTCTGCGCCATAAGTAATACCAAAATAAATTTGGAGAATTTTCTCCAACCACCTGTAATATTAGGTATTAACTCATTTCTGTGATTTAAAAAATATTTTTTTTTTGGGGGGGATAAGTAATAATTGAACTCATTTCCAATTACTAATTCATGTATTCCATGACTATGACATCTATCTTTATGACATGCAAATCATAAAAAGCTGAGAAAATATTTTCTTTAGTAGAGTATTTCTGCGCCATAAGTAATACCAAAATAAATTTGGAGAATTTTCTCCAACCACCTGTAATATTAGGTATTAACTCATTTCTGTGATTTTAAAAAACAAAATTCTTTGGGGGGATAAGTAATAATTGAACTCATTTCCAAAATCACCTATAAAATTTGAAATTGAACAGCCTCCATAGGTTCTTGTTTGCTTAGCAATACAACGAGAAAAACATCTGAGCCTTGCACCTAAGTAAAGTTTCCACCACAATTGGACACATGACACTAATCCATTAGGTGAAGCTTTCATTACTATTACCATTTGGAAACTATTGAATATACATTAATGAAAAGCTTAGAAATCATGGTTCGATGATATGAAAGGAGGTCATTTAAAAAAAAAAAAAAAAAAAAAACCTTGAGAGCAGGGAACTTGATTTTGCAAGCAGTGTGACTTCCCCATTGTTTTGGAGATCCAGATAGAGCTTGTATGTTATTACCTGAACCACCAACTGCCACATTGTGCCTGATATATTCGTGCTTATAGAAGGGGTAAGTTTTTATTTTTATTTTTATAAAGCTTGTTGAAGCGAGAAAGTCAATCCTTATAGAAATTGTGAAGTACTTAGATACAAGGTTTTTCATAAACAAAAACATGCTTCACTTTCATATTCATACATCTTCATGCTAAGTAAACCTTTTGTGTTCTACAGCTACATATACAAATGCTGTTCATGTTTTCTTGAGTTTGGCCATGGAATGAAGAAAAATTGGCAACTTGGAGATACTTCTTGAATGAAAACTTACCAGGACTGCAAACCTTATCAGCGATAACTTCAAGCATGGTCATGTAATCTTGTCACACACCTCCGAGTTGGCAAATAAAGCTTCCCTTCATGAAATTAAAGTGAGCTGCGCTG
This sequence comes from Quercus robur, assembly GCF_932294415.1. Lineage (NCBI taxonomy): Eukaryota > Viridiplantae > Streptophyta > Magnoliopsida > Fagales > Fagaceae > Quercus > Quercus robur. The sequence goes on from NC_065542.1 coordinate 42,800,221, forward strand.
TGGATGACTAAATCGATTTGCTTCTTTGCAATGGGAGGTTGGGACTTGATTTCTGTCCACTTATTAATCGTCACCAAGCTAACAATAGTTTATGCTATTGTTATTGAAGAATTATTTTGTTTCCAAGGAATTTGCTCCATTGCTGGTTGCTTTCTATCTTGCCTTTCTTCTTTACGGGCAAAGAGGGCTGACTTGAAGCTTCTAGTGGTTCGTTGTATTGTTCTGATGCCCTTCCCCCTGCATCCCTAGCTTCTATACCTTGTTTATATGTTCTTTATTGGATTTATGTTGAAGGAGAGAATTTCCAACATAAAAAAAAATGTAGAAATTGCAATATCATACAACACTTTTTGGTTGGAATTGATGAAAGATTTTTCTGAGCAACAAGACCTGTTATATTTTGTTTATTATCCATATGCTTTTTCAAAAATTGTTTAGTCAGTGCTCAGAGTCAGTGATAGATCTATTAATTCCAATAGAATGTTCTCCTTCGGCCAGTGTTAATAAAATATTTGTAGGAACAATCATTTATATTCACTGTTCTCTTCGCCTCCCTTCTCCATATGTTATTAATTGTCGTGGTGCCAGCACTCTTCATTTGAGGCTTGACGAAGATGCACTCTTCATCTGAGATTTGACGAAGATCATGTCGGTGGCCAAATTTGGCAAGATCTCCCACCATATTTGGTGAGATCTCATCTCAGCCACAATACAACAAAAATCTCCATCATCGATGAGGCAACCTGCGGCTTTGTGAGATCAAATTATTGAAGCTTTCATGCAATGGCAATTAACAACCCTTGATCCAATTATTGAAGCTCCCAAGCAATGGATATTAACAACCCTCGATCCAATTATTAAAGTTCCCATGCAATGGAAATTAACAGCCTGTATATCAGCGGTTGATAGAGGGTTGAGTATTTTGTGTAATTGTTTCGCTTAAATTTTATTTATTTATTTATTTATACTCTATGTAAATTTATATTTTAAATCCATTACATCATTTTCTATATATTTTTTTTCTTCACTTTCTCACCATTTGGCGTCTTCCCCTTCTTTTCCTCCTTGGCACTTGGCAGCGTGGACAGTGTGCTGGCTAGCTTGGTGTGGACTGCAATTTCCTAAATCCGTGATCTCTCATTTCAAGCCTAAATGCAGTGGACAGTTGGGGTGGTGATTGGGTGGCAGACAGTTGGGGGTAGGGGGTGGAGGTTAGGTTGATGATATTTGAGTGAAGTGGAAAATAGTTTATGGAAAATGAAAGAATAACCAATTTTTGCCATAAGTACTTTTATACATGAAAACAATTTTGGTTGACCAGTATTTTTAGTGGCTCCAAACGCCTGTAAAGATGGAAAATATTTTTTGGAAATCAATTTCCATCAAACCAAACACATTATTGTTACTTGAATTTCTTCGGTCCAAATTTCATACTTTCAATATTGTTTAATAATATATTTACTTTAATTTCTGAAAATGTTTTATAGATTGGAGATTCACCTGCTCCTGCTATGGAGGCTTTGTATTCAATCATAATGAAATCGTTGTTCATGTTAAAAAAAAAAAAAAGAAGCCCAAGTGGCAAGTCCTACATCCTGGATTTGAAATTTGCTTCTTCGTTTTTAAAATTTTGAGCATGGCATATCTGATTTTCTGTATATATGTTAGACATTGGCAGCCTGGGCTACTTTTGAAGTGTAGGTCCAAAGCCGCTTCCTTGCATGGCTTGTATTTGAACTCTTTTTCCCACTGATCAATCTGACCATGTATATAGCAACAATCCAAAAGGCATTATGTATTGCGAAACTGTCGGCAGAAAAAAAATTGCAATGTTAGCTTTGTTCAAAAGGGGAACTCTAAAACAGTATATCTATATATGGCACAAACCATGCAAACTTGCAAAGGCTGTTCAACTACAGTCCAATCTGAGCTTATAATTTCCTGAGTTCGTAATATACAAGGGCCAAAGAAAGATGTCATGTGGCCCAGTAAAGAAAGTAATAATAAATAAATTCAAGTGAAAAAAAGATTAGTAACATAAATACCATCAGTTAGTTTTGGAAATGCAAACCAAGCGTTACCCCTAGATAATAGCCTACTGCCAATATATGCATAAGCAAGTTATGGCAAGTGGAACGTGCAGGTCTACCATCACCTTAAGAGAGACTAGATTCAATTTTCAATGCAAGAAGCATATTAAATTATAGCACTCCTCTGGAGTGGCCGAGTCCACAGCAACCGTAGAGCCTTTAAGTTCATGCATTTTAGACATAAGCCAATCTACTGAATCTGAAAACAGATCAGGTATACTATGAGGTTAAATGGGAGACCAATTTGTGTGCGGACACACAATACAGAATACAACAAATAATGAAGTTCCACAATTGTCAGTCTTCCAAAAGACACCTCTAACACCATGTTTACATTATAGAATCTTAAATCACTATATGTAATTATACAAATTCACTTGAATAAAACCAGAATACAAAAAACTTTAGATTCCAGCTTTACTAACTGCATTTTCATACGTCAAAACTCCATTTCCTATGCTTGTTTTGTCACTGGATCCTGAAATGCAAGCAACGTCAAATTTCAACATTTTGATGTAAAAATAAAATGAGAATGCAGTTCAATGTAGAGAAATATACAAGCAAGAAACTCAAACAAATTAGATTACAAGTAACTACGCATCATTATAATATAGTGTTAGTACTTATTTAACCCAAAAAAGAAATGTCAAAAACACTCAAGTCTGTTAAAGTTGGCCAAGGCCAAATTTCTGTTCTAGTTAAGAGAATACTGTATACCTTAGGTATGTAAGCATTCGTATAGTAACTGCAACCGTCAACAATCCAACAAATTTTTTAATTATTTTACAATCCTACAGCATTAATCAGTGATGCATGCAGCCATTAAAGCATTTAGATTTGCTAGATCTTGCTAACTACAACAGCAAGAGGTGGTGAATGTGATGAAAAGATAATTTGATAGCTGTGAAAATCATTACCTGTGACACCTTGTCACCAGATAAAGAGGCCATGCAATGCCTCTACACATTGAACTGCAGTAGCCCTCACCTGCACCATCAAGGTTGGCCAATTACTAGCAATTGAATCCTCAACACCCGAAATTGACACCAAGTATTTTCTGGTAGTCAAGCCTTATTTGGATTCCGTTAATATATTTCAAGGAGTAATGAGGTTGTAGTATAATCATGATTCTATTTATTAAATGCCAAACTCCCTTCCAAGGTGAACTTGAAGCATGCAGAATCAGAAAGCCCCTTCTTAAAATCACGATGAATAATTGCATAAATAAGCACTAAAAAGTAAAAACCAACAGCACAACCCCCTTCTCATGGCCTGCACAACTACCACCTCAGCCAAGCCAAGGAACACACCACTTCATTATTGTGCAATGTACCGGCTTAAACTACAAAGATTGTCTCAAACTTATATACAACCCCAAAGCCGAACCTCAATTTACAAAACCAACATGATAAATAGTCGTTTACCTGCTGAAACAGAGCCACCTTAGGCGTAGGGGCGAGAAATACATGTGCTATTTCTGGGGCTTCCTTATCAAGTGACCCAGCTCGTGATGTGGGTCTTCCAACAACCTGTCCCAAATATACAGTTATATTCTCCTCCAAAGCTTTCTGTCATAGCTCCAACTGGTACCTTCAGAAAACATACATATACAAGACAACATAATTCACAATAAGCTCCTCCTATTTTCTTGGGGAAAAAAAAAATGCATTTTATGTTAAGGAAATAAATTGCCAGTAAAGCCAAACAGACTGGCTTGCTTGAGCAGTGCTTATATGTTATGAAATCAAAAACCGTAAGAAAGCATAAGCCCCAGCATTTTGTCACTCGTCCAATTTCTATGAAAAATGTAGGATAAGATAACAAAATATATATGTTCCAAAGGGAACCCAGAAAGTGGAGAACTCAAGAACTAAGTCTGGCACCACTATTTCAGCTCATATTAGTCAGCATTACAACTCCCGAAACTAAAACATCAAAACAAGATAGAATCAAAAGCTTTGTAACCTTTCTATGTTAATTTTCATCTAGTTTCCTTGTAGCCAAACAGAGAAATAGTCACACACAAGAAACAAATGTAATAAAAAAAAGGAAAGTTTCTGGGAAAGAAAAGGAAAATCCACATTAGAAAAAAAGTAGATAGACGTAAAAAAAACATACTTTCTGGAAGTTTCTTGCAATCTTTTGAGTTGCCGAACCCAGTTCCTCTCAACCATCATCAGCATCAACCCCAGATTACCAAAAGATGGTGTAGTAGGACAATGTCTCTGCCATCCACCATTGCATGACCTCTTTACAAATAAGATGATGAGAAGTTTCTAATTAATCGCAAATTGACAAGAATCGTATCTTTATGCTCATAGACTGAAAAAGAAATGCATAGACAACAGGTAAAACTAAATAAATAAAATAGAAGTTTGTGCTGAGTACATTAATAAAGATGATTCTGATCAGCAATTACACAATTAAAGATATTCAATTGATAGAAGATAGTCCATTGAAATTTGAAAACGAAAAGGCAAAATTTCCACAGCATTCTAACCAACAAACTGAACAAAATTCATCATCGCCTCAGAGACCATATATAATACATCCGAAAATCTCATTGGCTCCTTTGCAGATTTCAGAAGGGTTAATGTAGTGAAAGAAAAAACAGAGCCCGAATAAGTGGGATGCATCTATTGTATTCTCCTATGGAAACTTGTACTAATATATATCATAAATAGAGCAACGAAAGTGCTGATTTTACCCTCTAACATAATTAAACAAAAATGATGTGCATACAATCAGTTGCACATATCTTGCCTGCTATAATGTTACAATTTCCCTCGCAAACAAGATCCAATAACTTCATAGTATCCAGTTTGGAGCAACTAGCAGAAAAAGAATCACAAATTAGTGAATTACAGAAGTAAAATGGCCATTGTCACAAATTTTTTTTAAAAAAAATATATATGTGAAAGCATATGCCAATGAATTTAGAAACAAAAAGATTCTAAAATCACGAGAGAAAGATGGTGACTTACACAAAAATCACGAGAAAAAAACAGGGTTATCAGCCTTGCAGATTCAGCGCAGCTACCACTTTCACTGGAATTCCTCCTCCACAGAATCAGGGTTACCTCTACCTGGTGTACATAAATTCCCAAGCCAGTTTCCCAAGCACGGCACAAGACTCTGAATTAGATTAGGGAGTTGTATCCACTTTGGGTGTGGTGCGTCTATGTCATTAGGGCCCGTAGCTTCTCCACTAGGTCCAGCCTCATCACGACTTTTCTTAATTTTGGTATCTAAATCATCCTCATAAGGAGTGATGCTGCAGCTACTAGGCCAAGCCTTTGTTTGCTTGAGATCTTCAATGTCTTGTTCGAATACCAAGCTGGCCCCGCATTTTGTAATCTCCAAGCCTGGACCTTTGGTTTCAAATTTAACCTCAATCTGGGTGAGTCCGTTAGCATCGACTCCATTCAATTTTTCTTTCCAGTCACGATGGAAGTATATAGAGGGTAAAAAAAACAGTAAAAGTTGACTCGGTTCAATCTTACCAAAATTCCCGGTTACTGGATGTCTGTTTTTGCCAATTTCACATCCGTTGGCGTATACGGAACAAATAAGCACACGCGCATATCTATTACTTCCCCTAGTACAAGTATGAAGTTGGTCAAATGGTTGATGCCCGCGGAATACAAAGACAAAACACCCAACGATTCCCATCAATTTGTTACATAACAAATCTGAAGGCACTTGCAGATTCACTGACGTCCCCACGTTTTTGTGGCTAAGCCATTTCGGAATTTCGCTTCCAGGAATCACAAGACCGTAGTGCTGTACTCGATTATCATATCTCTGAAACGTAAAAATCATAATGCTTAGAACCTCACATGCAACACACAGAGAGAGAGAGAGAGAGAGAGAGAGAGAGAGAGAGAGAGAGACCTGGTCATCAATGATAAAACGTCTTAGCATTCCAGACAACAGGTCACTATAGTCTTGATTCTCAATCAATTTGACGCAATTGGTAAGATCAAGTGCCGGCACAAATTTGTCCTCTGGTCTTATTGAAAATGTTTCCAGTGAGGTACAAGATCTTGCACCAATAGCCTGAATATTTAATGGCAGCTTTGGCAATGATCGAAGACTAGTGCAAAAATTCAACCCAAGAACTTTCAGATTAGATAGTTGAATCATACTTTCAGGAAGGCAAATAAAATTATTTCCACTTAGATGTAATCGTAATAAAGACCACATACAGCCAATTTCATCTGGGATTGACTGAAGATTGCAATAACGTAGATCTAGTTCGGTCAAAGAGCATAAACCTACTAAAGAATGCTCTAACGTTACCATGGGATATAGACTTCTTCGTTGATAGCTGATGAGCTTATTCGATGAATTAGGTGATATCCCTTCACATCCACGAAGACACAGTCCTTTTAGATTTTCTAAGAGACTTACAGATGGAGGTAGCTCTTTTATAGCAGTTCCCCTCACATGTAGCCTCTCCAAGCTTTTGAGGTTTTCCAAATTCTCTGGTAGTTCATCAATTTTTGAGCAGCCAGATAAAACGAGAATTTTTAGAGACATCAAACTACAATAGGCATTTGGAAGATTTGAAAGATTTTTGCAATCTTCTAGATCCAATTCAATAAGGCCAGTTACATGCTCCACGGCGAATGGTAGATCTTTTATTGGAGTCTCGTTCAAATAAAGTTTTGACAAATGTGGCATATTTTCCACAATCTCCGGAAACTTCTCCAGTCTTGAACAACCACCAAGATTAAATATTTCAAGACCTTCCAAGCCGATCTTGTTAGGAAGGCTTTTGAGGGATTTGCAACCATTCAAATCCAATTCAATAAGCTGTTTGAGATTTCCAAGAGATGCATGAATCTTAGATAGTCTTGTACAACCTTGAAAAATCAACTTCTTTAAATTTGGTGCTCCACTGAAGTTCGGGGTCTCAATCAAGTTTTGAGAGTAACTTAGGTCAATAAGTTTTAACTCATCTAAAGTCTGTTATAAAGCAATAAATAATTAGATAAAGTCAAGCCTCAATGAAATTGAATAAATTACACATTTTGTATAAGTGAAAATCTTACCATAATTCCTTTCCATAGTTGTTTGATGCCACTAAAACACATCCTCAATTTAACAAGTTTGATTGGTTGGAAATTGGTTGGCATGGATTTTAAATGATATCCATGCCATTCCAAAAACCGTAACTCATTAGAAAGATAACTGAGGCCGTGTAAAAATTGCACATTACCTCTAAAGAGGTCTTTTGAAGATTGCGTATTATTAATTTTTAGCAATCTTAGTTTTTTCATATTTGAGAAGGCTTTTGCACTCAAGTTTTCCACTTTTTGAACAGGTGCAATTAGCATCATGCTTTCAACAACCTCAGTTCCCTGATAACAAATGAAAACGAAATTAGAATAATTGGCATATTATTAGAAAAGTTCGTAATAATATATTTATTTCTTCAAGTTTAGATCTAGATTAGTCAACTTACAGTATTATTCTTCAACACATGAAGGGCATCCTCATAAGACCACAACCTACTTCGTCTACTGGGCTCTTTAGGGGATTCATGACGTATAATTTCTTGACCCATTTCTTGTAGCATATCATGCATCCACAGTGTTCCATTGTCACTAATGGTTATGAGAGATTTTTCCACAAGAACACCAATATTGTAGTCTGGATTATCTCCTATGCAATCTTTGTTTTCTCCTTTGAAAAAACATGCAATATCTAAAAACAATTCTTTTTGCATATATGTTAGCCCATCAAAACTAATTTGAAGTATATCCAAGATTTTTTTATTAGGTTCTTCTTTTAATTTATCTAGGGCACTTTTCCATTCTTCCATTCTTTTAGCAAACAACAAAGAACCTAAAACTTTAAGAGCTAAAGGAAGGCCTTGAGCATAATTCACAAAACCCTTAGAAAAATCCACATAATTTTCTTCAGGATAAGGTTTATTGAAAGCTCTCTGACTAAAAAGCTGCAAAGCATCATCATTATTCAACCCCTTAACTCTATATACATCATTCACACCACATCTATTCAATAAATGGCTATCTCTGCTTGTTACAATGATTCTACTCCCTGGACCAAACCAATCATGCTTCCCTGCTAATGCTCCTAATTGTTCATCTTCATCCACATCATCCAGAACAATAAAAACCTTTTTATTACTTAGTGTATTCCTCAGAAGATTGATTCCTTCAGGAATATTCCATACATTTATTTCATTTTCCATGAGGATCTTGGAAAGAAGTTGTTTTTGTAAAGAAACTAGACCTCGAGTTTTAGTTTCTTCTCTAATATTAGCAATAAAGCTAGTAGCTTCATAGCGATTAGAAATTCTTTTATAAATTTCTTGCGCAAGAGTTGTTTTGCCTATTCCACCCATCCCACAAATCCCAACAAAACGAACATCATCCAACCTTTCAGACAAGTATGAATCCAACATTTCCTCCACACAAGAGTCCATTCCAACAAGATCCTCATATACACTTGAGAATTTACAATTCAACTCACTAAATATCCTTTTAATGATTTCTTCGATAACTATAGATTCAGGTCTGCAAAGAAAATAGCCACACACACCAAAAAAAAAAAAAACAATGAGGCAAAGCTAGCCATATTGATAGGGGAAAAAAAGCATTCAGCTTAAGCTTAATCTAGAGCTTTGTTTAGTAAGAAAACGTGAATTTTTAAAGTGTAAGATATAGCGCTGTAATTGAGGTTTGATTTTTTTTTTTTTTTTGGTGACATTATATGTTCTATAATTGAGAGCCATGTGTTTCTTTATGACTATAAGAGTTTTATGAGTTGAGAGTGCCTGATTATATTAATTCCTCTATTGAACCTTTCTTGGATTGCTGTTTTCCCAATTTTATTTCATAAAAATAAACTGCATAATTCTACTTTTTGCCAAGCCATTTTCCCTAAACATTTTTACCTGCTTATCAAGGAAATTCCGCAGGAAATGCAAACTATAAAAAAGAGGCAAGCATTCAAATGAAGACATTATGGGTAGATTGTAAAATCCAAAGCTATGTAAAATCCTCAAGTCACTTGTATAATGTGGATTACCAAGTTTTTAGTTTAGACCTAGCCAATAGGTTGTGTTGGGTCGGATTCAGGTCAGTCAATCAGGTTAAGGTTAAAAATGTGTCATCTTAAACAAGTTATAAATTGGTTCGATGGGATTACAGGTCAACCTATATTTTTTTCACATGCCAAAAATAACTAAATGAACAAAAAAATGACTAAATGTCAAAAATAACAAAATAGTCAAAAACAAAAGTTAAATAATGCATAGATTCTTAAGTTTACACAATTCAAAGTTACCGATGATATCATCACTATAAAAGTTAGGTTCTTAGCTATTAAGTGCCCAAACCAACATAGTTTTGTTTTGGTTTCAAAAAAAAAAAAAATTTATTTCATTAAAAGAAATCCTTAAAATTAAAAAATATATTTTAAGATTAAAAAAAAAAAAAGAAATAGAACAATAAGTGTCCACAACTCTAGTGGCATTCTTGGGTGATAGTGGTGCATTTATTTGACTCTTGTTCGCTCAACTTTGTTCCACTTGAAAGCAGTGAAAGAGATAGAGGTTCACTTGTCACAGATGAGACTCACAATGGCAAGGATGCCATGAGATTTATTGTAGAAACTTGAGGTTTAGACCGATGCGTTGATCACTTTATCACGGATGTAGAGATGTTATTTCAACTTGAGCTACTGGATACTGTCAAAATTTATATTATAAGCTCAATTTCTCTAAATCTTGTTGTCCCGTGGTCAAACAAGAAAATAAAAAAGTTTTAGTGATTGGTATTTGATTCAACATAATCATTACCTTTGGATGGTTGAGTCACGTTACCTTTACATAATTTTGTATTTGGAGTGATTTGCTAGTTTATATAGTTTAATTTTTATTTTTATTTTAAAATTTAAAAGGGTTGGTCACAAGTTAGACGGATTGACCAGTACACTACCTAGGAGAAAAAAAAAAGCTAGATCCGGTCTAGGCCAACCTGTTTTTGCTTGTGGTAAAAAATTCTCTAATTCAAATCAGGTATTTTCCTTCAATTTTGGGTCAAATTAATGACTCGGGCTCACTTTTGCCAAGTCTATCTCTGTTTGCTCATATTGAATCATTTAGGGACTACCATGCCAAACCATGAAAAGGTTCTTCAACCAAAGTCCTATTTGAGATTATAAATTCCAAAGTTTGTAATATATACGGGACAAAGAAAGTCATTGTTAGATAGATATATATATATATATTATGGGAAGGTTGGTTTCTCTCTCGTTTGGAAAGATAGGCTCCCAAAAACCCTTCTGGACAAACGAGAGTAGAATTGAAGTACCTTTCTAGAAAGGCAAGATTTTTGTCCCCTACTTTACCAAGTGTATTGTTAGGGCTTGTGGGGTTTTTTTCAGGGGTGGGGAAACAGTGTGAGCGATCAATTGTTGGTGGTGGCATATATCAAGAATGGACGAAATTACTCAAGGTTGGAATAGTCTCTCGCTAATGGATAGAGAAGAAGATAATATGCCACTTACTAAGAAGGTCCCAAAAGAAGAGTTCTCTCTGGTAGCTAGATTTCTAACTAGCAGAGCTTTGAACATCAATGCGGTAGCAAGAACCTTCTCTCCTCTGTGGAGAACGCAAAACGGATTTCAGATACGGAATTTAGGTGATCACAAACTCTTGTTTATTTTTGATAATAAACCGGATGTGGAGAGAGTACTGTAGAACGAACCATGGAGTTTTGACAAACACCTAGTAGTGTTTCAACGTTACAACAAGAATACAGTCAGTGAGGATTATGCTCTGAATGAAGCAACTTTTTGGGTACAAGTGCACAACATCCCGTTGGGATACATGGACAGAGACACAGCAGAAGAAATTTGCTCAAAAATTGGTAAGGTGGTGAAATCGACGGGTGACAAAGACTTTGGGGGTGAGGGTTTCATTCGGGTTAGAGTGATCGTGGACGTGACTCAACCCCTGTGCTGTGGAAGAGTTGTAACTCTTGAAAACAGGAAAAAAATCTGGATTTCCTTTAGGTATGAAAGACTGCCAAACTTGTGCTATTGGTGTGGTCGGCTGGATCATGACGATAAAGATTGTGAGGTTTGGGTGCAAAGCGAAGGAAGCTTGGATGCAAGTAAAAAGAACTACGATTCTAGTATTCGTGCGAAGCCGGTTTACCAGTCCAGTAAGAATGTAGTACATGTCCCGGGTTTTTTTGAGGGGAGGAAAAAGGAACAAGGCAAAGCATCATCCATGAGCAGTAGCAGGCCACCAGCGCCGAGGGAGATTCCGTCACCACGTTCACCAGCCACGGAATCCCCTGAAACTGGTAGCGAAAAACAGGGGACACCATTTAATGCAGACGTTACTACTCCCTTAATTCGACGTGATTGCAATCCCGTGAATGACTCAGTGCAATTAAGCGAGGATAACGGCAAAGAGGATTTTGTGGATTTAAATCCGGGTATTAATACAGAGGAGAGCTCAGACGTACTCGCAACGCACAAAAGCAATAACTCCCATGCTACGTCCTCCAATCCTTCCCCTAATGGGCCGAACCTGATCCCATCAGTCTACACTTGCAAGCCCACTAAATGGACTAGGATTAATAGGCCCATCACCCCCCAGGATACAATTTCGCTGGATGACTTACTTGGTAAACGCAGCAACTCTTTCACAACTCATGATCAACCAGTACAGAAACGCAGGGCTCAGGATGCAAGCTTTGATTCCGATAACGATTATCCAACGGCGGGGGCTGATATCCAGCCCCGCCGAGAGCCATGAGTCTGGTATGTTGGAACGTGCGGGGGCTTGGGAACCAACGCACCGTTCAAGAGCTTGCAAAATTTGTGCGAGCGCAAGACCCCTCTGTCCTGTTCCTGGCCGAGACGTGGGCAGATGAAGCTAGGCTGAGGAAACTTTGTGACGAATTACAATTTGATGAGGTGTGGGTGGTAGGCCACATCACAAGAGCAGGTGGTTTAGCTCTCCTCTGGAAAAATTCAGTAGATATCGATGTCGATTCGGCGTCTCTCAATCATATTGACGCCATCATAAACAAGAACAAGGAGGATGCTTGGAGGTTCACGGGGGTATATGGAATTCCAGAAACTAGTAGGAAATCAGAAACATGGGACTTGCTACGTGGTTTGAATCAAAAATTTAGCCTTCCTTGGATTTGCGCCGGTGACTTCAATGAAATTCTAAGGGGGCATGAGAAACTTGGAGGTCCGCCAAGAAGAGAAGCTGAGATGCAAGCTTTTCGTGACATAGTGGATGAATGTGATCTGGTTGACTTGGGGTATTGTGGTCACAAATTCACTTGGAGAGGCAAACGATCAGGAGGTATGGTGCTAGAACGGTTAGACCGGGCTTTCGCTAATACGGCATGGTTGGAACTAAACCCAGCAACTCGAGTGCAACATGTTAGAGCCCATTCTTCAGATCATAACCCGATTATTATTAAACCGGAAGGTATCACAGCTGGTCGAAACAAACCTTTCCGGTTCGAGCAAATGTGGCTAAGGGAGGCAGATTGTGGGGAGACGGTAAAAGCTACTTGGGGTGAGTCTTCAGTTGACAGCACAATGCCTATGGTGTCTCAAAAAATTAAGAACTGTGGGTTACGGCTTTCGGAATGGAGTAGACAATCATTTGGCAGCATTAGGCGGCAATTGGAGGAGAAAACTAGGGACTTGATTAAGGCAGAATGGGCAGCAGCTACTGGGGTTGATTCAGACAGTGTGAGGGCCATACAGCTAGAGGTGAATGAGCTATTAGAAAGAGAAAACTTGATGTGGCAGCAGAGGGCTCGTTCCTTATTTCTCAAATCTTCGGATAGGAACACCCGGTACTTTCACAACAGGGCTTCGCATAGATACAGACGGAATAGTATCAAGGGACTGAAGAATAGTGCTAATGAATGGTGCACCTCAGACAGTCAAGTTGCAGAGATTGTCATAAGGTTTTATGAATCCTTGTTCTCTTCATCAAACCCCACTGACATGCACAAGGTTATGGAAGTTGTAGAACCGAAAGTGACAGCGGACATGAACCAGGAGCTTACTAAAATTTTCACGAGGGAGGAAGTTGATCTTGCTTTAAAAAACATGGAACCTTTAACGGCCCCGGGCCCGGATGGTATGCCTCCCATTTTCTTCCAATCTTTTTGGTCTGTGGTGGGTGATGATGTTACTTTTGCTGTGCTTGATTGTCTCAATAACTGTCGTATCCCTCCTGATCTTAATCATACTTTTGTGACCCTTATCCCTAAAGTGAAGAGTCCTAAGCTTATTCTGAATTTAGACCAATTAGCTTATGTAATGTCATTTACAAATTGTTGTCTAAAGTGCTAGCCAACCGATTGAAAAAAGTGTTACCTTACCTTGTTTCTGAAAATCAAAGTGCCTTCCAGGCAGGGAAGGTAATCACTGATAATATATTGATGGCCTTTGAAACTCTCCACTATATGAAAAATCATCAATCGGGTAAAACAGGTTTTATGGCCTTTAAACTCGACATGAGTAAAGCTTATGATCGAGTGGAATGGAGCTTTATGAATGAGCTTTTGAGAAAGTTGGGTTTCCATGAGAAATGGGTGGCTTTGATGATGGAGTGCATTACCACTGTCTCTTACTCCATTTTGATTAATGGGGAACCTTCAGGTACAATCAACCCGAGCAGAGGTATTAGACAGGGTGATCCCCTCTCACCTTATCTCTTTATCCTTTGTACTGAAGGTGTTCATGGATTATTGAATCAAGCTGTGGTTGCTGGTGATATCAGGGGCATCTCCATTTGTAGAAATGGGCCAAGACTAACGCATTTATTTTTTGCAGATGACAGTCTACTCTTTTGCAGGGCCTCTATTCAAGAATGTCAGCATATTCAAGACATCCTCTTGACTTATGAAAAGGCATCTGGGCAGCAACTGAATAGAGACAAAACTACTCTATTTTTTGGTAAAAATGTGCACCAAAGTTTACAAGAGGCTATTATCTCACTGCTAGGTGTTCCGGAGATCAAGCAATATGAGAAGTACTTGGGTCTCCCCTCCTTTGTGGGTCGTAGAAAGAAGGCTAGCTTCCAATACATAAAGGAGCGAGTGTGGGCAAAAATGAAAGGGTGGAAGGAGAAACTATTATCCCAAGCCGGAAGGGAGATTCTTTTGAAAGCTGTGATCCAAGCAATCCCAACTTTCTCTATGAGCTGCTTTAAACTTCCCAACATTTTATGCAATGAGATTGAAATTATGATCCGTAAATTTTGGTGGGGTCAAAGGGGTGAAAGGAGGAAGGTGCATTGGGTTAAATGGAGTAAGCTGTGTAGGGCAAAAACTGAAGGTGGTATGGGTTTTAGGGATCTACAAAAATTCAACGATGCGCTACTGGCCAAACAAGTCTGGAGATTGGCCACTGAGGAAGACTCCCTATTTTTCAGATTTTTTAAGGCAAAATTTTTCCCCCATGGTTCAATCTTTGATGCCAAGGAGAAAAATGGATCCTATGCGTGGAGAAGCCTTTTAAAAGGGCGCGAAGTCATTTTGCGTGGAATGAGATGGAGAATTGGTGATGGCTCTTTAGTCCGCATCTACCAAGACAGTTGGCTGCCAACAGTTGAGAATGGTAGAGTAAGCTCTCCCATCTTAGACAATAATCCAGCTGAATTGGTGGCATCGCTGATTGACCAAGACCGGTGCTGTTGGAAAGACACTGAAGTTTGGCAAGTGGAGGTGCCAAACAGGATACGACTTCTCTTATGGCGTGCTGGAAATGATTCGCTCCCTTCAAGAGTGAATCTTTTTCGCCGTAAGCTTCTAACAGAGAACTTGTGCCTTCAGTGCAATGCCGGACCTGAAGATACTCTTCATGCCCTTTGGACTTGCCCTCAGTTAGATTCGGTTTGGCGGGTCAACTTCGAGGATTTAAGAGAAGCCTCTATCTCAGCTTCAAACTTTCTGGAGGTTATTAAAGTCGCTCAACAGGACTGGTCTCGCTTTCCTCTGTTTGCCTGGACGTCATCCTTAATTTGGATGCGCAGAAACAAGATACGCATGCAGGAAGCAACGGCGCCATTAGACCAAATTAGCTCCTTGGCACAAAAAGCTCTCCAGGAGTATAACCAACTCCGGCCCACGCATGAAGCGATCCCCAGAACAGCCAGATCGGTAAGGTGGCGCCCTCCTCCAACGGGACTGCTAAAGATCAACTTCGACGGTGCACTTTCTGTTGAAGAAAATATTGCTGGTTTACGTGTAATAATCTGTAATGAAAATGGATTAGCTATGGCTGCTTTGTCACAACAGATTCCGCTGCCTATTTCGGTAGAGATGGTGGAAGTGCTAGCAGCGCGTCGAGCCCTATGGTTTGCAAGAGAGTTGGATTTCCACAGAGTGGTTGTTGAAGGTGACTCAGAAACCATTATTAACTCCATCAATGGCAATAATATGGATCACTCCGAGTTTGGGCATATTCTTCATGACATAAAATTCCTTAGCTCTTTTTTTAGTTGTATTTCTTTTCAGCATGTTAAAAGACAAAGTAATGGTCTAGCCCACAAGTTGGCTAGAAGAGCATTGTCTAATACTTTAGATGTTTGGATGGAGTCTGTTCCTCCAGACACGGCTGATGTCTACAATATTGATCTTTAGTTCTTTCCTTAATAATATTCCCCACTTAGGGGTTTCTCAAAAAAAAAAAAGATATATTATGGGGGCAATGTTAGAGCCATTAAGGCCTTTAACTTCTTGTAACGCCCAAGTTCCTGTAAACATTTTCTTGCTTGATAGAAATCTAGTCCTACTTGGATTAGAATATGGTAACGAAAAATAAATTTTAGAAAATATAAAAAGTTGACAATAAATAGCATTATTCCAAAGAAATTCTTAGGCAAAAATGCAAATTACCTCCGTTAAATTTGGTCAATTGTCATTTTAGTCCTATAAATCTTATTTTTGTCATTTTGGTCCTATAAATTCACAATTTTTTTTGTCACTATTAGTCTTTCCTCCACTTCATTATAAAAAATTTGCAATTAAAAAGGACTAATGGAGACAACAAATGTGAACTTACATGACTAAAATGACAAATATATATGTATATATATATATATATATATATATATATATATATATTTCTAGAACCAAAATGACAATTGGCAAAATTTAGCAGGTGTAATTCGCATTAAAAAAATAGAAATTTTAATAATTTTTTAGTTTGATTATTTTATTTTATTTTAGTTAACCGGAGTTATGGTCCTTATGGACAGACTAACGGTGACAAAAAATATAAACTTACAGGATCAAACTGACAAAAATGAAAGTTAAAGAACCAAAAGACAATTGAGTAAACTTAACAGATGTAATTTGTATTTTTGCCAAATTCTTACCTATTCTTTAAATCCCATCCAGCGAGATCAGCAACTTTTGTCAAAGCAGCTTTCCACGTTTGAACACTTCCTACGTTATTCTTGAGACGCTCTTCATGCTCTGCAAAGGCTTCTGCAAAAGTCCCCCTTTGATTCCGCACATGACTTGGATCCACATAATGGAAGACAGGTAGAACTACCAATTGTGTTTTTTCCATGCACTCAACAATCTTTGTTAGTTCAGTCAAACACCAACTTGAAGAAGCATAGTCTCTTGAGAGAACAACGACAGCAAATCTTGATTCTTCTATTGCTTTCAAGAGCTCTGGGGTAATAAACGTTCCTCGCTTGAGTTTTTCATCGTCCCTAAAAGTGGATATGCCTTTTCGTTTCAAAGCACTATATAGATGGTCAGTAAATTTTGTGCGGGTGTCCTCACCTCTAAAACTAAGAAAGACATCGTATTTGCATCCACGGGAAGAAGAAGAAGATGATGGAATAAAAGCCATGAAGGAATGGATGTGCAATGAGCTGAGTTTAGTTTAGCTTACAAATTTAGGAAATTGCAGGTGCGACTGAAAAGCTCAAAAAGCCTCTTTAAATAACGCTGGGCAATGTTGTAAAGTGCAGGTGAGAGTGGGAGACAAAGGGACCGGCAGTCATGGGTCAAACAATTCATTTTCTATTGGAGTCGGTGCGCAATAGGCCCTCTTCGTCTATGTATCAACTGCTACTTCTTTTTCTTTTTCTTTTATGATAGCAACTGCTACTTCGATTGGCTGTTAAAGTAATTGAGCAATTGCTTGGATATGAACATACTTTCATATAAACAAGGTTTGATATGTCACGTCAAAAGTAATTGAGCAATTGCTTGGAAGGTAATAGTTATGGTATTCATTTTTGTTTTAAATGCTGACTTTCCTTTCAGCCAGGTTTGATAATTTAGCACGTGGTATTTTCCTTTTTGGAATAAAGTATGTTATTGCTTGGAAATTCCAATAGGTTAGGTAAAAAGCTGATCTCTTTCCCAAAAGCTAAGTTTTACTTTATTTTGTGTTTCCTTTAGCAGTCGGTCAAAATAGACTAGCCTTTGTTTGACGTCCACCACACTCTCAAAAGAAGAGAAGAAAAATAAAAAATTATCCGAAGGTGCAAAAGTGGGGAACAAAACGACAAGTGAAACCATCACGTATGTACAAAGAAATTATGGTGTTAAGGGCCTCTTTGGGTAAGAGAAAAATTAAAAGCGGTGTTTTTAAACCATTCTCATCAGTTGTTTTATAAAAAATGTCATTTTAATGTATTAAAAATTTATTTTATTATTTTGTCACATTATTTTACAACATCTAATTTATCAGATGTTCTATTCTTCAATCTCATACATTAAAATAATATATAAATCACATTAAGATATCATTAAAAAAAAAACTTTAAACGGTAATATACTGCACAGCCCCCAACACCACTGCCCATAGCACACCACCACCACCACTGCCCATAGTAGCCCACCGCCGACAACCATAATCAAAACGCAAAATCAACAAACCAACCCACTACCACCGACTACCATAGCTAAAATCCAAAATCAACTAAAACCTAAAATCAGCCCACACCCACCGCCATAACCCACCAAAATCAGCCATCAAAACCCATGAAAATCAGCCCACCCACAGCCATAACCCACCAATATCAACCCATTAAAACCCATGAAACTCAACCCACATCCACCAAAAAAAAAAAAAAAATCCCAGGCGATCTGATCTGAGAGTGTGAGATGGACGGTGCTGCGTGGTGGACACCGATCTGCCCATCCAAACCCACCCACCACCGATCTGTCCATTCAAAGCCACCCATTGCCCAACCCACCCATCAAACCACAGCCAAAAAAAAAAAACCACAGCTAGAGAGAGATCGGCGTGGAATTGATGCGTCGGCGTTGGCGTCGGCATCGATGTTGGTGACGGCACAGAAGGGAACGAAAATATGAGAGAACCGATCGGTGTTTGAGAAAAAAATGAGGAAGAAACTGACAAAGGAATGAGAGAGAAAAAAAAAATTCATTAAAATTATTGCACATTTCTCCGTACGCTCTCATATTTGAGAGCGTACTATTCATGTATGTCAAATTTTTTGAGATTTAGAACACCTCATGAGAGATGTTTTTTGGTGTTTAGTGTGCAAAATGCCAAATATTTGGCGTTTGGCACACCTGATGAGAGTGCTCTTAGTATTCTACTTTAGTTTTTTTTTGAGATGCATCACAAAAAACTGGTTTGGTTTTGTTTTATTACTCAATATTTTTTTTTTAATTTAAAAAAAAAAAGTGGATTTGAATATAAAAAATAAATATAATTTTTTAGTGGTTTTTTCTAATAATATTTTTATGAATATAAATACAGTGATATATTCGTAAATATTGTGAAAACATAATAAGACCCACCACTAGAACGTCACCTCAAGTTTGACGCTGGACTTGTTTTTTTTTTTTTTTTTTGAAATTGAAACTGAATTTTCATTAAACTGAAATTGGAGAACAACAGAGTACAGCAAGTAGGAAAGAAAGAGCTAAAAACAATAAACAAAGTTAACACTTAGCTCTATCTAACAGTAAAACATGCTGAATGACAGGCGGCTCAATTCCTTTCCACTGCTGAGAAGAGCCTGAAGATTTAGCTAACTGAGCCAGCTCATGCGTAGCTCTGTTGTAGTCCCTTTTCAAATGTTGCATTTTTCAGCTTTGAAAAAACCGCAGCAGCTCCAAAGAACCTTGGATGACCATCCCAAATTCACCATTGCAACTACTCTCGTTAATAGCGTCAACCACTTCACAAGAGTCAGATTCCACAATAATTCTTTGAAGCTCCATCTCCCTAGCCAACCGAATCCCTTCTTCTACTGCAAAAGCTTCTGTAACAGCCGCCCCATAGTTTCCATTCAGCACCTTACTAACCACAGCAACAGCCATCCCCCTACAATCTCGAATGACTACACCCACAGAGGACCTACATCCAATCCCAGCCGTAGCACCATCAACATTTATCTTATATACATTCGGAGGAGGTGCTGCCCAACCAACATCTAGGGCTTGTTGCTGTTGAGCCTGACAATACAAAACTGCATTTAATCCTCCTATGTACGCCTCGCCAGGTTCCAAATTTGAGAGTGGGAATTGCTTTTAACCCATGATCCACTTGATTTCTGTTAAACCAAATAGCCCACGCAATAACAAAGAGAGTCTCAAGATCATTTGGAGAGCCAACATCTAATATTTCCACTGCTAAATCCACAAAGCATTTGTTCATAGCCAGCAAGTTTATTGGACAATCCTGCCAATTCCACCACACCTCACAAAGCTTATTACAATAAATTAAGGCATGGCTAGAGCTTTCAACATCCTTTTCGCAGAGAGGACATTCAGCCCTCACATTTAGACCTCTCTTAGCCAAATTTAGCTTAGTGGGTAGCCCATCCATACAAGCCTTCCAAGCAAAAATTCTAACTTTGGCAGGGAGCTTGAGTTGCCAAACCTTCTTCCATAAGCGAGTCCTAGAGTCACCGCTTGAGCATTCACCCTCCTCTAAATTTTCCACAATAGGAAGCGCAACATAATATGCACTCCTAACAATGAAAACTCCCCGTTTGTTTCCTAACCAAATTATGCTATCTTCAGGTAAATTATAGCTGAGGGGAATGTTAAGGATGGTTTCAGCCTCAAAAGGAAGAAAAAACCTCTTAACCATCTCCACTTTCTAGTGCCTTATTTCTTCATCGATTAGCGATGACACCATTGGAAAATCTCCAATATCTTGTAGAGGGGAGCATACTTTGTAAGTAGTGGGATTAGGCAGCCACTTGTCTTCCCAAATATGTATCATCTTCCCATTGCCAACTCTCCACCTTACCCCCTTCCGAATAACCTCCAAACTATTATAAATGCTTCTCCACGCTTAAGAGGGGCTGCTTCCAAGCATTGCACCCAAAATATCACCAAAAGGGAAGTACTTGGCTTTGTAGATTCTTGCAAGATTCTTGCAATCAATGAGTTCAGGTTCGTCATAATACGCCATGCCTGCTTTGCAAGCATTGCTAAGTTGAAGGCTTGTAGATTGCGAAAACCCATCCCACCATCCGATTTTGATTTGCACATTTTCCTCTAGCTGACCCAAGCCATCTTTGCCTCTTGATCTCTCTGACCCCACCAAAAATTCCTCTCCATTTTTTCTAAGTCTTCACAGAGTCCTTTCGGAAGTTGGAAGCAACTCATAGTATAAGTAGGGAATGCTTGCGTGACTGCTTTAATCAAAATTTCCTTTCCCCCTATAGAGAGCATTTTTTCTTTCCACCCAGAGAGTTTTTTTCCAACCTTCTCCTTAATTTCTGCAAAAACCTGGTTCTTTGACTTTCCTATGACTGATGGGAGCCCAAGATATTTTCCTTGCCTTAGTTCTTGCATTGGTCCTAAAATTTCCAGGACCTTTCCCTTTGTTTCAACTGGGGTATTCTGGCTAAAGGTCATTGAAGACTTATCCATATTGATCTTTTGCCCCGACGCAACCTCAAACTGCTCCAGAATTTCAACAAACTTGCTGACCTCCTCTTTTTTAGCCTTACAGAACAAAAGGCTGTCATCCGCAAAGCACAAATGCGTGACTCTAGGGCAGCCCCTACAAATGGACACTCCATTAAGAAGATTCCTACTACTTGCATCAGAAATGAGGGCAGAAAAAGCTTCCATATAGAGAAGGAATAGATAAGATGATAATGGATCACCTTGTCGAAGTCCTCTAGTTGGAGAAATTCGACCATAAGCTTCCCCATTAATCAACACTAAGTACGTGACCATTGTTATACATTTCATCACCTGTCCAATCCATTTCTCATGGAAAACCAACCTCCTCATCACCCCCTCAATGAAATTCCACTCTACTTTGTCATAAGCATTACTCATATCAAGCTTGACTACCATGTAGCTATCCTTCCCACTCTTTTTGTGATCCAGATAGTGCATTAAGATAAAGGCAATAAGCTCATTATTTGTGATTAACCTCTCAGGTAGAAAGGCCCTTTGATTTTCAGAAATTATGTGAGGCAGCATAGTCTTAAGGTGGTTTGCAAGCACTTTGGAGATCAATTTATATGCTACATTACTGAGACTGATTGGGCGAAAATCCTTCATCCTGTTGGGCATTTTAACTTTTGGCACCAATGTTATATAAGTACTATTAATATCAGATAAAGAAGCATTTGAATTTAGAACATTTAACACCATATTAGTAACATCATAACCTACAATGTCCCAAGATTTTTGGTAAAAGATAGCAGACATACCATCTGGCTCAGGTGCTTTAGTTGGATGCATTTGCCAAAGAGTTGTTCTGACTTCTTCTGCAGTAAAATCCTTGGTAAGATCACCATTCATCTCCTTGGAAACCTTGGCTTGAGTTAAATTTGTTACCTCTTCCAAGCGGGACGGGTATGTGGAGGTATAAATATCTTCAAAATAACCAATTACAGTCCTGACTATACCCTCCTTGCTATGACACCAAACACCTTCATCATTCCACAGCCCAACAATAGCATTCTTCCTTCCTCTCTCAGAGGCACGATGATGAAAATATTTTCTATTACGATCGCCCTCACCCAGCCATTACACTCTTGATCTCTTGTACCACCAGACCTCCTCATCATCTAACAAGAGATTAATCTCCTTTCTTAGCTTATTAATTTCAGCCCCATTTTGAAGTGTTATGTCATCTTGTAATAGCTCACCAAGCCTTTCTTTCTTCTCCTAAATCTTCTTCGGAATCTGCCTGAAAATAGATTTTCCCCACTTATCAAGTCTGTTCGCACATACTTTAAGCCCAGCACTAAACCTAATCGGATCATGGAGATTACCATTAGCATTCCACACTTCCTCAATCAGCTCCTTGCAGTCAGCCCGTCTTGTCCATATTGCTTCAAAGAAAAATCTACATTTCCCACGCTTTTGAAAGGAGTTAGAATCAGCAAGTAGGGGGCAGTGATCAAACGTGGTTTCTTCTAAATGCTGGACTCTTATATTTGAAAAATGCTCTATCCACCTTGGAGTAGCCAGAGACTTGTCCAGCCTCAAATAGACTCTATCATTTCCTTCCTGTTGATTGCACCAAGTAAACTCAAAACCCGAGTACCCCAAATCTTTAAACCCACACTTATGAATAATATTTCGGAACGCATTCGTCTGATGTTGGGTTCTCTGAGCTCCCCCAAGTTTTTCATCAACTGAAGTAATTTCATTAAAATCGCCAAAACATAACCAAGGCAAATTAAATTGAAAATTAAGAGTATTAAGGTACCTCCATGATTCTTTCCTTCGATGTGTCTCCGAATGCCCATAAAAGCCCGTCAGCCTCCATTTGGATCCAGACGCTTCTTTGGTTACCACTGCATCAATGTGGTGCCTTAAATAATTCTTAATCTCTAAATTAACTTCCTTTCTCCAAAACAATGCTAAACCTCCTCCTCTCCCTTATCTTGGGACATACAGACCATTAACAAAACCCAGCTTCAACTTAATCTTTTTCATTCCAACTATAGACATTTTCGTTTTCGACAAGAACACCACTTCGAGATCCCACCACCGCACAAGGGTGCGTAGCACTCCAACTGACCGGGGGTTCCTAAGCCCCCGGCAGTTTCAACCTAAGGCCATCATGGCTCTCGGTGGTGCTGCTTAGCAGCCACCACCATTCCTTGAATGTTTTCCTTTTGCTTTCTCTTCAGTTTTCTTTTTTCCTCTGCTTCTAAAATTTCTAACTCTCCGGCCTTCTTAAGCCCACTGCTTTTTTTCTGGCCCAACACAGCTTCCTCTTTGAATAATCCTTTCTCCCTTGCACGTCTCTTCCAAATATCTATTGTCTTGGGCTCCTTATTTTTATCCTTACAGCCCACATCTAAAAACCCATCCTTTTTAAACTCTGAAAAATCTATACTAGGCTTAATTGGGCCTGTAACCTCCATTTCCTCTAAAACGGGCCCATTTTGGAAGCCCACATCCGGTTGGTCATAGCCTGGTGCGTCACCTTCACTTCCTTAAATTTCAAAATCTAACATTTCCTTGTATCACTTGTAAGCTCAGACGTATCAGCAGTTAGAGGACTTACTGTCGAGTTGTCCCATCTACCTGAGTGACCAGCTGCCTGACTTCTTGACTGAGCATCACTACTTACATCACCCTGTCCGGGCTACTTCTCTGCACCCCTGGCACCGTCGTTCTGCCCACTTCCTCCGCCGCTACCAAACATGGCATTCTCCGCCATTGATGGTTGTTCTACCGTTCGTCCCAAAGTACTTGGCTGGTGTTGCATTTCTTTTCTTAATTTCATCCTCTCCGGCCCACCTCTAGAGCTGTCATTAGCTCTTATCCAGTCGTCGTACTGGTACTCTGTCACTTGCTCCAGTCCCAGCTCTTCGCAATGCCTATCATCATGTCCCAATATTCCACACTTGTAACATACAGTTGGTAGCCTTTCATATTTGAAGGTAACCCACACCTTCTCTCCTTCTCCATTCAGCAAATATCCACCTCTTTGTAATGGCTTGTTTAAAGGTATTTCCACTTTGACCCTCATATACTTCACCTGATCTAACTGCCAAGATCTCTTATTAACTTCAAGAAGCTTGCCTATCTTATCCCCAACAGCTTTCCCCATTTCCTCTATCATAAGCTCAAACGGGATGCCCCAAATTTGAACCCAAAACGGTGAGTGAGAGAAGCTAATGTTTGCAGCTGTTAATCCTTTTCTCCACCAGCATAACAATAGAAGATTGTTATCAAAGTTCCACGGTCCATTCTTCTCCACCCATTCCATTTGGTATTTAGAGTTGAACTTAAAATGGAGGATATCATTGCCAACTTCTACTATCCTAAGATCTGATCCCATCTTCCATCCCTGACCGTAAAGTACTCTTTAAGGCCCTCTGATTTTGTTGCGGATTAGACAGCAATTTCCCGAACAAGCTAAGTTGACACTCTTCCAGCCACTCAGCTCTCCTAGGAGTTGATAGCTGAATACCTTCTTCCTTCTCTTTGGTAAGCTTTAAGCTTTACAACCCATCCAAAATAGCTTGTTCCATTAACAAAGGTTACACCTTGAACATACACTGACAGAATAAATGAACACTTCGAAAGGAAAGAAAGCTCACAGTTGCACAGAACTATGGGAGAAAACACTCCTACTTGAGAGAGACCACAACTCCCTTACACGAGAGAGAGAGAGAGAGAGAGAACCTCCTACAGGGGAGAGAGAAAAATTATCTTGACGCTGGACTTGTTGTAACCAAAGTAATGTTTGTGGAATATGACTATGGAGTATGTTTATTTAGCATGATTGTTACACAGCTGTTGAACTGTATTAGCTTTTTTTTTTTTTTTTTTTTTTTTTAGCAAACTTGTATTAGCTTTATCCATTGAACATTTACTTGATATAATACACTATTTTTTTGATGTGAAGATTGAACTGATATCATTCAAATATTAAAATTGAAGTATGACAGAGAAAGACAAATTTAAACAAGCTTAAAAATAGCTACAGTCCGCTTAAACAATGTTTCGCACAAAGGGTGGAGTGGTATGCTATGGTGGGAGAGTAAAATATATGTGAGAGGATCTGGTGGGTTTGACGAGGAGTTGTTACCGTTGAGTGATGTGACGATGTGTACGTTGAGAAAAGTTTTTTTTTTTATAAATTTTTTTTAAATAGATATGATTTATTTTATACTTAAATTATGTATTCAAAACAAGCTATCAAATCCCTCTAAATGTGAACATAAGTAATTTTTTTTCTATTTAAATTTAGGATTTAAATACAGAATATAAAAAATGAAAACTGATACACCCCCTTTTTGAAACCAAAAGAGCCCAAGTGTCTGTTCTAGGTGCTTCTCCTTACACCTCAAGACTCCAAAGGCCCAAAGATTGTTGTATCCACACACACACACACAAATGACACCGATCATTCTTTTATCAATTTTGAATAATGTTGGAATATTTTTATAAAAATAATTATAATTTATTTTAAATACTATTTAAATGCTTATATTTAAGTGAATTGATAAAATCAATTTTCTTTTTACCAAATTATTGTATTCATTTGTGAGTTATTTTGTATATAATGTTAGCATTTAAACTATAATTATCAATGAGAGAATACTATAGTGTTATGGTGCTTTAAAAGGATGAATCTTATTGTCAAAAATGTTACTGATTCAATGAAATTATATTGCCGTATACTATCCATTTGATACGACAGATACATGTCTTATTTGGTTGACTTCCTAAGAGACTAGACGCTAAGGCTTGTCATGCCCACTACCAATATAAATGACTGAAAAAGTTTTTTTTTTTTTTTTTTTTTTTTTTTATTTTGGTTAAGATGACTGAAAAAGTTAACCGATACCATATTAGTGTTGGTTTATAAATTATTTTTAAAAGCTTTTTATGGAAAAAGAAATAGAAGTAACTAAATATTTTTTTACATTTTTTTATACTTCTCATTAAAGTAGGGTATTAAAATTTTCTTAAAATAGTCAATTGACAAATGTCCTACAAATACTTGTTAATACTTACTAGAACTTTATTGGGTTATTTTCAAAAAAATTTTATATAACTTTTGTGAAAGATATAAAAAAACTGCAAAAAGAAATCAGTTGCTTTTTTCATTTTCTCATAAAAATTTATCAAAATATTTCTTAAATTAATGTCCCCTTAGAGCATCCAGTAACTTTTCTAAATACCGATACTAATGCACGCACTGTTGCACATGAAAACATACTTTGCACTGAAAGAATTTTGAACCGAAACCCGTATGAAATAAACATTACTCAATGATAAAGGGGTAGGAGGCCTGGGCTGTTGAAACTTTTTAGTAGCATTAATTGTTTGTTCTTGACTATAGTCACTAGTAAGTAAAGAAGGGTCATATTAACGAATGTTCTTAGGGCATTTGTTAACTAACCATAATACGAAAGTTTTGACAGCATTCATGAAACATATAAAAACTGTCAACAATATTTATTATTTTATCATTCTTCTAATAAAATGTATCTAAAATTAGTTCCTAAATCAATATTCTAAGGGCATTAGTTAATATTTCCCAACAAAGAAAATGATCACTAATTAGACTAGTTTGAAATGCGAGCCAAACTTTATTTAATAACATATTGGCAAAAACACTATTTTGGTCCTTACATTTTGGGATCACAGTCAATTTGGTCCCTCCATTTTAGTAGTAGTCAATTTGGTCCATGTTATTTTCAATTTGTAATCAATTTGGTCTCTATTGTTAACTTACTAAAAGGAAAATACCTACGTAATAAATAATTTGCACAGTTGACACAATTAAAGCCAACGTGGCATATAAAATAATAAATAATTTTAATTGAAATTTTTAAAAAATGCCATGTCAGCATTAGAATTTTAAAAAAAGAAAAAAAAAACTTAATTTTCTTTTCTTTTCTTTTCTTTTCTTTTCTTTTCTCTATCATACTTGTAGTTTCTTGACAAATAAACACAGAAACCTTTTTTTTTTTTTTTGATTTCCCTCACCAAAATCACACCGCAAAAAATTCTATCAAACCCAACAATGCTCATTCTTACATGATGATCCTTGAAAACTCACTTAGTGTATAAAACATTTGTGAATGTTTAGACCCCTAAACACAAATTTTCCATTACAAGCTTATATTCAAAAAATATATGTGCGGAATATGAAATATAAGCAATACCCAAATTAGCAAACTACTCTAAGCCATTAATTAATCACAACTAGCAGAAATCAAAAGCTAAGAGAAAGGAAAAGAGAGATGCAAACACAAGATAACATTGACACATGTTATGGAAGAGGAAACTAAAGAATTTAGTGAAAAACCTCTCCACCGCCCTCTAAGCGGTAAATGATCCACTAGAAAATCAGTTGGGATACATGAATAGCAATAAACCCTCCAAGGCTAATCTACCCAATGCACCTAAGCTCTCCAAGCTTCTTGCTCTAACAAGGTTACGCCAAACCGTGTCTTCTCTGACTCTCTAGATCCCGCAATTAGCCCATTGCATCAACCAATATGAATTGGTTCTCTCTTGAATTGCTTCCCAAACACCAAGAACCTTCTCATTACTCTGAATTTGGTGAGGTAATGATTTGGTTTATGATCCTCTCATGGGTATAACAATGGAGAGGGTGAGAGTAGAGGAATTTGGAGAATCAAGTATATAAGATTGTGTATGAATCAATCTTATTTTTTTCTAGGGTTTTTCTCTCAAAATTCTCTCTAGAAGCTCTCTATATTTCGTGAGTATAAGGGTATTTATAGTAGGGTATGAGATGGAATGTGAAAATTCACTTTTCAACAAAACAGGGTGCACTGGCGAGTCACTTGCGACTGGGATGAGTTGCGAGTTCCAGTTGCTAGTTACCAGACTAGGCCAGATTGTATTTTTTGTTCTGTAGTGATCCAGCTGGCCTGACTCTTCATCTTCCTGCATGCTTCACATGTGTGCTTCATTTTGGCGAGTCACCTCTCGCGAGTCAGTCGTGAGTCTAGTTGCGATCACCTTCTTGTTGCACACTCTTGATCAAATCTTTACGCTCTCTCACACACAACCCTTATTCCCACCTAAATATAGAGTTTCTAAATGCTGAATTACAAGCAAATTTGGCATGGAATAAAATTAACACATAGTTGAATAAATTCAACTTTACAATCTCTTTACACTCATATACACAAATTCACAAACACATTGAATATTTTCAGAATTTTCTTCCACACATAATTGTTCACCTATTCATAATCACAACAACACACATCCTTTTCAGATCCTTTGCTTTACTAGCAACCAAAAGTAATATCAACAAACTAAAACCATCACAGAGAAGTCTCAATTATTTTTTGAATACACTTTCATTTTCTTAGCAACCAAACTGAAAAGGAATATATAATAAATATCACAAAGACATGTCAACAAATACAAGAGTTTCAGTGCAATAAAACTTAAGCATAACAAAAATAAGAACAAAATGAAATGAAACTATAATATAAAGCCAGATGAAGTAGCAGATGAATTTTTGTTTTTCTCACTACATTTTCCTCTTTGATTTTCTCAAGAACCAACAGAAAACAAAAGGAAATATTACAAATTGGAACTTTACTACCCATTTCAACAACCCACCCTTGGCAATGTTCTCCATCGCGCAATCGTAAGCAGGAATCCCAACCCAAATCGACAGTTATCTCCCTCCTCCATCTGTCGATAAAACCATCAAAGGGTTTTTATACTGGTTTGCCCAAACATGCTCACTGATTCAAGGATTGAAGAAAGCCATTGCCATGTCGTTGCCATCCACCGAACATGGTTATGCCTTTTGTGAACCATTGCCATGTGGTCACCATCCATTATGGACTCTCTCCCCCTTTTCAAGTACAACCTAGATTTGGGTTTTATGTTGTTGACATAATAAATTGATTAGGCATAGATCCACTCCAAGGACCCTGAAAGAAAATCCTAGCCACCGACTGCATCCAATCTCCACCACACCTCTCTCATCCAATTTCCTGCCTAAGTTCGAGATCTACTTTATCTGGAATCTTCCGTGTGATTTTTTTTCCTATGTTTTTAGTTTTTACATGTTTGGTTGCCCATGGGCCATAAAAGATTTTTGGATTTTTTCAAAATTACATTAAAGCTCAAACAATTTTGTTAGTTAGCACATTTTCAAAACTATTTAGCAAAATAACATCTCGAGTACAAGGGACTTGATTTTGTTGTGCTAAATCGAGCATAATAAACTTGAGTTCCATGGAACTTGAGCTTCAAAGACTCAACTTCCAAGAAAACTAGAAACACAAAGAAGATGAACAAACCCGAAGATGTACAAGAAACCCAAACTAGAAAACTAGAAGATACGAAGAAGAAACCCAAATAGAAACAAAAAGAAACAACAAACCGGAGAGATCAAACCCAAACAAAAGTCACAAAGAAGGCGCTCACGAATCCAAATCTCCTTAACCCAAACCGTTCGGCTCAGACTTCAGGAAACAACTGCGAAGATTCCAAAGGCGGTGGGGCAAAGCTCAAAGTGAAGGTTTGCCGAATTCCTTCATTTTCTTATTTGGGTAAAGGGGTTTGATGATGATTTGTTGTTTTTCTTGTCTGAATCTTTGGTTTGATGATGTTTTTCTTTTTGGGTTTGTTGGAAATTGAGTTTATTACACTCGATTTAGAACCACAAAATTGAATCTCACACACTGGAGATGTTAGTTTGCTAAATAGTTTTGAAAATGTGCTAACTAATTAAATTGTTTGAGTTTTAATGTTATTTTGAAAAAAAATCCAAGATTTTTGGATGTTTTAATTTTTTAAAAAAAATATTTTTTTGCTGATTTGGATTTTTTTAATAATTAAAATGTTGATTTGTCATTTTTTAATATTATTTTATAAGTCATGTTAGCTTTAATTGTGCCAACAGCGCACATCATTTGCCACATAGGAGTTTTCTATAAGTGAGTTAACAGTAGAGACCAAATTGATTAACAGTAGAGACCAAATTGATTGCAAATTGAAAACAACAGGGACCAAATTAACTATTACTAAAATATAAGGACCAAATTGACTGTGACCCAAAAATGTACGGACCAAAATGATGTTTTCGCATAACATATTTTATTATTGTGGGTTTTTTTTTTTTTTTAATGGTGGCGTGACCATCATAAGGGCACCCCTCGCTAGAGAATATTGGATTGAGCCATATCTACTATGGTCAGGGTTGACCATAGATCTCACCCTAGCCCCACAAAAGAGCTAGTAAATTAGGGCTAATTGTAAGAGGCAATCCCACTTTCCACTAGGGTTCAAATATGGGACCTCAAAACAATAATCACACACCTTGACCACTAGGCCACCCCTCTCAGTGGTTTTATTAGTGTGGTTGCTTGGTAGTTGAGGAAGCTCTTTCATTTACTTTGTATTGCGTGTTAGTCAAATGCAGAGACAAAATGAGCAAAGGAGGTGGTGGGGTAGAGACTTTATCATCCTTTGTCTCTTTATTTTTTATCTATGATTTATTTATAGTCCTTATCATTCAGGGAAAAAAAAAAGGATATAGTCACTCACACCTGTTTCACTATGCTTTGTGTACTGCATTGTGAAACACATCCACATGAATTCCTCCGTTTTGACCTCTCCTCCATGAATTCTTGAGTTTCTTTGAGACCAAATGTGATAGATAGTAGGTCTCCAAACCACTTTGCATAAGGAACTTATGTGTGCCTATTAGGCCCAATGCCAACAAGAAGCATTTCCGAAATTACAAGCAATATAAGGAGTACAACATTTGAAGGTATATCAGGACAACATCTACTGATACTGACACACCTTTCTAATAGTATATTCTATGTGCAGCGTACCCTTTACAAGTTTTTTTTTTTTTTCTCTCACGCTCTCAGGAACCTAGGATCATGAAACCGAAGAAATGTTTGTGCCGTTTTGAGAGACTATTTGGTAGAATGTAATTGCGGCCTTTGTTAATTATGTATGCATGATGGTATAAGTAAACTGAATTTCAATTTATAGAGTTTGAAAGGTAATTTTCTCCACACAAAGACAAAATAAAAAAGAAAAAAAAAAAAGAAAAAGAAAGCATTTTCTGACATTTGAGCAATAGATTCATAAGTTCAACTATGAGGTGGACTTTCTTACATCCGAAATCATAAAAGCAAAGGCTTCATGAGGACGTCCTCTACAATATCACGTATATTAATTTACTGTGAGAAAAATGATCTGGGAGCTCAATTCAATAAGCATGAGCTGCGGCACCCATTGACTTTAGTGTTGAAACATTTCAGACTAAAAGGAAAACAAATGCAAGGGGTAAAAATTATATAGCTCATGATCATGTGAACATGTGCTCTTCAATAACTCCCTAAGATTTATTGGGACACTATTTCTAAATCAAAATTTAGGACTTAAAAAATTGATTGAGATTGCATCATGCCATGTCCAGGTCCTACATTTTCAGGATTTGCCTGGTTGCTTTGTCGATATTGGATGATAACCTAGGCTGGAAGAGATGTCATAGTATTCACAGTAAAATCAGTGGCAAAACCAATGAATTGCCAATACAAATTACATTTTGCTTATACCGACATTACAAGCCCTTAGCCTCTTATGCATCCAAACAGCTTCTTAAAACCAGTTTAAATCATCAACAGAAAGCACATTTTATCTATTTGCTTTGTTTTGCCTTTTCAGCCGGGGAAGAAATTAGTTTTGGAAATGTTAAGCGTTACTCCTATATATGCAAAAAAAATGGCAAGTGCAACATGCAGGTCTACCATCACCTTAATAGAGACTAGATTCAATTTTCAATATGAGAAGAAGATCAAATTATAGCACTCCTCTGGAGGGGCTGAGTCCACAGCAACCGTAGAACCTTTAAGTTCATGCATTTTAGACATAAGTCAATCTACTGAATCTGAAAACAGACCGGTATGCTATGAGGTTAAATGGAAGACCAATTTATCTGTGGACACCATACAGAATACAACAAATGATGAAGTTCCACAATTGTCATTTTTCCAAAAGACACTTCAAACACCCTGTTTACATTATAGAATCTCCTGATTATTTATTAAAACACCATATGTAATTATACAAATTCACTTGAATAAAACCAGAATATAAGAATTTTAAGACTCTAGTTTCACTTCCTGCATTTTCATACATTACAAATCCATTTCCAATGTTTGTTTTGTCACTGGATCCTGAAATGCAAGCAACTTTAAATTTCACCATTTTGATGTAAAAATAAAATGAGAATTCTGTTCAATGTAGAGAAATAAACAAGCAAGAAACTGAAACAAATTAACAAATTAGATTACAAGTAACCGCGCATCATTATAATATAGTGTAAGTACTTGTTTAAACCCAAAAAGAAATGTCAAAACACCAAAATCACTCAACTCTGTTAAACTTGGCCAAGGCCAAATTTCTGTTCAGTTAAGAGAATACTGTATACCTTGGGTATGTAAGCATTCGTATAGTAAATGCAACCATCATCAACAATCCAACAAATTTTAATTATTTTACAATCCTAAAGCATTAATCAGTGATGCATGCAGCCATTAAAGGATTTAGATTTGCTAGATCTTGCTAACTACAACAGCAAGAGGTGGTGAATGTGATGAAGAGATAATTTGATAGCTGTGGAAATCATTACCTGCGACACTTGTTTCGCAATAAAGAGGCCACGCAATGCCTTACTGTTTGCTAAAACTCTACATATTTCCATGCAGTTAGAAGAGTTAAGCCCACGCACCATCAAGGTTGGCAATTACTAGCAATTGAATCCTCAATACTCCAAATTGACACTCACGTATTTTCTGGTAGTCAAGCCTTATTTTGATTTTGTTAATATATTTCAAGTAATGAGTTTGTAGTATAATGATGATTCTATTTATTAAATGCCAGACTCCCTTCCTAGGTGAACTTGAAGCACACAGAATCAGAAAGCCCCTTCTTAAAATCACGATGAGAAATTGCATAAATAAGCACTAAAAACCAACCGCCCAACCCCCTTCTCATGGCCTGCACACCTACCCCCTCAGCCAAGACAAGGAGCACACCAGCTTAAACTACAAAAATTGTCTCAAACTTAAATACAACCCAAAGCCGAACATAAATATACAAAACCAACATGATAAATAGTAGTTTGCTTGCTGAATTAGAGCCACCGAAGGGGCGTGAAAGCCACGTGCTATTCTGGGGCTTCCTTTTCAAGTGACCCGGCTTGTGAATAAGCATTACAGCAATGTAGGTCTTCCAACATCCTGTCCCAAATATAGTTATATTCTCCTCCAAAGCTTTCTGTCATAGCTCCAACTGGTACCTTCAGAAAACATATATAAAAGACAACATAATCCACAATAAGCTCCTATTTTCTGGGTAACAAAAAAATGCATTTTATGTTAAGGAAAGAAATTGCCAGCAAAGCCAAACAGACTGGCCTGCTTGAACCGTGCTTATGTGCTGTGAAAACAAAAAAAATAAGAAAGCATAAACCCCAGCATTTTGTCACTCGTCCAATTTCTATGAACAATGTAGGATAAGAAAACAAAATATATGTGTTTCAAAGGAAGACCAGAAAGTGGAGAACTCAATAAATAAGTGTGGCATCACTATTTCAGCCCATAATAGACGCATTACAACTCCCGAAAAACATCAAAACGAATTAGAATTCAAAAGCTTTGTACGCTTTCTATGTTAATTTTCCTCTACTTTCCTTGCAGCCAGACAGAGAAATAGTCACATTCAAGAAACTAATACCAAAAAAAAAAAAAAAAAAAAAAGACAATATTTTTGGGTAACAAAAGGAAAACACACATGAGAAAATAAGTAGATAGATGAAAAAAAAATACTTTCTGGTAATCTTTCTGGGATCTTTTACAATCTTTTGAGTTGCTGAACCCGATTCCTCTCAATCATCATTAGCATCAACCTCAAATACCAAAAGACAGTTTAGTGGGTGGTGGTAGTGGCACCAACACCCATGCTACTGGCAGTAGGACAATGTCTCTGCCGTCCGGCATTACATGGCCTCTTTATCTGATATTGGTTTCTGAATGACGAATTAAATGATGAGAAGTTTCTAATTAATTCCGAATTGTCAAGAATAGTATCTGTATGCTGAGTACATTAGAAGTTTGTGCTGAGTACCTCAATGATTCTGATCAGCAATACCACAATCAAAGATATTCAATTGACAGAAGATAATCCATCGAAATTCAAAAACGAAAAAGAGAAATTTCCACAGCATTCTAATCAACCAAACTGGAAAAAATCAATAAAATTCATTATAGCCTCAGAGATCATCAACAATACAACTGAAACAATGATTGGCTCCATTTTCAGATTTCCAAATGTAGTGAAAGAAAAAAAGGGCCCAAACTTTCTTCTTTCCATTTGATTTTACAACATCATTTAAGTGGGATGCATCTATTGTATTCTCCTTTGGAATTGTAGTAAGGAAAATGCTAACGAATGCCCTTAGGGTACTAGTTAAGAATTCAGTTAAAAAAAGTTTTTATAAGAAAAAAAAAAAATAATTAATGTTTTGACAGCTTTTTTTATTTCCCATAAAAATGATGTTAAAATTTTCTTAAAATGAATTGTTAATGAGTACATTAAGGACACTCGTTAACATGACCTTTATAGTAAATACTCTAAGTGTATGTTTGGATCCAACTTAAATTTGGCTGCATTTTCTTCTCTGCATTTTCTCCTTTTTTTTTTTTTTTTTTTAGCCGCTTATGTTGACTTTTCTCCCATGAACAGTACACGGATGTACTGTTCATGGACCCACAAACTTCACTTTTCATCAATTTTTTCATTAAAAATGGGTCCCACAGTACTATTTATACATTTAAAAATTATTTTGCTACAGTGTTTTCAGTTTTCAGTTTCAGCAAAATAAGTTCTATCCAAACAGACCCTAAATAGAGAAACAAAAGTGCTGATTTTACCCTCCTAACATAATTGAACAAAAATGATGAGCACACAATCAGTTGCACATATCTAGCCTGCTACAACGTGACAATTTCCCCTCGCCAACAAAGTCCAATAACTTCATCGTATCCAGTTTGGGGCAACCATATCACAAATTATGAAAAAAAAAATAAAAAATGCAAGCATATGCCAACGAATTTAAGGAGAAAAAAAAAATTCAAAAAAAATAAAGAACTTAAAAAGAAAAAAAGAAATATACAGCTACAAACAAGATCAGAGAGAAAGAAAGAGGTGACTTGCACCAAGTAAAGAAAACAAGATTTACTCATCAAAGCTACTACTTTCGCTGGAATTCCTCTTCCACTTCCACCTCAGAGTTACAAGACTCCGAATTTGGAAAGAAAAAGATTTAAAAAAAAAAAAAAAAAACTTAAAGAGAAAAAAGAAATATACAACCATGAAAAATTTCCATGAGAGAGAGGGTAACTTACACAAAAATGACCAAAAAAAAAAAACAGGTTTATCAGCCTTGCAGATTCATCACAGCTACCACTTTCACTGGAATTTCCTATTCCACTTCCTCCTCCTCCACCTCAGAATCAGGGTTACCTTGACCTGGTGTACATAAATTCCCAAGCCAGTTTCCCAAACACAGCACAAGACTCTGAATTAGATTAGGGAGTTGTATCTACTTTGGGTGTGGTGCGTCTATGTCTATGTCATTAGAGGCCGTAGCTTCTCCGCTAGTTCCAGCCCCATCCCCATTATAAGGTGTGATGCTGCAGCTGCTAGGCCAAGCCTTAGTATGCTTGAGATCTTTGATGTCTTGTTCAAGTACCAAGTTGGCTCCGCATTTTGTAACCTCGAAGCCTGGACTTTTGGTTTCAAATTTAACCTCAATATGGATGAATCCATTAGCATCGAATTGATTCGATTCTTCTATCCAGTTCCCGAATAAGGATCTAGAGGTAAAACAACGCAGCGAAAGCTGATATGATTCAATCTTACCAAATTCTTCAGATATTGAAATGCCCGTTATGAAAATTCTACATCCGTTGGCGTATATGGAACAACTAAGCTCATGCGGAAGTTGGTCAAATGGATGATGCTGGCGGACTACAAAAATATAACACACAACGATTCCCACCAATTTGTTACATAATATATCTAAAGAAGGCACTTGCAGATTCACTGATGTCCCCACATTTTTGTGGCTAAGCCATTTCGGAATTTTGCTTCCAGGAATCACAATAAAGTAATCCGGAGTGTAAGGTTGAATTTATTCAACCATCTAATTGGCTTTATTCCGTGCCAAATTTGCTTGTAATTCAGCATTTAGTAACCCTGTATTTAGGTGGGTTTGTTGTAAGGGTAGTGAGTGAGATAGAGTGAAGATTGCTCAAGAGTGTGCAAGAAAACAGAGACTCGCGGCTGGGACTCGCGGGTGACTCGCGGCTGCAAGCCGCCAGAAGCAGCACACGTGCCAAGCATGCTGGAAGATGAACAGTCATGCTAGCTGGAGCATTACAGGACAAAACAGGACAACTGGCCATACGGTTAACTCGCGACTGGATCTCGCGACTTAGTCAAGCAGCGAGGTCAAGCCGCGAGCTACCCCAGTTTTGTAAAACCTGACGTTTCACATTCCCCTCCCACTCCAGTATAAATACCCCTTTTACCCACGATTGAAAGAGAGCTTCCAGAGAGAATTTTGAGAGAGAAACCCTAAAGAAAAACAAGATTGTTTCACCCACAATCTATACCTTAGAGTCTCTTCAAATTCCTCTACTCTCTTCCTCTCCATTGTCAAATCCTTGAGAGGCATTATACCAAACCTGGTTCTCACCATCATCATCACTGTGAGACAGTTGTTTGGATTTATGGGAAGCAGTTAGGAAGGAATCAATCTTCATTGGTTGATGCTACGGTCTAGTAGCGGAATCCGGGAAGCTAGAAAAGAAAAAGGTTCGGCGCAACCTCGTTGGAGCAAGAAGCTTGGAGGGCTTAGGTGCACTGGGTAGATTAGGCTTGGAGGGTCTATTGCTGTCCTTGTATCCCAACTGTATTTTCTAGTGGATTGTTTACCGCTTGGAGGGCGGCGGAGAGGTTTTTCGCCGAGGACTTCGGTTTCCTCTTCGATAACACATCGCGTGTTGTCTTTGTGTTTGCATCTTCCTTCCTCTCTATCTTTGCCTTTTTATTATCTGCTGTGGTTTTATTTTGTTATGGCTTAGATAGTCTTTAACCAATTTCGTATTATAGCATGTGTTAAGTTTCCGCACACTAGTTGTTTGACATATTGCTTGTATTGGTTAAGTTGTAATTTGGGGGTCTAAACGTTTAAAGGTGTTTTGTACACGTTTTTGAACTTTCACGGAGAATATCGCTCACGGGGTCTCTGAAAACGAAAAATCATAATGCTTAGAACTGCACATGCAACACACAAATACATAGAGACAGACAGACGGAAAGAGAGATAGACAGAGTAACCTGGCCGTTAATTAAATACCGTCTTAGCATTGCAACCACCACGTCACCATAGTCCTGATTCTCAATCAATTTGATGCAATTGACAAGATTAAATGCCGGCACAAATTCGTCATATGGTGTTATTAATAATGCTTCTAGTGAGGTACAACTTCTTGCAGCAATATAATCCAGATTTAACGGAAGCTTTGGCAATGATCAAAGATCGTGCAAAAACTCAACCAAAGACTTTTCAGATTAGATAGTTGAATCATACTTTCAGAAGGCAAGCAAAATTATTTCCTCCTAGATTTAAACATGATAAGGACGACAAACAGCCAATATCATCTGGGATTGACTGAAGATTGCAAAAACTTAGATCCAGTTGGGTCAAAGAGCATAAACCAGATAAAGAATTCTCTAACATTACCATGGGATATGGAGTTCTTCTTTGTTTAAAGCTGATGAGCTTATTCGATGATTTAGGTGATAACCCTTCACATCTATGAAGAGATAGTACTTTGAGATTTTTTAAGAGATTGATAGATGTAGGTAGCACTTTAAGAGCAGTTCCACTCATGTCTAGTTCCACCAAGCCTTCGAGATCTCCCAAATTTTCTGGCAATTCATCAATTTTTGAGCAGCCAGATAAAGTGAGAATTTTTAGAGACATCGAACTGCAATAGGCATTCGGAAGACTTGAAAGATTTTTGCAATCTCTTAGATCCAATTCAATAAAGCTAGTTACATGTTCCACCAATAATGGTAGATATTTTATAGGAGTCTCATTTAAAGAAAGTTTTGACAAACGTGACATATTTCTCACAATCTCCGGAAACTTCTCCAATCTTGCACAACCACCAAGATCAAATATTTCAAGAGCTTCCAAGCTGATCTTGTTAGTAAAGCTTTTGAGGGATTTGCAACCATTTAGATCCAATCGAATAAGATGTTTGAGATTTCCAATAGATGTATGAATCTTAGATAGTCTTGTACAACCGCGAAGAATCAACTCCTTCAAATTTAGGGCCCTACTAAAGTTCGGGGTCTCAATCAAGTTTTGAGAGTAACTTAGGTCAATAAGTTTTAACTCATTTAAAATCTGTTACAAAGCAATAAATAAATAGATAAAGTCAAGCCTAATTGAAATTGAATAAATTACACATTTAGTATAAGTGGAAATCTTACCATAATTCCTTTCCAAAGTCGTATAATGCCACTGAAACACATTCTCAATTCAACAAGTTTGTTTGGTTGGAAATTGGTTGGCAAGAATTTTAAATGATATCCATGCCACTCTAAAAATCGTAACTCATTCGAAAGATAACTGAGGCCTTGTGAAAGTCGCACATTACCAATTTTTAGCAATCTTAGTTTTTTCATATTTGAGAAGGCTTCTGCACTGTAGGTTTCTACTTTTTGAGTAGGTGCAATTAGCATTATGCTTTCAACTTCCTCAATCCCCTAATAACCAACAACAATGAAATTAGAATAATTGGCAAATCATTAAAGTGTTTGTAATAATAAATTTATTTCTTCAAGTTTAGATCTAGGATAGTCAACTTACAGTATTATTCTTCAATACATGGAGGGCATCCTCATAAGACCATAACCTACTTCGTCTACCAGGCTCTTTAGGATATTTACGGCGAATAATTTCTTGACACATTTCTTGTAGCAAATCATGCATCCACAATGTTCCATGGTCACTAATGGTTATGAGAGATTTTTCCATAAGAACACCAAAATTGTAGTTTGGATTATCTCCTATGCAATCTTTGTTCTCTCCTTTGAAAAAACATGCAATATCTAAAAACAATTCTTTCTGTGTATATGTTAGCCCATCAAAACTAATTTGAAGTATATCTAAAAAAATTTTATTAGGTTCTTCTTTTAGTTTATTTAGGGCACTTTTCCATTCTTCTATTCTTTTAGCAAACAACAAAGAACCTAAAACTTTAAGAGCTAAATGAAGGTCTTGAGCATAATTCACAAAACCCTTAGAAAAATCCACATAATTTTCTTCAGGATAAGGTTTATTGAAAGCTCTCCAACTAAAAAGCTGCAAAGCATCATCATTATTCAACCCCTTAGCTCTATATACATCATTCACACCACATCTTTTCAATAAATGGCTATCTCTGCTTGTTACAATGATTCTACTCCCTGGACCAAACCAATCATGCTTCCCTGCTAATGCTCCTAATTGTTCATCTTCATCCACATCATCCAGAACAATAAAAACCTTTTTATTACTTAGTGTATTCCTCAGAAGATTGATTCCTTCAAGAATATTCCATACATTTATTTCATTTTCCATGAGGATCTTGGAAAGAAGCTGTTGTTGTAAAGAAACTAGACCTCGAGTTTTAGTTTCTTCTCTAATATTAGCAATAAAGCTAGTTGCTTCATAGTGATTAGAAATTCTTTTATAAATTTCATGCACAAGAGTTGTTTTGCCCACTCCACCCATCCCACAAATCCCAACAAAACAAACACCACCCAACCCTTCAGTCAAGTATGAATCCAACATTTCCTCCACACAAGAGTTTATTCCAACAAGGTCCTCATAAACACTTGAAAATTTACAATTCAACTCACAAAATATCCTTTCAATGATTTCTTCGATAACTATTGATTCAGGCCTGCAAACAAAATAGTCATAAAAAAAAAAAAAAAAAAAAAAAAAAAAAAGGAGGCAGAGCTAGCCACACATTTAGTGGGGGGGAAAAGCATTCAGCTTAAGCATAATCTTAGCTTCGTTCAGTAAGAAAACACGAATTTTAAAAGTGGATAATATGGCACTGTAACTGAGATTTGATTTTTTTTGTCACTTCATATGGTCTATAATTGAGAGCCATGTGTTTCTTTATGACTATAAGAGTTTAATGAGTTGAGAGTGCCAGATTATGTTAACTAGTAAGTTGTCCGTGCAATGCACATATAATATTGTAATGTTTTATGTAAAATAGTTTTGGAGAATGTTGTACGTATGTTATAGCATAATTGTTATAAAACTTTGTTAGTAATGAGTTTATCGTAAGAAGTAAAAATAAATAAATAAATAAATAAAGCCATAGGGGTTTCGGTAGCTTAATGGTTGTGGGAGGCCAACATGACAATGGTTGCAGCCTATTAGATGCTTCTTTTTCCTTCTCTTACAAATGTTTTATTAGTTTCAGATAATTTATTTTGGAAATAGTGAAACAATGCATTTCATTTAACAATCCAGAATATTTTTGTGTCTCTCTATCTCTCCCTAAGGCCATATCTAGTTAGTCATAATAGTCCTTAATTTTTTTTCTTTAGTTTTGAATACAAAAATGTGGGTATGCTAAAAGACATGAAGAAGAGATGTAATTAATGAGATAATAGTAAAAATAAGTTAATGTGATCTTTTGGATAACAGTAAGAAAAATTTAATGAGAAGAGGTATAAAAAATGCTAAATACAAAATTAGAGCGCTACATAGCAGAACTTCATGCATTCCCGCATAAAGTCTTTGCTTATATATATATATATATATATATATATATATATATATATATTGATTCCTTTACCGTACCTTTCTTGTGTTGCTTTTTTCCCAATTTTATTTCATAAAAATAAACCGCATAATTCTACTTTTTGCCTAACCATTTACCCTGGACATTTTTACCTGCTTATCAAGTCAATTATGCAGGAATTGTAAACTATAAAAGGGAGGCAAGCATTCAAATGAAGACATTACGGGTAGATTGTAAAATCCAAAGCTATGTAAAATCCTCAAGTCACTTGTAGAATGTGGATTGCCAAGTTTATGCTTAGACCTAGCAAACACGTCATGTTGGGTTAGGTTCAAGGTGAGTCAATCGGGTTAAGGTTAAAAATCGATCATGCTAATCAAGTTATAAATTGGGTCAACTGGTTATAGGTCAATCCGTATCTTTTCACATGCAAAAAATAAATAAATGAACAAAAAAATATGGAATGTCAAAAATAACAAATAATCAAATACAAAAGTTAAATAATACATAGATTTTTAAGTTTACATAATTCAAAGTTCACTAATGACATCATCACTATAAAAGTTTAGGTTCTTTATTGTTTTTTATTTTTATTTTTTTGATACAAGATAAAATTTCTACTTTAGCCTAATCTAAGTGTATATGTGTGTGAAACTCCTCTTGGAGACTCGAATCCCTGCCCTTGCCCCCCACACCCCACAAACACTTATACTTGTGGAGTGACCATCGCACCAAGGATATATGGTGGTAAGTTTTTTATTGTTAAGTGCCCAAAACAACTTAGTTTTGCTTTTTTTAAAAAAAAAAAAATTATTTCATTAAAAAAGTCCATAAAATTAAACGAAGTATTTTTAGATTTTTTTTAAAAAGAAATAGAACCAAACAATAAGTGTCCATTACTCTAGTGGCATTCTCAGTGATAGTGGTGCATTTATTCAACTCTTGTTCTATCAATTTTGTCCCACTTGGAAACAGTGAAAGAGATATAGGTTCACTACTTGTTGCAGATGAGACTAATGATGGCAACGATGTTCTGAGTTTTATTGCTAAAAATTTAAGGTTAGATGAATGCCTTGAGATTTTTTTTTTTTTGGTAAAATGGAACTTCATTAAAAACTAAAAAAGAGACGGAACAACTGGCCCAAGGCACAACCTGGGATGATAAAGGCCATAAAAGGTTCGACACATAAACATTAAACAGATTCGGGGGAGGGGAAGAGAAGTACAAAAAATCAGAAGAAAGCATCGTCCCTAATCTGGCAAGGGCGTCGGCATAGGAGTTAGCTTCACGATAACAGTGTTTCACCTTCACTTTAGGAATTTGGGAAATGAGGTGCCTGCAATCAGCCACAAGAGAGGCATTAGCAAGATTGGAAATTTTTGCATTATTCATCAGGTTTGCCACTACTTTAGCATCCAAATCCACTTCTAAAGCAGTGATCTGGAGGTCTAAACACATAATGAGACCATCTCTAAGGGCCCAAAGCTCAGCTAAGAAGCTTGTTGTTGTC
Organism: Quercus robur; assembly: GCF_932294415.1. NCBI lineage: Eukaryota > Viridiplantae > Streptophyta > Magnoliopsida > Fagales > Fagaceae > Quercus > Quercus robur. The sequence continues at coordinate 42,842,715 of NC_065542.1, forward strand.
CTAATATTTCTGGCGAACCCTTTTACCCATATACCCTAGTCATCCCGCAGAATGCCTCCTCCACCAGCAGTGCCAGGATTTCCTATAGCGGATCCATCAGTGTTAAGCTTGAACTAGCTCCTATAAGGCCTCTCCCATCTTACCAGCCTTTCTAAGCGAGGATTTTTGAAGGGGGCATTTTGGAGCACAATAGAAAAACTCCACTGCTCTATGGGTAATTTCAGACTGAATAGGAGTAGTAGGGGCACAGTTTTGAAACACCGCTTTGTTTTTGTGAAGCCAAATAGACCAAATGCCAAAAGCAAAGAGCGTATTCCACGGCACAGTGGAGGTAATTGAGAAAGACCTTTTTCTACAATTATCTTCTAACCAGGATTGGAAGTCCTGAGAGAAGAATCGAGGGTCAAGAAATTGTGGCCCAAGGTTCTGCCAGCAAGCAGTAGAGAAAGGGCAGTCCCACAACATGTGTATAATAGATTCATCGGCTTGGAAACAACGTAGGCAAGTTGGATCAACCTAAACACCCCTCTTTGCAAGGCAGTCACGTGTTGCTATGCTATTATGATAGCACATCCACACAAAAGATTGGATTTTAGGCAAGGCCTTCATCTTCCAGATCCATTTACCATTGAAAGTGTTGAAAGGGTCAAGAAGCTTGTTAGCAAGGTTGTAAGCACTAGTAAGATCAAATTCACCATTAGATGAGGCAACCCATATTAACCTGTCCTTCTCATTGGAGATACAGGAGCATGGCATAGCTTTAATCTCCGTTAAAACCTCAGTAGGTAGCTCCATGGAAATTTTGTTCCAATTCTAGCCTCTATCTGTCACAATTTCACCAATTCTGAGGTCTTCCTCACCTCTCGGTAAGGGACCATGAATCAGGCTTCTTAAGGAACCCTTGGAGGTCCAGTTGTCGCGCCAAAAATCAATATTGCTATCTCAGCCAAGACTCTAGCATGTTCCTTCCTTAAAAATATTAAGCCCTTTGTTCATGGCTTTCCAAGTGCGAGTGCCGGAGAGAGTTTTTCCATTGTTGGAAGTTAATCTTCTTTGGGTAGGGTATTTTTTCCTCAGGACTTGAGCCCAAAGGGAATCCTTCTCCTCATGGAACCTCCATTTGAGCTTGGCGAGATACGCCATGTATCTCCTTTTCGCCAATTGAATCCCAAGTCCGCCTTCTGCTTTTGGTCTTGTGACCTTTTCCCAACCAACCCAATGCATTTTCCTTTTGGTGTCATTGGAGCCCCAGAGAAAGTTCCTACTGATCCTGTCCAACTTATCTAGAATTCTTGTCAGTAGGAGAGTAGATTGCATCACATAGGAAGGGATAGAACTGAGCGAGGCTTGGATTAGAACATTCCGAACAGCAAAGGACAGTAAGTTGGCTTTCCAACCAGCCGATTTCTGTTCAACCCGGCTCACGACAAAATTTAGATCTTGATTAGAAGACCCGGCATGACGAAGAGGGAAGCCCAAATAGTTCTCTAGGTTGGAAGTTGAGTGAAAAACAAGAATGACGCATAGCTCCTCTCTTTGGTCACTATCTATATTCGGAGAAAAGAACACTTTGGATTTGGTGAAGTTAATTTTCTGCCCAGACTGAGAACAAAACTCCTCAATAGCCTCTCATACACTACCGCAGTTCATAGTATTAGCTTTAGCAAAAAGAAGGTCATCAACAAAGAATAAATGGGAGAAGGCAGGCCCATTGTTGGAAGCTTTTACCGGGTTCCAGACTTTTCTAGTACATTTCTCCTCAATAATCCTGCCTAACACTTCCATACAGAGGATAAATAAGTAAGGTGAGAGGGGGTCACCCTGTCGAATGCCTCTAGAAGGAAGGAAAGGGTCAAGTGTCCCGCCGTTAAACAAAATAGAAGCTGAGGCCGACGATACGCAACCCATATGCCTTGAGACTTTTATCACACCAAAGGATGTAGAGATGTTATTTCAACCTGAGCTACTTTATGCTCTCAATATTTATATATTAAGCTCAATTTCTCTAAATCTTGTTGCTCTGTGGTCAAACAAAAAAATAAAAAGTTTTTAGCTATTATTATTTGATTCAATGTAGTCATTACCTTTGAATGATTGATATCATGTTACCTTTATATAGTTTAGCATTTGGAGTGATTTGTTAGCTTATATAATCTAATTTTTATTTTAAAAAAAAAAAAGGTCGGTCACATGTTAGATGGGTTGACCAGTATGACCCACGAAAAAAAAAAAAAAAAGGCGGATCCGGTCTAGGTCAACCTGTTTTTGCTTGGGGCAAAAACTATTCTGGTGTAAGTCAGGTATTTTCCTTCAATTTTGACTCAAATTAATGAGTCAGGCACACTTTTGCCAAGTCTATCCCTGTTTGCTCATATTGAATCATTTAGGGACTACCACGCCGAACCATGCAAAGGTTCTTCAACGAAAGTCCTATTTGAGATTATAAATTCCAAAGTCTGTAATATATATGGGACAAAGAAAGTCATTGTTAGATCTATTATGCGGGCAATGTTAGAGCCATTAGTGCCTTTAACTTGTTGTAACGCCCAAGTCTCTCTAAGAATGTACTTGCTTGATAAGAATCTAGTCCTACTAAGATTAGAATAAGGTTACTTATAATGGTCTTTTGATCATGTGGCCAAGTAAACAAAGTAACGACAAATAAATTTAGAAAAAACAAAAAGTTGACAATAAATAGCATTATTCTAAAGATATTCTTAGGTAAAAATGCAAATTACCTCCATTAAATATGGTCAGTTGCCATTTTAGTCTTGTATTTTTTTTTTTTTTTTCATTTTGGTCCTATAAATTCACATTTGTTATCACTATTAGTCTTTCCTCCAATTCGTTAAGAAAAAAAAGGCTAATGGTGACAAAAAATGTGAATTTACATGACTAAAATGACAAAAATGAAACTTTTAAGACCAAAATGACAATTCACCAAATTTATCAAGTGTAAATTGCATTTTTTTTTTAAAAAAAAGAAAGAAATTTTAATATTTTTTTTGTTTGAAATTTTATTTTTTATTTGTTAAAGGGTATTATGGATGGATTGACATTGACAGAAAATATGAACTTACATAACCTAACTAACAAAAATGAAATTTAAAGAACTAAATTGACAATTGATTAAACCTGATGGATGCAATTTGTATTTTTGCCAAATTCTTACCTATCCTTTAAATCCCATCCAGCGAGATCAGCAACTTTTGTCAAAGCAGCTTTCCACATTTGAATATTCACTATGTTATCCTTGAGATGCTCTTCATGCTTTGCAAAGGCTTCTGCAAAAGTCCCTCTTTGATTCCGCACATGACTAGGATCCACATAGTGGAAGACAGGCAGAACTACCAATTGCGTCTTTTCCATGCACTCAACAATTTTTGCTAGTTCAGTCAAACACTACCTTGAAGAAGCGTAGTCTCTTGAGAGAATAATGATAGCAAATCTTGATTTTTCTATTGTTTTAAAGAGCTCTAGGGCAATAAATGTTCCCCGCTTGAGTTTTTCATTGTCCCTAAAAGTGGAAATGTCTTTTCGTTTTAAACTAGTATATAGATGGTCTGTAAATTTTGTGCGGGTGTCCTCACCTCTAAAACTAAGAAAGACTTCGTATTTGCATCTACGAGAAGAAGAAGAAGAAGAAGATGATGATGATGATGATTGAATCAAAGCCATGAAGGAAATGGATGTGCAATGTACTGAATTTAGTTTAGTTTACAAATCTAGGAAATCGCAGGTGTGACTGAAATGCTCAAGAAAAAACCTCTTAAAATAAAGCTGGGCAGTGGTGCAAAGTGTGACCGAGACAGAGGGACCGGCAATCATGGGTCAACCAATTCATTTTCTATTAGAGTCGGTGCGCAAGAACCCTCCTCCTATTCGAGGCATCAACAACTACTTCAGTTGACTGTTAATGTGCATGTGGAAGACTGTGCATTGCATGTAAGGGTTTGTGTCTTTGTGAGGGTTAGAAGATGAGGACAGAAAAGAGGTGTGGGTTCGTGCACGACTTCTTTTGTTGGGGGGCAAAATGAATAAATTTCAATTTATTTATTATAAACTAGTAAGTTGCCAGTGGATAATTTTGTGATATTTTATGTAAAACAGTTTTGAATAATGTTGTACATAAATTATAAAGAAAAAGTAAACTAAGGTAAAAGTTGCAATACCCCAATTTTGTTTTTATGATTATCACCGTACCTTACCATTTTAATATAGAGTTGATGTACTATATGTGTATGCACAGTAAGATGGGAGTAGACAATTTTGTGGTGCTACAAATAGGTGAGAAAAATCAAAGTTTTAGTGCATACAATTTAGTGCGGCAATTAAACTAATAAATAAAAGATGAAGATGTTTTATGGGCTTCTTGGAGACTAAAGAGATAAGCTCAAGTGGATTTTAAACTCCAGCCCACTACCCCCACCAAGCTCACATATCTGATGTGTTAAAATATAAGTAGGAAAAGATAATTAGGGTTTTGGGATAAGAAGGGTTTCATCACTAAGAAGGCTAGGATTTCATCACTAAGAAGGCTAGAAGGTGTATTTTTTCCTTGGAGTTAATTAAAGAGACAACCAAAGGATTCTAGGTATGATTTTTTCAATTGTTAGAATCAAAAAATCAAAGGTTTAGAATTTTATCATGGACTACAATCTTAATACATGTATAGGACTTTTACATTTTCAATAGGGTTAATATGTATTAAACCCCATGTTGCCCACTGTGTGCATTCTAGTAGAAGCCGTGAATTGAGAAAGGTTATGTATAATGTATATGGTTCTACATCTCCTTTTGGTTATATGTATATTAAATCGTAGGTAGCCACTGTGAGTATTTTAGAACAAAGCCACGGATTACGAAACTCAATTCATTTTTATAGCTTTACGTCTTCATTGATTTATATATATATATATATATATATATATATATACACACTAAATTCTAGAATTGGCCACCGTGTATATCCATGAACAAGTCAAGGGTCAAATCTTCAGTCATGAGGTTTTCACCTTTTCAATTGTGGTTATATATATATTAGGATGGATGTAAGGTTTTCTATTGTGGTTATATATATATATATTAGGTGGCTTTAATGTTTTTGGGGTTATGTATATTAACTTAAATCCTAAAGTATTAGCTGCTGCCCCGAAGTTTTGATAAATTCAAGGAAACATATTCTTGGGTAGAAAAACTTTAATTTACTGTTAAAAGTGTTATTAGTTCAGCAAAGCATTTTCCTAGTGACTGGATAGGGGGAGAGTGTATTTTGAGGGATGTATTGTGTTTTGAGGGATGTAGTGAGGTTTTTACAATTGAGAGAGTTCTCTTCCAGTTGTCCTACAATTGGGGAAATAAGGTCTCAAAATTTTGTTTTACATTTTAAACTTCCAGCAATGGGGTACAAGTGCAATAACAACGCAATAAATAATGAGCACGCTATCATAGTAATACCATTTTTTTGTAGTATCTTATGTTTGTGAGACAATTCCCACCGATTCTTCCCAAACTATCTATCTATCAAAAAATAAATAATTATTAAGTACAATGCATGTCCCATTAACGAGGGGGTTCATGTCTTTTTTTCTTTTTTGTAGAGGAAAACCACAATGGATTCCATTGCATTTATCTATAGTTGTATCTGAATTCTCTTAACTAGCCAACGCAATGCACAGGCAAGTTTAACATAATACAATTTTTTTTTTCTCTTTTTCTAAATGTGAATCTGATAATTATGGTGTAATATCCAAGTTTTACACTCTCCAATCTCAATATGTCACGTTATCTTATCACATATTAAAGAATAAGCACAACTACACTCAATCAATTCTAATACATATTTGAAAAACTAACCAAATTGAGATTTGGGAGTTCATTGAGATGTTATTAAGTAAGTGTGATGTACTGAGTTTTAAGTAAAAAACTAGTAGCAATCTATTATTGGATCATATAAAACATGAATTTTATATCTCATCCTTACCAAATTCGGACTCATAAAAATAATGTTATGTAAAATTATGAGACCTCAAAAGTTTATGTGACAGAATATTATGAGATCAACAAAAAGTTAAACGATCTTAGTTTTATACATATTCTTTAAATATTCAAAATGATAAGATAACAAAATTAAATTGATGAGAATTGTAATCTCTTCAATTTAAATTTTTATCATTTGAATGAGTATATTTACCTTTTAAAAAAAGAATTGAGTATATTTAAAAATTAAAGAAACTATAGAACATTTTTTTTAGTAATTCAATTTTTTCAACAAGTTGGAAACGGGGATACTTGAACGGTGAACCCTTATTTTCTATATAAAGAAGAATAAGTAATAATATTATTGAACTACTGTACTCTTACTGAGAAATTATAGCATTGTATTAACAACGATGATGACAATGTCAATGATGCATTGTATTGGCAATGCTGATGACAACGTCAATGATTTAATGATGGTTATAATACGATGTCCTTATTAAATTGGTGGCATAGTGGTGTGGTCACTGCAGAGATGATGATGACCACCGCAATGCGCAATGGCAGCGGCAACAATAATGTTAACAGTGACAACAAGTGGAGGTGACATCAATGGTGCTGGTGACAACTAGAAAATTAATAGTTACGTACATGAGTTGATAACGTTGGTAAACTTTGTACAATTGACACCTCTATGAAATTTGGAACTTCAAAATTTGGATACTTAGAAATTTTCAAATTTAATATTCCATAGAAGTGTCGCTTCTATGGAATTTGGAACTACTTTCGCTTCACTATAAAATATTTAACTGAAAATATTTTTAACATTTTACTATGTTTCATTGTAAAATTTGACCAAACTTGAAAATGCTTTACCTTTAAAAATTTGATAAAATATTATTCAAAAGCACGCAGTGGCCTGATCATTGGTTAGGCAAGGTGTAGTTGGTCCAGTCGTCGGAGCCAGTGCTTGGTGACAATGGTCCGATCACTAAGTCTCCAACGCTGACAGTTTTGGTAGTTTATACTTAAAATTTTACATGTAACATCAAATATCTAAATATGTTGTACATGTTTACATTTGAAAATATTTTACAACAAAACAAATTGGGCAAACCATTCATCAAATGAGGGAAATTACTCCTAGAAATTCCTAAAATTTACAATTTTGAGTAAAATCCTACCTTATTCCTCACACAAACAGGCAAACAGAACATAAAAGAAAGGGGAAAAGATCATAGGAGTATTAAAAAAAAAAAAAAAAATTCTAAATGTCTAAAAATTTCATGGTACCATCACAAAGATCAGGGAGAAGAGACAGGTGCAGAAATTTTTTATAATTCATTAATAGTTCCTAGAGGTCAAACTTCTCATAATATCCATGACACAAACACCAGCTAATTGGTTCACGCAACTAATTAAAACATAGATGAAAACAAACCAAGAACTAGTTCAAACAAGATCCAACAAAACCATATTAAATTGAACCATATTAGGCTGCACTTTCTTTTTTGAGTTTTGCAAGCTCCTGCCTGACAATTCCAGCCCTCTGCATACACAATAATAGAGCAATTAAAATCATAATATCCCAAGAAGTTGAAGAACTGACAATTTAATTCTACAATATCAAGTATACTAATTTACTATGAGAAAAATGATCTGGGAGCTCATAGTTCAATAGGCATGAGCTGGGGCACCCACTGATTTTTAGCATTGCAACATTTCAGACTATAAGGAAAACAAATGCTAGGGTTAAAAATTATATAGCTCGTGATCATGCGGACATGTGTTCTTCATTAACTACCTATAATTAGAGGTCCATCATATAGATCTCATTATAGGGTTTGCATAAACTTTTGTTTGATGCTTGTAGATATGAAATTATGAAGTAGGTGTACTACATAAATATCATGGGTTCCAGTCCTACTCAGCCTCCTAAATTAGGCATATGACTCCTGATGGACGATGTCTATTGTGGTGGGGCTAAATGCTCAATTCTGACCCAAACTGAATCCAAAACTATAAATGGTACAGTAAAACATTCCTAGTTTTTCATAACCACACTATTGCAAAATGAGGATTAGAGCAAGGTATACTAATAGAACAATTGCAAACCTTGATTTTTGCTAACATTATCTTGAACCTATCAAAATCATTAAGTGAGGCCCTTCTCTTCTGCACAATCAACTTCCTTCCCCAGGAACTGCTCTCCCATTTGTTCTTCACATCTGCCATCACAGTATATGTGAGTTCCAATTCAGGAAACAAGAAATAGGTAACAGATACATCTTAACACTTACCAGCAGCCTCCATGGCCTCAACTAAAGTCTTCTTCTTTGGAACCCTCTTGATGTCAATCTTAATATCAGTGAGTGAAAGCCTCTTTAAGTTCATTTGTGTCCTCACCATATCAGGGGCATCAACAAGAGCCTGTAGCATAAAAGTACCAGAAATTATAACTTGTACGACTTTGGAGATAGTGAATACCTCGAAGACCATATATCTCAATCAAATCATATCAATAGGATTGGTGATTTGAGTGCCATATGTTTTATATGAGGAAAGAATTGATTGACAAAGCAGACATTTTCTTTATTGATAAGTTACATGAGCACAGAGTGAGTTTTGAACCCACAAACTCACCCTCCACCTAGCACTTGCAAGGGAAGGAGGTGCTAGTTGAGCTAGAGCTCATTGGCATCGACAAAGAAAACATATGTTTGTAAGAAGAAAGAATTGATTGACAAAGCAGGCATTTTCTTTATTGATTGTTACAAGAGCACAAAGTGAGTTTTGAACCCACAAACTCACCCTCCACCTAGCACTTGCAAGAGCAGGAGTTGCTAGCTGAGCTAGAGCTCATTGGCATTGAAAAAGCAAACATATATTTTATAAGAAGAAAGAATTGATTGACAAAGCAGAAATTTCCTTTATTGATATGTTGCACGAGCACATAATGAGTTTTGAACTCACAAACTCACCCTCCACCAAGAACTTGCAAGGGGAGGAGGTGCTAGTTGAGCTAGAGCTCATTGGCATTGACAAAGCAAACATTTGACAAGTAGCATTGGATGTTATAGAAGAATTACACCAACGAAAACAAAATCTGCTACACATCTTCCAGGCTACCTTGCTAAGAGGTACGTGGCTTAGATGCACAAATGAATGCACCCCGGACAAAAGGAAACAACATGCACTGCACATTTTTTGAGGTTCAGGCCACCCCACCTAACTAGATGTACATAGAACATGCAAGTGCAACCACTGCTGGAATTTTCCCCTTCTTTAATATACACACACAATACCACGAAGAAAAGGGCAAGGAGTGATACAACACACATCAGTTCTAGGCTTTATCACAAAGCCGTACAAAATGGTCATAGCTCCCTCATTCAATAGGCATAATAACGAGGTGTGAATAATCTACCACAGACACATCCAACACCTTTTACCAAATAAGATGAAAACTTCCCACCCTCCACCCCACCCTTGTTCTTTTCCTTCAACGGTGGTAGGGTGTGTGGGTGAATATAGTTTTTATATGTTTAGTGCTTTAGGCCTTCTATTGTGATAGTTTAAAAAATAATGCTACATAGCATAATTGCATCGTTTTCACAGAGACCCAGCATAATAATAAAAGAGGGGGGGGGGGGGGGAGGGGAGTGCAGAAGAAAGCTATCACAGAAAATTGTAAATTGCCAAAAAAAAAAAAATTGTAGCATTTCATTATCACTTTGTCAAACAAAATTACCAACTTTTGCACTAACCCAATTACCAGGACCGAAAAAATATTACATTCCACAATTGATTCCTTCTTTTACCATTTTTTTCACCGACTAATCTATCAAACCCCTGTTACGACTATCTTTCTAAGACCATTACTTTTTTTTCCTGCTGTGGCATATAATTATTAGTCCCCTTTATCAATGCAACATAAAATTTGACCCAAAACATACAACTTCAATGAATAATAAAAACAAAAGCAACATAAATAAACTGCAACAGAAAAGAAAAACATACCCTATTCTGGTCGACAACATCGACAATGACAACAAGTCTTCCATACTCCTTCCCATAGTTCACAAGCGCCACTCTTCCAATCTCCACAAACCTCCTGAACGGCTACAAATTCAAACCCAAATACCCAAATACAAAATTGTTCATTTTACCATACATAAAAAAAATAACCACAATGCATTGCACGGTGCTTACACACACACACACAAAACACATGTACCCTATAACTTAAAACTGAACAAAAAACAAAATTGATAACAAATAATCAGCTAAGAGTTACATGAAAAAGTAGCAGAGTTGATTGTAATGTAGTTCTGGTTTCTGGGTTTTCTTGGGAAACAAACAGAGGGTTAAGAGGAACATACCATTGTGTTTTTCCTGGGATCTGAAGGAGTGGAGACGCTGTGGGAGGGAGGCAGAAGAGGCTTTGCAAAGAAAAGAAATAGTAATAAGTAGGGTTTTTCATAACGGGTAGTGATTCCATGTGGTTCAACCTATGTGGACTTTAACACGTGTCTTCAACGGATTGCTACATAATTTGTTAGTTTGGTTTAATTTTTATTCCCCTTGTTTTTAATAAATTCTGTCTCGGTTTTAAGGAACACAAGTTCATATTCTTAAAAAAAAAAAAAAAAAAAAAAAAAAAAAAAAGGAACACAAGTTCATTTGTTTTCATTAGGAGTAGAGAATCTTTTAAAAATGGTATCAACAATAATTCTATATAAAAAGTAATGATTTAATTTCAATTTGCTACAATAGCAAATTGTGAAAAAAAAATTGTCTCTTTTTTATTTTTATTTTTTGTGTGTGGATGTGTTTTTTTTATAATGTCATAAAAAAATAGACTAAATGCAAAGTACTTTATAATAAATTTGGTATCATTTTGAATTTTTTTTTTTCCCATGATGATTATAAATCTGATATATCATATGTGGTCCCTAAGGTTCAAAAATTTTAATTTTACTCCTTATCATCGAACACTATTTTTAATCAAGTTTTTTGTCTGTTCTTTCTTATTAATGATGTGGTTGCCAACTAAAAAAAAGTTTTCTACAACCAAATAAAATCTTACAATATTTTTCATGACAAGTTAACGTGTTAGCTTATCATTAATCAAAATAAAATTAAACTCAAACCTATCACAATTCAAAACAATGTTGTAAAAAATATAAATGTCAAATTTTGTTGTGTTTATAAACTTTCTCAAGCTTATAATAACATATTTTAATACACTAAAATTATGTGATTTTAAACATGTTAGAAAAAAATGGTTTATTTTAATAAAGTCCATAACTCTTACCACCCCCCACCAATAACCGCTACCTATAAACACCACATTTGCAACCCTTATTTAAATGTGTTGAAGAGGCAAAATCTTCATTTTGGTTGTTCGATCTTCCAATTCATCATTGAAAATAAATTTAGAAGTTCTAACAATCAAAACAACATATTATGTGTGTTGAGGGCCATTTATGGAAGCCCAGCAGACAGGAAAGCCCAATAATGAAGGCCACAAAGAATTGACAAGATAAATTGCAAAAAACCCATTAGGCCCAAGCGGCAGGAATAATGGATCACAAGCCCAACAAATATACAAATGGGCCTTGAAAAGGCAAGCGGGCTCAAAAGAAGCCAGGAAAGAAAGAAATAGCATCCCATGGGCAGAGTATGAGTTAGAAAAGTGAGAAAGGGTCGCCACAGACCCAAGGCAGTGCAAACTAAGAGAGTAAGGGATTTCTGGCAGGCCCATGAACCCCAAAGATAAGGATAAGGTTATTGGGCCGGGGAAGCCCAATGAAGTTAGTAAAAAGCCCGTGGGAGTGTGGAATTAGCAAACGGGCCGAGGAAGCCCAAAGAAAACAATTGGGTCGTGGATGCCCAAAGGGAAGCCCAAAGGGACAGAGGAGCCCATGAGTAGAAAGCAAAACAGTGCCCATAATAGGCCACTGAGACAAGGAATAAGCGGCTGGCCCAAAAGGAGGTCCAGTAGGATTAAGTTATTACGGCAGGAATGACAATTCAACGTGGCAGGCAGTAAAGAAAATCAAAAGTGGGCTAAAGAAATGAAAAGCCCATTATCATACGAGGCTCAGCTCCTGAATGGAGCGAAAAACCAAAGGAAAACCCGAAAGGCCAGGAAACGCAGACGGAGAGTCTCCAGGTTGTGGCAAACGCATAAGCAGCAGGCAGACTCTTGGACAAATTTGAAAGGGAAGCACGCGCATGACCCAGGCACCACCAGCTTGTACCCAGCCAATATAGGACATGGTGGGGCCATAGGCCAGAGGTAAGAGGTAAAGGAGGGTGTGGTTTGGTGGTGGGGAGAGGGGAAAAGATCTATTTACGGTTCCTGCCCAAGCCTCTTTTGGGAGGTACGTCCTGCTGGGATGATAAACCACCCAAAAGAGGCAATTTGAGGGGGAACCGTTGGGTGCATGCTCTAAGAGTGGAGAGAGAAGGCATTAATATCGTGGCAGAAAGAAATGCTACGACACACAGAGGAATAAAACAAATCCGCCTCTGTCTAGCGAGGGTGGGTGTCGCACAGTGTGGTCGGCAAGTACACCTAGACCAGACAAAGGCGGTTAAGGGGTAAGACCGTAAAACACTAGCCACGGCAGGCGCTACAAAAAGGCCCTTGCCGTGCCCTGTAAAAGGGGATCGAAAACAGAGCACATTTTCAGAAGTGAAAGGAAGAAACAGAGCAAGAGAGAAAAGAAAAAAGATAAGAAAGAAAAGAAAGGAAAACTAAGAAAAATGGGAGTTATTTCAAGGAGGGCATGCACCCATAGATCGGTTTCTCTCTCTCCCCCTTCAAATCTTACCTGCTTCAAAAAACGTAAACAAGGACCATCTTCCTTTTGGGCAGCAACCATTCAGGTCCGACTCCCTCAAAGCCATTAATCCCCACGGCAGGATCCTTTTCCTGGGGGGGTTATTCGCGTTGAAAAGAGGCGTTCTTTCCTCTTTGGCCTTGCTGTGGCAGACAGTTTAAAAAAGTTAATTTATGCCTATTTAAATTAGCCAGTATTATTCTCTTCATTTTTTTTCTCTGTGATTGATATCGTTGTGACTGTAATCATGTTTTAGTAGCAGGGAATACATAGCCGTTTATTTAAATAAGTCAAAGTGCTTTGTTTTAGTTATTATTATATCTGTCTGCCATAACTTGTCTGCAATAGTTTAGTCTGCCATAACTTGTCTGCAATAGTTCAGCCTGCCATAACTCGTCTGCAACAGTTCTGCTTGCCGTAAATTCGCCCCTGACAGATACGGCATAAGTTTGTGCACAAACCGGCCCAAGTTGGGTTACAATTGGACCGGCCCCAGCTCCCTTACTCAGAAACACTAGGGCCCATCACCGCAGGAGGCAGCCCAGCCCATTACTGTAGGAGGCAGCCCAACATACCATACCATACAAGAAAAGACCCCTACATTAAATTGGCGACTTCACTGGGGAGTTGGGAAGCAGACAAGGGCAAAGGAAGAGAAAACAGAGCCCCTCGCAAACAATGCCACCCAAGTTTAGGACGACACGGAATATGAGTGTCGTATCCTCACAAGCATAATCCAGGCCGACGACGCCTCACCAAGAGCAACTTAACCAAACGGAACGTGCCAACAGAACGGGGGCTGATCCGCAGCCTCAGACAAGAGTCCCCGTGGATAATGTCAACACCTTTGTCGAAGTGTTGCAATCATTGCAGCACTCGCAGCAACAAATGATGGAAGAGATCCGTCAACTGAAGGCAGACAAAACAAAAGAGAAAGGCAGCCAACATGACTCGGATCATGTGGCAGACAGAGAAGAGACACTGGCAGGAGGTGTCCCCCGGAACGCAAGACAGCGTTTCATCACCATGGCTGAGGTAGCAGCTCTCTTGGAGCAAGAAAGAGCCAGAACGCCAAAGGAGAGGTTTTACGCAAGGAGACCTCCCTATCCTTTAAAAGTACTCAGCAAGCCATACCCCAAGAGGTACGAACCAAGGGCCTTTGCCCAGTACGATGGCAGGAAGGGAAGTGCGGTAGAGCATGTGAGCAAATTTATTGACACCCTTGGCCCTAACGCAGCAGACGAAGACTTATGTCTGCGGGAGTTTTCAAAGTCACTATGTGACCGGGCATACACCTGGTACATTGGTTTAAAGCCAGGATCAATCCCAACCTGGGATGACATGGTGGATGTATTCTGCACTAAATACTTTCACGGGGAAGAAACGGTGACGCTTGCAACTCTGCAAGCAACCAAGCAAAGAAATGGAGAGGATCTGATGGAGTACATCAAATGGTTTAGGGACATAGCACTTGATTGCTATGACCACTGTGAAGAAAGGACGTTGGTAGAAATGTGCATGACCAATATGATTCGGGAGTTCAGAGCTGTCCTGAAGAACCTGGAGATTTCCCAGTTTGCACAGCTATTACAGAAAGCTAGAAAGACAGCTCAGTCCGTGAAACCCAGTTCGGATAAGAGAAATGCGCCGCAGGCTATGGCGGTGTCTACCGGAAACCAGAGAAGGAAAACAGAAGGGAGGGAGTATGATACACCCCCACCCCTACCATGCACTCTCAAGGAGCTGGATATGCTACTTGACAAATGGATAGCGGACGGGATCTTTAAACCCAATCAGGTTTCTAGAGAGCCTACGGAGGAAGAAAGAAGGGATCCTTGCTTTTGCCGCTTGCACAACAATATACAACATCCCATCGCAGAATGCTGGGCGCTCTGCAGGTTGGTGCACCATAGGATAAAAGAAGGCACATTAGAGCTGACCCAGCAGGAAGTCCAAAAAAACCCACTCCCAAACCACAAGGGAAAGGGTGTAGCAGCAGTGGTGATATGTGTAGACCCAGGAGAAGACGAGGAAGAAAACTTGGTACTGCCTGTTGCGGCGATTACCACTCTCCAGCAAAGTGCCAAGTTCAAAAATCTATTTGACCAGTTGGGACTTACAGCAAAAGAAAGAAAAATAGCTACAGAGGCTTTGGTAAGCATCGCCTCCAGAACAGGGGTGGAATGCCTATTAGCAGAAATGCCGGAAGACAGGGCCCTCCTGCAGGAATCAACAGAAATCACATTTAGCAGTGAAGATATGGAAGTGGGGCATCCAGACCATAGGAGACCTCTCTATTTAGCAGCATCTATAAATCAAATCCCCATCAAGAGGGCCCTGGTGGATATAGGTGCTTCCGTAAATCTCATTCCATTGAGCACCCTGCAAGCCGCAGGAATTTCAGAGAAAAAGATCTAAGGATGCCCGATGGAAGTAACGGGATTCGGTGGAAGAGGTGAGTACACCGCAGGCCACATTCAGTTATGGTTGAAAGTAGGCCCTATAGCCTCTCTAGCTCGCTTCCACGTGGTCAGAACGGAAGTATCTTACCATGTGCTTTTGGGAAGACCTTGGTTACACAAACACCGGCTAGTCCCGTCCACCTACCACCAATGTGTGAAGGGAAGGTTGAATGGCAGGATGATACGCATAGCGGCGAACCCCTCGCCGTTCGAGCAGGCAGAAGCCCATTTGGTGGAAACTATATTCTATGATCAATGGGCTCTATCGGGAGAAAATGTGGTTGCAAAGCCACGAGGCACCTTTGTTCCTAGGTGGGAAGATGTTCAAGATGATCCAGAACCCGATTTAAGAGAGCTACTGGCGGGAAAGAAGAAAAGGAAAGAAGCATCTGCCGTAGAGCCAGACGAGGTACCTTAGTGTATCAGGGTCCGAGGCCCTGATGACAAGATTATCTATAAACTATGAAGGTGCGTGGGGCCCACGGGTGAGATGCAAGTGGGTCCCACCCAAAAGGGGCAACACAAGAATTTGGCGTGTTGCGTTGCTGAAGAAAGTTTGGGAAAAGAAGAAGAAAAAGATGAAGCAGTTACGGCAGAAAAGGATGTCCAGGTTATGGCAGAAGAAGAATTGGAAGAGATTGATTTAAGGTCTAACTCGCAAGAACCAAGTCCCATCTCAATTAGTGCAAGCCTGACAGAAAGGGAGAAGTCAGAACTCATACTACTATTGAAAGAATTTAGAGACGTCTTTGCTTGGGATTACGAGGAAATGCTAGGGCTCGATCCTGGGCTTGTTGCACATATGTTGAATGTGGACCCGAAGGCCAAGCCGGTGGCCCAGCCTGCCAGGATATTTCACACAGAAATAGAAGGGCAAATAGTCAAAGAAGTACAGAAATTGCTAGCCGCAGGATTCATCAAGCCTATCCAGCATCCCCGCTGGCTATCGAACATAGTACCAGTAAAGAAGAAGAACAGGCAGATAAGATGTTGTGTGGACTTCAGGAATCTCAACAAAGCTTGTCCAAAAGACGAATTCCCACTATCAAATATGGATTTACTGATAGATTCTGTGGCAGGAAACGCCATGTTCTCATTCATGGACGGTTTCAGTGGGTACAATCAGATCAAGATGGCGCCAAAGAATGCTGAGAAAACTTCCTTTAGAACACCCATGGGCAATTTCTATTATACTGTGATGCCCTTCGGGCTGAAAAATGCAGGTGCAACTTACTAGCAAGTAATGACGGCTATATTTCACGACATGATGCACCATGAGCTAGAAGACTATGTGGATGACATAGTTGTTAAATCAAGGAAAAGGGAAGAACACTTTCAGGTGTTAAAAAGAGTATTTAAAAGATGCAGAACTTTTAAGTTAAGAATGAATCCCCTCAAGTGTGCATTCGAAGTATCCTCTGGGAAATTTTTGGGATTCCTGGTTCACAGTAGAGGCATAGACGTGGATCCGGCCAAAGCCACGGCCATAGCGACCATGAGACCTCCTGCCACAGTAAAAGAACTAAAGAGCTTCTTAGGAAAAGTCTCATATATCCGGAGATTCATCCCTGGATTGGCATCAATCACCTCTGCTTTCACCAAGTTGCTTAAGAAGGGGCAAAGTTTTGAATGGGGGGAAGCACAGTAGACGGCCTTCAAGAAGTTACAGTAGATAATGATGAACCTCCCCACAGTACAGGTCCTTATTCATAAAAGACCACTATTACTCTATCTGGCCACCAACTCGTACGCCATCGAAGTGCTAATCGCTCAGGAAGATGGAGGTGGTGTTAAGCAGCCAATATACTATGTCAGTTGCGCCTTGAAAGATGCAGAGACCCGTTACCCAAGGGCAGAGAGAGCATGCCTAGCCATTGTATACGCCTCGCAGAGGTTGCGTCACTATTTCTTGGCATACGAAGTGTGGCTGATGACTAAGTCACACGCCATTAAAGCCCTGTTACAACAGCCGATTCTCTCCGGCAGGATATCCTAGTGGTTGCTACAATTGTCACAATACGACTTGAGAATGGGGACGCCTAGGACGGTGAAAAGTCAGGCTATAGCGGATTTATTGGCGCAGTTTCCAAGAGAGGAAGAATTCCCGCTGGATGATGAAGTTCCAGGGGAAGTAGCTATGGCAGAAGAAGTCAGGGAATAGTGGGTAATGAAATTTGATGGGTCTTCTACTACCCATTCTGGAGGGATAGAAGTAGTTCTGTATCATGAAGAAGACAAGGCAGTGGCGCTGTCATTTAAGTTGGAATTCCCCTATTCGAACAATACGGCGGAGTACGAGGCCTATCTAACTGGGCTTGCCACAGCTCTCGAAATGGGAGTCAAACATTTAAAAGTACTGGGAGACTCCAACTTGGTCGTCTGCCAGGCCAATGGAAATTTTTCCTTAAAAGAGCCCAGCCTAGCCTCGTACAAAGCAATGGCCCAGAAAATGGAAGAGAAATTCTCAACTTTTGAAATAGAACATGCTCCGAGAAACGAAAATCGATTTGCGGACACCTTGGCCGCATTGGGTTCGCAAATAATTTTTGAAGGGAGTAGCACTAATATAGAAGTCAGCAAGAGGGAAGAATCTATCATTGAAGTGTTGAAGGAAAAGTTCCGAGAGGAACAGGGCTAAGGGGATTGGTGAATTCCCATAAAAGAAACCTTGGTAAAGGGAAGTGACGCGACAAAATTAAAGATGCTAAAGGACTATGCCAGGTGGAATTTTATCTAGATGCATGGGCCAAGAGGAAGCCTAGAGAAAATTGAAGGAAATACACGACAAGACTTGCGAGTCCTGCGGGAAAGTCAGTCTTTATCACAGACTCCAGAGAGCAGGCTTCTATTGGCCAAGCATGGGTAAAGACGCAGATCAAGTCCAAACCCAGTGTGAGACCTGCCAGCTTGCGGCAGACAGGGAGGAGAGTTATGCTGTATTCATCAGCGAGGATTGGAGAAACCCTTTCATGCAGTACCTGGCAGAAGGCGTCCTGCCACAAAGACACAGTGAAAGATACAAGTTTAAGAGGTTGACAACACGTTACTTCTTGCATAACATGGTCCTTTTCAAAAAAGGATATGATGGAGACCCTTTGAGGTGTTTGGGTCCTGAAGAGGCTAAAGAAATTATAAAAAAAGTACATTCCAGGGAATGTGGTGAACATCAGGGGAAGAAAAAGCTTTACAGGTGCCTGCTGCAAATGGGCTACTACTGGCTAACCATGAAGAAAGATGCAGCAGAATTTGTAAAGAAGTGTCACAGTTACCAAGTACAAGCCAACTTAATTCATACCCATCCACAAGGCTTGCACAGCATGGTCACCCCATGGCCCTTCCACACTTGGGGGCTAGATTTGGTAGGGCCAATCAACCCGCCATCACGTGGGTACATATGGATATTGGTATCTACGGAATATTTTACCAAGTGGGCAGAAGCAGTACCACTCCGCAAGGCCACAAGAGGAGCAGTGGCAAACTTCATCAAAGAAAATATAATTGTAAGGTTTGGGGTGCCCCACAAGATCATCAGCAACAATGGCACACCGTTTGTCAATAGTGATGTGAGGAGAATGTTAGAGTTCTACCAAGTTAAGCACCACAGGTTATCACCCTATTACACTCAAGGGAACGGACAGGTAGAGGCAACAAACAAAGTTCTCATAAAGATCATCAGCAAGATGAGCCAAGAGTATGCGGGAGGATGGGCAATGCACCTGCCAGATGCTCTCTGGGCATACAGAAAATCACCAAAGTCAGCCACGGGCTTTTCACCCTTTTCCTTAGTCTATGGAACTGAAGTAGTGAGTCCGGCAGAAATAGTGATACCGTCCCTAAGGGTTATGCAGATGCGAGAAAAATAAAAAGAGGGAGAAGTCTTTGTAGCAGAAAGGTTTGAAGACCTGGAAGAACTGGATGAAAAGAGGGAAGAAGCCCAGGAGCACAGCTGGAGATACAGGCAGAAGATGACTGAAGCCTACGGCAGGATGACTAAGAAAAGAGTGTTTGCGGAAGGACAACTAGTGCTAAAAGTGACAAACTACGTCAGGCGAGGTCTGGCAGGACCTTCTAAGTTTGTACCAAAATGGGAGGGACCCTTTGTGATAAGAGAAGCGCATCAAAGTGGGTATTATCGCCTAACTCAAATGGACGGCAAGGACTTGATAGACCTCATCAATGGAAAATGGCTGAAGCGATATTTTGCTTAGAGAAGAAAGATAGGTGGTTGACCCCTTTCCTTAGTTGATTGTTTATGTTTCCTTTACTGAACCTTTTCTTTTATTCCTCCAAGTGATTATGTCACAAAAGAAATTGTAACGTGCTTTCATGAGTATGTAATGAAAAAGTACGAAGTATTAGCATCATATCATAGCAATAGTAAAGAAAAAATAGCAAGTGTAGCATTATTACAAACCCAAACTGTGGCAAACACAAGCCAAGTAACTACGGCAGGAAACATAAAGAAGTGTTCTATAAGACATAACAAAAACAGAGAAACAAAGAAAAGGAAAGGGAAACGATGCTATCATCAATAAATTCCAGTAATGAGACTCTGATCTCCAAAGTGACTGGGCCCACCAACGCTGGAAAGAAGACGCTCACGGCGACCCTCCAAATCAGCCACCTCCTTCTTCAAAAGCTTAATGCGAGCGTCTATGGCCTCCACGACTGGCTGGACTCTCCTCATAAAAAGGGCCCTGGTAATCTCACGTAGATGCCCGAGGATAAACTCCACAGTAAATCCCACACTGATGAGCTCTTGTATCGCAGCCCTCCATTGCAGGATCTTCCCGACAGAAATGGAGTCGATGAAATTATGCTCGATGTCATTTAGCACACATCCCAGCATCTGCAAGAAATGCTCCCTAGAAGAGCAACCAAGGCGGAACTCTCGCATAAAATTGCCGTGATGGCTGTAGAGCATCACCAAATGTGAGACACAGTCCTCAAGGACTCTAAAGCCGTAAAAGTCTACGTAGGGAGGACCGGAAATTCAGAAGTCTACCGGACCAAGGTCGTTAACCTCCAGCTGGTCAAAACAGACAAAGAAAGATGCAGCATAATTTGGGATGGTGGCAGAACTACTACCCACCTCAAACTGAGAAGGGATAGTAGGAAGTGGGGCTGAAAAAAGAAAAGGAGGGAAACGCAAGGCAAAATAGAAAAAAAAAAAAAAATGACACGGGAAGAAAAGGCTTGCGGAAAAAGGAGATGAAGTAAAAAAAAAAAAAAAAAAAAAAAAAACTGCCAAAATTACCAAGAATGGGGGCTGCGGGTGTAGCAGAAATAGGTACTACAGGCACAGAAGAAACACGGGTAGTGGGTACAGCTGAAACAGGTATTGAGGGCGCGGCAGGAATAGATGATACGGGTGCGGCAGGAGCAGTCATCCCCGCGCCTGCTGCAATTTCTGGCCCCTCGGAAGTCTCTGCAAATGGGGAGATAAGTATGCGAATGAAACGCAAATGCAGAAAGGAGATAAGGGAAAAGTAAGATACATACCCATGAAGTTAGGATCAGGCGAAGCACTCTCTTCTTCGTCAGAGTCGGAAATTCTCTTTTTCAGCACGGGTGCATCATCAGGATCCTCGAAAATGTCATCAGATCCCTCTGAAGATAAGTTCGGATCAGGACCACGGGTAGCGGAGCCGGGAATGGAGGAAGGAGTAACAACAAGCGAAGCACCACCCTTTGCAGCCTGGGAAATGGTTGCAAAAGGGTCACTGGTCGAAATCATTAGCGGCAGAACAGGAGAAGTGGTTTTGGTCTGAACAGCGGCAGGAGGAATGACTCCCTCTGAAGGAGTGGGTCTCTCGGCAGGTAAGTGTGTAGTCTCACCAACCCCTTCGTTATGAGTACCCTCTCTAGGTACTGGCTCGACAGAAGGGGTGGGAGTTTTGGCAGGAGTCTTGTGTGCAGCAGGAGGGGTAGGCGTCGCTAATACCGCTTCGGCCCCATCAAAAAAGCCTTCCATAGGCACACCCATGGAGGCGGAAATCTCCTCGACGGTGGGGTGATATATGGACAGAGGCTCAGGCTCCTCCTAAAAAGAAAATTTTGCGTTAAGTAAAGAGAAAAAGAAAAAGGAGCAAAAGACTCGTGGCGGACGCGTACGAAAAAGAAAGAAGAAAGAAGTAGAGAAAAGGGACTCACCTCAGATTCAGGCTCATCGAGCAAAATAGGGCGAGTAACTGATGAGTCTTCCTTGTGCTTGAACTAAAAGGAAAGAAGCAAAAGAAATTGGCAAGTTAGCCGCGAGAAGAATTAAGAAATTTTATATAAAAAAAAAAGGAAAAAAAAAGAGAGAAATAACTTACCCTACGTTCAGTGGCAGATACGGGGTGAGGAGTGGTTTTCCTTTTGCTACCACGGGTCTTGCTGGCCAGCGGAGCACCTGCAGGAGGCAGTGGTGTGGCAGGCTTAGTCTTGCCGGCAAACTTGGGTTTGGCAGGCGCTTTCTTGCTCGGTGCAGGGAGATTAATTACCTTAACTTTTTTCTCCCAACCAGGGGGATAATCGCCAGCGTGCCAAAACCATCTTTTCTTCTCCGCATCCCATTCAAAAATGGCTGACTGGCTCTGTTTTCTAGCATATGCCAAAACGGATTTAGAGGGAAGCAGTAGGCAAGGGTTAACCAAGGCAACCATGCTTAACCCTTCAGGAGGAATAAGGGAGAAGCCACGACTCCCCGCTAGCTCAGCCACAAATGAATTCATCACTGCATGCCAGTAGCCGTGCATGGGAAAAGTGTAGACACCCTCCCTTAGCGAACCGGGGACTGTAATGGCATTGAAACGCTTCTTCTAAAAGTCAAAGGCAGTCTGCCGCAGGAAAGGATGGACTGAAGTAGGAGCTCTCATGAGGGAAGAAATGTCATCGGGGATGTCTTGGTCCAGTCCAAACTGTCTTCTCACCCGGTTGGCAGGATAGTGAACAAATCTAATGCCTTAATCGGCTAGATAGGGCAGCCATCTGGCATTGGTAGCGGCAAGATAGGTAATCCCAGTTTCATCAAAACTGACCAATGGGGACGTAGTCCCAACAGTGTCAATAAACGAACCCATGACAGAGTTCGCACAAGTATAATCAGCACCCAAGTTTCTATAGGCTTTCCAAGAGAAACCCACACCTTCATCAAAAGATTCAACTACAGAAAAGCCAATCGGCTTCAAACCAGACCAACGAAAAGCAAGCGGGAAATCAAATTCAAACCTGCCACAAAAATCGGCGATCACCCTCAGACAACTCTGGTACTTCTCTCTGGCAAGCCGAGTGGGTCTACACTTTGTCAAGTATTGAGCACACCGCTCAAACAACCACTGCTGAAGTATAGTGCAATGAATGGAAGAAGTGACAATGTGGCAGGACCCAGCCTGACTCTCATCATTACGGAGGATATCTAACTGAACATACAAGTGCCCCAGGAATATAGGAGCCAGCGGCAGGCTCACCCCCGCAGATATTTTGATAGCCAAACGAAAATACAAAGGTTTTATGGCATAGTAGGGGTGGGACCCAAAAACAAACTTGCAAAGCCAAAAAGCAATAAAAGCCGCACGGCGGGTAGCAGCAGAAAACTTAGAGGATGAACTAACCCAGTAAGACAACTTGTCGTTTCCGGTCATCCTTTTCCTCAGTTCAACCTCGATGGCCTCTTCCTCAGGAGAAAGCTCTAGGGCGGCAGGATCGGTGTCACTGAGAATGGGCAAAAGTAACTAGTTGGCCACGTCTTCGAGAGTCACGGTAAGTTTGCCGCACGAGAAAAAGAAGGTGTGGGTGGTGGTGCACCATTGCCGGACCAAATGACGGAGGTTATAGAGGTCCCGGAAGTTCGACAAACAACGAGACGAGACTATGGCCTTCAAAACACCGGCCCGCTGTAATAAACCCATGAAACCCGTGTCGGAAAGCTCGCTGTCAACCCACTCCTTCCAACCCGAGGATGTGTCGGACCCAAACTCAAAATGAAGGGGCACGGGAAGCGAAATACCTTGGCGAATAGATAGATCGGGGATTGAAGAGGCCAAAGGAGCCCAAGAAACGTCGGGGTCTCGCCGGACAAGGGTAATCAACACACGGCCCGGCAGCGGCGGTACATACTCGCCGGGGATTTTGGGGAAATAAGGGTTGACATCATACCAAGGGTCGATTAAGGGAGCGCACTCGCTGTCGGGGTCGCGCTCCGTCTCCTCCTCAGCGGACCGCTCCGAATCGGAACGTTCCACCTCCTCGGGAACGGCAGGAGAATCGGAGGCAACTGCCTACCCTTTATGGCGGGAAGCGCTTTGACTTTTCACTGGAGACATGGTGAGGAAGTTTGGTCGGAGAAAGTGGGTATGGTCGTTTGAAAGGGAGAAGGAGAGTAAGAGACGGAGAGTGTGTGTTTTGGGAAAGGAAAGAGTCTGTGATTAAAGTGCAGAAGGATTTCTCCTTAAATACCCAAGTCATTAATATTAGCACGAAAGGAGGTGATGGGTCAGCCATCAGAAGGGAATGGAATTAATGAAGCGGCAGCTCTGTTTTGAAAATAACTACCAAACTGAGAAATTCGAAGAGACAACTCTGTTCGAGACAGGAAGGAGAATATATGTGTGAATAAGAAGGGGTCCACAGCTTAAAAGAGACTTGCGAAAAAAAAAAGAGAAGAAGAAAAAAGATGAGAGAAGGGCAGAAACGCATTTTCATTCACATATGAACCGCATGAACGTTTCATATGTTTAGGGGGCTAAATGTTAAGGGGCATTTGTAGAAGCCCAGCAGACAGGAAAGCCCAATAATGAAGGCCACAAAGAATTGACAAGATAAATTGCAAAAAACCCATTCGGCTCAAGCGGCAGGAATAATGGGTCACAGGCCCAACAAATATATAAATGGGCCTTGAAAAGGCAAGCAGGCTCAAAAGAAGCCAGGAAGGAAAGAAATAGCATCCCATGGGCAGAGTATGAGTTAGAAAAGTGAGAAAGAGCCACCGCAGGCCCAAGGCAGTGCAAACTAAGAGAGTAAGGGGTTTATGGTAGGCCCATGAACCCCAAAGATAAGAATAAGGTTATTGAGCCGGGGAAGCCCAATGAAGTTAGTAAAAAGCTCATGGGAGTGTGGAATTAACAAACGGGCTGAGGAAGCCCAAAGAAAACAATTGGGCCGTGGATGCCCAAAGGGAAGCCCAAAGGGACAGAGGAGCCCATGAGTAGAAAGCAAAACAGTGCCCATAATAGGCCACTGAGACAAGGAATAAACAGTTGGCCCAAAAGGAGGTCCAGCAGGATTAAGTTATTACGGTAGGAATGACAATTCAACGTGGCAGACAGTAAAGAAAATCAAAAGTGGGCTAAAGAAATGAAAAGCTCATTATCATACGAGGCCCAGCTCCTGAATGGAGCGAAAAACCAAAGGAAAACCCGAAAGGCCAGGAAACGTAGACAGAGAGTCTCCAGGTTGCGGCAGACGCATGAGCAGCAGACAGACTCTTGGACAAATTTGAAATGGAAGCACGCGCAAGGCCCAAACGCCACCAGCCTGTACCTAGCCAATATCCTGTACCTAGCCAATATAGGACATGGTGGGGCCATGGGTCAGAGGTAAAAGGTAAAGGAGGGTGTGATTTGGTGGTGGGAAGAGGGGAAAAGATCTATTTACGGTTTCTGCCCAAGCCTCTTTTGGGAGGTACGTCTTGCTGGGATGATAGACCACCCAAAAAAGGCAATTTGAGGGGGAACCGTTGGGTGCATGCTCTGAGAGTGGAGAGAAAAGGCATTAATATCGTGGCAGAAAGAAATGCTACGACACACAGAGGAATAAAACAAATCTGCCTCTATCTGGCGAGGGTGGGTGTCGCACAGTGTGGTCAACAAGTACACCCAGACCAGACAAAGGCGGTTAAGGGGCAAGACCGTAAAACTCTAGCCACAGCAAGCGCTATAAAAAGGCCCTTGTCGTGCCCTGTAAAAAGGGATCGAAAACAGAGCACATTTTCGGAAGTGAAAGGAAGAAACAGAGCAAGAGAGAAAAGAAAAAAGATAAGAAAGAAAATAGAAAGAAAAGAAAGGAAAACTAAGAAAAACGGGAGTTATTTCAAGGAGGGCATGCACCCATAGATCGGTTTCTCTCTCTCCCCCTTCAAATCTTACCTTCTTCAAAAAACGTAAACAAGGACCATCTTCCTTTTGGGCAGCAACCATTCAGGTTCGACTCTCTCAAAACCATTAATCCCCATGGCAGGATCCTTTTCCTGGGGGGGTTATTCGCATTGAGAAGAGGTGTTCTTTCCTCTTTGGCCTTGCTGCGGCAGATAGTTTAAAAAACTTAATTTATGCCTATTTTAAATTAGCCAGTATTATTCTCTTCATTTTTTTTCTCTGTGATTGATATCATTGTGACTGTAATCATGCTTTAGTAGCAGGGAATACATAGCCGTTTATTTAAATAAGTCAAAGTGCTCTGTTTTAGTTATTATTATATCTGTCTGCCATAACTTGTCTGCAATAGTTCAGTCTGCCATAACTTGTCTGCAATAGTTCAGCCTGCCATAACTCGTCTGCAACAGTTCTGCTTGCCGTTAATTCGCTCCTGACAGATACGGCATAAGTTTGTGCACAAACCGGCCCAAGTTTGGTTACAATTGGACCGACCCCAACTCCCTTACTCAGAAACACTAGGGCCCATCACTGCAGGAGGCAGCCTAGCCCATTACCGCAGGAGGTAGCCCAACATACCATACCATACAAGAAAAGGCCCCTACAATGTGCTTAAATTGAACCGTCAAATTAAAAGATATAGTTAGATCAAGTTTTAACGGTTAACGCACATTTAAACAATTAAGGTGAATCACGTGTGATTATTTCTAATTAGTTATGATTGGTATATTAAAAGGATTTGATGGTGAATCAAAAATCGTACCATCTCCAATTCATCCATAGAGTCATCCAGGACCAAGAAAGTTAACTCAATATAGGAAGGCTAATCCACTATGGGGAAGTCATCCATGGGTATGAAGGTCGTCCGTCAGGGAAGTAGCTAGACGACCTCACAACACTTAGAAAATTCTCAGAAATGGATTTATTTACGAAAGATTGTAATTCAGGTCACGTTCTACTATTTTGAAGTATGAGCAAATCGTTGTTCATCGCTATAACTTCCCACGAAGTACCTAACTTCCAGTGACAATTGTAGGAGATAAGATTAAACATTCTAACTTCTATAGTAGTTGTGGAAATTAAGTATAAACCTTCCAACTTCCACACGTGTTAAGGAAGTTACTAAACAAGTAACCACTCCAAAGCTCACTATATAAGGACTCATCCACTTCAAATGAAAGTAAGGTTTCACTACTCCTAAAGTTGTGATTCTTGAGTTCTAGAGAGAAAAACTAATTCAAGCATCGGAAGGTTCTTGGCCAGTTCACCCCGATCACCTTTTGATCTTGTGTTTCTTTCTTTTTAGGCATTTCAACAACCACTAGTCTATTGAAGCCTGGAGCATTCAGCCTACTGATTTTCTTTACATCATTAGTTGGCGCCGCCTATGGGAAATAAATAAATTTGTGATTTGTAATTTATCTTTCTCTAACAAAAGGCTGTATGGTTCGAACAAGGTCAATGACCACTAGTCCAGGCCAATAGGAGAGTGGGAACGCATCCAGTCACCCCAATCGCGCTCACCAATCAGCACCTTGTGAGAAACGGTGTCCCTCAAAAAGAAAAAAAGAATCGAGTACCTTTTAGGGCACCTCTCTTTTTGGGTAAGTAGCATGGAGTCGCCACTTATTTTTTTATGTACAAAAAATAAGAAAAACTAAACACAAGTCTCCATGACTGAATGTTCCATTCATTGATTGAATAATGAAATACATAACTAAAAATTTGAACTTTACACAGCTTTGGGTCCTAATTACAATCTACCAAATATACATGGCTTTTTGTCCTAATTACAATCTACCTAAAAATAAAAAGTAAAGATAAGACTAGACCTACTTAACCAGAAATCTAAATCCGAAGGCTAGGTTACGGAATGGGAAGGTGTTAGGCACCCATTTCGCCCAAACAGAGTCTGGTTTTATAGACTCTTGTGACCAATGTACCTTTTTATGTATGTAATGAATGATATGTTGAACATGTGACACTAAAATTAAATCACACAAATTTATTTATGAATGAAGTCTCTTCTTTTGTTTTAAAAAAATTCAGATCTGTTTTGATTAGTAAAAAAAAAAAAAAAAAAGGTTTTTGGGGATAAAAATTCAGATCTATTTTTATTGCATAAAATATAGTCTTTTGATGGGAAAAAAGTGTCAGATCTATTTTTGAAAGAACTAAAAAAAAAAGAAGGTTTTTTGATAACAGAAAAATCAGATTTGTTTTTTATATGTTTAAAAAATATGGAAAAGATTTTTTAAGAAGAGAGTTTCACCCATAACTTAAATTTATGCAATATGAACTAAAACAAACACAAACATAGTAGTACATGATCTCTTCCTTTATTTCAACAATTTGCATGTATTAAAAAATCAAATTTGTATCTTAAGAAAGATACAAA
Organism: Quercus robur; assembly: GCF_932294415.1. Classification (NCBI taxonomy): domain Eukaryota; kingdom Viridiplantae; phylum Streptophyta; class Magnoliopsida; order Fagales; family Fagaceae; genus Quercus; species Quercus robur. The sequence continues at coordinate 42,870,538 of NC_065542.1, forward strand.
TCAACTTTGATTTGAGAAAAATTTAGATCTACATCTCATAAAGATGCAGATCTTTTTGTTGGTTGAGAAAATTTTAGATCTACATCTCATAAAGATGCAGATCTTTTTGTTGTTTGAGAAAATTTTAGATCTACATCTAAGAAAGATGCAGATCTGTTTTTATATTGAGAAAAACTCAGATCTACATCTAGAAAAGATACAGATCTGTTTTTATATTGAGAAAAATTCAGATCTACATCTAGAAAAGATGCAGATCTGTTTTTGTATTAAGAAATAGTTAGATCTACATCTAATAAAGATGCAGATCTGTTTTTTGTTTGTATTGAGAAAAAGTTAGATCTATATCTAATAAAGATGTAGATCTATTTTATTTTAATAAAAGGAATTGTTCACATGCAAATTATTGACATTCAAGAAAGAGATTATGACAATCACATAAAAAAAAAAAAAAAAAACAATCATGCTATAAACAAAACAACAATTAACAATTCATGTTATGGATATTTGAAAAAGAAAGAAATATAACATGCAGCATCACATCATAAGAAAAAGGGTTAAGAAACAAACTCTTGCATCAGCACTCTTTGTTCTTGAGAGGATGTTTTAAGGTTCAAAGAAACTTATTTAGTTATCTTTGAAACCTATAAACCCTAATTTTAGCAGCAAATATCAGAGAGGATCAGCAAGTATCATCAATTTGAGAGCCTCAAAACGTATGCCTCTCATAGCGTAAAAAAATGTGCTGAATTATGAGGTACAATCTCTATTTATAGAAGCCAGAAATCTCTAAAAAATAAGCACGGACGATTAGGATGCAAATCTGGACTCATCATTTTGTGAAAAGGTCAAAAAGAGTGTGCCTTATCGTCACTTAAAGGCCGTTAGGCCAAATCCCACATGATGGTAATTTGGCACTTTTAAAGTGCCATTCGGCACTCCAAAAGTGTCGAATTGGCTCTTGGATGCTGAATGCACTTCCGTGTTCAGGTGCCATTTGGACTCTCCTTTTAGGGTTTTGACCCGTCCTTGTACCTAGACATGTTTTCATCCTCCGTCTATGATTTTTTTATCTCTTTTCTGGATAATTCAAACTTTTTAAGAACAATTATCTTGTGGATAAATCCCTTAAAATAAATCTTGATAAAGTTCAGATTATCCACAATTTTATTGTTATCCAATTATTCCTTTTATTCCTATGCATGCATCTCTATCTTTAACCCTAATTATCAATCAATCACAAAATTATTTAATTAATTTTAATTATTTGACCAATCAGAGTTAATTTAAATAAATTGTGCATGGTCGACTTTTCCCAGACACAATGCATATGGACCGTGCAAACTTGATCATGCGATATCTTTCGATCCAAAGGTTCGATTTAAAAACAGAAAACACCATTGCGACCGTTAGAATATCAAGATCATTTTCATGATATGTAATGAATGACATGATGCATGTAATGCAAAGACAAAATGATGTATGTAATCCAAGATCAGAATGATGTATGTGATGCAATTATGATTTTTTTTTTTGGTACATGGATGGTCATTCGAGTCATTCTCCTTAATTAAATTATGGGTGCAAAATTGAGTGTCTATAGAATGCCCCTCATTGACAGAGCTTGAAAAGCGAATGTCAATGTAAAACAAAGACACTGATTTTAGAAACCATGATTTAATTGAGGTTGAACTTTCAAAGATTACCTAGCCCTCGAACCTAAAACCTTGGAACATAGAACTAGCTTTAGCTTTAGACACAAAAAATGAAAATATCAGACTGAGCTGGTAGTTGATGACTCTGGACATGATTCTTTGTAATTGGGGTGACCAAAGGACTTTTCAATCCTGATCTTGAAAATGGAGTTGTATGTATTGACGATCAAAGGTCTTCTTCTACTTTGATCTAGAGTTGCTGGAATGACAATCAAAGGGATCTCCTCTAGTTTGATCTAAAATGGAATGATGATCAAAGGGATCTCTTCTACTTCGATCTGAAATGGAAATGTTGATTTAATTGAAAAATAATAAGGATATTGGTTTAAGACTTAGACCCAAAAAAGATAAAAATAAAAGGGGAGATTAGAGAGAATGCAATAGACTCCCGAGCTAGGGATGGAAAAAATGTCACGGATTGCTTGACTTGCTCGGCCTTGTTTGGGTTTCTTCCACTTTGAACTTTGAAGACACTTACCTATCTCTTTCTGAACACACTCACTCATAAGTCAAGCAGTTCTCATTTTCCTTTCCATAAAAAATAAAAGGCGTAAATGCACTTTTAGTCCTTACAGTTTGGCTTTTTTCTATTTTGGTCCCTACATTTTCATTTCACCACTTTTAATCCCTAAACCAATTAACGCATGTTATTTTAATCCTTTCCGTCAATCAACAGACGGAAATAACTGAGGTGCTAATAGAGGGATTAAAATATTATTAAAAATTCATAGTAGCACTCATCATTCATGCCACATTAGATTATAATTTAAAATATTTATTTCTCAATTTTAACAAAAGAAAAAATATGAGTTAGAAATTTAAAAAAAATAAGAACACACCAGAACATAAGAACAAGAACAGAAACCCAAAAACCCAAATTTGGCTCAATGTAAAATGATTTCAAAGTGTAAAATATTTTCAAGTGAAAATATTTTTCTGAAATGAAAATGATTTCAGGTGTTTGGTCACATCACAAAAAATGTTTTGGAAAATATTTTAAGGTGTTTGATTGTGTTTCTAAAAATCCTCTAGAAAACACATTCTCTCACATTTTCTCAGCTTTCAAACAAATATTATAATAGGAAATCTGAATATATAAACAAAATCAACAAAAAAAACATAACTAAAAAAATTTAGTCTTCCTCAAAAATAAGCATCGATCGTGAGAGAGGGAGAGGGAGAAGGAGAGATAGATTGAGAGAAAGAGAGAGATAAAGGACCACAGATGGGCGGGTGGGTCTGAAGGAGGCGAGATGGGCAGGTGGGTTTGACAGCAGCAAGATTGACAAGTGGGTCTGATAGTAGCGAGATCGGTGGGTGAGTCTGAAGGAGGCGACGGAGACAAGATTGGTTTGTAGATCAGAGATCCTGTTAGCTTCTCGGCTTTGGTTGGTCATAGGGAAATAGAGAGGAAGAGAGAAGAGAAATCTTCCTTGACCGGCGATGTAGATCTATGGTAAAGACAATGACGGTCCGGTGAGGCTGGGGCCTGAACCTGCGGCATGATTAGACCAATGAAGGTTGGGTTGTCTTCTTCACTATCCAAATTTTTATTCTTTCGTTTTCTTGGCAACCAAACAAAGACTGAAAAAGAACTGAGAAATGATTTTGCTTGGGTTTAAGGATGGGGGCTTTGGAATTTATGATTTTTATTTTTTTATTTATGGTGTTTTTATGTTGAATTTTCTGGGTTTATGAATTTGGTTTCTGGGTTTATGAATTTTATTTGCTGGAGGTTTCGTTGTTGATTGAAAGATGAGAAAATCTGGGTTTGAGTTATGATTTTGTATATTTGGGTTTTGTGGTTTGAGAAAATATAAGAAGATCTGCTGCTAGGTTTAGGTTTGTGTTTGTGTTCTTGCTGGAGATCGATTTGTGCTTGTGTTTGGTTGACAAGAAAGGGCAAGAAAATGCAAGTAAATCTGGGCATGTGTTCTTATGTTTAAAATCTGGGTTTGTGTTCTTTAGTGTTCTTGTTGAAGATGAACATAGATCTTGATGTATTTTTGGATTTTAATTTTGTTTTTTCAATTTTAAATCTGTTAAAAACTTAAGAAGGTTAGATTTTATTTATTTATTATTTTATCTGATCAGTGCTACAGTGAATTTTTAATGATATTTTAATCCCTCCATTAGTCACCTCAGTTATTTCCATCTATTGACTAACGAAAAGGACTAAAATAACATGCGTTAATTAGTTTAGGGACTAAAAGTGGTGAAATGAAAATGTAGGGACCAAAATAGAAAAAAGCCAAAATGTAGGGACTAAAAGTGTATTTACGCCAAAAAAAAGAAGAAGCAAAAAACAAAAACAAAAGTCACCTTATACTTTCACGCTTTCTTAGTTGACCTCTAGAATGTGTGTGCAACATGCCCATGACTCGACTCCTACTCCATCTTATTGCCATCCTTGCCCATCTGATGAAATATCATATCATATCTCTGTCTACATTTGCCATTGAAAAGTCCCAAACACCCACATTGGAAAAATGACTATAAATAACACACAAAGCAAGTCATCATAGGGATTTATCTCTTGGGCATTGCATGATAGTGAAGTTGGTTGAGTCCACAAAACTAAGAGCATCCACACTAGATTGGTAAATGTGCCAAATATTTATGCAACACTGAATAGTACCCTCACAAATTTGCCACGGTACGGATGAAATGTGGCATATGATTTTTTTTTGGCTTTTCTCTCTCCTTTCACTTCTTTAATTGATTTTTTCTCTCTCCTCATAATCTATCTCTCTCTCCCAACTGGTGTTCTTTCCTTAAATTAAACCCAAAAATCTTCTTACTTCTCTCTTTGCACTTCAAATCAAACTCCAATTCCCAGTTCAAAACAAAACCTAGAAATGGAATCATCACAAACCCAGAAAGAACAAAGGAATCGGCAATGGAGGCAAGGTAGAGCTTGGTGCCAAGGACGGCGAAGCCATGAAGATCGGCGTGTGAGAAATAAGCGAGGTTCGTGAGGGCGAGGTTCGCCACTAGAGTGTTTGTCACGATCATGGGATCAGAATCGACATGGGCATCGACGTTAAGGTGAGATTGGAATCGTGGGTTGCCAATGCTAGTGGGTTTTGGTTGCTGGTGCAAGTGGATTCATCATTCATGGCTTTGGGTTGGCGGTGCTAGTAGTTTCGTGGGTTTAGGTTGCCGGTGCTTGTGGGTTTTGGTTGTGTTTTCTGGGTTTGTTGATGACGGTGGATATGGCGGTGGTTTTGTTTTCAGTTTTTTGTTTTACAATAAATTATGGCTGCCACAGTGGTGGTGGTGGTGGTGGTGGCGGCAGCGGCAGCAGCAGTGTTATAGTTGTTATTTATTGTATTAGATATATTATTTTATTGTGTAGTTTATATTATTTTAATGTGTAGTAAATATCATTTTAATGTATAGAATCGAATGATAAAACATTTGATAAATGGGATGTTGTAAAATGATGTGGTAAAATAATAAAATAGGTCTTTAGTGTGGCAAAATGGCATAAATTATGCTACAGCTACTATGGATGCTCTAATTGGTCCATAACTTGAATAGCCCAATGACAATTCAGTGAGTCCCATCAATCAGACAAACAATCCTTTTAAGCCTAGTGTTATTGAAGAGCCCAAACATATAGGTCTGTTGGTTTCAACATCCAGATATTGGGCTCTCATCTTAGGTAGCTAAGCTAAAAGCTTGCACGTCAGCTCATCCAAAAATTTCCGTTTATTTTATCATAAGAATTTATTTTTTCTATTTCACATACTCACTTTTCAAAACATCTTATATTAAATTATTTATTTTATACTACATTTTATTAAAATATTAATTTTAATTGTTTCTCTTTCTTTACACAAAACCTATAGCCAAAAAAAAAAAAAAAAAAAAAAACACACACACACACTGACACACACAACAACAACTACCATCCACTGAGAGAGGTAAAAAAAGAATAAAAAACTAAACTAAATGCAAAATGAGTAGTATCAATGTAAATTTACAAGGTTTAGAGCATTCGCGTCACTTTGTGCAAAAATTATTGTCTATTTTAGCATATGAACTTATTTTTATAATTTATTTTACATACTTTTCAAAATACCCTACATCAAATTATCTATTTTACATTATATTTCATTAAAATATCAAATTTTCTTTATTTTTTAATTGATAAAAAACTAAACAAAATGCAAAATGAGTAGTGTCAATATAAATTTACATGGTTTAGAGCATTCGCATCAGCTTGTACAAAGGTTATTGTCTATTTTAGCATATGAATTTATTTTTTTAATTTATTTTACATACTTTTCAAAATACCCTTCATCAAATTATCTATTTTACATTATATTTCATTAAAATATCAATTTTTTATTTTTTAATTGTTTTTATTTCTTTACACACAATAATCGCCGTCAATTCTCTTCCTTTATTTTTTATATACGTAAAGAAAGAATAGTTTCAATATAAATTTATACGGTTATTATAGCAAACTTGTAAATCAACACAATTATACATTTAGGCTGATGTGGGTTATTTTTAGATAAAATTGTGTAAATTTTTCACATTTTTCTATTATACATTCACTAACATGAGTGCTCATAGCAAACTTGTAAGTTATTTCATACTAACTTATGTGGATCAATTTTAGTCTAATAGTTTTGGGGCTCTACTTGCTAGTGGCATCTACCAGTTGTTTGCATTCTTAGTCTTGCCAAATAGTTTTACAAGACAAAGCTAAATGCTTAATGTTCACCAAGAGCTCCAAAGTTCAAACTATTAAATACCGAAAACAGTAGCACCCCTCCTTTTTGTTTGGCAGAACTGTTTGGGAAACATTTCTCGGATATGGAATACGGTGCAAGCATGCCTGATGTGGTTCATGTGGAAGGAACGAAACAGTCATACATTCAAGAATGTTGTGACATCTATTGATTAGTTGAAGTCCTTACTAATTTGGACTTTGTTTGATTGACTCGGGTTTGGGGATTTACGCATTGCACTTCGATTTTTTATTTTCACTTCTATTAGACTTTCTAGTTAATTTGCTTGTAATCATTATTAATTTTATATATATATTTATATATAAAGTAAGTTGTTAATGCAACATTGTAATTAATTCTCACTTCTTAAAAAGGTATTGGGATGAAATGTAACATCATAAAGTAAAAAATTTTGAGTGTATACCTTTAAAAAAAAAAATTAAATCTTGAAATACAATTTGATGTTCCTAAAAAAAATAAAATAAATTTTTTTTTTTGGTTAACAGGATAGATATTATATTAACAACCAACAATAAACATTACAAACTGCCCACAGAGGCAAGAGTACTGGCAACATGCCTATAATAGTACAACCCATTTTTATCAGAGTCTAACAAAATATACATATCAGCAAAGGGGGGAAAATCAAACACAGCAAAATTTTCCAACATAAAACAGCCCCTTTTAGCCAAAAAGTTAGCACATTGATTCACCTCTCTAAAACAATGCCTCACCCGGACCTGCACAAGTCTTGCTATGAGGGACCTGCAATCATTTAACAAAGGAGAGTAACTTCGGTTAGGACATTCAGCACCATTGAGCAACTCCACAATCACCTTAGCATCAAGTTCCACCTCTAGTTGGTTTATGCCCAATTGAATGGCTAAGATCAGCCCATCCCGCAATGCCCACCATTCAGCTAGCACACTAGTGGTATACCCAATTGATCTTAAGCACCCCTTGATCCAATCACCATGGCAGTCCCTAATTACTCCTCCACCTCCCGCCTTACTTGGATTTCCAATGGAAGCACCATCAGTGTTTAATTTATGCCAGCCAAATGATGGTTTATTCCATCTGACAGGGAAGGGTATTCTGGAGGTTACTTGGTTGATCTTACTCACAAAAGTGAAATTCCCTAGCTTGAACAAGGTAGACTTTATCTAGCTTAGGATTTGGTATACCATTTTCAAACATCACAATATTACTATTTTTCCACAAACACCAAACCGCATATAAAAACACCATGCACCAAGGAATATGTGTGTTGTGTCTAACAGTACTCAAACTATTAATTCTAAGCCATTTAGCAAAATTTTCATTAAAGGAGTTTATATGAGAATAAGGAACTCCCAACTTACACCACAAATTACGCGCAACCTCACAATCTCGCAACAGATGTACAATAGTTTCCTCATGCCGCTTGCACATAGGACACACCTTATCACAATTAATACCCCTAGCTGCCAGAACACTCTTCATAGGTATGCTACCATGTACACAGAGCTAGAGAAAACTTATTATCTTTGGTAACATATCCAATTTCCAAATCCACTGCTCTATAAAAAGATTTTCTGCCGAATCAGGCTGGTTGGCTAATTGGTAGGCTGAATTAGTGGAGAATTCACCATCTTTGGAATATTTCCACATGATAGAGTCTTCCCTACTTCCAAAGAGTTGGAGTGGGATAGCTTTAACTTTATTCTTAATTGAATCTAGTAGATCAAAGGATAGGATTTCCCATCTCCAATCATAATCATGGCACAAGGCAGCCACAGTCAACTCAACATCCTCTTGCTTTAAGGATCCCTTTATCATGCAATGAAGAGACTCACCATTAATCCAGCTATCCAACCAAACTCTTACTCCATGACCATTTCCAATACCCCAATAGATACCTTTCTTGAAGATAGGAAACCCCAGGTTTATGGCTTTCCAATTAGGAGAAGAAGGGAGTTTTTTCGGATCCCTTTACCTTGCTCTCGAAATGGAACAATACTTTTTAAGCAACACCTTGGTCCATTAAGCATCTTGTTCATGGTACATTCTCCAATTAAGTTTAGAGAGCAGTGCAATATTTTTCGCCTTAGCCGCTTGTATTCCTAAATCCCCATCTTCCTTGGACTTTATAACTTTGCTCCACCCAACCATGTGCATCCTCCTTTTCTCACTTGTGGAACCCCATAAAAAGTCCCGGTTAATTTTATCCAATTTATCACAAACATGGACTGGTAGAGCCACCCTTTGCATCACATAGTTGGGAATGACGGATATCACATATTTAATTAAAACCGTTCGTCCAGCAAAGGATAAATACTTTGCCTTCCACCCTGCAAGCTTACTCATGACCTTTTCCACTATGAACTTATATGGATTACAAGCAGCCCCTCTATGTCTTAACTGGAATCCAAGGTACTTTCCAATATCATGTGTTACCCTAATGCCCAATTTATCACAAACTTCCTCCTTTAAACTTTCACTAACATTTGGAGAAAAATAGACATGAGACTTTCCAAACTCATTTTTTGGCTTGATTCAGCACAAAATTTCCCAAGCACTTCCAATATTGCTTCACAGGCAGTGGGATCAACCTTTCCAAACAATAAGATATCATCCGCAAAAAGAAGGTGGGAGATTCCCACATTATTATTGGAAGCTTTTAAAGGAGTCCAACCTCCATCAACACATTTTTGCTCAATAAGGTGTCCCAAATACTCCATGCATAATATAAAAATATACGGGGATAAAGGGTCTCCCTGTCTAACACCCCTTGAAGGCTCAAATGATTGTAAAGCACCCCCATTAACCAAAATGCAAATGCTAGTAGTCACTATACAACTTATTATGATCTTAGTAAGTTTTGGAGGGAAACAGAAAGCTTCTAAAACTTTATGCACAAAACTCCATTCAAGCCTATCATAGGCTTTTTCTAAGTCCAACTTGATAGCCATGTAACTGACTCTTCCTTTCTTTCATTTTTTGTTTAAATTATGAAAGAGTTTGCACAGGAGATATCAAGTTGCTGAGGTGGGGTCTGATTTGGGCCATAATGATCTTCGAAATAACTTTATAAATTGAGTTAGACAAGTTGTTGGGCCTATAGTTGCTCAATGATTTTGGATTTTGGCATTTTGGAATCAAGGCTATCAATGTCTCATTAAGATAACTCGACACAACACCATGCATAAAAATTTCTTTAATCTCCTCGCAAACATAATTTTTAACCTCCATCCAAAAATGTTGGTAGAATCCCGCGTGTAGACCATCGGGTCCTGGGGCTTTGAATGGTTTGAGAGCCCAAAGACTTGCTCTTATTTCCTCCACCGTAACATCACAATCAATCCTAGCTCTAACCTCATCTGAGAAGTAGCAGCAAGAGAAATTAGAGACATCCGAGGATTTAGTGGACCACCTCAATTCCGTGGTGTACAAATTTATAAAACCACTCCTTATATGCTCTTTTACCTCATTATCCTCAGTTAACCAATTCCCAACTGCATCCTTGATACACCTTATTTTGTTTCTATGTCACCTCACCACAGTGAAGACATGGAAAAAGGAAGTGTTTCGGTCCCCAAAAGAGGTTGCATTTAGTCTGGACTTAAGGGCCCAAAATTCTTCCTCTTATTTAATAGAAAATCATTAGGGTTCTCTGCAATGGCTTTCTGTGCACCATTCAGTCTAGCTAACACCCTTCTCTTCTTTGCAAAAATGTTGCCGAATACTTCCACATTCCATTTTTTAACTCTGTCAACAAAATCTGCCACTGCTCTTTGTAGTGCTCTATTCTCAACCCAGGCTTGCTACACTACTCTATAAAACTCCGGGTGAAGAAGTCACATTGTTTGGAAACGAAACGGTTTATTAAAATTATTGGTACTAGATTTACATAATTCCAAAAGTACCAGACAGTGTTCTGAAAATGTTCTAGGCAAATGGGTAACTATAGCTTCTGAGTAAAGGAGTCTCCACCCCGGGTTTGCAAAACACCTATCGATTCTTTCCAAAATAAGACTTGTGATGGGCCTGTGGTTCGTCCACGTGTATTTAGGACTCGCAAAACCCAAATCTAGCATATTACATTCATTAGACACTCTTTAAATTCAAGAGCTCTATTTAGATTCACTTGATTTCCCCTAAACTTATCTTTTCCGCACAAAACTTCATTAAAGTCCCCCAGCATCAGCCAAGGTAAATTATGGAGTTGAGCTAAAGTTTTTAGATTATTCCATAAAATTCGTCTTTCGGCTAACCTAGGACTAGCATAAATTGCAGAAATAAGCCAAGTTAGGTTAGAAGAGTGCACCTTAATAGAGGCACGAATTTCTTGTTCTGTGCTTGAGAGATGAGACACTTCAACATCCTCTATCTTCCAAAGCATCCATAAACCCCCAGCATAGCCAACGGTATTTGTAGTGATGTACCCATCAAAAGGCAATCCTTCAATAATTTTTTTTGCTCTGTCTCCTCCAACCCTCGTCTACGTAACAACCATAAATGAAGGGCGATGATTAATTTCCATTTCAAAAATTTTTCTTATGAAATCAGCATTCAAAGCACCTCTACAATTCCATAATAAAATATTCATTTTGACAAATTGGCTTAAAGGTATCTCAATTTCAGGTGGGTTAGCACTTGTTGTTGCCGACTCCACCATACTCCATCCCATCCTCCTCAAAAAGCTTTTGGAAGCTTTCCATTCTGGCTTCCATATTATCATATACTTCAGAATGCCCGGGATATCCTCCTTGCAACACAGGGGAACATCGCACCTTTGCACTGGAGCCATGATTTTGATCAACTTCAGTGTTGGGTGATTTCCCATTTGAGTCATAGCCATTCCTCGAAAATTCACCAGTTTCCTTTCCTGAATTAACCATCCAAATTCGTCCCAATGGGGCACGACTGATGACCGTCCTTGCCTGCTTAACTCCTTTGCTGCTTCCCAGGAAATCGCCGGAATGTCCGTGAGGGATTTCCACCACAGGTTGGGCGTGAGATTCCACGCATTGTTGTCCAACGGCAGATCCCCAGTTTTGATGCTCGTTGGAGTTATGGGGAATAATTGCTTCCATGCTTGTCCCAGCTCTTCCTCGAACCCATCCAGAGTCTCTGTAGGTGCTGCATGAATTTGTGCTATAACCTCGTCTGGAATCACCACCGCTCTCCTCCTGTACCAAATAGCCCAGTCGGTTCTTGGCACTGAGGTTCGAGCGCTCCACATCCCTTCCATTATCAACATATTCACTTCCTTTCTGACCTTCTAAAAACATCTCCAATAGGAGAGCTAAATACAAAATGCTCTTTACTTTAGAGAGCAAATCCACAAAATAGGTTACTGTTCATTCTCTAATGGACTCTCTATATTCTGATTTTTTTTTGCTCATGAACAGTAACTCATTAAGTCTGATGAGCTACTGTTCATTCTTCAAATATTTTTTTTATTATAATAATAAGGTATTAAATAAAAAATATTAAAAGATGTATAGTTGTTAAAAAAAAAATAAATAATAAATAAAAAATAATATTTAAATAAGATAAAAAATTTATTAAAAAATATATATTTTAAAAAAAATAATTAAAAAATAAAATCCATTATCCATTCTTTAAACAATATAAAAATTTATCTAACCTACTCAAAGTTGCCGACGTCACACCCAAAACTGAATATTGGGCATTTTAAGTTCCTAAAGCCCTTTAAGCTTTTTGAGCCTTTAACTCCCAGACCGTTGCTTCCTTTAGCTTTTTTCTTGTGCAAATTTTTTAATTTATTTCCTTCACCCTGTCACGTCATCTGATGGGATCCACTGCCCGAAGCTTCCTTCCAATCTTCCACCGTACAATCGTTTACCATCTCTAGGTCCTTTTGCTGAATTTGGGCTGCAATGGTACGTGTGGTTTCAGAGCTTGAGTCAGCCGAATCACCATGATGTGATTTGTCAAGATTTTTTCCTGTTTCCTCAAGCTAATGCTCTTGACAAAGGTCTGAAATTTGATGAGACCAATTTCAACCATATCTATTTATTTATCTAAAAAGTAAAAAAGGACAAGACCTGCTGCACATTTCAGCCTACACAGTTCACACCTACTTCTACTTGTTGCGCATTTCGTTTCCTTAATCCGATTTCCGATGTCTAAACTCAGGAGAGATCCGAATTTGTCATCGGAGCGTCTCCCACACGACGTCGTATTCGACATACTGAGTCGCCTGGCAGTGAAATCCCTGATGAGATTCAGGTGCGTTTCCAAGTCTTGGAACTCCATCATCACAGACCCCATTTTCATTACCAAACACCTCAACCTCAACAGAGCCAAATCATTATCTAACAACAATGGTTATCTGCTATATTCTGATTACGAAGAGGATGGTCCAAAATGGAAAGATCTGGGTACGGCTGTTTGCAATAGCGACCGCACATTCACCGAGATTTCCAGGTTTCAAATTCCCTTTCCTGCTGTCAACATTGTTGGCTTCTGTAATGGCATGTTCTGCCTTGATAGTTATATGGACGGTGTAATTTATTTGTGGAACCCAAGCATCAAAACGTTTAAGAGTCTCTCTCCTCCTCACGACATGTACACCTATGGCCGGACTCTTGGGTTTGCGTACCATTCCCAAAACAATGACTACAAGATTCTCAGAATTGTTCCTCATCCTCACTATGAAGGATCAGCACGGTCGGCTGAGGCTCAGGTCTACACATTGAGTACGGATTCATGGAAAAGCTTTGTAATATCGTTTGGCTCCGACCACGATGTTGGGTATATTGATTCTAGATATGGAATCCCATGTTTGTTTTTTAATGGAGCTCTGCACGTTTTAGCGACTACTAAGGACCACAGTTATAGTTTGTGTTTTGATGTCAATGATGAGACATTCCAAAAGATAATACTCCCGGTGCCTGTTTACTTTTACGGAGGTAAGTTTTCCCTTGCAGTGTTCAAGGGATCGTTGGCTATGATTGGTTCTTCTACTGAGCATCTCTCATCACCCATATGGGTGATGAGAGAGTATGGTGTGGTTGATTCTTGGACGAAAATAACTGTAGAATTAGAGGAGGTTGAGAGATTCTTTCGCTGCGTTGACGATGGTGAACTTCTATTTTGGAATGATTCAGAGGTCATTTCATATGACCCTGAGAGTCCAAACGCGAACGGCCTTGGAATTACTGTTGGATGTGATAGTTGGTTGCGTTACACAACTGATCCCATGGAGAGCTTGGTTTTACTTGGTCAGGTAAAAATGTCATCTGAAATTTTGAAGATTAGTTTGTATCAAATGTTAGACTTCTTGAATATTTTTAGCAAAATGACGATCTTTGCGATGTTTATATTGACAAGCATTTTGTGGCTTCGCATCATATATGCACTTTGCATATTAAATGATACTTCTATTATGTTGCCTTTTCAGACGCATTGATTTTTTAAAACAAAATAGAATAACCTTGGAGATTGTGGCTATTATATGCCAACTGATTTTTGTGTCAAGAACGTTGTGCACTTCCTCAAAAATGACAATTTCATGGTGCAGTATATGCTTAGCCAACATAATCTTATTTATTTTTATGCCTTAGAGACAGCATGAACTAGTTGGTGAGCTTAGTTTCTTAGGCTTGGTCTAAATAAAAATGGGAATGATTTCAGCAATCTGTATGGGATGCATATAGCTAATTTATTGGTCCTCAACAATAAGTCAAATTGTATATTTCAATATCCTAATAGCAGGATTTTGATTTTTGCTCACATGTGTAATTGCTTATGCATTTTTTATATTTGTTAAACTGCTGGAAAATGTTAGGATTTTCTGTAAATCATGAAATTATTGATATTGTATCTTGTTTGATATAAGCCAGTGGAGGTGGTGAGAGAGTCGATAGGTGGGCTTAATGACGTAGACAACATATATGCTTGAATCTGCTTTAATTTTCTATACAGCAGAAGTTCATGTCAAATTTTCACCTTGAATACATACTACCATCTAAATGCTTAAATACTTTTTCATGCTTTTTACATTATTTAATCTATTAATCTTATAAATTATATGCTTTTTTAGTTTTTCTCTACCCAATGATTGTTATTGGTTTGTGGCTTAGAGAAAATGTGCAGCAATTCAAATATCTATTTAGAACTCATTAGTTGTTTGATAAACAATTCTAATTTTTGATCCATTAATGTATATGATATTTGCAAATGTAAGTGATTGAGTCAATGTTTTCTGCCTCTGTTTCATTGGTTAAGATACTAATAATGATGCATTCTCTCCTTTTTAACATATTTTCCAGATTGAATGATTTGGTATTTTAGTTTGCTTAATCTATTACTATTGGCCTAAGAATTTAGATAGACCTTTTTCACCTCACACTCAAGAATAATTACTATGCATTTGATATAAATGAAATATTACATGGCTGCTTATACTAACTAATGAACCTTTTTTGTGATGGTCTTTTATGGTCTCATATGAAAGCTGCGGGAGAATTGTCATCGTCTGCAACTGCAAGTTGTAGCATATAATCCTTTACTACCATTTAAGACGTTAAAGTGTAGAAATTGGTAAAGGTTATACCAATTTTGCCACAAGAAGTTCGCAAATAGAGGTGGTAATTAATGTGATTGGTACTAAATCAACATCATTATAAATAAATTTCTTGATTCTTTTTTTTTTTTTTTTTTTTGGTTTTTTTTTTTTTTTATGTTATAATAGTTGAAACATTTGTAGCATTACTCTTATGCATATTATTTATTTAACTTACGACTATTGTTTTAGGATTGTTGTGAACATTAGTTGACATGACAATGACATTGTCGAGTTCTTCCTGCTTATCAAGTATAATGTTATTTCGCTGTAGTCCTATTGACAAACATGTAAATCAGCAAGATTAGCTTATGCTTCAGGGGGAAAATGAAACGAATAGAGAAACTGAAGCTGATTCGAAGCAGGTGATGAATGACTCTGGAGAATTTGAAACCATGCTTGTTCCACGCTCAAAGCATGTTCCTTATGTGCCATGGACGGGAGGCCCGGTAATCTTCTTGGGATGTGCATGCCTCTATTTTGCCTTTTCTTTTCTGTGCTAACCCACTTGTTTTTTACTTTGTAGGCTAAAGCGGATTTTGTTGAGGAGTGTTATTCCCTTATTGAGTCCATGAAGAACTGGATTTCGTCTAGTTCCCAATTATCTTGTGTCTGTCAAAATGAACTTTCTCATGAAAAAATGGCCTCTTGGTTTGCATTCCTTTTGTAATATTGTTTTTGCTTGAATATTGACTAATCAATCTCCAATTTTCTTGCAGCGGAACAAGGTGGAAAGTCAAGCAAGTACCATAAGGACTCTTGAGAGATGTCTTTGTAGTCTGGGACCTCGTGATGTTGGAGGATCAAGTGATCCCGTTAATGATTCAGTTGGTGGTATAACGCTTTCTTGGGCTGATGAAGGTGATCCCATGAACATTACAGTGCAAGCCAAAGAGGATTTCTCTCAACACATAAAGCGTCTTGCTCCTCAAGATCCTTTTCACTGCCAGGTTCATGAGAGTACAACTTTGGCCACATTTAGATCCAAATCTGGACATCTTCCTTCTGGTCAACAGATTAGCCTTGATGATGATGATGAGGAAGACAAGGAGCAGCACACAAAACCTTTGGCACAGCGTCATGGAAAGAGAGGTCATCTGTGAGCACCTGCAGCAGAGCATCAGTCTTTTTTCTTTTTGATTGGTACAGTTCTATTAACGTGTAGATAACTTTTCGGATCCAAGTAAATGGAAAACAATCCTTTAGGTAAATGACATTAGCTCAATGCCCTAGTTTAGAGGGGTTTCTTTTGCACCTGGATGGATTCAACTTAATTTTGAGATGTATCTTGATTTTTCTGTTTTGATTCGCATTGAGTCTTAGATTTTTTATGATTGTTGCCTTGATATTGATGATGGTTGATAGGGGTGTCCACGGGTCGGGCCGGGTCGGTTTTGGGCCCAAACCGACCGAACTCGACCCGGTTGATTCGGTTTCCTGAATTTGGGATCCGTATTCGACCGAATATCGGGTCGGATCCGACATATCGGGTAATCGGGTTGTTCGGGTCGGAGTCATCGATTTCACGGGTCTGGGCCTCAGATTGGGCCGGACTTTTTGACAGTTAAAATTACAGAAAATACATTTTTTAGGGCCTTTTTACTTAATTTATTTTTAAATAGAGCTTCCAGCTTAACAAAACTAGACCTATTGGGCCATCAATCAGGACAAATCAAAAGGCCCAAATAAAGCTTTATTCTTTTTATCACCTGTGATCAACACAACACACCTAAAAGTCTCTTATTTTTTAGTCACTTATGATCTGGAATAAGAAGTACCTATCAATCCCAATACATAATCTTTCCCACGTTAAGAACAAAAAATAAACACAAAAAATAATATATAATCTGTTAAACAACACAATAAACAGCTTAACAAAACTAGACATATTGGGCCATCAATCAGGACAAATTAAAAGGCCCAAATAAAGCTTATTCTTTTTATCACCTGTGATCAACACAACACACCAAAAAGTCCCTTATTTTTTAGTTACTTGTGATCTGGAACAAGAGGCACCTATCAATCCCAATACATAATCTTTCCCACATTAAGAACAAAAAATAAACACACAAAATAATATATAATCTGCTAAACAACACAATAAACTCCTAGGCAATAAACTGCTCAACACCCATATAACCTGCAAACCACAAGGTCCACAACAAATAATATTTCCAATTTTCCAGCAATAAAATAAATCACAACAAATAATCCTATAATGCAATATTCCAACAGATATATATACTTAGTAACATAAAGGCAATCACTGCAAGTTTTTTGGGCAGTAACCCATAAGGCAGAAAGCTTGCTAGTTATACAAAGTTCAAAGCTATATAATTAATTACAACAATCAAATACCATAGGTATTTCCAAAAAATAGCTTTTCCAAAGCATTGAATGACTATTCTATAGTTTATAAGTCTATAACTACCTATAAATTAAGATTTCTTTTCTATAAGTATTGACAGTTGAGTATTGTTACAAGTTAGAAAAGCAATATGTCCAAAAAGCTTCCAAAATATTTCCAAAATGCTGCCTTCTTTACAAAATAAATTACCATCCTCCTACAATAGACAAAAAAATATTCAACAAATAATACATTAGTACCAAGTACAAGACCAACTAGTAAGGAAAACAAGTATATAATAGTAAGGGGCTATAAAGGCAGAATCATACCAAGTCACTGATTAATCATCAATGCTAATCAAGGGTCGTTTGCCTGAAGTTGAACCCTTGCTTGAGCTGGTATTTGCTGGTTGTTGATTTAAAACTAGAAAATAATAGGAAATAAACACAATAGATTAAATTTTGCTTGAATACATGAGACATTCAATAAAATTAATACACTAAGTTTCAGAATTTAAGCATATTACCTAAGTCAAGTAACTCCTCCTCCAATGCCTCAACATCATCCCTTGACTGGCGATGAGAAATTGGAACTGTGGCTTGAAGCCAATTTTATGAACATACAAGGTTTTGAACCATGAGAGGAGATAGTGCACTTCGAAATGGATCAACAATTCGACCTCCAGTGCTAAATGCTGACTCAGATGCAACAGTGGAAACTGGCACAACCAGCACATCCTTAACTACTTTAGACAACACTTGGTACCTATTACAATTGTCCCTCCACCACTCCAATATCTCAAAATTTGCATCCTTTCTACCATCACAGTTTTCAGCCAAATACCTCTCAAGCTCATTATTACAACCTACAGATTGCTCAACTTGCAAAAAACGCTTATATCGCGAGTGAACCATAACATATGGATCACTAGCATCAGTTTCCAATTCTGTCCTCTCACTCCCACTTTGATCTTGCACATTTGGTGAATGAATACAAGTGTAAAAATTATACAACTTAAACAAAAGGTCTTTCACCTTATCAACCATCACTTCTGCAACTGCATTCCCATAAATTTCAGAAAATGAAAACTTCAAAAACCTCAATTTTTTTCGTGGATCAAAGACCACAGCCACATACAAAAGAGGATTAATTTTCTCCCTTTCCCCCCAATACTTCTCAAACTTAGTTTGCATGTTTGTGGCTGTGCTTTTCAAGAGAGTGTTTTGGGATTTAACTAAATTGGAAATACTCTCCTGAATAACAAAGATCTCATCATAGAAGGCATTTGAAGTAACATATAATGAACTAGAAAATTTCTTTGTTGCATTATAAAACAGTTTTAAGAAAGTCACAAACACCCTACAATTTTGGAAATCAATCATACATGGAGACCCCAAACCACCACTATCTTCCTTGGTCCTAAAGTACGACGAATAACCATCATCTTCAAAATCCATTCGGAGAAACACTTTTTCAAATTTTTCAGCAGTTTCTAACATGATATAGGTCGAGTTCCACCTCGTAGGTACATCTAGACTGAGAAGACTCTTGGACTCCATACCTAACCTCTCCATCTCTTAAAAGTTTGACTTCTATTGGGTGAGGACTTCACATACCTCACAGCTTCACGCACCTTAGCAACAGATGCATCTATCTCTTTTAAACCCTCCCCCATAATGAGATTTAGGATATGGACACAACACCTCATGTGCATGTACTCATTTCCTAAAACTGCCCCATTCCAATCTTTAGTCACCCTTTACAAAAATTTAATTGTTATTAAATTTGAGCTAGCATTATCTACTGTCAAGGTGAATATCCCATCAATACCCCACTCACGCAACGACATCTCAATCTTTTTACCTATAGTCTCCCCTTTGTGGTCTTCAACTTGACAAAAATTTAGAATTCTCTTATGCAATTTCCAAGCATTATCAATAAAGTGACAAGTCAGACACATATAATTTAAATTTTGAATAGAAGTCCATGTGTTCATAGTGAGACACACCCTACAACCCTTCAAGGATTTCCTTAGCTTCTCTCTCTCACTATTATAAATGCCAATCACATCCCTAGCCACAGTTTGACGAGATAGGATATCCTTTAATCTAAGCTTAGGTTGCAAGGTACTAACAAATTTCTTAAACCCATACCCCTCGACATACCTAAAAGGCAACTCATCAATTATAACTATTTCGGCCAATGCCTTTCTAGAAGCCTCAACAGAAAAGGATGTTGACACAAGGTGGAATCCGTCTTCTCCATCCTTTTTGGGAACAAAAGCTAATGTTTTCTGCCCTTTAACTACATCTTCTCTATTAGGGTTCTTGGGACATATTGGCACATGAGCTAACAAATTACTAGTACCACAACTCTTACTATCAGCATTATAAGATTTTTGACAATAATTACAGATAGCCTTAGTCTTACTAGTATCACCCTCACCTATCTTTACTTTTTCAAAGTGACCCCAAACAACAGACTTTTTCCTACCACTACAACTACCACTAACAAGAGCTGTCATACTCACTTGGCATGGTGGAACTGGGGGCAACTCAGAAGCAGCAGCTACTTCAGCTTGGGAAGCAGCTTGGGTAGCAGCAGAATCCTCAACTTGGGCGGGAATATCATCTTCTATAGCAGCTGGTATTTGGACAGAGGGTTCATTAGTGTTGGTTTCCATGACCTAAAAAAACAAAAATACATATTAGCAAACTAGAGTAACAAGTATAATTAATAGCTTTAATAATAATAATAAATAATAAGCACACACACCAAAAAGGAAAACCAGTATCCTGGAAGCAAACATTTTAATAAACATAATCAAAAGAGATTATTAGAAAGAAAGATCACAGCTAGCTCAATGAAGTAAATTAATTAGGGACATGCAAGATCACAGATCTCTTCTTAGCAGTGACAAATTGCATGATCATACTAATCACATCATAACAATCTTCTCATACAAAGCAAGGTAAATGTTCTAAAACTTGTGTTAAATGTGTTAAAAACAAAACAAAGCAAACTAAAACTTCTATAAGATGCTATAACCAAAATGTTAAATCAACTTTGTTCACATCATAACAATTTTCTCATATAATCAACTTCTAGGTGTTAAATGTGTTAAAAACAAAGCAAGGTAGACTAAAACTTCCATAAGATGTTATGACCAAAATGTTAAATAAACCTTGTCTAATTTGGGCAATACAGAATATACAAAGCTACAAACTAATAGAAAAGCAAAAACAAAAGCATCTGCAAGTCACATTAATGCAACTCTCATGAATTAAATTTAGTAGTTTCCCTTTCAACATTCTACTAATCACATGATAACAATCTTCTCATACAAAGCAAGGTAAACTAAAACTTCCATAAGATGCTATAACCAAAATGTTAAATAAACATTGTCTAATTTGGGCAATACAGAACATACAAAGCTACAAACTAATAGAAAAGCAAAATTAAAAGCATCTGCAAGCCACATTAGTGCAACTCTCATGAATTAAATTCAATAATTTCCCTTTCAACATTCTACTAATCACATCATAACAATCTTCTCATACAAAGCAAGGTAAATGTTCTAAAACTTTAAAAACAACTCTAATGAGTTACATTCAATAGTTTCCCTTTCAACATTCTATTTATCATTTAAATTACTCTGCCCCTTTTGTAAAAAGAAATATCAAACAAATGAACAATCACCAATCAGTCAGTCACTACATTTTTTTTTTTTTAACTAAATACAAAGGAATGCAAAAACCATACCTTGAAGAAAACCGTGGGTGTATGGGTTTCAAACTTGAGGGCAGATAATGATACTTGGAGTCAGCTTTCAAACCTGTATAAAATTAAAACATCATCAAAATTGATTAAAGAAAAGAACACAGAACAAAAGTTAAATAGTTAGGGTTTCTAAGTTTTTTTTAGTTAGGGTTTCATAGTATGAATCTTTGGGTTTATTTGATTTGAACATTTGATTTCCATCACAAATGAAACCAACGAGATTAACATAAAAGACAGATGAGAAACAAAGAAAAATTACCTTACTGACTCAGTGAAGAGTACACGGGATGAGGACTCCGGCGGTAGCTATGGAGAGAGGAGTGGACAACGACGGTGGCGCTAGGCGTTGGAGGCGGAGAGGGGACTGGGTAACGGCATTGGAGGCGGCTAGGGTTTGTTCTTTAGAATCTGGATTTGGATTTTGGAGAAACAGTAGTTTGGAACTTTGGATTTGGAGAAATGGTTTAGACTTTATAGAGTGTGAGATTGTGAGAGTTTGAGAGAGTTTGAGAGAGCAAGTAAAGAACCGAGAGTCTGAGACTGAAGAAATGAAGACTGAAGAGATGAGGAAGAGTGAAAAGGGAAGGAGGAGGCGTGAATGGGAAGCCATGTCCATTAGGGGTGTCTATCTCTGAAGCGAAAACTGAAGAGAAGAGTGAAGGCTGTAGAGACTCTTGAGACTAGTTGAGAGATATCAGATCTTCCCATTTAATTCTCACCGTTAGATTTCCTTTTCATCTTAGCTTATAGCCGTTGGTTTAAAATAGATTATTGTGCCACTGTAACCGGTCATATCATGGTCTGTCTTACTCTCATCAAGACCATTCATTTTAAATTTTATTTTGTGATGAACGGCTGATGTTTATGTTGGGAAGGTGTGAGCTTTGAGTCTCGGGCTGGGCAAGGCATGGGCTGTTCTGGAGACTGGAAGACTGAGACTGAATCACTGAAATGTCAAATCTACTTTTTTTTTTTTTATTATAAATAATTCGGTTGGTTCGGATTTTCCGGGTGAAATATTTTGAAACCCGGATCCGAACCAAACTATTCGGGTTGTTTTCTTCCCAATCCGTGACCGACCGAAGCTAGATTCGGAGCTGCCCGTGGACCTTCGGTTCGGGCGGTTTCGGGCGGGCAGGTCGGTTGATGCGGGTCCTTGGACACCCCTAATGGTTGATAATTGAATCATTGAAATTTAGTTTGGAAAGGTTTTAAGTGCAAGAAAATAGGCAAAAGAGGCTAGGAGTGACCCTTGCGGCAGAGTGCTAATCAAGATACAAAGTGCTAATGGGCACTTTGTGGTCCTTGATTTTTTGAGTTTGTGAGTACAAGTTCCTTAAAAAAAAAAATTCATTTTTGCAAGTCTTGTGAATCTAGATTCGTTTTTTGCTTTACCTTATCCTTGATGGGGGTTCTTGTAAAAGAGATAATTGTCCTCTTAAAGCATTGTTGTGATGTGGAAGACTGAAATTTATCCAGCCAAGAGAGAGAGGGATCCTCTAAAGTTTATGGCTATTATATTTATTTAAACTTATGGCTATTGTCTCAGGAGTGTCATGAACATTATTTGAATTGTCAAATTGTCAAGCATAGTTCCTACTGTATAGCAAACATAATCTTATTTAATTTTTGTCCTAGTGGCAGAAATGTTAATCAGCAAGATCTAGTTATGTTCTTAGCCATTAGCCGTCAAGAGAAGCATGGATACGGTTAGTTCTACCATTATAAGATGCATAAGATGCATAAGGTTGTATAAGATGCATAAGGTTGACTCATTGGACCTACCATTATAGTTTCTTGGTTAGGAAATTGTTGTCAAGATCTACACAAGAAATTAATAACTACTGAATGCTTCAATGTCATTCTTCCTATGCAGTTAGTTCTTTTTCTTGGATGTATGGAATACGATGCCAGCATGCCTGATGTGGTTTGTGTGAAAGGAACAAAACAGCCATACATTAGAGGATGTTGTTAGATTATTGACTAGTTGAGGTCTTTACCAATTTGGACTTTGTTTGATTGATCTTGGGCTTGGGGATTTTTGCATTGTACTTCAATTTTTGAATTTCACTTCTATTAGACTCTATTAATTGTTCAATTAGTTCTTTTTCTCGATGGAAGAAAAGGGTTAAATGACTTACTCCTGAGGTAGCATGTAGTGGATGTAATTTGGGTTAATTCAGAATGGGAAGTTTACTATTGTAAAAGCATTCATTGTGGGAATCGCTCATTCGTTCACAAATAAGGATTTTTTTTGCAATGGATCAATCTGTTGCAAATTATTTTATTTTATATGTAATGGTATTGTATTGATTGATCAAATCTGGTATTAAAAAACAGAACAATTGACAGATCAAATTGGTTACACCTAAACAGAATAAGCCATGAGCACAAATGAAATCATATTTCAAATTGTTCAAAGATGATCTTGGTAAAACTTAATTTTAATGTTACCTCTGAAGACATGATTATCTCACCAAGGTGTGCAAAAAATGAGTCCGTGGATAGCTTTATTTCTTCTTCTTATTAGCAGAAGAATAGTCTCTGTTAGTAATTGCATCTATCTAAAGATTAATTGGCCCCACCAAATTAGACATGAACTATGTAACATGAATACTATCTAATTATATATATATATATATATATATATATATATAAAACAATTTTACATTTAAAAAAAAAAAAAAAACTCTTATCACTAAACATAAAAAGAGAAACAATAATGGTAACTCTTACATTATCTTTACTTTCTTGTTTACTGGAAATGTATCTACTAAACAAATGAAGAGATCACTTGTATTGTAATTTGACTAGGTGCAATGCTAAAGCTTCATATCATACAAGACTTATCAACGGAACTAACCTCTTGCATGAACAATATGATTTTCAATTTTTCACAGCCCTGAGGTGAAGATCATGAATGTTTTGTCACTTTGCATCTCATTTTTCTCACTCATTCAAAATATATCGACCGCAATTGATTCAATATTTCATTCTAAACTCATCAATTAAACTAGTATGAGATATTGTAGTTGAAAAACTTACTATCTATTCATTTGCGGTTTAATTTTTTAATGAAAATTTAAATTAATTGCGGCACAACTTGAACTTTGTAAAAATGACAAGACAGACATACTAGGTCAGTCCTATAAAGTACTAAGAGCATCATCTAGTAGATGCTCTATATCTATTTTTTGGAGAGAAAAACCCACTGTTCACCCTAAAAACTCACTCCAACAGCTTCTCCATCTCCATTTTTTAGATTAAAGTTGTTACAATGATTCTTTACAAGTAGAGAACAATGTAGCAATTACTGTAGCACCTCTAAAAAATATTCTCTCTTAAAATAATACCTGGTTGAATAAAAAAATAATTCTCTCTCGTGCTTCTCTATCTCAATGGTAATATACCACATAAGATTTTGATGTGATTCTTGTGAAAGTTTTGCGACTGTGAGGACCTCGTTCTTAAAAGGGAGTATGGCTAGACGAGCTACCAGATGTTCTATGGTCTTATTGGACAACTGTGAGGACCTCCATAAGGGAAACTCCCTTCAAACTAGCTTATGGAAGTGAAGCAGTTATACCTGTAGAAGTACACATGGCTAACCATAGGGTGATGAAGTATCAAGACGAGGATAATAAAAAACAACTTTGTCTTAACCTTGATCTTATTGATGAGGTAAGGATGGATGCAGAATAGAGGACAACAAGATACAAAAGTCTTATGGCTAGGTAATATGATGCAATGGTGAAATCTAGGCGCTTCAACATTAGGGACCTCGTCCTTAAAAGGGTCTCCTTGGAAACCAAAAACCCAGCTCATGGAAAGTTAGGACTTAATTGGGAAGGACCTTATAGGGTTATCAACTGCAAAAGGCAGGGATCATACTACTTGGAAGCCCTAGATGGACAGAAGCTTAAGCACCATTGGAACATTGAGCATCTAAAAAGATACTATCAATGAAGGGTTAGCTTGGACGAGCATCTCCATGGACGAGCATCATGGATGAAGTTGAAGTTATGTGTTGTTTTCCTCGTATTTGCTTATGTTTATTACTACTATTGCATGTTTTTAAATATTTTAATTCCCTAAAAGTGCATTAGTTTCCAATTTTTGCGCTGTCTATGGACGAATTTCAGATGGATGAAGTCATGTACTTAGTCTATTTGTTTGTATATAAGTATTTTAATTCCCCAAGGCACTAGCTTCTAAGCATGTGCCATGCTTGTGGACGATGTTTATGTTATGTACATACGGTTTGGATTTACAATGTATATAATGTTGTATGAATTTCCAACTTTTGTGATCCATTCAAGTTTATCCACAAGAAGGCTAAAGGCCCAAGAGGAGTAAAATCTCTGGACGCAGGGATGTAATGTCAATAAGCTTTCTTTAAAATAAGGATAAAGCAAAGAAAAACCAAGGTATATTTGTCTAAACATTGGATGAGGTAAAACCTAAGGTATATTCGTCTAATTAATGGACGAGGAAAAACGTGCACGTAAGAATATTTTGAAGTCCATGTATGAATTTAACCAGCCAAACAGCCCAATCTTTGGACGAGTAAATGCTGGAAACGTCTTGACTAAAGATGAACAAAGGATTGTCCAACTTATGGACGAAGAATAATGCAAGCTATAAGTCAAATGTATGGATGAATAAAGCTAGCAAAGAGATACCATTCATAGACGAGTTATACTTGTGAAATGTAAAGAACGGTAAAAGTGTTGAACATGAAAATGTTATTTTCATATGAACGATGTAAATAAAAATTCGTTCATATTGTCAAGAAGAGATAAAATGTCCTCATAAATGGACAGACCACACTTAAAACCATAGAAATATTATGGACAATGTAAATAAAATTTGTTCATAAAGCATATAATATGTTCAACACCAAGTAAGAAATGAAAATAAAAGTACATATTTATTCATAAAATCTAAAGAAGGGTAGACGACCACCGTCCAAAAACCCTTTTTGAGTTATTCATAGCTGATGGAACACAAATCCGTCAGTGAGTGAGCAGATGGAATCACTCGTGGAATGTGAAGATTTGCTCAACGAAGGACACCGGTGTGGCGCCTGCCACAAAGTCTCCGATGCCAAAGTTAGGATCACAATTAAACACAATAAAGGAATCAAAGATAGTTTCAGAGTATTTTTGCATATATCCTCTTCTGTTGGTCGTATGAAAGTTTTATACCTGAAGCTTTAAGGGCTAGCCGTTGAGGCTGTTAATGCCTTCTTTTGTAACGCACCTGGTCAGTAATGAGACTTTTAAGAGGCTCTTCAACGGTCTGCTTGGTCGATTTGGTAACTGCTTGGATCATTGATTGACTGCATTGAATAACTCCCTGCCTTCGTCAGTGATGATGGCTTTCTTCGTTGTTTCTGATTACCTCGTCATGGATGACTCTCCCGTCCATACTGTTATCTTCGTCAGTGGGATGTAGAGTCGTCATTCCCGTCAGTTGCCCCCCAGGTTCTGGGGTCGTCGGTGACCCATCATGACAATCACAGAAGGTGAAAAGTTTTTCTTGTGACTCTTGGGGTTCTGTTCCGCTTTTAATGCTTAGTGGCGGCGCTACACGCAATCATGGCCACGTGGCGCTTGATGGTCTGTGGAATTAATGGCATGGCCCTTGGGTTTCCTGCTGGTTTTTCAATCGTTTTTGGGCCCATATTTAAAACTTCTCCTTTTCAATTTTTCGTCTATTTCTCAGAGAGCAAAAACCAACCAGTTTTTTAGTGATACTCTGAGCACTTTGAGACTTCCTTTCTTCTCCGATTTGCCTTGCGCTGCGCTTCTGCCGTTCTGCCATTGGAGGTATGTTTTTCTTTCCTTTTTCTTTCTTCTTTTTCTTCTTTTACTGTAGCATAATTACTGATTTGCTATTCCCTTTCGTTTCTATTCTGGTGTTGGTTTTTGTTCTTCTTTTGGGGGTTTCAGTTTCGTACTTTGTTTTTCTGCCTTTCAATTTCTGTATCGTCCATGGTTGATAGCTTGGAGGTTAGGATAGCTTGCCCGTCGATCTCCTTCCTTTTTGCGCGTCTAGGGGGGTCTTTGGGTACTTACCCTTTTTTAGAAAATTTTGTGTATGAGGGCAATAGTCTGAGCGTCGTTTTGAGTGAATTGTTGCCTTTGCTCCGTCAATCACTGAATTGGTTTGAGGGTTTAGGAGGGAGAGGATTAATGTCTGAGGTTAGGTCTAGTGACCTCGAGACTGGGCTATCGTCCAGTGGTGGCCCGGCTGAAGGAGATACAGCCGTCTCTGGTTCTCGAGAGGTTAGGGCTTTTTATGCCCTTAGGGAGATTTGTGGTCTGGATGACGAGACCGTGAATAGATTTAAGGATAGGTTTCAATTTCCGTCTAGGGTTCGTGTCCGTCGTCCTAGAGAAGAAGATAGGGCTTGTCACTTCTTTCCAGGCGAAATATGCTTTTACGAGTCAGCCTTCACCTGTGGGCTTAGGTTCCCCGTCCACCCGTTCCTGATGGAACTTTTAGATCATTTTGGTATAGCCCCTGGACAGC
Source organism: Quercus robur (assembly GCF_932294415.1). Taxonomy (NCBI): domain Eukaryota; kingdom Viridiplantae; phylum Streptophyta; class Magnoliopsida; order Fagales; family Fagaceae; genus Quercus; species Quercus robur. Next base: position 42,898,234 of record NC_065542.1, read on the forward strand.
TCATACCAAACTCGTGGAGGATCGTCATCAACTGTATGCAAATATGGTTGGCCTCCAACGGGGATATGATCAGGATAGGTGAGCTCACCTACCTGTATCGTTTGAAAGAGTCTAAGGAGTGGGGGTATTATGAATTAGTCCCTTGGGAGAGAAAGATTAGGATCGTCAAGGGACTGCCCTCGTCATTCAGGTATTGGAAGTCACGCTTTTTCTTTGTGTCTGGGGACGACTTCGAGACCCAATCTAGCCGTGATTGGGGTGATATCCCGAGGTTGCTCCGTCGGTGGGGAACCCCGACCTTAGGTGCGTCAGTATTTCTCCCCGTTGTTTCAATCTTGCCAATTTTGAAGTTCTGGTCTTGCTGACTTCTTTGTTTCTTCGTTTGGTATAGTTAAGAGACGGCCTGGGCTGAAGAGACGATATAAGGAACGCATAGAGACCGCCATCGGGTACGCTGAGACGATTGAGAGCTGGGACGAACTGGTTGACCCCAGGTCTCTTGCATTTTACAACCTTGGTCCTGACCCATCTCCTTTCGTTCTTCGTCAGCTCGGCATTGAAGGCAAAAAGAGTAAGTTTCAACTTCGTCAATGCTGATTCTTCTTATGTATACTTAAGCAAATTTTTGACATGCTTTCTTCTTGCAGAGATGACGACAAAATTCAACAAGGACATGTATGCAAAGATGAGGTCAAAGAAGGACGAACCCCTGTCCAGTCTGGGAAAGAAGACCGTGCGAGTCACTGGCAAGGGTCCTGCCTCCATCCCACTCAGCATCGTTCCTTCCATAGCTTCTGAGACGATGAGGACTGCTTCCCCGAGCGTTTCAATAGAAGAGCTTCCTACTCCCGGCTCCAAAAGGCCGCGCGTGTCTGGTAAAGGGAAGGAGAAGACGGGTACCCGTTCATCCACCATATGGGATGACGAGTCTTTGGCCGTGGAAAGAGCTCACGAGGTCGTTACTTCATCGGACTTGAAGGCTCTCTCTGACCTATCCTTAAACGATGTGGCCTCTCGTCACGTCCACAAACTTGTCCAGGTGTGGGGTTCTTCTCTCTTCATCATCATTTTTTTTTTTTTTTTTTTTTTTTTTTTTTTTTTTTTTTTTTATAGACGACCTCATGATTCCCTTCCAGGTGCTGGGAGAGAGTCTCCATATCACTGCCGAGTACCTCACTCAAGGGGCCAAGGTGGCGTCCTTGGCAACCCGGATGGAGGCTTTGGAGAAGGAGAACTCCGACCTGAGGACAAACCTGATCACTTCCATGGACGAGGCAACGACGTTGAAGGAGAAGGTCAAGGTGTTGGAGGACGACCTCAGAGTTGAGCGCGGTTTGACTCTTGAGAAGGACGAGCAGCTTCAGGCAGCCAAGGAGAAACTGGTGACCATCGCTGCTCGATCTGTGGAGGCTTTCCAGACTACTGACGAGTACAACACCGTGCTCTTCAGTTGGTATTTTAAAGGTTTTGAGCTTCTCCGGAGGTACATGATCAAGCATCCTTCTGGAGTCAACCTGGAGAGCCTGGATTTGGAGGAAGTGGACAAGGAGATGGCTCTGGAGGAGGCGGCTTCGTCTTCTGCTCCTGGTGATGATGCTCCCGATGATGCTCCCGAGCCTGTTACTGACGTGCCGGCCAGTGAAGGCACAGCTGATGCTTGACTCTTTTTACTTAGAAAATTTTTTTGTTTTATTGTGGGTGCCCGTCTGGTTTTGGGCCTTTCTTTTTGTAAATCTAATTCCAAAACAATTTACTTTATTTTGAAAACAATGATATTGGCCCAGTGTTTATGGGCTGGAATGAAGGGTACTTACTTTTCTTCTTGATGTTCTGGCTGATTTACATCCGTCCGTACTTTTTGTGCTTTGTTAACTAGTTGTTGATTCAATGCACTGTGCTCTTTCGTCAACTGACTTCTGCCATTTGACTTATGCCCATTCAGGCGGATTCCTATCACTTGGTCTTTTAACCTCATTATTATTGTCGTCAGTAACTTACATCCGTCAAGGCGGAATCTTGTTAGTCTTTTAACCATAGTATTATGGTCGTCGGTAACTTACATCCGTCAAGGCGGAATCTTGTTACTTAGTCTTTTGACCACAGTATTATGGTCGTCGGTAACTTACATCCGTCAAAGCGGAATCTTGTTACTTAGTCTTTTAATCATAGTATTATGGTCGTCGGTAACTTACATCCGTCAAAGCGGAATCTTGTTACTTAGTCTTTTGACCATAGTATTATGGTCGTCGGTAACTTACATCCGTCAAAGCGGAATCTTGTTACTTAGTCTTTTAATCATAGTATTATGGTCGTCGGTAACTTACATCCGTCAAGGCGGAATCTTGTTACTTAGTGATTTATAGGCCTCATGGTCGACCTGTACTGCCTGCGCAAAAACATTGAAGGAGTAATATTTTTATTAACTTCGGTAACGAGTGCATTTGTGTATTACATTTACTCATGGTATTTCTTTAAATGCTCAATGTTCCAAGGACGAGGGAGCTTTCGTCCGTCCATAGTTTCCAGATGGTAACTCCCTTGCCTAGAGTAGTGAACGACGCGATATGGCCCTTCCCATGTAGGGCCCAGCTTCCCTTGAGTAGGATCTTTAGTAGCTATAGTGACTTTGCGAAGGACGAGGTCCCCTATGGCCAGACGCCTGAGTTTGACCCTCTTATTGTAATATTCTGCCATTTTCTTTTGATACTTTGTCATTCTACTGGACGCATTGTCTCTTACTTCATCCAAGCAATCCAGGTTGAACCGCAACCCCTCGTCATTGAGTCCCTCTCTGAAAGCTCCTCGCCTGATGCTTGTTACTCCAACTTCTACTGGGATCACTGCTTCTGAGCCGTAGGTAAGCCTGAAGGGTGTCTCTCCTGTCGGGGTTCTGGCTGTAGTCCTGTATGCCTATAAGACACTAGGCAGTTCTTCTGGCCAGGCACCTTTTGCTTCGTCCAGCCTGGTTTTGATTATCTTGAGCAACGTCCTGTTTGTTACTTCCGTCTGTCCATTTGCCTGGGGGTGTCCCGGGGATGAGAACTGATTCTTGATCCCGAGGTCCGAGCAGAACTCTCTGAAGCCTTGGTTGTCGAACTGCTTCCCATTATCAGATATGATCGTCAAAGGGATCCCGAACCTGCAGATTATGTTTTTCCACACGAAGCTCCGGATCCGAGCCTCAGTGATGGTTGCTAGGGCTTCTGCTTCAACCCATTTTGTGAAATAGTCAATAGCAACTAGAAGGAATTTTACCTGACCTTTACCTTGGGGCAGAGGACCGACGATGTCGATTCCCCATTGCGCGAATGGCCATGGGGAGGATATAGTCGTCATCTTCTCTGCTGGAAGCCGTTGTACATTCCCGTACCGCTGGCATCTGTCGCATCTTCTGACGAGGTCAGCGGCATCCCCCTGCATGGTTGGCCAAAAGTACCCCGCTCTTATTACCTTGTTTACTAGGGATCTGGGGCCGGCATGGTCGCCACAGACTCCTCTGTATACTTCTTCTAGGATGTATTTGGCCTCATCCTCGTCGACGCACTTTAGGTAAGGCATAGAGAAGCCTCTCTTGTACAATACGTCATTTAGGATCGTGAACCTGGCCGCTCTCTTTTTGACCTTTCTGGCTTCGTCAGTATTCTGAGGTAAGTGTCCGTCTCGGAGGAAGGATATTAAGGGCGTCATCCAAGTGTTTGTGCTCTGGGTGGTGAGTACTGCCACCTCTTCAATACTTGGGTATTTCTGAATTTCTATTGCCACGTCTGTGCTCGTCATTCCTGCTTCTGACGACGCTAGCTTCGACACTTCGTCAGCTTCAATATTCTGGTTTCTTGGTATCTGGACGAAATCCACTGTGTCGAACTCCTGAGTTAGTTGCCTCGTCAGTTTAAGGTATTTCTGCATCCTTTCTTCCTTTGCCTCGTACTCTCCACTGATCTGCCCGATTACCAGCTTTGAATCGCTCTGGACCAGCAAACTTTTGGCACCAAGAGCTTTTCCAAGCCTCAAGCCCGTCAATATTCCTTCATATTCGGCTTCGTTATTGGTGGCTGGGAATTCCAGTTGAACTCCATATTTCATCACTTCTCCGTCGGGGGTAGTTATGACGACCCCTACTCCCCCCCTCTTTTGGGCTGATGAACCATCCGTCTGTATTGTCCATTTATCAACTTCGTCTGTAGTTCCGTCCTCGTCTGGAAGAGTGAATTCAGCGATGAAGTCAGCCAGAGCTTGTGCCTTGATAGTTGCTCTCGGATGGTATTCGATGTCGAATTGGCTGAGTTCGATTGCCCATTGGACCATTCTCCCTGCTGCTTCTGGTTTGTTCATTGATTTCTTAATTGGCTGATCCGTCATCACGAGGATAGGATTTGACTGGAAATACGGCCTAAGTTTGCGTGAGGCTACTATAAGCGCGAACGCAATCTTTTCGATCCTTGGGTACCTGAACTCAGCTCCTTGAAAGGCTTGACTGACGTAGTACACTGGGAGTTGCTTCTTGCCTTCTTCTCTAATCAAGGCTGCGCTTACTGCCGAGGCTGACACCGCCAGGTACAAGTATAGGTTCTCCCCTCCTTTGGACGGGCTCAGGAGAGGCGGACTGCTCAGGTATCGCTTCAGCTCTTGGAACGCTGCTTCGCATTCATCAGTCCAAGCAAAAGCCTGCTTGAGGGTTTTGAAAAAGGGCAGGCATTTGTCTATGGCCCTAGAGACGAACCTATTTAGAGCTGCTATCCTGCCTGTAAGTTTTTGTACATCCTTGACGGTCTTGGGTGGGGCCATGTCAATGATAGCTTGTACTTTTTCTGGATTGGCTTCTATTCCTCTCTGGGACACCATGAATCCCAAGAATTTTCCCGAGGCTACCCCAAAAACACATTTGTTTGGATTCAACTTCATCTGGTGTTTTCTCAGTGTTGCGAAAGTCTCCTCCAGGTCGTCCAGATGAGCGAGCTCTTCCTTACTCTTGACGAGCATATCGTCTACGTATACCTCCATGTTTCTGCCAATTTGTTGGTTGAAAATTTTGTTTACCATCCTCTGATATGTAGCTCCAGCATTTTTCAACCCAAAAGGCATCACCTTGTAACAATAGAGTCCCTGACTGGTGATGAAGGCGGTCTTCTCCTGGTCTTCTTCAGCCATCTTTATCTGGTTGTACCCTGAGAAGGCATCCATGAACGTCAATAACTTGTGTCCAGCGGTTGAGTCCACGAGCTGGTCTATCCTTGGTAGAGGGAAGCTGTCCTTTGGGCATGCTTTATTCAGGTCGGTGAAGTCTACACACATTCTCCACTTTCCATTTGGTTTCTTTACCAGGACGACGTTGGCGAGCCATTCTGGGTAGTATACCTCCCGGATGAACCCAACCGTCAAGAGTTTGGTTACCTCCTCTGCTACTGCCTGATCTCGCTCTGGAGCGAAAGTTCTTCGTCGTTGCTAAACGGGCTTCCTGTTGGGGTCCACATTCAGTCGATGCTGGATGATCTCTGGAGATATGCCTGGCATGTCCTCGTGACTCCATGCAAAGACATCAAGATTCCCTTTAAGGAACTTTATGAGTCTCGCTCTCATCTCAGGGCTTAGCGTCGTCCCTATCCTGGTTGTCCTGTCCGCATTTCCTTCTACCAATTCCACTGCTTCCAGGATCTCTACTCCGTCTTCCTCTTTTTCTTCTATCGTCCACGTGTGGTTCTCCTTTCTGGCCAGTACGGCCTGGTAGCACTCCCTTGCCAGGACCTGATCACCCTTCACTTCCCCCACACCATCGTCTGTTGGGAATTTCACCTTCAAACAGTAAGTTGACGTTGCTGCCTTCCACTTGTTTAGGGTAGGCCTCCCAATGATGACATTGTAGGTCGAGGGGCAATCTACAACCAGGAAATCTACTTGTTTGGTCAGCTGTAACGGATAGGTCCCTGCTGTCACCGTCAGAGTTACTATACCCCTGGGGTAGACCCTGTCTCCACTGAAACTAACAAGCGGAGAGTCGAATGGACGAAGCCTTTTTGGATCTAACTTCAACTGCTGGAAGGCTGGGAGGTAGATGATATCCACTGAGCTCCCGTTATCAACAAGGATCCTTCTGGTAGTGAACCCTTCTATATTCAGCACTATGACCAGGGGATCGTTGTGAGGCTGCTTCACTCCCCTGGCGTCTCCTTCATCCTTCTGGTAGTGAACCCTTCTATATTCAGCACTATGACCAGGGGATCGTTGTGAGGCTGCTTCACTCCCCTGGCGTCTCCTTCATTAAAGGACATATCTTGGTATGTTCGTTGGTACTTGGACGGAGGAATGGCGTGGACGCTGTTTACCTGTCTGTGGTATGCTTTTCTAAGTGATCTGAATGACCCTCCTGAGATCGGTCCTCCCGTGATCGTGTTTATCTCCCCGATCACTTTGCGTGGAGGTTGGGACGTATGGTCGTCATCCCGAGTGAAGGATTCATTTTGGGTCCTGTTGTCGTCTCTGAACTTGCTGTATTCTCCTTTCTTTACATATTTCTGCAACTTTCCTTTCCGTATTAACTCCTCTATTTGTTCCTTCAGGTCTCTGCAATCTTCTGTGTTGTGGCCGTGGTCTCTGTGAAACCGGCAATACTTGTTCTTGTCACGTACGTTGGGGGATGAGTGTAATGGCCTGGGCCATTTGAGATAATGCTCGTCCTTGATCTGCGTGAAAATCTTGTCAACAGGCATAACCAAAGGAGTAAATTTTACCTGACGAGGATTTTTGTCATCTTTCCTTCTATTCCCGTCATTGTTCCGACATTCTGGTCTGTCTCTCTTTTGCCCTCTGCGGTCGTCTTCCCTCTTGGACTTGTCTCCTAGCCTCTCGGTATCTTTTATGGCAGCTAGAGCGTCTTCCGCGTTCATGTATTTTTGGGCCTTCAGGAGCATCTCAGCCATTGTCTTCGGGGGGTTTTTGGCAAGAGAGGCTACAAGGTCTCTGGATTTCAACCCTGCCTTGAAGGTCGTCAGTTGCACCTTGTCATCAGCTTCGTCCACCTCCAGAGTTTCCCGGGTGAATCGCTTGACATATGACCTCAAAGTCTCCTTCTCTCCCTGTCTTATGGTGAGTAAGTAATCTACTGGTCTCCTTGGGCGTTGTCCTCCTATGAAGTGACGCAGGAAAGCACTACTTAGCTGATCGAAGTTGTCTATGGACGAGTTTGGCAACTTAGTAAACCACTCTCTTGCAGCTCCTTTGAGAGTCGTAGGGAAGGAACGACACAATATCTCGTCAGGTGGTTGCTGAAGGCCCAGAGTCGTCTTAAAGGTATTAAGATGATCCTGAGGGTCCTTGAGTCCGTCGAATGGTTCTAATTGAGGCAGGCGAAACTTTGACGGCACGGGGCAATCAAGTACCGCAGCAGTGAAGGGCGAATCTGTAGCCCTTACCATCTTGTCTACACTCCGGTCTGTCTTTTCCTTGATAGCGCTCCTTAGTTCGTCCATCTCTTTCCTCATTTCTCGAAGAAGATCTGAGTTCTGTTCGTCCGGAGTAGTTGGTCTCCGGGGGGTTTCCCTCTGTTGGCTATCCCCCTCTCCCTCCGTGTTACCCTTGGACCGGTTTTCTTCCTGTTGAGCTTGTTGAACCTGTTGGAGCCGCAGCTTCATTTCCTGGTTCTGTCTGGTGAGTTCCTCAATGGTAGCTGCCAGGGCTTGAACTTGCTGGGCCAAGGTCGTTGAATCTGGGTTGGATTCCATCTGGATATGGTGAATTGATGGAAACTACGTTTTCGAATGTAAATCTGAAAACTCGTCCCCACAGACGGCGCCAAACTGATGGAACACAAATCCGTCAGTGAGTGAGCAGATGGAATCACTCGTGGAATGTGAAGATTTGCTCAACGAAGGACACCGGTGTGGCGCCTGCCACAAAGTCTCCGATGCCAAAGTTAGGATCACAATTAAACACAATAAAGGAATCAAAGATAGTTTCAGAGTATTTTTGCATATATCCTCTTCTGTTGGTCGTATGAAAGTTTTATACCTGAAGCTTTAAGGGCTAGCCGTTGAGGCTGTTAATGCCTTCTTTTGTAACGCACCTGGTCAGTAATGAGACTTTTAAGAGGCTCTTCAACGGTCTGCTTGGTCGATTTGGTAACTGCTTGGATCATTGATTGACTGCATTGAATAACTCCCTGCCTTCGTCAGTGATGATGGCTTTCTTCGTTGTTTCTGATTACCTCGTCATGGATGACTCTCCCGTCCATACTGTTATCTTCGTCAGTGGGATGTAGAGTCGTCATTCCCGTCAATAGCCAATAAAGGCAATTGTATATGTTGATCGTCCATATACTTAGATGAGGGAATTGCACTTGAATGAATTTATAAAAAATAAAAATAAAGAGAGAGTGAAGCCTAAAACAACGGGCATTTCCGACAAACTAAAATAATAGATTTTTCTAAAAGAAAATAAGATCACTGGGATAAACCACTGGGGGCATCACCCCCAGACTTTGGATCGTCCTAGGCTATTTCAGTTGTAGCATCATCCACCACATTGACGTCCTCGGAACTCATCGAAAGCAGGGAACTCTCAGTGGCAATGGGGATCATGAAGGAGTCAAAATCCATCTCAGGATAGACCTCCTTGGCATCAGCATGGAAGTCTTCATAGCCAGCAACATAATGACGATCTAGAAGAGTCCTGTACTCAGTTGACCTCATGGAGGTTGTGATGGCTTCCTTCTGAGCCTTCTTCATAGAAGAAGTCGACTCTTGAACCTTCACCTCAAGGTGAGTGATACGAGTTTCCTTCTCAATAGAGTCTGCTTTGAGCTCCTCTACTTCATTCTTTAGTTTTTGCTCAAGTCCCTATAGACGATTGAGATCCTCAATCAATTTGATCACCTCCCCCTTCTTAACAAGAACCTTATGGCTCAGCTCCTTGTTCTTCTCCTTGGCTTCCTTAGCCTCAATACAAAGCTCTTTAGCCTGGGTGGACGCAGTGTAAAACTTGGACATGGCTTGACAATGGACGTAGAGTTAGAAATTTTCCTCGAATCTTTTAGAAAATAAAAGGAAAATAATGAGAACCATATACCTTGAAAAGGTCATGGATGGCAGAACGCTCAAAGTCCTTCACTGATATGTTATAACATGAGTTTACCTCATTGTCAATAATGATTCCTTTGAACATCCTTCAAGCATAACCCTCATCTAATACCAAGTTGGGAGGATGCTTGCTTTTCTCTGAAGGATGGGCCTTGTGAGGAGCTTTGGCTGCAGAAGGGAGGTCCTTAGGCTGGACAAGTGGTCTGGGGCACTAAGTTCACTACCGAGGCATCCAAGTGTACCGTTGTAGAAGAGATTGGAACCTTGGAAGGAGGAGTCTTACCAGACTTCTGTTTCTTGGAACCTCGACAAGTAGGAAGATCACCAAGGTCCACAGAGCTAGATATACCCTTTCTCTTCCTAGCTTGGACGCTGGGCTTTTGGACGATCAGGGGAGTGACATCATCCAAGACTTATACATCCTCTTCACCCTCAGTACCACTTGCAACACCTTTTCCTTTATAGTGGCTACCCCTATGTTGAAGAGGACGAAGTTAGTGATAAAAAAAAAGAAAAAGAAAAAAAGGTGAGGACGGACGATACTTACTTCGACGAGTAGTCTCCTCGTGTGCAAGGTTTTCCACAGTAGGCTCAGGACTAAGCCCCTAAGCAGCCAGACTACTAAAGGTCATTAAGTTGTGGAAGGACCTCTTAAGGAAGGCACGTGCTTGGTTAATACGATTCAAATAAAGTTTGTCCAAGTGTGGACGAGTAATAGCTGCACCAATATAGATGAAGGTTAGATGAGTAAAAAGAGTTTGAAGAAATAAATGAAAGAATGGAAGAAAAACATAGGGGGTTGATAAAAGGAGGGAAATGGGCACTATTTACATCAACTAGGTCCCCAGCCCAATTTCCAGAAATAAAAAAGAACTCTTTCTTCCAAAGCTTGTCAGAAGAGCTACGACCCTTTATCACGCTAAATTGAGGCCCCTAGACGAAAACTGGTAAAAACCAGTAGATTGCTTTATAGCTAAAGGCTTATAGCAGTAAAGGAACTCGTCCACTATGATTGGACAGTTCCCTTCCAATGCCTCATGCCGTAGCACTTGTATGGCAACTATTATCCTCTATCTATTTGGGTTGAGCTGGTTTGGTCCAATACCTAACCTATGGAAGAGGTCTCTACAAAAGGAGTTTAAGGGAAATCTAAGACCTACTAAAAGGTAAGAGGTATATACACTGAAACCATAAAAAGGAGAACAACACCATTCTCCTTCTTCAGGTAGACGAGGCCTAAACTCACTAGGAATTTGAAATCTACCTACAAGGGTTTTTAACTTAGGTGCGTCCAGAGTAGACGCTACCTCAGGAGCACAACTTTAAATTATATTTTCTTCTTCCTCCTCTTCAGAAGCCATCCTACGTTGCATTTCCTAAAATTCCTCTAAAGGAAAGCCAGGAACCTCGGACGATTAATGCTTGTCTGAGGAACTACTATCACTACTGTAATCTATACTACCCTCATTGCTCTCATAATTGCTACTACCACTCCTAGGGGACACGTCCTAGTACTCGTCTATCTCTCTCTCTAGGCTACTACTAGACGCGGACATAGTTAAAAGAATGAATAAAGACAAAAACCTAAGGATGAAGGAAATGAAGTACCTGACGAGACTAGAAGATAAGGACTAGACGAGGCTCTTAGACGAAATGGCAGAAAGGAAATTATCAGAATAGTAAAAGGGCAAGAGAAAGAATGTGCATATTTATAAGGCCCAGAGGTGGGTCAACGAAGCAACACAGACCAACCAGAAGTTGACACGTGGCATTCTCCTTGAAAAATAAATCAACGCGACCAGCCAGCTAATGAGATTATGACACGTGGCACAATCTAAAACAATAAAATCCACCCAGAGTAAGGGCGACATATGGTACAACAATTGACCATAAAAATATTGATGCGTGTCAAAAACCAATAGTTATACTACAATGTTCTCAACAACCCTTGGATAAGGGGGCAACTGACGGTAAACCAAAAATCGTACCATCTCTAATTCGTCCATAGAGTTGTCCAAGACCAAGAAGGTTAACTTACCATAGGAAGGCCAATCCACTGTGGGGAGGTCGTCCATGGGTATGAAAGTCGTCCATCAGGGAAATAGCTGGAAGACCTCGCAACACTTAGAAAATTCTCAGAAATGGATTTATCTACGAAAGCTTGTAATTCAGGCCACGTTCTACTATTTTGAAGTATGAGCAAATCCTTGTTTATCGCTATAACTTCCCACTAAGTACTTAACTTCTAGTGGTAGTTGTAGGAGATAAGATTGAACATTCTAACTTCTATAGCAGTTGTGGAGGTTAAGTCTGAACCTTCCAACTTCCACATGTGTTGAGGAAGTTACTAAACAAGTAACCACTCCAAAGCTCACTATATAAGGACTCATCCACATCAAATGAAAGTAAGTTTTCATTGCTCCTAAAGTTGTGATTCTTGAGTTCTAGAGAGAAAAACTAACTTAAGCGTCGAAAGGTTCTTGGCCAATTTACCCCAGTCACCTTTGATATTGTGTTTCTTTCTTTTCAGGCCTTTCAACAACCACTAGTCCATTGAAGCCCGGAGCATTCAGCCTATTGATTTTCTTTACATCATCAGGATTAAATATAATTAATTAGGTATTATAATCTTATTGAGTCTCCTTAAGGTGGCGTTTGGTACGGGAGAATTCACATTACTCCCAGCATCTAGATTCCTGAGAATGTGATGCCTTGCAATCTGGATGCCTAAGAATGTAACTATTCCTTTGTTTGGTTTAATTGGGAATTTAATAAGATTCCTAGGAATGTGAGAATATAATTTTTGGTTTATTCCTAGAAATCTTAACTAAATTATTTATTTTTTCCATTCTATCCTTAGATTTGTAAATACAATATAAGTTTTTTTTTTTGTTTTGTTTTTTTTTTTTTTAATCTTCCTCTAAATATATAATGAAAAACAAAATATACTCTATAAATTATGACAAATTCATTAAAACTATTGTTTAAAAAAAGAAAAGATGAATATATCAACAGAGTTGTCTATCCTGTTTATGTTGTTTTGATGGGAAGAGATAATATTGTTTTGGCGGGAAGAGATAAAGACAAAAAAAAAAAAAAAAGATATTGATGATTTGTTTTTTATTTTATCTCAATTGCTTAAATGATAAGGAAAAAGGGTTATAATTGTCAATTTATAAAAAAATACAATTTCCTTTGAGTTTTGGAATCTAGATACCCACTTGTTTTAAAGAGAATCCACATTCCTACTAAAATGGGGTTAAAGGGGGAATCCAGATGATAGGGGAATCTAGATTCCCTAGTGTGATTCGCAACTAAACATGAGAATCTTTAAACATTCTTGAGAGTCCTAAAATATTACCCTATACCAAATGCCACATAATAGTAAACGGAGAGACACTTGCGTACAAGAAGTTCTAAGAGTTTGAATTGTCAAAAGTCGTCAAATCCCAAAACAATGTACAAGAGGAGGATTGGGTTCAAATGTTGACTTGGCATTTGGATGGATTCTCTAAGTTCAAGTGTTGATTCGACCATTGAGTACAAACTCCTCCTAGATTCTTTCTTCATATTGTTGTGCAATTTTTTTTAAAAATTTTTTATTCTAGCTCATAAATGACAAGTTTCTTTGAATAATTGTGTGAAATTAAAGTCATGTGGTGTTTCAAATTCATCTTTGGATAAATTACAAATTACACCGTAAAGTTTTGGGGTGTTTGAATTTTACACCCTGAAATTTCAAGATTTAGATTTTACCTCCTGAATTTTAAGGATGTTTAGATTTTACACTCTAACGTTTGGGGGTGTCTGGATTTTACACCATAAAGTTTCAGAATTTTGGGATGTAAAATCCAAACACTCCAAACTTTAGGAAATAAAATCCAAAATTTGAAATGTTAGGGTGTAAAATCCAAATATTCTCAAATTTTAGGGGTATAATTTGCAATTGACCCTTCATTTTAACACTTAGGCTTAAAGCTTTTCCCACTCTATAAATAGAGGAGACCTCCTCATTTACAAAGGACTCTGAATTCTTTGAAAGAGTTTTTGGGAAAGACCCATTAAGTGGTCGTTGATCCTTTTTGTAGCCATATTACTATGACCCTCAAAAGTCTCAAGTTTACGATTTCTTTACATAAAATTGACTAAAAGAAGGCCTTTAATTTGTTTCCAAACACAAATCAATCAAGAATTATCACTATTCCATTGAAATTCACAAAGAACACTTCAAAGGAGATGCTGCCCGAACCACCCAATAAGGACTAAGGAGGTGTTGTCTGAAGTCTGAACCACCTCGTCCCAAATCAAAGAGGTGCAACCCAAACCATCTTGATCTAATCCAAGGAGGCGCTACCCATCCAAACCAAGGAGTCAAACCATCTCAAAGTGCAACCCAAGTTTTGAGCTTGAAGGAAGAATGCTCCTCACAATGATCCAAAACCCATAAGGAAACGTTTGGTTCACTGTAATGTTACATTATGCCATAATATTACGTTATTGTAATCTTACATTAATGTAATCTCAATACAGTAATACAAGATTACATTATTTAGAAAGGTGATGAGATTAAGGTGATGTGATATATTTTGTAATTTAATATTATGGTAATGTTAGAAAAAAATAGAAAAAATAAAAAATTTTAATGTCACATCAAGAGTACATCATAGTGAACCAAATGCACCCTAAAAGTATTCAAGACTATTATTGAATCAAACATCGCATGCAATTATAAACCTCAAACTGAGTAGTGTGGACTTAAAGCTCTAAATTTGTGATATACTATAATGTTTGTATTTGATGATATGCAATAAATACTATGAACATACTCAAGGTTTTTTTCCCCCACAGTAACATGCTGTTCTCTTAAATTTTATGACATGTTTGGTTGTTTTGATTGCATGACATGAACTCATAGCCACCATATTTTAGAAGATCTATTCATCGGGCAGGGTGGATGCCTAACACTTTCCCACTCTGTAACTCAACTTTCGAGCTTAGATCAATTACTCATAGACTTGTTCTTATCACAATGTAATTTTTTTTTTTTTTTTTTAATAATGTAACTAGAAATCAAAACCCTACCTCTTCTTAGATTGTATATAGGACCAAGACAGTGTATTTGTTCTTATTTTCTATCAAATATAATTGCACAATTATTCAATCAATAAAATAAGGAATTTATCATATTACATGATTTCTTATTTTCCATTAAATAAAAATAAGTGGCGACTTCGAATGTGCAACCCTCAATCAAGTGGGGATGATATTATCAATTAAACCTCCATTTTTGGAGACAATAAACACAATTTCACCCATTCACTTGGGTTTGGTCCAAAATCAAAACAAATGGGTTGATATCGAGGTCTCTCACACAACCCAAAATCTAAAATTTAAGCAAACCCCACCCAACCAACCTTACCTCTAAGGTTGAAAACTTACCTAATTAGCCTATCATCCTTCACCACAAACCACTAGCTAAAAAATTCACCAAAATCCTTCACACCACCATCACAAGTTGGGATGTGACCAACCCATTCCAACACCCAAAAACTTATCCTCACTCATACCCAACACTCTTCAACAAATTGTGGCAAATGATGTGTTCCTTTGAAAAATTGAAATATTAGAGTTATTTAGTCCGTTTTTGAGCACACCTATTCTCGCATTAAATTTCACAACTTATGGGCTTGTGCTATTGGGAGTGATCAACGAAAAATGGTTGTTAGGTATAATTAGTAGTGGACATAAAGTGTCCACCACTCAAAAAAATCTTGTATAAACTAGGCATATTATGTCATCTGGGAGACTAACATGTGGGTCTGACTACCTATGGGGCCCACATGTCAGTTTCACAAAGGGTGTATATGTGCGAGCCCCTAGATACTTTCTCCCACCATTTAGCAATTTGTGAAATTGGGTTTGATTATTATTATTATTTTTTTGAGAAGGGGGGTTTGATTAATGATTATACATGTTCTGAGAATTAATTAAAAATAGTTACTCTTAGAATGGAAGTATAGAATAAACGGAATATAATACAGGTAAAGAGGTAACGGAAGATATGTCAACGACAACCAACAAATTACCGTTAAAAATTGGACATTGTTGTCAGCCACATTATTATTCTTAGCGTCTTTCTTCGCTCATCTCTCTCTCTCTCTCTCTCTCTCTCTCTCTCTCTCTCGCTTACATTTTCTTGTCCTAGAAACTTCATGGAACAACGTTTGTAGCATCTGCAATTTCTATACGATTCTTTCATTTGTCCGAATAAAGGTACAGAGAAAACCGACCTACACAAATACATGTATCTATTTATATATGTATCTATGCATATGTGTTATCTGGTGGAATTTATAAATATATGTCAATTTTGATTTCTATCAATCTTGTTCTACTCTGATGGGATATTTGGATCAAAATACTATTGGGTTTTTGATAGCTTCCAGAAATATTTGATTTTGACGTACCAAATTAAAGGCTTATCACAATATGGAGGTTTTGTGTCAAATGCATATGTTTGATATCAATATGGGTATTTGATGATACAGTTTGGGAAATTTATATGTTGTTTCCTATCACCTTAGCATCTGTGGGATTAAGATGGTGATTTAATTGTGAATTTTTCTTTTTTATTTTTAATTATGGGCAGTGATTTAGATGATGGATTTTAAGGGATTAGCAAGGCATTTTATGAAGAAAGATGGGACTAGTGAGTTGGATGTGGTCTATCCAATTAAATCAGAATGCCAAGCTGAAATGCCGAAGACCGGTTTTAAGCTTAGGGTATCTTCTCCTTTGCTACCTTTTGGTCACTTGTTAAATTCATTTATCTTACGTTGTGTGAATTCATTGTCTGCAACTATAGAAAAATTGTTTGCCTTTCACTTTTCTAATCTTTTTACACTGATTTATTAGAAATTCTAGTGTTGATAACTTTCTCTTTTAGTACTTGTACTTTGCATTTTGAAATTTCAATTAGTATTGTGATGGAATGCTTTTTAAGTTGAAAAGTTGGGACGTCTCATGGATGCAATTATGGTACTCTTTTGCCATTTCATTATGATACTTATCTACCAAAAAAAGTATCATTATTATGTATGCCAATATGAGTATCTCTCTTTTTTCCAGAGAGCATATGTTATATGTTTAAAACTATCTATTTGACAGGCTGGGAAAACCCTTAGTGCAAGACGATGGTACACTGCATTCTCTCAAGATGGGCATTTGGATATAGAGAAAGTGCTTAGAAGGATCCAGCGAGGGGTAAACTTCTTTTGTTGATAGCTATTTTGTTTAACTACATTTGCTGAATCTTCTAGTGTGTTGAGTTGTTCTCCTGCGAAACCTCTAGTGGTTTTGCTTATTGTATGCACTAATATATTCACCACTTGACTGAAAAGTTTAAGATCTATTATAATCTGCCTCCAATGTAAATTATGATTTTCTGATTTAAGGGTTTAGAAGAAATTAAGTAACCTGGCTTTGGGCTTCAAATTTTGTAGTATGGATAGAGCATTGGTGCATCTAATAATATTTTTCATGCTTAAATATATAAATAAATGTAAGTTTTTGTAATGCTTGCTAAGGTGCTAATATGATTTTTTTAGTGTTATCAAGTTTTTAAATGCGAAATGATTTTTTTTATATTTATTTTGGGAGGGGTGGGGGGTGGGATCTTGTAGAAGTTAATGGGTTGAAATAATTAATGCAATCTAACTACACGTGGTCATGCTGATAGGAAAACTTAGAGGCTGATTCTTTTCCTTATGATCCTATGGAGGATGTTATAGGACTCTTACACCTCAAGGGTGTTGTTATATTGTTGTCAGCTACTTCTTTGCTCCACATTTCTTCTCTGGTTTTAATTCCTTTCTTTCTCAACGGAATTTTCCCTCTCCTCTGTGCTCATCTTCTTGGTTATTTTATTTTTAGTATAAAATGTAGCATGTAACTGTTTTGTAGAGCAGATGGTTCTTTCTGGGCTTATCAGATTGCAAATTGCTTGCTAGGATGAGTTCTATCCTATTCCCTATTAGACCTATCTAAAACATATTCTTGGCAGAGCAAGAATCACTAATGTTCCATATTGAAAAAACTTTGTGATTTCACTATTTAGACAAGATAACAGAGAGCTGTATAAGATTGTTTGCTTATATATAGAAGTAAAATACACCCAATAGTAAGCAGGAACCATTTGATTTAAGTTTATGGCACTACAAGGTTGGAAGGAAGGTAAAAAAGGTCAAGGAGGTGAGATTGACATCACAACCTATGATTTTAAAGAGCATATGGCTCTAGATGAGCTCAATGAGAAATATGGTTTTTATAACCAACACCAGGTAGTGGGGGATCTGCAATGGCATTTTTATCCCAAGAATTCTGTATTTTTCATTTTCTTTGAAACAGAAAAATTGGGTGAAATTGTGTTTGTCACAATGATGATGAAAAATAATCTCTTGAAAGTGGGAGACAAAAGTGACTTAGTGACATTGCCAATTGGATGTTTTCAATTTTTTAAACCAGAAAATTTGAAAGCATGTTTGTGAATCTCAAGTGGCCTAACATTACTCCACATAAAAAGGCATCCTCTGACTTGCCCCAACTGCTTTGCTCTTTGTACCTTTACTCTAAATCAATCACAGGGGAAAAACATTTCCACTTTATATATATATATATATATTTGCAATTGATTTAGGTTTAAAGTTTAAACTCAGCATCAACATCAAATGAAGGTTTAATTTTTTTTGTCTTCATTTTCTGTGATTTTATGGACATGGTCTATTGATTTCTTGGTCTTCTCTCTACTCTCTCTCTCATCTCCTTATTGGGCCCCCCCCCCCCCCCCCCTTTTTTCTTGCACTCTAAGTTGTGGTTAATATTTCATTTTCTCTGCTAACATTATATGGGACTGACAGCTACAAAATGAATAAATGAGTCATCAGATGTTAGCCGTTGATAATATGTGATTTGCAGTGCAGACAGCATTTGGTACTCCTTTCATGTGGAGAAGTAAAAGCCATATTTGGATAATATACTAACCCTTTCTACATTGCGTGTTTGTTTTAAATGCTAGGGTGTTCATCCTGCAATCAAAGGGGCTGTCTGGGAGTTCTTGTTGGGTTGCTTTGATCCTAATAGCACATTTGAAGACCGGATTCAGCTCAGGGAACAGCGTAGGTAACATTTTCCTTATAAATTGCAATTTAACTTGAAGAATAATGAATCAAATTAAGAAAAGGTAGGAAAAAAATATCATTTATTGTCCCCTTCTCTCTTTTTAGTTGTAGTAGTTTTCTCATCCTCATTATACTCTCATACTGCTGGATCTATGAATTGGTCCTGGTTCCAGGTTTTGGATAATTATTGAGACAATATATTCTGTGATCAAACATGGTTATGAAGAATCTATACCATCATGTCGTGTTAAGTTATTTCTCAGGTTATTTTATGTCTCGTTAGTGTTTAATATTATTTGTGTTTATGTACATAAATGCCACTTTTTCCCCACTGTCATGGGCCAGCCTGCTGAACCATTGGATGCATAATGCAGTTGTTTTTTTGGTTTGGCCTTTGGTTCAAGTTTTAAATGTTGTCTTTGATATAATGTACAGGAGGCTTCCCCAAGTTTTTCAGTTTGGCCTTGTGTCAATCACTGGCTGGTGCTTTTATTATTATTTGGAAAAAAAAAAAAAAAATTGCATGCTTTTGATCCTGTGAACATCATTCTTGTCTTTTCCATCTCCTCTTTTCTTCATTGAAGTGGTGACTTTATAGGCCATATCTATCTTTTAGGCATCAGTATAGAACGTGGAAAGCTGAATGTCAAAAGATGGTCCCAGTTATTGGTAGTGGAAGGTTTATTACGGCACCCATAATCAATAATGATCGCCAAATGATAGAAGATTCTTCCACAGATAGTAATTTTCAAGATGATAATGGAGTTATGGCTACATCCCTTGTAGATTCTTCTTTGGATCATGGCAGGCATGTGAGTAATGCTGTTTCAGAGAAGAAAGTGATTCAGTGGAAGCTTAACTTGCATCAAATTGGTATGTATATCCATTTCATTGGTTCATTTGCTACTGAATTGATTATCTTTTTCTGCTTGAACTCTATAAAAGTGGCTAAAAATTTTCTTTTCACTCACAATGTGGAAGTAAGTAGTCTAATTGGACAATTTCAAGTTCTGGTCTAGCTCACATAGCACAAAATTCATAATAAATTTTCTTTGTACTAGCCCCACTGTGTAAAGAGGACTTGATTCATTCATGAGTGGAAATTTGCTCCAATCAGATACTTTCTTTTCCATAGAGATTGCATGCCCATTTTAGTGTATATAGTATCCGTACCTAATGACAAAAATGATTTATACTTTTGGTTTGGTGCCTATAGAATGTGTACACAGCTAAAAGGCTAACCCAGAATTATAAATGTTACATGTGATTGCAACTTTTTTTTCAAATTAATTCTATTTAGTTATCTTATGGTTGCTAATACGTCCCTTACTAACTGTTAAAAGTGAATTACCCAAAGAAAGGGAAAAAAACTGTCAACAGTGTCTAACACTACTGGTGAAATCGGGGTTGTAGGTCTTGATGTTGTTCGCACAGATCGAGCACTTGTCTTTTATGAAAGTGAAGCTAATCAGGCAAAACTTTGGGATATTCTTGCTGTTTATGCTTGGGTGGACAATGATATAGGTTATGTTCAAGGTGGACTTCTATCAACTTCATCCTTCACTGTTAAACTGGAACAGTTCTGATTTATGATAGTGATAACAGGATTCTTTCTTAAGCAGGAATGAGTGATATTTGCTCACCAATGGTAATTCTTCTTGAAAACGAAGCAGATGCATTTTGGTGTTTTGAGCGCGCAATGCGAAGGCTGGTATGCATTATTTAATCTAGTTCAAACTGTTATTGAAAAAATAGTTGTGATAAAGTTAAATGGACTATCTTCTGTGTATCAATGACCTTTTTTTTTTTTTTTTCCTTTTCAGTTTATGTTTGGTACTTGTTTTGTAAATATATATACATCCCTTCCCATACAAGAAAAGGTTCTGGAGTAGATTGCAATAATGGTTCCATTAAATAGTTTAGCTCAGTTTAATTTCTGTATATATATCTCACCTTTGTTTTTGTAAGTGCCATGTAAGCAGCTCCACTTTTAGAATTGAAGATTTCATATACCCATCTAGATATCTACTGGATGATGCAACAATTTGGAGGTTCTAGTAACATAGGAAAGATTTGTAAAGCTGCTTAAGTATCCTTAATTGGTGGGTTCAGGTGAGGGAAAATGGTAGGCTTTATGATGGTGGAAGAAGTAATATAAGGTTTGTAGAATATTGTGGTTTGATAAGGCTAACTTTGGGGGCTAAAAAGTTACAGGGGTTCAGAAATAGAGACATTTGTTGAAGGACATTTGTGCAGCAGCTATACTTTGGATTTGGGCTATTTTGATGAGGGTTTGGAATAAATAGGACCTTGGGTACATATCAAAAATAAATAAATAGGACCTTGGGAATGAGATGATGTCATTGTGATGGCAAGATAAAGATAACAGGGGCTGATACAGGTCTGATTAAAAAGACTACAACTGTGCAGAGAGTCAAAGAACCGTGTTCAGAGCATTAAAGGAAAGAGAAGAATGACAAGACAAGAATAAGGATAGAACTTTTCTTCTCATCATCAGGCTCCTGATAAAATCTTCTTTATCTAGGGGAAGATCCAACAATTTGGATAACTGCCTGTGTATGCTTGTAGTGCACTAAGTTTAAGAAACCTATGACTTTAGGTGTTATGATACTAAAAAAAAGGGTTCATGGTTAATAGTTGACACAGGGCAAACCAGACGATGCAACCAAAAAAAATAAAGAGAAAAAGGAAAATAAATGATAGGTAACGCCTAGGAGTATGCACCTAGCTTTGGATGGAGTTAGCACTAGAACATTAGGAAAATTTCAAGAGAAATTTTATCCATCATCGAAATAATCAGTCTCAATAGGAGTACATTATTGTACTTGTATAGATTACTAAACCCTAATTTTAACTGACATAGTAAACCCTAATTCTAATTGACTTAAGAAATCTAATTTTAAATTACTTAGAAAATCCCAATTATGGAATTATAGACATAATCTTGACCCTAAGAAATAAAATAGTCTAATTAACTACAAATACCAAAAATAAAATACAATTGACTCCAATTAAATCGGAATAATTTTAATATAAATCTTTTCTTGTACTTCCCACATCTAGCCTTTACAACACCACCCCCCCCCCCCCCCCCCCCAAAAAAAAAAAAAAAAAAGAGTAAAATTAAACACTCTTTTAACCCTAGACCCATACTGAATGACCTTACAAAATATGTAAGCTTTGCCCTCATCAGACAAATGGGATTAACATCTTGAAAGCCATACATATGTGGATGGCTATTTGATTCTTTTTCACATAGCAACATCATCTGGCTAATGGTAATGGTGATTAGAGAACAGTTTGTAAGTGTTTTACTTTAATTTTTTATTCATGATTTTACATGTAGATATTGGATTTTTGTCTTCTTCCTCTTTTTTATTTGGGATAAGTAAATTGGATATATGAAATTGAAATTGTTGTGCATTTGGATATATATATATATATATATATATATATATATAGGTTAGAAGTGTTTTACATTCCGCTAATACAGTATTTAAAATCCTTTAACTGAAGCTGATGATTTTCTTTGAACATTGATTTCACTTATTGGCCCTAAATGATTTGTTATGCGATTGGTAATTGTTATATCTATCTTCTAAGGTATAACCTAACTCCTGCTCATGCTTTGCTAACAGAGAAAAAACTTTAGATGCAGTACTAGTTCAGTAGGGGTGCAAGCTCAGCTGAGTGCACTCTCACAGATAATTAAAGTTATTGATCCTAAGCTTCATCAACACCTTGGTATCAGTTCCCATTCCTAGTTTTTTTTTTTTTTTTTTTTTTTCCTTAAATCTTATATTTAAATTAATTTTTAAGCTCTATTTAATGTCTACTCCTTTGCACTGTGGACCTGGGTGCTAGTCACTCCAAACTCTGAAAATTTACACCATTTACGAAAACTAGTAAAAACTATCAGTTAAAGAATTAAAATAATATATAATAGAAAAATATGGGTTATGAAAATTGAAACTGTGATACAAAGGTGTCCTTAGTATGATTCCTTCTATGGGGATTTTGTGTGGACTACTTGCTAGAAAGAGTGAAACTCTTACATCCATTTGATTCTATGTTCTTTGGAAAGTCCTACATGCATTTATTAAATATAATATTGTTAATACTTATATGGATGCTTTAACATTTTTGACAACTTATCATTTGAAATTTGAATTATGGAAGAGTTTTGGTCATTATGTTAAGGATAACATTTCTTGAGCATTTGTTTTTGTCCTTGGCTACAAACTACTGTCTTACAATGTGATAGGGTCATGTGATGGTGGTGCAGACACAAGACATAGGCTCTCCATCACATAGACCTATGGCCTTAGAAGTGAAAAGAAGGCGGCCCAACTTGTGGCCTTATGTTGGGGCTTGCTAATAATTGGGCTTAAAGACCTATTAAACCTAATCATTTAATAATCAGGATTTCTTAATGTAATTTTGTATATTCTTTTTAAATTTGTCTTAGGAGTTTAATTTCTTTTCTTGCAAGCAGAGTAAAGTTTTAGAACTCTATTTAAGAACCCATGAGTTCAGTTTTGTGAGAGATGGTTTGCTTGATAATAAATATCTCTTTGCATTATTTCAATGGTCTGATGATGACTCCATCCAAACTTAGGTGCTAAATCCTAGAGTTTTTCTCTTGCTTGGTGTTGACTCCTAGGTTGTGTCTTTTAGTTTTCATGTTTTTAAATTTTATTGTTTGGTGTAAGTCAATTAGGTTTTTCATGTTTCCTTGCATTTGACGCATCCTGTTGCAGTTTCAAGATCCTGTTTACTGAAAAAATGCGCCAGGCCAGGATTTTGTAATGTGGACTGTAGTTACAGATCAAACCACTTTATGTTATTTGTAGTATCAGACAAACAAGGCTGCAGTGCTTTTAAAGATTGCCTAATATTCAAATAAAATAGTTGACTCGTTAAAAAGGGTTGAAGTATGAAGAAGGCCAGAAAAACGTCTGTCCTAAATATATCTTAGACCATTTTACGCTGTTTTAAACCCCCTCCCCACCCCCCCCCCCCCCCCAAAAAAAAAAAAACATAACAGGCCAAATGCAGTCCACATTGTCCCCCCCCCCCCCCCCCCCCCCCTCTGTACATACACCTGCACAAACATGTACTTCTTTTCATATGCATTTGTACCTGAACAGGCCCTTATATTCATCAGCTAAAACCTTATTTGTTTTATTTGGCAGAGGATCTAGATGGTGGGGAGTATTTGTTTGCATTTCGCATGCTGATGGTACTTTTCCGGCGAGAATTTTCCTTTGTGGACTCATTGTATCTTTGGGAGGTAAGGTGGAACTTCTGTATTTACTTGAATCTTCCAAGAAATGGGCTCTTTTTTGTTAATAATTTGAACTCAAGGGTACAGTAGTGTATTGGAGCCTCTATTTTAGCTTATTTTTAATTGATATTCTTAATTTTAAGAAAGTAATATAGATTGATTTCAGTTGATGTGGGCCATGGAATACAACCCAAATATTTTTTCATTATACGAGGAGCCAAGAGATGCTGCAGAAAATATTGTTGCACCCAAAATAAATGAAAAATTGCTGAAGCAATATGGAAAATTTGAGAGGAAGAATGTAAAGACTGGACGAACAGACCAACATAGTGCACTTGCTGTTTTTCTTGTTGCAAGTGTTCTTGAGAACAAGAATAAGCGACTTCTAAAAGAAGCAAAGGGTTTGGATGATGTTGTCAAGGTCTCTCTCTCACTCTCTCTCATGTGTTTGCTCATGCATATTTTTGCATTTATGCTACTGCATTTTTCTTATGGTGAACCTTTCTCTCTAGATCATGAGTGACATAACTGGAAATCTGGATGCTAAAAAGGCGTGTAAGAAGGCATTGAAGATTCACAAAAAGTATTTGAGCAAGGTAGTCTTTGTCCTTTATTTCTCCCCATTCTCCCCATTTTTAAACATACTTGTCAGTTTGTTAGATACCTTTCTATCCTCATGTGTGTGTGTGTGTGCACGCGTGCATGTGTATAGAGATGTATTCCAATAATAAAAAAAGAATTCTTAAGAATGATCTCTTTAAGTACATGCAACTAAAATACTTTTTCTATTAATGGCTAATACGGTTCAGCTTGATTTGAAATGAGCGGCAAACATGATTGCTGATGAGTTTGTATATATTTTTTCTCATTAAGTTTCTTGTTTGTTACATCATATGGTTTTCCTCCTATATTAAAATCCAAATAACTTAGCATCTCTATGTTAATGCAGACCAACAAATCATAGATGATGCTAGGAATCATCAATCAACTCAATATGTGCTTCATACTTAGTACTTACCGATGGTGGCATTGTCTGCAGTTTCACTTGGCTGAGGATTTTACTTACTTTTTATAGAGTTTATTTTTAGTAATCATCAATCAACTCTCTCTCCTGCGGATACAAGTTGATGCCATTTTTTGGAAATTCAAAGTTAGTAGATTTCGTGGCCAAGATCTTGATATACGATGCTCCTGCAGCATCATAGCTTTAGCGTTTCATTTGAGAGCTGTGGGTTTTGGCTTAAGATGGTCCATTTAATTTTCAGTTTCTTGACTGATCATGTGATGTCATATGGAAGGAAATTCAAACATAATCAAATTTTGATATATTTTGCCCAAATTACATTGGCACAGTTGCATTTTCTAAGACAGTTATTATTATTTCATCCATTGATGATGTTTTGAGAAGATTCTTCTATTGAAGTTGGGAGATGGTTGGGTTAGCACCGGTCTCATTATCGTCACAGCAGATTGCGCAGACAGGTCTAGTGTGTACGACAGTGCAGTAGCAACATATTTGTCTTGCACGGGCCAGGATGACACCCTGTCCAAAAAGAAGAAGGAGATTTTGTGAGTGGAGACTATCTTAAATTAAATGAAATACATCCATTGTTTGAAGTTGCAATAATCATTATTCAGTGTTTTTCTAATACATCAATACATACTTTTCAATGTTTTCATGCGTTTGCTCCAAGAACAATTTTAGGATCATCTACAATGAAGTTTAATTTTTCAAAAATTTAAAGTATGGTGTTACGTTAATTAAAATTAATTGTTATTACTTTTTGAGTTTTAAAAAAAAAAAAAAATTTAAATGATGTGGCATCATGCACACATTCAGATTTGTGAAAAATTAAATCTTTTTACATAAAATGATATTTTCATTTGATTTGAAACGAAAATAATCCTACCCTCATAAAATTTTGTATAAAGCTCAGCTCTCCCATCACAGTGGAAATGGCCTTCAATTTTTCCATTTTATGGCTGACAAAATCTGGCATAACAGTGAGTAGGATTTTACCAATGATTTTTTATGGAATTAAATTTTCGTGATTATCAAAAGATGATTATTTGGTTTCTATGTTAAGAAAGATGAAGTAGCTGAAAACAGAATTGACAATGGTTAATATCAGATTGTGACATATTTGATATGTGTGAGATTATTCATCAAGGTTCATAAACTTACCCCATACAGGAGCAACGGCGACTCGTCTAAGATCAGTGACAGACGGAGCCCCCTTCAGGGCTGCTTGACTTTGAAAATTGGTAATGACCAACAACACGAACATGCAAAAGAGAATTCTTGAAGATGCCATGGTTTTGGTGGAGAGGCTAAAAGGAATTTGGTTACCAATGTACCCCAAATTTTGCTTTTGGGTCTGTTTTCCATAGATCATGATAGTGCCCTTTATATAGAAGTGTGAGAAAGAGAGGCAGTTACTATTAGTTAAAAACACTTATTGCTCATTATATGTTCTTTGGACACATATAGAACCAAAATTATAATCAGCAAATTTGAGAATTAATGGAGATTCTGCTTATAATTTGGTGTCCAAATCCTCTGTCCCACTTTTCCTGCTCCACTCTATATTCCACCAATAAAAAAATTGCCACGTGTTCACCTAATTAATTAAATACTACTATTAAATTAATGGAGATTCTGCTTATAATTTGGAGTCCAAATCTTCTGTCCCACTTTTTCTGCTCCACTCTATATTCCACCAATAAAAACTTACCACGTATTCACCTTATTAATTAAATACTATCATTATTAACTTATTAATACTGTCATTATTAATTAAAAGTAGTATTTAATTAATTAGGTGAACACATGGCAAGTTTTTATTGGTGGAGTATAGAGTGAAATAGGAAAGTGGCACAGAAGATCTGGACTCCATAATTTGATAGTTGGGAGAGGAGAATTTAAACCACAGACCTTTCCGTTTGAAATACCAGAAAATTCCAAAGGAAAATTAATGGAGACTTTAGTGGTTGAACATTAGTAACTTAGTAATGAATTTTGACAAATAAGTACAAATTTTTTAATTAAAAAAATCATAAATTAATTTAACCAAGTATGGATTTGGCAAATAAGTATTGGGAATGTGAATTGACAAAAGGAAGTGAACTCATTTTCTAAATGACAAAGTTTAGTTACAAAATTAGTTGTAGCCTAAAACTACAACCTTACTCAATAAAATAGGCAATATTACATATTTTGAAAATCTAACCATTGAATTGCATGTTCTTTACGCTCTTATTATACATGTCAAATTTTGTGTCAATCAGATATTATTTACTATATGATTTATAAGCTTATATTTTGTGCATAATTTTAAACTACAAAAACTTGCAATTTAAACAATTTATTAATTATATAGCTATTGATATTTAATTTTTTAGAAATTTTGCAAGTATGGAGAATATAAGAAGAATATATAATCCAATGGTGGATCTATCAAAATTCACCTTCAATAAAAAGATATTGAGTAATGTTGTAGCCTTAGGCTACAACCAATTTTGTAATTGTTGAAGCTCATTTTGGAGAAGCCCAATAGCAGGGAGAAGTCCAACAATAGGGGCAGAAAAGAGTTAGTGGATTAAAAGAAAAAAAACCGTTAAACCCGAATGGCAGGATAATGGATCATTGGCCCATAAAGTAAATAAATGGGTATTGAGGAAAGCAAATGGGTCTAAAGGAGCTCAGAGAAAGAAGTAGTAAACCCATGAATACCAAGAATGAAGGATACAGTAATTGGGACAAGGAAGCCTAAACGAGTTAGTAAAAATCCATGGGAATGCAGAATTAGAAAATGGGCTAAAGATGCCCAAGAAAAGCAAATGGGCCAATGATGCCCAAGGAGAAAGAAATGGGCCAAAGGAGCCCACAAGCAATGTAATGGGTAAAGAAAGCCCAAAGTAACATAAGTATAAATCCAATGACCATACTGGGTCATTGTAACCTATTGAAAAAAGAACATGTAGCATGCCCAAAAGAGGCCCAGTAAGCACAGGTCAAATAACACCACAGCAAAAATAGCAGAGTGACATGATAGGAATGGTAGTAGAATTATGGAAGGAGCAAAGAGTGGGCTAAAGAGAGGAAAACCCACAATCAAGCAAGACCCAGCCCTTAAAAGGAGCAAGCCAATAAAGAATGAAAAATCAAAAAACAGTTCATGCCATAAGAGGTCAAGGATAAGCGGTAGAATGCATAGATGAATCTCCAGGCCATGGCAAACGCATGAGCAGCAGACAAGTTTTGGATGTACATGGAAGTGGAGCATGTGCAAGGACTAGACACCACTAACCTGTACCTAACCAATACAAGAGTGGTGGGTCATGGGTCAGAAGTAAGAGAGGGTATGGTCTGGTGGTGGGGAGAAGGGAAAGCCTATTCTAGAGTTCCCACTCAGGTTCTTTTGAGGGAGATGTCCTACTGGGATGACATACCACCTAAAAGAAGGAATGATGAGTTGGAACCACTAGGTGCATGTCATAAGGGATAGCAAGAGAGAATACCTACGTTGTGGTGAATAAGAATGCCACGGTGAACAAGCAAACAAAATGGCCTTCTTTGTTTGGTAATAGGGAGTGGCACAGTCAAAATAGGAAAATGGTGGTGGCTAGGCAACTGACAAACCAGTGGGTGGTTGGGAAGGACACCCAAATCTAGACAAAAGTAGTTAAAGACTAAAATGATAAAAACCAGTCACGGCAAGTAGTATATAAAGGGCCATCGCCGTGCACAGTATCATCATCCCAACAGTAGCAATCACTATGAGAGAATCACAACACTACCTTCACCATAACATTACACGAGTAAGCGTTAAGAAAGAAAGAATAGGAGTGGGGAAAGAATCAAAATAACAAAATGGAGAGAAAAGAGAAATAGAGAATGTAGAATGGCAGGCATGCACCAATAGGCTAATCCCTTCTCTCCTTCTAAAAGCCTACCCTTTGTTGAGGATAAAGAATTTACTTAGGCATAAGCCATTCAGGTCCGTTCCCTCAAAGTGGATAATTTCTACAACAAGATTCTCCTGCGAGGTTATCCACGTTGAGGAAGTGGTTCCCTCCTTGGCATTAGTCTTGTAGCATAATTGAATACAGTAGACTAAGCTTTTCCTTTTGATTTCATTATTTATCGAAATTATTTCCTTTCTTGCCTTTGCAATTTCACTTATAATGTGTTTCTTATATCGTTCTTTTCTTACTTTACTTAGGGACTCCTCATTTATTTTGTCTAACGGGAAGCGTATTGCCTTTATTGTCATACTATATGTGTTTGTCATAACTCTTTTATAATAGCTTCACATGCCATTGGCATGTGACCAAAGTTTCGGCAAACAGGGCATAGTTTGTGCACAAGCTGGATCAAGGTAGCAATTGGATCGACCCCAACTCTCTTATCCAGAACATTTGGGCCTTAGTACAGCAGGAGGCAGTCCAACCCAAAATCACAAAAGGCCCACCACAATAACTAAACTTTATCCTTTCCTAAACAGCCAAACCATTGCAATGCAAAAAATATTCAAAAAGTGTAGCTAAAAAATGAACTTTGTTTATTATTTTACTCATATATAGAAAAATATAAAGAATTTAGAGTTTAAGGTGAAATTATGGCCCCTTGACTTTTAGGCTTCGTTTGAGAGTTCATAAGGGAATGAAATGAAATGGAATGTATTTAAGTAAGGGAAAAGAATGGAAAACAAAAATGGAATGGAATAGAATTAAAGGAATAGAAATAAATGAAAATGAATGGATTGTAAGTAATCTTGTTTGGAAGTAACATAGAGGAAATGAAATGAAATCATTTTATAACAATATTACTATTAGACCCCTATTTTAAAATAAATAGTTGAATACATACGAGTATTTTGGGAATTCTAGTAAAAAAATTCATTAAATCTAATTTCTTTCCCTCCTATTATTCCTAATTTTGGAGGAAACGAAAATTTGAGGTTTTAAGGAATAGAAAGGAATGTTCCCTCCTACCCATTTAATTCTCTCCCACTTAAACTCTCAAACAAGAGAATGAACTTTCTATTCCCTCCATTAAAACTCCCAAACAAGGAAATGGAAGAATATTTTAATTTTTTTTTCATTCCTTTCCATTTCATTCCATCCCTCCTCCCAAACGAGGGCTTAAAAAATTACTCTTTATTCTTCTATTTTTTGGTAAAAAATATAGAAATTTATACATAAATTTTAATAATGGCCTCCCTAGATTTGAATAATACACCATTTTTGTTTCTTTAAATTACTCTTATACCACACATAACTCATGAGTTCAAAGTATATTTAATGTATTTCATAAAAATAGAAAGTTTTATAAATTATTAATGCACTTTAATTTTTTTCTCTAATTACTTTTATATCATAATAGCTCATTGAACTAAATAATATTTAGGATACATCCTAGAAACATTAATGTATGGGATCTTCTAATTATGTTACTCATATAAAATATAAAGAATTTAGAGTTTGAGGTGAAATTATGGCCCCCTTTTTACTCTTTTTTTTTTTTTTTTTTTAAATTGCTCTTTCTTCTTCTATTTTTGGTAAAATTATAAAAATTTATGTATAAATTTTAATAATGGCCTCCCTAGATTTGAATAATACACCATTTTTGTTTTTTTAAATTACTCTTATACAATACATAACTCATTAATTCAAAATATATTTAATGTATTCCATAAAATTAGAAAGTTTTATAAATTATTAATACACTTTAATTTTTTTTTTCTCTAATTACTCTTATACCAGAATAGCTCATTGAACTAAATAATATTCAAGATACCTCCTAGAAACCTTAATGTATGGGATCTTCCAGAAAGAAAAATAATAATGTATGTTTAATGTATCTTAATAATGGCCTCCCCAGATTTGAATAATACACCATTTTTGTTTCTTTAAATTACTCTTATACCATACATAACTCATTAATTCAAAATATATTTAATGTATTCCATAAAAATAGAAAGTTTTATAAATTATAAACGCACTTTAATCTTTTTCTCTAACTACTCTTATACCATTAATTACTCTTATACCATAATAGCTCATTGAACTAAATAATATTTAGGATATGATGATGCCGAAAAAATCACCAATAGGTCACACAGCACTTGCACACTCAAAGTAGACCTGCACAACAAAATAATAGAAGACCTCACAGAGAGTACCGGTGTGGTGCCGGCCAAATACCCTCCGAAGATCAAGTTAGAATTATTCTCACAACTCTAGAGTGCTAGAGAGGGTAAATTACACGTACCTTGATTTGTGAGGGTATTGGAGCTTTTATAGTAGTAGAAGGTTGGCCTCTCTTCCTTGGTGTTGAAGTCTTTTCCTTACAGGACTCTACTTGAATATTTCCAAACGTGGTGAGCAAGGTCTTTCCTTGTAGAGAAGATCTTCCTTCGGCACGCGTATCTTCTAGAATCCCCTTTGCGCTAGGATTTCTATTTTGGGATTCTAGGGTAATTCAGGCGTAAGCAGCAAGGACTCTATATCCAGGGCTTTTACTGTATCTACCAGCGATGGGCTTTAGCGAGCGTTGGGCCAGCTTCTCATTGGCCCGTGGAACCGGATCCGTCAGGCCCATTACAACAGGCCCGTTAAACCATATTTTATCCTCTTCAGTTGCCCCCTTCACCCTATGGGTCCGTCATATATGAACAGGAGGACCCATGGGGTGATGATCCCAAGCTTGGGGCATGACGGTTAGTCTTTAAAGGGATGACGGGATAAAACCAAAGAGGTGACGGTGTGAAGCTGAAGAAATGACGGTGTGAAGCTAAAGCGATGACGGTTCGACTTTAAAGGGATGACGGGCAAAACCAAAGAGTTGATTGAAGCCAAAGATTTGATGGTGCAATGATAAAGGTTGACAGAGTCATGCCGGAGGGGGTGACGATGTGAACGCGGACACCGTCGACCGTGCCAACTTCTGACAGGCTGTATGGAAGCCATTATGAGGCATGACACGCGTCGCCCTTCGATTGGGTTTTATCTTGGATCGAAGTGTCGCTTCGTCTTCCGTGCACCTCTCCTATAAATAACAGAGTCTTCCTTTCTCATTTCTCCATTTTCAGCTAAAACTCACTTGTCAGAGCACACCCGTCATACCTGTCAGAGACCACCTCGTTCAGTTGCTTCGTCCGTCAACGTCATACTTCCTCCGTTCATTCACAAGATCGGTAAGTGCTTTCTTCCCAAAAATCCAACAGATATACTTTTTCCCCCTTTTGTTTTAATTAATTCTTCCAAACTTTACACACCCGTCATAAATATCTAGATCCGTCAGAGTCTTAGGTTTTGTCGTTCCGTGTAGGAAATGTCTAGTGCATCCAGTAATCAATCAGTTGTCCGTGACGGGTTGGATTACGAGGAAGTATATCCGTCCGATCATAAAGACTAAGAGAGTCCAGGCAAAGATAGGAGTTCGTCTGCCTCCTCCTTGTCCTCAACAAATGAGGACGCAGAGGTGGTTGAACAAGAGGAGGCCTCCAATGATGGTGAGGAACAGATAGTAAGATCCGTCATTGGTGCTGATGGACTTAGGGAGTTCGTCATGCTACCAGAGTAGCATCCCCATCCGTCTGCCCTATAAGCCCGAGAAATGCTATTACCACGGAGTAGAGGGTGTCAGAGTATATGAGCAGATGTTGAAGGCAGGACTTAGGTTTCCACTAAGTTCCCTTCACCGTGAGCTCCTCCAATAATTGGGACTATCCGTCAACCAAATTTCCCCCAACGCCTGGAGGGTCTTCACAGCAATGGAGGTCGTGTACGGTGCCATGACCGACGGTGCCAAAAGGCTGACGGTGAGGGAGTTCCTTCACTGCTACCTTCCGGATGAGATTGATAGGTCCAGGGGAATGTATAGCTTTATGCCCAGGAGTCTGTTGTTGAAGGTCATTTATGACACGCCGGACTCAAATAGGGATTGGAAGAGCCGTTACTTCTTCCTAGAAGGTGACTGTTGGATGTGTCGCCTAGGGGACACGGAGCATATGCCCGTCGACATGACTTGGGGCATATTACACCCGTCCAGTATGCACCCATCCTAGTATATTAAGAATTTTTAACCGTTCATCTCTTAACATTTTTGACAATTTTAACCGTTCTTCCTCTTTTGCAGTTAGACGACGCCCCCAAGTTGATATTAAGGAGTTTGCCTTCCTCGAAAAAAAAATTTCCAAGACCCAACCGGAGGAAAGGACTTGGGCGAAACTAGTGACACTTAATACCATCCATTGGTACTGCGACGGACCAGAGCCAACACCAGCAGCTGTCAAGTACGAGGAAAAGATTCGAAGACGTAAGACCGTCGTCTTTATTCTTAAACGGTCTTTATCTTTATTTTGGTAGCTAACATTGTCCGTCCTCCTTTTTAGAAATGGACGATGCCAAGAGGAGAGCGTTGATCAGGTCAAAGGCCGCAAAGAAGAAAGAAACAGGTGATGTAGCTCCCACTGGGATGGGTCCAAGTATTCCGTCTATAAAGAGGAAACCGCAACCCAAGGGGGACCGTCCAACCAAGAAGGCCAAAGTATCCTTGGAGCCCGTCGTAGGGCTTATGCCTGAGGCTGCGAAGACGTCCACTTCAACTAAACACAGGGTCGGCAAGGGCCTCATGAAGGGTTTGTCAACGGATCAAGAGAAGCCGCCCGTCCTCCTTCGGGAGGATTCTAAACATGCCTTGGAGCCGATTTCCTCCATCATGTCATCGGAGGACTATGAGGACTTGGGGAATCATTCGACAGAGGCCATGGGGGAGACGGGCCTTTTTGCAATTACTCAAGTAACCCTCCCCGTCTCCTTTACCCCCGTTCATTACTTTTGCTTTTAGTCCAACTCCCTCATTTCATTTTTATTTTTTATTATTTTTTCCTTCCTTTTTTTTTTTAGGCAATGGTTGTGATGAAAGGGCTGATGGGACAATGTCTCAGCCACGAGACGGCCCTAGAACGTGTACGGGAGAAGGCGGAGCAAATGAAGGACGAGTTGAACCAATTACGAAATTGGAAACCCAAGATGGAGAAAAATCTTGAACTTTCAGAGAAGGCGAGAAAAAGCCTTGAGCAGGCTACGGAGGAGGCGAAGAAGGTTCTTGAAGGTAAGGACAAGGAGATACAAGACCTGAAGGACAAGGTCCGTCAGGCTAAGGTGGTGGCGGTACGTGAGTACCGTGACACCAACGCCCTGATTTCAGAGTTAGGAGACTCCTTCCTTCAAGACTTCGACGACGCCATCCGTCAAATCAAGAAGGCCTTCCCCGACTTGGACTTGTCAAACATCAAGGTTGAGGACCAAGGTCAGACCTCCGTCATGCCTGCTGCTTCAGAGGACATTGACGACCTTTTTGCCGATGATGAAGTTCTTGGTGACGGGGAGTTAGTACAAGCCCAAAATGCACAAGTACAGCCCGTCGAGGAGGCAACCCATCAGTCTGTCGCTAATGAAGTCCCCCATCTGGACAATGTTGTAGGGCAGACGGTTGATACTCAAGTCCAACAGTTGCCGTAGTTAGATAACTATTTTTTTTAATGTATTTGGAGAACAATTTTCGTCCATTGTGGATGATATGTAAACACTTCCCTTTAAGGGCTTAACATTATTCAGTTTTATTGTTTTTGTCAAATGCATCCATTCACTTCATTTTACTTGTGATAGCCGTCCTGCTGAGTATTTTAATTTTTGGATTTTTAGATTTGCACCTTGTATTTTGATATTGCGGACCTTATTTGCATCCGTCTCCTTATTGGGTTTCGTTTTCTTCAGATCTGTCATGTTTGTGGATGTTTATCCGTCCACTTGATCAGAAGAATTTTTGATGATCCGTCATGTTTGTGAGTGTGTAGATTTATCCGTCCATTTTCTTTTTTGGATATGTTTATAGTTTTCCTCTCCTAAAGATTCTCCGTCCACTTTGTGGACTTGGGCATCCGTCTGTCCATATTGGATTTTAAATTTTCATCCTCTTGGGATGACTTGTCCACTTTGTGGAATTGTTCTATACCCGTCCATTTTGGACTTTAAATTCTCATCCTCTTGGGATAATCCGTCCACTTTGTGGACTTGTTCTGTGTTCGTCCATTTTGGACTTCAAATTTTCATCCTCTTGGGATGATCCGTCCATTTTATGGACTTGTTCTGTATCCGTCCATTTTGGACTTCAAATTTTCATCCTCTTGGGATGATTCGTCCACTTTGTGGACTTGTTCTGTATTCGTCCATTTTGGACTTCAAATTTTCATCCTCTTGGGATGATCCGTCCACTTTGTGGATTTGTTCATTTTGAACTTCAAACTTTCATCCTCTTGGGATGATCCGTCCACTTTGTGGACTTGTTTTGTATCCGTCCATTTTGGACTTCAAATTTTCATCCTCTTGGGATGATCTGCCCACTTTGTGGACTTGTTCATTTTGAACTTCAAACTTTCATCCTCTTGGGATGATCTGTCCACTTTGTGGACTTATTTTGTATCCGTCCATTTTGGACTTCAAATTTTCATCCTCTTGGGATGACCCGTCCAGTTTGTGGACTTGTTCTATATCCGTCCATTTTGGACTTCAAATTTTCATCCTCTTGGGATGACCCGTCCACTTTGTGGACTCTGTGTAACCTATCCATTCATAATAAAAATCTATGTGGAAAATCAAAGCTGTATCTGAATATTCTTCTTAAAAGAAAATGCGTTTATAGAGAAAAGTACCTGCCCCCTTGAGCTTAAAAAGGCACAAAAAGATTGTAGCAAAAATAGTTAAAGAAAAACTAGTAATTGTAGCTAAAGGTTAAATAAACTGGGCAATTGGGATCATTGCTGTTCTCCGTATTACTTCTACTGGTAGTACTTTCGCAGGTGCTCGGTGTTCCATGGATGTGGCAGCTTCTGTCCGTCTAACGTCTCCAGGTGGTAAGTGCCTTTCCTCTGCGATGACGTAACTCGGTAAGATCCTTCCCAATTGGGGCCGAGCTTCCCTTGGGTAGGGCCTCTAGCAGCGCCCATGACCTTCCTGAGTACGAGATCTCCAACTTGGAAGTCTCTGTGTCGGACCCGAGAGTTGTAGTGTTTGGCCATGCGGTCCTGGTATCTAGCGAGCCTTTGTCCTGTGGCCGTCTTGATCTCGTCTACTAGGTCAAGCTGTAGCCGCATTGCCTCGTCATTTTTGTTCTCGTCATGGTTGTGCACCTTGTAGCTCGTGAGCCCAACTTCGGCCGGGATGACCACTTCACTTCCGTACGTTAGTCGGAATGGTGTCTCCCCTGTGGGTGTCCTTGCCGTCATCCTGTATGCCCATAGTATGCTTGGAAATTCTTCAGGCCATATACCCTTTGCCCCCTCGAGCCGAGTCTTGATAATCTTGAGCAAGGATCGGTTCGTGACTTTGACCTGGCCATTAGCCTAAGGATGGGCGAGGGAGAAGTAGTGGTTCTTTATTCCTAACTGCGAGCAAAAATCTCGAAAAGAGTCATTGTTGAATTGCCTCCCGTTATCCAAGACAAGGACTCTAGGAATACCAAACCTGCATATGATGCACCTCTAGACAAAACTTCGTACATTCTTCTCCGTAATGGTGGCCAAAGCTTCAGCTTCCACCCACTTTGTAAAGTAGTCAATGCCCACTACTAGGAACTTCAGCTGTCGTATTGCTGTAGGGAATGGTCTCATAATATCTAATCCCTACTAAGCGAACGGCCATGGGGCCGTCATCGGGGTCAGCTCTTCGGTTGGTTGTCTAATAATATTGCTAAATCTTTGGCATTTGTCACAGGTTTTAACATTAGCCTCGGCATCCTTCTGCATGGTTGGCCAGTAGTACTCTACTCGCACAAGTTTGTGCACCAACGACCTTGACCCCGAATGGTTTCCGCAGATTCCCTCGTGTACCTCCCTCATGACATAGTCTGCTTCTTCCTTACCCAAGCATCTCAGATATGGACGTGAGAAGCCTCTTTTGTACAAGACGTCTTTTATCAAGACGAACCTCGCCGCCTGGACCTTCAGCTTTCTCGTAGCCTCCTTCCCGTCTGGTAAGATCCCGTTTTTTAAGTATGAAACTATCGGTGTGGTCCAATTACTTTCGGAGCCTATCTCCTGCATGTCGCTAGAATCTATTAGTGGAGAAAGCTGAACAAAAGAGAGTACATTACCAGGGATTATCATATGCTCTGCTGAAGAGGCTTTGGCTAGACGGTTGGCATGCTCATTTTCTCCTCTAGGGATTTGGATGATTTTGGCCTCTAGGTCGTCTACTCTTGCACTTACTTGACCAAGGTATCTCTTCATCCTTTCGCCCTTGCATTCATAGTCTCCATTCACTTGATTAGCCATGACCTGAGAGTCGCAGTAAATGACTACACTCGCGGCTCCTGCTGCATTGGCGAGGTCGAGGCCTGCTACTAATGCTTCATACTCTGCTTCATTGTTGGTGGTGGGGAAGTCGAGACGAACCATATATTCAACCCTGTCTCCTTCGGGTGACAGTAGTACAATGCCAGCCCCCCCAGCTCATCTGTTGGATGATCCGTCAGTATATATGCTCCAAGGAGGGGACTCTTCTGCCCCCTTGTCCTCGTCATGAGTGAATTCAGCTATGAAGCCAGTGATGATCTGTCCTTTAATGGCGGTCCATGGGTGGTACTGGATATCAAACTCACTCAACTCTATAGCCCATAACGCCAGTCGACCCGCAGCTTCAGGATTGCTCATCGCCCATCGCAAGGGCTTGTCGGTCAGGACGTTCACCGTATGGGCTTGAAAGTATGGCTTGAGCTTGCGAGCTGCCATAACTAATGCAAAGGCAAGTTTCTCCATAGGTGGGTATCTTTCTTTGGCATCGCGGAGCGCCCGGCTGGCGTAGTATACGGGCTTCTGCACCTTATCCTCTTCTCTGATCAAGGCGGCGCTAACGGCAGCGGGGGAGACGGCCAGGTAGAGGAAAAGCTCTTCACCTAGTTGCAAGGGACTCAGCAGTGGTGGGGAAGATAGATAGGCTTTCAACTCCTCGAATGCTTGCTGACACTCGGTAGTCCACTCGGAAGACTTCTTCAATGTGCGAAAGAAGGGTAAGCACTTGTCTGTGGCTCTTGACACGAATCTATTCAATGCCGCTATTTTGCCGTTGAGGCTTTGTACCTCCTTCACATTTCTTGGTGGAGCCATCTCCATTATGGCTTAGATCTTGTCCGGGTTGGCCTCAATCCCCCTTTGAGATACCATGAATCCTAGGAATTTTCCCGCCGTCACCCCAAAGGCGCACTTTCCCGGATTGAGCTTCATGTTGTAGGAGCGAAGGGTGTTGAATGTTTCTCTAAGGTCTTCCAGGTGATCTTCCTCCCTTCGGCTCTTTACTAGCATGTCATTGACATAGACTTGGACATTTCTCCCGATTTGCTGCGTGAACATCTTGTTCATAAGCCTTTGGTACGTTGCGCCCGCGTTCTTCAGGCCGAAGGGCATTACTTTGTAACAGAAGAGGCCTTGATTGGTCACGAACAAAGTTTTCTCCTTATTAGCTTCATGCATTCGGATTTGGTTGTAACCTAAGAAAGCGTCCATAAAGCTTAGCAGCTGGTGCCAAGCCGTTGAGTCTACTAGGACGTCGACCCTTGGGAGGGGATAGCTATCTTTAGGGCAGGCTTTGTTAAGATCGGTGAAGTCCACGCACATCTGCCACTTCCTGCTAGCTTTCTTAACCATTACTATGTTTACCAGCCAATCGGGGTAGTAAACTTCCTTAATGAAACTTGCTTCCTGTAGTTTGCGGACTTCTTCCGCTATAGCTTGATCTCGTTTCGGGGCGAACACTCTCTTCTTCTGTCAGACGGGTGGAAAAGAGGGCGATACATTCAACCTGTGTACCATGACTGAAGGGTCTATTCCTGGCATGTCGTCATGACTCCAGGCAAATACTTCTCGATTGCTCCTGAGAAAAGTTATGAGCTCTTGACGGATTGCGGGGTTAGCGAGTGTTCTGATTTTAGTCGTTCGGTCAGGATCGGAACTGTCAAGAGGTATCTCCTCTAGTTTCTCTATCGGCTCTATCACCGTCCGATGCTCTTCTATATTCAAGGCCTGGACTTGATCCTCCATCTCCATTATGGCTACATAGCATTCACGCGCGGCCATTTGACTTCCGCGCAGCTCTTCCACTCCATAGTCGGTAGGGAACTTAATCATCAGGTGGTAAGTTGAAGTTACCGCCTTTCACGAATTGAGCGTGGGTTGTCCGAGGATAACGTTGTAAGCAGACGAGCAATTGACCACTAGGAACGTTACGTCCTTGATGATCTGCTGGGGGTAATCACCTATCACCACGGATAATGTAACCGCGCCCAAGGGGAATATCCGGCTTCCTCCGAAACCAACGAGCGGGGCGTTTGTCGGAATCAATTGTTCCTTGTCGATCCTCATCTGTTGGAACGCCGGGTAGTATAGGATATCTACTGAGCTACCGTTGTCAACCAACACCCGGTGCATGTTGTGGTCTCCTACTCGTATGCTGACAACGAGCGCATCGTCATGTGGATGGTGAAGACGTCGCGCATCTTCTTCTGAGAATCCAATAATGGAGCCTTCTCTCTGTGCTATCTTTGGCCGTTAGCTGAACATTTTGCACCATCCTGAGGTACGTTTTGTGAGCCTTTCTTGAAGACTCGGCTGCAGCTGTTCCTCCCATTATCATCCTTATGTCCCCTATGGGGGGTCTCGGTCGCTCATTCTCCCGATTGGGTGCTGTTCTTGTGGGGGTGGATCTATTCTCTCTTTGCTAACGAACCTCTACAGTTTTCCTTGTCTGATAAGGGTTTCAATTTGCTGCTTCAGGTCATAGCAATCGATCGTGTTGTAACCATGGTCACGGTCGAAGCGACAATATTTATCCCTAGATCATTTGTTGGGATCACTCTTCAACTTTCCAGGGAACGTCAGAGCCCCCTCGTCCTTGATTTGCATTAGGACTTGATCTATCGGCGCGGTCAATGGAGTGTAGCTTGTGAATCTTCCCCCCAGGGGCTTAGGGTGTCTCTCATCCCTTTAGTCTCCTGTCCTTGCTTTCTTCCGACCTTGATCCTGTCGGGTGTCTTCTTGCCTTTCTCTTTTCTTGGGTCTCTCTTCTTAGGCCAACAGCGCGTCTTCAGCGTTCATATACTTGGTGGCCTTGTAAAGCACTTCTGACATGGTCTTCAGGTCGTTTTTGTATAGGGAGAACAAAAACTTACCCTCTTTCAACCCATTTGTGAATGCTGCTACAAGTATCTTGTCATCGACTTCGTCGATCGAGAGTGCCTCCTTATTGAAGCGGGATATGTAGGCCCTCAATGTTTCCTCCTCTCACTGCTTGATACTCATTAAGCAAGCTGTAGACTTCTTGTATCGATGCCCTCCGATGAAGTGCATAGTAAATTGAGCGCTTAGCTCCTTGAAAGTGCTGATGGAGTTAGGTGCCAGCCAACTGAACCAAATTCTTGTCGTACCCTTTAGCGTTGTAGGGAAGGCCCTACACATAATTGCATCTGTTACTCCTTGAAGGTGCATCAAGGTCTTAAAAGTCTCTAGGTGGTCTAGAGGGTCCTTGACCCTGTCATAACTATCCATATGTGGCATGCGGAACTTACTCGGCAGGGGGAAGGAGTTGACGAAGGTGGTGAATGGCGAGTCAATCCGGTTAACAAGGTCGTCAAGGTCGCTGGACACTCGTCCTTTGAGAGCGTTCATCATTACTTCCATCTATTCCTTCATTGCCTGCATCTCCGCGATAATAGATGGCAGAGCCGTATCCACAAGGGAGGGAAGGCTCATGTTTTGTCGCTCCGGTCTGCTTGGGGCGTTACTGGCCTGTGGTCCCTCTTGATTCCTCCTTTCAGCGCTGGTTCCTTCTTGATCCACTCCTTGGTTATTTGGTGCTGCGTTTTTTTGGTTCAGCTACTCCTCCAGGTCGCGGTTTTGTTTGGTGAGGCACTCCACAGCTGCGGCGAGAGTCTTAACCTGCTTCTCAAGTGCGGTCGTGGGGGGTTCTTCTTCTTGAATGTTGTTAGTGGTCGCCATTGAGCGAGTGAGCACCATGCAACTCTTTTGTTCAGGAAGCGATAATGTGGCTTAAACGTTTCCCACAGACGGCACCAACTAATGATGCCGAAAAAATCACCAATAGGTCACACAACACTCACACACTCAAAGTAGACCTGCACAACAAAATAATAGAAGACCTCACAGTGAGCACTGATGTGATGCCTGCCAAATACCCTCCGAAGGTCAAGTTAAAATTATTCTCACAATTCTAGAGTGCTAGAGAGGGTAAATTACGCGTACCTTGATTTGTGAGGGTATTGGAGCTTTTATAGTAGTAGAAGGTTGGCCTCTCTTCCTTGGTATTGAAGTCTTTTCCTTATAGGACTCTACTTGAATATTTCCAGACGTGGTGAGCAAGGTCTTTCCTTGTAGAGAAGATCTTCCTTCGGCGCGCGTATCTTCTAGAATCCCCTTTGCGCTAGGATTTCTATTTTGGGATTCTAGGGTAATTCAAGTGTAAGCAGCAAGGACTCTATATCCAGGGCTTTTACTGTATCTACCAGCGATGGGCTTTAGCGAGCGTTGGGCCAGCTCCTCGTTGGCCCATGGAACCGAATCCGTCAGGCCCATTACAACAGGCCCGTCAAGCCATATTTTATCCTCTTTAGGATACATCCTAGAAACATTAATGTATGGGATCTTCGAAAAGGAAAAATAATAGAGAAATGATATGTCTATAATATTTTTACAACATTTTTACAAAAAATCATAAGTGGCAAGTTATTACTAGTTGTTATTGTTGGAGTAAAAAAGTAATCTTAGCGTTAGTTTGAAATTTGAACCAATAACAACTAACCACCTGTGATTTGTTGTAAAAATGTTGTATACGTAGCATCTCTCAAAATAATAATGTATGTTTGATGTATCTTAATAATGGCCTCCCTAAATTTGATTAATACACCATTTTTGTTTCTTTAAATTACTCTTATACCATACATAACTTATTAATTCAAAGTATATTTAATGTATTTCTTAAAAATAGAAATTTTTATAAATTATTAATGCACTTTAATTTCTTTCTCTAATTACTCTTATATACCATAATAGCTCATTGAACTAAATAATATTTAGGATACATCCTAGAAACATTAATGTATGGGATCTTCTAAAAGGAAAAATAATAATGTATGTTTAATTTTCTAAAAACATTAAAATAAATCAATTTTAATTAGAGATACATTAAACATACATTATTATTCACATCAGTTGAGGTCTTGGTCTGTCATAGGTCAAAATAAAATAACATATTATATCAGGACTCATCACAACTGAAATCAAAGGTGGCGTGAAAATATTGTAACATTTTTTTGAGTCCCTAATTGTTGTCTACTGTAAAACTAGAATCGGTTGCATTGCGTATTGTTCACCGTTAAGGGTGTGCATGGGTTAAGTTAAAAGGTTATTTTTAACCCAACCCAACTCAACTCACGTGAATTGGTTTGGGTTGGTGGGTTGTGTTTACATATTTCATTCATGCCTCGTAAAAATGGATTTTTAATAATTAATTATTACAATTCACATAATATGCTTAAATTGTATTTCAAATTCATCAAAACTAATTATTATAATACCAAAATAAATCAAATTAAAAAATTTTAGATAAAGGAAATAAAATAAAATGATATATATGGTGGGCCGGGTTGAAAAATTATCAACCCAAACACAATCCAACCGAAGACTAAAATTAAAATTTCAAACCAACCTAACCCAACCTACGAAAACCAACCTAAAGCGTTGGGTTAGATTGGGTTAGGTCAGTTTTGTCGGATTGGTGTGTTTGATGCACATTCCTATTTGTTGTGTTTATTTCTTGCTTATGTGTAACCTTGGTGTGCCTTTTGTTAAGTAATTCTTCTTCTTTTTTTATGCAAGTAATGATTATATCCGGATTCATTTTTATTCTTATAATCTGTTTTTTTTTTTTTTTAATTGTCTCTTCGCTGTTAGATAAGTGAGCTATTTATATTGGTTATTATATTATAGGAAACTGATCTTAAATTGTAGTGGCTGCTCCAAGAATTTTTTCACGATGGTCATTAAGAAAATTAAATTTTTTAAAAATAAAAATAAATTTTGAATATATCGACTACATTTTTTCAATATACACAACCAAGTAATTATTAAATTACTGTTTTCTCATTCAATTACCAAAATCTTGCTAAAATAAGTAATATTATGAACAAAATTCATCATCTTTTTTTTTTTTTTTTTTTTTTTTATGATTTATTCCAACCAATTTTTATATTCTCTAAACTATTCAAGATTAAATTGATGCAATACTCCACTAATTTCTATTTTAGGGAAATCATGGCCAAGAGATTGACAAGAACCTCTTTATAAGTATGCTTTTCTTATTTCATCCTAATCATTAGGATGAAAATTAAGATGAGACATTTTCTTATAGCCTAGGATTTGAAAGAAGATTATTCAAGTTTATACAAATTAGCTTAGAAGATGAATCTTGCAATATAAGTGTTTTCCTTATAAATTTCATTTAACATATTCAATTTAGACATTTAACCATTACATTAATCATATTGAATAAAGTATTGAAGTATTATTTTAGTAGTACAAAATTTGTCACATAAATCGTACAAATTCAGCTAAAGAGCAGCGCTAACAGACTTGCTATTTGAAAATATGCATTTTTTTAATATAAAAAATAACAATTTTAAAATATGTCTTTTGAAAAGAAAACTTGAATGTCACAATTAAACATTTGATTTGGGTTTTTAGGCCAATTTATTTGTTTGGGCAATTTTTGAAAAGTACTATGTCCACAATATTTTCACAACAAATTTTATGTGGCAATTTGTTATTAGTTCTAATTTGAATGTTCCACTGAAATTATTATTTTTTCTACAAGTAACAGCCAATAATAATATGACACTTAGGATTTACTGTGAAAATATTGTGAACATAACATTTCTTGCAATTTTTTAGTTCAACGTTCCTCGGACCAAAATTTTGTAAAGGTCAAATTTTAATTTTAATGGACTTAAATTTTTTATTTAGAATGTTCGAATTGTTTTTTAGGGTGGTAAAGTTTTTTACTTTTTATTTTTGGCGTAAAAGCACTTTTGTCCCTACATTTTGACCCGATTTCTATTTTAGTCCATACATTTTATTTTTACCACTTTTAATCCCTAAACCAATTAACACGTGACATTTAAGTCCTTACCGTCAGCCAACTAACGGGAAAAGCTGAGGTGGCAGACGGAACACCCTATTAGCTGACATGGCGCTAACGTAATGCTGACGTGGTGATTAAAATATTATTAAAAAAATATTATTTGGCATTTTACAATTTTAAAAAACAAAATTTAAAAACAAAATTAAACTCAATTCCAAGACCCAGAAAAATTAAACTCAATTGCAGGACTTCTTAAACCCAGATTGGTCTGTAATTTCCTTATATTTTGTTTTCTTTACTCTATTTAGTACCGAAAAAGCTGAGACCTTCCAAATCTGAATCTCAAATCAATGTAAAGTCTTCTCATTTTTTGGTTGTCTATGCTGAGTCCCATTTTTGGCGTCGAATTCCATCTGGGTTTGAAGTCTAATCCCAATTTTCCTTGTCTGTAAAGCCATCAGAGTCCACAGATTTGATTCTTTACCTCAACTTGATCATTGACAAGAGAAATGCTTCTTTTTTTCAATTTGGGTATTGAGAAAGTCACTTCATTTATAAGTCTTGTAACCTCTTTCTGCAAGATTTTTTGTGTTCACATCTGAAAGCTTGAAATTGAAAATTTCTCTATCAAACATGGCCAATCTTGTTCCTGCATGTACCCGATCCACCATGGCAAAAATCTCCCTCACGTTGGCGAAGCCATACCCACCTCCAACATCTCCGATCTGTCACAGGTGAAGCCAATCTATGGGTTTGGGTTTTGATTTGTGGAGGAGGAGCATGACTGGTTTAGGTCTGGGTTTTGAGGAGCGAGACGTGTAGGTTGCGATTTGGGTTTTGGTGGTGGTTGATCTGAGATTTTGGGTTGTCACGGTGGACATCAGCGTGGGGTCGTGGTGTTGTGGGTGGACCTGGGTTCGTGGGGCAACAAATCAAGGTTCTCTCTTGATGCGGAGAAAACGATGGGAACAATGGATTTCGTTGGAAAAATGAACTCGACCTAGGTAAGAGAGATCGATGGCATTGGAGCCCCAAATCGAAGTGGTTAAGATCGCTTTGCATGAGGAGTCTTTGTCGGAGAAGGAAGGTAGAGAACATTGGTGCTTTTGTGTTGTTGATGGTGGATTTAGGTTTGTTGAT
Organism: Quercus robur; assembly: GCF_932294415.1. NCBI lineage: Eukaryota > Viridiplantae > Streptophyta > Magnoliopsida > Fagales > Fagaceae > Quercus > Quercus robur. The sequence goes on from NC_065542.1 coordinate 42,943,140, forward strand.
GGTGGATTCGATGTTGTTGATGGTGGATTTGGGTTTGTTGACAGCGGATTTGGTGTTGTTGATGATGAATTCTGGGTTTGTTTGTGTTTGTGTTTGTGGTTTTTTTTTTTTTTTTTTTCCCTTGATGTTCTGGGTTTGTATGTGTTCTGAGTTTGTTTATGTTGTGAGATTTTGCCTAAACTGTTCTGGGTTTGTTTTTTTTTTTTTTTTTAATTTTTTATGCGGATTTGTATATTTTTCTGGATTTATGGGTTTGATTTCCTAGAGGTTTCAATGTTGATTGTGTTGGAATTTTTTGTGCTGAGATTGATTTTGAGTGGGTTAGTCAATTGGGTTTGTCTTGATTTGGAGAAGAACATGAAGAATGAAGTTCATGTTCTGGGTTGGAGGTTTGATGATTTTTCTAGGTTGGTTTTCTCATGTGGGTTTGGGTTTGATGATTTTTTCATGTTCTGGAGGTTTGGTGGAGGATAGGAATTTTGTATGAAATTTTGCATTGTTTTGGGTCTGATTGTGCTCTTGTTCTGGGTTTGATTGTTCTTGGATACGGGAAGAACATGAAGAACAAGTTCTTGCACGCCACACTCAATTACGCCACACAATCTATAGGTTTTTGGGTTTGATTTTTGGGATTTAATTTTGTTTTTTCATTTAATTAAAATTAATAAATTAATTTTTTTTTTAATTTAGATGCTGACGTGGCAATTTTTTAATGTCAAAATAGATTTTTTAATTATTATTTTATTGTGCCGTCAGCCACGTCAGCATTTTCTGTTAGTTGAGTGATGGTAAGGACTTAAATGTCACACATTAATTGGTTTAGGAACTAAAAGTGGTAAAAATAAAATGTAAGGACTAAAATAGAAATCAGGTCAAAATGTAAGGACTAAAAGTGCATTTATGCCTTTATTTTTTATTTTCTCTATAGTGTCAACAACTCATATTAATTTAAAATTCATTTTTTTAAGGTCATCAAGTAAGGGTGGTCATTACCACCCTAAAGAACACATGGAGCCGCCCAGGATAAATACCTAACACCTTATCATTTTGTAAAGTAAACCCTAATGTCGTTTGTACGCGTAGTCTAGATTAGGTCTTCGTGATTTTTTTTTTTTTTTTCCACTTTCTTTTTAGGTTGTAACTAAGAAACAATGGGTTCCAGTTAACTCAATTGGTAAAGTTTCTGATGGTTGTATAAGAAATCTGGGATTCAATCCCCGCCTACACCAAAAACTGATTGATGTCTTAGTATGATGATAATGAGCGCTCATTAGGAGCGAACACCATAAGTTGAAACTCTCTCTAAAAAAAAAAAAAAAAAAAAAAAAAAAAGTAACTAAGAAACAAAGTAGTATTTTTTTTTCTTTAGATTGTATTTAGTAACAAAGCCTTGTAATTTAAGTTTCTTCAACTTCATTATAATTTCATTATTTATCAATGAAGTTTGTTTCAATGTTTTCTCTTTTTTTTTTTTTTTTTTAATTAATTAAGTGACGACTTCATTAAAGTCTTTATATTAGGGGGAAACAATATGAACAATGAAATCTCCATCTTTAGATTTATTGTCTGAAAATTATTCTCTTTAATCTTTAAAGAGGAGATTCTAGCAGTCCTTTTAGGTCGTGGTTCTCATGAAAAAAATAAATAAATAAAATAAAATAAAATAAAAAATCTTTGAGCTACAGTGCCTCACAAAGCTTGCGATTAAGAATTGTAGCTTTTAAAAATTTTGGTTTGTCTAAGCTAGTGTGATCGAGCATGCTTTTGGGTTGAGCTAGCTAAATTAGCTAAAAAAAAAAGTCGTATTGGAGATCTTGACGTGGAGATCTTGACGCCACATCAAGATCTCCAATACTTGTGGAGTTTTGCACCAAAAAAAAAAAAAAAAAAAAAAAAAAAAGTGGTGATTGGAATGAAAATATTAAGCAAGTTAAGGTTTTTACTGCACTTGATACTCATCTTTTGGGTTAGTGATGATCTTTCCTTTCCTTTTTTTAGACGAGCATTCTTGGCATGCCTTTAATGTATTTGAAAGATTGGTTGAATGTCTTTTCAAAAATAAAAGGAGTTGTTTATGTTGCTCAGTGAACTTAATAATAATTTTTTTTTTAATAAAAAAGAAAAAAAGAAAAAGCTCTTTGTCTAGCTTCAGCATCAGTAAAAGACTAAAAGTGCAGTTTGAAGCTCTATTTATTTGAACTATAAAACTATTAGTTGTTTTCCTGTACTAGGGAGGCTTTAGTAAATATAATTAATAATACATTTATGTTAGATAATGTTTCAGAACTTGACCTTTTAGCCAAAAATATGTTTTGTTGCTCCTTTTCTTTGAATTGCATGTAAGCAGTGAATCCAATGTAAGAATTAGGTAATTCATAAAGACGAAGGTTTTTTACTCTAATTTATAAAATGTCAATGCAATTAAACTTAAACAAATATGAAATAACTAGTTTATATTGCATGATTATTTTCATGATGATGGAAGCAATGCCCAGCTCACAGCACCTGTAGCTATAAACAACAAAATGAAGAATTCATTGAAGATAGATAAATCCAGTTCCTTCTTGCTATTACACAAGAAGAAAAAAAAAATTCGTTAAATATATTCTACACATTGTGCCCTTTTAAGGTTATTTTTAGCGTATTTTCAATATTTGTTGGATTGTATTTTATATTATTTTTTAAATTTATATATTATGAGTGTTAATTTTTTTTTTAATTGCTATTTTGTGAAAAAAATATTGTTACAATTAGACATTATTAATTTAATCTCTGATAATGCTGAAAATTGTCGGTAAACTGTACAGTCCTCACGTGTTCTAGACAACACCTGCGCAACAAAGAAGAAAAAAACCTTACAGAGAGTACCAATGTGGTACTGACCAAATACCCTCCGAAGGTTAAGTTAGAGAATGTTCACAACTTTAGAGTGCCAAAATTAGGGTAAATTATGCATACCTTGATTTCTAGAGGCTTTGGGTTTTTATAGTAGTGTAGAACTGATCTTGGTTTTCTTGGCGAAAAAAATGTTTCCTTATAGGGAAGATCTTCATAATACACGTATTTTACGGGATTCTTCCCATATAGAGATTTTGTTGATTAGGGTTAATTGTAAGGCACAAAACATTTCCCTTTGAGGTTTCTTGGAGACCACTTAGGCCATGTAGATGCCACATGGCTCTACTACTTGTCTCCTTTGCATCTGTCTAATTTGAATCCATCCACCATGGAGGGTCTATCCGTTTTCCTTTCTCTCTGTCCGGGGCATAACCTATTACGCCCATCATCTTGTATGTCCTTTTCAACCAACCACTTCCTTAATACCGTCACCTATGGTTAACATTATTGAATGGATTCGTCTACCTCAATTTTATCCTTTCCAGCTGCCCCTTCACTCTATAGGTTTGTCACCTAATTTGGCAGACGGGCCCGTGGAGTGACGGTCTGACTCAACCATTGGGGAATGCACCTTGATTGACAACCTAGCCTAGGGTCTTTAATACAAGAGGGACACATGTCATACTTCTAGTGGTTGATTACTCAGACCGAAGCGTCCATTCGTCTTCCGTGCTGTTTCCTTTATATATATGTCGCCTCTCCCCTTCATTTTTACTTTCCACAACAAATTTTCAGTCAGAGCGCTATCATCTCCTACCAGAAACCGACATAACGTCTGCTTAGTGTGACTGTTCGCCACACCTTCTTCGTCACCATTTTGCATCATTCAACTGTAAGTATCCTTTGCCTTATGCTGAACTCTCTTTTTGCTTCTCTCTTTAAATATTGCATGCCCGTCCACTATTTAGACTTGTAGAGTCTTAGGGGTTTATCTGTCACGTGTAGGCGACAGATGTCTAGTAAGGCGTCAGTGATCAATCGTGTGTCCAAGAAGGGGTAGGCTACGACGAGGTGTATCCTTCTGGTCAGGATGACCCAAGCACCTCCCATGATGAACAGGTTTCATCCACCAACTCACCTTATGCGGAGGAGGACGAGGACTTGGACGTGGACGAATCAGAGGGTGACTCAAACGACGAAGATATAGGTAGTACTGAACCCCCCATCCAGTCCATCATAGGTCTTGATGGCTTTAGGCAATTTATTCTTCTTCCGTTGTGGACGGTAAACGACTTTAATTCTACCATCAAGAAAAAAAATTTCGATACCCTTAGGGAAAAATACCAGATTCTTGTCGGCATCCCAATCCGTCTACCCTTCAAATTCGAAAAGTGCTACTACCAGGATGCTAAAGACGACAGAGCGTATAAGCAGATATTAAAAGCGAGACTTAGATTCCCTTTAAGTGCTCTTCACTGTCATCTCCTTCAATACTTGGGACTGGCCATCACCCAAATCTCTCCGAGTGCTTGGAGAGTCTTCCTTGCCACGGAAGTCTTATATGGAGTCTTAACTAATGGGGCGCACAAGATGATGGTGAAGGAGTTTTTCCACTGCTACCGTCCATCTGAGATTGTCCAATCTAGGGGCATGTACAATTTTCTATCAAGGAAGCCGTTACTTAGGTTACTGTGTGAGACCCTTGACTCAAACAGAAACTGGAAGAGTCGGTACTTCTTCCTTCAAGGGGATGACTAGATGTGTCACCCCGACGATCAGGAGTACATGCTAGTGGACAAAACTTAGGGTATAATGCCTTCGTCTGGTAGGTGTCCATCCGTCTTAAGTTTTGTTTTCTATCACATGTTTTATTTGATATCCTAACCTTCTCTTATTGCGTCTTGTGACCGCACAGAGGTTACTCTTAAGCAATGGAACTTCTTGGAGCAAATCTTTAGGATTAAGTTGTCGGACAAAACGTGGGTGAAGCTAGTTACTTTGGACACCATCCATTGGTATAGTGAATGTCCTGAACCTACCGCAACTGCCCATCGCCATGATAGTCAAATGAGCCAACGTAAGTCCATTGCTTAGTATTTGTTTTTCCTTTTTAATTTTTAGTAGTTTACCTAACTCCTTCTTTCTGTCCATCTTTATGCAGAAATGGAAGACAATAGAAGGAGGGCTTACACCAAGCAGTAGGTTGCTATACGGAAGAAACAGTAGGGAGGCATTCCCCCAAAAGGGGCAGGCCCTTCCACTAAAAGGAAGCCGTCGAACAAGACTGACCATCTACCCAAAAAGCCCAAGGTGGCGGCAAGGTTAGCTATCAGGGAGACTGCTGATGCAAGCAAGCTGCCTCCTCCGTCTGGTCCTGGGAAAGGGAAGGGCTTGATGATGGGTCAGGGTCCCGTCACCAATAAACGCCCCGTTTCTCCGTGAAGACCCACAGTACACCCTTAAACAACTTTTGTCCATTATTAAAGGCGAAGACTATGAGGACCTGGGCAACCATGCCATTGAGGTTATAGGGGAGATGGGTCTTTTTAGTCTGGCACAAGCATATATCCGTCCCCCTTTTTAATACGTCATGTTGTTTCTTCATTTTTCTAACCCTCGTTTCTGATTTCTCCAGAGGGTGCTCATAATGAAGGGCCTAATGGACCGTTGCCTGTCTCAGGAGACGATGGTGGATCGTGTGAGGGCAAAGGCAGAGGCAACAGAGGCGGAGTTGGGGGAGTTGAAGGCCTGGAAAGTCATCTAGGAAAACAAGCTTGATCTGATGAGAAAACTCCTGGACGAGGCAAACGCGCAAATGGAGGCACTGAAAAAAGTGCTTAAGGATAAGGAAGATGAAATCTCTAAGTCCAAGAAGCAGTTCCGTCAAGCCAAGGAGGACGTGATAAAGGAATATTATGACTCTGACGCTCTTTGGTATCAATGTTAAGAAAGGAATATCAAGGCCTCCTTCCCAGATCTGGACCTTTCCCATATCACTATTGATACCAAAGGCTAGACCCAGCCCGTCCTGTAGACTCCGAAGGCACCGACGAGCTTTTTGCAGATGATTCCACTCCCTACCCTCAAGGTGACTAGGAGGCTACTCCTCATAATGATCAGGCTAAATCCGTCAGAGTCCCATATCACCTACCACTCTGACTCTAGACCTGTCCCATATCACCATTGATACCAAAGGCCAGACCCAACCCATCATGTAGACTCCGAAGGAACCGAGGAGCTTTTTGCATATGATTCCACTCCCTACCTTCAAGGTGACTAGGAGGCTACTCCTTATAATGATCAGGCTAAATCCGTTGAGGAGGAGTCCCATCCACTTGAAGGGAACCAAACGGTTAAGGAGAAGGACGGAGAGACCCCGGTTGACCAGCAGTAGACTTTATTTTTTTATTAACTTGTATCTTCTTTGTGTGAAAATCTTTTGGGAGGACAATGTGTCTTGTTGTTTGCACCGTTGCCCATTGTTTTTTGGGCTTTGTATGTAAAATTTTACCTTTCATGGGCTTTTTATCTACTACTTATTTTTATAAAATTTCTTCTATTTCCTATCTTTGAGACGTGTTTCATTCGTCTTCCTTGGAATTAATATTTAGTATGTATCCATCCCTTTGAGGACTTATTGAGACTTGGGTGTGCCTGGTCATTTTGTACCAATGCTTAGATGCACCCGTCCCCTTGAGGACTCGCAATTTGAATATTTTTGAGATGAACCCATCAATTCGTGAATTTAGTGTCCATAAAACTTATCCATTTGTAGATTTAATACCCGTCCATTTAAGGACTTGGTAACTTCTAACCATCCTTTGGGATGAACCTGTTCACTACTGAACTTGATAGTTTTAAATCACCCCTTCGGATGAACATGTCCACTTATGGACTTAGCAATTTTAATTCACCCCTTGGGATGAACCCGTCCACTTATGGACTTCTCCACTTATGGACTTAATAATTTCAAGTCACCCCTTGGGATGAACCTGTCCACTTATGAACTTGATAATCTTGATAATTTTAGAACATGTCCACTTATGGACTTAATAATTTCAAATCACCCATTTGGGATAAATCCGTCCACTTATGGACTTAATAATTTCAAGTCACCCCTTAGGATGAACCCGTCCACTTACGGACTTCATAATTTTAGATCACCCCTTAGGATGAACCCGTCCACTTATGGACTTAATAATTTCAAATCACTCATTTGGGATGAACCCGACCACTTATGGACTTAATAATTTTTTATAGTGTAGACAACACACACATGACATATCTGAATAACTCCTCTTATTGTGATAAATATGCAAATATAAAAAATTGTCCTTGAAAAAATGAAAAACTGCGTTTTGGGCTTAAAATTACTGTAGATAATGAGAATTAACTAAAAGGAAATAAACTGGGAATAATGAGTTTTGTTGTCCGTGTCGTCGTCTATTGATAGTATTTCTTCAGGTGCTCTATGTTCCATAGGTGGTGCAACTTCTACCCGTCTAGCATCTCTAGGTGGTAGGTGTCTTTCCTATGCCAAGAAGTGATCTTGTAGGGTCCTTCCCAATCAGGTCCTAACTTTCCCTAGGAGGGGTATCTTATGGCGCCAGTCACCTTTCTTAAGACGAGATCCCCAACTTGGAAATCTTTGTGTCTGACCCTGGAGTTATGATGTTTGGCCATGAGATCTTGGTACCCACGCTAACCTTTGTTTAGCCGTTGCTCTGACCTCATCTACCAAGTCAAGTTGTAGGCACATAGCTTCATCGTTCCTGCTTTTGTCATGGTTCTTTACCCTGTAGCTTGTAAGTTCGACTTCAGTTGGAATAATGGCCTCGCATCCATATGCTAGTTGAAATGGAGTCTCTCCTATAGGTGTTCTTGCCATTGTCCTATATGCCCATAAGACGCTTGGTAACTCTTCCGGCCATATACCCTTTGCCCTCTCGAGCCAAGTCTTGATGATTTTGAGTAAGGATCAGTTTGTGACCTTGTCTTGGCCATTGGCCTGAGGGTGAATGGGTGAGGAGTAGTGATTCTTGATCCCCAACTGTGAGAAAAAATCTCTGAATGATTCGTTGTCAAACTGCTTCTCGTTGTCTGAGATCAGCATTCTAGGTATACCATACCTGCAGATAATGTTCCTCTATACAAAGCTTCGTATGTTCTTTTCCGTGATAGTGGCCAAGGTTTCTGCTTCCATCCATTTGGTGAAGTAATCTATGCCGACTACTAGGAACTTCAGCTGTCTGATTACTGTTGGAAATGGGCCTATGATATCTAACCCCTATTGAGCAAAAGGCCATGGGGCCATCATCGGAGTGAGCTCCTCCATCGACTGTCTGATGAGGTTGCCAAACTTCTGACATTTGTCACAAGCTTTGACATATGTATGGGTATCATTCTGCATGGTAGGCTAATAATATCCTGCCCTAACTAGCTTGTGCACTAAAGACCGTGAGCCGGAATGGTTCCCGCAGACTCCTTCGTGGATTTCTCTTATGACATAATCTTCCTCCTCGAAACTAAGACACCTTAGGTATAAGCGAAAGAAGCCTCTTTTGTACAAAATGTCTTTAATTAGCACGAACCGTGCTACCTGAACCTTTAATTTCCTTGCAGCTTCCTTACCGTCAGGTAGCATGCCGTTTTTCAAGTAAGAGATTAATGGTGTAGTCTAGTTGTTCTTAAAACCTATCTCCTGCACACTGACAACGTCTATTAATGGTGAGATCTAAACAAAGGATAGTACCTGGCTGAGGATGAACATATGCTCTGCTGATGTAGTCTTGGCAAGACGATCGGCTTGCTCGTTCTCCTCCCTTGGGATTTGAACAAATTTCGATTGAAGGTTGTTTGTTCATTTCTTCACTTGTTCTAGATACTTCTTCATCCGTTCACCCTTGCACTCATAGTTGCCGTTTACTTGACTCGTGACTACTTGAGAGTTGCAGTATATGACCACATTTGTAGCTCCTGCTACTTTGGCGAGATCCAGCCTTGCTACTAAAGTTTCATACTATGCTTCATTATTAGTTGTAGGGAAATCGAGTCGAACCATGCATTTGATCTCGTCCCTTTCTGGAGAATGGAGTACTATACTAGCTCTACCTGCCTGTCTGTTGGACGACTCGTCCATGTGGATACTCCATTAAGGACACGCTTCTGCCCCCTGGCTTTCCATGTTAGTGAACTCCGCGATGAAGTCAGCAACCACCTGCCCCTTTATGGCCATACATAGGCGATACTGTACGTCGAATTCACTTAACTCAATTTCCCATAGTGCCATCCGTCCAGCGGCTTCGGGGCTGCTCATTGCTCTTCATAGAGGCTTGTCTGTTAGGACGACCACAGTATGGGCCTGCAAGTATGGCTTGAACTTATGAGCTACAGTTACTAATGAGAAGACGAGCTTATCCATCGGGGGGTACCTCTCTTCTGCACCTCTCAGCGCCCAGCTTTTGTACCCTGTCTTCTTCTCTAACTAAGGCTACGCTGATAGCTGCCGAAGAGACAGCCATATAGAGAAATAATTATTCCTTCGGTTTGGAGGGACTCAGCAACAGCAGGGAGGACAGGTATGATTTCAAGTCTTCAAATGCCTATTGACATTCAACCGTCCACTCGAAGGACTTTGTCAATGTGCGAAAGAAAGGCAGGCATTTGTCTGTTGCTCTTGAGACAAACCTATTTAGTGCGCCTACTTTGTCGTTGAGGCTTTGTACTTCCTTGATGTTTGTTGGCGGGGTCATCTCCATTATTGCCTGTATCTTATCCAGGTTGACCTTAATACCTCTCTGGGATACCATGAACCCTAGGAATTTTCCAGTCATCACCCCAAATGCACATTTGTTCGGATTTAGCTTCATGTTGTAACAGCGAAGGGTATCAAAGGTTTCCTTGAGGTCGTCCAAATGGTAGTCTTCCTATCAGCTTTTTACCAATATGTCGTTATGTAGACTTGAACGTTCCTCCCAATTTGATGTGCGAACATCTTGTTCATCAGCCTTTAATACGTGGCGTCCGCGTTCTTGAGTCCGAATGGCATTACTTTGTAGCAGAAGAGACCCTGGCTAGTGATGAATGAAGTCTTCTCTTGATTAGCCTGGTCTAGCTTGATCTGGTTGTAACCATAAAATGTGTCCATGAAGCTTAGTAGCTAGTGTCTTGCTGTCAAATCCACCAATACATCAATCTGCAGAAGTGGGTAGTTGTCCTTGGGGCATGCCTTGTTTAAGTCCGTGAAGTCCACGCACATCATTCACTTCCCGTTGGCCTTTTTTACCATCACTACGTTGGCAAGCCAGTTGGGGTAGTATACTTCTTGTATGAACTCTGCTTCTTGTAATTTGCGAACCTCCTCTGTTATGGCCTTGTCTCACTCCTACGTGAACACTCGTTTCTTCTGACGAATGGGAGGAACATAAGGCGATACATTCAACTTATGGACAATGACTAAAGGATCGATTTCAAGTATGTCTTCGTGGCTCTAAGCGAAGGCGTCTTGGTTCTCCCTTAGAAATGTTGTGAGCACCTGACGAACTAGTGGGCTAGCGAGAGTGTCGATCTTGGCTGTTCGCTCAGGCCTAGAATTATCAAGGAGTACCTCTTCTAACCCCTCCACGGGCTCTGCCACCGTCCACTATTCTTCTATACACATGGTTTGTAAATGATCGTCCATCTCTAACATGGCAATGTAGCACTCGCGTGCCACTACTTGATCTCCTTGCACCTTTCCCACTCCGTACTCAGTAGGAAACTTGATCATAAGTTACGGCCTTCTATAAGTTAAGGGTAGGATAGCCCAGGATGGCATTGTAAGCGGACGAATAATCAACAACTAGGAATGTGACATCCTTGATAATTTGTTAAGGGTAATCACCGACTGTTATGGGCAAAGTGACTGACCGAGGGGGTATACTCTTGTTCCTCCGAATCCAACGAATGGCACGTTAGTTGGAACCAGCCGTTCTCTATCAATCCTCCTCTGCTAGAACGTCAGGTAGTAGAGGATATCATTAGAGTTTCCATTATCTACAAGGACCCAATGAGTATTGTAGTCCCCAACCCGTATGCTAACTACAAACGCATCATCATGTGGGTGGTGAAGACGTCGAGCATCCTCCTCTGTGAACCCAATTACAAGGTTGTCGATGCATGCCACTTTTTGGGACTAAACCCATCATTTGGACATTCTAGACCATCCTGAGGTAGGTCTTGCGTGCCTTTCTGGTGAAAACCAAAGGCTGTGGTGTCCCCTACAATCATCCTTATGCCTCCTAAGGGTGGCCTAGGACGCTTGTTTTCCCCCCTGGTGGTCTGCTTATGTGGTGGGTCTATCTTTTCCTTACTGACGAATTTTTGCAATTTTTCTTGTCTGATAAAGGCTTCTATCTGCTGCTTCAAGTCGTAACATTCAAACATGTCGTGACTATGGTCACGTTGGAAACAACAGTACTTGTCTATAGACCTCCTGCTGGGGTTTCCCTTCAGCTTGTCAACCCATGTCAAGGCTGCCTTGTCCTTGATCAATAGGTGCTGTTAATGGGGTGAAGCTTGTGAACCTCCCAGTGAGGGGTTTGGAATGCCTATCCTCTCATCGGTCTCCTATCATTGTTGTCTTCCGTCCCCTATCCTGCTATACATCTTCTTGTCTTTCCCACTTTTCAGGCTTCTCTTCTCGGGCAAGCAACGCATCTTCTGCGTTCGTGTACTTAGTAGCTTAGTAAAGTACATCCAACATGGTTTTTGGGTCGTTTTTGTATAAGGAAAACAAAAATTTCCCCTTCCATAACCCATTGGTGAACGCAGCAACAAGTATTTTGTCATCAACTTCATCTATCGAGAGGGTTTCCTTAATGAAATGGGTTATGTAGGATCTTAGCGTCTCCTCCTCCCGTTGCTTGATGCTCATCAGGCATGCAGTGGACTTCTTATACCTGTGCGCCCCTATAAAGTGTGCGGCAAACTGCGCGTTCAACTCCTTGAAGGTATTGATGGAGTTGGGTGTCAACCTGCTAAACCATACCCTTGTAGGACTTTTCAGCGTGGTCGAGAAGGCTCAACACATGATTTCATCTGCCACACCTTGCAAGTGCATGAGGGCTTTGAATGAATCTAGGTGATCTAAAGGATCCTTTGACCCGTTATAGGCTTCTACTTGTGGCATATGGAACTTCAGCGGAAGGGGAAACGAAGTGACGGGTGCGGAAAAAGGCAAGTCCATCCGATGGACTAACTCGTCGAGATCACTTGACATCCATCCTTTGAGGGCGTTCATCATGAAGTCCATCCACTCCTTCATCATTTGCATCTCAGCGACTATGTGTGGTGGTGTTGTTTCTACGATGAATGGACAGCTGGTATCTTGTTGCTCTTATCTACTCGGAGCATTGCTGCCTTCTGGTCCTTCTCGGTCCCTCCTTTCGACGCTAGTGCCCTCTTGCCCTTCTTCGTGACTGTTGGGCCCAGCATCCCTTTGGCACAGCTATTCCTCCAGGTTGTGGTTTTGCTTTGTAAGGCATTCCACCACCACAGCTAGGGTTTGTACCTATCTTTCAAGAGCAGTAGTGTGTGGCTTCTCTCCATTATTGTTGTTGGTTGCCATTGAGCGAGTGAGTACCATAAAACTTTTTGTCTAGGAATTGGTGTTACTGTTTTCTCTTCCCTATAGAAGGCGCCAACTAATGATGCTGAAAATCGTCAATAAACTACACAGTCCTCACGTGCTCTAGACAAAACCTGTGCAACAAAGAAGAAGAAAACCTTACAGAGCGTACCGGTGTGGTACTGGCCGAATACCATCTGAGGGTTAAGTTAGAGAATGTTCACAACTCTAGAGTGCCAGAGCTGGGATAAATTATGCGTACCTTGATTTCTGGGGGTTTTGGGTTTTTATAGTAGTGTAGAACCAACCTTGGTTTTCTTGGCGAAGAAGATGTTTCCTTATAGGGAAGATCTTCATAAATACACGTATTTTACAGGATTCTTCCCATATAGAGATTTTGTTGATTAGGGTTAATCGTAAGGTACAAGATGTATTCCTTTGAGGTTTCTTAGAGACCAATTAGGCCACGTAGATGCCACATGGCTTTACTACCCGTATCCTTTGCATCCGTCTTATTTGAATTCGCCCACCATGGAGGGTCCGTCCGTTTTCCTTTCTCTTTGTCCAGGGCATAACCTGTTACGCCCATTGTCTTGTCTGTCCTTTTCGACCGACCACTTCCTCAATACTGTCACCTATTGTTAACATTATTGAACGGATCCATCTACCTCAATTTTATCCTCTCCAATCTCCATCTAATTTAACACTCATAGCTTTATTATGAGTGTTAAATTCTTTAAACTTGAGAACATATTATAATTAAATTTTATTTGATAATGTGAGAAAAGTACAAGTACTTGTGTCACTCTCATATTGCAAGTTAAAGAGTATACTTTTCTAGAGTCTCCATTTATTTTAATTAAAAAAAAAAAAAAAAAAACCCTTTAAACAAATTTACTTGTACTTTTCTAATATTCTCAATATATATATATATATTTTAAGTTACTTCTAGAATTCATTTTCTTTACGCGTTAAAGATGAGAATCTAGCAATAAATAAATAAAAGAAAAAAAAAAGTCATATTGTAGGTAAAAAATAAAATAAAAATTGTTGTGCTCCAATAATTTTGCTGGCTAGTCTTAAGCTTATCTGATCAAAGCATGATTTTGAGTTGGGTAGCTAAATTGTAGGTAAAAAAAATCATATTGGAGAGCTTTTCGTGGATTTAATCTTAAAGTTAAATAAGAATTGAATCTGTCAAGTCAAACAACTAAATTCTGCTGTACCACTACCGTATCAAATTCTCATGTGTGCCCGTTATGTTTAGGAATAGCTATTTAACTTTTTGCTAAACAAATTTTGCTTCAAGTATTGTAAATAAAAGGTAAAATATAAATAAAATAAGTAGATAGTTCACTTGAGACTTATAAATAATAGATAGAATAAGTAATAAGTTGGCTTATAAGTGTATCCCAAATGGAAAGCATCATTTAAGAGCTAACCTATTTTGAAATCAAATACAAGATGATATATAGCATCATAATATGGTTTAATTCAAGGTGATGATGCTTGTTATTAATTATTATATCATCAGCTATAGATTTTAATTTATATCTGCCTTATAATTACCACAAGATCTAAAGCAACAGTCATGTATTAGAGTGTTTTATTTTTTATTTTTTGGACTTAGAATAAGTAAGGGAAATTTGACAATTTGTACCCAAATTCTCTTTATGGGAGACCAAATAGTACTACTAGATTATAAAATTCTTGACAAAATGTATTAGAGGCATTGAACTAGGCATTTTGACACAAAACGCCTGTAATGGCCGGGGAAAGAAAATTGGTTGTTATTTCATTCACTAGGACTCATAAAGAATATAATATTTTGGCATGTAGTTTGTGATTGAGATAAATGTAAAATAAGTCTAGAATCATAATTTGTTTGCACAATTATTGAAATGACAAATTCTTAATGGTAAACAATAAAAGAATGTCAATAATAAATCCAAATGAGAATCAAGAATAGCATGATAACTTAACCGTTGTAAATTAATCACATGCAAGATAGAGAAAGTGCGGTTTATTGTTAAAGTTGTTTGTGTGTACATATAATTAGTGGCACGTTTTTATACTTTTTCTATACATTAACTTCTATTAAAATCAAATCAACCACAAGATGTCAACTAATATTGTTGATAAAATCTTGTGAAGTTAGGGCATCCAAACTTAGCTTGAAACTTCATTGACCTACTGTTTTGTGTTTTTTTTTTTATTGGCAAAAGTGAAACACATATAACAACTATATGATACGGCTCCCTATATCATATATATCATTACTAGATTCCGTTTGATCATCTCATTATTATTTATTTATTTATTTTTTTCTTTGAGTTTTTGTCCGAGGAACTGGCAAACAGCAAAGAAGACCCGTTAAAACTAAGCTAAATTTAGCATTTTTGTGAACTCTTTTCACGTCCACACACCTAAATTTTCGATCAGCTTCTGGTTTTGATTGATGGGTAAGAGCAATAAACAATCCATTGCCATCAAAGTCACGAAACCAACAATACCTATGCTTAAAACAGAATTCACTTCATTTTGCATTTTTTTTCTTATCGTCTCTAGATCATTGACACATTTATCCAAAACAGTCACAAGTTTTTGAACCATTTTCCTCTTCCTTCTCTAATCCTTACTTCTTTCAAATTCAAAGTAAGAAAGTGAAACGTGAATTGGTATGATTTTTAGGAATTTTTCAGGAAATGTAGATAACTTCAATTCAACATAGCATGGGTTGGTGATTTTTTTCCCTGCAGCAAGTTTTCTTATTAGAGGTGTGAAAATGGAATTCGCATTTGAAAAGAATGTTTCATTTCTTTCATACGACGTGCTTTATTACCATGATAAATGTTTCTTACTATTTTTTTTTTTTTTTTTTAATATCTCTTTCAGATTTAAAACTTGATTTTTCGATTCCACATCTACCAAGAATATCCAACAAGAAGCTCACATTATAGTTCATACATAGAGTCAGCATATCTGAGAATTGAAATGTCCAACAACAAGATGAAAGGCCTTCTAAAAGGCCTAAGATACATTTCTCAAATATTTGGTGAGTAAAGTGTGATAGGATGGAGTAATTGTGTTTATTTTTATTAAATAACGCTGAATAAAAATCTTGTGTCCCATTCTGAATGTCCATCTTATACTTGGATTTTTTATTTATGATTCTCTTGTTGATACTTTAAAAAAATTGCCACATATTTGCAGATAATGAAAAAGAACCTGAAATGGAGATTGGTTTTCCCACAGATGTGAAGCATGTTGCCCACATAGGATGGGATGGTCCATCAGTACATTCTCCTAGCTGGGTAAAGTTTCTTAATTGTGTTTTATTATAGTTTTGATAAAGATTTTGATCAAATGTTGTAGAGGAACATCCAATTTTTTAAATCTTCTTCTTCCTCCTTAATTGAATAGTTGCTCACAAGGCTCATGTAATGTAAGGCCATATTCTGACATTGTGCAGATGAATGAATTTAAAGCACCACCAGGCTTTTCATCAGCACCATTAAGTCATCCAGGAGACAAGAAAGAGGAAACTGGAATCCAATGGGTCTCCGAAGGTATGTCCAACAATACTTCATTTCTTCTATATTGCTTATAAAATTATAATACATGATGATGCTTTTGCTTGAATAATTTTGGAATAACATATTTCTGATTTATAGTGTTAATTTTTTAACCTTCTAAATTGAGGATGAGTACATTCAAGCTTTAATCTTATCACAATTTTCTTCAACTCTTCATTTATAAATGGTATTCCTATAATTGACATGTTACCATTTCCCATGTTGGTTGAGAAAATGTATGTACTTCCATGATCAAAGGTAAAAAAAATAATATAAAAGGGAAACAAAATTTAGGCTCAGTTCCTTACGTGCAGTACATTGAATTCTCAAATTAATTTCAAACACATTAATTATGCATTTTGATTGGAATATAGATTCAACTAGAAGACCTGCACGGGCTCCAAATTCTCCAGCAAGGGACTTGCCAGAATTGCCTAGGTCGTCAAGACGCAGCGCATCATCAAGCAGTGCTGTAACTGGATCCCCTATCAGGGAAAAAACAGAAAAATCAAGACAATCAAGGAGGTCATCTAAAAGTTCCAAGGAATCAACTGATGCTACCCAACTGAACCTGCTACCCATCGATCCAGGTCTAGCAAGTGTGTCAAGCTTAGAGAGTGTGTCACCTGCACACAGCCTTCCAGACGTCCCTAAAAAGATCAGGAGGAAGAAATCTAAAGACTGTGGTGGTTCCACAAGATCATCAAGATTGAAACCCCCAGCTCCTGAGACATATCAATCTCCATTCTCGGATCCAGGACCTGGATCCGGATCAGTTTCCACATCAAGGAACAGTGAGCTTCGCCCAAACGCTTTTGAAGATGGAACACCAAAAGGATACGCAGGAATCTTTTGAACATTATTTTTCTGTACTTTATACTGGTAGATAGAACTATGCTTAGTTGAAACTAAACAGATTTTTTGTTTTTTGTTTTTTGGTTTTTTTTTTTTTTTTAATGGAGCCTTGTATGAGCCTTCTGCTGGAGATAATTCTTTTTTTTTTTTTCTGTCTTTTTTCAGTCCTCTGTTAAATATATTACTGATTTATTCTTTTTGTATATATATATATATATATATATATATTTTTTTTTTTTTCTTTCTTTCTTTCATTTGTGATCATTTTCATAAAACATCTCTACTATTAGGATTTGGTAAAAGTACATTGGAGTAAATAGTTAATGAATGTAACAGTTACTTCCAACAGCAATGTCAAACCCAAGGGGAAAGCAAATGCAAAGAGTAAAGGAAAGGAATTGAATGCCAGTTTTCCAGTAGTGTTGTCCAACCACATTGATGGATACCCCCCCAAAAAGTGTTGAATGCAAGCTGAACCCATGTCAATTCCAATGCACTTTAGCTGCACCTCTATTTATGATATTATCCATAGCAATCCAGGCTAGCTATCTTTGAATAAAGGCAGATCCACTTTTGTCTGTGTCTTCATCATTTCTTATCAATGTTGCCCAAAATCACACATCAGACAAAACCATGTTTTGGGGTTGCAACAGCCCACCTTTTTTCTTTGGCCCCGACAAAAGAGAAAGGTAAAAAAATACCTTTACCAACATACCCCCCAAGAAAATTATCATAACCATGCAGAAAATTTTTGAAAATTCGGATTAAAGGGATAATCTTGCAGAAAATTTTAGTAAAAATGTGATCGTTTCCTAATTTCACAGTTCATAACAAATTTCACATTATGAATTGGTCTACAATAAAGATGATGTAAATAATTGGTAACTAGCGTAAAAGTGATGTACTACTAATCACATTCCATCATATCAAAAAGTTATGATAAAAAAAATGATGAAATCTGTCATGTCTGCATTTTGTAGGTTTGTTCTTAAAATTGGGTGAAAAGACAGTTCCGTTTCAAATATATAATGAACAATTAAAATTATGAAAGACTCAAAGTGCACATTTATACGCTCAACATTAGACAAAAGTATAAAAACAAAATTGGGTCTCCCGGAAAAATAAAAGAATCAAAACACTAAAGATTGCATAATAGAAACCAAATTCACATAATGGAGTCAAAGATCCAAACTATTTTCAGATTAACATAAACAACCACGCTGATACTATATGCAATTCTCATTTCACTTGACAAAATACCATAATTACATAGCTATCATTGTCCCACTACAGACACTTTAAAACACCACCCAAAAATTCATTTTTTTTCTAGTAAGAGTACTATTAACCTGTTATAACTTTGTCAGCCCTAATCTGTTGTCTTTTCTTTTAACACAATTCCCCCCTAACCTAAGAATCCAACAAAGAAAAACAAAAAACTGAAAAACCCAACAAATGTTATTATAAACACGTGAGGAACAACCTGCAATGAAGAACTACTAGCCACATTGAAAAGAACAGGGTTAGGAATAACTGTAACTGGTTTGTTGCTGCACACCTTCAAATTCAATCCACCATATCCTTCATCACCACAAAGCTCTAGATTTCCCTCTAGCTTTAGCTTCAGACCAATTTTGAATTCAGAAAATGGGACTCTGCCACTCAAACTGTTGTTCTCCAAATTGATTTCATTCACAAACTTCAAAAGCCCAAATTCCACAGGTACAGTCCCTTCAAGCTTGTTGTTGTCAAGACCCAAGTAGCTCAAGTTTCTCAAATGCACCCCCATTGAAACTGGAATATTCCCAACAAGTCCCAGATTTGACAACCCTATTCCCAAAATACCCCCCAGCTTTTCCCATATTTCTGGAATCTGCCCTCCTAGTAAATTCCCACTCAAATATACTTCCTTCAATTTTGGCATCCCCGCTAAAAACAATGGAACCCCAAAATTGCCAAAACGGTTAAAACTCAAATCCAAAAACTCCAACCTCTGTAACCCACTTAAGCCATCTGGGATTTTACCATAAAACCCATTGAAACTCAAATCCAGCTTCAGAAGCTCAGTGAGATTACCCAAAGATTCGGGGACATATCCGTCAAAATGATTATGACTCAAATCAAGAACCTTGAGCTTCTTCGGAAAATTTAAGGTAACCCCGCCATTAAGCTGGTTTCTTGAAAGTGTGAGTTCTTCAAGATTGACCAAATCGCCAACCCAATCTGGGATTTCTCCGAAGACTCCATTCCCGGTCAGAACTGCCCTTCTCAGGTTGGTGTAATTACGGAAAATGCCACTGAGAGGTGCAACAAAAGATGGGTTGTCTATGAACACCAACTCTTCGAGAGTGGACATGAAACTCGGCGAAACGTTGGAGAAGAGCGAAACGCGTTTCGTTTCGTTGAAGCACTTGTAGAAGAAGAGCTTGCGGAGGTAGCTGAAGGAGGTGAAGAGTAGAGGACTGAGTGTGGAGTTTGAGGAGCAAGGTGGGTTTGGAGTGTAGTCCGAAACGTATCCGAAACTGAGCTGGGTGACGTGGACTGTTACTGTTGTATCGGTTTCGGAATCGGAGGTGAAGTAGTCGCAAGCGACTCCGTGTGGGGCGGAGGAGCAGAGGTCGTCGGGGTAGAGTGAGCGCCAAGGAATGGTGGGGTTGATGGAGTCAAGGACATGGTACACAGCGTCTTGCTCGGCTGGGTCTAGCAATGGTTGCTGGTGTGAAATAACAAGAAGAGACACAAGGGTTGAGAGGAAGACGATGATGAAACAGGAAAATGAATGGAACAGAGCCATTGGAGCTGTAAAGGATTTTTGGGGTTTGAGAGAGAGAGAGAATGAGAGGGAGTGGGTGGGTTGTGGAGATTTTGAAAGAGGGTAGTACTGAGTAATGAGTGAGAATTGGAATTGGTATTGTTTTGGCTGGCTCTAGGTAGTACTGAATTCTGATGTTTTTGCAGCACCTTATTTATACATGTTGAATTTACCAATGTGTGTTTGTTTTGTGGATCAGATTCAGTGGAGGAGAGAGTAGGGAGACCAAAAGACACCAAGTTTTTTTTCTTTTTTCTTTTTTCTTTTTGGTGATAATAATAATATTAAAATTTTAGATCCTAGATATGGTCATGTCAATATCACAACATGTCATGGTTATCATTAGGATTCTTTCTTTCTTTTTCTTTTTTGTTTATTTGTAGTTCAATTTTTTTCTTTTTTCTTTTTTTAATTCAAAAGTGACTTGCAGACCAGCTATACAAATAGGTGTTGCAATGGTCATGACCCGTGTCAATATGTCATGTTCAATGTATCATTAGGATTTTTTTTTTTTTTTTTTTTAATTCCTGAGTATCTCACAGACCTTGGTTGTTTGGTATCTTATTATAAGCTAAATTTTTATTTATTTATGTATTGCTTGTGAGTCCTAAACTAATTTTTATCTTAACTTTATTTCAAATAATATAAGTTTTAAATTTTTAAAAATAAACTAATTTTTAGCTTTTTTTATCACATGTGCAAATAAGTTACCAAAAATAAATCATTTCCAAACAAACAAATATACCAATAGAAGTTGCAATGCCTAGACCCCATGTGATGGACTAATCAAGTTTTATTGGCAACCCTCTCCGTCATCATCATAATATTAATTTTATTATATGAGTATAAAAAAATGTATTAGTCAATTGAGTTGAGCTTCATTTTATTTTAGTCTATCTATGGACATAATTATTTTCACACCCAAATCACAATATGCTTAAGTATCAACCTTTGGTTCGTATAAGCACTTATACATGAGATCAATACTAGAACGGTAAGCGGGGATTGAACCTCATATCTCTTATTTAACCATCAGAGACTTTACCAGTTGAGTTAATTGGAACTCACAACACTAGTACTTAACTAAAAAGTATATTAATACACCAGTTGAGCAAATTGGAAATCACAACACTAGTACTTAACTAAAAAGTAGATTAAAATGTATTAATTACAATCTAATCCTTAAGCACACTGTGAATTGTGGTGTATAAATAGTAAGTGTGTTTTTAGAGTTTTGCTTTTTTTTATTATGGGTAAGAAAATTAGCTTCCATATATTAAGCGAATCATTTGAATATTTTGGCTATTTATATTTGAATATTTGTTGTAAAAAATCTATATATTCATATATATTTGAAAAGATCAATAAAAATTTCAAGTGTGTGAGGTTAATAGGGATTATCGGCACTTAATATACAACAAAAGAAAGTTCAAAGACTTTAAATTATTTGTCAATTTTTTTTATCATAACTCTGACGTGGTAGACTATGGGTTTGTTTAGATTGAACTTATTGTTACTGAAACTGAAAACTGAAAACACTGTAGCAAAATAATTTTTAAATGCGTGTATAGTACCGTGGGACCCATTTTTTATATTTTTTTAGTCTATGAACAGTGATAAACAGTATTCAACAGTGCTGCTGTCCCCTAAAAGTAACGCCTGCAGGGGAAACCAAAAAAAAAAAAAAAAAAAAAAAGCTAAAACGCAGAACTGAAAACGTGGGTTTCAGCCGAATCCAAACCCAGCCTATGTATAATTAACCATTACTTATATATGGACCTACATTTTTTTCTTCACTAATTATATTCTATTACATTATAGTTGTGATAAAAAATTGTGAAAAAACTTTTTATCTTATAATTTTTCCATAACAAAAACATTGAAACATTACTATTATTTTGTTTACATTAAAACCGAAATTTAACAAACTTCAAGCAAAGCTCAAAGAAATACCAGCTGAAGTTTTGGTAATCATAATAGGTGATACATCTGATTAGAAAAGCAAGAAGGGTAGAATAGACATTTTGGAGCAGACCGTTGAGCTTCACATTTTGCATGTTACACAAGCTGTCGCTTCAGAAGTCAGAACCAATATACCAGACTTCCCAGAGACCAATTCAGAGATTTAATATGTTACACACATTCACCAAGGTTAAAACCCTCATAAACCTCGAACACATCCACCAAAATCAAGTGGATGTCCATCTGCCACGTAACCATATAACCGATAAATCCATCCGAACTTTAACTTCGGTAAAAGAAACTGACTAGCAGCCGACAAGACAGAGAAACCTGCGGACAGAGAGAGCCGTGAGCCGACAGAGATGCGCCGCAGCCGCCGACTTCGTGTCCCAGTTGTCAGTGTCCTTTGAAGGCGACGTCTAACTGTCCTCAAAACCGAGTCTGATACGGATTGCGATACGGACACGTTTCGAGTAAATAGTGGAGCGTTGGCTGCACCTTGTGAATTGTACGGAAAATCGTTTCCGGAATTGACAGAGAGCATGCGAATTCCATTTCCAGGGGGGGGAGAGAGGGGAAGAAAAGTCATTTCGTTTGTAGCCAATCAGAGGGCTATTGCTCTAGTCCTTTGCCTTTTTATTTGTATCGTGGGTCCCATTATGGATTTTACACTAAAACTGAAAAGAATTTCTGTGTAACTTTTTTTTACCAATTGTTTGTTCTTGGAACGGAAACAATTTTTCCAACAAACACTGGGGATGGGGAAAGTTGGAGAACAGGATGCTGCTAAAGTTAACAGCATAAAAATACATTTAAACTGATAGGATTCACAATTCTATCACAGTTATTAATTTCTATGTTTGGAAATGATTTTAAAAAATCTCACACATCTATTTTAACAAAACTTCCATTCCACATTTATTGTAAATTGTAATAGATAACTTATTAAATCCAATTGAAGTGCACCCAATAAATAATATACCATAGGGCATACAGATTTTTTTTTTTTTGATGGAGCATAGGGTATATAGATAATCGATTATCTATGCCTATTTTATAAGTTTTTTTTTTTTTTTTTTAAGGAATTTCCTATTTATAAGTTGATATATAAGCTTTTAGGAGGAGCTTATAAATTAAATAATTAAAAAGCTCTTTGAGAGAATAGTGTTACAGGAGTTGTTATCCATGACTCTAATGGCCTTGTCATTGCTCCACTGTCACAAAATTTGATCCTCCCTAGTTCTATTGCTAAGGTTGAAACTTTAGCAGCAATGAGGAAGGCACTTGACTTTGAATTGCATCTAAAATTGGTATCTCCTTAGCTGTCCTAGAAGGTGACTCGAAGACCATCATTAAATATTTGAAGGATGCACATGATTCTTCAGCCTCCTATCGGAAACTTGATTTCTGAAGCAAAATCAATTGCAAAATCCTTTATATATATTAGTATGGCATGTGACATACATGCACAGCCATATGACTCATATGAGTGTCTAAGGGTGATTTTGAAACGCCGTGGTATATTGACCTCTGTAGCACCCTCTACAAAGAGGTAGTATTATTATATATATCCACTCTCTTACATGGAATAAACCCCACACTTATGGGACCCACCCTTTGTGAGAGGGTGGATACATGATAAATTTTTTCCTCCAAAGGCCACTATTGCGACTAGGGCTTATCAAAGAATTTTTAAAAGACTTGCTCATATACTTGTTGAAGGCCAAAATTTCACAAGAAAGCTCATTCCATGAAAAGTAAAGAAGGCTCAATTCAAGCAGCAAGAAGAATCAACATTAAGGCCCTATTTATGTTAAGATTTCCAGAAAAAAAGCCATTAAAAAATCTAGCAAAATCCAGTGAAAGAACTAGGTCAGGATACTCAGAGGCTGCCAGAGGCCCGGGATCCTCGGGTAATGCAGCACAGTTAATGTGGGATTGAGACAGCTCAAGAGAAGTACCACGAAATACAAGAAATGAAGAACATATATGTCCTTCTCAAGTACCCAGTGGTGCAGTAAAGAATCAGAAAGTATAAAGCAAACATTCATGAACAAAGGAGTTGTACCACAAGGAACCAAGAATGAGAAAACCATAAGTAGAAGTGACTGGAAGGGAACTTTCAACCCAACAGTAAAAGATTCCAACTATTTAAGAATAATGACAGTAAGAAAAGACAACCAAAAGCTGAGTCTGAAAAGTAAGAAACCTTGAAAAAAGAGACATTGAAGGGCAGCTGTCCAAGGATGCTCCGGAATGGAAAGTCAGCAAGTGACTTTTAGAGAAACAGTACTAAAAGATGAAAACTATGAGAAAAAAGAGAAGAGACCAGCCCCTGTGCAACTGTCACAGCACGAGCTTTGAGGGGCAAAAGAGAGAAATCACTAGTACCTCGGAGCCCTAGAAAACACACTATAAAAGGAAGAGAAAACCCATGTTGAGAGGGGGGGATTTTCAGTAGGAAGAATATCATAACAGAGCCATTAGAACTCTGTAAAATTTAAGAAAAACAGAGGAACGTCTCCCGGTATCCTAGAAACAGCCATTATATCACATACTTGGATTCAAAAGGATTCAAACTTTGCAGGTCTTAGAGGCTTGGATAGCCATCGAAGTCTGTAATTTTTTGAGCTTATTTGAACCTTGTATCACGTCTTAGTGAGCACATTTGTAATCCACAATTAAGAAAAATAATGAAATATCTCATATTGATTTGAGGATTTCTAACAATTACTTTGCAGATTTCTTTATTATATTATCTTCCTTTACTGCTTCTTGCTGCTTAATACATATATTCTTGCTTGTTAATTTTTCCTTTTACTCAACCAAAAGCTGAGTCCTTTGCCCAAGCAAAGCCACTCAGTATTGAGTTCTAAATCCCACAAGTCTTGTGCAAAAGCACTAAGTCTGTGAGAATTGAAGCCAAGATCCTCGTGACTGAATCATTTTCATGAAATTCATTTACATATATGTATATGTATTAATATATATATATCCTAATCTAAGAAATTAACAATTATTTGAAGATATGTGCATTGTATAGTTGTTCTTATGTAGGACCTATAGAGGTAAAAAGAAAAGACAAAACTTCATTGCATAACAAGCATGGAGAAAGATTGTATAGTGCAGAGAATCAGTATTCTGGGTTCTTACAGGTCTAATACGCCCTGGGATCCCACGACAGTACTCCCTGGGGTACCAAGTAAAGGAATTCTTTAAAATATTTATATGATAAAAGATAAGTCTTAAATATTCTATTTCAATCTTTTTCTCATTGTCAATATTATGAATATCTATTTTACTTATTTTGTAAGAGTAAAGGGTCATTTTATGATACTTAAACACTTATAATGGTATTTTATTACTTAGGAGGAATCACATTTTTGCCTTGAGGAGATTTATGTGACTTGCGCACAACTTGGTTCGTAATTAGCCCCCATTTAGCTGCAGTGAACCAAGCCCAGTCCACCAAATTACAACTATTTGGCCCAGGATCCTTGGGCCTGTGTGCTAAAGAAAAAAAGCACTCTCACAACAGCATAATCAATACATTGGATTAACATGAAATTTTTTTAGTAGCATCGATATACTATATCATGAGAACTATCACATATAAATTTCGTGTCATTTGATGCTTGTTTGTGTGAGTTGATAGTAAACACCTATTATGACTTGAGTGCTTGATAAATTATTTGAATTTAGTTTAGTGATAGAATAAATATTTCTAAATAGATTAGTACTGTTATTGATTTGTATTCAAATTAATTCCTATGTTTTAGGATAGGATTGGTACCTATATTTTAGGATTTGTTGATGAGGTTATCTTATCTTTGACTATTTATGTACGTTGAATGCATTAATGAAAATTAAGCAGAAAATTAACCAAAAAATCTATTCTCCCTTTCAAGTTCAAGAGGCTAGTTACCTCGAATTAACCAATCTATCTTTCAATTATCCCAATTCACAATATTTGGTATTAGAGCCAACCACCACGTTGAGTAATTAGACGTACCTCATTGAGTATGAGATCAAATGAGTTGCGGTTTTATGGTTGAATCTCAAAGTGGGCGACCTAGAGGCTAGGTTAAAATAACTGATAAGTGAGTAGAGTCACCAAAAGAAAATGGGCTACCATCAGGTTAGTGTCAATAGAATGAGCCATTGTGGACGTGACTATGGAGCATAGTGGTATGTGTTAAGGACATATTTTATATAATTGGCTAATCCTTTGACAAAATGGACTTTACTTGTAATTGAGTAGATCTAGGATGTGTTTAATACTTCAAGAAACATGTTGTTCAAGTCAAGTATTAAAGTCATGAAGATTGGACCAAGAAACAAGTGAAGAATGGTTGTTCATTAAAGTTGGACAGATTCCCGACAGCTCTCGACAAATAATATCTATCGAGATTTAATGAGTCTCGATAGCTCTCGATAGATACTATCTATCGAGGCATCGACAGCTGCTTGACAGATATATCTATCGAGAATTACGAAATTCAAATTTCCAAATTTGATTTTTAGCCCATGCTTATGTATTTGTGTAGGGTTTTTTTTTTTTTTTTTTCTCACAACTCTAGACATATATAGGGCTTATTTTAAAGGCCGTCACATATGAGAATACAAGGAGAACACGTGCAAAAGGTGACTGAGTGCCTTACTCTCTCTGAAAGAAGTTACTGTGTCTTTGCACCTTAGGATTTTGTGACCAAATGCTTCTTGATCTTCATTGTTGGTGAAGTGAAGAACTTTGCAGTCAACAATCTTCTTCAAGTTGGTGTGTTAGTCACATACTGGGAGCCATGCATCATTGGTTAGTCACATACTAGGATCCATGCAAAAATGGTGGCATTCATATATTGAAGAGTTTATAGTTTTTGAAGCAGTGGAAGGTTTCTATTGTAAGTTCATTTACGAGGATTGTAGAGCCTAGGGATAAAGGTTTTGTACGAGATCTGAAACTTCTCTTTATTATAGTGAATTGCTTTTCGGGAAGGTTTACCCCTAGGTTTTTTTACTGTAAAACTAATTTGTTTCATTGGCTTTTCTAAATCATCATATCTTGTCTTATTTAATTTTCTGTTGTGCATGATATTGATATGATATTGATGTTAGTTTGTTTTAATAAGATTTATTCATAATAAATCTAATTAACAATTTGGGTTTAAAACTTGTTAATTCTATCAACCAGTGTCTAAATTTCCCAACAAATGGTATCAAAGCAGGTACACTCTAATTGGATTAATTTCCTGTGTGTGATCCTTGACCCCCGTTGTCATGAAAGTTTTTTTGCAGGCTCTAGGTGAAAAAGTGTGGCAAGCTGTTGAAATTGGCTGGACCAAGCCAAAGGAAGCGCTTGCTGATTGAGATGAAGCAATAATCAAAGCGGCAAATTTCAACAGTATGGCTTTGAATGCTTTGTTTAATAGGATAACCAATCAGGAATTCAAGAAAATATCATCCATGGAAGTTGCCAAGGAAGCATGGACCATTCTTAAGACCACCTATGAAGGTACCAGGGTAGTAAAAACTGTGAAGGTTCAAAGATTTACTAGTAGTTTTGAAGAAATAAGGATGGAGGAGGATGAGACATTTGATGAGTTTTATGCGAAACTCAAGGATATTGTGAATTCTGCTTTCAACCTTGTAGAATCTAGAGCAGAATCCAAAATTGTTAGGAAAATCCTTAGATCCTTACCTGAAAGATTCCATGCCAAGATCACTGCCATTGAAGAAGTGAAGGACATTGATCAAATTCCTTTGATTGAGCTTGTAGGGAACCTTCAAACCTATGAGATGGGATTAAGTTTAATGGAAAAAGGTGGAAAGAATATAAACTTGGCTTTTAAGGGTATAGAGGAAGAGATTGATGACTCTGAAGATGAAGATGAAGATGATGATGATGATGAGAATGAGGATCTAACTTTCATAGCTAATGAGATTATCAAGCTTCTTCAATTTAGGATAATGACAAACCTCCTAGAAAAACTAAATCCTCTAGGAAGGGTAAGAGTGAGAAACCCCTTATACAGTGCCATGAGTGCAAAGGTTTTAGTCATATGAGGATAGAGTGCCCAAACTACCTTATGAAGGAAAAGACAAAGAATTCAAAAGATAAAGAGTTGGTTGCTGCTGGAGTGATACTGAGAATGACCCTTCTGATGAGTATGTGGATGAATGTGGTCATTTTATAGCTTCTACTGCCACAACCGATAAGGTGATTGTGGAGAGTGTTAGTGACAGTGAGGATTCTTCTAATGATGAAGTACCCAATAAGATGACCTTCAGGAAGCCTATGATAAGCTATGCACTAAATTTATAAAATCTGAAAAGACTTCTCATCATTGTAGAAAAGAGCTTAACGAGATAAAAACTGAAAAAGCTGATCTATTAGTCAAACTAAATGAGACTACAAGGTTGGTTGAGACTCTTCTTGTGGAGAACACTTCATTATAAGAGAATGTCACGAATCTTGAGGTAGAGCTTAGTCAAGCTAGAACTCAAATAGAGAGGATGTCTAGTGCAAAGCTTGATGAGGTCTTGAGTGCTCAAAAACCTAGTTCTGATAAGACTGGCTTAGGATAGGCTGTATCCTCTGGCCCCTTCTCTTCCATGGCTTCTAGATCAAGGATTGCCTTTATGCCCCAATCTGAGAAAGGTGATAGAGGTATGAAATCCAAAACTGATTTAACTAATTCTAAATCCTTTGTTAGATCTCATGTTTGTCACCATTATGGTGTTTTTGGACAGATTCGTCCTAATTGCTTTAAGTTGTATCCTCAAAAGTAAGTGTCCAAACGATCACAATTTTCCTCTCAAGGACCTACACCTTTGTTTGAAGAGTTATTAAAAACTTTGAGCTTTTTAACTCAATTTTAAGGGAATCCTAATTTCTCTATATCCTTTAGTAGTCATATTAGGACACATGTCTTTTCATCTTCATGGCTAATAACTCATGCTATGTGGGTGATAAAGGATCCTAGACTTAATTGTCTTTCTGTTTATCCTTTGCTTTAATTCTTTCTATTTAAAGTTGGACTTTCTTACTTGATTTTCTATCTTTTTGGAATCATGCTTTCATGCATATACATCTTGTTTTATGCTTTCTTTACTTTGTTTAACATGTTTTAATTTTTCATTTTCAATTTTGCTTTATTTTGTTTTTATAATTAAAAAAAATTGAAAAATCAGAAAAATACAAAAACAGTGTGTGTTTTGTGTACATTGGTACTTGTGTACCTTGGATGGCCATTGAATTAAAGTTTTCTAAACTTTATATCTTTTGTAGTTTAGATAAGCATCTCTATGCACAACTAAGCAAGTGAGTTTTGTGGCTCGTGTTTGTGATGAGTAAGATTAAGTAATCTCTTGCACTTAACACTCGTATCACTCTTTTTGATGGAAAGAACTAGAAAATCCTAGGAGAAATGTATAAATAATCATCTCGCCACTGTTACTCGCCAATCATGAAATGACATCTGTATGCTTCAGTATAGCAAAAGTGCAATGTCAAAAACTTGACATAATTGGATATTTCTTTTCTCTCTTTTATATGTCCATGCATAATTTGATCAAAAGAAAAATATGCAAAGAAAAATAAAAAGCAAAAAGACTCAAAATGCTTTATATATGATTGCAAGCATGTCTTCTAGAAGATGTGAGAGTTATAAGATGTACCTCAAAGGTAATAGTCCCCTTCAAATAGTTATGATTGTGTGTAAGTTAAAGTGATTTTCTCATATCTCAAATTGTCATAACATGTAGATACTTGTGCAATTTTGCGATATTTTTCACACACAACACTCAATAATCTTTACTACTTTTGATACATGTGCAAGTACAATGTGATTTGGCCATCACAAGGGATACATGTATTAATGTATGCTCACTAAACTATCTTGACTTGTTTTTGAAATATAAAATTGATTA
This sequence comes from Quercus robur, assembly GCF_932294415.1. Taxonomy (NCBI): domain Eukaryota; kingdom Viridiplantae; phylum Streptophyta; class Magnoliopsida; order Fagales; family Fagaceae; genus Quercus; species Quercus robur. The sequence continues at coordinate 42,972,718 of NC_065542.1, forward strand.
GACTTGTTTAGTGTGTGTGTGTGTGTATGTGTGTGTTTTGGATCTAATTGCTTTACATTTTTCTTGTTGAGAGATGTTTTTGAAAGCTTAACATGTTGTTTGGATTTTTGGTTGGGAAGCATGCTTGATTACATTCATGTCTGTGTTTTTCTCTTCTTTGAAAAACTGTTTTTGCTCATCTCGACAGCTTCTTGATAGCTCTTAACAGATTGCTATCTATTGAGCCCCTTTTTCTTATTATCTTGATAGAAGTTAACGCAATCTCAATCTATTGAGCTTTCTGGACTTTTTCTCGATAGCTTCTCGACAAATTCTCAATCCATCAAGAAACTTTCTGTCTGGCCGATAGATCCTCGACAGATTCTTAATCCATCAAGGTTGGCTTCTGCTTGATAGCTGCTCGACAGCTTCTCAATCTATCGAGATCCTCTTGCATGCATTGTTTTTAACATGTTTTGCATCTTTCTATTATCTTGTCATCCATAGCATCTTGTTTCATTACATTCATGCATTTATATGAATTCTTAGTACCCCTTTGATCATCGTTGTTTCTCGGGTGAAGCTTTATAGCTTATTGTACCCTTTGTCAATCATGACAAAAAGGGAGAGAAAATGTGGTTTCTTTTTAAGATTCTACATGCTAGGAGGAGAAATATATGTCCTTACCAATCTCTCCCTTTGGCTAATCTTTTGACAAAACGCACTTTACTTGTAATTGGGTAGATCTAAAATGTGTTTAATACTTCAAGAAACATGTTGTTCAAGTTAAGTATTAAAACCACAAAGATTGGACCAAAAAACAAGTAAAGAAGGGTTGTTCATTAAAGCTAGACAGATTCCTGATAGCTCTCGACAGATAATATCTATCGAGGTTTAATAAGTTTCGACAGATACTATCTATCGAGGTCTCGACAACTGCTTGACAAATGTATCTATCGAGAATTACGAAATTCAGATTTCCAGATCTGATTTTCGACCCATGCTTAGGTATTTGTGTAGGTTCTTTTTTTTTCCTCTCTCACAACCCTAGACATATATAATGCTTATTCTAAAGGCCGTCACATATACAAGGAAAACACATGCAAAAGGTGACCAAATGTCTTATTCTCTCTGAAAGAAGCTACTGCGTCTTTGTGCCTTAGGGTTTTGTAACCAAATGCTTCTTGATTTTCATTGTTGATGAAGTGAAGAACTTTGCAACCAACAATCTTCTTCAAATTGGTGTGTTAGTCACATACTGGGAGTCGTACATCATTGGTTAATCACGTACTGGGATCTGTGCAAAAATGGTGGTGTTCATATATTGAAGAGTTCAAATATTCTGAAGTGGTAGAAGGTTTCTATTGTAAGTTCATCTTCACGAATTGTAAAATTTAGGGATAAAGGTTTTATACTAGATCTGAAACTTCTCTTCATTATAGTGGATTGCTTTACGGGAAAGTTTCCCCCCAAGTTTTTTTACTATGAACCTAGTTTGTTTCATTAGTTTTCCTAGGTCATCATATCTTGTCTTATTTAATTTTTCGCTATGCATAATATTGACATGATATTGATGTTAGTTTGTTTTAACAAGGTTTATTCATAATAAATCTAATTAACAACTTAGGTTTAAAACTTGTTAATTCTTTCAACCAGGGTCTAAATTTCCCAACAGTATGTTATCATCCTAGTGTCCCACATGGATTAAGTGTAAGTTTAACCATGTGTTTATAAGCTCTTAGGTATCCTTTCCTTAGAAGTCGGTTTTCAAGGATAAGTTCTACCCATGAGTTTGTAATATTTGGTATCAGAGCATTTTGATCCATTTGAAGCATCATCACATCTCAACAAGTAGCCAAACTCACCCTTCTCAACACGGAAACCCACATCTAGCCAAGATCAATATCAACGCAAACACAATAGAATATTTTCAACCCATCGTACATCAACCTTTAGCCATCCACCAAATACCATAATCCAAAAAAAAAAAAAAAAATCATGCCTACCATAATCCAAAACCCAACTTACGGTATCCATCGAGCCATTCACACAAGATTCCACGTGCAACACCAAAAAAAAAAATCTACCTCATCAAGCCATCATGTCTGCAACTCAAAGGAAATTTATGGAGATACCAAAATTCAAAGGCAAAGACATTTTTTCATGGCTTTTTAAGGTCTATGAATTCTTCAAATTTAACAACACCCCATCACATGATATGGTTTCCATTTCCTCTTATTACATGGAATGAGAGGCACATGATTGGTTTCAAACCTTAGAGGTGATGAGATTATGCACTGATTGGGTGGAGTTCATATGCGCCCTTCAAGATTGATTTCAAATACTAATCAATGAATTACCAGTGGAGGCTCCTATGGAAAAATCATTTGAAAATCTTGTCCAACCTGTTCAAGAATCAAATATTCAAGAACCAACAATTCAAGAAAGTGATACGTTGGAGGGAGCACATGCCACAAAAATTGCATTTGAAGATCAAAGGGTCAACGAAATAGAAAAAATAGATCAAAGGGATCTACTTGTAATTTTGAATAAACCTACACTAATTTCACACATTGAATTTGTCATTCCTGATGAGTTCAAGCATATAAAAATTAAGGCTTTTCTGTTTACAAAAATGATTGAAGAATTGGTGCAAGTGTCCATGGTCTGAATTCTCATGCTTTTTCACTTTAAAATCCAGGGTTGAGTATTCTCCAATCAATGTGTGCAAGTATCAATTTCTCTATCTTTGAATCTTGAGGACAAGATTCATCTTAAAGTAGAAGGGAATGTTATGACCTAGGTGCTTGATAAATTATTTGAATTTAGTTTAGTAATAGAATAAATCTTTCTAGATAGATTAATACTGTTATTTATCTGTATTCAAATTAATTCTTTTGTTTTAGGATATGATTGGTGGGTCCAAATCTTATCTTCTGTCCCACTTTTCTTACTCCACCCTAGGGGTGTCAATGTTCGATCCAACCCGCGAACACGACACGAACCCAACACAGTTTTTTTCGGGTTAGGGTTAGGCCTTAATGGGTTTGGGTCATAAACGGGTCGACCCGAAAGCGACACAATAAGAAACGTGTCATAAGCGGGTCAACCCGCGTAACCCGCAATAGACACGTTTGACACGCCAATTTATTTGTGTCAAACCCAAAATGACCCACTTAACACAATCCGTTTAACTCATATAACAAATAAATAATTATTTTATTTTAGATTTTTCAAATACCTTTTATATCCAACATATATTTTAAATTTAAAAAGAAAAGTAAGTAATTACAAATGAGAAAGGTAATCTTATTTGTTTCATTAGTTATTATTACTCTTACATTATTATTATTTAGTTCTTGTCAAACTGTTGAGGCATGATCATATTTTGTAACTACTAATATATATATATATTTTTTTGGCATAGAACTTGTACAAATGAAATTGGATGAGCTTGTGGAAGATGTTATGAACTTGGACATCAACAAAGAATCTATGGATAATAATCGTGGTCATAGTCAGAATTAGTCTATTATTTGCTCAAATTCTTTCAATATTGATACTTAGCATTTGGCGAGTTCCAAGGATATTATATTTTTGTTGAACTATGTTATTTTGAATTTGGGTTGAAGTGTTGCACTTCATTTGGAGTCTAAAGAACTCATTTCTAGATGAATGTTATATTTTTATTGAACTATATTATTTTGAATGTGGGTCGAAGACATAAAGTGTATGCACTGGTTTTTGGGATGTAAAAAATAATAATTTATAGATGGATGTTATATTCAATATTATGCAAGTTGAAATGCGTTGTGTTACATTCGTGTCAACCCAACACGATTCGTTTATTAAACGTGTCAAATGGGTTGGGTCAGGTCAACCCGCTTTATTAACAGGTCGGGTTAGGGTTGAAGGATCTTGACACGATTATTAAATGGGTCGGATTAGGATTGAGCCATTTAGTCTAATACCCCTATCTCGACACGACACGAACCCGACACGCTAACCCGAATTGACACCCCTACTCCACCCTATATTCCACCAATAAAAATTTGCTACATGTTCACCTAATTAATTAATTACTACCATTAATTAATAATGGTAATATTAATAAGTCAATAATGGTAGTATTTAATACTACCATTAATTAATAATGGTAGTATTAATAAGTCAATAATGGTTGTATTTAATTAGTTAGGTGAATATGTGGTAAGTTTTTATTGGTGGAACATAGAGTAGAGCAAGAAAAATGAGACAGAAGATTTGGACTCATGATTGGTACGGTGGTACCTATGTTTTAAGATTTGTTGAAAAGGTTATCTCATCCGTGACTATTTATGTACATTAAATGTATTAATGAGAATTAAATAAAAAAAATTAGCCAAAAATATATATTCTCTCTCTCAAGTTTAGGAGGCTAGTCACCTCGAATTGACTAATCTATTTTTCAATTATCCCGGTTCACAACAAGACCCATTTGTGCAATTTAACTTTAAAACATGAAACATTGCATATCATAATTGACAAAATGTAGAGGAAGCTCAAAACACACGAAAGCAGCCTAAATATGCTATGGACCAATGTTAGAAATATAGATTATGTAATGGAACTTTTTCACCACTGGTTTTTCAACTTACCTCTTTGGGCTTAAAGCCAATATTCACATATTAGCTATGCCTATGCGGTTATTTTACATTGTCCAGAGCTAGCGTTCATGCAGACCAATACTTCAAACTCGTTTTCTGTTTCAGCTTGTTTGATGCACAACCAAAAACGATTTTCAAACAGTTGCACTCTTCTAGAAATTAAGATACAAACTCAAATCCACGGCCTAAGAGCTCCCTCACACTTAGAATACACTCAGATAGATAGAGAGGAAGAGCTTTTCTGCACAAATATATATTGGATGTCCACCTAAGGGTGTATATATAGCCACACTAGGTGACTTCAAAAGCCACCATTGGAGGAATGTCTCAGGCGTTACTCCATGCACAATCGGTATCTGGCAAGCTCCTGTTGGAGTTGATCGTGCATGAAGTGGAAGGGCTCACCCACTATGGTGCCCTTTCATTTTCTTACATTTTTCAAAATTTCTTATCGTATTAGTCCCCTCCCCAGACGAGCTAAGACTTGAAATTAGGGGCAACTCTTTTGTTGGTTGCATGCAGCAGTTACAACCTTAGACTCTGCTGGTGTTTTTTTTTTGGTTGTTGTTTTTGTTGTTGTTGTTGTGCGCGTGTGTGTGTGTGTGTTTACAGCTGGATTGTTTGTTTTTCATGCGGTTAAAAGGCTAGGTTATTTGTTTTTGGTAAAATAGGTTAACTTGGGTTAGTTTATTTTAGTTTTACTATTAATAATTTTTATTGTTGGGTCTAATTTTTTTGGGCTTGTATATTTTGTTTTAGATCTATAAATTTTTAGCTAATTACAATCCATCAATTCCACACTGATACAATATTCTGTCAATCAAAGCATAATTCAAAGTTTGTTGTTTTACTTACGTGCGAGTTATGTGGATTCCAGTTAGCTTAATTAGTAATATCTCTTGTAGTTGAAACTATCTCTCAAAAAAAAAAAAAAAAAAACTCTTACGTTGGAGTTTCCTTAGAAGGATTGTCCAAATCTAATAAATTTAGGTTATTCAAATTGAACCCTTAAAATAAATATAATAAATGCCATTTAATTATAATAAATGACATTTAATTACAATAAATATAATATAATTTAGCAAAATATCCTTAAATTTATGTCTTAATTAAATAGATTTTTTAGTTGCCTAATTGAATGGTTTGTGATTATAACATGAAATCGACTTTCACTTATATAGAAACCTTCTTTCTAATCACTAAGGGTATGTTTGATATACTGAATGAGGATTACGACAGGAATTGTAATCTTTATTACTAGGAATAAAATGTGTTGTAATGTAATAACTAAACCTATTCATTAGTTTGGTTGTGAGTTATAACATTAGAATGAAACTTAAAATTTATTTTAGGAAATTTCTTACTCATACAATTATATTTCCTTAAAAATTGTTATTTTTAAATTTAAGAGAGATATGTGTTATATTTTATGATTTTTTATTTTTATAATTGTTAGATGTATATGAAAAGTTTGTTTACTTGGAAATATATTAAGTTTTGAAATTATTGCACTTATTAAGAAATAGCTAATACAACATTTTAAAGAGAAATAGTTATTCCTCATTTTGAAGAATAATTATTCATAAGGAATGATTATTCTTTGTAATAAAAATATAACAAAACTAAAGAATAACTAAATCATAAGAATAACTAAATCATAAGAATAACTATTACATTACAGTGCCTATTACAGTCTACCAAACATGCCCTAATTGGTTTTCTATGTGCATGCCATTAGCATCATTTCGAAATCATTTTTAATGAAGTTAAAGTTTAAAAATAAATTCTCATTTTTATTTCTTTGACTAAAATAAGAAGAAGCTTAACATTAGTGATGTTAATAACATTTTGGCTTAAAACACATTTGAACAAAAGTAAATTTAGAGAACTTAAATGATTTCTGATCAAACTAGAGGGTGTGTGTTTTGTATTTTTACCAAAATTTAACTTGAGTTTTATTTTTACTCAATGTCCCCTTGATATTTTAAAAACAACTTACAAAATTTGGAAAATGCATTTAAAGTATTAATGTATCTTTTTTGTGGTTTTAATATATTCAATTTGCTTTACCATATATAATTCATTAACTATAATAGCAATTAAAGCATATATTTCAATAAATATGTAATAAATACATTAAAAATTATCTTTCTTTATATGTAATAAATACATTAAAAATTATCTTTCTTTAAATTTTTTTTTTCATTTTTTTTTTGAATTTTTGAAGGGTATTTACTATTTAGATTTTTTTTTTTTGGACCAAGTAGTATTTAGAGATTTAGGTATTGCCAAATGCATAAATTTTTGTCTTCATTTATTGGAAGAAAATTATAAAACTAAATCATGAAATTTTCTTATATATATACGAAAAAAAAAAAGAAAAAAAAAAGAATACATATTGCTTGAACCCCAGCTTGTTTTCAGTTGATCACAACTTTTTTTTTCTTTTTTTATATATATACAAGATAGAATTTCTACTCTAACATAATCTAAGTGTATATGTATGTAAAGTTTCCTCTTGAAGATTTAAACCTCAACCCTTGCCCCCCACACCTCACAAGCATTTATACTTGTGGAGTGACCACCGCACCAAGGGTGCGCGGTGGTAACTTTTTTTTCTGTTGATTTCTGTTTTTGATATACCAAACAGTATATTATAAAGTAAAATTAATGTATGTCAAAAAACAAAACAAAAAACAAAAAAACAAAAAAAAAACCAAAGAAAGAAAGGAATTTCTAAATAAAAAGGGATTTTCAGAAAAAATAAATAAATAAATAATCCTCCACACCCCTTTCCGAGAGAGAAAGAGAGAAAAATAAAATAAATAAGAAGAAAGAAAGAAAGAAAGAAAATGGTCTACCAAAAAAAAAGGGTTAAAAACAAAAATTCAAGATTCAAGAAGGGATTTCAAAATAAAATTTTCTTTAAATAGTGATGAAATGATGAAATCTATTCCACTTATTTTACAATGAAAGATTTTACAAATTCCATAATAGAGTTACCATAAAAACTCTAGAGAATCATTAATAAATTTATTTGCCTCTGATGGTGCAAAATATTAAACCATTTTTTCAAAAATTACCTAAACCTACCCAATTCTTTCCAAGGATAGATAATCTCCACTATAAATATTGCCAATGGAGGCTTCCACACCATATCCCAAGGCAAAACCCAAGAGAAATCATAGTTTTCCTATCATCCACACAAACATAGAAGATATGAAGCTTGCATCTTCCAAGATGGTTTCCATGATCATGATCCTCTTGGTCATTGCATCTTGTTAGTCCCTTTCCTTCTCATGGTTTCAAAGGTTCAATATATATATATATATATATATTTATATATATCACCTGAAAGTAGCTAATGAAAATTATGAAATGGTTTTGAATGCAGGTCTGCCATTGTCAAAGGAGCAACCTGTGCATTGTAAAACTGAGGAAGACTGTAGTCAGTACGGGCAGTACAGCTGTACCGCCCCTGAAATTGGCGTTTGTAGCGTTGAAGGTGAATGCGAATGTGTGCCAGGCCCAACAAAGTCCACAACTGTAGTCCAGGATGCAAATTCTAGAATTGTATAGTGGGGTTAATGCTTTTGTGGGTTTAATTCTCACTTCATGTTGTGACTTGTGAGGTGTAGTCAATTATGAATAAAATGATTTAATCGAATAATGAGTTATTCAGAATTTTTTTAAATTTCACTACACCATATCATACATGGTTATTTGCTTAGCATGGTGAAACATTAATTTCAAACATGAAACTAAGTTTTCCATGACTTTTTTCTTCAAGGCATGGGAAATCTAGCCATTTTTTGATGCTTCTTGTGAAATCTAGTGATAAGGGTAAAATTGTGAATGTGAATACTCATGAATATAGTATCATGAAACGATGTTCAAAATAGACCTGTTGGCCTCACTTGTCATAAATGGCAATTAAACAGCTTTAGGACGTCTACAGCTTTAGGAAGACGGGGTTAACTTGTCATAAATGGAAAGCTGACACTACTAAGCTGAAGGGAATAGGCGAAGTTGACAACCCCGACAAGGGAGTAGGCGAAGCTGACGACCCTGACGAGGGAGTAGGCGAAGCTGATGACCTTGACGAGGTAGTAGGTGAAGCTAACGACCCCGACGAGGGAGTAGGCGAAGCTGACAACCCCGACGAGGGAGTAGGCAAAGCTGACGACTCCGATGAGGGAGTAGGTGAAGGTGACAACACCAACAAGGGAGTAGGCGAAGCTGACGACCCTGACGTGGCCTTACTTGGTCTCCACGTTTGCATATATAAAGAAATATCTTGCGTCCCACGCTTGGTGTTAATCAAAAAGAATCCTACAAGGAAATGATTCCGAAAATAAGCTCATGAGGTTTCTTATATGGAAAAGAACTCTACACCAAGGAAGAGATGTCAACTCTTTACTACTATAAAAAGTCTCAATATCCTCACAAACCAAGGTACGCATAATTGACCCCACTTTAGCACTTTAGAGTTATGAGAAGTTCTAACTTGACCTTCAAAGGGTATTTGGCTGGCACTACACCGTGCTCTCTGCGAGTTCTTCTTTTTTTGCTGTGCAGGTATTGTTTCAAATGTGCGAGAACCGTGTGGCTCACTGGTGATTTTTTCGGTATCATTAGTTGGCGTCGTCTGTGGGAAAACTTGTTTTGTGCTATTCTTAGCAATCTGAAAGTCATACGAACGCTTCTCGGACCAAGAGTTGCATTGTACTTACTCGCTCGATGGCGACCACCAATAACGTTCAGGGAGACGAACCATGCCCAACTGCCCTCGAGAGACAAATTCAGACTCTCACCACGGCTATGGAGCACCTCACTCAGCAAAACCACGATTTGGAAGAACAGTTACGCCAAAAGAATGCGAGTCATGGCACTCAGCAAGAGGACCAAAAAGGTACCAGTGCCGAGCGAAGAGACCAAGAGAGGCCGGAAGGTAGTAATGCCCCAAGCAGACCAAAACAACAAGATATGAGCCATCCATCCGTCACTGATATGGCTCCACCCCACATTGTCGCAGAGATGCAAGTGATGAAGGAACAGATGGACGTTATGATGAACACCCTCAAAGGACGGGTGTTCAGCGACCTTGATGATCTGGTCCACCGAACCGACTCACCGTTCACCGCATCCGTCAACTCCTTCCCCCTTCCACCAAAGTTCTGTATGCAGCAGGTGGAAAACTATGACGAAAACAAAAACCCTCTAGATCATTTGGAGTCCTTCAAGACCCTGATGCACCTTCAAGGGGTACTTGATGAGATCATGTGTAGAGATTTCCCCACCACGCTGAAGGGTCCCACAAGAATATGGTTTAGCAAGCTGACACCTAACTCCATCAATACGTTCAAGGAGCTAAGCACCCAGTTTGCTTCTCACTTCATCGGGGGACACAGATATAAGAAGTCTATAACATGCTTGATAAGCATCAAGCAGCGGGAAGATGAAACGCTAAGGTCTTACATAGCACACTTTAACAAAGAGGCGCTTTCAATTGATGAAGCTAACAACAAGATACTTGTAGCCGCTTTCACAAATGGGCTGCAGAAGGGTAAGTTCCTATTTTCACTATACAAGAACGACCCGAAGACTATGTCGGACGTGCTTTATAGGGCAACCAAGTACATGAATGTTGAAGACACACTTCTGACTCGAGAGAAGAGAGAAAGGCAGTAGGATAAGCTACAGGACAGAGGGCGGAAGATGGTAAGAATTGGAGATGCTGGACGGATAAAAGCTACACTACCCGTGGAACACCAAGCACCTACAGAAGTACTACTAGAAAAAAGGATGGCATGAAGAGCAGCACCCCTTTATTTCTAGTTTATCTTAGTGAATTTTAGCTATACTCCTCAGTTTTTCTATTTACTTTAGTTTTTGCTACAATAACTCTTTTAAAGCCCAAATGGCAAGTCTTCATTTTCTTTTTAAGAACTACTTTTTCTACGAATGCATGGTTTATTATAATAAGAGGAGTTTATTCAGACATGGCTAAAGTCGCCTATGGGTGGACGGCCACTACGCTAAGTCACTTACGGGTAGACGTATGGCCAAAGTCGCCTACAGATGGACAGTCACTATGCTAAGTCACCTACGATTAGACGCGTGGCCAAAGTCGCCTATGGCTGAACGGTCACTAAGTTAAGTCACCTATGGGTAGACGCATGACAGAAGTCGACTATGGGTGGATGATCACCATACTAAGTCGCCTACAAGTAGATGACCAAAAAGGTGATGAGGCACCAAAATTTAGTCACCTCAATTAGTCCACGACCCCAAGTGGACGACTCACAAGGTGACGAGGTGCCAACACTTAGTCACCTCAACAAGTCCACAAAGTGGAGGAATCTAAGTCTACAAAGTAGACAAGCCCAATATGCAGTCCATCAAGTGGACGACCTCATCTCAAGAGGATGAAATGTTATCAAGTCCATAAAATGGACAAGCTTATTAAGTCCACAAGATGGATGATTTCATCCTAGGAGAATGAAAAAATTATGAAGTCCATAAAATGGGCACAAAGTGGACAACCGTGTGTTATTAAGTCCACAAGCTGGACGACCTTATTAAGTCCACAAGGTGGACGACCCTATTAAATCCACAAAGTGGATGACATTGATAATTCCAAAGTGGACAACCTCATCCTAAGAGAATGAAAAATTATTAAGTTCACAAAGTGGACGAGTTTATCCTTAAGTCTACAGATTAGACTAGTCAATTAGTAATACCCACGAAATGGACGATTGCGCCAAGTCCCCAAAGCGAACGAGCCCATAAAGCTGACGAGTTTGTCCACCAGAGGATATGACTAATATTACAAGACGACGGTTTTAACATAAAAGATAACGAGATGAACAAGTCTACGAAAGAGACGAGTTGGAATTGTCTAAATGAAAAGGACTTAAACTCCATAAACCTGTCAGTTTAAGCTGACGAGATCATGGAGTGGGGGGCAGCTGATAAGGGTAAAATTGTGAATGTGAATACTCATGAATATAGTATCATGAAGCGACGTTCAAAATAGACCCGTCGACCTCACTTGTCATAAATGGTAGTTAAACAGCTTTAGGACGTCTACAGCTTTAGGAAGACAAGGTTAACTTGTCATAAATGGAAAGCTGACACTACTAAACTGAAGGGAATAGGCAAAGCTAACGACCCCGATGAGGGAGTAGGCGAAGCTGACGACCTCAACGAGGTAGGAGACGAAGCTGATGACCCTGACAAGGGAGTAGGCAAAGCTGACGACCCTGACGAGATAGTAGGCGAAGCTGACGACCCTGACGTGGCCTTACTTGGTCTCCACGTTTGCATATATAAAGAAATATCTCGCGCCCCACGCTTGGTGTTAATCAAAAAGACTTCTACAAGGAAATGATTCAGAAAAATACGCTCATGAGGATTCCTATAAGGAAAATAACTCTATGCCAAGAAAGAGAGGTCAACCTTTTACTACTATAAAAAGCTCCAATACCCTCACAAACCAATGTACGCATAATTGACCCCGCTCTAGTACTTTAGAGTTGTGAGAAGTTCTAACATAACCTTCGAAGGGTATTTGACCGGCACCACACCAGTGCTCTCTACGAGGTCTTCTCTTTTTGTTGTGCAAATGTTGTTTCGAGTGTGCGAGAACCGTGTGGCTCACTAGTGATTTTTTCGGCATCATCATCTAGCCATATTGACTAATCATAAAGTGTTTGGCGACTAGTTTATCAAGTTCACTAAAGAAAAGGCTAAATAGAAGGAGTGATGTGGAATTTTTCTAAAGTTTGAGGATTTTAAATTTTAAATTAGAGGTTATGTTAACAAGTGTCCTTAAATCAATTGTTAATAAATTATGTTAAGAGCTGTATGATATGAGAAATATAAAAAACTGTCAACAAAATTAATTGTCTTATTGTTCTTCCATAAAATAACTCTAAAAACAATGATCTTAGAGCATTCTTTAACGTTCCCTTAAATTAAAATTTTAAAGGAACAAAGAGATTAGTTTGATTTGGGCCAAATTTTAGTGAATGTTTTTAAAACTCTATTAAATTCCGTTTGACAACATTCCTGAGCAATTGACCAATAGTGGAAGTCGAGACTTTTATGTGGGCTTTGTAATCCTAGTGATATATTTCTCTGTCTTGCGCTGTCATGTTAGCAAAGTGCAATTAATTTTCTTCTCCTCCTACTGATATGGATTTTCATGACTTATACCGCAATTGATTAATTTCTTAGATGTGTGTGGTCACTGGTGGCACAGATATTGAGTGATTACTAAAGGGTGAATATGGTAAAACTTGTTATAGTTGAGCTATTAAAAAAAAAAAAAAAAAAGTGGTTTTAATAATTGTAGAATGAAATGAGTGTTTTGAAAAAACAAAGTGTTTGGTAAATTCTCAAAACTGCTGTTTGAGGAATAAATTACCAAAAATGATAATATATATATATATATATATATATAACTAATATAAGAGAATTCTTTTATATTTGTGATTTTAAATGTGAGCATGGATACATTAAGGATAACAAATCAAATTCCCAACGGTCATAATTAAAATTTTTATTGAGTTTTCAAAAGTACACCCCCCACCTGCCATTTAGAAAACACGCTTAAGCATTTGCATAAGTTCGTTTAAAATTTTTTTGTCTAATTTAATATAAGATTTTTTTTTTTTTTTTCATACTAATTTTTCAAAACACTTCACACCAGATTATCTATTTTAAACTATATTTCATTAAGGGAAAGACTTAGGTACAATACTTAGGTACTGTTTCTTAGGTTCCTCTCTTAAGATTTTGCCATGTGGGTTTTTTCTCATGAAAAGGAAGTATATTTTTTAGTTAAATAGTCATATGACTAAATCTTAAGAAGGGAACTTAAGGAATAGCATCTAAAGTATTGTACCTACATTTTATCCTTTCATTAAAGAGTAATGTTATAGTCACAAACTATTTTACAATATTTTTACAAACTATTGATGTGGCAAATTCTTATTAATTCTAATATAGGTCCACTACTAACATCACATTTATGTTTACTAATAATTATTTGAAAATTGCTAAAGCCACATCAGTATTTTGTAAAAATTTTGTTAAATAGTTTGTATATGTAGCATTACTATTTCATTAAAATCTCAATTTTCTTGATTTTTTTAATTTTTTTTTTTTTTCACACTCAACAATTATCATCAACTCTCTTCCTTCATACTCAAGATACATAATATAATTTTTTGCAAGTACATGATGATTACAAAGTTGAAATTTTTGCTCTCACAACGTGGCTCTTGTGGAACAGACAAAATCTGCTGCATCTGGGCAAATCGGTTCAACTAGCGCAGATGTTAACTTCTTTGGCTAGTGGCATGCTTCAAGACTTCATCAGTGCACAAGACCTGGTCCCTATGCCTACTGTGACTTCCTTAACAAACCGATAATGTTCTCTAGATCCCTAATACTACAAATGAAATCTGCTGCGTCTGGGCAAACCGGTTCAACCACCACAGATGTTAACTTCTTTGGCTGGTGGCATGCTTCAAGACTTCATCAATGCACAAGACCCGGTCCCTGTGCCTACTGTGACTTCCTTAACAAACCAATAGTGTCCTCCGGATCCCCAGTACTACAAAGCAAACTTTGATTGTGCTGTTTTCAAGTCTAGCAACACTGCTGATCTGGGAGTTGTTATTCGAGATAGTCATGGTGAAATCATGGGAGCTATGTCAGTCCATGTCCCTCTCCCTCAATCTGTAACAGAAGTGGAGGCCCTTGCTTGTCGTCATTCTGTCTCTTTTGCCATCGACCTTGGTCTTCATGAGGTGATCTTTGAAGGTGACTCGGCAGTAGTGATCCAGGCAATCAATGGCAAACTGTCAAGCCCTTCATTGTATGGACATATTGTGGACGACATCCTCCATCTAGCTTCGCAATTGCAGTATTATAAATTCTGTCACGTGAATCGAAATTGTAATAAGGTTGTCGATGCTTAGGCTAAGAAATCTCGGGTTTGGTTAGAACTTAAGGTTTGGGTTGAAGACTTATCTGGGGACATCACCCCCCTTGCTTTGTTTGCTTTTCGTTAGCTTTTGTATGTTTTAATAAAAGCCCCCAGCCTGTTTCACAAATTGGTTTCTCAAAAATAAAAAATAAAAAAATGATACATAATAAAACAATAAAATTTACTTTAATTGTATTAATTTAATTAATCTTATCTTTTACATTTTATGTTTTATTTTTACTTTTACTTTTTAAGCTGTAAATCGGTGAATCCAAGGGCTGGGGTCTTATGTCTCTATACCCATATTAACATAAATTTAATAAGTCAATTGGCATCTACTAATGTCTTGCATAGAGAAGGGTTTAAAATATTAAATCCCTCCTACCCAATTTTGGAATTATAAAATAACAAAATAAAACCATCCATCTCATAAGTCATATCAAATTATTCACTTATGTTAGTCATATTAACATAAGTCTTATACCTCAATTAATACCTTCTAATATCTTCTACAGAAACGGATTTAAAATTTTAAAACTCCTTACCCAATTTTGAAAAAAAAAAAAAAAAAACCATCCATCTCATTTCAAATTATTGTTTGCTATTTTCTTATGGAAACATGACAATTGCATCTCACATAGGTAGACCGTTTTGTAGGAGCTATTGCTTTTCTATTTGAAACTGTTGATCTATACTTTGTGTATGCCCTATATATTCTATTCAATTCATCAACAAAAATTTTTGTATTAGAAACTAAACCCCAACTATCCATATGGTAGGTTGTGAGTGATAAAGAAAAAGTGGCAAGCTTATATAAAAGTAATAAACAGCTAGTTACAATATGTCATGTAGGATAGTTATGGCAAAATTTGCGACTTAGTCCGTGGTATTAGAATTTCTCATTATCAATGTCGATGCAGAAAGGTCACACCAATTAATTAACATTTAAGATCACATAAAATAAAATAAAAAATCTAATAGAGTTTAATTGAGTGGGTAACTGCTATTATATTTACCATTGGGTACATTTACCTTTAAAACATTTGTTAATTAATAATTTTAGAAAAGTTTAATATCACTTAAATGAGAAATATAAAAAGTTTTCCAAAAAAAATTAATTGTTTATTTATTTATTTTTTCATTAAAAGTTTCTAAAAATATTATCTAAATTTATGCTCTTAATACATCCGTTGACTTTTTCCTTTACTATTTATCCATTGACAATATTTGACTTCAAACTTATTTAGAGTTATTTTATATGATTATTTATGTGTATTACTATTTTAACAAGTTACATAACTCAATCCAAAAAGTCATGTAGACAAAAGTGCATGGTCTCTTTAGTCCTGTGTGATATATGTCTTTAATAGCAAAACTTTTTGCTTTATTACCTACCAAAAGACGGACTCATTGAGCTTGACATGGAAGCCGCGTCAACTTATAATTTGGTTCTTCCAAGAGAAATTTCAACGTCGGTCGTTTAGGGCTATTTAAAAGAGAAAATCTCAATAAAAAGGAAAATCACATATTGAATTTTCATAGTCTTTACGGAGTACAGTTTTCTCCTGAAATCTCGTCGCACATCTTCAAGCAACTATTTTTGAAGATCCAGTATAAACTATATATAAAGACAAAAGAGAGAAAAGAAGGGTTTTACGTTTTTTTTTTTTTTTAATAATTTTTTTTGGAAATAATAAAGCTAAATAATACTATGTTGCTAAATAAACTCAATTTGGAAAAAATCTTTTTTTATTCCCCTTCCTTTCTCTCTTTCGAAAGCAGTAAAAACATGGTGGAAGGAGAATTTCTGCCACCACATTCTTCTTTCATTCTTCCTTTGTCTCCTCCAGCTCCACCCACCAAAAAATATTGTAACACAATAAACACAAACACTACTAGCATGGAGAATGAAAGAAAAAAAAAGGTGGCACTGGCTGGCTTTTACAAACGTTCCCTTCCTTCTCCTCCTGCAATTGATTTTACTTCCTCCGAAGGCAAGGTCAGTTTCTCTCTTCATCCTCTTATTTTGATTCTTTATTCTTTCCTTCAGTTGAAGAGTTCTGTTTTATTTTTATGTGAATTTTAGGTGCTTAACTTTTTGTGTCAGTCGGTTTTAGAATTTAGAGCACATGAATTTTTTTTTTTTTAATTTACTTTTATGTGTATGGGAGCTGTTTTTTTATTAACCCTGTAATTCAAACCTTTTCCCCCAAGCTATGTACAAACTGTTGTTTACTGCTGTTTCTAATGTGATGCTTTAAAAAAAATTTGTAAATAAACAAATAAGCAAATAGGAAAAGGTTGTGGTAAAGCTGGCAAATGCTGTTTGATGTTAAATTTAGCAGTATACTTGATTTTTTTAATGCTGGTTGGTAAAACTTTCAATGTATAGAGTAAGAATTAGTCTAATTTTATAGGTTTAATCAAATTTCTCTTTGAATAATGTCAAGAAAATCAATTACTATAAGCATAAATTATACTTTCAGTTCAAGTTTTGACTTTAGTCCTGCATACGTAAGGAAATAAATAGAAATTTTTAGAACAAATGGTCAAATATGAGTACTTAATGTAAACACACAAGGGAAAATTTTTGAAGCTGTCTAAAGAAGAAAATATTAAATCTTTTTAAAAGAAAAAACCAGAAAAATGAAAGTCACATAACATGAAATTGCTTGTTTGGCTGGGGTCTTTCATATTGAAATTGCTGCAATGCCTTGTGGTGTTGACTCCTTGTGATATTTTTATTGGCCACTAAAGCGTTACGATCATCTAGTAGTGGGAACGTATTTTATGTTATGTTATACTCCAAAGTTGAGGACTGCATGCATGTACTAAATGTTTTTTTTTTTTTAAGAAAACATTTCACGGTAAGTTATATTGTAGGAGTATTAACTAGTTGGTAATTTGTATAAGCACGAAAAAATTTGACATAATATAATTTTTTGTATTTTATTTTAAAATGTGAAATCTGGTAGTTAGTTTTTAATAAGTATTTATTGTGATCATATTTATATACGGAATTATATATTATAACGTAAGATATTTATTATGTTTGTATTTATATATGAACTTATATATTTACCATTTAAAATATATATATATATATATATAAAATGTGCCCACTCACTATTTTCTTAGGAATTGTCTAAGATTCTTTATAAAATAAAATAAAATAAAATAAAAAAAAGTTCTAAATATAGAATAAAATTTATTCAATTAAAAATTTTATTTAGAATAATGATTGTAAAATTATGGGGTCTCTAAAAGTTTTGTGGCTTAATAATTCAAGGACAACAAAAAAATAGGAGAATCATATGCATAAATCCAAGTAATTAGGGGACCGTATCTTTGCTAATTATTCTCCCAACATTCCTTATTTCTTACCCCTTCTCTCTCCTCCTTTCCATTATTTCCTTTCTTCACAATAGATGCATAGACAGCGCCCTTGAGTTGTGGAATTGTACTAAATTTTTTGCCTTGATAAATTTTAGGCCTTGAGTTGTGGAATTGTACTATTTTTTTTATTATAAAATTTGAGAAGAAAAGAGTCTTGTAATTTAATGACATAATTTGTTCTAAGATTCAAATCCTCGCTCACACAATAATAAACTCTAGAATTAAAAAAAAAAAATTTATATTCTAATCATCCTTAGAAATGTTAGAGTTTCACAATATCCAATAGAGTCCAAATTTGATAATGATAGGGTATAAAACTTGTGGGGGTAACAGACCGGGAAGCCAATATCAATATACATATTGGGCCAGCGGCCCAGTCCAAGGAAGAACCCCTCCTCGGTCATGGGAAGAATCCCTCCTTGGCCAGGTATGGTCGGGGACAAAGGGAACGGCCTATCACTGAGAATGGCACTCCGGGTCACTCCATGGAACAAGAAAAGTACTAAAACAGAAAAGGACAACGGAGAGAATAGAAATATCTAAGGGAAAAGCTGTCATTATTGCATTCAGTGCCTTGTATCTGACATAGTCATGTTTTTCTGCCTTTACAACCACTCCCAACAACTTGGAGGAAGAGCTGATGGGACAAGTATCAGCACTAGGAACCCAAAATCAGGAGGAAGGAAACTACTATAAAAGAGGGTGAAGGGAAGTAGTAAGGGGGGCTGAAACCCCTATCACTCAAGAGGCACCAGAAAAAGCTCCTCGGACCGTGCCGAGGACCAACCCTCTTGGATAAACTGATAAAACACCATGTTAACTGTTATTCATGCACTAAAACCTAGCTCTTCGACCCACTCTCTACAAATTTATTGTACCGGGCTCACTGGTCCAAGGTCTCATACATCTTGGACTTGGGCTACAAAACGTGACCCTACAATTGGCGCCGTTTGTGAGAAGAGCTCGTGTATTAGTGAGTGCAACGGTTAATCATGGTGGGATCAAGCTCCCATCAGCAAGAGTCCCTCAAGAGGACCATTTTAGCGGTGGTGCATGCTACACGGAAGCTTCCCCATCATTTCCAAGAATACACAGTTATTGTCATAACTCAGCCTCCGCTCAGGGCTACTCTTCGAGGTACTGATTACGCGAAGAGGGTTGCTAAATGAGGCATAGTTCTAGGGGCTTCTGACGTCAAGTATATGCCCCATACATACGTCAAGGGGCTAGTTCTCGCAGGTCTAGTAGCCTGGCTCAAGAAGAATCTAAGTACTAGATAGAACCAAGGTTTTGCATAGTCCTCAGATTCAAACCTATGGGGAAACAAGTTACTTCAAAGAAGAACCTAAGTACTAGACAGAACCAAGGTCTTGCATGGTCCTCGGACTCAAACCTATGGGGAAACTAGTTACTTCAAGAATGCTAGACAGAACCAAGGTCTTGCATGGTCCTCGGACTCAAACCTATGAGGAAACTAGTTACTTCAAAAATGCTCGACAGAACCAAGGTCTTGCATGGTCCTTAGACTCAAACCTATTGGGAAACTAGTTACTTCAAGAATGCTAGACAGAACCAAGGTCTTGCATGGTCCTCGGACTCAAACCTATGGGGAAACTAGCTACTTCAAAAAGAATATAAGTGCTAAACAGAACTAAGGTCTTGCATGGTCCTCGGACTCAAACCTATGAGGAAACTAGCTACTTCAAAAAGAATATAAGTGCTAGACAGAACCAAGATCTTGCATGATCCTCGAACTCAAACCTGTGGGGAAACTAGCTACTTCAAGAAGAATCTAAGTGCTAGACAGAACCAATTTCTTACATGGTCTTCGGACTCAAACCTATGAGGGAAACTAGTTACTTCAAGAAAAATCCAAGTACTAGATAGAACAGAACTAAAGTCTTGCATGGTCCTCGAACTCAAACCCATGGGGAAATTAGTTACTTCAAAGAAGAATATAAGTGCTAGATAGAACCAAGGTCTTGCATGGTCCTCGGACTCAAACCTATGGGGAAACTACAAACTAGTTACTTCAAGAAAAACCTAAGTGCTAGACAGAACCAAGGTCTTGCGTGGTCCTCGGACCTTCTGCTTTGTGGAAACTAACACGCACTAGCAACTTTCTATGTGTTTAAGCTAAATTCAATCACGCCTCAGTCCTTGGACCAGACGCTTAAGGGAAGTTAACGCTATAAACATCATCGTAAATGTTGAAAAGAACCTTAGTACCCGGTGATCCCTCGGACTGTTTACTTTAAATTGCACGTCCTTTGGAGGTTGCGCTATTCGCAATGAAGAGCACACGGTTATTTTCCTGATTAGTCCTATATAGTTAACTTACTTAAAGTTAGCAGTCGTGTGCCCGTCAGTTCTGACAAATTCAGGGTGACAACTCTTTACCATCAACGGCCTCAATTCTAAATACTATTCAAAAGAAAAGATAACAACACACCCATTCATAAAACAATTATTGCAAAAAAGGAAAGGTTCACAAAGTGAAATAAAGTCATCTTTTTATTAGATAAAGAATAGGTACTTTGTACATAAAAGGGCTTAGACAAGCCTGTTTCAAAAGCTAACTATAAAAGCAGTCCATGGGAGCGATAAATTCATAATCTTGTTCTAGCAACAATCGAGCAAGCATGGATGGTGCCGGGGATGGGAAAGAAGAAGAAGCGGAGATGCCAGATCCACAATCTTGCTCTAGCAGCAATCGAGCAAGTATGGATGGTACCGGCAATGGGAGAGAAGAAGAAGTAGAGATGTTAGATCCACAATCTTGCTCTAGCAGCAATTGAGCAAGTATTGCTCTAGCAGCAATTGAGCAAGTATTGCTCTAGCAGTGACCGAGCAAGTATAGATGGTACCGACGATAAAAAATCCCAATCCGCACACACGTGACACACAGCGCCGGATGAAATCCAAACTTTGTCGCACCAAAAATCTGATGTGACCTACACCTGCTTCGGATTTTGGCTGAAGGAAAAGAGACTTCTTTCTTGTCCGGTCGAAAGGGAGAAATATCTTTAGCCTCTGCTTCCCTTAGTTAACTGTGTCATTCTGAATCTTGGCGATGCCCTTGGCTTCTGAAAAGGGCCCGGTTCCTCCACCCTCACCCTTATCCTTGGCCATTTCATTCCCTAAATCTCAATCACCGCCTTGGTGGGGCCCTTGGGAACATCTGAAGAGTTAAGAGCCTGAAACTCTCGCAGAACTCAAGGATCTGTAAATGAAGAAGAGCGACCCCCCCCCCCCTCATGTGTCTTATATAGGAGGCAAACCTGGTGGCAATTAATTTGCCCAAATTTCCAAGAAAGAATTACAAGCGAGATAAATCTCGCTCAATTTCCAAAGCAGTCTTCAACCGTTGGATTTGCATCACCTCGTAAAAAGACCTTAATGAAAGCGCACCTCGTGTACCGAAACGGCAGGAACGCGACTTGGATAAACTGAAAGAATGTCTTACAATCAGACATAGTGCAAAATGGGCGCGAAAGGACTATCATCACATCGAGATCCCCCTTTTCTCCCATAGGGAAGAAAAGAAGAATCTCGAGGGGCTATTGTGGGGGTAACAGACCGGGGAGCCGATATCAATATACACGTTGGGCCAGGAGCCCAGTCCAAGGAAGAACCCCTCCTCGGCCATGGGAAGAATCCCTCCTCGGCCAGGTATAGCCGAGGACAAAGGGAACGACCTATCATTGAGAGTGGCACTCCGGGTCACTCCATGGAACAAGAAAAGTACTAAAACAGAAAAGGACAACAGAGAGAATAGAAATATCTAAGGGAAAAGCTGCCATTTTTGCATTCAGTGCCTTGTATCTGACATAGCCATACTTTTTTGCCTTTACAACCACTCCCAATAACTTGGAGGAAGGGCTGATGGGACAAGTATCAGCACTAGGAACCCAAAATCAGGAGGAAGTAAACTACTATAAAAGAGGGTGAAGGGAAGCAGTAAGGGGGGCTGAAACCCCTATCACTCAAGAGGCACCAGAAAAAGCTCCTCGGACCGTGCTGAGGACCAACCCTCTTAGATAAACTCAGTTCATCCTTGCTTGACTGTGATAAAACACCATGTTAACTGTTATCCATGCACTAAAACCTAGCTCTTCGACCCACTCTCTACAAATTTATTGTATCAGGCTCACTGGTCCAAGATCTCATACATCTTGGGCTTGGGCTGCAAAACGTGACCCTACAAAACTCATATTTTACACTATCCAATAAAATATTGCCACATTAATTTTTTACTCAATATATCACAGTATCATACTATACCCAATAGCATCTCAATAAACTCCCAATTTGGTTGGATTTTCATATGGTTATTAGAATTAATTGGGTGTAGTTGTACTTATTTTTTAATATGTAATATGTTGAGATTGAAAGTTATAAAACTTGAGTTTTACACATCCTTATAGAATTTAAACTCTATTTGATAATAATTATTGGGCTTTGGAATTTCATTAGAAAAGTCTAGTGACTTTTGACAATTGACTTAACCAGTATATATTGTATCAAAATTAAAAATGGGATATAGAGAGTTAGAGTATGCCTAATCTAATAATAGTTATATCAGGTTGGAAATCCAAAGAAAGGAAAGACAAGATAGAGCATAGAGAGAAAACACAATTACACTAGGAGTCTAGGATTATTTGGTTCGAAGATACTATCCATTTATCCTTACACCAAGGATTTGATTTGAACCTTAATTACTAATGACCTTTAATTACTCAGGTTCATAGAGCTGAAATAATTTAAATATAGACTTGATTTTAAAAGGAAAGAAAAAGAAAATTCCCACAACTATAATTTTATATTTCATAGTCAACATTAATTTCCCATATTAAACACGATTCTTTGTTTATTTTTTTCCTAGAATTGTCAATCTTTCTTTGCTCAAAAAAAAAAATTTGTCAATCTTTCAACCAAAACCAAGAGACTCCAAAAGACCAAAATGTCTTGCAACCGACACAACACATGTATGATTCATCTTAGTCGTCGACACTTCACTCTGTTTTCAACAGAGACATCGAGAATTTAAATACGATATCTCTAATTATTTAATAATTTGTTTTTATTAAAAATCACTTAGAAACTTATATTTTCTCAAAAAAAAAAAAAAAAAAAAAAAACAATTTGATACCCCTCCACCTTTTTCACGTTGGAGCTTTTGTACCGTTACTTTACGCAATAAGAAAACAAAAACAAAATAAAAAAACAAAAAAATAAAAAATGGCTATGGCTGGGTTGTACCGGCGATCACTTCCTTCTCCACCTGCAATTGATTTCGCTTCTTCTGAAGGCAA
The DNA here is from genome assembly GCF_932294415.1 of Quercus robur. NCBI lineage: Eukaryota > Viridiplantae > Streptophyta > Magnoliopsida > Fagales > Fagaceae > Quercus > Quercus robur. The sequence continues at coordinate 42,996,054 of NC_065542.1, forward strand.
GGTCAGTTACAGTTTGCTCCTCTTTCAGTTCCTCAATTTCAATTTTTTTTTTTCAAATTTATGATCTTGATGAATTTGTCTACTAAAGGGTATTTCTGGGTTTGAATTGTTGTATGCGTTTGATTTTTTTTTTTTTTTTTTTTTTTTTTTTTTTTTTTTGTGATTGTGATTTGTTTGGTTCGGATTTTTGTTAAATTTATTGTTAAGAATGAAAAGAATTGAAGTTTTTTAGTTTATCTAGCAATGTGGGACTGTGATTCTCTATTTGTCTTTTGTTGTTGTTGTTGTTGTTTCTTTTTTATAATATAGATGGGAGTGTTATCTGAATGCATATAATAATCAGATTCTTTTACTATAATTGTGTGTTTTTTATTATGATGGTAGCTTTTCTGGGTATGGTTATTTTAAGATTAACGGATGATCCTTATGTGTTTTTTTTTTATAGAAAAGTAAGTGTATGAAGTGATTGCATTGTGGGTTTAGCTTATTTAAGGATTTTTTTTTAATAAATAGGTTTCTGGGTTTTTTTTTTTTTTTTTTAAAGAATTTTATTCTAGCACTTCATCGGTGACTCTTATAAGTAAGCTAATTTGGGAAATACATATTTAGATACCAGATATACTGTGTGGTTCTTTAGCTGTTGACTTGTTGGAGTGTCATTATTTCTGGTTGCTATCGAATATCAATCGTTAAACCTGTGTGTGTTTCTGTAATTGCAGAAGCTTTTCATCGAGGCCATTCAAAATGGGACAATGGAGGGCTTTTATAGGTTGATTTCTAATTTTCAGACACAATCAGAGCCTGCATATTGTGGATTGGCCAGTCTGTCCATGGTCTTGAATGCCCTCGCTATTGATCCAGGAAGAAAATGGAAGGGTACTATTCAATTTGTTTAAATCTTGTCATATTGAAGGTTTTGTTTAATTGTTCCAGCTAGTTGATACGATGCTAATCACCGCCATTTAGTGGGGTTCTGTAACTGCTTGGTTTAGCATGTCACTATTGTTTTCTCTTGCATGAGTATGAATCATAGGACACTTTAAAGGTGCTTGTTGACATCTAAGTGTTTGTTATAATTGGCTGCTGATGCCTTGATTTCATTATCTGATGCCCCTATCCACATAGATGATTTCAATTTACATAATTGGCTCTTGCACAATATAATGGGTGTTTCTTTTCTTTTTGAGACCATTCCAAAACATGTAAAATATTGTTCATCTTTTTTGATGATACATGATGACTTATTATGTGTTATGTGGCTTATAATTCATCTTACTTACAGGACCTTGGAGATGGTTTGATGAATCTATGCTTGACTGCTGTGAATCATTGGAAAATGTTAGAACTAGAGGCATCTCATTTGGGAAGGTTGTATGTTTAGCTCACTGTGCTGGAGCAAAAGTTGAAGCCTTCCGCACAAATCACACTACCATTGATGAATTCCGTAAACATGTCATTACATGTTCCACTTCTGATAATTGTCATGTGATCTCATCATATCATAGATCTGCTTTGAAACAGGTAAGCATTTACCAATTGCAGATTTTACTCATCACTGCCTTCTCTCTGTGTGTGTCCTAGGTGTTTACATGCATAGGTGGGCTCCTATCCTGGCCTTGTATGTAATAACCTTCAATCAGTTAATCAATTTGGAGGAATAAAACTGTGAGCTTGACAACATGTATTACTTTAATAGCAAAAATATTAACATGCAGGTTCAATTATGCAGTATCGATCAGTATTTCAAATGAAATTTTTTGAAAGAGGATTTTGATTTTTTTACCATTTAGAAGTTTGTGATGCACAATATTCAAGAAGTATGGTGTGTTATAATCTCCAATACCTTTTATAATAATGCAATGTCTTACATGTAAAAAAATTGTGGTAAGTACCAATTGTTTTTTTTTTTTTTTTGCAGACAGGAACAGGTCATTTTTCACCTATTGGTGGTTATCATGCTGGAAGAGACATGGCGCTAATATTGGATGTTGCACGTTTTAAATATCCTCCTCATTGGGTTCCTCTCAGTAATCTTTGGGAAGGAATGAATATTATTGATGATTCAACTGGACAACATAGAGGGTATGTATTCATGTATATTTTCTTTAGTGTTTTATTATACTTAATCACAATGATTTGGATATGCATGCTTGAACCAACTTGTTTGTCTTGACTCTTGATATTTCTTTCACTGAAGAAACTTTTGGTTCAAGACCTAATTAACATTTATCAAAATTTTTAGTCATAATTGACAATTGCCCGATGACTTTTCATATTGACAGCAAAGAAGGCGACTTACTCAAATTAAAAGTTGTGCCAAACCGCAGAATAAAGATATGAAACTAACTTGGGGTCCCCATATTTTTGACTAAAAAGCGAAACCTTTTTTTTTGCTTCCCCCCCCTCAAAAAAAAAGAAGAGAGAGTTAATTCCTCTTTCATTGAAGCACTGAAAAGTTACTTTTTTTGTTTAACTAGGAGAGGAGCTTCTCAGGGTTTTTTTTTTTTAATGTGCATTCAGTAACATTGTTATCCCCTGGTTGTTTGGCCTTATCATAATTTAGTCCACTAACACAATTTCTACTTTTAACCACAGAAGATCTTGACTAAAATGAAATCATTAGGTTTCTGTTAAAAGATCCCATAAAAATTTCATTTTAATCTAAACTTTAGGGAATCTTATTCAACAACCTCACCCATAGCATGAAGTTAATTTTGCTCTCTCCTTTTGGCTTTTGAGCTGCCACCATCTTTTAGACAATTCCCCCTAGCCTCCAAGTCAAGGTCCACAACCGACAGTTTTTGGTGGCCTGCAGGGAGTCATTTCTTAACTTCAATTTGCTTATATCGGACTAAATTGTGATAGGATTAAACCACAACATGGTAATTTGTAATGAAAAGTTTTTCCTCAAAATGCAGAATTTTTTATTTTAAATGGAACCATAATGATTTTTATTTTAGTTGGTCAACCCACAGAAAAATAAATTGTAATTTTCCTTTATTTAAATTACAAACAGGGTGCAATTACGTTCAGTTTGAATGCCTTCTTGTAAAAGTTTAAATAATTAAACATTCATCCTTCAAATTGTTGTATTGTTTTGTTTACCTCCACTGCACCTCCCTTGGTCATTACATGTTATATGCCACTACGTCATTCAATCTTTTATGTTGATTTTTTTTTTTTTTTTTTTTTTGGATTATAAATGAAAAACTAAATTAAAAGAAAAGAAAAGAAATAAACACAGTTGGAAAAACCGAAAAGGGAGATTCTTTTTAAGGCAAGAGCAAAAATATCAAGAACATTCAAACACAGGTCATTGAAAACCTTGCCCAAAGCCTATAGAGAGATACTGAGGCAATTCTTTTCAAGTATGCTCCAACATATCTGTACTCAGGTTAAATGTTTCTTTTTCATTGTGTGATTTGCTATCATAGTTGCTTTTGCATTTGATTTGTTGATTCAAGATAGATTATGTGTCAATCATGTGTTATTGTGCTTTTCTCAGGTTCATGCTTATATCTACGCCTCACAGGGAGCCAGGACTGCTTTATACCCTGGTATGTTTGAGTTATAATTGTTTATGTTTTTGCATCTTGTTTGTATCACCCTTTCATCCTACATTCCCCCCCTCCCCCCCCCTCCCCCCCCCCCCCCCCCCCAACACACACACACAAAAATGGAATAATACATAATTCTACCTATTTTTATGTTGCAATTTCTCAATACTAATAAATGACTTGGATAGTTATGTTTTTACTTTGACTTCATCTCCTCTTCTTGAGAAGCAAGATTTTGTTGCTCTTAATAATTGTGATGGGCCAATGAGCTCTAGCTTAAATGGAACCTCCTCTTGTAAGAGGTAAGTGGAGCTTGAGGTTGTGGATTTATGACCCAGTAGGTGCATGCCTAACTTACAAATCAAAAAATAAAAATAGTGACCTATCAAAATAAAAAATAAAAATAGTGATGGTGGTTTCTACAGGGGCCTCATCTGTATGAATTCTACTTTGAAGCTGAGAGTGAATTTCTTTGTCAAGTATGTATAGCTGCAGTGTTGAGAGAATCTTTATTATCGTTTGTATAATTTTAATCTATGCTTACATATTTTGTCTGTAAAGTTTATGTATACACAGACTTGTTTTCCTATGTGGAACAAACTAGACTATAATGCATGAAATTGCAGCTTTGCCTCTGAAAAGGTTTATATTTTGGGTGAAGCCCCATTACAGAATCTTCTAGATGTTTTCTCAATTAATTTAATTACAATAAAATATTTTCATTGCATATTGATTTTCACGATTTGGTAACATATGAACAACAGGATGGTGAATGTATATACTTGGTTTGGTAAATTCTGTATTCATTTGGCAAGAATGCCTGCATGGACGGTGTTTGGTCTTTGAATGAGTTTGTCACACTCATATACTGATTATTGTTCACACACACACACACACACAGATTTAGATAGAGATTACTTGTCTAGTTGTCTATGATTTTAGGGCTTGGAGATGTCTGAAATCTTGACTAAGTTATATTGCATAAGATAATGGATTTCATTCTGGATCTTCTTTCAGAGCTGTAAACATGAGAGTTGGGTCAGTATTGCAAAGTACATAATTGAAGATGTTCCTCTTCTCTTGAAGTCAGAGGGTGTGAATGACATTCAGAAAGTTCTCTCTGTTGTTTTCTCATCGCTCCCATCAAATTTTGGAGAATTTATCAAGTGGATTGCAGAGGTTAGGAGTCAAGAGGATTTTGGTCAGACTTTAAGCACAGAGGAGAAAGCAAGGGTTGCCATGAAGGTGTTGTAAAAACTTCCTTTCCATTTTCACATTCATCTTTCCCCCTGATGAGCCAGATTCAATTCTGAAGTTTGTTCCATTTCCTCCAAATTTTTAATGACAAGAATTGTTATTGCAGGAAGAAGTATTGAAACAGGTGCAGGAGACTGGCCTATTTAGACATGTGGCAGCATTTTTGTCTTCAGCAAATTCTTGCTGCCAAAACTTACCACCTTTGGGTTTTGAAGACAATTTGCCTAACATTGCTGCAACTGTTTGTTGCCAAGGAGCAGAAATTTGGGCTGGGAAGTATGGCTCATTGAATGGATATTGTTGTCGCGAAACTTGTGTAAAATGCTTGAAGGCTAATGGTGACAAGGCTGTTACGGTAGTGTCTGGGACAGTGGTTAATGGAAAATGTGAGCAGGGTGTTGACATTTTGGTTCCTTCATCCCAAACAAAACAGAGTTGCTCTTGCTTTGCCTCAAGCAATTACATTGGGATGCTCCCAGCTAGTAATGACGTTCTTACTGCACTTTTACTAGCATTGCCTCCAGAAACATGGTCTGGTATTAAAGACAAGAAGCTTTTGCAGGAAATATCCAGCCTTGTTTCGACCGAAAAGCTTCCCACCTTGGTTCAAGAGGAGGTAACTAATTCATGTAGAAATTTTATTTTATTGGTGTGCTTTTAAGTTGTCGCTTCTGTTGCAAATATGGTTTAGATATCTATCTGAGTGGTTTGTTTATAAGAAATGTTGTTGCATGTGCTCATTATCTTTTCATCTTTAAAGTAATAGTATGTCTTTCACATTTACATATTGATCAACATTTTGAGAACCAAAGGAAACATGCATTTTGTTCTTGAAAATGTTGAACAAGTATGACCACACAAAAAAGGTTTGATAGAGTATGCAAGTCAAGAAGTTGTGCCCCAGATCAATACTGCAAAAGTTTTGTTGATAAAGAGTCAATACATGATTGTCTTTTTTGGTACTAATTTTACATTGTATGCTACTATAATTTCTAAGATTTCTATTATCAATTGGTATGGCAGGTTTTGCACTTAAGAGACCAGCTCCACCTTCTCAAGAGATGCCAAGAGAACAAGATAGATGAGGATCTTGGTGCACCTCTCTCTTAGCTCCCCCATTTGACTCATTTTCTGTGTTAGTGTATTTATGTGTCTAAGAAAAGAGCAAGTCCTTACCCATTATGAGTGTAGAAGGTAGAATATTAGAGTCTTACAGCAACAAGGCTATTTCCTGCTATTTTTGAGGATTTTGGTTGAATTAGCTGTTTCAACTTGTCAACAATATCCTAGCTCTAGCGTCGCTCAAGTCTGACCATGAATTGGGAATGAAAATTTTGTGGTTTATATGCACACAAGTTCTTTTAGACTCCATTAGATTCAGACTACAATCACAAAATTTTTCAACCACTAAGGTGGTAAGTTATAAATGGTGAAAAATAAAGAAGTGTTATTTGTCGGACTTGTTGAAAATTACTAGTAACTTCGGTGGCGACTCTAGGAATATTTTTCAAGGTGGCCTTTATTGACCAAAATTTAATAAAAATATAACTTCATACATTGACCAAAACACACACACAAATACATAATGTCTTACAATTTTCTTCTACAAATTTTCTTATTTTGAAATATTTGCATGATAGTCTCATTATCAATGTTACAATTTACATCTCTTTCAAAATTTTAGTTAGATAAAAAATTTATTGGAATTTTTCTTTTTGTTTGTAATGACTTAATATATTGTTAAAGGGGCCAAAATTTTAAGACAAAGTTTGGTTACAAATTTAGTTGTAACCTAAGACTACAACTCTTACTAAACAAATTAACACAGCTACATATTTTGAAAATCTAACCGTTGAATTGCATGTTTTTTACGTTCTTAAAATACATGTCAAATTTCATGTTAATCGGATGTTATTTACTATTTGATTAATAAACTTAAGTTTTTATATAATTTTAGATTACAAAAACTAAAAATTTAAAGATTTGATTAATAACATAACTATTGATTTATGATCTTTTTGAAATTTTGCAAATATGGAGGATATAAGAAGAAAATGTAATCCAATGGTAAATTTGTCACAATTCACATAAATATATATATTTATATATTGAGTGAAGTTGTAGTCTTAGTCTACAATTAAGTTTGTTGTCAAATTTTGTCCAAAAATTAATTATGTTAAGCCTAAAAAGTTTTAGGGTGATCACAAATATTTTTAAGAATAATAAAATCATAAAATTTTTAAAATTTATATATAATAATTAATTTTTTTGGCAGGTCAAATTTATTATAGAAAATATTTTGTAATTTAACATCTCTCTTTCCAATATGTTACCTAAAAGCTTTGGGTTGACCAACACCAAAAGTAACATTGTAGACATCTATTTTCATTGTTGTTTAACATAAATAAATAAACATTCAATAGTAATGTTAATGCCACAGAACGGTCTTACAGAATTGGATGGTAGGATTGGATTCTGAATAAATCAAATAATTTTTTTATATATAAAAAATCAACTATAAAACAATATAACAATAGCATGGCATCAACATGAGTTTTAAATTGAAGTTAATTAATAATTAAGTTGTATTGTCATCATTTTTATTTTATGTTCATTAAGAGAGAGAGATAATGGAATATTCTAACACGTAAGATGTCAATAAAGCTAATGATTTATCTCGTAGAAAGGGATGGATTTGTTACAAAAGGTCTTACAAAATATATTTTTATTTTTATTTTCAAAAATTAAGTTCAAATGGAATTAAAAACCTTGTCTGAGTTACTAGATTTGAAATTATCACAAGATCCCATACACTTATAATTGGGCAAGGTCGTTGATCAAAATATTATCTCCTTTTGGGTCTTCAATGTACATCAATATATTCAACAACCATACTACACTATCGTGGTTTTAGTGGGAATTATTTATTATAAATGATTGGTGTATTTACTTTATTCCTCTTAAACTATAAGTTTTACTACCAACATCCTAATTTTAAATTATTCTGCAATGTTCAATTAATTGTACAAATTATCTTTTAAGTTAACTAATCATTGGACATTTTTGTGAAACTGTTAGGATATTGAGAATGCGTAACATAAATGACAAAACTTAAGCAATTAACACCTTAACTCAAACTCTCTCAAAAAAACAAAAAAACAAAAAAAAATCACTGCCTTTCAAACTCACTAATATGTTAATTTAGATATTAATTGATGGGAAATGCTAACGAGTGCCCATGGGGTATCGGTTAACAATCTATTTTAAGAAAATTTTGACATCATTTTTATGAAAAATGAAAAAAAACTGTCAAAACATTAATTTTTTTTTCTTCATAAAAACTTTCTTTAACTAGATTGTTAACCAATACCCTAAAAGCACTCATTGGCATGACCCTTAATTAATTTAATTTAGATGGTGATACAAATACCATAGAATAGGATTAGCATAGATAGCTATAATTAAATAAAAAATATATATAGTGTACACTATATATTAGAATTTGACAATTATACAACTTGTTATTCTAATATATTTATTTAATTGATTTTAAATTCTATTTTATATTTAAACTCTTTTTTGAAATCTTGTCCAGGACTTATGATAGATAACTTTAGCTATTCTGGTAAAAAATTTAAAAAAATAAAAAGAAAAAAGCTTTAGCTATATGCTACAATTAAATCAAATGATAAACTAAACTCTCTTAACAATGCTGTCAAGTGTCAACTCTTGCTTCTAGTCAGGTTCGAAACTTGCACCAATCCTTACTTCTCTTGGTTCTTCCCCTCCCCTCTTCAAAGGCTTGGACCCTTCTCCTTGTCTCCTAGGTTGCACGGACACGCCATTTTTGGCGTCGTGTCCGTGTTCGACACGTGTTGGACACCGGAACGGGGACAACGCGCCAGATTCCGGTGCCTGGCGGTGTCCCTTTTTTTTTTTGCTTTTCCGACATGGTGCTGACACGGTGCCGACGCGGTTCCGACGCGTCCGACACGCCAGCAGTAAAGAAAAAAAAGAAAAAAGCATAGATTTACCATTACCGTTGATTCTGTGATAACCCTAAAACAATAAAACATGTTTAGAGTCTGAAAATTGAAAGTTGAAACCACATATCTCACTCTCAAGTTCTTCTCTGTCGCTAAAACCGACCCTCCCTCTGTCGCTGCCGCTGCCCCCTGTCCCTCGCCGGAGTTATATCGGACCGATCGGTGAGCTCTGACATCGACGTCGTGCCCTCTGTCCCTTCTGATCTCTATCTCTCTCGGCGCGGACAACAGGTCCGATTCCTCTGTTCTCTCTCTGTTTTTTTTTCTTTCTTTCTTTCTTTCTTTCAAATGTTAATTTTGGTGTGGGTGGGTGTATCGTGTACTGTTAAGCACTTATTTATAACGCGTTTGTTTGTTTTTTTTTTTTTTTTTTTTAACTGCTATTGTGGCCTCACTGGCCTGTGGGTGACCTCTGTCGTTTTTTTTTTTTTTTTTTTTTTTTTTTTTTTTTTTTTTTATATTACTTATAACTTATAATTTATAAATTTGTTTTTGTGTGTCTTTATTGAAGTTAAATATTGTAGGTGATTTTACTTATTTGTAATTTTACATAATTTGAATTTTAGACATAAATGTATTATATGTCTAAAAATATTAAAAAATGTGCCTAAATATAAAATTTAATTAATTATTTAACCGCCGTGTCGCCGCCGTGTCGTGTCCTTATTTTTCAAAAATTGCCGTATCCCCGTGTCCATGCACCTTAGCTTGTCTCTCCAATGACCCCAAAATATCCCTTGGCAACTTCTAACTTGTTTGGATGGAGGGGGAGTAGAGTAGAGTAAAGGGAGGGAGAGTAAGTTAAATTACCTTATTTGGATGTTTTTTAAGGGAGAAAAGAGAAGGATTTGGAAGGGTTTGAAGAGGTTCTAACTACTTCTAATCCCCTCATTTTTAATTTCGTCAAATTGGAAAATTTTGGAGGGAAAGTAGAATATAGAAATATTTGACCAAATGAATTACCAAATTTACCATTACCATATTAACAAAATAACAAATTATGAAAAGACTAATTATTTCCCTCCCCGTTACTTAATTTTAAAAGCATCTAAATAAGGTAGAGGATAATCATTCCCTTCTACTCTCTTCCCTTCTACTCTCTTCCCCTCTACTCCCCTCTCTCTCCAAACTTCCAAACATAGCATTCATGTCTTCCTTAGTCTCCTCATCAATATCTTTAAGAGTTATGACTAAATTTTGATGCATTTTATTCGTGGCAGATAAGATAGACAAGGGATGTGTCGTTTTGAGAATTCAGGTTTGCTTTAGGAACAAAGAATATGTGATGGAAATGAGAATACAAGTGCAAAATTAATCAAATTGTATGTGCACTATACGAGTGAAATAACTCTACAAACCAGAAAAGATTAAAAACAAAAAAAATTAGGATCCATTAATAAACTATTCTATAAAACTTTTTATAGAAAAGTAAAAAAGTAAATATTTTTTTACAGCCTTTTCAAATTCTATTAAATGTTTCTTAAAATTAATGATTAATGGATGTCGGAGCATTTGCATCAACTCATATAAAATTTTATCTATATTAGCATAAGAACCTATTTTTTATCTTTTACATACTTACTTTTCAAAACATCTCACATGGCTAAAATGGCCAAATATCACTGTTTAGCAAAATATGTATGGATTTACTACTGTTTATGAAATAATTAGGAATCTATCACTTTTTTCACAAACTTGAGTTTCATGGAAAATTTTTAATGGAACTTGAGTTCCATAAAAAATGGCACAGCAAATTTGAAGGCTATTTTTTCAAAAAAAACTCGAGTTCCAAATGACACAGCAAATTTGAATGCTATTTTTTTCAAAGAACTCGAGTTTCTAGAACTTGAGTTACACAACAAACTCGAGTTTCAAAAAAGTGATAAATTGCTAAATATTTCACAAACAGTAGTATATTGCTAAATATTTTACCAAAAAGTTGTATATGTCCATTTTGGCTAATCTCACATTATATTATCTATTTTACACTACACATTTCATTAAATTATTTATATTTTTAATTGTTTATATTTTTTCCTACATAACAATCATCATCCACTTTCTTCTTGCATTCTTGAAAAACATACAGAAAGAATAAAATTTTAAATGCAAAATGTAAGAACCAAGTATAAGCCTTCTGGGCCTTAGTTCACTTGGGGCTCACAATTTATTTGTAGTGGATTAGAGGATTTCCTACTATGGGTCGTTCTCGGCAAAGAGACTCAAAGCAACGCCCAATTGATATTCACTTCACTTGACTGTTTTCTCTCAAATTTTCTGAACCCCTTCTTCTCCCAACTTTCTTCTATTTATAGCCAAGGTTAGTGGGGAGATTATGATTACAGTCACCGTTAGTGCTACTGAAGGTCCAATATTATCTAGTTAAAGTGGGTGTTTAGGTGAAAGGGCGGTGCAGCATTTATGATCTTGGAACTTGGTTCCATTTTGACCGATTATGTTCGGCAACTCAATTTCCCGTGCATATCATGATTTTCCCGGACATGACTCATACGCTCGATCGGGAAAGCTTAACCGGTCAACTCTGGGAACTCAATACCCAAAACTTGTTTTTACTCTAAGGCAGTTTCAAGAAGGGCATAAGGTAACTGGACCTTTCTGCTGGGCCTGCGCCCAAAGCCGGTATGGGCTTGGGCCCGGGGCCTAGATGGGTCTGGGCCCAAGGCCAGTATGGGCTTTGGAATCTCGGTACCGTACAATAGCCCCCCCTTGATTCATACTCGGTCGCCGAGAAGAATCAAGGAGCTGCCTGGGCCTTTTGACCTCGGGAATCTTCTAGCCTGGGACTTCTGACTGTCACTTCTTATTAATATTCATCTCAAAAGACGCGCCGTTTCGCGGCGCCAGGCGCAGTCGTCATTATTGCCTGACGGTTCGTGAACCGAAGCGGCGTGCGAATCGGTTACGCTTGGCATTCGCTGGGTCGCTCGTAAACTGTGCCCATTTATTGCTTGATTAAGCGTTTCTTCTTCCTTCATTTCTTTTTGGCTCTATAAATAGTCCCCCTCTGAACGCCATTCCATTTTCCCTTCGCCTCTGATCTTTAGTGCTTACTCTCTGCCGACCACATTTCTGTGCGCTTGCTTGCCCAGTGTTCTTTTCCTCCTTAGAACCCAAAGTAAGTTTTTCTTCCCCTTCCTGTTCCTTCAACTTTATTTCTTTGAGTTCACTTTTGTAGTTTTAGACGTTATAGATGGGTTACTCTTACCTTTTAGAATCCCCGGCTGCTTTGGCCACCTTTAGGAATAAATTTAACATTCCCGATGACGTGGATGTGGCTTACTGCCATGAGAGTGATATTGAACTCCACCGAGGGCAGGGTACAGCCTTCTTTCCTTTGATGTCCATTTTAGAAGGTGGGGTCAGGTTCCCCGTAGATCCCCTCTTGATAAACACACTCACTTACTATGGGCTGTGCCCTGACCAGCTTCCCCCCAATTTTTACCGGGTAGTTAGTTGTGTCAGTAAGTTGAACCACACCTTTAACTTACAGTTAGACCACCATGACATTAACCAAATGTATAGCCTCTGTGGGAGTAAAGCCACCAATTATTACCTAAAGACAAGAGATGCACGGGTACGGCTGATATCATACCTACCTGATTCGAACAGGAACTCCGTCGGGGAGTTCGTTAGGGTGCGTGGCAATTGGTTTGCCGGGGAGATCCCTTGCCCCCTTACACGGCGTGAAGTGGGTTCATACCATCCCCTTCATATAATTGCTTTCCTCCACCTCTTCTTTTCTTCTTATTGGAGTAAAAATTTTTATTGTTAGAGACTAATGCGTCACCTGTTCTTTTGCAGACGGCAAAGTGTTTGTGCAGGACCTCAGAACCGTCCACGCCAAAGATTTAAACTTCGTCCTCCGTTCCGAGATATACGTGCATTGGGACGGATAACTCCGGGCCTCGCACTTGATCCTCGGAGTGGAGCCGGTTTATTCTACTTGGCAGCCTTTCAAGCAGGCACTGATAGTAGATAGCCCTCTGCAATCATATATAGACGTCCGGTACGTAAACTTTTTGCCGCCGAAGCTTACAACCGGGGAAGCGAGGGAATTTCGTCGGCGGTTTACTTGCGCGGACGAGCTAGCCCCTTTGCGAGACGAATCCGCAGAACAAGCATCCCGGCGCCTCAGGGAGATAGCCCACGAAGCCATACAGCAAGAAGACCAAGGGCAAGAGCAGCCCATTCCCGAGAATCCAGCCACTGTGCCTCAACAACAAGTGATAGAAGCGGCTGCCCTGCTAGCTGAAGCTATCCGACCAAGCGGAAGGATGGTATCAAGGAAGGTGATGTCAATAGAACGGTTCGTGCCCGGTGCCTGGCAACCCAATCAGCCCTCGCCTTCCCAGGGCCGGGGTCAAACGTCTCAGCCCCCACCCTCCTCGCAGGCCGGACGCGCCCGAAAGAAACAAAAAGTTACCGATCAACCTTCCACGGGACCGGGAGATGCCGCTGTCCGGACTCCTCCTCGACCAACAGGTGGAATCGTTATCCGCGAGCCGCCAACCGAAGCTGGCACGGGGGGCGCATCCTCCTCCTAAGTGGCTCCAGCGTAGGAGCCAAAGTTCCTTCTGGACGGCAAGCCATTGCCCTCAACTGCCTGTGTTCGGATGTGGGATAAGGGCGAGGGCGGCCGTATTGCCCAAACTTTGGCTGAAGCTCTTCAACTTCCCGAGGACGTGCACGCTTTTGAGGAGAGATCCAAGGAGTCTGTGGGGCGCCAGTTAGAGTGGCACGCCATTGCGGTAATTCTTTTGTCTATCTACTCCTTCATATAGATTTCCTTTTGCTTCCTTTCTAACCTTTGCGCTTGCTAGGCCGCTCAAATGGCTCACATTGTGGTTGCCCGGGCCCGGGAGCTTGCCGAGGAAAACGAGCGCGCGAAGGAGGCGCGGGAGTCAGCGGTGAAAACGGCTAAGGAAAAGCTGAAGGCTGCTGAGTCTACTGAGAAAAAGGCTGCTGCTGCGGAGAAGAACCGGGCATTGGCCGAGAAGAGGTACGCGGAGCTCCTGACTCAGCAGAATGAGACGGAGGTCAAGCTAGCCCAAGCCATCAGCCTTAATACCTCCAACGCCGAGGAGATTGCCGATCTCAGGGCAGGTTTGGCAGCCGCGGAGCAGAAATGGTACGATGTCGGTTTTGCTGATGCCGAAAATTCCGCAGAGCCGGTAGTGGCTCGGGCTCGGAATATGGGTTTTGAGGCCGGGTGGTTTGCCGCTCTCCAAGCAATGGGAGTTCCTGAGGATTCGCCTCTGAGAGACCCCGGCCAAATTCCATTCCCGAGCCCTGCACCTGCCGCCCAAGATGCCCCGGTTGCTATTGATGAGGAGGAGACGGCCAGTATGAGGGAGCTGGTTGAACAAATCGATGCTCACGCCGAGCCCGAGGAAATGGAAGCCACCAGTATCCCGACTGTGCAGGAGCTTCTCGGTGAGGACCCGCCTTTTCCCCTGACCGTCCAGCAGGAAGTGACACCGCCGACCCAACCTCCCAGCTGATTTTACTTTTATTTACTAGCTTATTTTTATTTTGTTGGTTTTATTTGCCTATGTCACCGGGATGTGGTGACTGAACAATTGCCTTAATTTATTGGTTTTATTTGCCCACGTCACCGGGGTGTGGTGACTAAACAATTGCCTTTATTTATTTAATTAGTAGTCCGTTTTCTTTTTCCGTTTCAATTTGTTGAATGAATTTATATCTATTTATGTGTTTTGCTTGAATCATGCCAGTGCTATGGCCGCTTAATAGAATGGTACCCCCGAAAACCTGTTGTGCGGCGCTGTGGGTAATTTGAGAGCGCTAATGGACTTAGTATTTGTAAAAGGGTTAGGTTTTCATCAGGCTTTGGTTTAACCGAGAATCGTGTTTTCGTCCTTAGAGTATTCGCTTGTAAGGTTTCCACTTGTTCGGAGATTTGAGTTTAACCGAGAATCAAGTTTCTGTCCTTAGAGATTTGTTTGTAAGGTTTCCACCTGCTCGGCGATTTTGGTCGAGCCGAGAGTCAGGTTTCTGTTCTTAGAGATTTATTTGTAAGGTTTCCACCTGCTCGGCGATATTGATCGAGCCGAGGGTCAGGTTTCTGTCCTTAGAGATTTGTTTGTAAGGTTTCCACCTGCTCGGCGATTTTGATCGAGCCGAGAGTCAGGTTTCTGTCCTTAGAGATTTATTTGTAAGGTTTCCACCTGCTCGGCGATATTGATCGAGCCGAGGGTCAGGTTTCTGTCCTTAGAGACTTATTTGTAAGGTTTCCACCTGCTCGGCGATATTGATCGAGCCGAGGGTCAGGTTTCTGTCCTTAGAGATTTGTTTGTAAGGTTTCCACCTGCTCGGCGATTTTGATCGAGCCGAGAGTCAGGTTTCTGTCCTTAGAGATTTATTTGTAAGGTTTCCACCTGCTCGGCGATATTGATCGAGCCGAGGGTCAGGTTTCTGTCCTTAGAGACTTATTTGTAAGGTTTCCACCTGCTCAGCGATATTAATCGAGCCGAGAGTCAGGTTTCTGTCCTTAGAGATTTATTGGCGATTCTCTTGGTGTGCGGTTACGGAGTCAAAAACAGCATATACAAAAAAGTTCATCATGCTCTTAATTTTAATGGAATACAAGTTCTGGCTTACACCGATGATTATGCGTAGAATTTCTTCAAGTTGTTGGCGTTCCATGGTCGGGGGAGCGGCCTCTCGTCGAGGTCTTCCAAGTAGTAGGCCCCTGCACCCACGATGGCTGTGACTCTGTATGGTCCCTCCCAACTCTGAGCAAGCTTCCCTGCAGCCATGTCCCGCATGTTCCCCACTACCCTTCTTAACACTAGTTCCCCGGCACGGAATTCCCTGGCCTTTACATTTCGGTTGTACCTTTGGGCCAGCTTCTGCTGATACTCGGCAAGCCGTATGGTCGCGGCCTCCCTGCATTCTTCTAGCCAATCCAAATGCTCCATCATCAGGTCGGCGTTCTGTACGGGGTCAAACCCGGCGACCCGTGCACTGCATAAGCTCACCTCGGTTGGTATCACTGCTTCTGCTCCGTATGTCAGAGAAAACGGGGTTTCCCCCGTGGATCTCTTGGGGGTCGTGCGGTAGGCCCATAAAACTCTGGGTAGCTCTTCTGCCCATCTTCCTTTCGCTCCATCCAACCTTCTCTTAAGCCCGTTCAAAATAGTCTTGTTTACTGCTTCAGCTTGGCTGTTGCTTTGTGGGTATGCCGGGGTTGAATACTTGTTTTTGATGCCGAGCTCGCTGCAAAAGGTCCAAAAAGCGTTGCTGTCGAACTGTAGCCCATTGTCTGTCACTAGCGAATTCGGCACCCCAAACCTTGTAACTATGTTTTTCCATACAAATTTTTTCACGTCAATATCCCGGATATTAGCCAAGGCTTCAGCTTCAGCCCACTTTGTGAAGTAATCTACAGCCACCAATACAAAACGGTGGTTCCCCGTTGCTCGGGGGAATGGCCCGAGGATGTCAAGCCCCCATTGTGCGAATGGCCACGGGCTGCTGACAGGATTTAGACGTCCTGCCGGCTGATGGATCATTGGGGCGTGCTTTTGACATTGTTCGCAACTCTGAACGTATTCGGCGGCATCCTTCTGCATCTGTGGCCACCAAAACCCCTGTGTCATTGCTCTGTGTGCTAAAGATCGTCCCCCAGCATGCCCGCCGCACACTCCCTCATACAGCTCGGTCAGAAGCTCCTTGACTTTTTCAGGATGCAGGCACAAGAGGTAAGGGCCCGCGAAGGACCTTCGGTACAACTTTCGGTCCGAAGACAGCCAGTACCTGGGAGCCATTCGTCGAATCTTATTGGCCTCGGCCTCATCCTCTGGAACTTTATCTTCGGAAAGGAAGTCTATGATCGGGTTCATCCAACATGGACCGGCCACCGCCACCTGCGCAACCTCTACTCCGGCTTGGTCGAGAACACTCTTCACACAGATGCTTGGCTCCCTTATAAGTTCTATCGTGATAAGCCTTGGCATGTCCTCGGTAGCCGATGAGGCTAACGTGGCAAGAGAGTCAGCGTGCTTGTTTTTTGACTGGGCTACCTGGGATATTTTTACCGTTCCAAACTGACCGATAATCTGCTTTACCGTACTTAGATAAGCTTTCATTCGGGGGTCCCGAGCCTCTAAGTCCCCAGTGATCTGATAAAAAACCAGCCGAGAGTCCGAGTAGATCTCCACGTCCTTTGCGCCCAGATGCAATACTGCCCTCAACCCGGCCAGTAGGGCTTCATATTCGGCTTCGTTGTTCGAGGCTTTGAACCCCAATCTGAAGGAGTGTTCCAATCGTATACCCTCAGGGGTGATTATGACAATACCAGCCCCGGCCCCCATAGCATTTGATGCGCCGTCCACAAATAACCTCCACGGGCGAATCTCCGCACTACAGATTACCTTGCCTTCATTCTTGGGTGTAAATTCTGCAATGAAATCGGCGAGAACCTGTCCCTTCACCGAGTTTCTAGGTCGGTATCTTATGTCAAACGATCCCAACCGAGTCCCCCATTTGGCAATCCGTCCTGTGAAGTCGGATTTCTTCAACAGTGACTGCAATGGATACTCGGTGAGGACGAACACTGTGTGTGCCTGGAAGTAATGTGGTAACTTCCTCGTGGCGTGCACCAGGGCCAAAACTAACTTTTCAAGAGGCAGGTACCTTGTCTCGGCATCGACCAAGGTTTTGCTCACGTAATACACCGGCATTTGCACTCCCCGGTCCCTTAGTAACACAGCACTTACGGCATGATCGGTGACTGCAAGGTACATAAACAGATCCTCCCCGGGCTCCGGGGCCATCAACCTCGGTGCCTTTGCCAAATATTCCTTTAGTTCTCGAAAAGCTTCATCGCAGCTCTCGTCCCATCGAAACCCCTTCCACTTTTTCAGAAGCTGATAAAACGGCTGGCAGCGATCGGCAAACTTGGAGATAAATCGGTTCAGGGCGGCTAACATTCCAGTGAGCACTTGTACCTCTTTGGGATTGCTTGGTGGTTTGAGGCGGTTCACGGCCTCTATTTGATCGGGGTTAGCTTCTATTCCCCGAGTAGAGATCAGATATCCCAGGAACTTACCAGCCCCCACTCCGAAAGTGCACTTCTCGACATTCAGGCGCAATTTGTGCCGACGTAGTATCTCGAACACTCCCTGGAGATCTTCGGTATGCTGTGACTCAATTCTGTTTTTTACCACCATATCGTTGATATAAACTTCAACTGTGCATCCAATTTTTTCTCGGAACATTCTCGTCATCATTCGCTGATACGTAGCCCCGGCGTTCTTCAATCCAAACGGCATGACCTCATAGTGATAGTTTGCATTCGGGGAGATAAATGCTGTCTTTTCTCAGTCTTCGGGCGCCAAGGCAATCTAGTGGTAGCCCTGGAAGGCATCTAGGAAGCTCATCCTCGGGTGCCCGTATGTTGCATCTACTAGCTGGTCAATCTTGGGCATCGGGAATGGGTCCTTGGGACATGCCTTGTTCAAGTCTGTGAAATCCACACAAACTCTCCATTTCCCGTTCTTCTTCTTCACCACGACAGTGTTTGCCAACCACTTCGGGAAGAATATCTCCTTTATGGCTCCGGCCTCCTTCAGCCGCTGTACCTCCATGTTTACTACACCGACATGTTCTTTTGACGCTCTTCTCGGTTTCTGCTTCTTCGGGGGGAACAATGAATCCACGTTGAGTCTGTGGACAATGAACTCGGGATCTACGCCGGGCACTTCATACGGGCTCCATGCGAAAACATCTATGTTCTGCAACAGGAACAACAACATCTCTACCCTTTCCCGGTCATTCATGCTTGTACCTATCTGGAAATATCTGTCAGTATCTAGGAGAATTCTTACCTTCAGCACCTCCTCAACAACGTCCGCCCCAGTTTCCCCCGGGGGTTTCTGTAATTGCTATGAATTCTCTTTCTCGTTTTCCTCAGTTTGACCAAGCTGTTCCTTCTCCCACCTGACCGCGGCGACAAGGCACTGCCTCGCCACCTGTTGGTTCCCCCTTACCTCGGCAACTCCATTCTCAGTAAGAAATTTTACTTTCACGTGAAGGGTGGACGGAACAGCCCCCATGGCGTGAATCCACGGCCTTCCCAGGATTGCGGTGTATGGTGCGAATGATCGGACTACTATAAATGTAACTATAACTCCCTTGCCTTCCATGTCCACTAGGAGAGAGATTTGCCCCTCGAGAATTACAACTCTCCCGTCAAACGAGACCAACGGCGTGTCATACTTTGCCAAATCCTGGGTCTTTAACCCGAGCCCTTCAAAGAGGTCCGGGTACATGACATTAGCCCCACTTCCTTGATCAATCATTACCCTCTTCACCAGGAATCCACCTATCCGGGCTGTCACCACCAAAGCATCGTCGTAGGGTTGGATCATCCCTTCTAAATCGTCTTCTCCGAACAAGATGGACAGCCGTCCAACTTTCTTTTTCTTCTTGGATGATTCTTCCTCCGCGCAGGCCACTGTCAATACCCTTTTTGCCGCTGCTGCCCTTCTTGGTACGGCATGGATGACTTCGATTACCCCCAGGGGTGGTGGAAGGGGATTCCTTTTCTGTTGGGCGCCCTGCCCGGTTTCTCGGTCAATGGAATCTGTTACTAACTCTTTTAGGTACCCGGCCCTTACTAGCTATCCGAGATGATCTTTTAACACCCGACACTGCTCGGTGGTGTGCCCCTTGTCTCTGTGATAGGTGCAGTATAGGTTTTGGTTCCTCCGGGATGGGTCGCCCCCCATTTTGTTCGGCCACCTGAAGAATGGCTCGTTTTTTATCCGTTCCAAGATCTTGTGCACGGGCTCTTTAAACACCACATTAACCCCGTCGATCTGCGCCTCTGGTTGCTGCATTCTGAAGTCTCTTTTCGGTTTCGTCGGCAAAATGCTTTGACAAGATCTCCCCACTAAAGGAGCTTTCCCCCTGCTTTGCAGCCGATCATCCTCCAGGCGTTTGTACTCCTCTATGCGTCTCATCAGTTGCCTCATATCCTCGGGGGGTCTTCTCGTCAGTGACTCCCGTAATTCAGAATCTTCAGGGAGCCCCATCCTGAAGGTGCTTGCTGCAATTTTCTCGTTTCCTCCACCAATCTCGTTGTAGAGTTCCCAGTATCGGCTGGCATAACTCCGAAGGGTTTCCCCGACCCTCATCTTCATGGAAAGTAGTGCGTCAACCGGCTGTTACACTCGGCTGCATGTCACGAACCTGCTGCCGAATTCTTGAATCAGCTCGGCGAAGCTGTGTATAGAACCCTTCCGCAGCCCATTGAACCATCTCAGTGCAGTAGAGCCGAGACTAGAGGGGAATACTTTACACATCAATGCATCGTTGTGCGCATGCAAAGACATCATGTGGATGTAATGGCTAACGTGCTCCACGAGGTCTGTCCTCCCCTCATACGAATTGAATGGTGGTCGTGTGAATCTGCTCGGCATCGGGGCCCGTTCAATTTCATCGGAGAATGGTGACCGGGCCGCCATCCGCAAGGCTCGGCTCATGGCGTCCATGGCGGCATTGTGGTGCAGTCGTTCCTCCGGCGATTCTGATCCTTGGTGATCGTAACCATGCGACCGTGAACGGTTCTGCTGATGACGTGGTTCCCGTGGTTGCCGGTGTGACTCTTAGGAACGCGATCGGTCTCAGGATCGCTACGTACTAGACCGGCTGGAGCCCTCACCCTGGTTTCTCCTTTGTTGGGGGTTGCGATTCTTTTCATGTCGCCGACCCCTTGCTTCCAGCTCTAAATCCATTACCAGTCTGCGTAACCGCTCCAGCTCTCGGTCCCTTTCGTCATACTGTCGATGCGCCGAGACGTCTAAAACCGTCCAGTGTGTCTGAGCCGACCCCTCTCCCAATCCGGACCTTTCCTCCCCTCTTGGGTGCTCCCTATCTTCCCGTCGTTTCTGCCTTCTCTCCCTCCATGTTGACCCCCGAGAAGATCCCATGGAGCCGCTTGATGCACGCTCTCCTGAACGCTCCTCAGACATTCCTGTCGTTTGAGTCCCAGTCGAACCACAGCTTTGTAGGAGGGCCCCACGGTGGGCGCCAATTGTAAGAACCAAGTATAAGCCTTCTGGGCCTTAGTTCACTTGGGCTCACAATTTATTTGTAGTGGGTTAAAGGATTTCCTACTATGGGTCGTTCTCGGCAGAGAGACTCAAAGCAACGCCCAATTGATATTCACTTCACTTGACTGTTTTCTCTCAAATTTTCTGAACCCCTTCTTCTCCCAACTTTCTTCTATTTATAG
The DNA here is from genome assembly GCF_932294415.1 of Quercus robur. Classification (NCBI taxonomy): domain Eukaryota; kingdom Viridiplantae; phylum Streptophyta; class Magnoliopsida; order Fagales; family Fagaceae; genus Quercus; species Quercus robur. The sequence continues at coordinate 43,017,197 of NC_065542.1, forward strand.
CCAAGGTTAGTGGGGAGATTATGATTACAGTCACTGTTAGTGCTACTGAAGGTCCAGTATTATCTGGTTAAAGTGGGTGTTTAGGTGAAAGGGCGGTGCAGCATTTATGATCTTGGAACTTGGTTCCATTTTGACCGATTATGTTCGGCAACTCAATTTCCCGTGCATATCATGATTTTCCCGGACATGACTCATACGCTCGACCGGGAAAGCTTAACCGGTCAACTCTGGGAACTCAATACCCAAAACTTGTTTTTACTCTAAGGCAGTTTCAAGAAGGGCATAAGGTAACTGGACCTTTCTGCTGGGCCTGCGCCCAAAGCCGGTATGGGCTTGGGCCCGGGGCCTAGATGGGTCTGGGCCCAAGGCCAGTATGGGCTTTGGAATCTCGGTGCCGTACACAAAATATACAGCTTTTTTTAGCTTCTATGTACGACTTTTTTTAAACCACACATTTTATTTTCCCCTTTTTCTTAATTTTTCAAATTTTTTGAAGTTACAAGTATCACTTTCAGCAAAAAAAAAAAAAAAAAAAAATTATAAACAAGCTGTTGTTACCTAATCAACAATTAGCCTGGCTCATCATCATTAGAGCATTTTCATTGGCAATTGTAAATGGAAAATGGAGGGAAAATTTAGCATCAAGGCACAAAAAGAGCCCAGCAGTTGGACTTGAAAAAACTAAGAATTGCAAATTGTTTTGCAATTGTGCTATAGTACCATCCTAAGAGCATTCACATCAGCTCGTGTAAATTTATCATCTATTTTACATCAAAAAAGCTACTTTTTCTATTTTACACATCTATTTTTACAAAACACCCACATCAGTTCATCTATTATACACTATATTTTATATAAATAATATTTTTATATTCTTTTTTTAATATTATTTTATCTACCGTTTCTTTTTCCAATACATCCTTTTCTTTCTTCTTTCTTTCTTTTTCTTTTATCTCTGCCGTTTCCTCTTTCTTTTCTTCCTCTTCTTTCTTCTTTCTTTCACGGTCAAAACCCAGAGGCAGCAGAGCAAGGACTCCATCAACACCACAGCCATCACAAGCACCATAACACCTCTCCAATCCACCGATCTCCATCAACCCAGAAGCACCATCACAAGCACTCCATCAACACCGATCTCCATTAAAACCGATCTCCATCAACACCGATCTCACCGATCTCCGTTAACCCATCACCGATCTCCGTCAACCCATCACCGATCTCCATCAACACCGATCTCCATTAAAACCGATCTCCATCAACACCGATCTCCGTCAACCCATCACCGATCTCCATCAACACCGATTCACATCACCGATTCAAATCGCCTCTCCAATCCACGATCCACGATCCACAATCACCGATCACCGATCAAACGATTTTGTTCTAGTGGTTGATTTTGTTGTTGATTTTGTGGTTGATTTTTTATGTTTGTAGTTGATTTTTGATTTTGTGTCTGTGGGAGTGTGTATCAGAGGAAGAAAGAACATGATGAGGGATGGTTAGTTGTGCAGATGGAGAAGAGAGAGAAAAAAACGAGCGAACCAGAAATTATTAAAATATTGTATACACGAGCTACAGTAACCGTATATATATTCACGGTTACTGTAGCTCGTGGATAAATATACATGATTATACAAGACTTTGGAAGCACTGATGTAGAGCAATTTTGCTTCAAAATGTGTAAAAATGGTAGTTTTTTCTATTATACAAGAGTTTCCACACATTGATGTGGATGCTCTAAATGTAGGATGTCACTGTAACACAAACGCAATTGTAAAAATTATAATATATTTTAATTCCAAAAAATCACTGTAGTAGCAGTATAAAAATTATATATTATTTTATTTTAGTGGGTAATATATATTATAATAATGAGTAGAATAGGAAAATAAAAATTAAAATGTTGACTGTGTTGTTAAATGGTATTATAATTAATAAAGTTATTTTTTAAGATGGTAAAATAGAATAGAGGGAAGGTTGCTGATGGAACTATGCTCTTACCAAAAAGAAAAAAAAAATGATGGAAAAGAAAGTGAAAAAAGTAATGGAACCAGTCCACTACCAAAAGTAGTGCTGAAAATGCATGGCCTGGCCGCCATGAAAACGCCTAAACGGTCAAACTTTTTGAAATATATCACAAACACTACTCCACTCCCACCTCCACGTTTATTAATTAAATTTTTACACCAAAAACAAAAACTAGTGCCTTAACTTTTTAGTTTTATATAACAATAATAATAAAAAAAGCGTCAAACACATGCAAGGGAGAATCTGATTCACCAAAGTCCAGACTCCAGAGAAAAGAAATGGCGACTCCATTGCCAGGTCTATACCGGAGATCCCTACCCTCTCCTCCGGCAATCGAATTCGCTTCCTCCGAAGGCAAGGTTTGTACTGTTTCTCTGTCTCTGTGTGTGTGTGTGGATCTAATTGAATGAAAGAAAGTTTATGGAATGTTGTTGTTGTTAGTGTTGCAGAAGCTTTTCAGTGAGGCGCTAGGAGATGGAACAATGGAAGGGTTTTTCAAGCTCATATCGTATTACCAAACCCAGTCGGAGCCTGCGTATTGCGGCCTCGCCACCCTCTCTATGGTCCTCAATGCCCTCTCTATCGACCCCGGAAGAAAATGGAAAGGTATACTCTGAACTCTCTCTCTAATTCATAATCCCTAATTTAATTCACTCCAATTACTGTTTCAGCAATGGGTTTTTAGTGGAAACATATTTATAGAGCTCCAATTTTGCAATTAATGTACCTTATTATAACATATATTAGTTGATTAAAGCCAAAATACTCTATTGGTCTTTAAACTTTCAACTCTTGAGCGATCAATTTTTAGTCCCTTATATCAAAATGATCACTTTTTGTCTGATGTCGTAGGATATTTATAAATGTACCATTTTAAGAATTTATAATACTATTTTTACGGGGTTAAAAAATAAGGTAACTTTTTTTTTTTTTCCTATAAAAAGTTTTAAAAAATATTTCCCAAACTAATGCCATTAGAACATCCGTAAACTTTTTCCAAACTTAAAAGTCACTAATTTTAGACCCTAACAAACTTAAAATGATTGGTTTTAGTCACCATGGAATGGTGAAATGTCAGTTTTTAGTTTGGCCACATCATCTAATTCATGTGCTAAACTTAGGGACCAATATATTTAAAGGTTTTTTTGTAGTGTAATAATATAATAGAGACAAAATTTCATAGGCAATATGGTGAGAGAGAGTAGTAAGCGATTAGATATTAAAGACTCTTTAATTATTCAAGGAATTAGTACTCTTTTACTATACATATTTCACATTCTTTTTGGAAAATTGTTTTCTAGTTGAAAGAAATTCTAGATTGTGTAAATTGTTGGCATTATTGATGCCTAGTTCATGGCTTCTGCCCACGGGTCTAGGGTTCTTCATGTTGTGAACTTGGGGGTTTCAATTGCAGGTCCTTGGAGATGGTTTGACGACTCTATGCTAGATTGCTGTGAGCCTTTGGCAAAGATCAAAGCTGATGGCATTACCTTTGGCAAAGTTGCATGTTTGGCACATTGCAATGGAGCTAAGGTTGAAGCTTTTCGGACTAGTGAAAGCACCATTGATGACTTCCGCAAGTATGTAATTTGCTGTACTTCTTCAGAGGATTGTCATGTGATCACGTCATACCACAGAGCAGTTTTTAAGCAGGTCTTGTGAGCTTATCTAAATTGCTGTCTGCTAACTAGCTATGCTTCTTTTTTGTTACGTTCCTTATTCTTCAGGATACTTTTAGAAAAACTCCTATGCCCATGAAAATGATTTACAGCTATAGAATAAATGTTTTCTGTAATGGAAAGAACAGTTAAAAGTTAATGGTATTTATACTGTAATGTATAATGGTACTTCAGGTATGATGTATCCTTAATGTTCACTGATTGATATAGAATGATACTATGAAATTTGGTGAATGCTGATGACCTTGTTAGACACATGATTTATAAGGTATATTACCATTGTGACACATGATTTTATAGGTACATCACAATCCTGTAGTTTCAGCTAAATTAAAAACATTATATTACCTTTCCTTTCATAGTTATTGAATTCAGCTCAATAAGCCATACATCTGAACTAGAAAGTCAGATGCAGTCACCTAAATGATGCTTTCTGACAACACTATTTTTTAATATTTTATTTGCTTTGTATTTTTTGTTGTTTTCTTCTTTTGAGTTAATAGGCAAGACTGATCATTTGCATTTTAGAACTATGTTACTATTTACCTGTTAGAAATATCAATTATCAAGGCTTGAGCCCATTGTAACTAGTCTAGATTCAATTTACTAAGACTTACTTATAGTGCAAGTAAAATAACCCAGGGTTAGTCTAGGATTATTATCTTTATATATATATATATATATATATATCCCAAATGGGCTCATTATAACACAAAATTCAAGACAGTAAATATGTAGCTGTTTGGGTTTTTTGTGTGGACATAAGCTGTCAAGTTTTGAATCATATTTATTTCTATTCTCTCTCTCTTTCTCTCTTACTCCTAACATAAATACTAATATGATATCAAAGCTATGTCCCAACTTCAATTCTAACATGGGATCATAGCCAAGTCTCCTGTTTGGTTCTCCAAAGGTTGGCAACTTGCTCACATGCCTCACCATAACATTATCTTCAGCCAATATCTCCCATCAAGCGGCGCTGCTCTCCTCTGGTCATTGGTGACAATTATCATCTTCCAAGTTCCAACCACCATTTGTCACTGACCGTAGCTACCACTAGTGTTTGTGTCACTTATGTCATCCTCAAGCCACAGTTCCTCTACCGATTTCCCCTAGGCCACCGCTGCAACTGTATTTCGACCATAGTAGCCTTACTCTTGTCACAAGTATAGCTGTCCTTTAGCCTCCATCTGTCGCCAACAGTCATCATTTGCCACTGCAGTAGTTGTCTTGCATGCTCCACTCTACATCGTGCTCAATCCATTATACATTCAATCTGATCCTTCATGGCAACACTTTCCTTCTCAATTTCATATTCCAAACTCAAAGCATCTTCAAGCTTATACCTTGAGTTTGAGTAGGGATGTTAGAGATATCAAGGCTCAAGACCCAAACCTGATGTACCTAGTCTAGATTTAATGTATTAGGACCTACTTGTAGTGCATGCAAAGTAATTTTAATTCTACTTGTAGTGCAAGTAAAGTGACCCCAAAATTAGTTTATGGTTAGCCTAGGGTTAGTCAGTCTCTCCATATATACATACATCCAAGGGCTTTCCCTCAAAGGCATGGGTCACCAAGCCAAATCACATTAAATTTCTTTGAGCTGCCACATTTTCTTTCTCTCTCCTCTGCCTCTCACTCTTAATCCCAACATTAATTCTAATATGGTATCAAAGCTATTTCTAAACATCAATACTAGCATTACCAAAACTATTGTAACAATTCGCTTTATTGCCTATACTAGTTTTTATGTGTTGAAACCTTTTTAGTCCATGGAATTAAAAATAAGAAATGAGAGAGAGTCTCATTATGAACTGAGTGCTGATAGTGTATGAATTTGTTAGTGGCACCTACTTAGGTTGCATTTGGGAAAAGCTGAAAAAGACAGCTTTTTTTACTATTTAGCTTATTTTTGCTACTATTCATGGGTCTCATTGCACTTTTGGGTACTATTTATAGGTCTCACTGTACTATTTCAGCTACCTATTAGCTTTATTTATAATACTTTCAGCAAAAGGTTTTTAGTTTCAGCTAAATAAGCTGTTCCCAAATGGACTTTTAATATTAAAATTTCCTGTGTGACATTTGGTGACAATATTCTGGTTCATGATAGGATTGTTTATATTCTTTTGTGCTTTGAAAATACAAAATTTCTTATCACTATTGTACATTTGCTTATTAGAATTTAAGAGAGCATTGAATTTCATTTTATTGTTTGGGTACAGACTGGAACTGGTCACTTTTCACCAATTGGAGGCTATCATGCTGGAAGAGATATGGTTCTCATGTTGGATGTTGCTCGATTTAAATATCCTCCTCATTGGATTCCTCTCAAGCTTCTTTGGGAGGCCATGGATACTATTGATGAAGCAACAGGACATCGTAGGGGGTATGCTCTCCTAGTTTGAACCTCCATATCAAAGTATAAGGCTGAAAATTTTAGTCATCAAATAAACTGTATATTTTGTGACTTTTGAAACAAAATAGTATTTCTCTAAGATTCAGTAAATTTCTTTAATTTCTTTAAACTGTATATACTTTGTGTTTTTCTCTTTGGTGGATATCATAAGTTACCTGTTCTAATTGTGTGCATTGTTTATTAAAAATATAAATTTATGTGTGAAATATTCGTGTTATGTGTGATATATTAAATGATTAAATTCATAATTTCCTAACAACTTAAGCTTTTGGGACAATAGATAATTTATCAATGCAATATCTTCACTTTCTAATTTCTATACATACAATTTGGTCTTAGTCCTGATGTTTGCTTTGGGTTTTCAAGTAGTATAAAAGCTTGAAAAAGGTAACATAAGTAACACATCAGTTATTTTCATTGTTCTCTCAACCATTTTAAATTTGGTCAGCAATTTGTGCTTGCACAGCCTATGTTTAAGTATTATGATCTTGTTAGTAGCATTTGCAAGCCCAAGTAGAATAGTATTTCTTCTGAAGTGAAGAGCTCTCAGTCGTGAAGTTTAATTTCTTATTCTTATGGTCTTTACGTGAGTGGGGGACAGGCTAGTGGCAAAACCTTTTCGACTTATTTTCTGTATTTTTTAGATAAGCTAATTTGTAGATATTAATTCCTTTGTATTTTCCTTTTTGTTCTTTTTATTGGCTCATTCTTTGTACACCTCCATGTACTAGGGTTCTATTCAAGTTCTGCCTCAGTGCCATTTTGGTTGTGTGTGTCGCATGTTATCTGTTTTGGTAGTATTCTACTTACATTCTGAAATATGCCTTTCCAGGTTTATGATTATTTCACGGCATCACAGAGCACCGTCAATCCTTTATACTCTGGTACTGTACCTGTTGGCTGGTCTATTTCATAAAACCTTGTTATTGTGTTGCCTTACGTTAACTTTTAGTACTGGATTCTCCCCCTATGGCTCAAGGTAGTACCAAAAATTGGATAAATTGCATAACTTTTGAAAACTTTTATAACATTTGTGATGTGCTCCCTAAACTACAAAATTAAGCAAATAAGTTGAGGCCCTGTGATAAATAGCCCCTATGACCCATAATTGGTTTTTAATACTAATGGTTTTCAATACGTGTATCACATGGCCATGGGGTCCATATTTGAGCTGGGAAAAAGCAGCACAGTGTGACAAATAGTGAAAATGCCCTATATTATCTCCTGTTCAACTTATTTGATATTTTCCTTAAACAAATACTTCAGTTTAAGTGAAGGGTTATTTAAAGGTGGTGACTTCCGGCAATTGATAATGACTTTTGTGATAAGTGATTTTGGCTAGAAACATCCCTCTGATTCAGTTTTGTTCATTTCTTTGTTGTTTTCTTTTCTGTTTCTGCTTACTACAGATGTTTTGAACTAGCATTGCTTGTGACTGTGTATTTTGTGCAGAGTTGTAGACATGATAGTTGGAAAAGTGTGGCAAAGTACTTGGTAGAAGATGTTCCCCACCTCTTGAAGTTAGAAGATCTAAAAGATGTTCAAAGTGTACTCTCTATGGTATTCAAATCACCCCCTGCGGATTTGAGAGAATTCATTAAGTGGGTTGCTGAAGTTCGAACACAAGAGGATGGGAATGGAATTTTAAGTGAAGAGGAAAAAGGAAGGATTGGAATCAAGGTTTTCTACAGCTTCCTTGAATTCCTTGTTTATTTCATTTAATATGTTCCTGTTTTTCTGCTAATTCTTTGAGCTGTTAAAGGGTGAACTATTTAACAGTTTCCTAGGCTTCTTCTTCCCAAAAAGATGAAAATTAAATCAATTTCTGATTTTGAGTTTTTAAGCCTTTTGATTTCAGGAGGAGATATTGAAACAAGTACAAGAGACTGAACTATTCAGACATGTGACAAGATGGTTGTCTTCTGTGAGTTCACTTTGTAAAGACATCACATCTTTGGGTGACAAAGACAGGTTACCTGAAATTGCCGCACGTGTTTGTTGCGAAGGAGCTGAAGTTTTGACTGGGAATGTAAGGAGAATATGCTGCGGGAAAACAAATGTGAAGCTTATGAAGGCTAATGGTGAAAAGCCTGTGACAGTGGTATCTGGGACTGTAATTTCTGATGGCACAGAACAAGGAGTTGATATGCTGGTTCCTTTATGTCAATTCGATCCCACTACTTTGTGTGTTTCTGATCAAGGATATTGCAGCGGAATGTATCCATCTACAGCTGATGTTCTCACAGTGCTTTTATTTTCCCTGCCACAACATTCATGGGCTGGCATTAAAGAAGAGAAGCTACTGACAGAAATTAAAAGTCTCGTGTCAACTGACAGTCTTCCTCCTTTGCTTAAAGATGAGGTACTACACATATCCTTCAAGATTTTCTATTATTTTTTATATTGATATACTCTTTTTGATGGATCCCAGATTTGGGGTTTCACACATTGTTCTTCAATTTTAGAGTTTCAAGCTTCTCTTAGATTTTCCTTTTGATACTTCTGTACTTATTTGACACTTTGTGTTCATTATCGTGAACATTGAGTTTATCTGATTATAAATCAAATTACATTTACGTATATTAAAATTTTTTTTTATATTGAAATTCGGGCCTCTTCCATTTATTTGTTTTAGTTAAGTTATGGGTTTAAGCAGCTATTTGAATGAAGTCTGGAAATCACACAGATGTCAAGATATAGAGTTGTCAATTTAGAAATTGAAGTCTTCTGTCATATTGTTTCATGGGGTGCTTCAATCAAACTATAGCGTCCACAACAATGGGGACACTGATTTCTTAATGCCCATTACAGGTTACGTATTTGAGACAGCAGCTCCATTTTCTCATCACAGATCTTGGCACTCCTACCCCTCCGTGATATCCTTGTTTTCTCTTAATTACTTGTAAACTAGAAGTGATAAGAGAAAAAAAAAAAAAAAAAACTTGTACACCATAAAGTTTGGAAGGCTCTGTGAATCATGGACTATAATGGGTTGCACCATTTTGCATGATTTAAAGTACATTGTTGTAAGAAATAAAATATATACAAAGCTTATTGTTCCTCGTTGATGATGCCTTTTCTTTGTTGCATTCCCTTGCCAACATATGCTTCATAAATACATATCTTCCTCCATAATTTGCTTGACTATTAGCTTTTTTTGAAAAGGGTTCAAGACTTGACTATTAGCTTGGTTGATGATTTTTGTATTGTATTAAATATTTTTTTCCTGAGTTTTTGAAAAAATGCATTTCATTGTTCTGACCATGATAGTTCTTCAGCAATATATGAACAAACATTCCAGACTTTTAGATTGAGACAATGTTAATTCCTCCCATATGGTGAACAAATGACACTATATATTCAATTATGCTTTTAGCTATTAAAATCATTCTTAAAAAATTCCTGATTTTTCAAAAATTTTATTGACTACAAGAGACCAAATTAGAATAACTGAATATTCCAGGAACTCAATGGTTCAAAAGCTTAAGGATCGAGCCCTTAGGAATCCCATATTGCATCAGTGTTTTACCATCTTTGAGCACCAGTCCTTCAAGAAAAAGCATGTGGAATCTAGGGTCAATTCCATAGGCTTGGGCTTGGTAAATCTTGGTCTTCACTCTGTACACGGTATCAACTTCCAACAATTTTGGTGATCCATCCTCCATTTCGACAAATATCTCCATCAGTCGAGGCACTAAAAAAGACAACTTTCAATATGCCTATGTTGCTTTTCATCTGCAGGTAATGAAAAAATAAAATTAGAAGAAAGAAAAAAATTAAAATGTATGCTCTTAATTAAATGCGTAATGCGTTTGGTTAGAAGATGGAGTATATTGAAATAGAAAACCGAGGAAAAAACTTTGTAGAAACTGAATGGAAATCCAACAAATAAAAACTTTTAATCTACGAAGCAAATTGCAGGAGAGTAATTTACTAATTTACTTTGACAAGAAATAACCAAAAGACTGAGACACGGGAAAATTGCGAGTATTTATAGAAGTCTCATGAATTGTATTGTGAAGGTTCACCCGATCACATTATAGTATTATACATTAAGGATACGTTTGGTACACTGAATTAAGTTTAAGCTATTAGGTAAAGTCAAGGATCGAACTCAGGATCTCTTGATCTGATACCATGGTAAATTACCGATTGTCCCAAAAGCTTAAGCTGTTAGGAAATTACGAATTTAATCACTTAACCATAAGTCTAACATATAATAACTAAACATATTCATTAATTTGGTTGTGAGTTATAACATTAGAATGAAACTTAACATTTATTTTAGGAAATTTTTTACTCATACAATTATATCTCTTAAAAATTGTTATTTTTAAATTTAAGAGAGATATGTGTTATTTTTTATGATTTTTTATTTTTATAATTGTTAGATGTATATGGAAAGTTTGTTTATTTAGAAATATATTAAGTTTTGAAATTATTGCTGTGGGGCCTAATAGTTTATAGGCCAGGCCCACTTGCTCATGGGAAGATCAAAGGCCCAAGCCGAAAGAGGTTATGGCCCAAGCTCAAAAATATAAGGTAAAAAATGGCCCAGAGATGCAGCCGAGGACAGTTTAGTCCTTGGCAGACCCAAAGCTCCCTTGAGAAGAGGGGTAAAAAAGAGGTATAGGAACAAATTTGTAAGGAGATCTAAAATATCTTAGGTAAGTTACCCTTACTACCCTTCCCAGATAAGACTCTGCACCTAACAGAGCCGTATTCTTCAGCTTTATCAACCATCCCCAACAATTCTGGGATTAGACTGACGGGACAAATATTAGTCTTGTAAAGGTTGACCCTACACGTGGACGAAGGACAACGAGCGTCGGCGAGTATAAAAGAGAAAGTAAGTAATCTGGATAAAGGGAGGCTGGGGAAAAATAGACAAAAAACCAGGAGCTCCCATCCCACCTCCAGGAAAAAAGACTCTAAGGAGGAAAACACCTGAACTGTGTATGCACACCACAAAAACACTCACCGCCGGGTAACCGGGGGAAGACCTTAATGCTCCTCGGAACAAGTCTGAGGAGCCCAATCCTTCAAGCTACGAAGCTGTAGGGTTTGGGTGCCCAAGCTGAACCCCTTTTTACGTAAGTTCCCCTAAAATCAGGACCGGATCATCGCCCCGTGATCAATGGCTAGCCTTTCAAACCCACTCTCTACAAATCATATTGTGAGGGATCTTCCATGTGCGAGCCCAACATCATTATTGGGCCGTTAAATAATCGTGTCCCTACAATTGGCGCCGTCTGTGGGAATGGCTTGCACGTTGGCACAGGTGGCGTTTGAGTCAACTCTCTAGCAAGCAGAGATTCGTGGGTTTTCCCCCATCTCCGACGACATGCAGTTGTTGTTCCGGCATAAACTTGTGCCAGGGCTTACGTCCTGTAGCGCCAACGGCACGGGCAGCTCTAGGGGCTTCCGACCTCAAGTCAGCTCTCCCCGCCCTGGTCAAGGGGCTAACCTGCGAAAAAGAAATTAAGTATTCAAAATGTTTTGGACAGAACCAAGGCCTTGCATGGTCCTTGGACTCAAGCCTATGGGAAAACCAAGTACTCAAAAAAGTTTTGGACAGAACCAAGGCCTTGCATGGTCCTCGGACTCAAGCCTATGGGGAAACCAAGTACTCAAAAAGTTTTGGACAGAACCAAGGCCTTGCATGGTCCTCGGACTCAAGCCTATGGGGAAACCAAGTACTCAAAAAAGTTTTGGACAGAACCAAGGCCTTGCATGGTCCTCGGACTCAAGCCTATGGGGAAACCAAGTACTCAAAAAGTTTTGGACAGAACCAAGGCCTTGCATGGTCCTCGGACTCAAGCCCATGGGGAAACCAAGTACTCAAAAAGTTTTGGACAGAACCAAGGCCTTGCATGGTCCTCGGACTCAAGCCTATGGGGAAACCAAGTACTCAAAAAGTTTTGGACAGAACCAAGGCCTTGCATGGTCCTCGGACTCAAGCCTATGGGGAAACCAAGTACTCAAAAAGTTTTGGACAGAACCAAGGCCTTGCATGGTCCTCGGACTCAAGCCTATGGGGAAACCAAGTACTCAAAAAGTTTTGGACAGAACCAAGGCCTTGCATGGTCCTCGAACTCAAGCCTATGGGGAAACCAAGTATCCAAAAAGTTTTGGACAGAACCAAAGCCTTGCATGGTCCTCGGACTCAAGCCTATGGGGAAACCAAGTACTCAAAAAGTTTTGGACAGAACCAAGGCCTTGCATGGTCCTCGGACTCAAGCCTATGGGGAAACCAAGTATCCAAAAAGTTTTGGACAGAACCAAGGCCTTGCATGGTCCTCGGACTCAAGCCTATGGGGAAACCAAGTACTCAAAAAGTTTTGGACAGAACCAAGGCCTTGCATGGTCCTCGGACTCAAGCCTATGGGGAAACCAAGTACTCAAAAAGTTTTGGACAGAACCAAGGCCTTGCATGGTCCTCGGACTCAAGCCTATGGGGAAACCAAGTACTCAAAAGGTTTTGGACAGAGCCAAGGCGTTGCGAAGTCCTCGGACTCAAGCCTATTGGAACGCAAACTACTCGGATGGGGAAAGTTCTCGGCTCAAATACTGTAAAGTGTTAAGGCCAATAAAAGTGTTAGGATGATGGCGAGACGCCCCACTATTCGATAGCCTAAGGGGGTTGTTCATTTTTGCGGGTGATATGTCTTCGGATGATTACTTCCTACACCGCATAGAGCATCGAGTTCTAATCTCGGCATTATTTCGGGTAAGTATCATTATTCGCAGATACGCCTTGCTATGTCAAACAATTCTATTAAAGTTATGGTGACATCTTTTTATTAGCAAATATTTTGGCCTTAGTTTTCATTGATTCAAATGCTATATTATTGTGCCGAGCAGCGCTTGCAAATTTGTAAAAATATAGACAGAACATGCAAAGTAAAATAACAACAATTCTTATTAATATGAAAAATTATTACAACGTACAAAGAAGGGCTTGAACAAGCCTATACAAAAGGTGAATTGTCGAAGCAACGGTAACATCCGCCATACAGTTAAATAAACAGTCGGGTGTCTTTTAAACTCGTCTTCAAAGTCTCTCCAATCTCTGCCTCAGCATTGCCCATATTGAGAGAAGAACCTTCTTTGGAAAAGGATGGAGGAGATGAATGAGGAAGATGGAGGAGATGAATGAGGAAGATGGAGGACATGAGTAAAAGAAGGAGAAGAAGAAGAGGGAAGAGATGAAAAGAAAGAGAAAGGAGCAAAAGAGGGAGAAGGAAAAGCACCAGGATGGATCTGGTGGTGGAAAGAAGAAGAAAGAGAGGCAAAGGGAGGCGCCAGTGAACGGAGAGAGGAAGAAGCAGGGGCACTTAGTCCCTGCCCCAGTCCTGACTCCTAACACACTGGTGCCATGTTAGATATGCTCATGAGGGAGCGGGTGGTACTGATAATGTGTGTCCTCGGCTCAGTCACGCCGAAAGTGTGACGTGACGAGCCCCTGCTTCGGATTTTGGCTGAAAGGAAGGCGAGACAAATCTTGAGTCTCCGCCATCCTTGCCCTGACCGAGCCATTTCGAGCTTCGTTAGAACATGGTGTTTCTGGGAAGGGAATGGTTTTTTCATTGCTTATTACTATGGTGAGTATATTTCAGGTTAAGGTATAACCAGAGAGTAAAAGTAAACTCTGGAGGGAATCTAAGGGTTTCAAATTTTGGGGGGATTAAAAGGATTCATCTGTGGGAGAAACAACTCTTGTTTCTTCTCTTTATATAGGGGACGAAAAAGAGGGTACTTAATGTGTTCAGATCTCCAAGGAAATCTGCAAACATGAATACGCCCGTTTCATTCCCCCACGCCATCAAAAAACTGTTGAATCTGAGAGGTCTCGTAAAGGGAAGATATTAAAGACGCGCTTCGGATAACCAAACGGCATAAACGCATCGTACGCCAATTAAAGGGAACATCTTGTAGACCGGTACACTCCCTGGGCAAGTGAAGAGTCGCCAGCGTCAGTCAAGGGATGAATTAAATGAGCCATAATAAAGGCTCGGTATTACCAAAACCCCCCTCTCCAACCAGGATGTTGGACAGCAGGGTTTTGAGGGGCTATTGTGGGGCCCAATAGTTTATGGGCCAGGCCCACTTGCTCATGGGAAGATCAAAGGCCCAAGCCGAAAGAGGTTATGGCCCAAGCTCAAAAATATAAGGTAAAAAATGGCCCAGAGATGCAGCCGAGGACAGTTTAGTCCTCGACAGACCCAAAGCTCCCTTGAAAAGAGGGGTAAAAAAGAGGTATAGGAACAAATTTGTAAGGAGATCTAAAATATCTTGGGTAAGTTACCCTTACTACCCTTCCCAGATAAGACTATGCACCTAACAGAGCCGTATTCTTCAGCTTTATCAACCATCCCCAACAATTCTAGGATTAGACTGACGGGACAAATATCAGTCTTGTAAAGGTTGACCCTACACGTGGACGAAGGACAACGAGCGTCGGCGAGTATAAAAGAGAAAGTAAGTAATCTGGATAAAGGGAGGCTGGGGAAAAATAGACAAAAAACCAGGAGCTCCCATCCCACCTCCAGGAAAAAAGACTCCAAGGAGGAAAACACCTGAACTGTGTATGCACACCACAAAAACACTCACCGCCGGGTAACCGGGGGAAGACCTTAATGCTCCTCGGAACAAGTCCGAGGAGCCCAATCCTTCAGGCTACGAAGCTGTAGGGTTTGGGTGCCCAAGCTGAACCCCTTTTTACGTAAGTTCCCCTAAAATCAGGACCGGATCATCGCCCCGTGATCAATGGCTAGCCTTTCAAGCCCACTCTCTACAAATCATATTGTGAGGGATCTTCCATGTGCGAGCCCAACATCATTATTGGGCCGTTAAATAATCGTGTCCCTACAATTGCACTTACTAATGAATAGCTAATACAATCTTTTAAAGAGGAATAATTATTCCTCATTTTAAAAAATAGCTATTCATAAGAAATGATTATTCCTTATAATAAAAATATAATCAAACTAAAGAATAACAAAACCATATGAATAACTATTACATTACAACGCCTATTACAGTTTACCAAACATGCCCTAAACAATACTCCAGCCTCCAGTGTCCAATGTTTAATTATCCAAAATCTGCATTTAATAAATGCACCATAGAGTTCGTTTGATACCATCATCTTCTTCTTCTCCTTCTTTTAATTTTTTAAATTTTATTGAGAATGTGATTTCTTCGAAAAGCTATATCTAGAAAAGTAATGTGTACTTTGAAAGTGCTATTCTTGGAAAAAATAAAAATAAAACATTGGTTTATGAACTATTTTTAGAAACATTTTATTGGAACAATAATAAAATAATAAATATTGTTGACAGTTTTCTATATTTCTTATAAAAGTGATGTCAAAACTTTCCTATAATGGTTTATTAATAATTACCATAAGAGCATTCGTTTACATGAAAGTATTATAAAAAATTTCCTAAAATGACCAATTAACAAATGTCCAAAGAGCAACAACGACGACAAAAAAAAAAAAAAAAAAAAAAAAAAAAAAAAAAGGAGGTTCTTCTACTAGTCTCCTATTAAATTTTTAAGAGGTGCCCAAAAAATTATATATATATTTGGTAGTTAGCGGCAAAAGATAGTGCTCGTTCATGCTTAATTCTCACCTTTGCGACTTTAAACTCCTCTGATAAAATAATTGGTAAAAGAAAAAAAATTATTCGATGGGTCCTCTTCCCTCCATGTTTGTGGTTTCATATAATCATATCTAAAGTAGAGTGTTGAATATTCCTTAATAAGTGTTAGAGCTGTCCCATAAAAATAAATAAATAAAAAAGAAAAAGAAAAAAAAGAAAGAGGTTCTTCTACTAGTCTCCTATTGAATTTTTAAGAAGTGCCCAAAAAAATTTTATACATATATCTGGTAGCTAGCGGCAAAAGATAGTGCTCGTTTATGCTTAATTCTCACCTTTGCGTCTTTAAACTCCTTTGCTAAAATAATTGGTAAAAGAAGAAAAAAAAATTATTCGATGGGTCCTCTTCCCTCCATGTTTGTGGTTTCATATAATCATATCTAAAGTGGAGTGTTGAATATTCCTTAATAAGTGTTAGAGATGTCCCATAAAAATAAAAATAAAAAATAAAAAATAAAATTTAAAAAAAGTGTCTGGATTTGCTGGAATTAATAAATTTATTGGATTAAACTTTTAGATTTAGTTTCAATATAGTGTATTATATTAATGGATAAAAACAATCCTCAAATGGCTAATTTTTAATTGGGATGCAATGGTCTCCCTTTCAAACTTTTATTGTACAGTACTTGAACCTCTAAACTTTTGTTCCTACAAATTCGGCTCCTTCGACCTTCTCTTTAATAGTACTGATCTTGAATCTGGGTTTCAAGTCCACCTTTGTCGTTGAACCACTAATTCAATCCGGTGGGTCAATCATGTAAATTTAAAATGACCAAACTCAATGTTGCAATGTTGTTTGAAACAACTATCTTTTAGATTAAGTCTTCTTCACCTTGATATCAGAATTGTTTCAATTCAGTTTAAATTTGGTAACTTTATATGGTGAGCCCAGTAACGGAGGCAATATATATATAACATTGTAAAAGACTAAAAAATAAAAACACAACAAATAAAATTCGCAGATTGGTAATGGGATTTTGTAATAATACACTATTTTATAATTTTAAGCTATACAAAATAATAATAATAATAATAATAATAATAATAATAAAAGAACTTTAAAATCTTAATATTAAATTTTTTTTTTTTAAGTTTTAAGATGTTGATTTTTAGGAGAAAGAAAAAGAGTGTGGGAGGTGAAATAGGCGTTGAAAGCAAAGGTGAGATAAGTTGCTTACCATTTAATATGTAATAAATACTTGGTGCATTGCAAGTACACATAAAATGAAATAAATTTATTAAAAAAAAAAAAAGGAATGGCGTGACATCATCAGAAGCTTATCCCTCAACTAAATAATATATTTTTTTAGAAGGAATAAAAAATAAATATAAGATTAATAATAAATCAAAATAATAAGTTGCGTGTTGTTTTAAAAGAAACTTATAGACATTATTATCATTAATTGGTTTTGAAAGGGCAAATGGGGCATTGGGACCTAAAAAACAAGGGAGTGGTCTATATTCCAATCCAATATGAGGTATTGAGAGGTCCACGAGGTTGACGACTACTGATTGTGACAGAGCTGCGTTGTCCACTTCCTCTTCTGCTTATTTATGGGGCAAAATTGCATAGAGAAATTGTGTTCTTTTCTTTTATATTTATAGTGAACCCTATTATAAATATGAAAAGAATGAACATTATTCTTTGTATTTTAAGAGTATATAAGAATTACTCATTTATAGGTAGTGACTGTCGACTCAGTCACCCGTCAGCGTTCTCCAAACAAAACAACATATTCAATTTCTAAAACCAATTATAAATTATAATACCCATATTATCATTTTTCAAGGAATGATAATGTATATATCTTCTATGCTACTAATGCGTATCAAAATGTACCAAAATATTTTCAAATTCATATCTTTATAAAGTTGTTAATAGGGTTAAACATGTAAAAGTACTAATTTAAACACTCCTAAATTTTAAATACTAATCTATATCCTTGAAAATTAGGCACTTCCATCTCTCCTTTTTTTTTTTTTTTTTTTAATGACAAGTCAATTACTTAAATCAAATATTTAATAAATGCCTATCTTCCTCTGTTTTATTTTTTTTTTTTTTGGCAAAAATGCAAAACTGACCCTCTAACTTTCACTTTTTTTCATTTCAGTCCTCTAACTTTCTGTTTTGTCAATTTAGTCCTTTAACTTTCAATTTTTTTTCAATTCAAGGTTCTATTAAAGGTTTGTTACTATTGGCGTTAAACACACCAAAACGACACCGTTTTCATGTGGTTTTTTTTTTTTTTTAATTTGGAATTAAAAGAAAAAAAGAAAAAAAGAAGAAAACAATAAGGTGAAAAACCTAAATCCTCAAGTCTCTCCTCTCCGACGTTGAGTCACTCAAATCCTATCTCTCCACTTCGAACTCCAAACTCTAGTCCATTGCTGGACCGCTTCTTGACTCATTCGACTCGTTCCTCGAGTCGCGAACTATGTTGCAGAACGTCAATCTCTCCCTTGGCTCAATCTCCACCTGTGTCCACTTGATCGAGATCTGTTCCCGATCGAACTACCACTTGTCTCGGAACAACTTCTACATGGCGATGAAGTGTTTGGACTCGATCAAGACCGAGTTGCTGGACAAAACGCCGTCGTCTACGCTTAGGCAAATGCTAGAGAAGAAGATCCCAGAGATTTGCGCACATATCGAGAGGCTGGTGAGCAAAGAGTTCGGCGATTGGCTCATCGAGATCTGAGTCGTGAGCCGGAATTTAGGTCAGTTAGCCATAGGCCAAGCCTCCTCGGCTCGTCAGCGCGAAGAGGATCTTCAAATCAAGCAGCGCCAAACAGAGGAGCAGAGTCAACTTAGTCTTCGTGACTGTGTTTACGCTCTTCAAGACGAAGACGACCAACACGACGCCGTTGGGCTTAGTAACGGACTTGGAAACGACGGTCATAGTGGTGGCTTCGATTTGACTCCTCTATACAGAGTTTATCATATAAACCAAACCCTAGGACTTGTGGACCGATTCAAGCAGTACTACTTCAAGAATCGGAAGCTCCAATTGACTTCAGATTTTCAGGTATTGTCTATGACTCCATTTCTAGAATCTCATCAAACATTTTTCACCCAAATAGCCGGGCTTTTCCGAATTTAAAAAAAAAAAAAAAAGCGTCGTTTTGGTGTGTTTAACGCCAACAGTAATAGACCTTTAACATAGCCCTAAATTGAAAAAAAAAAATTAAAAGTTAGAGGACTGAATTGACAAAACTGAAAGTTAGAGGACTGAAATGAAAAAAGGTGAAAGTTAGAGGGTTAGTTTTGCATTTTTGCCTTTTTTTTTAAAAAATAAAAAATAAACCTCTTTCTTTTTCTTTTTCTTTTTCTCGGAGGAAGGAGTAATTCTTTCCTACAAGGTAATTCTTTTAGTGCTTTTTTTTTTTTTTTATCGTTTAATTGCTCACATGATTTTGATTGTTCTATTTGATTTTTAGTTGCTTCCTTCTCTTTTATTTTTCTGGAAAATTTTGACACTAAAAAACAGTGACGGCTCTAGAAATTTTATTCAGGGTGGTCAATAAGAAATTTAAATTAAAAAAAAAATTTAATAAAAATAAAACTTAAATATATTGACAAAAAAAAAAGTCGCAAATACATAAAATTTTAAAATTTCTTTCTACAGGTTTTTCATATTTTGAAATTATTGTATGATAAATTTATTATTAATGTTATCAACTACATCTTTTTCAATATTCACAACCAAGTAATCATTAAACTATGGATCTTCCTTTCAATTACCAACATCTTGCCTAAATAAGTAACAACATAAACAAAATGCATCATCCTTTTTTATGATATGTTCCAACCAATATTTTGTATTCTTTAAACTAATCAGGATTAAATCAATGCAATGCTCCACTAATTTCTTTTTTAGGGAAACCATGGCTAAGAGGTTAACAAGAACATCTTTGTAAATACGCTCCTTTTATTTTCTCTTAATCATTAGGATGAAAAGATGAGACCTTTTCTCATAACCTAGGATCTAAAAGAAGATTAGTCAAGTGAATAAAAATTTGCTTAGTAGATAAATTTTGCAATGAAAGTGATTTCCTTATAAGAATTTTGCACATAGTGCTAACAAAAAAAATAAAGGATAAACTACAAATTCATTCAACATATTCAACTTAGGCATTAAACCGTTACATTAATCATGTTCAATAAAGTGTTGAGGTATTACTTTAGTGCATATGTGTATGCAGAAGATGTATCACATAAATCCAAAATAAAATGAGTTCCAGTTGGCTCAATTGGTAAAGTCTCTGATGGTTGAATAGGAGATCCGGGGTTCAATCCCCGCCTACATCAGAAACCGAGTGGTGTCTTGATTTGATGATAAAGAGCTATCATTAGGAGCGGACGTCATAGGTCTAAACTCTCTCAAAAAAAAAAAATCCAATAAATTCAACTAAAGACTAAAGCGCTTACTAACTGACTAGCTATTGAAAAATATGTACTTAAAAAAAAATAGAAATTTTAAAATATGCCTTTTGAAAACATAATTTAAAATATCACAATTAAATATTTGATTTGGGCTTTAGGCTAATTTGTTTGTTTGGACAATTTTTGAGAAATGCTACGTTCTCAATATTTTCACAACAAATCCTAGTTGGTAATTGTTACTGATTCTAATTTACATATCATTAAAAAAAAAAAAAATTCTCCACCAGTAACAACATGCCACTTAGGATTTATTGTGAAAGTGTTGAGGACATGTTGTGAACATAGCATTTCTCATAATTTTTTTGGTTCAATCTTCAATGGACCAAAATTTTGGAGAGATAAAATTTTATTTTTAATGGAAACTTTTTTATTTAGGATGCTTAAGTTTTTTTTAGGGTGGTCAAGTTTTTTTTCTAGGATGGTCAACAACCTATATTAATTTTGAATTTCATTTTTTTAAGGCATAAAAATAAAATTTTTTCCAAGTTGAGGTTGGTCCTGTGACCACCCTTGTTGGTCCTGTGACCACCCTCAATTATACATATTGCCGCCCCTGCTAAAAAAAAAAAAAAAAAACCTCATCACACGTGTGAAGCACGTGTAGGGAGGTTTGTGTGTGTATGTGTGTGTGTGTCACACACACACACATATATATATTTCGCTACATCTTTTACAATATTTTTTTTTCTCTTTTTTTTTTTTAACCTCAGATCTCTTGTTCAACCATCAGAAACTTTATTAGTTGAACTAACTAGAACTCACTCTTTTTTTTTTTTTGGGTAAACTATGTATTTGGTCCCTATCCTATACACTATATTTTAATATGATCCCTAACCTTTCAATTGTGTCAATTTAGTCCATAACCTTTCAGTACTGTGTTAATTTAGTCCATGTGATTATCTTTTGGAAGAAAATTGATGACATGTCTAATGGCCAAAATAAAAAATTAGCTTCCATTGATGTGACAATAAACTTAAATTTTATTTTAGTTGTTTGTCATGTCAACAATTTTTATCTAAGATATAACAGCAGAGACTAAATTGACACGACATTGAAAGGTTAGAGACCAAATTCACACAATTGAAAGGTTATGGACTAAATTGAAATATGGTGTAAAGGTTAGGAACCAAATATGTAATTTACCATTAATTTTTTTATCCCATATCTTTTGTTCAACTATAAAAATTTTTACTAATTGAGCTAACTGGAACTCGCTCTCATTTTTTATTTAAAAAATAAATAAACATACAATATTTTGCTTTAATGCAAATAAATAAAATTGTCCTCATAATGTATCCTCATGAAAAGTAACAATGCATCAAAGGAAGAATGAAATACAAAACACATGCCGATTTAGAAACACTAAATAATAATAATAATAATAATAATATCAAACCAAACATAACATAAACAAATTAATAATTATGTATATATACTAACTAAAGGATAATGTTTTGCTTCTATTCATTATTGGTTTTTAATTTTGGTTTATAGGATTTTGTTTCTTAGTATATGCTTTTGTTATGGTGGAATTGTAATTTTTATCATAAAATTGTAGGCCAACCTATTGGGCGATTGCCTTGACACTCTCCCTTCAATCGACCTAAGGGGATAAGTACTAGTTTGTAAACCTATTGCCTAGTTTAAGGTTGGATAAGGCTACTACCTTGACACACATCCCTTAGTTTACCTAACAAGACTTCTAGCTGGCAAGTCCATTGCCAGATCTTAGGTTGAGTTCTTGCTAAAAACCTCTCCTCTCACTTTATATAAATGCTCTGTACTTAGCAAAACAAGGTATGCCTAACAAGCTCTACGCATTATAGCCCTATGCATTAAAAAAAAAAAAAAAGGTGCTTCTGTCGAGTGCCTCCAGTGTATTAGACTCATTGCAATCATGACACATATCCATTTTCAAACACGTGTCATGATCATAGTGAATCCTGGATAGAAGCTGCACCCTTAAAAAAAATAGAAATTTTAAAATATGCCTTCTAAAAACACAATTTAAAATATCACAATTAAACATTTGATTTGGACTTTTAGGTTAATTTGTTTATTTGGACAATTTTTGAGAAATGCTAAGTCCTTAATATTTTCACAATAAATCCTAGTTGGCAATTGTTACTAGTTTTAATTTATATATCATTAAAATTTTTTTTTTCCACCGGTAACAACTTGTCACTTAGAATCTGTTGTGAAAGTGTTGAGAACATATTGTGAATACAGCATTTCTCGCAATTTTTTGGTTCAATCTTCAATGGACCAAAATTTTGGAGAGGTCATAATTTATTTTTAATAGAAAACTTTTTGTTTAGGATTTTTAAGTTTTTTTTTTAGGGTGGTCAAGGTTTTTTTTCTTAAGGTTTGGCTTACCTCCAGTACTTTTTTAAAAGGAATCTCATTTTATTTTAATGAGAGACTGTTACATCACCCACTAATTAAATAAAATGTAAAAATTAAAACTCATTACCACTTACCATTGTATATTTAAAAAAAAAAAAAAAACATATTCAGTTAAAAAAGTACTGAGAATAAGACAAATCCCTTTTTTAGGATGATCAACAACCTATATTAATTTAGAATTTCATTTTTTTAAGGTATAAAATTTATATTTTTCCAAGTTGAGGGAGGTCAGGATTTGTGACCACCTTCAATTATACATCGCGCCACCCTAGTCATATCTATATGCCAGACCAGCTACTTAATGCATTTTCCATTATTTTTTTTAAAAAAAAAATCAACTCAACTCAACATATGGAGAAATTATAATATTCATATGATGGACAAGTAATGTGGTTTACCATTCCACTAAAAAATTTTCACTTGTTTAAAATTATTAGTTAAAATTTTTTTTTAAACATAAATTAATTACTGACTCATTAATTTTAAACAAATAGAAATTTTTTAGTGGAATAGTAGACAAATAACATAGTCTACTAAAAGACTATAATTTCTCCAACATATGGGTAGACTGTATTGATAGATAATAGGGGATAGAATAGGAGGGATTCAGAACAGACGTTAATCATCACAACAATCACTAAATTATCAATTGAAGCCGTTCGTCATCACAACCTTGAGAACCACGATAATGAAAGAACATTTCTGATTTCTGTCGTATTAATTAATTGACTATTGAGACTTGGGGTTTTATCATGTATGGGATAGCGTGCGAAGTAAAGGTGAGATTGGATAGGATACTTATTGCGGTGGAAGTGCTCATGAGACTACCCTCCAAATACATAATCTGAATTAGGTGCCCTTCCAAGCCGTGGAAGTCTCTCTTGTCTTACTTCAAGTCTTCAATACTCTTCCCCACCTCAACCATTCAATTTCTTTGAGCAATTTAGCATTGAAAAATCTCCTACATTTGTCTTTTATTTAGGTACTGCACTTTTATCCTCATAGAGAGGGCACTACATATTGTTCCATGATAACGAAGGATTGTACTAGTGTATGGAAATTAAGGGTCCATTTTGATTGAACTTATTGTTGTTGAAACTGAAAACTAAAAACTGAAAACACCGTAGCAAAATAATTTTTAAATGTGTAAATAGTACTGTAGAATTCATTTTTAATATTTTTTAATAAGTGAACAGTATATGCACAGTGCGTAAACAGTGCATACACTGTTCATAACAGTAAATGTTGTCTCCCAGAGTTAACAAATGCGGGCAAAAAAAGAAAAAAAAAAGGAAAACGTAAAACTGGAAAATGTGGACGCAGGATTCAGTTGAATCCAAACGCACACTAAATTCCCATTGAAAACCTAATCGCTTTCTTGACTTAAAATTAATCGATTCTATCAAATTTGGTTTAATTCTCTTTGACCAAGAACGCATTTCTTCTAAATTGTATCCTGCTTTGACAATAGTATGCCAACACAATTGAATATCATAAAGCGTAGGCTACACAGTTTATGATGTTATAGACACTTTATTTTGCAACCATTAATTAAATAGTGACTCCATTGTAAGTCCTTTAATTTAAAGAAAATCAACCATGGTGATGGTAAAATCTTCACCTTGAAATTCACAATCATGGTGATAGAAGAAGAGAGGGTTCTCTCCTCCCTTTCTTCTCATCATTATCACTTCGGGTCATAGTTCTCACATATGTAGAGCCAGGAGTTGAACGTGATGGTTCAACTCATGCCTCCTTATGGCGCTTGGTGACTAATCAAATCAAGAATCTGCCTGGGAGTGTGGGGGGTTAACAAGTTTTTATTTCAAGTTTTAATAATATTCATGATTGAAAATGTTTGTTCTATAATTCTAATAGAAATTGGAAAAGTAAGTACAAGAACAATCACTCTATAAACAAATTGGTAGGTTATTGATTTTTTAGTCCTTTTACTAGCAACTGGCACAAATAAAAAAATTTAACAATTTTTTGAAATCCAAATGTCAAACTATATTGTTCTCTTATGGTGAAGTTCCGTTTTTAATAGTAAATTCTCTTGGATCGCGAATTCTTACAAATAAAAATTATTTACTAACAAACAAATATAATAAAATCTAAAAAGATTCACGTATCTTAAGTTCCATAGCCAAGTTAAGAATATGCAACTCCTTTATATGTTTCCTAAACTAATGCTTTAATTTTAATTGTTTATTAGAACACAACAGATATCTAATCAATAATGATGCTCATTTTTCAAGCAAAAAATAAATAAACAAAAGTAATAATGCTCATTTGTAAAGCCATTTTGCTTATGGCACAAAAAAATAAATTTAAAAATAAAACAAAAAACCTTTTAGATGGATGTCAATAGCATGATAGTACCCAAATCCAAATGTCGCAAACTTTGAATTTTGGGTCACTCATAAGTCAACAACGAAAATATGAAACACATAATTATAATATATAAGTCATTTACATTTTTTTTGGGGTGAATTATTTTTATAAGAGATTTGTTTTTCTTTTTGTTAAACAAGAGGATTTTTGTTTTTTCCCTTTTTTGGAAGGGGGCCGTAGATCACATGTATGAGTTAGGTGGGCATAGAGAGCTTGTTTTTCAGTTTTGGGGACCAAGTGTGATTTTTTTTTTTTTAACCAAATAATCCAAATAATATGTAATATTATATACTATTAAAAAAAAGGATTTTGTTAACGGTACCATAAGGTGCCCGTGAACTACAGATTTTGTCCTTTTATTTTTATTTTTTTTATTGTAGTTTTATGTTATTTTTTTGCAACTTTTAAGTTGTGGGGCCAACTTCATAGAGAAAAAAATAAAATAAAATAAATTGTGGGGGTCAAATTTATGTCTTTTTCTTCTATTTATTCAATTTTTTTATTAAATAAAACTCACATTAGTGCAATCTTAACAAGCACCATGCGGTGCTGGTTAATATTTGTCTTAAAAAAGTATTTTAAAAATAGGGTCTGGTTAATGTGTGTCCTAAGGGTACACAGCCTTTTATTTTTGGAAACATTTTCTCGAAAATTGAAAAAACTGTTATTACCTTTTCAATTCCCAAAAAAATGTTTCTAAAAGTAGAAAATTTAATGTATACCCTTAAGGCAAACATTAGCAAAATCCTTAAAAATATTCATAGTTTCGATGCGGTGCTCAATTTCATTATGTGCTGGTGAACCAGCACCACATGCTTCAATATTAACCATGCGGTGCTGAATTTCATACTGTCAAAACTCACAACCCACCACCAATACTAGACTTGGCTACCAAATCAAGTCAATTAGGTTTAGGTTCAAACTAATTGGACACAGGTCAAGTTAGATTTGTGCCAAATATTGGTCATCAGATTAAGGTCATCCTGAACAATTTGTAAAATCTATGATCCTTACCAAGTCTTTTTTAGAGTCAAGTCAATCTAGTATTATCTGTATTTTTTCACATGCAAAAATATTAATAAAAAAACAAAAAAAAATTCAAAATATTGTAATTTTTTTTTTCTTTTCAATAAAAATAAGAGAACAAATGAACAAAAATACTAAAAAATAAAACTTAAATGATACATAAATTCTATATTTTAAATAATCCAAGGTCCACCAAATGGAAGCCTTCAAGCCTATAAGTCATTAAGAAAGAATCTAGAGTGTTTGTAGGGAGGAAAGAACTTAGGTTGTGTTTGCTTTGGCGTAAAATATTTTTCAATAAAAAATCTTTCCAACTAAAATCATTTTCAAGGAAAAATTTTATTTTTCAAATT
The DNA here is from genome assembly GCF_932294415.1 of Quercus robur. Lineage (NCBI taxonomy): Eukaryota > Viridiplantae > Streptophyta > Magnoliopsida > Fagales > Fagaceae > Quercus > Quercus robur. Next base: position 43,043,613 of record NC_065542.1, read on the forward strand.
TTTCTTACATTTTTGAAAATGCTTAGAAAAATACTTTCCATTTTTTGGCACGACATAAATTATTTTAAAAAAAAAATCCTTTTTTTACATAAAATGTAAATGACCAAAATACACCCCCCCCCCTCTCTCTGAACTTCCAAAATGATCTAAATACCCTCACCAAAACCACCAAAATACCCTCAGAAACTCCAAAAAGAGCAAAATAATCTAAAACGTCTAAAATTGCCAAAAATATGGAGATTCCACTGATATTTTGGTCATATGAGATATTCCAGGTGTAATTTGGTCATTTTGGAGTTTTGTGGGTATTTTAGTTATTTTGGAGATTTTAATTGTATGTCATTTTAGGGATTTTATAGGTATAATTACAACTTTAAGCATTTGAGGGTATTTTGATCGTTTAGGATGTTCCAAGAATCCAAGGGCATTTTGATCATTTTAGAGGTTTCAAGGGGTATTTTGGTCATTTGAGGGTTGGGTATTTTGTAGTTTTCACTTTTTAGTGGTATTTGGTCATGTTGGGCATTTTAAGGAAACTTTGGTTATTTTGGAGGTTTTGAGGATATTTTAGTCATTTTGGAGTTTTAGATGTATTTTGATAATTTTGGAAAAACTATGAGTATTTTGATCATTTTAGAGGCAATTTGGGCATTTTGGGGGTATTTTGTCATTTTGGTAATTATAGTAGTTTTAGGGGATCTTTTGGTTTTCTAGAGGACTCTGTGAAGGTGCTAAAGGCAGAAGAAGAAAAGAAATCTCTCTTCTTTTTTTTTTCTTTTTTTTTTTTTTTTTTTTTGTAAAACATTTTACAACCATCATAAATCATTACTACATTTTCCTGATCAATGGAAAACATTTTTGGTTTGTCTAGGACTTTATGTCAAGCCAAGTACCTGAAAACACTAAAAATATTTTTGGAATATATTTTACATTGAAACAAACACGTCCTTATTATTATTATTATTATTTTAGGCTAATAAAGCAAAGAGGAAGAAGTGTGAGTTTGAAACATGTTTACAAAGAATTAGAAAGTTAAAATAAGAAGAAATAAATACAAGAAATAAATTCCATATGAAAAAAAAATAAAAAAATGATTGAACTAACCTAGCTTTTTTTTTTTGATAAGCTTGAACTAACGTAGCTTGGCATTTCAACAAGTTGGATTCAGGTTAACCTGTATTTTAACAGGTTCAAAAAATTCCGACCCATATCCTTTTTCTTTTTCTTTTTTTTAATTCAGAAAAATAATCAGTTCTAGATCTAATTTTGCCCATTTTATTTGGTACTAGCCTTAAATGGGCTGAAGCTACCATAGCAGAGCACTTTTTTTTTTTTTTTTTTTTTTTTTTTGAGAAGGATCAGAGCACTTTCTAGCATCAAAGAGAAATGGTTGTTTGTGGATTTTTTATTAGCACAAGAAAAATAATTATAGAAAACATAAGAATTTACCGATATGACATTTTATTGCTAGAACTAAATTGATCATCTGGCAATTTTCTATATAGTCGATGTGGTACCGTATCATCCACCTAAAATGTCGGATGTTATAAAAACAAAACTCTTTGGACGAAAACTGTAGTATCCTACTAGTTCTTTTTGTAATGAATGCTATTTATTATCCTATTAACACTAGTGTAGTAGGTATAATTTAATAATGAGAATAAATTAGATAGGAGTTGGCATAAAAGGCATGTTTTATGCCAACCAATCCTGACCCGTCCCATCAAATTTTTACCCACAAAACAATAAACTTTAACACACAATAACCCCCAAATTTTCATAAATCAAAACCCAATTTCACCATGAAAATCACAGAAGTGACCGTTGGAGACAGTGACGATGATGCTTATAGTCTGAAGGTGACACCAGACAAAACCACCAGCACTAGGTGGTTGTGCCGATGATGCAGGCCATTTTTTAAATCTCAGTGACTTGGAGTTCTAGACCAAGTTTCTCTTCAATCTTACGGAGAGAGTAGAAAAAAGAAAAGAAAAGAAAAGCAATAACTCAGAAAAAAAATCCTACTGTTTACAAATCTCCAACAACTTCTCAGACTATCTCTCGCCGGACTCATTTCCAAAAGCTCTTGCTGTAACTGTTCTTTTGAACAGTAACATTGGGTTTTGATTTTCTGCAGATTTTGGGTTTAATTTTTTTTTTTCTATTAAATTTGGTATTTGAGAGGGAGTGGTAGTGTGTGTTATCGTTTATTATTTTTATGGGTAAAAGAGAGAGATTCAGACGTGATTTATGAACATTTGGGGGTAACAGTGTGTGTTAAAGTTTATTGTTTAGCGGGTAAAAATTTGACGTGGTAGATCAGGATTGACTAACGTAAAACACACCTTTTACCTCTATTTCTGACCCAAATTATTAATAATTAAATACTTATTGCCATAAAAATATAATAATTAGATACTTATGATTCAGAAAAAGAAAATTTGAATGCTTATTCCTCAATTGAAAATTTACATAATAGGGTGCTAATTCTAGTATATAAAATAAAGGTGTACATATTTTATCAAAATAATAATCTATATATATAATAATAGGTGAAGTAGAGAGAAACTCAAATTGCAATTCCAAATTAGAATTCTAATTTTGTGCCATGTGTCTACATCTATGTGGCCATCAGTTCATAATTATCCTTCCAATTGTTCAATTAGAATTTGAAATTGAAGTTGAATTTTGCTCCATGTGGCTAAATGTACGTGGGACCATTCTCATTAAAACCACTTCTATGTATTGGATCAAGTGAATTACTGTACTAATTAAGTTTTTTCTTGATTTTGTGTGGCCCTTTTCTTTTTTTTTTCTTTTTCTTTTTCTGCAAAATAACACGTTAGGTTAACCTCCCCTATACATTTTAGGTTTAAAGGTTGTGCTTTTTTTTTTTTTTTTTTTTTTTTTGGCCAAATAAAACCTTCTTAAGAGTGTCAATTAAGTTTTTTAGTACAAAAAACGAGGAGCTAATTGTTTTAATTTTTGTACAGGAATTTATACTGCTTAGAAAACCGAGGGGCCTAATTCGTTAAAACTTGAAAACCAAGAAAGAAGTGGCAAACAGAAAGATCAGTTCTCTTTATATAATTACATATTGCTTATAATCTGCCATGGACGAACAAAATAGAGGGCGGCCAAGTACTAGAGATTCTGTACAACAGTCTAAACTGTGAGATTAATTATGGTCTCTCAAGATTCCACCAAGGCTAAAGACATTTTTACGGCGAGCAAATACTGATTCACTCCCCACGAAGATAGCACTATTGCGACAAGGTATTTTATAGGATCATTTCTGTAATAATTGTAATGAAGTTCCACAAGATACTCTTCATGTTCAAAGGGGGTTTCATGCATTCCATATATGTCTAGAACTACTCCAACGTTCATACATGATGAAAATTTATATTGGTCATATTTTAGTAATTTTACACGATGCTAGATGTTACACCAATAATTTTGATGGTTGTAGACATGTAGTTTTGCTTTGTCACATGTAAGTCCATGGCTCACTTACTAAATCAATTAATATGCTCGCCATGTGGACTCTTTTCAAGTGTGGATGGAATAGCTTCAACCATATTGCTTGATTAAGCTTCAACCATATTCCTGTGTAATGAAAGTTATTGCTATTTTCACTCCCAAAAAAAAAAAAAAGGGAGAGAGAGAGATTTGAGGGTTACCACTTATCACCCTTTCGCCTCTGTCAAATTGCTGAAATAGCTTTTGGTAAATTTTTAATTTTTACTTTTTAAATTTGGGCATTATATATGATTTTCATTTGAGTAATTGGTAGAAGATATTGTTTCTTTTTTTGGGGTTAATTTTGTAAGACTTATTACTTTTAATGTGTTTACATTTCTTTTTCTTTTTTACTTTTACAACGACAAGTTTTTAGCTCGCAGTTGTTGATTTATGATTGTTGAGTACTCCTACAATCAATGCACTAAATTCTATGATAAATCAATTATTTGGATTTATCATTTTCTACTCCCATGTGTTGATAATATATGTTTAATGTATTGCTACAGCCTTTTCCAAGTAGTTTCCATACTTATTAAGGAGTTGTGATGTGGGAGATTTCAAGAAATGTAATGAAGCATCTTACTCAATACATCTATGATCAATTATTCAAATAATCAAGCCGTTTTTATTGCTATTGGATGCAATTTGCAATATCACATCTATGATTCTTATTATGTGGTATTTCTCATCTATTAGATCCAAATAAACTTAACTTTAAAATTTAGTTTTTGCTTTTGTTTATATTTGGTTATTTTTGTTTATAATTTTGTATCCTCCGTTTTAGTGAAGTATGTTGTAGAAAAGATATTTGTGATCCTTAGCTGATTTAAGGGTTGAGTTTGAATTCGGTAAGGATGGGGCCATCCAAAAAGAAATTGCCACATCAGTTTTTTACTTAAAGTTCAATAGATCCAACCACACATAATAACATCTTATTAAACTTATAGTTAAGTTGGATTTTCAAATGGATATTAGAATTGATTGAGTGTAGTTGTGCCTATTTTTTAATACATGTAATATGATGAAGTGGCATGTTGGGATTGGAGAGGTAAAACTTCATTTTTACACCACATTCTTATAAAATTTAATCTCTTAAGGCTTCAGCCCCAATGCTATTTTGACTTATCGAGGCCCCTTGGCAATTGGGAAAAATGATTTTTTTTTTTTTTTAAGAGCAACCTTAAATATATATATATATATATATATATTTGTTTTTATTGCATATTTCTTTTATAGTCTTAACAATATGGATTTAAATATTATTAATGGGGCATTGCCATTAAGGGATTCCTCTTAGATTAGCATCAGGTGTTGTAAAAATGTCACTTTAACATATCAAAAACCTACTTTATCTTTTTTACGTATTATCAAAAACAAAAAGACACATAATTTGGCTCTTTCTGATGATAGTTAGAGTTTATTCTCTAATGAAAATTTGAAATTAATGTGTATATTTGATAAAAAAATTATATATTTAATTGTGATTATTCATAAATATAACTGTGCATTGTAGTAAGAAACTTAACGTAACCAATATCATGAAAATTGAAAGGAAAAATCATTTTAGTACCTTCAAATGTCTTGAACTAATGCTCTATATGTTTAATAACCCAAGCTAACATTAATAGTATCATTACAATTAACAATACCCGCGCGTAAGCACAAGCTTACATACTAGTAATAATCATGGTTTTAAAAATCGGAACGGACAAAGAACCGAAAAAAAGGCTGATTATTGGTTTTATGATTCGACTGGGGTCGGACCGATGGTCGAACCGATGATGTCATAATTAATATAATTTAAATATTTAAATAATTTTTATATGAATTTTGAATTTTAATAGCTTATTTTAAGAAAATATAAAATATAGATTTTTTTTTTCTTTTTTTGCATACTATTTTTTTTTTTCTGGTCAATAATTATTGACAAAAAAAGAAAAAAGAATAATCTATCAGTAAGATTTCATATATTTATTTTTATAAATAATAGTTTAACTTTACCCATTCATCTATTCAAAATAATAAAAAATAAAAAAATCTCTCAAAGTCAAGTGATTAGACAACTCACTGACATATCTATCTCCTTTCCACCCACCATCTCACTCCCAGCCACACACGTTTACCTTTTTCTAAGAATCTTCTTTTTTTTTTTTTTTTTTTTTCCCTCATAAATCTACCACCCCACACGGTTTACCATCAAAAGATTCAGAAGTCTTATTTTTTCAGTTCTCACTTCTCAGTGTTTTGTGTTTTGTCTTTCGCTCTTTTGTCCTCCAAGCAGTACCTCCATCCGTCCCCCTCTCTCTCTGTAAGTTAGACAAAATCCTCTCATTCACTGTCTCACCGAAGAGCCGTGGGTACCTCATACCAGTCCAAAAGGCTGGTTTCAACACCAAGTATGAGCATTCAGTAATTTTCTCACTCTCTCAAGCCTAACAGATATGAGAAAAAAGAAGATTTTTTGAGCAAAAAATCTGTCCTTACACACTTATACCGACAGATCTAAGGAAAAAAAAGATTTTTCTGCAAAATAAAGCTCCATTTCAGATCTCTTTCATCAATTTTGTAAAACCGGTTTAACCTTTCCGGTTTCCGATTTTTCCGGTTGAACCAACGGTTACCGGTTAAATCTGGTTTTTTTTTTTTTTCTATTTTCGATTTTTAAGCATAACCGAACCGGATTATTCTCCGATTTCCGATCGAACCGACCGATTCAGTCCGGTTTTTAAAACTATGATAATAATAAAGGTGTATATAATCCGAATGAACTTTTGGTTCTATCAGGAATACAAATCCTCTCTCTTCGAGTCTCTCAATGTGACTTTCACACTGAGTGAGGTAAGAATTTGTATTTTCCGATTGGTGTAGACGTGGTTTCCTCCTTTCCTCAGGAATAATGTTAGTTAGGGTCCGTTTGGATACAACTGAAAACTGAAAAACACTGTAGCGAAATAATTTTTAAATATGTGAATAGTATCGTGAGACCCATTTTTAATGAAAAAGTTACTGAAAAGTGAAATTTGTGGGTCCGTAAACAGTACACGATGTGTTGTGATTGATCCAAAAAAATTTGAAAAGTCAAAGTTTGCGGCAACACCCAAAACGCTCCAAAACGCGTAAAAAAAAAAAAAACAGACAAAACGCAAACGCAACTTTTTTTTCAGCCGAATCCAAACGCGCTCTTAGGCCCACTACGAAACTCACAATTTTATTAGAACTCGCTCACGTCAAAAAGGGATAAGAATGATAATAATAATAAAATTGACCAGACAATAGCCTCGTCATAAGTGTGGACTGTTTCGGCATTGTAAAGTAACATATTTTCGGGGTGTGAAAAATCAAAACAATAGGCTTTTTCGTGTTAACATTAACATTTAATTAGGAAAAGTCTTTCCTCAAAAAAATTTTTAATTAGGAAAAGTCTTTCCTCAAAAAAATTAGGAAAAGAGACTTTTCCTAATTTAAAACAAAAACCTGAGAGAGAGGAGAAGCCAAAAACATAATTAAAACATAAGGGTTGTATGGACCCATGGCCATCTGTCTCTATCTATCTAGTATCTGCAAAACCATCAGCTTAAAATAAAATACACCAATTTAGCATCAACACGTATATTGATAGAGTAGAATACTCTATAAAAAAGTTATAAATAGAGAGAGATTACTCAGAAAGACTTGGAAAAAAAAAAAGATTGGAAAGAGAGATATATATATTTTGAGAGAGAGTGAGAGATGGAGGGAAAAGAGAGCAGTACTAGTCATCCATTGTTGAGTGGGAAGAGGAAACAGGGTTGTACTTACAGCCATGGTTTCTCTTCAGGTCAGATACAAACATTGGCTGCCATGTGTGAGGCTTGTATCCCTCCTCTTTCGATGCCATGTGATAGCATCGACAAGGACAAGGAGAACCCAGTTGACCAGAAGCCTCTTCAATCCTTTTACAGAGCTTCTGGGTCTCAACCTCCACTCCCTGATGAGGCAAGTTTGTCTTATTCTCTATATTATCCTATCTTTGTTTTCGTTCAATAATACATTATCATATTTAAACAAGAAATTTCACAGCAGGAAAATTGTGATTAGTACAACATTATTTTTACGTGCCACCACAACCATATCACTTTAATTGTACATGAATATCACAACATACTGTAACAATCTTACATGCACAACGAATTTTTGTAACAATTGAGATCGAAATTGTCACATGTCATACGACTTCACTGACATCACTTTTATTTTTATTATACACTGATGACAACAAGTAGTGCTAAAATTTGTTGTGGCCATATGATTTTATGAGTGAAGGAAGTGCTATATCTGAGATTTTTAGTCTTTGACAATATTGGTCTTCAAGTAATGAACATGTATAATATGTTTTCTCTCTATGAATGGAAAAACAGGTGGCAGAGGTGATTGCGAAGAGGTGTCTACCACGGGCTGTGGTTTTATTGAGAATAGTTCTGAATATACTATCGTTCAGATTAGGGACACTATTGCTTTGTGGATTTAGTTGCCTTGATTGGAGATGGCCATTTATTCTTAAGTTCTCTGATATGTCTCTGGAGAAGAGAGAAGAGATTCTCAAGAGTTGGACAAGGAAAAGGGGTCTGCTACCCTTTAGATTGGTGTTTGTCGTGATTAAAATCTTCTGCTTGTATACCTTCTTTTCAATGGTAATTCTTTTCACTCACTATGCCATGATCTCACCCTTACTCTATTTCTCTGTATTTATGTCCGATATTTTTTTTTCTGGATCTTATAAACATTTAAAAAGAAAAATAGAGCAAGAAAGTTTTGAAAAGTATTGTTTTAGTGGCTTCTTCTTGTTGTTGTTGGGCTTTTAAAACAACACATAGGGGGGAAAAAAGAAAAAAATTAAAAATATGAAAACGCATAATAATAAATCTTTGACTTTTGAAGGATATGTCATATATCATGTTTTGAACATTACTTTCTACAAAAGGGTTTTTTGCAAACGTGTTGGCAAGTGTTTGATGTTGCTTTCTGTATCACTGTGACAAGACAACTGTGTTTATTCATTTTTGTGAACATGTCGGTGTCATGTTATTACTGGTCATGGTTTTGAGGATAATGGAGGAAGCAGAAGATAGAATTAACTTCCTGGGTGTGGCCTACCTACCTTATTACTGATGTATGGTTGGGCGTTGCGATTTGCAATTTCTGCATTATTGCCTCAAACCTACTTTAATAAAGAAAGTAAACATTTCTTAACCACCAAATTTACTTGTGTCATAGTCATATAACTGTTTTGAAATGAGATATTGGAAAACTTGTCAACTTTGATCTCTATTTTGACTTCTAAAAAAGGTTTGAATGCCTTTTCGTTTTTCTTTTTTAATTTCTCTCTTTTCAATTTCTTTTTATTTTTAAAAAATCAGCTTAGCGCAGACTTCAATCTGAACTCTAATTTTTATTAAGAACCATCTTATGAGTCTTTTTTTTTTTTTTTTGGGAATGTTATATGCGTTTCCTAAATGACCTCTATAAAATAAACAGGAGACAAAAATATGATATTTTCAAAGAAACTAAGCATGATCTAGCAAGTTTCCCCAGTTATCTAAGGGCTGAGAGGAGATTCGTATGTTCTTTTATTTATGTCAGATTTTAAATATTTCATACTAAGACATTGGATAATTTTAGGTATATCTTGAATTATTGATCAACCAATGGAAAGTTATTAATTTTTACTTATGTGCTTGAGATTTTATGGTTCAAGAGACTCAATCCTATTGTAGACTGATACGCTTGTAGCACAAGCAAACTAACCTGAGGGTTGGTCTAGGGTTCTCTATTATATAAGCCCTTTATTGGGTTCATTGTGATAAACAAATATACATAAAAGATGTAGCCATCAAGGGCTTTTCACCATGGATGTATGCCGTTAAAACTCTTGCTTCCACTTTTCTCTTTTCTCTCTCTACAAGTTATTGAGTTTTTTCCCCCATTTTTCTACTTACTGCAGGCTGACGAAAATTCAGAGAATGCATCATGGGAAGCAGTTGGATACCATATTGACAATAGGGAAAAGTTGACCAGACACCAAAAGGAGAGGCCTCTTCAGAAGGGAGTCATAGAAACTATGTATGAAAAAGACTCTACATTTGTTCAGTCTCTCACACAAAAAGGCCTTGAAGTCATTGAAGATACAGAGCACAATGTGTGCAAGATCAAATGTGATGTCATTGTTGTTGGTTCTGGTTGTGGTGGAGGGGTTGCAGCTGCGGTTCTTGCAAGCTCCGGCCAAAAAGTAGTCATCCTTGAGAAAGGGAATTATTTTGTACCTGAAGATTTTTCTTCCCTAGAAGGTCCTGCCATGAATGAGCTATATGAGTCAGGTGGAATTTTATCAACTATTGATGGTAAACATTTGATCTTTGCCGGCTCCACAGTGGGTGGAGGCTCTGCTGTAAACTGGTCTGCATGTATTAAAACACCAGATTCAGTTCTTCGAGAATGGTCTATGGATCATAAGATCCCACTTTATGCTAGCTCTAACTATCGATTTGCCATGGATGTCGTTTGTAAGAGGATTGGTGTCACAGATAAGTGTGTGGAAGAAGGCTTTCAGAATCAAGTAATCAAAAAAGGGTGTGAGAATCTTGGTTTGAAAGTTGAGGCAGTCTCAAGGAACTCTTCAGCAGATCATTACTGTGGTTCTTGTAATTATGGTTGTAGAACAGGAGACAAGAAAGGCACTGATTCAACTTGGCTGGTAGATGCTGTGGACTGTGGTGCAGTAATCTTAACAGGATGCAAAGCTGAGAGATTCATATTGGAGAATGGAAGGACGAGAAAGAAATGCTTGGGGGTGATTGCAACTTCTTTGAGTAAGAATGTCACAAAGAAGCTGCAAATTGAGGCTAAAGTAACAATTTCTGCATGCGGGTCTATAATGACGCCCCCTCTAATGATCTCTAGTGGCTTGAAAAATCCAAATATTGGCAAGAACCTCCACATCCATCCTGTTCAAATGGTATGGGGATACTTTCCAGAACATATATCGGACCTCAGAGGCAAAATGTATGAGGGAGGGATCATTACTTCGCTCCATAAGGTGGTTTCGGAGGATTCCAATGTCAAGGCCATTATAGAATGTCCTGCATTAGGACCTGCCTCATATAGCGTATTACTTCCATGGGTTTCAGGGCTTGACATGAAGGAGAGGATGGCAAAGTATGCTAGAACTGCTATCCTTTTTGCATTGGTCAGAGATCAGGGTTCAGGAGAGGTGAAGACAGAGGGTGTCATTAATTATCGATTAAGTCAGATTGATAAAGAAAATCTTCAAGTTGGGATGAGGCAGGCTTTGCGAATTTTGGTTGCCGCTGGAGCTGTTGAAGTGGGCACATTTAGGAGTGATGGCCAGAAAATTAAATGTAAAGGAATTAAGGAGAAGGAGTTAGAGGAGTTTTTGGATACAGTAACAACAGTTGGAGGGCCAGGGTCTAGGGGAGAACACTGGACCATGTATTGTTCTGCACATCAAATGGGAACTTGTAGAATGGGTGCCACAAAGGAAGAAGGTGCAGTTAATGAGAGTGGTGAAAGTTGGGAAGCAAAAGGTTTATTTGTATGTGATGCAAGTGTTCTACCTACTGCAATTGGGATCAATCCCATGATTACAATCGAGTCCACTGCTTATTGTATTTCAAAGAGGATTGCAGAGTCCTTGAAAAGTGGAAAAACAGTGGAGGATAACTAACGTTTCTCATCCTATATTTTGATTAGTCTTAGAATGATTTTAAATAAATTTGTGTAATGAGAAAACTAAAGGATTAGTCTTTAGTTATAAATAAAAATATTGTTTGCATGAGTTTCAATTTTTTTGTCTCTAAACTTTAAAATATTATTTTTGTTGTTTGCATGACTTATGTAAATGTTATGTTTCTAGCATTAAATGTTATATGGTTAGAAATTGAAAGGAGTGGAAGAAATTAATGTCATGCCTCCAGAATTGGTTGTTCAAGTAATCTATAAAGAATAGCTCACTTGCAAATTAATTGATGTAGAACTCATGTGAGAGCAGTTGACCCCTAAGTTTTGGAGTAAAATGTAACAGTTGGGAGTTATGACCAAACTTACCGAGGTATCCCCAACGGTTTCATCTTAATCCAAATTTAGGGGCCAAACCACAAGAAGTAAAACGTGGGTTATGTATCATTTCCCAATGTTTTTTTTTTTTTTTTTAACAATATAGAAATTCTACTCTAACCTAATCTAAATATATATGTGTGTGAAGTTCCCTCCTAGAAACTTGAACCCCGGTCCTTACCCCCCACACCCTACAAGCACTTATACTTGTGGAATGACCATCGCACCAAAGGTATTCTTTAAATCAGCAAAACTATAAATTGTATGCAAATATGCGATTATAGAGCAAGAAGTCCCCTCAACTTTTTTGAATGAAATATATTCCTCTAATAATAACAGATGATTCTTTGTACATGAAGAGCAATTACAAGGTGATGGGTTGGATCCAATCATAAACTAGCATATCCAGAAAGGTTACAGTACACCTAAATTTCTTAGCTTTAGACATAAAATGGGGTCAAAGCCCAGGGGGGCAGTTTACCCTGCTTCGGGGAGCTGGTGGCTTGGAAGCAACAAACATAACTGCTACAGATGGCATACTGGCATCACAACAATTCCTATTATGTTATGGCACGCTGATTTTTTACAATCATATATATATATATATATATATATATATATTAAAGATTGAGCCAGTACCAGATCTCTTAGATTCCCAGTAAATAAATAAATAAATAAACAAATAATTGAACCAGGGCAGAACATGAGGGAGATTATGAAATCAAAAACTAAGAGATTCAGAAACCAAAACTAAGAGCTTCAAACTAGAAAGAGGACCAGATAAAAAATATATAGAAGAGAGGTCAACGCCGAAAATTCTCTCATAATTTGAGGGAACCATCCTTATTGGGAAAGCTTTATCAACTGTTACAGATTCGATCAGAATCTCACATCATTTCCCATTTTACTGACTATGTCTATATGTATTCCCGCAACAAGACAATCAGATGGTATCAGTTTCACCACAAAAAGAATAATGCTGAAACAGAAAGTTATATAGAGAACCAGGGGGATCCCTCACTTGTATGCCTTAACTGCTTTCTCAGCAGCATCATCAAGGTCATCTGCTGTAATCAACGCCAACCCACTTTCCTGCAGACCAATTAGTAATGGATGTAAATAACCAAATACATTTATTCCCAATTTTATCAAAGGTGATTCTCAAGACATGAATTTCTGTCCAAGTTTGATTTCATATCAGGCTTCACGTTTACCTTCAGTGTTCTCTTCCCCTGGTCAACATTTGTGCCTTCAAGACAAACCACCACTGGTACTTTCAGCATAACCTTCAAAAAAAGACCCAACAGATGTTAACTCTTCAGCAAATGGCTTGGAGGCAATAAAGTCATTAAATTAAAGTAAAGGTGAAAGAAAAGTAACAATTTAAAATGTTATGATGGTTCAATTATCACAAAGAGTCTTTGCCATCATTCCTTTTTCCATTTAATTTTTCATTAAAGGTGTCAAAAACGTTCATCTCTCTGAAATTAATTCCCATGAAATACTTTTAGTAAATGTTTTACAAAATTTATTCAGAATTTATTTTCTAGCCTCTTTTGTACGCACTTTGTTTGATTGGTCTTGAACTTGGTGACTCACATCTAGTGATTCAATTCCAATGTTCATGGACTCTTTTGTCTTGTACATAATTTCTAGTCATTTTGTTTTTCTTTTGGCTAATTCATGCCTTTTTTGCACGAAATAGTTTTCTATTTTTTTCAATAAATTATTCTTACCTATCAAAAAAACATGATATATCATCAAAATATAAGAGGAAGAAAATGTAAGCATTAAAAACACAAAATGAAACAGCTTTATGGCCCAGAGGACATAGTACTAATGAGAAGGTTAACCATGTCCAAGAAAGTAGAAACCGTTGAGAATGAACCTGAGAAAATCGAACACAAACTAACCTGTTTTGCAGCATTGACAATTCCACTTGCTATTACATTACATTTCATTATTCCTCCAAAAATGTTCACTAAAATTGCTTTCACCTTATCGTTAGAAGTCAATATTTTAAATGCCTCAACCACCTGCACCACAAAAATTAAGAATTTTAAAAATATAAATATAAATATAAAAGAAAGAGAGATACTAAAAAGCTGTTTTCCCACAGAAAATAACAAGACATATTCATGGTAATTTAGATATGTCCAAGGACAGACTCAGAAAATGTCCATTAAACAATACAAACAATAAAATACATTGATAGATTATCAGTTTCTTCCTTTTTTTTTTCCATAAAGAAAATGCCAATAAACAAAACATCATAAAACAACACAAACAGCATATTGAGCAGTATTTATCATGCTATTAAAGAGCAAAGTATGTAGTGCTTCTGATTACGTAAATAAAAGACTTGAGTAGCACAATGTGCACAAAGGGTTAATGACATATAAGCTGAAGGAAATTTATAAGAAAAAAACCTAGATGTTAATGCAGTACCTGGCCTTCAGAAGCATTCCCACCTATGTCTAGAAAATTGGCAGGAGTTCCCGATGCAATTTAATAATGTCCATTGTGGCCATTGCCAATCCTGCACCATTCACCATGCAACCAATCTCTCCATCTAAGCCAATGTAATTTAAATCTGCTTTAGCAGCAGCTACCTGTAGAATATAAAAGCACAACAAAAGATCCATTAATGAAATAATTACATCATGAGCTTAGTCTAACTTAATGCGCCTGGAAGCTTGTGTCTTTGCTGTGAGAGAGGTGTCTATTTTTACATGCATAAGATACAAAATCCAGCTTCCTCTGGTTAAAATTTCACAATTGCAGAGACAACTATCTTACCTTAAAAACAAATGAACAATCATTTCAAATATATAAATATTAAAAAAAACACACACACCTCCTGAGGATCCTCCTGTGATGGATCACGGAGAGCAAATATCTCTTTCTGACGAAAGGCAGCATTGTCATCAAAGTTCAACTTAGCATCAGCAGCTACCAACTGCTTATCAGCAGTCTCCGCAATGGGATTGATCTATCCAAAAACAACCATCAATTTTCAACTAAAATATCCAACAGAAAAAATAAATTATAAAAACATGCCATCATGGAAATATTGATAGCACTTCCAAAATGTAAAAGGTTATGCTCACTTCCAATAGTGTGCAGTCACACTTGCAAAATAGTTCGTATAATTTCTTCACTTGTTCAATTGAATCTTTTCTAACAGCCACCGTGGGAGCCAAGCCATCAACAACCTTTGCAGCATCTTCATCTGTAATTCCAGTAAAAACATCAATGGGAACCTATCAAAACAAACATTGCATCAGCTGCATTTCAATACAGATGGAGAGTCTGTCAATAATAATCATAAGCCATCAAAAATAAAACAGAAGGATGACCACCTTTACAATCATATCAGGGAAATTTTCGGCAAGGTCTTCAATGCTGGTTCCCCCCTTTCTACAGGCAATTATAAGCTGGGAAAATATATATATATATATATATATAAATATATTTAAAAGCATATTGCATTTAGGACCATCATGCCTAATGAGAAATAGGGGCAAAAAGTCCTACATAATGATGGACAGAAATAAAACTAATCATTCACATGATCGCATCAAATAATAAGTTAGACACTAAGTTTGAAACCATACCGGACCAGCAGTGTTACAATCCAGAGTAATAGCAAAGTACATCTCATTCACGAGTGACAACTTTTCACACAAGTACCTGTATAGGAAAAAAGAAATAAACTGATTCTCAAACAAATAAGCACTAGATAGTCCTGTATGCTTATAATACAGCATATTGACATTTGCAATGCTGAGAACCAAGACAAGGAAAAAGATATACGAAAACAAACGAATAAAGAAAAAAAAAAGATCTAAACCCAAGACATACTCTTTAAGTTCGATCCTTCTTTTTACTTATCGAAAAAAAGTTGGATCCTACTTTTTATTCTCAACACAGAAGGGAGAAGCAACAACAAATTATTCATAATTTCATATTAATCCAGATATTGTAATTAATTATAATTTTTCTTGTGAACAATTAACAAATGGGAATATAAGACAAACACCCATCACTTTTACAGCCTGCTATGTGCCTATGTTTCATATCAATACTGAGTAAATAATAATTACAAAAATGCTTATTGGAGTCGAATACAATTCAATGGGCTTTCAGAAACACTAGATTATTTAAATATTCGATTAGGTTATCTTTAATATGTAAGGCAGATTAAACATTAAAAAAACAAAACAAAAAAAGTATTTTTTTAATGTAGTACAAGAAAAGGCCGCAAGGCCAAATTTTGGTAGGAATTCCACAGGTTAGACCGTTTATACAACTCCTTTAGACATGTTTAATATCACCCTCATACAAGTTTAAGATGCTTAAACACTGAAACCAGAATTTAATATAAAAGTTTAAGACAAACATCATTGTTTAAGCGTCATGGTTCCTCCACAAAGTGGAGTTCCAACTTTTGTCAGTTCAAAGAAAACTATGGCAGCTCCTACATATATTTCACCCTTATACAAGTTTGAGATGCTTAGACACTGAAACCAGAATTTAATACAAAAGTTCAAGATAAAAATCATTGTTCAGGCTTCATGTTTCCTCCATACAGTGGAGTTCAACCTACGGAAGTTCTTAGAAAACTATGGCAGTTCCTATGTATAAATTTTCTCCATTCTAATCCACAACAGAAAATGAATACTCAATAACACTTCTGGACAAGCATTAAGACATTTTATGTTGACATAGCATGGGAGAAAAACATTGAAGCTGACACTCATGGATCACTTTTCTAATTGATTAAGGTTGCATTTGACATTGGCTGAAAAAGGCAGCTTTTTTTACTATTTAGCTTCTTTTTTGATAAGTTACTATTTAGCTTATTTTTGCTACTATTCAGCTTATTTACTATTCATAGATCCCATTATACTATTTCAACTAGCTTTTAGCTTTATCTACAATACTTTCAACAAAAAGTTTTCAATTTAAGCTAAATATGTTGTTCCCAAACGAACTCTAAGTATGCCTATAAAAACTTTCAACGGTTTCATGAGTAAACACTTTCTTTGTCAAACAAAATGTTATTTACATCCAGTCTCTTTTCATAAGCAAACTAACTTAATCCAATAAATGAGAAAAATCAAATATATAGGGGGTGTATTGAAGCTTTTCCTGCAATTACAATACAATAATGTCTAAGAAATTTAAAAGAAAAAATAAAATCAAGGAGTAGACACTGTCTAAAGCAGTCATCCAATCATACAATAATCTGAAAAATGTTGAGGATGTTCTATGCCTTCGAAAATTTTTGATGATTCAAATACAATATAAACACAAACACATTGGCAACAGAAGAACAGAACAACAAGCATGCACACAAAAGAAAATGGCAACACCATTGAGTCCAAGGAGATCAATCTTGCAACTGCATACTGATTTGTTTATTCAATGAGCTTGACCATGTGTCAACTTATAAGTTCCAGATGACTAATAAAAAAATGCCTAACCTTGCTGACAACTTTGCCTTGGGGACCAGTTTGTTTGGTAACAAGAATCTGCCCAAGCATTTTCCCTGCATGGAATAAAATTACAAAATAAAGGGAATTCCATGAAAAAGGCATAAGATTTATTATGACATAAATTTCTTAAACATATAGAACAAACATTTGTTCTTTTATAGATCAATACCACTTGCTCCAGTAGTACCCAGTTAATCCTATAAGAGCAAACTGCTAATGACACCACAACTCCCATGCAACAAAACAATGTAAGCATAAGTGATCCACTGTCTCCCTGTTACGTCGACATAAACAACACCATCCTACCAACATGTAACCTCTCTTAATGAGATTTTCAGAGACTCACAGGTAGGTATCTTTCCTCATGCTGTTGGCCATACAAAGAAGGAGACCCTCCTAGGGCCTTAACACTCCAAATACTCTTCCAAGGAAAAAGCACTGCACAATTACTTTATTATGCATTGTAGTAAGGACAAACATTAAAGACGCCACTCCCGTTCAACTTGCAGCTCAATCTATCACAATCCTCTCTCTAAAACAAGCAATACATAGGACCATAAACTAGGAGGTTTCCAACACAACCAGGGGATGATTGTACCCACATGAAAGGATGCAATCACACATCCTTTAGACAGAGAAGGATACCTGCACAATAATAATAAAAAACTCCCTCCCCTTTCTACATGGCAAATAAAATGGGCGAGCAATTTGGCTTTATCATATCTAATAGCCTCAACGAGAGTTCATTCAATGTGAAAGTTTATCCTTAAATAGCTTATGATATTTACATGTAGTAGGAATAAAGAATATGCAATGGGGCTAATTTTCCTACTAGGGATTTGATTATTTGATCTCAAGGGCATAGTATTTGTCCAAAGAGAAAAAAAAGGTCAAGAACATGACAACAACCAAGTCTTAGTCCCAAAAAGGTCATAATCATAGTAAACACATAGTATCAATATTTGAAAGATGAAACCAAACCATTCCAATCAATATAACTTCAGTGTGGATTTTTCATTAATATGATTTCTGTATTACAGAAATAGACCTCATCTGGTTAGAACAACGGAGGAGAGTATGGAAAAGGATCGAATTCGTGGAGAGTTAGAAAAAACAACCTTGTTAGAAGAAATCTGCTGGAGGCAGAAATCTAGGGCTCTTTTTCTTAAAGAGGGAGACAGGAGCACAAAATTTTTTCATTGTATTGCAAATTATCATAGAAGATGCAATACCATTGATAGGCTTATGGTGGATGAAGAGTTATCCACGGATCAGGGGATCATTGAGGGGTGCATTTCTCATTTTTATAGGCAATTATACTCAGAGTACGAGGTCCACAAACCTCTTTTGGATGAGGTTGTACGTAAACTTCATTTAGTTAATTGGTCGAAGGTATGTAGGCCAATGAAGAATGGAGGGCTAGGCATTCGGTGCTTGAGAAGGTTTAATTCTGCCTTATTAGCCAAATGGTTGTGGCGTTACGGTGTGGAGAATGATGCCCTTTGGAGAAGGGTCTTATGGGCGAAGTATGGGAATGAGTGGGGTGGTTAGTGTACAAAATCCGTGTCTGGGGCATATGGTGTTTGTATGTGGAAGTCCATTAGAAGAGGCTGGCTGAATTTTTCTAAGTTCCTTCGGTATGATGTGGGTGATGGTACTCGTGTGAAATTTTGGGTTGATGTGTGGTGTAGGGATCATCATCTTAAGGAGGCGTTTCTAGATTTATATAATATTAGTAGGACAAGGGATGCTTTGGTCTCTGAGGTTATGTGCTATGCAAATGGGAGAATTTTTTGGGACTTACAATTTCGCCTCTTAGTGAATGATCAAGAGTCACAATCTTTGGATTCGTGTATGGTTTTGATCTATTCCACTAAGGAGCGAGGTGTTGGTTTTGATAAACTTTGTTGAAAGCCAGCCAGCAGTCGGGGTTTCATGGTGAGTGGGTATTATCACTCCCTATCCCCCTCTACCGCCACTTCTTTCCCGTGGAAAATGATGTGGCAATCAAAAGTTCCCCCTGGGTAGCTTTTTTCTCTTGGACTGCTGCTTTAGGCAAGATTCTAACTATTGATAACCTTCGGAAGAGGCATTTTGTTGTTCTTGAGTGGTGTTTTATGTGCAAAAGGTGTGGGGAATCTGTTGATCATCTCCTCCTTCATTGTCCTTTAGCTTTTGAGATGTGGAGTATGGTCTTTTGCTTGTCTGGTATTTGTTGGGCGATGCTGCAAAGGGTAATGGATTTGTTGGAATGTTGGTCATGCAACTTCAAGCGTCATCGTAATATAGTTATATGGAGGATGATGCCACACTGTTTGATGTGGTGTATCTGGTGGGAACGGAATGCTAGAAGTTTTGAGGGTCGCGAACGGTCCATTCTTGAGTTTAAGCCTTTTTTCCTTTTTATTCTTCTTGAATGGTGTTTAGTTTTACCTTCTTTTTCTTGTTTTTCTCTTCCTGTTTTGTTTGATCATTGTAATTTAGTTTCTTGATGTTTTTGCCTGTCTAGTACATTTCCTATGTACGGGCTGTGTTCTTCTTTAATATATATTTTCCGTTACTTATAAAAAAAAAAAAGATAAAGCCAAAGCAATGACATGCAACAGAACTAGAAGCTTACTAATAACGTACTAAATACCCACTAGAGGGACAATAAAATGAGATCCCAGACAAATGAAATAAACAAAAGCAAGAACAATAGATCACAATAAGCTAAATAATATTTAGTACCAGCTATGTCTTCAACCTGATCAGCCTTAACAATATGAACTCCACCCTTAAGACCACTTTTAAAGGTTCCCAAGCCTCTTCCACCAGCCAAAATTTGGCTTTTGACCACCAACTGTATCAAAGAATCAAAGTTAGCATCCTCCTTTCTTCACTTAAGAGTGATTGCTTAGAAGATATAGAATATGAAAGCAAACAATATCTTAAACTTCCATCAGAACCCAATCAAACAAAAAACATATTTAGGCCGCCTAATACAATTTTTTTTTTTTTTTTTTAAAAATACAACTCCATTGCATAAGTTGCTTTTCTCTTCTAAAACATAGGAGGGAAATAAAAAAGTTATATCTTCCACTCATTTCCTCAGTTCTGTCAGACACCAAAAACATGTTATTCTCTTGTTGAAAGTATAATAGAGAAAGACCCCAATGCCTGAATTACAAACAATTACCTCGTTTTCATTGGGAAATACACCCTGAATCGCCTTTCTGACTTCATCAAGAGAAGAAACCGCAACACCTTTCGGAACATTGACCCCATATTTGCCCATCAACTCAGCCCCCTGATTTCAACAGATGCACCCAATTAGTTTTTTTTATTTTTATAAAACCCATTTAACCGCCACATCCAATCAAAATTTCCAAACAAATTTACAATCTCACAAATTCACATGCTTGAATTAGCACAAAGATCACATATTTCCCATAAAAAAAACACATACTTTCCCCACACACACACATGGACACACAGAGAGACACACATATGAACTTCCGATTTTTTTCTCTACCATTCACAATTTGCCACATCACAATTGTGGTAAAGTTGTGATAAAAAAAATTTATGGTCTAGAATTTTTAAAGGAATAATTTTAGTAAAACACACTCTGTCACCGTTATTAGCATATTGTGATTGGGCATCTATTATTATTCTGTTATGGATTTTTTTTTTCACAACTCTGCAATCTAGCACATATAATAACCATTGTGTGTGAGAGTAGAATTATTTGCATGAAAGTAAAGCATAAGTTATCAGGAGTTATCATCAGGAACGAACGACATAGTTGAAACTATCTTAAAAAAAAGTCATAAGTGTGAAACTATCTTAAAAAAAAGTCATAAGTGTGAACTGTTTCGGCATTGTAAAGTAACATATTTTTGGGGTGTGAAAAAACAAAACAATAGGCTTTTTTGTGTTAATATTAACATTTAATTAGGAAAAGTCTCTTTTCTTCATTTAAAACAAGGGAAATTATTATATATTTCCGGAGTATTATAAATACTTCATCCTCTCATAAGAATGATGGGTTCCATTAATTAAATTTATGGTGAGACCCATCATTCATGTAAAAGGAAAAAATACACATTTACAAAGGAGTACTTAATAATTTTCCTTAAAACAAAAACTTGAGAGAGAGGAGAAACAAAAAAATAATTAAAACATAACGGTTTTATGGACCCATGGCCATCTGTCTCTATCTATCTGGTATCTGCAAAACCATCAGCTTAAAAAAAATACACCAATGTAGCATCAACACGTATATTGATAGAGTAGAATACTCTATAAAAAAGTTATAAAAAGAGAGAGATAACTCAGAAAGACTAAGAAAAAAAAGATTGGAAAGAAAGATATATTTTGAGAGAGAGAGAGAGAGATGGAGGGAAAAGAGAGCAGTACTAGTCATCCACTTTTGAGTGGGAAGAGGAAACAGGGTTGTACGTACAGCCATGGTTTCTCTGCAGGTCAGATCCAAACATTGGCTGCCATGTGTGAGGCTTGCATCCCTCCTCTTTCAATGCCATGTGATAGCATCGACAAGGACAAGGAGAACCCAGTTGACCAGAAGTCTCTTCAATCCTTTTACAGAGCTTCTGGGTCTCAACCTCCACTCCCCGATGAGGCAAGTTTGTCTTATTCTCTATATTATCCTGTCTTTGTTTTCATATTCAATAATACATCTTTTTCTTTCTATCTATCTTTTCTTCAAAACTAATACTTCTATTCCAAGGGTGGAGCTTGCCAGTGCCACTGGACATTCCAAACCACCTCACATCAACAAAAAAACTGGGTTTGATTTGACTTCAAATCCTCCTCTCTCTCTCTCTCTCTCGTATTCTTTTTTATTTTTTTATATTCCATATTTAAACAATAAATTTCACGGCAGGAAAATTGTGATTAGTACAGCATTATTTTTACGTGCCACCACAACCATATCACTTTAATTGTATATGAATCACAACATACTGTAACAATCTTACATGCAGCACAAATTTTTGTAACAATTGAGATCGAAATTGTGACATGTGATACGACTTCACTGACCTCACTTTTATTATACACACATTACAAGTAGTGCTAAAATTTGTTGTGGCCTCATGATTTTATGAGTGAAGGAAGTGTTATATCTGAGATTTTTAGTCTTTGACAATATTGGTCTTCAAGTAATGAACATGTATAATATGTTCTCTCTCTATGAATGGAAAAACAGGTGGCAGAGTTGATTGTGAAGAGGTGTCTTCCATGGGCTGTGGTTTTATTGAGAATATTTCTGAAGATACTCTCGTTCAGATTAGGGACACTATTACTTTGTGGATTTAGTTGCCTTGATTGGAGATGGCCATTTATTCTTAAGTTCTCTGATATGTCTCTGGAGAAGAGAGAAGAGAATTTCAAGAGTTGGACAAGGAAAAGGCTTCTGCTACCCTGTAGATTGGTGTTTGTCATGATTAAAATCTTCTGCTTGTATACCTTCTTTTCAAGGGTAATTCTTTTCACTCACTATGCCATGATCTCACCCTTACTCTATTTCTCTGTATTTATGTCCAATTTTTTTTTTTTTCTGGATCTTATAAACATTTAAAAAGAAAAATAGAGCAAGAAAGTTTTGAAAATTATTGTTTTAGTGGCTTCTTTTTCTTGTTGTTGGGCTTTTAAAACAACACATAGGGGGGAAAAAAGAAGAAAAAAAAAATCTGAAAACGCATAATTTATCTTTGAGTTTTAAAGTATATGTCAAATATCATGTTTTGAACATTAATTTCTACAAAAAGGTTTTTTGCAAACGTGTTGGCAAGTGTTTGATGTTGTTCAGCACCCGTTAAGGTTGAATTTTTTATTAATAAAATATAGTTGCTTTTTGAGAGTAGAAAAAAGCCCAACGTGACACTAAAGTGTCAGTCAAGAAAAAAAAAAAATGGGCATTTTACAACAGAACCAAAATACCCTTTTAAGTTCTTTCATCTCCCTTTCCTCAGCTGGTACTTTTCTCAGCCGGTACTTTTTGAGTTTTTTCATTTTTTTTTTCAGATCTACAAAAACCACCATCCAAATACCCAAATTTCAAACCCAAGCCAAATTTTCAAGCTTTTCACGTTCCAAATTGAACCCATTCACCAAAGCAACCCAGATACAACCAAAAACAAAGGAAGGAAAAGTAGAACCAAAGGCCGAAAGAGTGAGAGACCAAGAGAGAAGGAGGAGTGAGAAGGGAAGAAGAGAGAGAAGGGAATTTTTGTAACAAAATTAACTTTTCAAAAATGTTTCTTTTTCTTCAATAAATGTGAATCCACCTGTAATTTACTTATTATTTAATTCTTTCTGCACCCGGACCCATTACTGTGACAAGACAACTGTGTTTATTCATTTTTGTGAACATGTCTCATTACTGTTGTCATGTTATTATTGGTTGTGGTTTTGAGAATAATGGAGGAAGCAGAAGACAGAATTAACTTCCTGGGTGTGGCATACCTACCTTATTACTGATGTATGGTTGGGCGTTGCGATTTGCAGTTTCTGCATTATTGCCTCAAACCTACTACATTTCTTAACCACCAAATTTATTTGTGTCATACTCTTATAACTGTTTTGAAATGAGATATTGGAAAACTTCAGTGTCAACTTTGATCTCTATTTTGACTTATAAAAAAGGTTTGAATGCCTTTTCGTTTTTCTTTTTTAATTTCTCTCTTTTCAATTTCTTTTTATTTTCAAAAAATCAGCTTAGCGAAGACTTCATTCTGAACTCTAATTTTTTTAAGAACCATCTTATGAGTCTTTTTTTTTTTTTTTTTTGGAATGTTATATTCGTTTCCTAAATGACCTCTATAAAATAAACAGGAGACAAAAATATGATATTTTCAAAGAAACTAAGCATGATCTAGCAAGTTTCCCTAGTTATCTAAGGGCTGAGAGGAGATTCATATGTTCTTTTATTTATGTCAGATTTTAAATATTTCATACTAAGACATCGGATAATTTTAGGTATATCCAGGGGCGGCCCAACATAATTTGGGGCCTAAGGCGAAAAATTTATGTGGGGCCTTTAATATATAAATATTAATTAAACAAAATTATTTAATACTAATCAAATTAAGGTTAATTTGATACATTAAATACATAAATAATACCAACTGGACTAATGTTAATTTCATATAGTGAATTGAATATCATAGTTGAATTATAAATATTAATAAAAAGAAATAAAAATATATTGCGATTGAAAAAGATACTTTATTTTGGATATAAGACGATGCATAGTTAAATAAAGTTGTAATCTAATTTTTAATTTTATATTTTGATTTTGAGAGAGAGAGAGAGAGATAAATATTATTTGGTGTATGGTTTTGTAGGATATTAATTTACAAAAATCAAAATCTCAAACTATTAGGGGAAATTAATCTATAATTGATGATTTAACACATTTGCAACATCTTTTTGAAATATTTTAGGGTTTCAATTGAATTAAGGTTCTATTGGTCTTATACTTTGAGAGTTTTAATAAAAATGAAAAAGAAAAATGTGCTAATTAAAAGCACTATAAAATGTTTAAAATATAATGTGATATTGTCTCTCATTGATGAACTCCATCAATTTAACTAATGAATGTTTATATCACGTTTTTTGTGATTAATAACATGGCAATTTGTAAGCCAATAGTAAAATTTGTACATCACTAATAAAAAAAATGTACAACCTTTAGAAAATATATATAATTTTATAAAAATTTGGGCCTTTAACTATGAAAAGTGAGGCCTTTTTTTCCAAGGAAATTTTTTTTTTTTAGTGGGGCCTTAGGCCTAGGCCTAACTTGCCTAGGCCTTAAGCCGGCCCTGGGTATATCTCGAATTCTTGATCAAGCAATGAAAAGTTATTAATTTTTACTTATGTGCTTGAGATTTTATGGTTCAAGAGACTCAAACCTATTGTAGATTGATACACTTGTAGCACAAGCAAACTAACTTGAGGGTTGGTCTAGGGTTCTTTATTATATAAGCCCTTTATTGGGTTCATTGTGATAAACAAATATACATAAAAGATGTAGCCGTCAAGGGCTTTTCACCATGGATGTAGGCCAGTAAAACTCTTGCTTCCACTTCTCTCTTTTCTCTCTCTACAAGTTATTGAGTTTCTTCCCCCATTTTTCTACTTACTGCAGGCTGACGAAAATTCAGAAAATGCATCGTGGGAAGCAGTTGGATACCATGTTGACAATAGGGAAAAGTTGACCAGACACCGAAAGGAAAGGCCTCTTCAGAAGGGAGTCATAGAAACTATTTATGAAACAAACTCCACATTTGTTCAGTCTCTCACTCAAAAAGGCCTTGAAGTCACTGAAGATACAGAGCAGAATGCGTGCAAGATCAAATGTGATGTCATTGTTGTTGGTTCTGGTTGTGGTGGAGGGGTTGCAGCTGCGGTTCTTGCAAGCTCTGGCCAAAAAGTAGTCGTCCTTGAGAAAGGGAATTATTTTGTACCTGAAGATTTTTCTTCCCTAGAAGGTCCTGCCATGAATGAGCTATATGAGTCAGGTGGAATTTTATCAACTATTGATGGGAAACATATGATCTTTGCCGGCTCCACAGTGGGTGGAGGCTCTGCTATAAACTGGTCTGCATGTATCAAAACACCAGATTCAATTCTCCGAGAATGGTCTGTGGATCATAAGATCCCACTTTATGCTAGCCCTAACTATCGATTTGCCATGGATGCCGTTTGTAAGAGGATTGGTGTCACAGATAAGTGTGTGGAAGAAGGCTTTCAGAATCAAGTAATCAAAAAAGGGTGTGAGAATCTTGGTTTGAAAGTTGAGGCAGTCTCAAGGAACTCTTCAGCAGATCATTACTGTGGTTCTTGTAATTTTGGTTGTAGAACAGGAGACAAGAAAGGCACTGATTCAACTTGGCTAGTAGATGCTGTGGACTGTGGTGCAGTAATCTTAACAGGATGCAAAGTTGAGAGATTCATATTGGAGAATGGAAGGACGAGAAAGAAATGCTTGGGGGTGATTGCAACTTCTTTGAGTAAGAATGTCACAAAGAAGCTGCAAATTGAGGCTAAAGTAACAATTTCTGCATGCGGGTCTATAATGACGCCCCCTCTAATGATCTCTAGTGGCTTGAAAAATCCAAATATTGGCAAGAACCTCCACATCCACCCTGTTCAAATGGTTTGGGGATACTTTCCAGAACATATATCGGACCTCAAAGGCAAAATGTATGAGGGAGGGATCATTACTTCACTCCATAAGGTGGTTTCTGAGGATTCCAATCTCAGGGCCATTATAGAATGTCCTGCTTTAGGACCTGCCTCATATAGCGTTTTACTTCCATGGGTTTCAGGGCTTGACATGAAGGAGAGGATGGCAAAGTATGCAAGAACTGCTGTCCTTTTTGCATTGGTTAGAGATCAGGGTTCTGGAGAGGTGAAGACAGAGGGTGTCATTAATTATCAATTAAGTCAGATTGATAAAGAAAATCTTCAAGTTGGGATTAGGCAAGCTTTGCGAATTTTGGTTGCTGCTGGAGCTGTTGAAGTGGGCACATTTAGGAGTGATGGCCAGAAAATTAAATGTAAAGGAATTAAGGAGAAGGAGTTAGAGGAGTTTTTGGATACAGTAACAATAGTTGGAGGGCCAAAGTCAATGGGAGAACACTGGGCCATGTATTGTTCTGCACATCAAATGGGATCTTGTAGAATGGGTGCCACAAAGGAAGAAGGTGCAGTTAATGAGAATGGTGAAAGTTGGGAAGCAAAAGGTTTATTTGTATGTGATGCAAGTGTTCTACCTACTGCAATTGGGATCAATCCCATGATTACCATCGAGTCCACTGCTTATTGTATTTCAAAGAGGATTGCAGAGTCCTTGAAAAGTGGAAAGATTGTGGAGGATAACTAACGTTTCTCATCCTGTATTTTTATTAGTCTTAGAATGAATTTAAATAAATTTTTCTGTAATGAGAAAAGTGAAGGATCAGTTTTTAGTTATAAATAAAAATATTGTTTGCATGAGTTTCAATTTTTTTGTCTCTAAACTTTAAAATGTTATTTTTGTTGGTCCCTATACTATTATACCAATATGTCTAGTGACACAAAAATGTTCAAATAAACTAAGGCATTGTGATCAATGAATAATAAAGTAGTAAAGTAGAGTAAGTGGTTGGCTTATGTAAATGTTATGTTTCTAGCATTAAATGTAATATGGTTAGAAATTGAAAGTAGTGTAGGAAATTAATGGCATGCCTCCAGAATTGGTTGTTCAAGTAATTTGTGAATAGCTCACTTGGAAATTAATTGATGTAGAACTCGTGAGAGCATTTGACCCCTAAGTTTTGGAGTAAAATGAAACAGTTGGGAGTTATGACCAAACTTACCAAGGTATCCCCAACGGTTTCATCTTAATCCAAATTTAGGGGCCAAACCACAAGAAGTAAAACATGGGTTATGTATCGTTTCCCAATGGTTTTTTTTATTTTTTTTTAATACAAAATAAAAATTTTACTCTAAATTAATCTAAATATATATGTATGTGAAAATCTCTCCGAAAGACTTGAACCTCGACCCTTGCCCACCACACCCCACAAGCTCTTATACTAATAAAGTAACCATCGCACCCAAGGGTGTAATTTAAATCAGCAAAACTATATATTGTATGCAAAAATGCAATTATAGAGCAAGAAGTCCCCTCAATTTTTTTGAATGAAATATATTCCTCTAATAATATCAGATGATTCTTATTCTTTGTACATGGGTTGGATCCAATCATAAACTAACATATCCAGAAAGGTTACAGTACACCTAAATTTCTTAGCTTTAGACATAAAATGGGGTTAAAGACCAGTGGGACAGTTTACCCTGCTTCAGGGAGGCGGTGGCTTGGAAGCAACAAACATAACTGCTACAGATGGCATATTGGCATCACAACAATTCCTATTATGTTATGGCACGCTGATTTTTTACAATCATATATATATATATATATATATATATATTAAAGATTGAGCCTGTACCAGATCTCTTAGATTCCCAGTAAATAAATAAATAAACAAATAATTGAACCAGAGCAGAACATGAGGGAGATTATGAAATCAAAAACTAAGAGATTCAGAAACCAAAACTAAGAGTTTCAAACTAGCAAGAGGACCAGATAATAAATATATAGAAGAAAGAAAATAGTAGGTTAATCCCACATTGAAAAATGAATGTGAGTTAAAGAGATTTAAAATCTGTGTTGTGTATCTAAGAGTTTAGGCCCTTTTGGATATACACCACTATAAGTTTCTTTAAAAAAGCCTTCTCCCATCTCCCCGTGTGTGTGTATGTTAAAAATACTTAATATTTTCAAAAATATATATATATAGAAGAGAGGTCAACGCAGAAAATTCTCTCATAATTTGAGGGAAGCCATCCTTATTGGGAAAGCTTTATCAACTGTTACAGATTTGATCAGAATCTCACATCAATTCCCATTTTACTGATTATGTCTATATGTATTCCCGCAACAGGACAATCAGATGGTATCAGTTTCACCACAAAAAGAATAATGCTGAAACAGAAAGTTATATAGAGAACCAGGGGGATCCCTCACTTGTATGCTTTAACTGCTTTCTCAGCAGCATCATCAAGGTCATCTGCTGTAATCAATGCCAACCCACTTTCCTGCAGACCAATTAGTAATGAATGTAAATAACCAAATACATTTCTTCCCAATTTTATCAAAGGTGATTCTCAAGACATGAATTTCTGTCCAAGTTTGATTTCATATCAGGCTTCACGTTTACCTTTAGTGTTCTCTTTCCCTGGTCAACATTTGTGCCTTCAAGACGAACCACCACTGGTACTTTCAGCGTAACCTTCAAAAAAAGACCCAACAGATGTTAACTCTTCAGCAAATGGCTTGGAGGCAATAAAGTCATCAAATTAAACTAAAGGTGAAAGAAAAGTAACAATTTAAAATATTATGATAGTTCAATTATCACAAAGAGTATTTGCCATCATTCCTTTTTCCATTTAATTTTTCATTAAAGGTGTCAAACACGTTCATCTCTTTGAAATTAATTCCCATGAAATACTTTTAGTAAATGTTTTACAAAATTTATTCAGAATTAATTTTCTAGCCTCTTTTGTTCGCACTTTGTTTGATTGGTCTTGAGCTTGGTGACTCACATCTAGTGATTCAATTCCAATGTTCATGGACTCTTTTGTCTTGTACATAATTTCTAGTCATTTTGTTATTCTTTTGGCTAATTCATACCTTTTTGGCATGAAATAGTTTTTTTATTTTTTTCAATAAATTATTCTTACCTATCAAAATAACATGATATATCATCCAGATATAAGAGGAAGAAAATGTAAGCATTAAAAACACAAAATGAAACAGCTTTATGGCCCAGAGGACATAGTACTAATGAGAAGGTTAACCATGTCCAATAAAGTAGAAACCATTGAGAATAAACCTGAGAAAATCAGACACAAACTAACCTGTTTTGCAGCATTGACAATTCCACTTGCTATTACATCACATTTCATTATTCCTCCAAAAATGTTCACTAAAATTGCTTTCACTTTATCGTCAGAAGTCAATATTTTAAATGCCTCAACCACCTGCACCACAGAAATTAAGAATTTTAAAAATATAAATATAAATATAAAAGAAAGAGAGATACTAAAAAGCTGTTTTCCCACAGAAAATAACAAGTCATATTCATGGTAATTTAGATATGTCCAAGGGCAGACTCAGAAAATGTCCATTAAATACAAACAATAAAATACATTGATAGATTATCAGTTTCTTCCTTTTTTTTCCATAAAGAAAATGCCAATAAACAAAACATCATAATACAACACAAACAGCATATTGAGCACTATTTATCATGCTATTAAAGAGCAAAGTATGTAGTGCTTCTGATTACGTAAATAAAAGACTTGAGTAGCACAATGTGCACAAAGGGTTGATGACATATAAGCTGAAGGAAATTTATAAGAAAAAAACCTAGATGTTAATGCAGTACCTGGCCTTCAGAAGCATTCCCACCTACGTCTAGAAAATTGGCAGGAGTTCCCCCATGCAATTTTATAATGTCCATGGTGGCCATTGCCAATCCTGCACCATTCACCATGCAACCAATCTCTCCATCTAAGCCAATGTAATTTAAATCTGCTTTAGCAGCAGCTACCTGTAGAATATAAAAGCACAACAAAAGATCCATTAATGAAATAATTACATCATGAGCTTAGTCTAACTTAATGCGCCTGGAAGCCTGTGTCTTTGCTCTGAGAGAGATGTCTATTTTTACATGCATAAGATACAAAATCCAGCTTCCTCAGGTTAAAATTTCACAATTGCAGAGAAAACTATCTTCTCTTAAAAACAAATGAACAATTATTTCAAATATATAAATATTATAAAAACACACACACACACACCTCCCGAGGATCCTCCTGTGATGGATCACGGAGAGCAAATATCTCTTTCTGACGAAAGGCAGCATTGTCATCAAAGTTCAACTTAGCATCAGCAGCTACCAACTGCTTATCAGCAGTCTCCGCAATGGGATTGATCTATCCAAAAACAACCATCAATTTTCAACTAAAATATCCAACAGAAAAAATAAATTATAAAAACATGCCATCATGGAAATATTGATAGCAATTCCAAAATGTAAAAGGTTATGCTCACTTCCAATAGTGTGCAGTCACACTTGCAAAATAGTTCGTATAATTTTTTCACTTGTTCAATTGAATCTTTTCTATCAGCCACCGTGGGAGCCAAGCCATCAACAACCTTTGCAGCATCTTCATCAGTAATTCCAGTAAAAACATCAATGGGAACCTATCAAAACAAACATTGCATCAGCTGCATTTCAATACAGATGGAGAGTCTGTCAATAATAATCATAAGCCATCAAAAATAAAACAGAAGGATGACCACCTTTACAATCATATCAGGGAATTTTTCTGCAAGGTCTTCAATGCTGGTTCCCCCCTTTCTACAGGCAATTATAAGCTGGGAAAAAAAACAAAAAAAAAATATATGTAAAAGCCTATTGCATTTAGGACTATCATGCCTAATGAGAAATAAGGGCAAAAGGTCCTACATAATGATGGACAGAAATAAAACTAATCATTCACATGATCGCATCAAATAAAAAGTTAGACACTAAGTTTGAGATCATACCGGACCAGCAGTGTTACGATCCAGAGTAATAGCAAAGTACATCTCATTGACGAGTGACAACTTTTCACACAAGTATACCTGTATAGGAAAAAAGAAATAAACTGATTCTCAAACAAATAAGCACTAGATAGTCCTGTATGTTTATAATACAGCATATTGACATTTGCAATGCTGAGAACCAAAACAAGGAAAAAGATATACGAAAACAAACGAATAAAGAAAAAAAAAGATCTAAACCCAAGACATACTCTTTAAGTTTGATCCTTCTTTTTACTTATTGAAAAAAAGCTGGATCCTACTTTTTATTCTCAACACAGAAGGGAGAAGCAACAACAAATTATTCATAATTTCATATTAATCCAGATATCGTAATTAATTATAATTTTTCTTGTGAACAATTAACAAATAGGAATATAAGACAAACACCCATCACTTTTACAGCCAGCTATGTGCCTATGTTTCATATCAATACTGAGTAAATAATAATTACAAAATGCTTATTGGAGTCAAATACAATTCAATGGGCTTTGAGAAACATTAGATTATTTAAATATTCAATAAGGTTATCTTTAATATGTAAGGCAGATTAAACATAAAAAAAACAAAACAAAAAAAGTCTTTTTTTAATGTAGTACAAGAAAAGGCCGCAAGGCCAAATTTTGGTAGGAATTCCACAGGTTAGACCGTTTATACAACTCCTTTAGACATGTTTAATATCACCCTCATACAAGTTTAAGATGCTTACACACTGAAGCCAGAATTTAATATAAAAGTTTAAGACAAACATCATTGTTTATGCGTCATGGTTCCTCCACAAAGTGGAGTTCCAACTTTTGTCAGTTCAAAGAAAACTATGGCAGCTCCTACATATAAAGTTTCACCCTTATACAAGTTTGAGATGCTTAGACACTGAAACCAGAATTTAATACAAAAGTTCAAGATAAAAATCATTGTTCAGGCATCATGGTTCCTCCATACAGTGGAGTTCAACCTACGGAAGTTCTTAGAAAACTATGGCAGTTCCTCTGTTCTAATCCACAACAGAAAATGAATACTCAATAACACTTCTGGACAAGCATTAAGACATTTTATGTTGACATAGCATGGGAGAAAAACATTGAAGCTGACATTCATGGATCACTTTTCTAATTGATTAAGGTTGCGTTTGACATTGGCTGAAAAAGGCAGCTTTTTTTACTATTTAGCTTCTTCTTTTTTGATAAGTTATTATTTAGCTTATTTTTACTATTATTAAGCTTATTTACTATTCATGGATCCCAATTGTACTATCTCAGCTAACTTTTAGTTTCATCTACAATACTTTCAGTAAAAAGTTTTCAGTTTAAGCTAAATTAGTTGTTCCCAAACAAACTCTACTTTCAACGGTTTCATGAGTAAACACTTTCTTTGTCAAACAAAATGTTATTTAAATCCAGTCTCTTTTCATAAGCAAACTAACTTAATCCAATAAATGAGAAAAATCAAATATATAAGGGGTGTATTGAAGCTTTTCCTGCAATTACAATACAATAACGTCTAAAAGATTTAAAAGAAAAAATAAAATCAAGGAGTAGACACTGTCTAAAGCAGTCATCCAATCATACAATAATCTGAAAAATGTCGAGGATGTTCTATGCCTTCGAAAATTTTTGATGATTCAAATACAATATAAACATAAACACATTGGCAACAGAAGAACAGAACAACAAGCATTCACACAAAAGAAAATGGCAACACCATTGAGTCCAAGGAGATCAATCTTGCAACTGCATACTGATTTGTTTATTCAATGAGCTTGACCATGTGTCAACTTATAAGTTCCAGATGACTAATAAAAAAATGCCTAACCTTGCTGACAACTTTGCCTTGGGGACCAGTTTGTTTGGTAACAAGAATCTGCCCAAGCATTTTCCCTGCATGGAATAAAATTACAAAATAAAGGGAATTCCAAGAAAAAGGCATAAGATTTATTACGACATAAATTTCTTAAACATATAGAACAAACATTTGTTCTTTTATAGATCAATACCACCTGCTCCAGTAGTACCCAGTTAATCCTATAAGAGCTAACTGCTAACAACACCACAACTCCCATGCAACAAAACAATGTAAGCATAAGTGATCCACTGTCTCCCCGTTACGTCGACATAAACAACACCATCCTACCAACATATAACCTCTCTTAATGAGATTGTCAGAGACTCACAGGTAGGTATCTTTCCTCATGCTGTTGGCCATACAAAGAAGGAGACCCTCCTAGGGCCTTAACACTCCAAATACTCTTCCAACGAAAAAGCACTGCACAATTACTTTATTATGCATTGTAGTAAGGACAAACATTAAAGACGCCACTCCCTTTCAACTTGCAGCTCAATCTATCACAATCCTCTCTCTAAAACAAGTAATACGTAGGACCATATACTAGGAGGTTTCCAACACAACCAGGGGATGATTGTACCCACATGACAGGATGTAATCACACATCCTTTAGACAGAGAAGGATACCTGCACAATAATAATAAAAAACTCCCTCCCCTTTCTACATGACAAATAAAATGGGCGAGCAATTTGGCTTTATCATATCTAACAGCCTCAACGAGAGTTCATTCAATGTGAAAGTTTATCCTTAAATAGCTTATGATATTTACATGTAGTGGGAATAAAGCATATGCAATGGGGCTGATTTTCCTACTAGGGATTTGATTATTTGATCTCAAGGGCATAGTATTTGTCCAGAGAAAAAAAAAAAGGTCAAGAACGTAACAACAACCAAGTCTTAGTCCCGAAAAGGTCATAATCATAGTAAACGCATAGTATCAATATTTGAAAGATGAAACCAAACCATTCCAATCAATATAACTTCAGTGTGGATTTTTCATTAATATGATTTCGTTAGGTAGGGTTTGGTGAATGTATTACAGAAAAGACCTCGTCTGGTTCTAGATAAAGCCAAAGCAATGACATGCAACAGAACTAGAAGCTTACTAATAACGTAC
This sequence comes from Quercus robur, assembly GCF_932294415.1. Classification (NCBI taxonomy): domain Eukaryota; kingdom Viridiplantae; phylum Streptophyta; class Magnoliopsida; order Fagales; family Fagaceae; genus Quercus; species Quercus robur. The sequence goes on from NC_065542.1 coordinate 43,077,920, forward strand.
TGAATACCCACTAGAGGGACAATAAAATGAGATCCCAGACAAATGAAATAAACAAAAGCAAGAACAATAGATCACAATAAGCTAAATAATATTTAGTACCAGCTAAGTCTTCAACCTGATCAGCCTTAACAATATGAACTCCACCCTTAAGACCACTTTTAAAGGTTCCCAAGCCTCTTCCACCAGCCAAAATTTGGCTTTTGACCACCAACTGTATCAAAGAATCAAAGTTAACATCCTCCTTTCTTCACTTAAGTAATTGCTTAGAAGATATAAAATATGAAAAGCAAACAATATCTTAAACTTCCATAAGAACCCAATCAAACAAAAAACATATTTAGGCCACCTAATACAACTACATTGCATAAGTTGCTTTGCTCTTCTAAAACATAGGAGGGAAATAAAAAGGTTATATCTTCCACTCATTTCCTCAGTTCTGTCAGACACCAAAAACATGTTATTCTCTTGTTGAAAGTATAATAGAGAAAGACCCCAATGCCCTGAATTACAAACAATTACCTCGCTTTCATTGGGAAATACACCCTGAATCGCCTTTCTGACTTCATCAAGAGAAGAAACCGCAACACCTTTCGGAACATTGACCCCATATTTGCCCATCAACTCAGCCCCCTGATTTCAACAAATGCACCCAATTATTATTATTATTATTTTTTTTAAACCCAGTTAACCGCCACATTCAATCAAAATTTCCAAACCAATTTACAATTTCATAAATTCACATGCTTGAATTAGCACAAAGATCACATATTTCCCATAAAAAAAACACATACTTTCCACACACACACACACACACACATAGAGAGAGAGAGAGAGAGAGAGACAAAAACCATAGCTTTTATCCGTGCTAAGAATTACACTGTGTTTGGTCGCCGAGAAAATGTAGGAAATAAAATAAAAATTACATTATTCACTCAGTTGGCCCTAATACAGTACCTAGATCAGTCTGAATAGTTCTACAAACCATAACAACTTATAAGCCTTAAAACCCAAGTCAGTGTTTTATTTTCCCGAGCTTTTTTTTTTTTTCTCGCAAACCAAACAGAGAAATAGAAAAAACTCAATATTGTTCCATATTTATACACACATAATACATATCACAGAGAGAGCGAGAGAGAAGTGGACCTGGTACTCATGGATGTTGAGGCGGCGGAGCTGTTGTTGCTGCCATTTACCGGCGATGGAGAGAGAACGAGAGACGAGCTTGTTCACCAATCCTCTCACCATTTTTCCAAAGGTTTCTGAAGATCCAAGAGAGAGAGAGACAGAGAGAGAGAGGCGGAGGAGATCGGGTCAAGAATCAATTACTCAAATGTGGGAGAGAAAGGGACCCTAGTTTGCCTTGGAATAATATTCTTCTTTTGACTTCTTTTTCCTTTTTGAGTGAATTTTCATTTTAATTTTCACCTCATTCATTATTTTGAATTTGAGTTTTTTTTTATTTTGGTCATTTATGCTTCAAAATTTTTGTATCTCAAAAAATAAAAATAAAAGTTCCGAATTTTTCATTTTGAGCTTCATGTTCCTTGAAGTTTACCCAATTGTTAAAATGAAAATTTTAAAATGTAAAAAACTAAATAGAAGGAAAACTAAATCAAACGTAAAAAAATCAAAATAGAAATTTTAAAACGTAAATAGTTAAAATAAAAATAACTTAAAACTTTAAGGACTAAAATTATACTTTCATGTTTTTGTTATTTATTAACTTTACATCAAATGTGCTAAAATAAGTAAAATGCTATTTTAGCATCCAAAACACTAAAAACTCTGTTACATCAAATGTGTTAGAAAGTCATGTTTGTCAACACCTAGCTATAGTAAACTTGTAAATATAGAAAACATTATTTGAACAAAAGTTAGGTAGAAAGAGACTTGAGTGGTAAAAGAAATAATAAAAAATGAAAAAAGAAATAACATTTAAATAAAGTGATAAAAAAATAATAAGAAACCCTTCAAACTTCTTATATATTTTTTTATTGATAGTTAATTTTGAAATCTAGCTATTAGGTTGTATGTTCTTTATGTTCTTAATACGCATGTTAATTTTTATTCATATCATATGTTATTTACTTTCAATTATTAAACTTGTTTTCTATGCATAATTATCACAAAAACTTGAGATTTAAACATTTAATTGATAACATAGCTATTAAGTTTTGATATTTTTGAAATTTTGCAAGTATAGAAGATCTAATAAGAAAATGTAATCCAACAATTAGATTTTTAAAAATTCACATCTAATAAAAAGATATAAGAAGAGTTTGAAGAGTTTTTCTCAAAAAACTTTTTCTACAAAAGAATAAAATATTTGATATTGAGTATATTGTAAAGTGATGTATTAAAATAGATGAAATAGTTTTTTAAATTGCTAAAAGCTTTTTTTTTTTAACACATTTTATGTGAATGCTCTTATGTGTGCATTTTTAGTAGTGTTTGACTTAGTTCAATACTCTTATGTGTTATACTTAATCGTGTCTAGTGCACTAAAACATTTGACAGTTTGCCTTTTTTTTCCCTAAAAGCTTTTCCCTTTTTTAGTGTGCATTACTTTTCTTTATTATGCTTAAAGTGAGTAAATAGTATAATTATAGGTTAAATATCGAGGTTTTAAACTTTTATACATAATCAAACTACAGGGCTATTTTTAAATGGTTGAAATCATAAAAAAAAAAAAGTATTAAAACCATTGAAAAATATATTTTCAATGATTGAAATGATAGTAGGGAACTGTTATCAAAAATTATGTCGAGAATATTTTTTTATAACCTATACAATTGTTGAAAAAAGTGTTACACTTTTAAATATGTTTATTATTTTTATCCACAGGCACTCAACCATTGATAAAAGGTATCTTGAGGTTTTTTTTTTTTGAGAAAAGGTATCTTGAGGTAAGTTTCAATGGTTTGTAACCATTGAAATAAGTATTCTTCATTTTAAAAAAAATTTGGATGTGCTCTTTCACATTTATCAAAATTTAATGGGCAAATTAGAACTTACCCACTTGTGGTTTGATCGAAATTTAAGTTGTCTATCTATGATTCTATAGTTTGAAATTTGACACTTTACCCACTTGAGATTTGACCGAAATTTAAATTACCTACCTATAGAAACTCATGATGCAAGTGTTTTGAGACTATTTTTTATCTTATTTGATCTTGTATGTTTATGTTTTTGGAAAAGAGATACATAAAAGTGGAGTAAAATTACATATATAGCCATATTTTTAACAGATGTAAGTTACAAAACTCTAAGCTAACCCAAATGAGTAAAGTGTTAAATTTCAAATCATAAGTGGGCAACTTAAATTTTGATCAAACCATAAGTAGCTAAGTTGTAATTTGTCCAAATTTAATATTCTCATTCAAAATACTAGCCTCATCACACGCAGCAAAGTGCGTGTGATGATGCTCCTTTTATTTGTTTTGAGTTTAATGTCATAATTTTTAAATTTGAATTTGTCTATTGTTAGTGAGATTACACAGGAAGAGATTTTTAAGAAGCTAAAATTTAGGATTTTGAAAATGAGCAAACTGCTAGGTTTTAGTGTGTGCTACATATTTAAGGAAAAATGTACCAAACATGTGTGAGATATATTTAAATAGAGAGTGTGTACTAATTTTTAGGAAAAAAGTTTATTTGATAGTTGTTTGTTTTTATAGAATACTAAGTATTTTTAACACACACACACGGAGAGAGGGAGAGAAGGTTTTTTAAAGAAACCTACAGTGATGTATATCCAAAAGGGTCTAACTCTTGGATACACAACACATACTTTAAACCTCTTTAACTCACACTCATTTTTCAATGTGAGATTAACCCACTGTTTTTTCTTTTGAGAATATTAAGTATTTTTAACTTTAAATTTTATTGAATTACAATTTTAACCCTTTTTTTTTTTAGGAATAAAGATTATCTAATTAGACTAGGAGCATATTTGACATTTTATGAAGTCATAACTAACTTTCTAAATCTTCATATAAAGGAGATAAACAATAATAATGACCAATTTCCAACTTTTACTACTATAATATAATTTACAAAAGAAAAAATATCTTGGACAGATTGCCACGAATTTACACAATTTGCATGTGCTTTTAGCCAAAGCAAATATAGCAATATGAACAAAAACAACTTAAGTTTATCCCACATATTATGCTTCTCCTCATTGCCTCCAGTTACCTATAATAAGGAAATTGCAAAATGTTAAATTTGTATATAAAACAACCATAATTATAGAAAAAAGAAAGAAAGAAAAAAAAAACTAGTAAATAAGACCTTAAGTTCCTTGGCCTTTTTGTGAGATTTTACATAACTTTAATTACTTATTATGAAGCAAGAGCATGTGATTTAACACATGGGTGAGGCTAATTTGTGGACCTATTAACTAAAATGTGGACCATTTATTTTAACAATACCATCACCTAAATTACTAGCCCAAAGAAAGTATAACCCAACAATGAGCCCATAGCCTAGAACGTTAGTGCTTCTCTTATGGCTATGTTTACTATGTGTCTATGTTACATACTGGTTCTGGAAGAATATTTCTCTCACCGTGCAGGATTGGCGAAGGGACATGTCTTGGCCCAGTTCCATTGCCAATCCTATAATTCTCCATGCAACTGTTCTCATATTTCCTTAGCACATAATAATTTGTTTTACGTGGCCGAACAAAATTCTTGTATTTTATGTCTACTTCATTATTATTTGTTCACCCTATTTACTACCATGGGCATTTTGTAAAGAATCCTAGTACACAGCCTAAATTTTTCATGAGATACCAAGTGCTCATGGTATTATCATCAGTGGCAAACCATTACAAAACAAGTGCTCATGGTATTATCATCAGTGGCAAACCATTACAAAACAATCTGAAGGTATCTTGCATGGAATTCGTTATGTGATCATTTGTTCTTTCTAAAGTAATACTTCACTAATTCAATATTATGTTTGTAGATTGGATTTGAATTTTAGTATGTGATCTTTGTTTATTTTTCTCTGTGCTTGTGTTTGAATTTTTTTTCCTTGAATTAGGAGTTGTGGGCCGTTGTCAATTTCTGTTGTCCTTACCTGCTGGGTGACAATAAATGGTAATAACATTCTTCTTTCTGTGGTTGTCTTGAGTTATGTATGTGCTCCTTGTGGCACTAAAAATTGGAGTTTCCTGGATTTATGGAAAAATTTGAGTGTGCCATTCTTCGTGGAAATGAAAAGGAGGGGAAAAAAAAAAAAAAAAAAAAAGCGTATTGGTTCAAAGGTTGCAAAGGTAATTATTTTTTAGTAAATATAACACATACTTGCCTGTCATAGTACTCCCAGCACTTCACTTGCACTTCTAGAGGTCTGCTTATCCAAAGTGAATAATTCAGTATTAAAAAAAAAATTCAATCCACAACTGAACAGATTCATGGAGAAATGATGCCAAAATTACATATCAAACAGTACAGACTACTTTTCTTGTAGACTCAAATGGATAGGCATATATGAATTTTGATGAAATTTTATTCAAAGAAGCTTCTGCAGAATGTACATTTCATTTGTCCACTATAACAAAATCTCCAATCATTATTTTAACTAAAAGTTATCAATATACTCCTCAGATATGTTCGCATAAGATTGTGAATGGAGTTCTTATTTGCTTTCAATTCAACGATTTGGTACAATTCCCTTTTGACATTTTTTTCCTCTGCTCAACATTTAATATGATCTAGACCAATCTAAAATGCAACTCAATAAATTCTTCTCTGTAGAGCTGTATACAAAATAATTTGACAATGATGAAAGATAAAGGGCCCCAACTTAAAACTGAAATAGACTTTAAAGAAGCAACAAGCAAATATATGATTATAGCAATTATTTCATCAAATGTGAAGTAGTACTTTATAAATTCCAGTACCCATTTCCAAACTTGAACCAACACATCATTCTCTTTCCTTCTCATCTCTCATCTCCACACACACACCACCCCCCCCCCCCCCCCCCTCAAAAAAAAATCCCTTAACTAGAAGTGTTATAATTCTCCTTCAAAAGCCAGAAAATGCCTACGCTTCTATTGTTGAAGCAAATACAAATGCACCCTTTGGCTTCTCTTTGGTTTGGAAAATAGAATAGCTGAGTGAATCAAAAATACAGATGAACTTCTTGAGCAATATTCATTATTTTTCACAGAAATCTTTTTTTTTTTTTTTTTTTTTTTTTTTTTTTTTTTTTTTTTTTAATTTAAATATAGCAGAATGGTAAAGATTAGAGGAAATTAAAGAGAAAAAGTATTGGAACTTACAGAGAAGAAGGGTGGGTGAGAAGTACCCTTTGCTTTCAACTTGGACTCTAGACCAAAAAACTTCAATCCAGACACCACCAAGTCTGCGGTCTTCTTCTTCATATGCTCAATTAGCATTTCATCGTAGACAATCATATTGGCTTCTGTTAAAAGTTTGCGGTCTCTCAAATTCGAAAAAACCTTCCTTGCCTCCTCAATTGTCCCATACTTACACATGCCAGAGATGATAGCAGAGTATATAATCTCATCAGGAGGACAACCCTGTTGCATCATTTCATTCAATACCTCAATCACCTTCTCAGCACCACCAGATTTACAAGCATGGACAACAGAAAGTGTATACTTAAACTCCATAGGGCCACTTGTAACATTGGCTAAGCAATCGCGAACAAGCATCATAGCAGCATCAATGTCTCCGGTCTTGCAGAGCCCTTTAGCAAGAGCACAATAAGCAGCAACAGAAGGAACCAAAGACATCTCCATGATTTTATTATAACACAGACATGCTTTTTCAATATCACCAATCTCAACAAAACATTCAATTGCAATACTATAAGTCAATGAGTTAGGTTCAAAATCTGATTCCTTTACTTCATCAAAGAGTGATATCACCTTTTTAAACTCCCCTTTCTTGTGAAGTGCCCCCATAAGAATATTGTATATGGAAACACTACAATAACCTCTTTTTTTTAAGTCCTCAAACACTTCCACAGCCATCATTGTCCTCTCCTCCTTCCCAACCACAAAAGCAAAGAACTTCGAAAGATCATCAATGACACAAAATCCCAATTTCCCCATTTGGGTTAACAATTTACAAAACTCATCCATCCTTTTCATCTCTGCATACAAAACCAAAATTGGATTCACAATCACAAACTCCGGCTCAAGACCCTCCTGAACTGTGACCTGAAAAACCTTATAAGCCTTATCAACTCGCTTCACACCGCACAAACCTTCGATAATCGAATTATAAATCCCCAAATCAGCTCTATACCCAGAATCCACCAAATCCTTCAACAAACCACAAGCAAACCCCACTTTCCCATCTGCCACAAATGCCTCAACCAACGATCCATATATCGCCCTATCAATCAAACACCTTTTCTCCTTCATCTCCCTAAACAACTCATACCCTTTCTCCACCCTCCCACCTTTACACAACGCGGTAACCAAAGTCGTATACGCCATTGCGTCCGGCTCCACCTTATCCCTCCTCATTTCCTCCCAAACCCTCAAACACCCATCCAAATTCCCTGCTTCAACCAACACCCTCACCATTGCCGTGTACGCAAACACGTCCGGCGCACACAAATTCTCCCTCATTTTACTCAAAACCTTCAACATTTCATCAATTCTCCCAACTTTACACAGCCCTTTAATCAAAACCATAAAAGTAACACTCTCTTCAACCAAACCATCATTCCTAAAATCATCATAAACTGAAAGCGCCAAATCCACATACCCATTCTTCATCAAAGCATCAATAATCCTATTATACAAAAAAACCCTAGGCTTGACATTGAATTTCTTCATCTTCTGATACACGTAGAAAACCCGAAGGGGCCGATTGGCGTCGGAGTGGAATCGGATAAGGATTTCGAACTGCTTTTCGGTGGGGGGTTTGTTTTGGGAGATCATGAGTTCGGGCAGTTGATCGGCGGAGCGGAAACGGTTAGAGCGGTTGAGGCAATAGGCGAAGGCATTGTAGGAAGCGAAAGTGTGGTGGAAGCCTTTTTGCTTGGAGGCCCAGTGGAAGAACTTGGAGGCGAGATTCGGGTCGGGTTGGGATTTGAGGACTTCGGCGACGAGGTCCGGAGTGACGCGGCGGAGTTTGTTGAGGTCGGAGACGATGGGAGGGCCCCAGTGGTTTTGGTTCTTGTGGAATGAGTCGGTGATGTATCGGGCGATAGGGGAGAGGCGGATGAGAGAGGTGTGGGTGGTCCCAGACCCAGACCCAGACCCAGTGTTGGTGTTGCGGGTTTCAGTGGTGGTGGTGGGGGAATGTTGTGGGTCCCAGTGGTGGAGATTGAAGGGTTGAGGATTGTGGGGAGGAGAGGGTTTGTGGAGGGAGATGGATTGGCGGTTGGAGAAGAGGCCGCCACGGACGGTGGGGCGGTGTTGGGAGGGTTTACGGTGGCCGTAGAAGAAGTAGAACTTGTTTTTTTGGTTTTGGTTTTGGTTTTGGGGTTTGGGAATTGGGGGCTGAAGGTGAGGAGGCATTTCTATGTTTTGTTTTTTCTTCTTTCATTGGTTTCTTTCACCACTACTCATCAGCTTCCAGCTTCTCTTTAGTGACCAATTTACACTGTTGTCTTATGTTGTGTCTGACTTACTGGTTGTTCTATGAAAGTGCAGTGCGTTGAGGGTTTTGGGAAAATTGCACCGTGCAGTGCCCCATACAGAGACAGTCATGTTTGTACCCCTGCATTATTTAGCTGATATGTTAATAATTATTCTTCATTTTAGAGGTAATAGATATTTTAATGAAACGTTTTAATTGTGCAGTTAAGTGGGTTTTGTATCTTTTTCTTGACACTTGAAATTCTTCCTTCAGAGTTCATACATAAATCTTTGTCACAAATTTTCAAGCTCATCCTTGATATTATATCTACTCAAATGTATTTGGAAGATATATATTTTCTTCCTTTGAGCTTCTTTATATCTTGTGGCAGATCTATGTCATCAGATTCCTACATCATAATTTCCTCTCATAATTATCGGATAAATATATGACAAATATTCATATATATTTCCTTAATTTCAAGGAAATTAAAAATTAAAAATAAAAAATTAAAAATACGATACCCTAAGGGGCCGTTTGGATCATCAATTCTCATCACTCAATTCCCAGTTTCCATAATTCAATTCTCAAAAATGGTAGGACCCATCTCAATTCTAAAAAAAAAGTTTGTTTGGCAAGTCATAACTCAATTTCCAATTTTTTGTTTCCATCACTCAATTCATTGATTTTTGAGTTATGAGTTACGAAAACTGAAAACACATTTTGGCTATTTTCAGTTTCCATAACTCATAACTCAATGACATTTTTGTAATTAAACACACATGAGGGACCCACTCAGCTGCACCTTTTGACCAACTGACTTTTTTTTTCTTCTTTCTCACTAATTCGGTCTTCACTGGGTTTTTTTTTTTTTTTTTTTTCTTCTTCTTCTTTCACTGGTTCGGTCTTCACTGGGTTTTTTTTTTTTTTTTTTTTTTTTTTTTTTTCACTAGGTTCGGTTTCTGGGTACTGGGGAAAAAAAAAAAAGCTGCACCGTGACAGGCGTGGGCCCCCCAAATAGTGTGAAAAATAGTGAGTGGTGAAAACTGAGTGATGGTACCAAACAACCTTGGCATTTAGAGTGATAAGTGATGGAAATTGAGTAATGAGTAATGAAAATTGAGTGATAAAAAAAAGTGAACCAAACAGGCTCTATTATTAGACTTAGAATTCGATGAATATCCATTTTCTAATTCTTACTGCAAAAGCAAAACACAAATAGAAATATAATCAAGAAGGATCAAATAAATTCAGATCTAAGATCTAATGCTGAACGAACATATATAGAAAGAATAGAAGATCCGAATAAGAATGAGAAATTAGAAAATACGAAGGAACAGAGACAGAAAAATCGGAATCAAACAGATAGTTTAATAAAGAGGAAGTACCTGAATGATTTACGGTCTAAGTTTCCGCAGATGATCCAAAGGAATAAATGGACATTCCATGATTCGACCTTGTACATTTTATCCCACAAGCCTTCCACTGACTTGGAGCTGTTCCTCACTGCTGCATGGGCAATCTGGTTCAACAGAAACAAAGTTACACATGATGATAAATGCTCTTCCCCCTCTCAGATTTGGCAGATGGCCAAAAACTTAATTGAGGAGCTCAATGACGCAATAACTATAGACTTATTCACTCCTAGACCCTCTCACCCGGCTTGCTGGTCTCCTCCTCCACCCGGTGTCTTTAAAGTCAATGTTGATGGGTCTTCATCTGATCTTGAAGAGTCATCCAGCGTTGGAGTCATCATTAGGGACTGCAAAGGCCAAACCGTTGCTGCCTTCTGTAAGCCTCTTCAATCCCATTACTCGGCTGATCTGGTGGAGGTGTTTGCAATGGAGCAAGGTATCTTGCTTGCTCAAGAGTTACAGCTCTCTCAGGTTATGTTTGAAAGTGATGCTCTCTTAGTGATCAATGCCATCAACGACTTTGCCTTTGGAACCCCATACGGGCATATTATTCAGGACATTTCTCATGCTCATCAATCCTTTGTTTACTGCTCCTTCAGGCACCTCAATCGGGCTTTTAATGGTGCAACCCATGAGCTGGCCCAGTTTGCCCGCTGTAATAGGACTGTCCACTTGTGGAAAGGGGTTACCCCTTCTTTTCTTGATCCTATTGTACAAGCTGATATGCAGCACTAACCTGCCTGGCAGGTTCTCTTTGTATCCCCTTTTATTTGCAATGCAATATTATTTCCCCTTCAAAAAAAAAAAAAAAAAGTACCTGAATGATTTGGTTAAGGCCAGCTACAACAGATTTAATATTATATTAGAGCCTTACACCTTTGCCCAGACCCTATGAGGGTTTTTTCGCAGTTGGGGAAAAGGGAGAAAAATAACATAAATAAAATTGAGAGGTGAGGAAGAAACAAAAAATACAAATTATTATGTTTGAAAACTAACGTGTTATGTGATTATCTATACTACTGTTGACTTTGTGACATGTATTCTCTTAATGTAATTTTTTTTTTTTGGAGAGGAATTCTCTTAATGTAATAATTGTTTTGTTTTCAGTGATAATTGTTCTATAATTAATAATTTGTATCAATTATAATTCGGGATTACTATATTTTTTAATCACAACAAAATTTAGAATTGTGATGAAAAATTATTTCACTTACAAATGCATAATACTCATCACACGCGCTTAGAGGCTAGTAGATATATAATAGAATAATAATATATAAAATTATGAGGCCTTAAAAGCTTATATGAAAAAATATTATGAAGTCAACCAAAAGTCACATTTTCACACACACACACACACACACACACACACATATATATATATATATATAACCATTATTTATGTAAAATGAAATTTCAACATTACGCTTCTAAGATTTATATGAAAAACAATTGATGTGAAATATAACATTCTTGTTCAAATATAGCATTAGGTTCATATTCTTAAAAATTAATAAAAAAAAAAAAAAAAAAAAAACGATACCTTATTATTAGACTTCAAATTCGGTTATGTTTAGGCTGTGGATTGGCCTCCTCAAACTTTGATGTTCAAGGTTGAAAGAAACCCCCAAAACAAGAATGAACAAACAAGGAGGAAGGAGAAGGATTTTAAGATTTTGATTATGTTGACCACGTTGTCACAAATCCTTTTTGTCGTGTTTTTTTTTTTTTTTTCTTCCTCTACTTTTAGAAAAGATAATGGCCAGCCAAACACTATTAAAAGTCTATCCAAGTTAGAAAACGTCATGATTTCTTCGTTCTACACTTTCTAGAGTACTATTTTGGTTCTACACATGCTAAGCCTGGGTCCTTGGTTCTTGGTCCTAGGTCTAGGCCCACTATAACGATTCCTGGGCTACACTTTAAGGGCCCATTCCAAGATCTCAGATTCTCTCTCTCACAAGTCAATACCCCTAAACCCAAACCTTTATAAGTCGAATCTTCCCCTCTCTTTCTCTTTCTAAATAGTTGTTTATTTCATGCTCGTTGCCTTTGCTTCTTTTTGTTGATTCCTGGACTGAATTACTGTTGTTGTTGCGTAAGTAATATTTTTCTTTTTCTTTTCAGTTCTTTTGCTAATACTGTTGTTGGGTATTGTTAGTGCTACCCTTTAATAGTTTTTTTTTTTTTGGATTGAATTTTGTGAATTCTTATCTGGGTTCTTGTGAATTTATGTTTGGACATAGACAAAGAGTGTGTGTGTGTTATCTCTATTGTGACTTGTAAAACTAATTGGCTGGCAAACATGTCTGGGTTCTTGGGACTGCCATCATAGTATCAACAAATTTATAACAAGCATGCTATATGACCAGATTGTGCTCATAATTGCAAAAACAAAGCCATATGATTCTTAGCTGATGATTTAATCAATAGTTTCACTGTTAGTTCCTTGTGTAATTCCAATCAGCTTCGGTTTTATATTTTTGCACAATGTTTTTGAGAGCCAAAACCTACTAGTTTAAATAGATTTTGGTAGTAAGATCTTGTAGATGAATTAGCTGTTTACGCAAATGAATGTTCTACCTTGTTGGATCTCTCGATATACTTGATGCAATTTATGTGCAAGGAGTTGTAATACTTATATGTCAACTTTCTTATCCTAGAAGGAGGAATTTTTGAGGGATGTAATGCAGTTTCTGACCCTCCTCTGTGGACATACTCGTCTCATTCCTCAAGGTGCGTTAGCTGAGTTCTTTGATGCCATTCTCAATGCTAAGCACCTTAACCTTTTCAACTTGTATAGAGAAGTAAGTTCTTTACCTTATTAAAGGTTATTGAAAATATGCCAAGAATTAGCTTTTAAAAAGTTGGTCCCTCAGATGGTTTCACGAGGAGGCTTTCATGTTGGGAATGGCATCAATTGGAAAGGACAAGTTTTCTCAAAGATGCGTAATCACACATTGACCAATAGAATGACTGTATGGTTTTTCAACTTTCATTGTTTTCCTCTTTTATTCTTGAGATGCTTTATGTTGCACGATCTTAATTACAAAATTAATATTATGTCACATTGCGTAGTAAATGGCTTTTGTGATTTCAAGCTTATCTAATTGGGAAAATTTGAAGTATTTGGGAGATGGTGTTTGCTAATGATGATTTTTTACTATTTGTTTTCAAAATATTCTTGACACAAATTTATTTTCAATATTTTCTATTGAGCTTTATGACTTAACTTGAGGGGGCTAGATAGGCTGAAAGTAATTCTGGCAGTTTTTTTTTTTTTTTTTTTTTTTTTTAAATTGCGATTTTCTCTTGGGATTGGTTTCATATGATGTTATTCTTTCATACTTCAAATTTCATTAACCTGTTGTAACTTACAAGGATTTTGGAAAACTTTTGGAAGACTCAAGTTGTATTTCTGCTGATAATTAGGGTGTGGGGAATACACTAAAAAGGCATTACGAAACTTATCTTCTAGAATATGAACTGGCTCATGATGATGTGGATGGAGAATGCTGCTTGCTGTGTCACAGGTCTCTCTCTCTCTCTCTCTCTCTCTCTCTCTCTCTCTCTCTCTCTCTCTCTCTCTATGTTGCTGTTTATTGTATGCATGCACACAAAATTGAATGCCTTACTAAATAATTTGAATCTGCATGATATAACAGTATTGCAACTGGTGATTGGGTGAACTGCAGAATATGTGGCGAGTGGGCTTACTTTGGATGTGATAGGCAGCAGGGGCTTGGTGCTTTTAAGGTATGGTTGCCTTATTTGAGTTCTTATACAAAATGTGGGTGAATGTTGTGGTAATTTACATGAACCCTTAGTAAGGTTTCTTTTAATTTAGTGGTGTCGTGAATTGCAAATTTACCTTAGTTTTTGGTTTCCTTCCATTCGGCTTTCCCTATTTGATCCATCTGCATGAAGATACAGACAACATGAGTAGATTCGAAAATGTATATTTGATGTCTTGACGTCTTTATGATGATTGGCAGGATTGTGCTAAAACAGATGGGCTAGAGTACATTTTCCCGCATTGTAGCATCGCAAATTTCAAGAAAAAATCTCAGAAAATAACTAATGGATATTAATAGATGTTAGGAAGACATCTTAGGAAACTGCTAGTGAATATTGATGAGCCTTAGCCCACAACCTGCATGCCTTCCCCATGCTCTTTTTGCTCTAGAAAATCCCCCCAACCCTCTCCAAAATATAATTTGAGGGAAGGTGGGTGTAGCCGTGTAGGAATGTAATTATCATCTTATATTCCCATTGTTTTTAATTATAGATAGATTATGTTCAACACAAGCCCCCTTAAATTTTCCCATTGTTCCTCTGTACCCTGCAGAAGGAGGAGTCTCAAAATAGAATTGTAGATGTCAGTTTATGCAAATTAATTCAATAACATAGTTTTGTAGTTGTATGATATTTAAATAGTCAAATAATTTCCCTTGTATTAAGGTGTATTCCCCATTGTTACAAATCATTTTTCCCCATTGGACTAGGTACGCTGTCTATATAATATAGCCCACTGTTTAGTCTTAGCAACGACAATTCTATCACATTCTAGATTTCATTTTCATGTAACTTAGAACTTTGCTAAATTCATGTAACTTGATTGTGATAACAATTTGATATGTTTCTGATATGACATCAAGAGACTTTATCGAGTTATCGTAACTTTCACATGCATTCTCCTTATTTATTTCTCCACTAGTGTGGAAAATACTGAAGGCTATATTGGTGTATAAATTAATCAAGTTGTTATTGCTTGCTTAATCAGCTGTTAGAGCATTTTCAGGTCCAAACTTGTCTATTGGAAGCCATATCCTTGAAGTCACGTACAAAGTTTATAGTTATCACTTTGATCCAATTGCCATGCAGAGTTCAATTATAGAGGTGATGGCTGAAGTTGCTCTCGGTTTGGCTCATATTAAGGCATACTTCCATAACATATTTTGATACAACTTATAGAGCACATGCTCTTAGGCATTTTGACATTAATCCACAACAAAGTGAAATAGACATTTTACTGTTTAAAATATAAAAACATTATCCATATTATTCACCTAGATTGAAACTTCTAATAGTTCTGTTCATACTGTAATTACAAACTAATTATTACCATTGACACATTAGATTAATTAGAATGTTATTTAGATGCCATTAGAGCATTGGCATCATGTGTGCCAAAATATTTGTCACACCAAACACCAAAAATCATGCCTCATAAGGTGTTAGGAAGCTATCCATTTGATAAGCATTGCTAATAGCCATTTGATAAGCATTGTATGATTAGCATTGTTGATTGAGTAGTGGCTGTGCTAAGTTGTATTCAATTAGTTAGTTGAATTCTGTTAGTCAGTTAGTAGTTGCTGTGCTTAGTTAGTAGTTGCATTGGTTGGATAGTTTAGGCAAGAAAATGGGATTGAAATGTATAAGAGGATATTTCAGATGTTGAATGGGGATTATCCAGAAAATTAACCACTTGCTCTTCCTATCTCTCTCTAAGTCTCTCTTTTCCTTTCTTTAAGTCTTTCCTTTGCTAAGGAGGTGGTTACCCTCGAAGTAACCAATCTTTCTTTCCCAAATCCATTTGTGGGTTTGTTAAATTTTGGTTGTTTTATGTGTGATTTTGGTTGGTTCTTGAGATGATTTTGTTGCAAATTTGGTGGATTTGGGTTGTGGTAATGGGGGCCAGTGGGCAGTGGAGGTGGCTGTGGGTTGTGGGTTTGCTAGTTGTTCTTCAAAATCTTCATATGAGAGGGGGAGAGACATATAAAGTGAGTTGTGTAAGAAATAATAAAAAATTAATAAAGAAATAATATTTAAATGAAAAGCTAAAGAAATAATAAATTAAAAGTGAGTTATATTGATTTTAATGGGTTTTTCTTTGTTGGGATTTGTTGCTTGCAAAAAGTTGAGACACACACAGATTTGTTTCCTGTAATTGGGTTTATTTCATTTTTAATTGAAACTGGGTCTTGATTTTGAGCTTTTATACTGTAACAATTTGTGGCATATTATTTATCTTCATTATTGTGAGTGGGTTCCTTAACTAGGTTGATTTATCTTTTGTTTTGATGAATTCCAAACAAGTATTTGTTCATTATGTTGTAAGATTAGAGAAATTAAATGGCAAAACAGAAAGCTCAATTTTTTTGTTTCTTTAATAATGTTTTTTTTTTTTTCGACAATAGGGATGAGAAGAGTTGTTTCTACAGAAGTTGTATAGATCATCACTATCTAAGCTTTTGGGTTTATTTTGACTTTTCTATTGTATTTTGCCTATATTTAAAAGTTTTGTAAATTATCAAGTGATGTAAGGTTACAAGTAGAAAGCTATTTTTATTTAGAGGTTAGTAAAACTAAATATGTTTGCAGGGTGCAGTATTTTGGATGAAATATACTTGTTCACCTTGTTTTTACTAATGTGTAGAGCTTTGTTCCACGTTTGGGAGACTGTTGATTATTGTACCTTCAATTATCTAGACATGGTTGTTATCACTATTTAAACGTGAAATATGGTGAGGGGGTAGTCTTTGATGTTGCACTTAGACCCTTTACTCTTAATTCTCTCATATATGCTGCTATCCACAATTCCACATTCCTCATCATAGCCATACAATTCTTTAGATGGAATTAACGTGTTAAATAGTAGTCTGGCTTAGTTGATGATTAAAATATTTATATTTTTGTACATATGTGGTAAATAAGTCTAAGGAGGGGTCGTTTATTTCTCTTTCTCAGTTATGTTACCTTTACATTTTTTAGAGCATTCACATCTCAGTATATTAGACTATTACTTTATTTTAGGTTGCATTTGGTATTGGCTTAAAAATTCAAATTTTTTCACTATTTAGCTTATTTTGCTATTATTCAATTTTTTTTGTTACTATTCATAAATCTCATTGTACTTTTTAGTACTATTCATAGATCTCAATGTACTATTTCAACTACATTTTAACTCTATTTATAATACTTTCAGCAAAAAAGTTTTCAGTTTCAGCTAATAAGTTGTTGCCAAATGAACTCTTAGTATAAAAATCCTTTTTTTTTTTTTTTTTTTTTTTTTTTTTTAAAAATTTACCTGACCACTTGTCAAAAACTCACATCAAATTATCTATTTGAATACTTTATTTCATTAAAATACTAATTTTCTTTATTTTTTAAATTATTTCTCTCTCTTCACCCACAACAATCATCATTCACTCTTTTCTTTTTCTAAGGATAAGCAAAGAAATAATAAAAATTTATTTTTGCATAAATACAATAACTTCTAAATTTACACAAGCACGGTAGTTAAAATCTAATTTGCCCTATAGATACATAAGCTAATGTAGGTGTCTTTTGGGGTTCATTAGGAAAATTTTGGGTCTTATGCTAACACATCGCAAACACTCGCCATTCTTATTTTCATTTTTTTTAATGCTTTGTCTCTCTTCCTTGTGAGTACTTCTACTGATACATCAAAATTTTACAAGAAAATTAATTTATCACCTCATCATATGTCGAAATAAAATAAGATTATATCAGAACTCATTACAACTCAAAATAAGATTGTTGTGAAAATGTTACTAGATGAAGACAGCCCTCTCCTCCTGTGTCTCAAAGTCCCACCGATGAAGACAGCCCTTTGCCTGTTCAAAAACGTTTCAATAATGTAATAAGTATCAATTATTATGAATACCAGACCAGTCACTTTACACAATAACCATTTATAAATAAAAAAGAGTGCATCTGAACAAGAATATGGCATTGCGGCATAGAATAAATATTCCATAATATTCAAAACCAATTAAAAGGTAAGTGATTAAAATTTAAGCATCGATTGAACAAATTCAAGAAACTAAATGAAATTATTTCAATTAAATTGGACAATATTTTTCTCCCTCAAATAAGAAAAGAAAAGAAAAAATTGCAATTTTTATTAAAAATAATTACTGAAAATAAGAACATTTCAGAATTTGAAATTAGACTAGCACATAGAGTAAGAATAATGACAAAATCTTACAGCTAGAGTTTATTAAGAAAGAAAAATGTGAAAATAAAAAAATAAAAAAGAAAGAGCAAGAGAAGTGAGAAATAAAGCAGGTAGATATGTAAATGAGAGTTTTGCAATCTGACAAAGTATATATATATATACACACACACTGTCTTACAAAATTGGGTTTCCAAATTAAAATATCAGTTTGTGTCTAGGTCAAGTCTGTTCGGTGCTTTTGGGATTATGGATAAAACATATTTCATTGTCAATTCATTGACTATTAGCAAGGGGAGTATGTCTTTCACCAAATCAAGTTTTACCTCATGACAAGCTCCTATGTGATGAATAAATTTGTTATTTCTTAATAATATAAGACAGAACAAACAAGATTACATTTTATTTTTCTTGACTTTTGGTTGATAGTGACAATATTGAAGAATAGATTCATTAGCACGATAAAGAAAGAAAAAAAAAATACAGTATTGCACCTTGTTTCCACCATCATTGAAGCTGCTTCAAGCAGAAGTCTTGACTGATGATCAGTGTTATAAGCTCTAGCATGCACAAGCCACATTATCCAAGACATCAGGACCATCCAGTCCAAACCTGCAGCATTCAAAACCATTGGCTATAAATAACTCACACGGCAGAGAAACATATTCAATTTAAGGTAGCTGTATGACACCTTTCTGCTATCTGTAAAAGTCTCTGTGGCTGGCCTAAATGTGCCCTCTGCATCGATGTACATTGCCTTTCCCTCTCTACCTCCTTGATCTAATGGAAGCTGAAATGTCAAAGTGAAGAATAGAGATTGATTAATGCTGTACCTACTCAACAAACTGACCTTTCAGATTAGTAATGAAATATCATAAAACCGCTGATAAGAACCTTGTTCTTATCTTTGCTTATGTGATTAAGAAAATGGCTTCTTAAAGGGAGCCAGGACTCCAAGATAGAGAGAAAATTCTAGAGGTAAGAGAGAGATGAATGTTATTTCTGTTACGAATCCTTTACAAATCAAATCCTCCTTTTATCTAAACAACTTGAGCTCACAAGAATCAGTTAGTTAGTTACTCTAACTACTCCTTAGCAACTAACCACCTAACTACTTGCCTATTTAACCACATGACTATTTACAATTATCCACATATATTGAGCAGGAAATTACAACCAGATTCTCTATGCTACCAAACAGTGCATAACCTCTGCTCCACTATACAATACATAACATGGAATAGCATTACTTAAATAAGAAGAAGAAAAAAGAAGTATTACCTGGCAAGTGACACAGGCTGCTGAATAGTCAAATGTGAGGTTGTATTTCGCGAGTCATCTTGCGATTGGACCAACTCGCGAATGACCCTTGAAACTCTTTGCCTAGATGATTTTAAAGTGTGCTTTCCTTACTTCCTTACCCACACACTATATAAGCCCACATTACCCATAAAATTGTAAGGAGACTTTCAAAGAGAAAACCTTAGAAATACACTTGAGGGTTGTTGGGGGCAGTTTTTTTGCACGTAGCCACGTGTCTTTGGAGGTGTGACTTTGCTAGGCCCAGATTTGTTTTGGGGAGTTCAACTGGAACTCAACATTGGGCCGCATAGACAAATGACTTCCAGTGTATTTTTAAGCCTACAAAATACATAAAATCCAAAGTCTTAGAATTATGATAATGATTGAAATAAATAAATAATATGCTTAGCATGATGGCTTTGATTAAATGGTGAGTTGATACGTTATTATTATGTATATTAAGTGATGTCCAATATTAGAAAATAATTAATTAGGTATCAAATGTCCAATAATGGGATGAGTCCAATAGTCCATGTCTAGTTGCGGTTCATGGTTCATGTTCAACATAATAAGGTATGTCCGGCAACGGTCCATGTCCAAATAATATATGTCCAATGGTAGCTCATGTCCAAAAAATATGTGGCCAAGGGTGGTAGATCGATTTATTAATATGTATGTTCATTAATGAAGTATTAGTGAGATTATGTTCATTAAATAGTGAGATGATATTAAAATAACTTGCATCCAGCGGTAAAATAGTAATGAATTACCATATGCTTAATAATGTAATTTCAAAGATGGAGAAAACATTGACTTATCTTTTATGTTTCTAACCCTAGCTATGTAGCAGCACTTCATTCTTTATATGATTTGTGGCTCTGGCCGTTTAGCATTAATGGGTTGATAACCTTCATGTTCTTCATATTTTTGCAGCTCCAGCTGTATAACATTAGTGGGCCTTAACATTTCAGCAACATGAGAAAAGGAGTTCAGTAACATAATAACATTAGTTGAGTGGTATAATGACAATGAATAAAATATACTTAATAATATAAATTTGAAGACAAAATATGATGACTTATCTTCATGTTTTGCTGCTCTAGCCGTATCACATAAGTGGACTTAATGTTTTAGCATCATGATAAAGTGAATCCTTTTATGGTGACTTCATGTTTGAAAGTGAAAAATGGGTGCAACTGGAGGGAAAGAGAATATGTCCAGCCGTGTGCATAGGTTGGTTAAGTTCATCCTCTTTATCGTGCACTTAAATAATTTTCCTCATGTAATGCTCTTTTAGTTTTTTAGCCAAGTATGAGTGATATTGCCTTCCATAAGAAGGGCTTTTAATTTTATGAGTTTTTTCCTTTTATAAGAAGGGCTTTTAGTATTATAAATATGTATCTTCCATAAGAAAGGGCTTTTGTAATGTGTTTTTAGAAGAATGTTTGATATGTTTTTAAGATGTGTAGAGATGGTAAGAAATATATATATATATATATATATATATTGTGAGATATGGTGTTTGTAATATGTATAGGAATTAGATGTAGATACTTTGTTGGACATGGATCTTGTATATGTATACTTTGTGAGACATGAAGTTTAAAGATATATGAGAAGTATGTATGGGTATTTTGTGAGGAATGTATTTGTAAAATATATGGAAGTGTGAGATAGATAATATGAAGGTTAAATATAGTGAATACATGAGATTATTTGTGTTATGGGTTATGTTGCTTTCTAAGAAAGGAGATTTTGTATGAGAAATAAAGAATGAGATGGAGATGTGTTTTGGGCAGCAAAAATGATGAAGTTTCAGAATAATGATGTGTGGGAAAGATGGGTAATGGGTAATGGTATGTTGTAATATTTGTGTGTAGACACCCAATTTTACAACTTGCATTTAACCATCCGGTAGATCTTTAGATTTGTGATACAAAACAAATCTTGATGCTCTAACGATCATAATGGTATGTCATGGGTTTTGATTGGGCTCACCTGTACGATGGGCCTAATCACATCCTATTCTAAATACTTAATTTTGATTGGTTCTCACAAGAATTAATTTGAAATAAATTAAGTGTGATTTTTGATTGGATTTCATTTTTTTTAAAGAAATAATAAAAAATGTTTTTCTTTATGGCATCTTATCTGCTCTGTTTTTTTTAAAAAAAAATTCTGGAGATATGATACATGAAAAATTCAAAAAAAAAAAGAAAAATGCTCAAAAAGCGTCATTATCTTCAGCAGTAACTTGAATCGCATTTTTGGTCAGAAAAACGCTGAAATTTGGATTTCTCTATTTCTATAAAAGTTGTAGAGAATTAAATTTCCTTTCAAAAACCATCAATCCCGAATCAATTGGAATTTTGAGCAGCAAGTTATGGCGAAAATACGAAACAGGTGCAGAAGATAACACAAATTCAGCATTATCTTCAATTTTCTCTCAAAATTTCAAATGAGTTCAACATCAAATCTGTTCAAGCCTATCTAATAGACTTATCCTTTCTTGCTTCAGAAGAAATATTTTTGAAAAATAAATTGGGTAAAGAAACAGATACAGCCTATGAAAAAATTCAAAAATGCTCAAAAGACGTTACTATTTTCAGTATCAATTTGAAACACATTTTTGGCATGGATAACGTTGAAATTTGGCTTTCTCTATTTCTGAAAAAGTTGTAGATAATTAAATTTCCTTTCCAAAAACACCCATCTTGAATCAATTGGAATTTTGAGCGGAAAATTAGAGCCAAAATACGAAGCAGGTGCAGCATCATTTCAAAATTTGAATGGGGGTCAACACCAAATCCGTCCCCAGCTCATTTAAACAGGTTATCTCCTCCCTTAGCTTCAGAAGAAAGCTAATATCTTAGCTTTAAAGCTAAGCCATCCCTTCCCCTATAAATAGAGAAGACCTCTTCCATTTTCTGGACCCCAAAAATTCCCTCTAAAGAGCTAGTGAGAAAGCAGAAAAGAAAAGCTATTGAGCAACCATTGTTCTTACTTTGGTTGTAGTTTAGTACTTCTTTGCTTTCTCCCTAAGCCCTTTAAGTGATCACTTCCCCCTTTTAATTTATGTTGGTAAGTAGTTAATTGTGTTTTTTATTTCTTTATACATGCTAGAATAAATGCTTACAAATCATTATTCACTTCTTTTATGCTATGCTTGGATGAACATGCCTATATGTCTTATTGATTTTCTCTTACATGCTTAGATGAACATTTCTAGGTGATACACAATTTTCTTTTGAATGCTTAGATGAACACTTCTAGGCTAATACACAATTTTCTTTTGAATGCTTAGATGAGCACTTCTAGGCTAAAACACAACTTTCTCTTTAATACTTAGATGAACATGTCTAGGTAGTTGTTTTACCATTTTAAATGCTTGACCAAACATGTCAAAGTATTTTGATTTTGTCTAGATAAACATGTCTAGGGTTTTTTCCTTTACTTCTCTTCATAATTGCTTGGATGATCAAATATGCTTAAAGGTTTTATTTTTATTTGTTTCTCTTTGCAATTATGTTGATGACAAATAACATGACAATTTTGTTTTTCCTTCACATGCTTAGATGAACATGTCTAGGCTAGGAATTCTTTATTTATATTGATCTCTTGGATGAACATGCCATTACCTTCATTTTTTTAAAAATTGTTATCTAACAAGTTTTATTTATTTATTTATTTTTTTGTTTCTCTTTATGTCAAATTCCCCTAACACATATTTATTTACAATTCTTGCAAATCACATGTTTATATGACATATTCTTTGTATTTGTTTGACATGACATGACATTGGCCACCTTAACCTAGGAGACCGGTTTTACTGGGCGAGATGGGTGCTTAATCCCTTCCCATCTCGTAAATTAGCCTCTGAACCAAGATCAAGGATTCTAGACTATACTCTTGTATATACAATTTTATGTTTTTTTTAGAATGTAACTAGGAAATTAAGCAATGTAATTTACTTTTCTTAGATTGTATCTAGGACAAAAAAACATTGTAAATTTTTGTTACAAAATTTGATGTGAATTGTCATATACATTAATACAACAGAAGTATTTTTCATTAAAGGTTTTCTTATTTTTCCTTTTAAATTAAATAAGTGGCGACTCCATGTAAAACCCTCGATCTAGGGGGGAGCACATTTTTACAGTGGCGACTCCACTTGGGATGTTGAAGGCTAGACTCTAGTTTAGGTTATGGTGGCCAACCATGTCATTTGTTTGTTTATTGTTTTTAATAATATGTCATATTTGCTTGTCATAACATCATTTGCATAATTGGAATTGGATATGAATTGTGTATGCTGCTTGGAAACCACGGTAATTGTAGCCATGGATTGCGGTCCTCCTGGATTCATGTACCCAGTGGTGAACCTACCACCCCATCGCCTAAGACTCACTTGATCTTTCTTGCATTTCGTAAAGGACAAACTCTACCGTTTGGACCAACATGGCGTTCGTACGTCACAAGTTGGGAGGTACAACGTCCTAGCTTTTGGGGAACCTATTAGCCTACCTTTTACCTTCATGTAAGAAGCCATAGAACTAATCTTTAGGTCAATCCCATAAAATACATTGCATCCCATGAATGTGTTTGGCTGTTGTTTGATCCACGATGTGCCTTAGTCCAATGCTTAGGCCCATCATAATTGTTTAAGATTTCTTTAAAAAAAAAAAAATCTAACTTATGCATTTTGGTTGAGACCAAAGAATCTCAATCAGGGTTCAAGCCCACCAAGTTCAAAGCATATCTAAAAGCTCAAGATCATCAAGCTTAAAGACATCAAGATTAAAGCCACCAATCTTAAAGTGCAAGGCCTTAGCAAACATCAAAACCGAGGCTTCCAATTAAGAAATGGCCAACAACCAAGAAGATCGACATATGAATAATCACAGGGAACAACCGCCTCTCACCACTCAAGATTTACTCAACACTTTGGTAGCAGGTCAAGCCCAACTCCAAAAGGACATCCAAGCATTGATCCAACAAATGGGGAACAAGAACTCTCATGAATCCTCTAGGGCCCAAAATGATAGTGGACCCAGAAATTCTAAAGAAAGCCATGGCTTGGTCTTGACTGAAAATGAGAAGAAGATGGTTGAACGAATGGACCAAATGGAAAAGCTCCTAATGAGATCTAGAAGGGTTGAAGAAGCTATGAATCTGCATTCACTTTCGCTCTTTCCTCAAGCAAGGGCCCCACCAAAGTTTAAGATGCCAACATTGGACAAGTTTGATGGCATGAGCTGCCCTAAAGCCCATCTAAAAATGTGCATAAGAGCATTGCAACCCTTGGGAGCTGATGAACAGTTACTGGCCCAAATGTTTCAAAATACACTCACCGGAGCTGCCCTACGTTGGTCCCTAAATTTGGAGGATTCTCGAACTCGGACTTGGGAAGATATGTGCCATGAATTTTACAAGCAATACAAGTACAATACTGAGGTGGACATCACTTGGCGAGACCTTAAGACAACCAAGCAAGATTCTAGTGAATCTTTTCATGCATTCATCACAAGATGGAGGACAAAAGCAGCCCAGATGACCGTTAGGCCCAATGAGGAAGAACAATTGAACATGATTGTGAAGAATCTCCTCCCGACCTACAACAAGTATCTATTTGCTCGATACTTTCCCAACTTCAAGACCCTAATTGCTGCTGGAACCCAAATTGAAGATGCCATCAATAACAGTGGGATTATCCAAGATCTCATGGACCAACAAATCATTGTTGCACCAGCATCTACCAATCAATCCAACTCTACTTCATGAGTTGCCAAGCCATAATGGGTTTTTCAAGAATTTTTTTTTTTATTACAAGCTTTGTCTGTTCCTTACTTGTTTCCATTTTCATTTCTTGTTTGATGCATTTTGTTAATCAGGCTGTGTTTAATGCAAAAATTCAAAAAAAAAAATTTCAAAAACTCAAAAAAATAAAAAATAAAAAATAAAATCTTCCAACCAAGGGCATTGGGCCCTTTAGTGGATTTTCAAAAATGATGTAAGGCTTAACCTTCTCATCAAAGCCCAGTCCACTTGGAAAGAGTGTGAGAGGTCAAAATCTTCAAATGTTATTTTCCTCAAGTACTACATGAGAATTCCTTTGGCAAAGCTTTTGCAAATCATAATGCTTAATGGGCCAACCAATCAATGTGCACCAAGAGAGAATTAATTTCATCTGATTCAAAGTAAGGATCTTTGCTAAATCACTTAGAACATAAGAAGAGAAGGTCCTAAAAGGCAATCAAAGAAAATCCAATTATTAGGAAATCTCAACAAAAAAAGATTCCATCGATCAGAAATTCTCAAACAATGTACACTCAATCCAAATCTTAGAACATTTTTTGTGTCACAATATTGAAGCATTCATAATTTTTATTCCAAGAGGAAGTTACTAAAAGAGTTCAAGTTACCGTGCCTATAAACAAGCCTTACTAGGGATAGGAGGCCATCTTTGGTTTAGCCACATTATTCCTTGACACCCATTACAAATATTATCCATTGCTAGCCCATTTGAGCTATTAAACAGTTAGCCTTTTTTGCATGAACCCATAACAACCTAAACCTAGGGTGGGAAAATTCGAGTGTGCATACTCAAATTTTATGCTAAGGAGGACAATCTCATAGCTTCAATGAAGACATCAAGAAAAGCAGAGTCCATCAAGATTAGAAGAAAAAATGAAGATCACATTTGAGAATGCAGATGATAATACCCCATCAAGGTGAGAAGACAAGACTTCATCAAGTTGAAAGCTAAGAGATTCCATCATATGGAAAGAGATGAGAGCTCATCAAGTCAGAAAGCATGAAGCAACAAAAAAAAAAAAAAAAAAAAAAATCCCGCTAGATTGAAAACCTGAAAGGACAGTCTAGGCAAAAATTAGGGATAAAAAAAAAAAAATGGTAGATTGAAAACCTAAAAGGGCAGTCTACGCAAAAGTAAAGAAAAAAATCGAGTGTAAGAGAGCCTGCTAGATTGAAAACCCAAATGGGCAGTCTAGGCAAAAATTAAGGCACAAAAAATTATTTTGAACTATGGATGACCTGATCCTTCTTTTAAAAGAGGTACATAGGCAGCTTTTTCAAGCACGGTCATATCAAAAAAAAAAAAAAAAAGCATTCATTTGCTATCAAAGAAAGAGGAATACAAAAGAACAAAAGAAGTCCAATTGGCTGAAAATCGAAGAGACGGCCTAGTCACAATTGCCCAAAGAAGAGAAAAAGAAAAGGCGACATTGTCATAGGTTTCAAAAGAAGGGAAAAAAGAAGAACAAAGAAGGTCGAAAACTGAAAAGGCGGCCTAGTCATAAGTTACAAAAGAAGAGGAAAGATTTGTCAAGATGAAAGTCTAGAGGTTTGAAAAACAAGCATGAAAGCACATTCATATAATAGATCAATGAAGAGAAAGGCAGAAAAATTGAATCACAACAAAGACCTCAGCACAAATTCAAATCAAAGAAGAAAATTTGAAAGCTCAAAAAAGAGTTGCCTAAGAAGAATACAAGGCAAACAAGAATGATATAACTTTGATACAAATGATCCATGATGACCAGTGAGCAGATGACAAGAATGATGAGAATTTCAGCACAATGTCAAGAAAGGGAGAAACAAGAAAATCCTTCTAATGCCTAACTTTTGAGTATTGCACACTTGAGGGGATTACAACCCATGCATAAAGACCTCCTTGAAGTTCTGCTAGTCATAGGCACATCCTTAAGTCTAGCAATATTTTCTCTTGGATTAAAAAGGAAAAATGCTTGAGGTTATCAAGCCCCACTGGCAAGTAATCTCCATGACACAGTTTCTTAAATTCTCAAATGACTTGAAAGAATTCTCTAATAGAGGGTACTCCCTTTTTGTTTGTTTCCAACAAATGTGACTCCCAAATTTGGGGCACTCCTCTTTGTTTCTATCCCAAAAAAAAAAAGTGTCACCCAAACTTGAAGCACTCAAAAAAAAAAAAAAAAAAAAAAAATCACATGACTCTCAAACATCTCTACATTTCATTTCTTTGATTGTCCTTGAAGACCTAATCCAACAATGTTTAAAAAGAAGAAGCAAATTTGATTACATGCATTCAATGACTTTGATCCTTTTTAGTCAAAAAGATTGACTTGACTCTTAATCAGTATGATATGCTAAAATAGTTGTTGAAAGGATTATCTCATGATTATTTGGGAAAGAAAAAGAATTTTCTCAAAAGGCACCACTATTCACCAAATGGTTTTTCAAGAAGAAAATCAATTCCTTTCAAAAATAAAAATTTTCATGATCAAGTCCATTTTGAAAATGCAATGCAAGGTTTGGTTGGAAGCCATGATCATCTTTTGGGTGGACTAGATGTCTTCCCTACAAACTTGAACTATGTCTAACCTGGTCCTCCTGAAGAAAGGTGCATAGGCATCCTGTTAAAGGCTCTGTAAAAACTAGGCACCAAATCAAGACAATGACCCAAAGTTGTTTGCAAATAGCTTTAAACTAGGGGCATTGGCCCATTTGCTTTTTTATCTGCATTAAGCATGCCTAAATTATGAGCATTGGTCCATTAGTTTTCATATGCAAGCTTTTCATCTATTTTTCTATGCAAGCATGTTTATACTAGGGGCATTGGTTCAAATTAACTTGTTTCTAACAACCTTGATAAAGGAAAATTTTCATCTTTGCAGGAATTAAGCAAAAATCTCTCAGCATTCAATAACAACTTCAAGTCCAAATCACCAAATCAGCTAAGAAGTCTCACATCTCACATGGATCAACTAAGAAGTCTCCCACATCACACAAGGCTCAACTAAGGAGTCTGTTGCATTCATTGAAGTTGACTAGTATTGTCCAACATCTCAGGCTCTAGGGTTTGACAAAGATTTTTTTTTTTTTTTTCTTGAAAGTCACAAAAAGTTTTCAGAAAAATCCGATAAGATTTTCAGAAAATTCATAAATTTTTTTCAAGGAAACCTGAAAGTTTTTCAAAATTCTTACAAATTTTCAACAAAACCCATCAAGGCTTTCATACTTTATTTAACAAATTTTCAAAAAATAAAATTCTCAAAACTCGACAAGGTTTGTGAACAAAATTTTCAAAAAAAACCCAACAAGGTTTGTCAACAATTTTTCAAAACAAGGTTTTCATGACTTTCTCGAAAAATCAAACAAGATTTTCAGAAAGTTTTAGCATCTTTTTCAAAAGTTGAGGAAAATCCTGCAAGATCTTCAAACATCTCTCAGAAAAAGAATGCTTGACAATGTTACACAGTTTTGACAAAAACCCAACAAGGTTTTTATCAAATTTCCAAAAGACATGACAAGATCATTCCAAGAATGCCCAACATGTTTTCACAAATACAAATCTTGATAAGAATATCAAAATTTTCAAGAGAAAATTCAACAAGATTTTCAACAAGTTTCAAGTTCAAAAATTTTCAAAAAATGGATAAGTTTTTAGAAAATTTGCCAAGATCTTCATAAGAAAACCCAACAGGGTTTTTATCAAATTTCCAAAAGACATGACAAGATCATTCCAAGAATGCCCAACATTGTTTACAAATTTTGGTAGGAATATCAAAATTTTCAAAAGAAAATTCAACAAGATTCTCAACAAATTTCGGGTTCAAAAATTTTCAAAAAACATACAAGTTTTTAGAAAATTTGCCAAGATCTTTACAAGAAAGCCCAACAGACTTTTCAAATAAAAAAGCCCAACAAGGTTTTTTTAAAATAATTTACAGGTTCAAAATTTTCGAAAAAAATAATAACAAGTTTTTTTTTTTTTTTTTTTGAAAAAATTGCCAAAACATTTTGGATCAAATTTTTTTGGAAACCAACAAGTTTCCACAACTTTGACAAATTTTCATCACACATCGGTTAAATTTCAAGTTGCAAAATTTGATGCCTTTCTTTTACATTGACATTCGCTTTTCAAGCTCTGTCAATGAGGGGCATTCTGTAAACACCCAATTTTACAACTTGCATTTAACCAATCGGTAGATCTTTAGATTTGTGATACAAAACAAATCTTGATGTTTTAACGATCATAATGGTATGTCATGGGTTTTGATCGGACCACCTGATCAAAAGTTATCATACAAACAACTTTGAATGATCATGACTCGCCTATACGATGGGCCTGATCACATCCTATTCTAAACACTTAATTTTGATTGGTTCTCACAAGAATTAATTTGAAATTAATTAAGTGTGACTTTTGATTGGATTTCATTTTATTTCATTTTTTTAAAAGAAATAATAAAAAATGTTTTTCTTTATGGCATCTTATCTGCTCTTTTTTTTTTTTTTTTTTTTTTTTTTAATTCTGGAGATATGATCCATGAAAAATTCAGAAAAACAGAAAAATGCTCAAAAAACGTCATTATCTTCAGCAGTAACTTGAATCGCATTTTTGGTCAGAAAAACGTTGAAATTTGGATTTCTCTATTTCTATAAAAGTTGTAGAGAATTAAATTTCCTTTCAAAAAACATAAATCCTGAATCGATTGGAATTTTGAGCAGAAAGTTATGGCCAAAATACGAAACAGGTGCAGAAGATAACACAAATTCAGCATTATCTTCAATTTTCTCTCAAAATTTCAAATGGGTTCAACATCAAATCTGTTCAAGCCTATCTAATAGACTTATCCTTTCCCTTTGCTTCAGAAGAAAGATTTTTGAAAAATAGATTGGATAAAGAAACAGATACATCCTATGAAAAAAAATTCAAAAATGCTCAAAAAACGTTACTATTTTCAGCAGCAATTTGAAACACATTTTTGGCATGGATAACGTTGAAATTTGGCTTTCTCTATTTCAGAAAAAGTTGTAGATAATTGAATTTCCTTTCAAAAAACACCCTTCTTGAATCAATTTGAATTTTGAACGGAAAATTAGAGCCAAAATAAGAAGCAGGTGCAGCATCATTTCAAAATTTGAATGGGGATCAACACCAAATCCGTCCCAGCTCATTTAAACAGGTTACTCCTCCCTTAGCTTCAGAAGAAAGCTAATAACTTAGCTTTAAAGCTAAGCCATCCCTTCCCCTATAAATAGAGAAGACCTCTTCCATTTTCTGGACCCCGAATTCCCTCTGGAGAGCTAGTGAAAAAGCAGAAAAGAAAAGCTGTTGAGCAACCATTGTTCTTACTTTGGTTGTAGTTTAATACTTCCTTGCTTTCTCCCTAGCCCTTTAAGTGATCACTTCCCCCTTTTAATTTATGCTGGTAAGTAGTTAATTTTTTTTTTAATTCTTTATACATGCTAGAATAAATGCTTACAAATCATTATTCACTTTTATGCTATGCTTGGAGGAACATGCCTATATGTCTTATTGGTTTTCTCTTACATGCTTAGATGAACACTTCTAGGCTAATACACAATTTTCTTTTGAATGTTTAGATAAGCACTTCTAGGCTAAAACACAACTTTCTTTTTAATACTTAGATGAACATGTCTAGGTAGTTGTTTTACTTTTTTAAATTTTTGAACAAACATGTTAAAGTATTTTGATTTTGTCTAGATAAACATGTCTAGGGTTTTTCCTTTACTTCTCTTCATAATTGCTTGGATGATCAAATATGCTTAAAGGTTTTATTTTTTATTTGTTTCTCTTTGCAATTATGTTGATGACAAATAACATGACAATTTTGTTTTTCCTTCACATGCTTAGATGAACATGTCTAGGCTAGGAATTCTTTATTTATATTGATCTCTTGGATGAACATGCCATTACCTTCATTTTTTACATTAAAATTGTTATCTAACAAGTTTTATTTTTATTTATTTTTTGTTTCTCTTTATGTCAAATTCCCCTAACACATATTTATTTACAATTCCTGCAAATCACATGTTTATATGACATATTCTTTGTATTTGTTTGATATGACATGACATTGGCCACCTTAACTTAGGAGACCGGTTTTACCGAGTGAGATGGGTGCTTAATCCCTTCCCATCTCGTAAATTAGCCTCCGAACCAAGATCAATGGTTCTAGACTATACTCTTGTATATACAATTTTACGTTTTTTTTTTAGAATGTAACTAGGAAATTAAGCAATGTAATTTACTTTTCTTAGATTGTATCGAGGACAAAAAAGCATTGTAAATTTTTGTTACAAAATTTGATGTAAATTGTCATATACATTAATACAACAAAAGTATTTTTCATTAAAGGTTTTCATATTTTTCCTTTTAAATTAAATAAGTGGCGACTCCATGTAAAACCCTCGATCTGGGGGGGGAGCACATTTTTACACGTTGCTACAGCCTAACCCAAAAAACATTGAGGAGCCTATAGTGGCATTTGTGAAATGTTCCTATAGCCCAACCCAAAAAAAAAAAAAAAATTGTGGGACCTATAGTAGTGTTTGATAAATACCACTATAGGTCATTTGTCTTAAAAGAGTTTATAGTGGCGTTTTACAAATGCCACTATATGTTCTTAAAGAAAAAAAAAAAAAAAAAAACTTATTCCTAGAACTTCCTAGAATGTTAACATACGGTTTGCAAAAAATTAAAAAGAAAAAGAAAAAATAATAGTGGCATATTCTTAGAATATTTTGTGGCATATTCCATAATATTCCTTAAATAAATAAAAGACCCCCAATCCGAATAAGGTTCAAGTGTTCAATAGATCACTTGTATTTGGATAGATCTAAGATACGTTTAATACTTCATGAAACAAAGTCATGCAAGTCTGTCCAAGATTCAAGTATGAAAAGTATTGTACATTAAAACTCGACAGCTAGCATTTATCGAGCCTTGAAGAGCTGTTCTAGCCTATGGCTCAGCAGCAACTCGATAGATAGGGTATCTATCAAGGTTTATGAAGTTCAGTTTTTCAAGATTATTTTTCATCCAATCTGTGAATGTATGTTTGGGCTTTCTTTTCTCACAATCCTAAACATATATAAGGATTATTTTAAGGGCCGTAAAAAGTTATGCACAATTGCACAAGAGCAAATTTCACAAAAGTGAAGAAGTGTGACTGAAAACCTAGTTTGCCCTAATTCTTGAAGAAGCTGCTGTGTTTGTACACCATAGGGTTTTGTGACCAAGCAACTTCATGATCTGAAGAACTATGCAGCCAACAACCTTCTCTAGTCAGTGATTGAAGTCGCGTACTGGGATCCGCGCAATTGGTTAGTCACGTATTGGGAACCGTGCATTGAAAATGAGAGATTGTTACTATTGAACAAGTCCAATTGGGTATTAGGGTAAGGGTTCAACTGTAGTTTGGTATAAGGTACTGGGATTTCTTTACTTGTAACCGCTTGTTTTGATAATAGTGGATTCTTGGGAGTAGTGACCTTAAAATCACCCGATGGGGTTTTTGCCATGTAGGTTTTTCGCATTTGTAAACAAATCACCGTGTCAATTTAATTTCTGCTGCATACTTTAGTTAATTGGTGATTTATTTGTGCTACCACGTACTTTGCATGTTAATTTGATTAATTAATAAAGTTGGCTAATTAATCAATTAATTTATCACAAGAGGTCAATATGTTTTTGGCCTATCAATTTGAATTGTCAAATGCTAGGGGTGACAATGGGGCGGGGTGGGGTGGGGCCCAAGGATGGGGCCTTTGTCCCTACCTTGCATGGTTTTGTCTTGCCCTATCCCGTAAAACTCTACTTTTTGTTAATTTGCCCTACAACTAGTAATTTTTTTTTTAATGAAACCTATTTCATAAATAAAAGTATACTTGAAATTACAACCAAATTTATCCCATCAAATCAAATCAAATCAAATTTTAGAAAAAATTGAATAATATATCCAAGTGTTTAACAAAACAATCATAAAAAAAAAAAAAAAAAATTCTCATAGTATAACACATAACAAAATAAAGGCAGAGAACCACATTGGGTAGAATAAAATAAGTTAATATTAATATGTTTGTTTAAATAGTAGAGTTTTAGGATTTGAAAATTTTACAATTATAAACCTTAGCAATGTGAGGAGGGGCGGGGACGGGGAGGGGCGGGTATAAAAAGTCTAAACCCATCCCCACCCCGTCTCATGGTGCGGGGTAAAATCTTGCCCCATCCCCGCCCCACCACCTTTGCAGGGCCGGGAAAACCCGTGCGGGGCGAAGTAGGGAGGGGTGGGTTAAGTGGGGTAGGGAAAAATTGCCATCCCTATCAAATGCCTTTGAAATTTGTGTCCCTTTGATATTAAAAAAAATAAAAATCTATTTGAAATTTAAATTGTAGTGTCAGGGCACACTGCCACACCTAACAAAAGGTAAAGTCGCTTAAAGCATTCTCATCAAGAATCTAAATATTTTAGCATTTATCATTTTAAAATCTTACTTTATCAATTTGAACATACCATTTTACAATCCACCAAACATCAAACATTCTATTTTTTTTTACAACTTCATTTAAATAATATTATTTTTACTTTACCACTGTGTCTCTCTCTTTCCACCACTTTCTTCTCAGTCCAAGCAACCCCAGTCATAGCCACACCCACGGCTAGCCACTGCCAGCCACCACCACCATAAAAAAAAAACCACCAGCCAGACGGCCACCACAATCCCCAACCACTAAAACCACAAACCCAAATCCACAACCTCATCACCACCCAAACCCACATCCTCATACCACCATCAGCCAGAAATCGCCTCTGATTTTGATCTCTCGTCGCTCTGGTTTTGACTCTGAACCTCTTCTTTGAGATTTTCAATTTCTTCTCTGCAACTTAAAGCGACACAAAGCCCCAACTTGGAGAAAATCTCAGCGAGCTTAGATTGTTCTAGAACAATCTCGCTCTTGATCGAATCGAGCAAACCCAAAATGTCGCGTTTAACCTCGTTGTCTCTGGGATTTGTGTAAGGCTTATTGTTGGAGCACTATTTTCTGATCAAAACGACGAGCTCTTTGATGTCGTCGTTCAAATCGAACCACAAAACCCATCACCCACCCACCTCGATCTCAACCCTAACCAAAACCCACCACTACCCACTCACTTCATTCTTAACCCCAACCAAAACCCACCACCCCGATCTTAACCCCATCAAAACTGTCGTCGAGCACCATTGATACCCATCAAATCAGACCCAAGAAACTCACCAAATCATGACCACAATCGTCGACCACAAACCCTTGAAGCTTAACGGGGAGCAAATGAGTGAGGGAGAGTGAGAAAGTGAGGGAGAACGAGAGAACGAGAGAACAAGAGGGAGAGTGAGAAAGTGAGCCATGTTTAAGGAGAGAGAGAATTAGAAATCAATAAAATATTATACAATCTTGCTACAGTGCGCTCTAAAAAATGAGAGTGCACTGTAGCAAGATTGCAAATTTTATAGCATATACAAGTTTTGATGGAGGGGTTTTTTGGGTTTCAGATGCTAAAAAATAGCATTTATAGCATTTAGCATTCTTGATGAGAATGCTCTTATTTGACAAAAACAAAAAGCAAAGAAAGTTAAAAGAAACATTAGTTAGTAAGAAGAAAAATAGAAGTGGAGCAAGTTTGGACAAAAGATGAAGAAGAAGAAAAACCAAAGACAAAGAGGAGATGGAGAACGATTGTTGAAGTGGCGTCGCTGCCAGAAAAGTGGAAGTGACTGCAAGGTCTGGGTTTTTTTTTTTTTTTTTTTTTTTTGTATTTTTCCCGAAATGACCAGTACGTCTCGGTATTTGGAGCGGAACGAAACAACTGTGTTTCTGTTCTGGCCTAAGCACTAGTATGGAAAATTCTGGTTGTACCGGTCGGTACGATATGGAATTTACTTCCTTGGTTTCAACGCATAAGAAAATCATGTTCAATGTTTATTTGTTTTGTAAATTTTTGGGGCATGTGTTTGTATTTTTGTAAATTTGAGTGATAGATTTATAAGGTTAATGTAAGAAAAGAAAAGATTTTTTTTTTTTTTTAAATTTTCTTAGTTCTTCATGTTCATCTTTTTTAAAAAAATTTGAAACCATTAATATTAATGCTTTCAAATTTCAAAAATTAAATTTTCAATTTTAAAAAATAAAAAACTTTTGATTACCAAAAATTAATTTTTGGTAATTAAAATTTTTTTTGTTGATGGTTTTTGGCTATAATGGCGTTTTAAATGCTGCCATAGCCATTTTTTTTTTT
The DNA here is from genome assembly GCF_932294415.1 of Quercus robur. Lineage (NCBI taxonomy): Eukaryota > Viridiplantae > Streptophyta > Magnoliopsida > Fagales > Fagaceae > Quercus > Quercus robur. The sequence continues at coordinate 43,113,279 of NC_065542.1, forward strand.
AAAAAATATAAAGATCTATAGTAGCGTTTTTAAAACGCCACTATAGGGTATGGATCTATAGTGGCATTTTAAAACGCTGTTATAGCATTTTTAAAAAAATTAAAAAAATTGGTCGCGGGTATGTTTTGATTGGATTAATTTTTTTGAGTGTGATCTTGATCCTTGACCTCTATTGTCATGAATAATCTTAAGTGACTTATTGCTGATGCTTGTGAAAATTTAAATAAAAAAGATATTGATGATGAGATTGATTCACTACTACAACTTTAACAAATTGCAAAAAAAAGTTGTGTCTCTCTAAATTTATTCATAAATTAAATTCTATAATTCTGGGGCTTTTCAAATTAACCCTATACTTTCATAAGTACAAATTAAATCCTAAAATTTTAAATCCATCTTAATTCAAGTACTCTATTATTTCTCTTTTATATCACTCACGGCATGACTCAGAGTTTGAATTTAAATAGATTTAAGAGTTTAAGATTTAATTTGTAACGTATAAAGTTACTGGGTTTAATATGTAACTTCTGACATTAAAAATAATTTAAAGTATAATTTCTGGTATATAATAGAAAAAAAAAATCATCTATCCTTACTTGTTAAATTAACATTAATGACCTTTAGGTCCAATGAATTTTTTTGGTGGTATTTCCAACGGATAATCTAACCTAAGGGAAAGATTGAAGAATTATAAAATAGGGGTTGGAAGCCTCTCTCTCTCTCTGTCTGTCTCTCTCCCTCTCTCTCTCTCTGTGTCTCTCTGTCTCTCTGTCTCTGTTGATTTATGCTTTATTTGTCTCTTGTGATTCACAGACAGGAGATTCGAGCTTGCGCATATATCTTTATTAGTGTTGAATTTGGAGTATTCATAGTCACCGCCAAAGACCTTCTCATCAAGCTACGCATTTAGGACATTGTAAGTCCCAAGAAAGATAGCAATTATATATGTCCTTGCATTATTTATTAATTTGGAGTATTCATATTTGATTATTGGGTTATGCTAACGAGTGCCTTTAGGGCATTAGTTAAGAATCCAGTTAAAGAAAGTTTTGACATCACTTTTATGGGAAATGAAAAAACTGTCAAAACATTAATTGTTTTTTTTTTTTTTTCCATAAAAACTTTCTTTAATTGGATTTTTAACTAGTGCCCTAAGGGTACTTGTTAACATTTCCCTTGATTATTTATTGATTTATGCTATATGCCCTTGCATGATTTATATCTATTTTTTATAATTATTTATAGCTATGAATCATTAGGATTAATTTTCTCATGGTCGTCTTGCAATATATATATATATATATATATATATGTTTTTTTGAGAAAGTGCAATATATTTATTAAGAAAAAAATTATTGATTTATCTCTCCAATGTAAAGAATTATATGCTACAAACTTCTTCAACCATTAAAATTGCTTTCACTTTTTTTTTTTGGAGAGAGTTTTAACTTATAGCGTTTGCTCCTGATGATAACTCTTTATCATCAAACCAAGACACCAATCAATTTTTGGTGTAGGTGGAGATTGAACTCTAGATATCTTATACAACTATCAGAGACTTTACCAATTGAGCTAATTAGAACCCACTCACTTTTTCTTACTATTGAATCATATAACTTTTATGATTGGGATTATATAGTTTTCAAATGGACACGGTCAAACTCCAGCCCCCATGAATTTTTTTTTTTGAAACCGAAGTAGCTAAATATCGTCAATGCTTCCAACTATATGATTGAATTAATCTCATATAATTATTTTTTGTTGTTAGGGATAAATTTGGTATAATTAAACATAGATTTCTACATCAGAATTTTTTTTAAAAAATAATGGGAACAAAACCCAGCCTTAAGCAAGTGATGGTCTCTTAAAAAACATCCAAAAACCCTAATGTAGTGAGCATGCTACTCTTCCATCACCACTCCCATTCAACTTTCAAATCTCTCTTCCTTCACTCTCTTCCCCACGATAGCATTAACCTTGACTTCTCTCCCTTGCTTGTACACCACTTCACTTTCCCTTCAAAATATGATATTTGGTTCACTTTGGTTCTATTCGGTCTTATTCGGTCCACTTTGGTTCTATTTGGTCAACTTTGGTCCTATTCTATCCACTTCTGTCCTACTCGGTCCATTTGGCCCTATGCAGTCCACTTCGGTCTTATATGGTCTAGTTTGGTCGTATTCGGTCCATTCTATACAGCTTGGTCTTCTTCGATCCACTCTGGTCCTGTTTGGTCTAATTCGGTCCTATTCAGTCCACTAGATCCACTTCAGTCCAATCTGGTCCTATTCAGTCCTATTTGGTCTATTCTGTCCACTTTGGTTCTATTCAGTCCCGTTTGGTCCTATTCAGTCCATTCTATCTATTTTGGTTTTATTCGGTCCACTTTGGTTCTTTTTATCTACTTTGGTTTAATTTAGTCCACTTCGATCCAATGCATCATGAAGATTAGTGACTAGTAAGTATATATATAGATCCTACACATAGGGCTCCTCAAAACTTTCGCTTGATGGTTGAGCTTGTCAAAGTAGATCCTTTAAAGAGAGTTATGTAAGAAAGAAACTAATAAATTTGGTAGTTTGTTAGTTGTTACATCCAAACAGCAAGATGAAAGAAAAAGACAGCAATATGAAGAGAGAGTTGTTGCTAGCACGTTCCCCAACTACCAAACAAATGCAAATAAAAAAAAGAAAAATCACTTCCGCGAGCTTATATCCGCTATCAATATAAATTTGTTTCGATGAAATTATAATAAAGACTGCTCATTATTCATAAAAATAAAATAAAATAAAGACTTCTCATTTACTAGCAGAATTTGGTACGGAATTGGGCCCAAAAAACTTATGCTTCACTTTTATAAAAAATATAAATAAAAAAATAATGCTTCACGGTTCAATATAAGATCCTATTATGAATTATTATTATTTATTAGTTCCACTTATATAAAAAATCAATTAATATCTTGGCTCAATGATAAATAATACATATCATAAAGTAAATACTATAGGATGAAATTCTATCATATCAATAACAATAAAAAAAACAATACTATAAATTACGTCAAAAAAAAAGAAAAAGTGATCATTGTTTGTCTGCATGAAAAAGAAAATTATCAATTACAAATGTGAATTATATTCATAGATGATGTTTTCTACTAGAATGTACACACAAAAAATCACTAAAGTGAAAAGAAACCTAATATCTTATATAAATGTTAAAGGCATTTTCTTTTAATATATATATATATATATTAAAAGTTTCATCTATAAAAACCTAATTTAAAATGGCTTGTGAAGGATCTTATAAATTATAATACAATGATATTACTTGGTTTCTTTATAAGAAAAATCAAGGTTTGCTCCTCCACTTGTTGTAGTTATTAAATTATTAAAACGAAAGTGATAAATGGATTAATAGGAGACTATTAATTTTTTTTTTTTGAAAATAAATAAATAAATAAATAAGACTTATTGAAATATTTTTCTAGATCTGTCTATCTTAAAATGAATAGTTTGTCCAAGTTTCTAAGAGAATCATTAACTAAAATAATTTTCAAAGTTTTCTTGATCACATTTTTACTTTGATTGATCTTATCCCAAATTAATTGAACATTATATATATATATATATATTATTTATTTATTTATTTGTCATTTTCTTGAGGATGCCAATCAAAACTACCATTCCATCCAAAGTGATAAAGTCTACAATCTATATAATCTTATAATAACTATCATCTATCATTCTCAAGAAAATACAAAAATCAAAAGCTAGCATAAATATATAATATATTTGTAACCTATCTCCCTAAGTATTACAAAAAACAAAGAGCATATATATAAATTTTGTATTATATCAAGGTTCGTATCAATGAGGATGGACCTTCTCAATTAAAGTTGCCCAAAATATCAAAACCAAAACCAAATGAAAGAGGAAAAGAAAACTTTTCCCCAGCTGATTTAAATTTTCATCCAACCATCCATTCCTCTCAATTTCTCCTAATACCTAACATGTACCTTTCAGCCACAAACTATTTCCTATCCTCTTCAATCTTCCATCACGCATAGCCAAACCAGTTTTACCTTCACAACCATAATCTTAAAAAACCAAAATCCACGATGGGAACCAATTCTGTAGAAGGAGAAGCCAATCACATAGTGAGTATCTGGGAGATCAACAAGGATTACCTAGATTCGATGCACGAGAAGATCAGCCAAACCCCAAAGTTACTAAGCAAAGCCGCAGGTAAAAGAGCATGTTGCATTTTCAGAGTTCCCAAGAGCCTAATGGACATCAACGGCAAGTCGTATCAACCCCAAATCGTTTCCATCGGCCCCTATCATTGTGGTGAGTCTCACCTACAAATGATCGAGGAGCACAAGTGGAGGTACCTAGGTTCTTTGCTCTCTAGGAACAAAACTATAGGTTTAACCTTGGAGGACTACTTGAAAAGCATACAACCACTTGAAAAAGAAGCTAGAGAGTGTTATTCAGAGACCATACACCTTAGCCCTGATGAGTTCCTTGAAATGATGGTTGTTGATGGTTGTTTTTTATTAGAGTTGTTTCGAAAGGTTAACAATCCGAAACTGTTTGAGCCTGATGACCCTATCGTCACCATGGCTTGGATAATACCTTTTTTCTATAGAGACTTTCTTCGACTGGAAAATCAGATTCCATTTTTTGTTTTGGAACGTTTATTTGAGATTACAAAAATGCCTAACGAGGAGTCTGGTCCATCTTTGTCCTTGCTTGCTTTGCGATTCTTTAACAACATAATTCAGAGACGCGAAGATATCATAGAGAGTCACAAAGATCTCAAGGGCTTGCATTTGCTTGACTTGGTACGCTCAAGTTTTATCCCACCCCATCAAGAATTGCCAAAGAGGGGCAACATACCAACACATATCATCCACTGTGTCTCGAAGCTACGTCATTCGGGGATTTGTCTCAATCCAGGCAAAGAAGACAGCTTCTTGGTTGTGAAATTCCATCATGGTGTGATCGAGATGCCTACTATAACCATCGACGATTTCATGACACCTTTCTTGGTAAACTGTGTGGCATTCGAGCAATGTCACAGTAGTTCCTCTAAGCACCTTACTACTTACGCTACATTTTTGGATAGCCTTGTCAACACAGCTAAGGACGTGGAGTACCTTAGTGATTGCAACATAATCGAGAATTTCTTTGGGACCGAGGCCGAGGTTGCTCGGTTCATCAACAATTTGGGTAAGGATGTGGCGTTTGATATTGATTTGTGTTATTTGTCGAAGTTGTTCAATGATGTTCACGACCATTATCAGAATAGTTGGCATGTACAGTGGGCAGGCTTCAAGTATAGGTATTTTGACACCCCTTGGTCGTTTATTTCTGCATTGGCTGCCTTTGTGCTCTTGCTCCTTACAGTTACACAGACTTTTTACACGGTCTTAGCTTATGTGAATCCTCCTAAGAAATAATAATGAGCCTCCTATTCTCTCCACACATTGATTAAACCATGTTTAATTATAGTCGATCATGATCATACATTTAAGAGGATCATGGATTTGTAATTGTGTGAAATTTTTTGTAATTTGTTGTGTCACTTTTGAGTTCTTGTAATAGACCCATCTTGCCTCAAGGGTTAGCTCTGTGCTTGCGAGGCCAACATGAAGTGAGAATGTGAGACAGATCGTAGACAAAATGCTAATTTGTGTGTATATGTCATTTTTTTTTTTTTGAAAGTGAAATGGATTTCATTAAGCATTAACCACGTCCAAAAACAGAGCATCTAAAACAGGGGGAGAGGACTCCTCCAACCATACAACCTCATCACCCAAGCCTTTAGCAAACTTAGCCAAACAATGAGCCACACCATTGGCTGTGCGGTGTACCCACCCAACAGAAACAACCCGTAGGCCTGAACATAAGCAATGAATATCCCCATACAGATTTCCCAGGCGTGAACCATTCGGCTGTGAGCTGGAAATGTTCCTCATGACCGACCTGTTATCACCTTCAACAAGAAGCTCGGTGAAGCCCGCATCGACGGCAAGCCATGCAAAATTGCGGACCTTGTTTGGGATATGAAGCTTCCATAGCTTTCCCCACACCATGCTTTTTCCCAACGGCAAAGAGCCCTCACCCCTACCATCCGTCTCTTTCTTCAATTCTCTGGCCAAGTGGTACCCTGTTTTAACTGAATATACTCCCTCTGTAGAATGCAGCCAGAACAGAGCATCATTTGTGTGTCGGCATCATTTGTGTGTATATGTCATTTACTCATTCCTTAAGGATGTTATTGTCATTTCAAAAAATATAGAACGGTCGCTATTAAAAAAAAGAAGTAACAAACAGTCAACGGTCCAGCATTGGCCCGTTTGAGGCTAGATCTGCATTGCGCCAAATCGCACTATGATCAATTCTATGATATCCCAATCCCACGCATGCATTAGAGAAAGTAGGTCTAATAGTTAAAAGATGTTATTTCTTATACTAGCATCGTGAATCTTAAATTATAGATTAAATAAATGTTGTACACATTTGCAAAATGTTCTGTGACTGGCTAAGTTGTGTGACCTGAAAGTCTCAAATAAGAAAACAAACCATAAAATCGGAATTTATGTGAAAAATAAAATGGGAAAGCGCCTTGTTTGAAGAAAAATAATGGCTACTTATCAGCTGAACAATGGTGATTAACAGTTGAACCGAGCAATACTTGACGATGGACTACTTAAAATCTAGTGAAGGGCGACAGAAAAGTAGCTTAATACCATGTTAATAAATGAAAGATGTAGAGAGAGGAGAAATTGAGAGTTTAAGCAAGGAGATTTACATGATTCAATCTCACGACATATGTCTAAAATAGAAAGCCCTTAATGACTATATCTTTGCGATTTTGTAATTGTACTCCATTCATTTTGTTGGCCAGTTTAGAAAATTAAATTTTTTAAGAGAGCACCATATAATATAATGTCTTTCAAATAAGAAGATACAAAGTTTCCAAAATTACCATACTTAATTTAAACTATAATATAAGAGAGGTATTGTGTTTTTTAATAAATTAACAGGTAATAATAAAAGAGAGGTATTGTATTTTTTAATAAATTAAAAGATAATAATAAAAGAGAGATATTGTATTTTTTTAATAAATTAAAAGGTAATAATAAAAGAGAGGTATTTTATTTTTTAATAAATTAAAAGGTAAGTTAGTAAATTTATAAATATTGACTTTTTAAAGAGAACCATAAGACCAAGTTTGGCAATAAACTTGGTTGTAGCCTAAAACTATAATATCACTCAATATCCTTTTATTGAATGTGAATTTTGACAAATTCATTATTAAATTACATTTTTTTTATTATATTCTCTATGCTTGCAAAATTTTTAGAAAATAAAAAAAAAATCAATAACTATATCATTAATCAAATATTTAAGTTTCAAGTTTTTATAGTATAAAATTATGCATAAAAAAATACAATAAATGACTAAGAATTTAGGACAAAGGAATATATTATTGCGGGGTAAAAATTAAGTACACAATACTTTCGATGAAGTACATTAGATTTTTTAATTAAATTTAAACACTTAGTTGCATTAACCAATAAAATAAGAATAATGATCACCATGTACCTTTAGTGCGATGATCATTCCACAAGTATAAGTGCTTGTAGGATGTGGGGGTAAGAGTCGTTCAAGTTTTCAAGAGGGAGTTTTACACACATATACATTTAAATTAGGTTAGAGTAGAGTTTCTATCATATATATATATATAAGAATAATGTTATCATTTTCAAGGATAATTAAATTATAAAAAATAAAAAAAAAACTAAGTGTTTGAATTCAAATAGAAATAATGTATTGCACCTAAGTTTGACCTATTATTTTGAACCCAAAGTAGGATATATATGGGTTGTTGATTCTAGAAAATCCCTTAATTGGACTGAAAAATTCAAGAACAATCAAAATTCCTGGATTTTCGTCAACTAAAAATATCAATGTATCCAATTGTTATATACTAACACTATTGTTCAACATTTTTCTTAATAAATAAATGTTTTGGGTGTTCTTCTTTTCCGTCGGTATTCATTTTAGCATCCCTTGTTCTCACTAGATGACACCCACCATTTGCGATAGGTCGCTTCTGAAATATATGCAGATCTTAAAATGATGATCAAATCGCATATATAGCATTAACTTTTTCACCAAATCCAGCAAATTAGGCTATCTAACATTCAAAATCAAACCTTTTCTTTACCAAACAAAAAATAACATTCTAACTTTTCCAACCAACCAAACAAACATTGTTAATTTCCCAGCAATCCTGCGCTGAACACACACTACCGTATAGGACGCGCGCAGGTAAGGGTGATGGTTTCCTTGAATTCGGTGGAGATTTTCCCAGTCATTTCCATTGAATATTCAATGTTTGATCCATCCCTATATCATTCATTCAGGCTAGCTGACCGGCAGTTGTGACTACTTGTGTACAAAAAGGAAATAGAAAGCGTGCATGCATGTGATTATGCAGTTGAAAGGTCATTTATTGTGTTCATAAAAAAATAAAAGAAAGGTCATCCATTGCTTTTGCGAAAAGAAAGGATTTATTATAGGATATGATTGGGGTGCTGCAGCGGTATTGAGATGGATAGAGTTGGGCCTTCGAGCCTTTTTACAAGAGTGTTGTGCATTAGTATTGGTGGAGGCAAAATAGGTAAAATGTTAAATTTAGCAACTAAATATAATAAAAGTGGAACAAATGGCTAATGCATCAATGGAGCAATAGCCATATATATATATATATATATTTTTGCTATTGAGCTACAGTGCACAGCCAAAGATGGTTGTGCTTTGGCTGTGCACTGTAGATAATGATGAGATTAACAAACTCCTTAGCCCAGACGACCTCACCAAATACTTCCATCTACCCAGCCACGGCATGGACGAGGAAGAGCAAACCATTAATGAGAAGCTTCAATGCCTTGGACCATTACCAATTAGCTATCAAACCATTGACAGCTCTTCAAAACCCGCATTAACAAGTCTTGAGGTGTTACGGAAGGGGCACTAAAGCCACAATTAAGGCCCCAATGGCTAGAAACTACAAAACTATATATACACCTACAGTACACAAGCAAAGGTAATTCTAATACTCAAAACTCTCTTATTTCCCCAAAAAGCTTTTGTACACTGACTTTGACATCGGAGGTGTTGTGGCAGACACCACATTGGTGACCACCTAAGGAAAGCCTTTACGCTACATTTGTAGGTATAGTGACGATGATTCAGTTCCATCTGGACAACAACTGATGATTTCCACCTCATCAGTTTGGTGTCATCTGTGGGAACGACATTTTCGCACTTAGGTTCGAAAGTCAATTCCCAAATTCAGATGGAGTTCAACCAAGATTCTGCAACATTAGCCCTGCAAATCCAGACATTTACATCTAGTATGGAAGAACTCACCAAACAAAACTAGGAGATGAGGTTGCAGCTTCAACAAAAGGAGAACCGATCTAGGTCCAATCAGGAGGACGATGGAGACAGTCACAGAAAGAGTGACCGTCGAAGACTAGCCACTCCAGATGGACCAAGTTCGGATCTTCTTCGGGAAATGAGAAAGGAGATGGACGAGCTAAGGAACACCATTAAAGGGAAAATGGATCGAAGCCTAGATAGAATGGTCAGGACGACGGATTCACCTTTCACGCATAGTTTTAAAACCCGGACCGTTCAAAGAACCGGACAAAGGAGAGGTTCAACGTTTTTGAGGTCCGATCGAGGTTGAACCGAGGTTGAATCGCGATGATGCCATAATTAAATTAATAATTATTTAAAATATAAATAAATAATTAAATTAGTAAAACATTGAGAATATATATTATTTTAATGTATATAGATTTAATTATTTAATAAATATTTCTATAAATTATCAAAAATTCCATATTTTTTTTAATTCACAATTATAAGTTATACATGATCCAATAGGACTCAGCCCATTTTATAATTAATAAAAAAATTAATCAATGATAACCATGAAGAGTGAAGAGGAAGGGATGTTTTTAAATTGAGAGGTACTACGTTAACAATATTTTCACAACAAATTATAGGTAGTTGTTATTGGTTCAAATTTGAACCTAAGATTAAGATTACTTTTTTGCTCCAATAATAATAACCAGTAACAACCTACCACTTAAAATTTGTTGTAAAAGTATTATGAAAATACTGTGAACATCTCATTTCTCTTTTAAATTTCTTAAACTTTTCAAATTGCCTAAGTACAATCCGTTTTTCCTTTTTCTGTTTCTTTTTTTTTTCTTCCCTTATTCTCCACCGTTTGATAGATTGATTTATCTCCTCCACCGTTTATAATTCTACATCTTTATCTCTTTCTTGTTTCTTTTCTTTTTTACTAGTATCTTAAATTTTTCTCATCCACCCATTTAAAAATTTTACCTTCCCAGTGCCTCTTTTACTTTCCCAATGCCTAGTTGCCTACACATTTCTTCAGTGTTCCCTCTTTCTCTTTCTTGATGAACCCTCTTCTCTCTTTCTTCTTCACAAAATCTCCTCACAAAACTCTTCATCGGCCTCCTTCTCAGTCTCACTCATGGAAACAATCATGGTTTTTTTTTTTGGTGTCAAAAACTCTTGCAAAGAATTGTATTGTCACTGTGTAGTGGCTGCTCCTTTCTTCTTCTTCTTCTTCTTGTCAAAAAAAAATTTCGCAGAAGCACTCATTGCAGAAAAGAAATTTTCGCTTGAAACTGTCCAGAACATTGATGCGAGTTCAACGTTTGACAAAATATTCTGGTTGAAGCTTCAACAATGGTGATTTGGTGCTGTGAGTCTGTAATGTTTTTATTTTTTTTAAATAAAAATAGCTCTAACTTGAACTGTAAAAACCGTTCACGGTTCTCAAACTAGATGGTTTAACCACGATTTGAACAGTTCCCTGCTTTTCTTACTTAGAACGGTTTCGAGGGGTAAAAGAACCGTAATAGTGAGAGGTTCGCGGTTTTCTTGGTCAAATCGTACGGTTCGGTCTGGGTTTCAAAACCATGCTTTCATGGCGGCAGTCCTGGAATGCCTAGTGCCGTCAAAATTTCGCCTACCTCAACTTAAACCGTTTGACAGGCTGAAGGACCCCCTGGACCACCTCAACACTTTCAAGACGACCCTAGGCCTTTAACAGCCTCCTGATGAAATACTATGTTGTTTATTCCCCACCACTCTCAAAGGAGTTGCAAGGGAGTGGTTCACAAAGTTACCAGCATCGTCCATTGATAGCTTCGAGCAGTTGGGCAGTTTCTTCTTACGCCACTTCGTCGGGGGACAACACCCAAGGAGGCCAACAGACCACTTACTTACCATCAGGCAAGGAGAAAAGGAGACCCTGAGGTCGTACGTGAAGCATTTCACTCAAGAAACCTTAGAAGTCGATGAAGCTGATGACAAAGTGCAGCTAACAACCTTTAAAGCTGGATTGAAATCTAGGGAGTTCTTGGTCTCACTCGCAAAAAATCCCCCAAAAACGATGGCAGAGATGCTCCTGAAGGCGCAAAAGTACATGAACGCCGAAGACACCTTAGCAACGATAAAAGATGTAGAGAAGACCAATGAGAAAGGAAGGAAGGAAGACGATCGGATAGGACGAAAAAGGAAGCGTTCAGATCGTCAGAACAGCAACAAGGGGCAAAAGAAAAGACGATAAAGCTCCTCAGACGGTAAAATTAACTCCTTTGGTTATGCCTGTTGACAAAATTTTGGCGCAAATTAAGGATGAGCCCCAATGTACGTGACAAGAAGAAACATTGCTGTCTCCACAAGGATCATGACCACTACACAGAGGATTGCAGGGACTTGAAGGAGCAGACATAGGAACTCATACGAAAAGGGAAATTGTAGAGGTTTGTAAAGAAGGGAGAACCCAATAGGTCCAGGGATGACAACAAGGACAAGCGCGAAGCCTCACCAAGGGATGAAGACCTCACGTCCCAGTGTTCACCAAGTGTGATTGGGGAGATAAAGACGATTGCAGGAGGGCTGTCCACAAGTGGGTCATTCAAATCCCTCAAGAAATCATATCAGAGGCAGGTGAACAGCATTCATAGGATCCCACCCTTGAAGCAAAGACAGACAGACAGGGACATGTTTTTCTCGGAAGAGGATGCCAGAGGAGTGAAGCAGCCTCATGACGACCCCTTGGTCATAATGCTCATGATAGAAGAATCCTTGTGGATAATGGCAGTTTCGCAAACATCATCTATCTCTCCGCTTTTCAACAGCTAAAGTTAGAACCAGGGAGGCTATGCCCTTTTGAGTCCCCTCTCGTCAGCTTCAGTGGGGACAGAGTGTATCCCAAAGGCATAGTGACGTTAACAGTCACAGTAGGGTTTTATCCGAGACAACTGACTTGTTAGCTAGACTTCTTAGTGGTAAATTGTCCTTCTTCATATAATGTGATCATTAGGAGGGCCACACTCAACCGCTGGAAGGCAGCCACGTCCACCTATTGCCTGAAGGTAAAATTTCCAATGAAAAATGGTGTAGGTGAAGTGAAAGGAGATCAAGTACTGGCTAGGGAGTACTACCAAGCAGTATTGGCAGTAAAGGAAAACCATGCATGGATGATCGAGGAAAAAGAAGAGGAAAATGTGGAAGCCCTAGAAACTGTGGAGCTAGTAGACGAAGAGCCAATGAAGACTACAAGAGTAGGGATGACCATAGGTACAGACATGAAGAGGAAACTAGTCCAACTCCTTAAGGAGAACCTGGACATCTTCGCCTGGAGCCACGAGGACATGCCAAGCATATCCACAGAGATCATCCAACATAAATTAGAAATGAACCCCGAGAAAAAGCTTATCTAGTAGAGATGACGAGTGTTTGCTCTGGAACAAAACTAGGCGATCATGGATGAAGTAAACAAGCTACTAGCAGTAGGCTTCATCCACGAGGTCTACTACTCGGACTGGCTGGCCAACGTCGTCCTCGTAAAGAAGGCAAATGAGAAATGGAGGATGTGCGTGGACTTCACAGACTTAAACAAGGCTTGTCCAAAGGACAACTTCCCCCTACCTAGGATAGATTAGCTGGTGGATTCCACAGCAAGACACAAGCTCTTGACTTTTATGGACACATTCTTAGGTACAACTAGATAAAAATGGCAAAAGAAGACCAGGAGAAGACTATCTTCATCACAAGCCAAGGGCTCTACTACTATAAAGTGATGCCCTTTGGGCTAAAAAATGTAAGAGAAACCTACCAAAAGTTGGTAAACAAAACGTTCAGTAAACAGATTGGGAGGAACATGGAAGTGTACGTAGACAACATGCTCATCAAGAGTAAAAAAGAGTTTACTTACCTGGATGATCTCTAAGAGACGTTTGCAACTCTCAGACAATATCAGATGAAGTTAAACCCCAACAAGCATGCCTTTGGGGTAGCGTCTCCGGAAGTTCTTCCAGAGAGGAACAAAAGCGAACCCAGAGAAGGTATGAACCATACTAGAGATGGCATCACCCAAGACAGTGAAAGAAGTCCAGAAGCTCACAGGAAGAATAGCAGTGCTCAACAGATTCGTCTTGAAAGCAACGGACAAATGCTTGCCTTTCTTCAAGACACTGAAGCAGGCCTTCGTTTGGACAGACAAGTGTGAGAAGCCTTCCAGGAACTCAAGCGCTACCTTAGCAATCTACCCCTCCTGAGCCTATCCATGGAGGGAGAAAACCGATATTTGTACTTGGCAATGTCAGCTATAGCTATGAGTGCTGCCTTGATCGAGAAGAGGACAAAAGGCAGCTCCCAGTTTATTATGTCAGCCAGGTCTTCCAAGGGGCAGAAGCTAAATACCCATGCATAGAGAAGATTGCATTCGCTTTGGTTATAGCTTCACGCAAGCTGCGCCCCTACTTCCAGGCGAACACCATCTTGGTGATGACGGACCAACCTATAAAGAAGTTGATGAACAAGCCCGAGGTTATAGGAAGGATAATCTAGTGGGTTATCGAGCTTAGCCAATTTGACATTAAGTACCACCCCCAAGACAGCTATTAAGGCACATGCATTGGCAAATTTCATCACTGAATTTACAATCCTTGACGAGGAGGGAGCTACAGACAAAGTGGAAAGATGGACGATTTAGACCGATAGTTCGTCAGTTTGAAAGAGGGGTGGAGTAAGGGTCATTATCATCACCACAGAAGGAGAAACGCTCAAATACAGAGTTCAGCTAGCATTCCCAACCACCAATAATGAAGTTGAATACAAAAGAGTACTGACTGGACTAAGGCTCAGAAAGGCACTAGGAGTCAAAAACTTACTCCTCCAGAGCGATTCAAAGCTCGTTGTTGGTTAGATAAAGGGGGAATTTGAAGCAAATGAGGAAAGGATGCAAAAAATACCTAAAGTTGACGAAACTTTTGACACAAGAGTTTGATCAGGTGGAGTTTACACAGATCCCCAGAAGCCAAAATATAGGGTAGACGAGCTGGCAAAACAGTTGTCATCAGAAATAGGACCAACGAATATGGACCCGAAGATTGAAGTCCAGAAATGCCCCAGTATCGAAGAGGTCTTCACCTTCATAATCCAGAGTGAAAGCAGCTAGATTACCCTAATCCTATCCTTCTTTCAGGATGGACGGCTTCCACAGGACATCGAAGAGGCCAAGAAGGTTAGGAAGAGGGCAACAAGGTTTTTGATCTTGAATGACACCCTGTACAAAAGAGGTTTCTCCATGCCTTACCTGAAGTGCGTCAACGAAGAGGAAGCCAAATATATTCTGGAGGAGATCCATGAAGGAATTTGCGGAGACCATGCAGGCCCGAGATCCTTGATTAGCAAGGTTATTTGAACAGGTTAATTTTGGCCTACCCTGTAGAAGGATGCAAAGGAGTTCGTCAAGAAGTGTGACAAATGCCAAAGGTTTGGGAACGTCTAGTGCATCCCATATGAGAAATTGACGACAATAGCCTCCTCGTGGCCGTTTGCCCGATGGGGACTTGACATCGTTGGCCCATTACCCCAAGGTAAAAGACAAGTAAAATTTTCGCTAGTTACCATTGATTATTTCACAAAATGGGTTGAAGCAAAAGCTCTGTCAACCATAATGGAGGCGAAGGTCCAGAATTTCATCTTGAAGAATATAGTTTGTTGATTCGGGATACCACAGACAATCATATCAGACAACGGGCAACAATTTGACAGTTGAGGTTTCAGGGACTTCTACTCAAGGTTAGAAATCAAGAACCAATTCACGTCACCTGGTCACCCTTAAGCTAATGGCCAGATGGAAGTGACAAACTAGACTCTGCTCAAGATCATCAAGGCTCGGTTAGATGAGGCAAAGGGTGCATGGCCAAAAGAGTTGCCCAACGTTCTATGGGCGTACAGGACTACAGTGAGGATCTTGACAGGGGAGACCCCTTTCAGTCTCACTTATGGCACTGAAGTAGTAATCCCAGTCGAAGTAGGGATCACCAGCATGAGGCGAGAAGTTTTCCATGAAGGCAATAATGATGATCAGCTAAGAATCAACTTGGATTGCTTGGAAGAATCTAGAGACAAAGCATCCTGTAATATGGCAGAGTACCAGCAGAAGATAGCCGAGTATTACAACAAAAGAGTGAAGCTCAAATGACTTAACATAGGAGATCTCGTCCTGCACAAAGTCACACTGGCTACCAAGGACCCAACCTAGGGGGGAAGCTTAGCCTAACCTGGGAAGGACCCTACAAAGTCACCCATTATTCTAGGCAAGGCAGCTATCACTTGGAAACGCTGAACGAGAGGATATTGCCACGACCATGGAATATCGAGCATTTGAAACAATACCATCAGTAAATGTAATTAACGATTGTATTCATGTTTGAAATAAAGCAATAAAAGAATTATTTAGCCAGCATGATGCATTTTGATATGGTCTTTTTGTATCTTAACCAAATCTTGGAGAGTAAAGAGAGCATTTTAATGCTAGATATGAGATATTAATATATATTTAGCTATGTGCTTAGAATTGATTTAGATGATAACAATGTAATTGATATGAAATACTTATATTATATGATGAACATTAATTTTTATGTAAAGAGCATGGGGAGTTTTATCATTTTAAGTGTTATGTGATATAAGAGGCTTACCAAATGTTACCTATTGCACACTAACCTGTCAGAGTTCAGGGAATTGGGGAAGACATGCCAAGCAACATGCTTCCTTTACCAACTTTGAACCACTGGAGCTTTACTGAACATACTTCTTGGCCCTCCAAACCACGACTCCCAAAATTCCCCTGATAAGACTCATGAGCTTGGATCATGAGCCAAAAATGAGATGTTGTGCCATGAGCTCGAACTATGGGCCTTGATGAGATTATATAGCCATGAGTTTTGGACCATGGGTTTCGGCATCATTTTTGTGAATATGGACTCTTTTGGGCTTTAAAATAGATTCTCCCAAAATCCATAATAGTGTTGACGTGGTGCGGGTTGCCAATGAAATGAAGTCATGTGGTATGAAAAAATTGTCCTCAACAAGGGTTAGAGATTGTAAAACAATAATCATCTACAGAATTTCTCTTAGTTTTCCTTTACCCCTACTTCTCCAATTACCAATCCTTAAGAGATTCTTAACCCAAACACATACCTCACCCAATCTGAGTGTTGTTGGTTGTTTTGCTGCTTGTGGGAAGCATTTGGAAAAATTTATTGATTGGTGGATGCAATTTGGAGCCAATTGTGGGATCCGAATAACTAGTGAAGACATGGCTTGATGAAGCCCGTTGGGAGCTGGAACTCAGAAAGTTCAAGTACATTGGGTAGATTAGGTTTGGAAGGTAATACTCCAACTTTATTCACTACTGGATCATTTCGGCTTGGAGGGCCACAGAGAGGTTTTTCGCCGAGTACTTCGGTTTTCTTTTTGATAACACGTCTCAATGTTATCTTGTGTTTGCATCTCTCTTCCCTTACTCTTGTGCTTTACATTTATTCCTTATTGTATTTGTTTATGCACTAGCGTGTTGTTTTGGTTTATTGCATTTCATTTACTCTTATTTTGCACTTAGATAAGTTGAATAAAAGCAATTTAGCCATAAGTTTAAAATTAGGAGCCTAAACAAGCAATAGTGTTTTGCACTATCGTGCTTTCAATAATAATAAAAACTAATCACAAAATTATGATGTTATTTTAACCAAAATTAAAATAAAACCAAAGAAATAAAAGATGAATTTTATAATAATTTATTACTCAAAAAATTGATAGGCATATTGAAATTCATAGCCATGTAGATTGTGTTTTGATATAAACTCAAATTCTTATTTTCAAAAAAACTAAGTATTAACCTAAATTAAAATTCAACCAAAGCTATAAAAAAGAGAGAGAAGACTTTGTGATGGAAAATTTAAAAAACATAGTACCAAAATACATATTAAAAAATAACCATCGACCTTAATCAGAGTTATAAGGAAGAACAAAAATCCACCAAAAAAGAGAGAGAGAGAGAGAGAGAGAGTACTCACAATTTTTTTGTGAGAAAAATATGGATTGAATGGGAAAAATGATATGAAATTTATACAAAATAAAAAAGGGAGAAGAATAGTCAAAATATAAAAAAGAGAAAAGAATGAAGGAAGTGTAATTGTAAAATTGAGAATAGTTTGGAGATAAAGAGGTAAAGGAAAAGTGAAAAAGTTGAAGGAAGTATAAGAATAAATGTGAACTAACAAGAAGAATAAAGGCTTGTTTGGATATCGCTTATTGCTGAAAACTGAATACTGTAACAAAATAATTTTTAAATGTGTGAATAGTGCTGTGAGATTCAGTTTTAAAGAAAATTTTGCATAAATTAATGACTTGCGGGTCATGTGAACAATGCACGAGATTCACAAAAAAATACAGACACACCATCAAAAGAATTTCAGCAACATCCAAACTCACACTAAAAGTTTTTATTTTACTCTATATTTTATAGAATAAGGAGAATAAAAGTATTAAAAAAAAGAAAAAGAAAAAGAAAAAAGAAAAAGAAAAAAAAGATAAGAAGTAGAAAATTGGTCATTTTAAGGGGATGACGTGGACAATGTGGCCGCTTACTTGGATGATATGTAGATATATATAGATTATGATTTATTTTTATGATAAATAGCCAAACACACATACGCACAAAGATAAGAAGGGAAAGCAAGTGAAGACACGATGTTGATCTGAGCCTCACTCGACGTTGTGTAAAGGAAAAGGAGTCCTTCCCTCTCTGTCTGTTTTAAGATTTGAGCTTTAACCTTTTAAGGTACAGTTTTTTTGTTGAACAATACATCTTCTTCTTCTTCTTCTTCTTCTATATTCATTATTGATGTTTCCTTTGTTTAAGACAAATAAAAAGGTTGTTCTTTGTTTCGTCTAAAATTACACTTGTGTTTCTTTCTCTCTCATCTCAAAAGTCAAAACAGATCATAAAAAGCTTGCTCATTTTTACTCTAAAAAAAAAAATGGAACGAAGAAGAGATTCTCTAGTTTCTGTCAAGTTTAATTGTTGTTTGTTCAATACTTTTAGTCAACAATTGAATTAAGCGATTCCATGGACACAGTTTTCAATATTGACGTGATTAATATGTTGTGTTTATAATAAAAGTGATCGCGACATGGAACAAGGATCGAGTTGGTGTCAGTAAAGTTATCTTTTAGTTTGCATGTGCGAGGTTTAGCTAATATCAATCTGACTGATCTCATTGAGAGCCAAAACTCATAAGGTTTTGAAGGTCAAGTAATTATGAATCAAATCAAAACTATTTTTAATTTGAACAATTGGGTTTTTTTTTTTTTAATGTGCTGGCGCAGATTTGGAATTTTTAATGGGGCCCATTTGGTCTCTTTCATCTTGGATGCAACGGGGGGACTGACTGGTCTCAATCAGATTCAACCAAATTTTCATTGATGCCTTCATCACTCAGTTGCCAAGGCCAAAATCAAAGTGTAACACTTTGAATTGAATGTTGCCATCCTTAGATTCTTCAAAATTCAGTTGTTCATTAGATGCTCCTAAGTCGAAACAATACTTTTTCAATTTTCTTAGACCGTTACTTAATTGCTTGAACTTAAATCCTCTAGATTTTGATTAGCTATCACATTCATGGTCTTGTTTTCGTTACAGGGCATTCACAAGTATTTTGAGATGCTGAAATTTATTCATGATATCTTAGATTTTCTAAACGCTAAATAGCCAATTAGCTGACACTTCCTCCTCCCTCATAATAGGAAAAAGAGTGAGGTTGTGAGATTGAGTCCCACTGGTGGTGTGTACGTGTGTGAATTATCATGAATATAAGTCGCACAATTGTGGTTTTCAAGCCAGATTTTTCAACTACTTCTGCATTTTTGGTCTTCTTCAACGGTGATTTCTCTATGTGCTTCATTGCTACCTTGAAAAGTTGTTGAGCATATATTTATTGAAACGTGACTAGAAAAGTTCTTATTTGAAGCTAAGTCTTTTTTATTTGGTTACAGTATACAGACTAAACCAGAAACTTTGATATCTTGAAAGAAATTCACAATCTGATCAGTTCATTTTTTGGGACCCATCTTTAATAATTTCCAATTCCATAAAATAAGTGGATAAATGATAGAAATGATCTCACGTTCTTTATTATTATTTGTTTTTTTTATAAACATTATGGATTTTTTTTTTTTTTTTTTTTTGTTGATAGAAATGATCTCACTCATTTTTATCTCTATAACCATACTTAGTCCACTGCACTAGTTTAGGATCAGTATCTCATCTAAATTCAAAATTGGAGCAGTCATCATCTTAGCCTCATTCTTGAATAATGTTTTACAAGCATCATAACCAAATTATCTCCAGGAATTTGTCTATGCTATATCTCACACAAACTTGGGCCCACTCAAGAGTCTTTCAGTGCCAAACCATCTCATTTCCTAATTGCCTTTTTTTTCCTCTCTCTTTCCTTTCTTTTTTTTAAGTAATTTTGTCCTCTTGACTTCAAGCATCTATGACAACCTCACTAGTTTTTGTAGTTGTACTCTTCTCAGGGTGATAAATGATTCCTTCCCAAAACCTTTTTTTGGTAAAAAATGGATATGACAAGATTTTTTTTGGGACATTAAAATATTAGTTTATAATTAAATTTATACAAATCTTGAAAGAATTCTTGAAAGCATAGGTTCTATGTTCCCCAACTTTTTATGATGTTTTTGTGTTTAGCTTATGACCTAACTTATTATGCAGTAGTTCTCCAATTCTCATACTTTTGGTCTCTATCCTTCCGCTTTGGCTTTGCAATTTATTATTTAATTGAATGTTCTTTTGGGGATTTTCAGTTGTAGAACATGTGATAATTGCAAGAATGATGACATTCATATAAAGTGAAAGTGCCTCATAGAATCTAATAAGTTTCTGCATTTGATTTTAAGTGGAAACCAGATCATACATCAATTTTTGGCTCTAACTTTAAGGAGTCTCCCCCTTAATTATTGTCTTTGCTACCTTTTCTCGTTGTTGTTCAGGCCAAGCTTGCTGAAAGCACTTGATGTACAGATAAGAAAATTTTCAGGGTTTCTTGTTTCTTTTGAAATTGAAAACAAGAGAACAATATGTTTGCTAGTGAAGGCTTCATTAATGTTCATGATCATGGTACAGTAGTTGATAAGAAAAAAGTTAGAGTTCAATGCAAATATTGTGGTAAAGTGGTGAGTGGTTTCTTCCGTCTAAAGTGCCACTTAGGAGGTATACGTGGAGATGTTACTCCTTGTGAAAATGCTCCTCAAAATGTGAAGGAACCGTTTAGAAATAAATTACTTGAAAGGAAGATAGAAAGTTTAAGCAAGGAAGTTGATGAACGAAATGACCCAAATCTTCCCTGTAAAAGGAATTGTCGTCCTAACTTGAATAGTGTTAAGCATAATAAGCATGAAACATCTCAAACCGCTGGTTCTTGTGATGGGAGGCATGTTGATATGGACTCTGCACTCGAAGACAGTCTTACAGACAGTGCTCCTCTGCCCTATGGAAATACAGGTTCTCAAACAGCCATCAATTGCAAAGAAGGAAGAGTTTCATTATCAAGGAAAGCCCAAAAATGCATTGCTAGATTTTTCTATGAAACAGGTGTTGATTTCGGTACTGTCAATTCCCCTAGTTTCAAAGCAATGATAAATGCTACCCTGGGTAATGGTCAGATGGTGTATAACATCCCAAGTTGTCAGGAGCTAAAAGGGTGGATCCTTAAAGATGAGGTGAAGGATATCCAAGAGTATGTGAAGAAGATTAGGCATTCATGGGCAAGCACAGGGTGTAGCATCTTGTTAGATGGATGGATTGATGAAAAGGGTCGACACCTGGTTAATTTTTTGGTGGATTGCCCACAGGGTATTGTTTATCTTCGCTCGTCTGATGTTACATCTTTCATTGACGATGTTGATATGTTACAGTTGTTGTTGGATGGAGTTATTGAGGAGATTGGAATTGAAAATGTAATTCAAGTGGTGGCATGTTCTATAACAGGTTGGATGGGAGCTGTGGGCAAGCAATTCATGGATAGGTGCAAGAGAGTGTTCTGGACTGTGAGTGCATCCCATTGCATTGAGCTCATGCTAGAGAAGATTGAAATGATTGAGTCCATCAGAGGTATATTGGCTAAAGGCAAGTCCCTTACAAAGTTTATTTATGGCCATGAAACTGTTTTGAATCTTTTGAAGAAACATACTCTTGGCCGTGACCTAGTTCGGCCCTCCAAAATAAGGTCAGCAATGCCCATTATGACTTTGGAGAATATTGTCTCAGAAAAGCTGCAATTAAAGAACATGTTTGCCTCACCTGAGTGGAACACATCAGTCTGGGCTTCTAGAACAGAGGGAAAGAGGGTAGCTGATTTGATGGAAGATAGCTCTTTCTGGACTGGAGCTGGGATTGCCTTGAAGGCAACTCTACCAGTTGTGCGTGTTTTATGTTTAATCAGTCAGGCTGATAAACCACAAGTGGGGTACATATACGAAACAATGGATCAACTAAAAGAGACAATTAAAGAGGAATTTAAAGGGAAGAAATCCCAGTACATGCCTTTTTGGAAAGCGATTGATGAGATTTGGGACAACTTTCTCCATAGCCCTATTCATGGTGCAGGGTATTATTTAAACCCAAGTCTCTTTTATTCAAGTGATTTCCTAGGTGATGCTGAGGTTGCCTTTGGCCTTTTGTGCTCTACCGTCCGCTTGGTACAAGATCAGAGAAGTCAAGATTTGATATCCCGACAACTTGAAGACTATAGACATGCTAGAGGTAGTTTTGAAGAGGGGAGTGCCATTAACCAAAGAACCAGCAACCCTCCTGGTAAGAGACCTCTATAGTTTGACTTCTTGCTTGCTTATTGTTTGGTTTGGTTTGAATCTGTCAAAAACCATGATTTTAAACTTGTATTTTTTTTTAAATTGAACTACAGCTCTATGGTGGTCTCATTATGGAACAGAATATCCTGAGCTGCAGAGATTTGCCTTTCGAATTCTGAGCCAGAACTGCGACGGTGCTTCAAGATGCGGACTAAAGAGAAGTTTGGCCGAGAAGCTGCTTACAACCGGAAGGAATCCTATTGAGCAACAAGGATTGAGTGAACTGACATTTGTACATTATAATTTGCAACTGCAGCAGTTTCAGTCAGGCAAGAAGTGTGACATTGTGGCTGAAGAGATTGACCCAATGGATGATTGGATAGTTGATGAAGCACCAGAGATTGTGTCCCGAAATGTTCAATCTTCACGGATTAACTTGGGCTCCACTGAAGGGGCTATTAATGGGGATGGACCTTCTCGATTTCAAGCAAAGAAAGAAACCTTGTAAGTGAAGATAAAAGGGATAGTTGAAAAAGGATAGGGTATAGCAATGGAATTTGCACAGATTTAGAACCATGACTTCCAACAAGTGTTTAAGGATAAGTGTTATAACTAACTTACATGGCATTTTTGTTTTCTCCTTCATGTACATATTTGTTTACAGTGTTGTTTGTGTGCATTAAATCTGTGGCTTTTCTAATTCATAGGACATACAACCATACGGTGCGTGAGAGAGCAGAAAGTTGAGAGTAATTTTGCCTTTAATATATAGCAGTATAATGTCTATGGCAACCTTCGATCAGAAAGTTTGAGAGTAAATTTGTCACTGAGCATGACTTTTGAGTTACTACGTTTTGTTGCTCCATGTTTAACGTTTCTTGATCCCCATTATCAAATTGAATTATTTTAAGGCATTTGGAAGCTATGGCTATATATTGATTTTGTCTTTGAACTTTACAAGAAATCGATTGGTTTTCGTAACAAAACTTTTGTGCCCTACTACTTTATGTCCTTTTGTTTATGGCCATTATTATTATTATTATTATTATTATTATTATTATTATTTATGAACAAAAAAAAGAAAAAAAAAGGTAGGGGGCTTACCTGAGTTGACGTCTTTCATTTGGGTGCGACTATAGTGACATCTTATTTGCTGGACTTCGGCCTATAAGAGTATAGAATTCGAATGAGCCATAGATGTGCACTCAACTCTATCAAGATTTATCCCATGTGGTCTAATGGAAAGTTGATATGCTATTTATTTTAGCATTAAGTGATTTGACTTGAAACATTTTTTTTTTTTATAACTTTTCCTTTAAAAGGTTGAACATGTGGCATCCAATGGTCACACGTAGGGATAAACCTTAAAGACAACAACTATATTTTAGCATATGAAAATTCTAATTTGTATATTCTACATCTACCAAATATGTCCAATTTTAGTCAATTAGGTATCAGACCAGTGGAAGAGTTAGGATTTGACTTGAGGTTGGGGGGGTAAAATTTATACATGACAAACAATTACGATATATTTAAAACCATTTTGAAAATTTTAAAATATATTAATTTGAAAATTTGTGATATTTTAATGTAAGAAAGCTCACCAAAATATTGCATATTTATTATATTTTGCCTATCCATTAGGGTTCTTATCACATGAATAATTCATTTTTCAAAAATTTCAAGGTCAAAACTCAAGCTATAATGGAATGGTTTAGAGTAGATAAAAAAAAATCTCAATTGCAATTTATGTAAATTTTTGTTATTTTGGTTAATAAAGACTCATAAAATGTTTAAATTGTAATGATTTAAAAATATATTACGAACAATTAAGGGCCTTGTAACTCATCTTGTAAGTTTGTTGTTTAAATTCTACCAGCTCTATCAAAAAGGAGTTTTGTAGGTCACTTAACACCTCCTTTTTTTTTTTTTTTTTTTTTTTGAGAAAGAAGACTTCAAATTTTATTAATCAATAAACAAATCAGTCTGATAAGCAATTAAGGTGTGTGATGGGACATCTTCCATCCACACTGAATAACCAGTGACATGACATGCTTACCTAGTTAGGTTGTGAGTTACATATTACCTTCCTTACGAACATGAGAAAAACTAATACATTGAAAAGATTCATCAATAGCTTTTACATCTTGGATCAGAAGACCAAACGAAGCTAAGGATAGCAAATCCTCCATCAGTGAGTAGATAAATAAATATAAATTGCAATTTATGTAAAATTTTGTTTTTTTGGTTAATAAAGACTCATAAAATGTTCAAATCATAATGATTTATATATTACGAACAATTAAGAGCCTTGTAACTTATATGGTAAGTTTTTTGTTTAAATTCTACGGGCTCTATCAAAAAGGAGTTTTGTAGGTCACTTAACAACTCCTTTTTTTTTTTTTTTTTTTCTTTTTTTGAGAAAGAAGACTTCAAATTTATCAATAGGCAAATCAACCTAATAAGCAACTAAGGTATGCGATGGGACATCTTCCATCCACATTGAAGAACCAGTGACATGACTGCTTGCCTAGCTAGATTGTGAGTTACAATATTACCTTCCCTATAAACATGAGAAAAACTAATACATTGAAAAGATTCAGCAATAGCTTTTACATCTTGGGTCAGAATACCAAACGAAGCTAAGGATAGCAAATCCTCCATCAATGAGTTCATAAGAATTTCAAAAACTCCCTCAAGAATAGCAAAATCTAGCCCCAGTTCTAAAGCAAATTCCAAGGCTATTTTCACTGCCATAGTTTCAATTTCCAACATAGTTAAAGGAAGAGGAATGGAATGAGACAATGAGGCCATGACCAAACCTTTGCAGTCTCGAATGATTACTCCTATCCCAGCTCTTTCCAATGTGGTAAACAAAGTCCCATAAAAATTTATTTTGTAAATACTGTCCTGTGGAGTTGTCCACCTGACTTTCGACCTAGTTACTTGTGGCTGGACTAGTGGTTGGGCTATCCGAAACTCCTGAAGAGCATCTATTGCTCGCTAAAGCACCTGGTCATGTGGGAAGCCTGGCAGTAAGAAGCTGGCCTTGTTACGCCTGAACTAGACTGTCCACATTATCATCGCACTACAAAAAACGAGGTCTATAGCCGTGTTTGAAAAACGCAGCTATAGACTAGGAGTCGTGTTTCTATAGCCACGTTTTCAAACGCAGCCTATCATGTGCGACAATAGCCCCCTGCGAGGACCTATAGCCACGTTTTTACAAACGTGGCTACAGATTACCCTATAGCTGCAGTTTTCCACAGCCCATAAGCTGAGACCTATAGCTGCGTTTTTGTAAAAAACGCGGCTATAGACTCGCTTTGGGCTGCGTTTTTGTAAAAAATGCAGCTATAGGTCCAACTTATAACCGCGTTTTAAACGCAGCCCAAAGCAGGTCTATAGCCGCATTTTTGACAAAAACACAGCTATAGGTCTCAACTTATGGGTTGTGGAAAAACACAGCTATAGGGGTATAAAATGCAGCTATATGATTTTTGCACTCAAGAAATTGGGGTCTTACATACAGATTGATACTCGAGTTTAATGTATTCGGGTACCACATTAGCACAATACTCGAGCTCCTTAAACTCAAGTACTAAGTGGCTTTTTTTAATCCCAAATGCCATGTCAGACGGTGCCACAGTGGTAGGACTTCTAGGAATTCAAGTTTATTGTGGTCGAGTACCATTTGGAACTCGAGTTTGTAGAGCTCGATACCAGAAAAGTGGTAGATCACTAATAAGTTCCAAAACAATGCTTTTTTGCTACAAATTTTGCAAAATGGTGGTATTTGGCCATTTTCACCAAATTCTATTTACTTCATCTTTGCTTTATTTGTCCCATAAAATAGAAGTTGTTTACTGTTTATCAGATTTAGTTTGTTTGTCAGGTTACCTATCAAATTTAACGTGTTTCTTCCTAGTGACCAGCTTATATTTTTGGTTTGGCCAAATATGAATCTAATCTTAAAGAAGTCAATGTAGTCTTGTTAATATCATCATACCATTGGTAATGGCAAATTTAAGTGCAAAGGGAAGGGGTGGGGTGTTAGCATCTGTGGAAGCAACATAGGTCAAGGAAGTTGTTGTGGGATCAGTTACGAAGTTGCGTTGCTGAATATTTCGTGTCTTCTCTCACTTCTTTTTCTGACTCAAGTTGTGGCATTAAATAATATTTGAAAAAAATCATTTACGTATAGCTGCTTTGTTAATGTAACTTCACTCGGTAGTCTCTTTGTTTAATTTTAAATTCCACTGTTGGTTGTAGTGGTGTACAAGTTATATGGTCTTTGAATTATTCACAAATTGCTTCTTTCTTTAAATTCCTTGCTTTCCATTTCACTCTGGCTCCCCCCAGCCCCTTGGATTTTTGAGTTTCCTAGGGAAGTTGGTGTATTCACCTATGGATCAAGATTAGTTTAACTGAATTTAAGTTTTTTTTTTTCCTTGCAGTATGAATAACCAAAGTGTTGATCGTACTTATCGAAATGGGCAAACAAAGGATGCCATTGCATATATGGATTAATGACATGCGGAACTGTTGAAAAAAAGATACATAGAAAGCAGGTGAAGTTTATTTCCCCCCATGCTCTCTATTCAGGCTGTACAGATGCAAATATTTGATCATGCCGTGGCGCAAGAAGCATGCCATGGGCAAACCTCTTGTTTGCTTGAGTTTCAATACGTTGCTGCAAATAGGGAAGCATTGCCTTGCAAGGGCTTTGCTCTAAGTCATATAAAGCTGCTTAAGGGAAATAGCTAAGATAGTTTCGGTTTAAAAATGTTTAAAAAAGTTAAACCCTTGAATGAGTCACATTGAGTAAAGATAATATGAGTTAAACATGTGATTTTCTAATGTTATATATTGGACTGTTTTTCTTTGTTTGAGTATGAAATGCATGCTTCCAGACTTATATGTAGGAGATCTCTCTTTCTTGGTGTTTCGCATTTGTATGATAGGAGATTTGCTTCCTAGCATATTTATTGGTTGAAAGTATGTTCCAACCATAGTTGCGTTAATTTGACTGCTTGAGTGTGAGTTTGGATAGTGGCAGACCAGCATTTTGCATGTCTGCGTTTTTTTTGGCTGCGTCTCATGCATTGTTCACGGCAAATACGGAATTCAGCAAATTTTTCTTTAAAACTGAGTCCTACAGCACTATTTATATATTTAACAGTATTTTCAACAATAAGTTTTCAATTTTTAGTAATAAACGATATCCAAACAGACCCTGAAGATAAGATTTAGATATATAAAGGATGATTGTTTAAAACTGCAACTGAGCACAAAGAACAAATTCAGTACTTCAGCCAGCAGGAATGCACTCAGACAAAAAGTGTTGCTTTACTACCAAGATTTCAAGACCATTACCAATCCAATGGTTTAATGTTCTGTACTAAACTTATGGTCATTTTTTTTAGGATCTTCGGGAGCTTTCTAGTCTCCCAGCAAAGGGGTTTGATATCTCTATTAACCCTGCCACACTTACACGAAGAGCATGATTGCCAGCATATAATGTACTGATACTGAGTCTATGGAATTTTAATTTAAATTGTAAAATCTTTTTCTTTTTTTTTTTAATAATTTAATAATGCTTGTTTTAGTTGTATTTGTGTGCAGAGGCGTGCTTCTGAACATGCTTTTGCATCATTCTATGTCTTCAGTACTAGAATATGATTCTAAGTTATATTGTTGGGTTTGTCATAAATCTGAAAACACTAGATCATAATCTACGTACCAGTAAAATTATAATATTATTTTTTTATGATCCTAGTATCTTTCATGAATTGAGTGTAAGCTTAAACATGTCTTTATAAGCTTTTGAGTACCCTCCTCTTAAAAACTGATTTTCAAGGATGAGTTCTATACATGAGTTTGTATCATTTGGTATCAAAGCCAACCCCACATCGAGTATAGTGGGTGCCAACCACCATGGGTTTATTATTCTCTTATTTTCTTGTAAGATAATTGATCTTAAGTAGGATTTTGATAATTTTAAATTATTTAAAAATAAAATTGTGCAAACAAATATAGCAAGTATTGTTAGTGAAATTCTATAAGCAAAATATATGTTAAGTATATATAAGCAACACATATGTTAAGTATAAATATAGTCTTTTTATATAATTAAGAAATGTTATATTAGATGTTTTAACATCATCATAATTATTTTCAGTGTTTTCTTTTCTTTCCGTTGTATTATTTTATTATCTTTTAACTTTTTAAGAAATATTATTTTAAATTTTATGTTAGGACTCTTTTTGTATTAGTAGTA
This sequence comes from Quercus robur, assembly GCF_932294415.1. Lineage (NCBI taxonomy): Eukaryota > Viridiplantae > Streptophyta > Magnoliopsida > Fagales > Fagaceae > Quercus > Quercus robur. Next base: position 43,141,875 of record NC_065542.1, read on the forward strand.
AAAATTTAATCAAAAAATCTGATTTGAGATCTAATTAATCCGTATTGCTAATTTCTATTAGGCATTTATAATCAAAAAAATTTACAAGTAAAAGAAATACTATATATTAACAATGTAAAATTATATTATTACAAGAATAAATAAAATTTAAAGCGTAATATAATAGAATTTTATTTCTCAAGGCACTTTTGAAACGTCACTTAATATTAGAATTACCGATAGCCTTGATCTACCAAGCAAAGACAGATTTAACACAATTTTTTTAACAAAGTTTAGGTACAAAATTTGAGCCTAAGGCTATAAATCTTATTCGATAAAATAAACATTACTACATATTTTGAAATTCTAACCGTTGAATAGTATGTTCTCTATGCTCTTAATACATATGTCAAATTTTGTGTTAATCGGATATTATTTACTATATGATATATAAGTTTATATTGTATGAATAATTTTATACTACAAACAATTGCAATTTAAATAATTTATTAATGACATAGTTATTGATCTTTAATTTTTTATAAATTTTGCAAGCATTGAAGATATAAAAAGAAGATGTAATCCAATGGTCAATTAACAAATTCACTTCCAATAAAAAAATATTCAATAAGGTTGTAGATATTTAGTAAGGCTACAATCAATTTTTTAGCTAAACTTTGTCCTAATTTTTTTTTATAAGTAGGTCTCGGACATAATTCAATGAATTAATACTAATTAAATTGAGATTAAATTTGTATATAGAATAAAATATTATGGTTTAGGCCTAAAATTTAATAAATACAGATGAAAATCTTCTTCTTTTTTTATTTTTGAAGTTCTAATTTACCTTAAAAAGGTGATACATAGTGCAAAAGGCTGAAATCTTAGGCCTTGTGAGAGATTTAAGGTGATGTTTGGATTAGGAGAGTTTTGAGTGGTATCGTCCTGTTTTCATAACTCATGATCCAAAACTGGCGAGGCCCACGGAAGAGCACTTGTTTGGACTCCATGACTCATGATCCGTGATTTAGTTTTCATCACTCAATTCTCTGATTTTTGAGTTATGAGTTATGGAAACTGAAAACACATTTTAGTTGTTTTCAATTTCTATAACTCATAACTCAATGGCATTTTTGTAATTAAACATACATGGAGGGACCCACAGTCACAACTTTTGACCTTTGACTCTTTTTTTTATTCCTTTCTTCTCCTGCGTTCATTCTTTTTTTTTTTTTTTCACTGATTCGGTCTTCAATTCTTCCTTTTTTTTTTTTTTTTTTCTTTCCTTCTTTCGGGTTTCTGGGTTTCTTCTTGTTCTCTTTTTTCTTTTTTCTTTTTTCTTTTTCACTGATTCGGTCTTCAATTCTTCCTTCTTCTTCTTCTTTTTTTTTTTTTTTTTTTTTTTTTTTTTTCATTGGTTCAGTGAGTTTGGGTACTAGGGGTTGAAGGAAAAAAAAAATAAAGTAAAAGCTACACAAGGTACATGTATGGGGCCCACAAATAGTTGAAAAATATTGAGTGATGACAAGTGAGTGATGGTGCCAAACGGAGTGGGGTGTTTTAAGTGATGAGTGATGAGTGATGAAAACTGAGTGATGAGTGATGGGTGATGAAAACTAAGTGATGAGTGACCATTTTTTTAAACGAAACAAGGTCGTGGTTATGTTGACAATCTACCATGTGAGAGAAAAGCTTACAAAAATTGATGCCTAAAATTGCTAGAAATTAAATAACTTAACTATAGGTTGAATTACTAAAGTTGAAAAAAAAATCAAGAAAATTACTCAGTTTTTGAAGGAAATACAGGGGCAAATGTAGCATCAAATAGCACTAATGGGCCAATTCATGGACGAAATTGAACTTCAACATACAGCTAGGGGCCCAAATCATAGTGTTCTTTATTTTTATAAATGCTTGGCCCATTCCTTTAAATAGTTTCTAGTAAATTATTTGCAGTATATATATATATATGAAAAAGTGAGAAAGATTGCCCTTCATACCAGGATTTTTTAAATTGATCCTAATTGTACTCATTTGAATACATCTCCATCACTAATACATAAGTCTTTACCGAACTTTGGTTTATCTTTTAGAGGGTGATAGGCAAAACCATAGAACTAGTTTAATTATCATTTAAAATAATGAATTAATTTTATTTTATGTCTAGGGTAAATTTCATTAACATACTTTAAGATTTGGGCTAATATTAACTAGGTTTAAGATTTTTCAAAACTGGTCAATTTGGCACATAAAGCCAACTTAGTCTCCTAAGAGGGTAAGACGATGGAAAAAAATGACTAACTGGCCTAATAATGTTTAGAGATTAGGTTGGCTTTAGGGACCAAATTAGCTAATTTTGAAAAGTCTTGAACTTAATTGACATTAACCCAAACCTCAAGGTATGTTAATGGAGTTTACCCTTATATCTATTTTGTCTTGATGCAAGCTAGAAAAATTATATCAGCATACAAATTTATATCTAATTTTGAATTAAAAAGTTTCAAATTTAAAACTATTAATTTACCAAACTAGTAAAAAAAATCAATTATATCATTCACAATTGCTCTAATTTTATAAAATGCCAAACATGCAAATGCATCATTTTTGTCATAAACTACACTCTTTTTGTGAGCTTATCGATTCAATCGAGTTACATATAAACTTATAATTCGAATATAACAAAACATATGAAGGATGATGAAACCAACAGATTTGACAGGCCATCGAATGAAAACACAAAGATATGGATGGATCTAGAAACAAATCACAATGTGATAATTCATTAATTTTCATGGTTGTAGACAGTGAAAGTTGTTAGTGAAAAAGGGTAAGGGTGATGAAAAGATGGTGAAGCTATGATGAGGGAGAGAAAATGTGAACTAGAGAAAGAATTCAAAATGATAAAATGGAAGATGCATGTTAGCAAAGGAGAGAGGGGTTCCCATGGCCATGGGGCATCATTCCCAGTTGGGGCGAGACACATTCTCATAGACTATATGGCTCTTTAACTATTTTTGGCTTTTTCATCCGTATTGGTATTACTACTTGAACTTTGGGCCATTCGATATGGTTTGAGTACCCTATTGGGGAAAAAACTTAGGTGTTTCGGGAGCAATGCTCCCTCCTCTCACATGAGGGATGGGCCTCACGTGTGGGTCCCACCATGGGACCCATTGCTCATGTGAGAGGAGGGAGCATTGCTCTCAGAGCATGTAAGAATTACCCCTCTATTGGATGAAGGATATCAACATATTCTCCTACAAACCAACTCCCTTTTGGTCATCAAGTGGATCACAGGCTCACATATTCACTTCCCTCGTATGTTAACTAACCTAATTTTATATTGTAGATCACTATTCGTAATTTTAGACAGCATGGACTAGGCATTTCTAGCGCAAAGCTAATTTTTGTGTTGATCAACTAGCAAGGCGGGAAGCCTGGCAGCTGGAGAGAGATCTTTTATGACACACGCCCCATGTTCCTTTTGCAATGCCTCTTTTTGGGACACTATGGGCTTCCCCAAGGCTCTTTATTTTGCTTTGCCTTGATCCTAGTGACTTCAACTTATCTAGTTTTTTGTTGTATTGTTGTTTGTGTGTATTGTCTCTAAGCTTTCATGGTATGTATCTTAACATTGTGTAATCTTTCTTGTCTATGTATTTAATATATCTCCTTATTCATGCCAAAAGAAAAAAAAAAAAAAAGAAAGAGAGGGAAATCTATGTAGTTGATAAAGTCTTTCCATGTGTACAAATAAGGTTAAGGGTTGGTCAAATTGGTTTCCTTCGTGTTAAATTCTTAAAATATTCTAACCAAATTCAATCAAATTACATTTTTGAAATCGATTTCGATTAAATGACATATTGAAACCAACCAAATCATCTTGAATTGGATTAGATGGTTTCGACATTTATGTTTTTTGAACACTCCTCTCACTCCTAAGGGAATTAATATTGGCTTAGCCAAATGACTAGTCTTGTTAAAATTTTCATTAACCCACCCCCACCCCCACCCCCCTCCAAAAAAAACCACATTGGAGAAGACACTAACCAAAATACATGTTAGTTATAATACTTGGTCAAAATTAATTGGCACTATAGTTTAGACAAATTATTATTTTATTCGTTCTACCATTGGATCCCGAAATTGCTCTCTCTCTCTCCAACATGATCATGACACTCATAGTTTGTCTCCTTCTGTAATTGCTAGGGTCATTGTCAACGCGATCATCAACGATCATCTTCATCGCCTCCCCTTTATTCATTTTTCATTTGATCCCCCTCTCTACTTCTTCCTTCTTCTCTACTTAGTGTTTGTCCCTCCTATTACTACGGGTGATCATCAACCATCACAAATTTTAGTCAGGGATTTAGTTATAAGTTTTTTAGATGGGTGATTGTCAGTCATCACACATAGTAGTTGAGTTTAGCATAGGTGATGGAGTGGGTTTTGTTAGGGGTAGTTAATTTGGAAATGTGTTTCGCATCTTTGGGTTAAGAATCTTGGATTTTTAGTAGCAATGGAGGGAGTGGGTTGTAGTGAAGTGCGGTGAAAGTAGAGGAAATGTGGGGTGAAGGGAGAGAGAGAGAAGCTTATAAAGATTAAAACTTAAAAAATATATATATATTTTGATGATCAGTAAGTTTATAGACACACCTAATTTCATACACAAATAATGTGTCAAAAATTGTAATTGGTGCATAATAAGTTGAGTGTCACAAATAGCCCAATGTGAAAGTGATGTTGCTCCCACAAAAACTAACAACTCAGTAGGATGTGAAATAGGGCATGCCCGTGTCTATAGCATTGCTGTTTAATAAAATGAAGAAATAAATAGAGAGCTGGAAAAAGTAAATAATTTTCCTTGTTTAGTTACATATTATAACCAAAAACAAAAACAAAATCCACTGTAATAAATGTAATCTGGAAAAAATATTTTTTCTTAATAATTCGATAATCTAGTAATAATTTTTTTAAAGAAGAATCTGGTAACAACTTGTGTGTATTGAATACTGAAGACGATATAGTTTCATAAAAAAATTTCTAAAATAATCCATGTTAATAGAACAAGAGACGTCCTTTGACCAAAGTTTAAGTAGGCGATATTATAATTGCACAAACTTATTAGGTAACATTATTATTAACCCCTACAAATTCTCATCCAGATCTAAAATAAATTGTTCCTAGAATCCACCCATTTCCTTTCATGCTTGGAATCTCATATTCAAATTCACATATTGGATTCAAATGTAGATCAAAAACATGCATCCCATCACAATAAGCTTGGTCCCAAATATTTTTTTGAGGCCAATTATAGATCCTCAACAAATTAATTAGGATCGACTACATAAATGCAAGCATGCCTATAAGTCATAACAACCAAGTCTTGATCTAAAGTTTTTTTGAGTTGACTATATATCTCAAAAAATTAAGGGTTTACCACATGAATAAATACATAAAAAAAACATGCGACTAGTAAATTTTTTGATTTTCAAGAGAGATCTATTTGGGCTGAGAAAAAGGGGTACAATTTTAAATAAAAGTTAGGGATGGGGGTTTTGTAACTTTTGTGCCTTTGCGTTTGAAATGGGTAGGCAAATTCAATGGTTTCAATTGCCCACCACGCATTACAAAATTTACAACAAGTTTTGAAATATTTTTTTAAAAATTATAACGAAAGGAAGAAAACCCAATAGGAAATCACATCTTCTTGTGTAAGAAGTGGGTGAGCTGGGTTGGGTTTACAATGCCAGGAAAGTGGGCCCCACCAGTTTTCAGCAAATTTGCTAATTCCACGTACCTTTGTTGCTGATCTTCTTCCACCTGTCCTTCAGCTTCGCCACTTGGCTTCTTCTTTTCTTTTTCAGCTTTCTTTGATGACACCGAAACGGCCTCGTTTTGATTTGCTGTAGAAGAAGTTGGATCCCACTGTTGACCAAAAAGGGTTCCTCTAGTGAGAAACTCGTGGGCTAAGTAACCCGCTAATATTTTATTGGACGAAAATACCAGCTCGGCAGAGCCTATCCCACCAGCTCGAGCTGTTGTTGTAGCCTTAGCTGGCTTCGGTATTTTGGTAATTGTAGCATTGATACCCTCTTTTTCCCTCTCTTTGCGCTTGTTGTTGTTTGTTGTGGCTGCGACTGCGGCTGTGACTGTGGCTGTGGCTGTGGGTATGGCTGTGGCTTTAGCTTTGGTTGTAACATTGGGTGTCAATAGTCGACGAGGTGGAAGGCGCATCGATTTGGTATTCATGACTTTATTTTAGCACTATCACCCACTCCTTAAAAAAAAAAAAAAAATTAGAAAATGAAATAAGAGCAATATTTGTTAGAAATTTTTTTTTTTTTGTTGAGGAAATGGTAATTTTACTTTATTGGATAAAAAAATTGATCCAATTTGATTTTATTTTTTTCCCAAAATAAAAGATTAAAAAAAAAAGTTGGTAAAATAAATGAATAAATTGTGGGCGAAAACTAGCTATTCTAGAGAGAGAATGGGAGAGGCTTGACGAGAGAGAGAGAGAGAGAGAGAGAGAGAGAGAGAGAGAGAGAGAGAGAGAGAGAGAATGAATTGGAGTACTGAAGAGACTCGAGAAAGGTTGGCGTGTCTATATTTATAGGAGTGGTGTTAAATATTTACCCTAGAATGTGTAAATTATTACATAAATACCAAGGAGAGACGAAATGACAAAATTACATTACTTTCTTAACAAGGAAGTTGTTCATCACACCTTCTTCTTCTTTTTTTATTCCCATTTTAAGATTTTGGAATGTCGTACAAGTTATTGGTTTTTGAAAAGGCTTTAGATTCCACCACGATTGGATTGCTTCTTCGACACTAATAATAGATGATGTGGTTTAGGTGGAATTGCGATTTGCAACACCTTTCTATGTCTATGATTTGGACAATACCACAAAAAATACTAGAATCATCGCATCAACTTGTTGATCAAAAGCCTCACCCGGATTGCTTAATTGGTCATTGGTCATGAAACTAAACTTCTTTTTTCTTTTTTCATGACTTTGACTTACAAACTTTTAACGTAACTACATTTATTTTGAATAAATCTAGTAAAACATCCAATTTTACAATATGTTTTAGTAGCTGATTGTGAGTAATGAATACTTTTTATCCACCACATTTTTATTAATAACTTACAATTGATAACTTCAACAAGTAGTGATATTTGGTATGAAATTGGATGTGTCAATAATATTTTAGATTTATTTTTCAATCAAGCAAATATGAAGGTTTATGATAGATTTTCTTATCATTTGAGATAATATTCTTGAGTCCATTAATTGTTCAATTAAGGTAATGTGTATCAGTGTATATATGGATTATCCATAATTTGGCAAGTAAAGCATAATAGAATAATTCCCATTTCTCAATATTAAATTATTAATTTAGTCGAATTATTGAGCAAAGTTCAATTTGGCTCCTCTAATTCTAACTAGTCATCGGTCAATTTTGTCATTCAAATCTCAAGATCAAGTCATATTTCAGTTTTTAGTACGTCTACTCTCCATTAAAATTTTAAAAAGGACTATCTTAATTAAAATTAACTTGATTTTAGAAATTGTGAGGCAAATTTGACATAATAAATAGTTTAAGTAGAGTGAGAGAACGGGAGACAGGGTTCAAACTATATACATGTGATACCACAAGGGATGCCATTATTATTGGACCATCACTTTAGCCTAATCAGTAGTTTAGGAATGGAACTGATATATAATTAGAAAATGGGCACAATTAACACAATTAATACTTAAATCACTTAATCAAAATTTGTCCCAAATGTTCAAAGACCAAATTAATAAGTTTTTTGAATTATTGCGTGAAGTGAAACAATTTTTTTAGCACCAAAATATAAAACAAGAGTGGGTTTTGGGTATGGCCACCTTAACCCTAGTCAAGGGCGATTTGCGTTAACCTTAGTGTTCATATGAACACCCTGACTTGCAAATATACACACACACATAATTATTTTTGAACTAATCTGTTTTGTTTACCCTAAAACAAAATATTAAACACCCTGAAAATTTGGGTTTAACAAAAGTAATCTTGGCTCCCTAAACATCATAATAATAGGAACCTTCTTGATAAACATTTCAGGCTCTAGCCTACTCAACGTTATTAGCCTGCTTTACCATCAACAAAACAGTACAATGTGGTACATAGTACAAACCCCAGTTCCTCCAACCTTCAACAAAATAATTTCTGTTAAGTCTCTTGCAGAAATTATTTTTACACATCCATTGAATGTAACTAATATCTCATAGCAAATGAGATCCACATGCAGTCAAGTACATGGTCTGCCTATTGTGACAAATCAGTTGCATGCAATAAATGTTCAACACAATTCTTCTTTTCCATGAACCCTTTCTCATCTAATATAATACCCTAGTAGTAGCATTTTTTTTAATCCTTTGTTGGTTGGGCCCATGCTCTAGATTTAAAGCCAGATCACCAGAAAGAAATCATCAGTACAGCGCTAAAACATCTATTGCAAGAACAAAGTTTGATGAGTTAGAAGATGGCATAAAACTGAAAATACATTAACTTTTGATATCATGGGACTAATTAAATTGTCTATGATTTTTTCCATTGCTATCAACCCTCTGTGTTTCATATCATTCTAATCAAACAGATGGGGCACATGAACAAAGGAGACAGGTTAATTTAATTTGTCTTGGCTTATTCAGATTGCCCTGGAACTTTCACTCAATAACGATTCAAAATCAGGGATTGGCGTAATTCATAGGAGCTATTTCCCAGACAAACAGATTTAACCTGCCAATTAAACTTGCTCTCGATTATGTTCCATATCACCTGCATTTCAAGGATTTATGCCAGCATTGATGACTGACCGATAAATAAAATGTAATATTATGAGGAACCAAAAAGTCGTAAAGGCAGAGGTTAAAAACAATGATGAAAATGCAAGAGATAAATATATCTGTACTAGGTTTGAATAAAGTACCTATGATAATATGAGTAGGGTCAAGACAAAGCTGCAACATCAATCCATGAAGGCCTCTTTGCATTATAGTAGAAATGTGCAATCATGTGGACCAACTCATCTGCTGTCCGAATCTCTGCAAAGACACATATAATATTGTATTATGGCCAGAACACAACTTCAACTGCACCATTGTTTTTGGTAGCATCTGAACAAAACCATGCTTCTCAAAATTACAAAGAGCAGAACTAAATCTCACCATTTTCCCTGTACAAGATCCTGTTTCCCCTTAAGAATAAAATTGCTGGGCATTCTCTAATTTTAAGTGCATATGCCAAATCTCTCTCGATATTGATGTCTATCTTAACTGACTGTTATCAGGAAATCAAGAGCATTATCATCATTGAATACACATGGAAAACATTTTAAGGAAACTCAAACTGGTTGCCGGAAAATGTAGGAAAGAATACAAACTAAAATTTTTGAATTTTAAAATTTCAGTACTCAGGGCCCATAGAAACACTGTGGATTGATTCACTTGACATTAATTTTTAAGGGCAACGTTAGAAAATCCAATGCTCTTTATTTGTATTCTAAGTTCATTTCTCAGCAACCAAAGGAGGGTCAATAAGTATATATCACAATGCTTATCCACAGATCACATAAAATGAAACAGAGTGTAACTTCAAAAAAATTCGAAAGGACAAACAAAAAGTTTAATACCCGAGGAGGCAATTTATCTTTAGCGCTCCAATAAACCTTCAGCGCCTTTTCTAGCTCTTTCAAAGCCTTCCAGTTATCAGTTGCCCTTTGAACAGAATGATAAAATGTGAACAATGATAATGATTAAATTGAAATGACAGACACTGAAACAGGCAGAAACAGAAGGGGGTGGGGGGGAGGAATCATATTTATTTTACCTAAATCTAAGGTGCTCAATATGTGTATATGCATATAGTATTTTTCTACTAACTAAACAAACATCTCACCTTTTGTTATGTACAGTTTTTTCAAACAACCCATGTTCAGAAAAGCTAAAAAAATAAGCTGTTCCAAATTGACACTATATATGTGTAACTTTCTCGATCAACATTTTGCTTGAAATATCAAATAAAAACCACATTTTTACCTGCTGTCTTCTGATAAAACCACAGAAAATTACTTATCAAGAAATAAAGAAAGAAAAACAATAAAAAACCCACAGAATTTTGCCACATAGATGGATGTATTGGCATATGCATATTGCACTAAACCAAAAAACCTTATCCAAATCCCTCTCTCATTACACTATAATGAATGATGCAATAAAACACATGCAAACAACCACATATCACAATACAGGAATGCAGTATGAAAGTTCTATACAGGAAAATCCTTTTCCTCCTAAATTAAGATAGATAACACTACTAGTTCAAGCAAAAGAAATATTTTCAATAGACTTACCTGTTGTATCTTTCAAAAACAAAAACAATCAGTGGGCTCGGATGAAAAGCAAAGCTCTCCCACTCCAGACAATTGATCTCCTTTACCCAGTTATCATCAATCTCTCCTTCCCAGTCAATTTCAACACCATCTTCCCCCACAACATTCTTGATTGGGTGCTTCTCAAAATACTCTGATGCTCTAATTCCCCATCCCACATCAGCATCAAGTGGCCAATCTGGACTTTCTTCCTCAACCACCATCTTCTTTCCTCTTCCACCACCATCATCCTCATTCTCATTTATATCATTCTCATCTTCATGGCTGTCAGTATCAATCTCTTCATCAGCTCTATCCTTCATTACATTTTCTTTATTCTCCAAAATTTCTGAATTCTGCTGTTGAATTGATGCAAATGTCTTTTCAAGTGAGCCACGAATAAAATCTTCGACTGCAACTGCTTCACTCCTACGGCCACGCCTTGGCTTCCTTGGAATGGTTTCTGGAAAGACCTGATTTTCATCATCCTTTTGGGGAACTTCAGTTTTCGGGCGGCAATTTCTTTTCTTAGGTTTAGCTTTAGAGTTGGAGCTAGGTTCAGGGTCAGATGTTGAATTAGACTTCCTTGAAACAGCAGAGCAATGAAGAGATTTTAAATCACGGCTGCTCTGTACAGGGGAGGACAAGATCAAGCATGAATGGGAACTAACACTACAGGTAGGGTTAGATGTAGGATTTTGAAAAGAAAATGACATAAAAGGGTGTAAATTAGGATCAACATTTTCCATAGAGAAAGGCAAGAAGGATTTTGCCATGCTAGAAATTTGAAGGAACATCATTTACTTCAATCCCACTAGGATATAGGTCAGAATTCAGTATTGGCAATCGAAAGCAAAGTTAGGTTAGGCGATAGACTTATACCTTTGTAGCAATGAATGGAAAAAGATGGAAGGGTCTATGTTTAGAAGTAAGAAAAACCTGTAGAACTTATCCACTTTGACATTTGTCTTTTAGGGTTTACTATTTCACTGCTGGAAACCAAGGATGCCCAATAAAATCAGTCTAAAGAAATAAAACCCATTCAATTCTCCACCTCAGCTTGACACTTACCCACTTCAGCCGTTGCCTATTAAAAATTTAAATAATCAGACAAATACTAACTAGAATAATCTTCAAGCTGTTTCTTTTATATATTTTTTCCCGAGCGTGTTCATATATTTTAATCTCCAAATTCATCAACAAAATAGCAACTCATTTCCGGCACCTTCCAATAGATTTATAAACTCAATGTGACAATTATTTCGTCAGCCATTTCTAAATTAAGGAGAATTTGGCATGTATAAAAGGTCACTAGATGATATAAATTTAAGAACAAACCCAAACATTATCGAATTTATGGCACTACCAGCATTAAACTTCACCGGAAGGGAAAGTAGTAAGGCCTGGAATATGCTGGGTTGCAAATAGCAGTCCTAATTTCCAAATAAGTTACACTTCCTATAACATCACATGAGAATGCACATACACAAAAAACAAACAGGAACCAATTAAATCTGCAATTATTAAACGAAAATGGCAATAAAAGGATATAAGAACCAACACTATCACAGGTTGGTCCAAGCCATTGTAACGATAACTTATATTCCATATGTAAAAGAGTGATAAAGAACCAATCAGTGGATTTATCCGAAACCACAATTTCCTCTTCTCACCATTGATTTTCCAAATTCACACTACAAAAATGAACATCACCTCATGATTTCAAAAGGGCAGCACTATATTCACCATTACTTTTAGTTCATTACTTAAATTGAGTTTGCTTTTCTACATGGTATTATTATTGTTAGCTTTCTTTCTCATATGATGTTTGCTACATCACAGCAATTCTGGTGAAGACCAAGTGTAGGGTTTTGAGGTGGTACCAAGTTAACCCAATGAACACCAAAAATGGTAGTTGATACATACCAAGAAACATTAAAGCCAAAATACACTATTGATCTCTATAATTTAGCTCATGAGCAATTTTAGTCCCTGGAGTTTAAAGTCATTGTTTTTTTAGTCCCTAACAAACATAATGTTGTCACTTTTAGTCCCTATGAGGTAATGACGTGTCGGTTTTTAATTTGGTCACATATAATATAAGGGATTAAAAGTGAACTTAAAAGGACCAACAGTGTAGTTAAGCCTACCTATTGCAAGTATAAAGTTATCATCTAGAATAGGAAAGCCATCCCATAATGTCTTGACAACTTGTGTCAAATTGAATAACACAAAAAACATAATCAAAGTATCAAACATTGCAACCTTATTAATTTAAACTAGAACTGCTAAAACACACTTAAACAAAGTGACAATAAAAAGCACAAAACAATAATCATAAAAAATTTAAAAAAAATTAATTAAAAAACACACACACACACACGCTAAATGCATAAGAAGAGTGATTTATCATTTATCTATCTTTCTGGTTTCTGCAGTGCTTTCCAAAACCGCTTTAACGCACACACAAAGAAAACTTGAAATATACAAAATAAAACTAAATTCTGTTTGGTAGCTGAGAAAGAAGAAGAAAGTAAAGGAACCCAAATTATAAATACCTGTGATTGCAGGGAAAAGGGTTTAACAGTGGAGACAGTTGGAAATGGCGAAGCTTTTGTGGCAGTGAATGGATAGCAAAGGAACACGGGTGGACGAGGGTTTGGGTCGGGTCATAAACGGTTAGCGTGTATAATGACCTATTTGTCCATCTAAATAAACTATTAGTAATATTTAGAGTAATTTACTTCTTTTTTTTTTTTTTTTTTTTTTAGAAGAGAGTATTTACATTTTAGACTTTTTGATTTTTTTTATTACATGCTTCGTATAAACCTTAAAATTTTTAAATCCTAATTTTGAGGCCTTAAACGTGAATAAAATTATAATAAAATGTTTATAATAAAAAATATTACAATTCTATCACAGTTGACTTTAATTGATAGAAGATACCAGAGTTATTTGGAGACATTGAGAAAAGGAAAATAAATATTAGACATTGTTTCAATAGAACTATTTTATTAAGCAATTGCTAAAAGCAAAATCATTTTTTTGATAAGTAATAAACTTCATTGAAAATAGACATATAGACAAAAATGTAAATACAAGGCACATAGGTAGTGTGCTAAGAGGCAACAAAGAAAATGAAACTACTAAACAACAATAAAAGTACAAAAATTAAGCATGTCAGGCAGAGACAAAAAAGTAACAATGCCTAAAGCATTTGCCCATTCAAACAAAGTTTGAAAGAAAATATGCATTCAAAGTTTCAGACAAGGCAACTGCTTAGGCCTTGTTTGGATTTTGGTGAACTGAGTTAACAAATTTGAGTTTTGTTAACTCATAACCCAAAATTGGTGGGGCCATGGGTAGTGACATTATTTGGATGATTATTCAAGCAGTTCACTCAATTAACAAATCTCACTATTTTGAGAAATGGGTGAGCTAATTCAGAAATAGCACCAACATGTTTTCAAGTTATGGGTTATGAATAGTCAGTGGTAATTTTCATAAATTTTCAGCATAAACGGGTCCCACAGTAGTGTCTAGTCCCAACACTGCAGGCTGAAGTTCCAACGGATCTTTTATCTCATTACTTTCCCAACCTCCCACACCACTTGTACTTCATCACTTTCTCTTTTCCTTCTCCCAAACCCACAGTACAAGCACAATCGAAATAAGCTCCAGTTCCGCCAATCAACACAAGGCCCAGCTCCAGGTCAGCTCCGTTCATCGATTCCATTTTCCAGTGAGACCCAAACGCTCCCCCTCCACCTGTTTACATGCCTAAAGTTGCTGGGTTTTGCCTTTTTTTTTTGGTATGTTCCTCCATTTTTTGCGTTGTGTTTACTGAGACGTTGGCTCACTTGGCTGTGAATGCTTGTTTATTTATGCCTTTTTTTTTACTCTCTACTCAAGTATAGCTACTCATGTTTATGCCTCTTTTTTTGTTTTTTTTTTTTTTTAATTTTTTTATTTTAGAAGTTTCTCTATCTTGTTCCTTTGTTACAACCATGGTATTATGAACAATGTCTGCTTTGCTTTGCTATTGGCTTGGGGAAAAAAATTTATCTCTATTGAAACTCTACCAAAACACTATCATACATCGCCTTTGACTTTTAAGGGTGTGTGGACAAATTCCTTGAGGTTTAGATTTAGTTTTTTTAATCATCATTTAAAAAAAAAAAAAAAAAAAAAAAAAAAAAAAACTAATCACCCTCTCATGTTGATGAACGGTTTTAGTCTTTACTTCCAATGTGGCTCACCCTATTCTTGATGAAAGATATCAAGTTAAGAAAGGTGGTTGGAGTTAAGGTGGTATGCCTCTGTTTCTATTTTCTTTTTTTTTCTTTGCTTAATTCGTGCTGTGAGTTCCCTTGCTTATTTGCTTACTGATTATACTATTTTTCGATATGGTTCATGTGATATTCTTATAATGGAAGATGGATGTACCTTTTTTAAAAAAAAATATTAGAATAAAAAATGGATGTGCCTTAGTTGCTCTATCTTGTTTTTTATTATGATTGTTACTTTAGTTACTACTTAGTTTAACTAATAAGATGTAGCTATTGATAAAATATACATCAATAGATCAATAGAGTATGTAACATAGCTAACTGTATCCATAAACAATATGGTGGTTTTTTAAGGGAGGATAAAGTTGCACTATTGCACCTTAAGATAAGACCCCTAAACACTATTGTCTGACTTTGATTGAATACATGGAAATGTTTATTGTTTACATGTGATTGTTACATGATCAGAGATTGTTGTTAGATGGCTAGGGATTTAAGGAGGTGGGATGATGACTGTGTCGATGAACTATGTGACATTGTCTTCAACTAATTCCTGCTGGGTAATTTCGTGGCAAGGCTTCCCCATGAGCCATTGTGGGATGTGATCACAAACACTCTCAACACTCCGACTGGGAAGGATTTCCACAAGAGGCAAGTTATGCGTCAGTTCAGTATGGTTCGAAGGGAGTATTATAGGGCCAACGGAGTTCGTTATGGGCTAAGGCGTGGGTGGCCAGTGGTGGGTTCGGATGAGGGGGCTGGTTCGTCTCAATAAGAGGCGATTGGTGGACTCAGAAGCATTGTAGTGCATAGCTAACCATTTTGTTTCTGCTAACTTATTTTGTTCTCACTAGGGTTTGTAGACTACTATGGTGTTGTTAGCGTACACTTTCACATGCATTATCCTATGGCTATTAGTGACCACTTTTGTAGTAAAACAATGCTTTGGTCTTTTGACTTTTTTTTATGTTACATGGTCATAATGTACATGTTTAGTTATGAATTGGAGTATATGTCAACATGGTGTTATCTTTATTTACATGTACCGCTTGTTTATGTAGAGTTACTTGTGCACTTTCTCATTACGCAACATACTTGGTCACGATAACACATTAATATTCCTTGTTTATTTATTTACCTGTCAATACAAAGTGTGTTCATCTTACCATGTGAGATATTTATATTAGATGGCACATGATTCCTAAGATGAGGATGACAAAATGTGGCCTCCCCACATAAAACACATTTATAGAGATTATGGTGGAGGAACAAATAAAGGGTAACATGGAAAATGGTGTTTTTTAAGGGCCCTATGTGGGAAACAATGACATAAGAACTTAATAAAAGAACTGGTAAAAATTTCACTGCTAAGAAAGTCTTCCAAAAGCATAATAGGCTTCGGGATAAACAACACAAGTGGAGTCAATTGCTGAATCATACGGGGTTAGGGTGGGATGAGGCCACCCAAATTGTTACATGCACTAACGAGGTTTAGGAGCATGTGGTGGCGGTATGTTATTTTATGCATTTCAAGTTTCATGTTAGTATGGTATGCCTTTTTTATTGTTGTGATTACTTTGCTACCTAACAATTGTTCCTATGCTTGTGTTTTTGTAGGCTGATTGAAACGCAAATAACCTACAAAAAAAGGGATGCCTCGACTACGATAAGTTGAAGCAATTGTTTGCCCCCAATACTGCAAATGGGCACCTTTAGATTTCATCAAACACATCTACACTGAATAGTGATGAAGAGCGTGCATTGGAGGAGGAGCTTGCTGCTAATGCTGCTCCTATCCATCTTGATGATGACTGTTACACCCCCAACTTGGATAGTATTCCTCAGACTATGGAGGAGATTGATGTTGTTAACCAAACCTAAGCTGCAAGCAAGCGTCTCTTGCAAGAAGCAAGTGCCAAGGGTAAGAAAGTGGCGAATAAAGTCGATAAAGTAAGTGAGATGACTGTACCCCTAAAGGAGTACATCGTAATGAAGAGGAGAGGTTTAGCGATAACAGGCACAAGTCAAGTGGCACTTCTGAGCAATTTGCCCAATCAGCAACTGGAGGTGATCCATGTTCTCTAGGGAAAGCTATTGACATGCTTAATCAGTATGAGGATTTAGGAAACAAGGCATATTTGAATATCTCAAAGGCTTTCCATGTGAAGGAGAATAAGGTGGTGTTCATGGGCATGCTGAAGCATAGGAGGCGAGCATGGATGGGCGATATTGTTAACCCGGAGGATTGAGACATGGATCATATTTTATTATGTTATGGTTATTGTAGTACTTGTACCTTCTGTCACAAAAACCGTTGTTTTGTTGGTTATTATTTTCTCTACTATGGATATTTGTCAGGTTGCCTTTTTTATTTCTAGACTTGATGCAATCCTGTATGTTGAACAATTTTAAGTTATTATTTGGAATATTTATGATAATTTCCCATATTCGCCTTGGTTTATTGTTGAGATGTTGTTATTAGCATTGGTTTACTGTATACATCACATAGGTTAATAGTATGTTATTGTGGTGTGTAGGTGACAGTGGCATCAAGGAGTGAATGGTTAAATGCATTCATGGCTTATGATTTTGACAAATCATATTTCAACAACGTTGATTATGATGATGCTGGTCATGATACTGATGATGATGACTAGTGGGGTTCAGAGTGTGATAGTGAAGATGAAGCAAAGTTTGAGTTTGTGAATCCTTTGGTAGGTGAGATGTTTGCCTATATGCAGCAACATTATGATAAACAGCTCATGCGTGATAGTATCCTCACGGGGCAATGATACATGGATGAACTTGACAATAATCCTAATAAGTGCTTTGAGATGTTTTGAATGACACGCCCGTATCTGTTACATTTAGTGGATGAGTTGGTCGGTCATGGATACTTGACGGAAGGGCAAGGTGATGTGGATGCCACGCAAGTAGTCACTATGTTGTTATACATACTTGGTCACAATATCCGAATGAGGTGTATTGCAAACAAGTTCCAACACTTAACTGAGACAATGTCCCGCCACTTCTGCAGGGTGTTGCGGGCTTTTCACTCGTATGCGAGACATCTGATTAAGCAAGATCCATATGTAGTTAGCCTCCCCGAACATCTTCAAGTGAACAAGTATTGGCCATGGTTCGAGGTAATATACATCACTTAGTTATATTGCAAACATATTTTGTTTAACTAGGTACATACATCATCAATGCTTGTCATGTGTAGAAATGTGATGGGGCAATGGATGGCACCCATGTGAGCGTTCGGCCTTCTAAACATGCGACTTAAGTGTATAGGAGCCGGAAGGCTACCATAACCACAAATGTTTTGTGTGTGTGCCATGGACATGCAGTTTATTTATATTCATGCGGGGTGGGAAGGTAGTGCTAATGACTCACTAGTGTTGGAGGAAGCAATTACTGACCCGAAACATGAGTTCCCATGGCCACCTACGGGTACTACAATTAATCTCAAAGGCTATCAATTTTTACATGTTTTTGTTATGGTTATTGTAGCCAATTCTGAATAGCTTCATAAACATGTAAGATCATACTACTTGGTGGACTCAGGCCTACCTATTGGCACAAGTTTCATTCCGCCTCACAAGTCAACTAGGTACCATGCCCATGAATTCCATTCTAGTAATAGGAATCCAACAACCAAGAAAGAGTTGTTCAACTTTCGACACTCTTTCTCGCAGATGGTTATTGAACGATCATTTGAGATGCTAAAGGCTCGTTTTCCTATTTCCGTAAACAAAGCAGCATGCTTGTTCATCTTTTAGTAAAATATGTTTTTAGCATTGATGTATTTTTCTATTTAGATGGAAAAGACTTATTGTTTTCTTGTGCAAACTCTTGTCCATGATATGATTTTTTTTTTTTTTAATTCAAAAACAAAAAGACAACTAAAGCAAACAAAGAGAAAAAAAAATAGGAATCAAAAGATCAAACTGTCTCACGCACCTCAAAAAAATACGACTTTGTTTAAAAACTTATTTAACTTTTTGCTGAAAGCATGCTAAAATATATTTGTGCTTTGAATTAGAAAAAGTAAGGGTTTTTTTTTTTTTTTTTTCTAAAAGAAATTGTACATATAAGCTAGCTTATAAACTAGTCCCAAACACACACTTAGTGCCCAAAATATTTCGTTTGCACACCCAAGTCAGCACCCACTTCTGCCGTTTTACCGTTTTGAATGTCGTTTTATCAAACAAAAAAGCAGCTTAGTTCTCCTTTTTTTTATATAGATATAGATATAAAAGATTTTGTTTAAGCTTTAAAGTTTAAAACTTTCATTTAAACCTTCTATCACAATTCTATTAAAGTTCTGCCACCTATCATTTTTGAGCATTTTTTTTTTCATAATTTCTTTCGCATGAACCTTTTTATTTTTAAGTGAAAAAAAAAAAAAAAAAAAAAACTAGGGGAGAAAATGAGAGGAAAATCCCATTTAACCTAATTGAAGGACAAAATAATCTTGTTGTAACAAACCATAAAATATCTCCTTGTAACATAGGGCATTTTGTTTTGGGGAATCCATGTCACCCCAAACATCCATAATGTGATGCATGACAATTTTGCTTAGGAATGTAACTACTCGTATGTTTAGTTTGATTAGGGATCTAATAAGATTTTCAGGAATGTAAAATTCTTATGGTTGGTTTATTCTTAGGAATTTTATAGAAATTATTTATTTTTTCTAAAATATCTTTAGATTTTTAAACAAAGTATTGAGTTTTTTTTTTTTAATTAATCTTCCTCCAAATAAATAATGAGATAAAAAAATAAACTATAAATCATGGCAAATTCACTATAACTATAGTTTAACATTTTTGAATGGCATGTATAATATAAAAATAATTATTAAATTCTTGTTCTTCATGGAAATTACAACATCATGTCTTGTTAATAAAAATAATTTTTTTTTTAACATCTCATTCAATTCCAAATTTGATATATACACACACACATACATAAAGACTAATTCTTAGTTTGCTGTGTATAGTGAAAAGATAAAAGACAATTTTGTTAGTTTTTATTTCTATTGGTTAGAGGGTACAGAAGAATGGTTAAAATAGTAAGTTTTACAAAAAAAATGTTGACTTTTTCCAAGAATGAGAATGTGAAAACCTACATTTAAAAAAAAAAGTGAAATTTACATACCTATAAAGATAGGATTGAGAGGGAATCCAGACAACTAGAAGCATTCGATTCCTCTATGTAATTTGCAACCAAATATGCGAATGTTAGAAAATACTTTATGTTCATGGAATATACTTTATGGTTTGTTACAAAGGGAATACTTTATGCTTTAATGCCACTATCTTGTCCTTTAATTAGATTAAATGGGATTTTCCTTTCATTTTTTCCTCCCTAGTCTTTTATTTTATTTTAATGTTTTTCCCAAATAATGTAAAAGAAAAATAGTTCACATAAAAGAATTTGTGAAAGCGAAAAACGTAAGGTTATAAAATCACACCGTAACAATCCAACTATTTTTTATAAGCAAGACTTAGGTATAGTATTTAGATGCTATTTCTTAGGTTCTTTTCTTAAGATTTTGCTATGTGAATTTTTTCTAATAGGATAGAGGAATATTTCTTAGTTAAGTAGCCACATGGTAGGATCTTAATAGGGGAATCTAAGAAACAACACCTAGGTACTGTACCTAAGTTTTGTCCATTTTTTATTAGGTATATTTAGGCAATTTTCATTTAAACCTCATGTGTTTGGCTAAGTTTCATTTAAACCTTATAGTTTTAAATTCTTTTATTTAAACCTCATAGTTTATAATAGTTTGAATTAAATTTTAGAATTTTTGGTATGTTTTGTTTAAATCTTAAACTTTCAAAATGTTTCATTAAATCTTAGAATTTTGAGTATGTTTCATTTAAACCTTAAACTTTCATTATATTTAAACCTCAAAGTTTGAAAATAAATTTATTTTAAACCAGCATGGCACATGATGTTTAACGGGGTTTTAACAGGATTGTGACAGAATGTTAACTAGACTGTTTTTACTTTTTATTTAAACTTTAATTTTTCAATGAAACTTTTTAAAATTTAAGATTTAAATAAAACATGCCCAAAACTATAAATTTTAAAAGTAATTTAAGATTTTATTGTAGTGTCACCTTTTCTTAGCAAGTCAGGCAACTTAAACCATTTTTTTTCATATATTTTTTTTATCATTTTACTTTTTTTCCTAGTTTTTTTAAGAATCATATTAATTTTTTTACTTATGTAGTATTTTTTAGGGTAAACTACATATTTGGTCCCTATCCTTTATACCATATTTTAATTTAGTCCCTAACCTTTCAATTGTATCAATTTGGTCCCTAACCTTTTAATATTATGTCAATTTAGTCCCCGCCGTTATAGCTTGGGTGAAAATTGTTGACATGATAAATGGCCAAAATAAAATTTTAGTTTATTCTCACATCAACAGAAGCTAATTTTTTATATTTTAGTTTATTCTCACATCAACAGAAGCTAATTTTTTACTTTTACTATTATACACATCATCAATTTTCATCCAAAAGATGATGGTAGAGACAAAATTGACATGGTACTGAAAGATTAAGGACCAAATTGACACAATTGAAAGGTTAGGGATCAAATTAAAATATGGTGTATAGGTTAGGGACGAAAAACGTAGTTTATCCTATTTTTTATAATAAATCTTATGAGAGAAACAAATCTTTCCCCAATCAGGTATTGTTCGCTTTGGGAATGGACCGAGGAGCCGATGCCACCCTCACGAATTTGTTCAATTCCACATCGGGGAGAGACGCCTCCCACCCTTGCCTTATAAGCACTTGGTCTAAGGAAGGGTGTACCATAGTGTGTGTGGAATTGTTAGTGGAAGAATTTGATGGATAATTTTAATTTTTTAAATTTATCTTTATGTCTTAAATTTGCCTTATTCTTAAATTATTTTTAATAAGGTAATAGAGTTCTTTTTTTTTTTTTTTTTTTTGAGAGAGAGAAAGAGAGTTTTAACTTATGGCGTTTACTCCTGATGATAACTTTTTATCATCAGACTAAGACATCGATTGATTTTTGGTGTAGGCGGGGATTGAATCTCAAATTTCTTATTTAATTATCAGAAACTTTACCAGTTGAACTAATTGAAACCCACAAATTAATAGCCGTATAGAAAAATTGGATATTAAAGAATCCTATTGCAGCTATATAGATAGATGGCCTTCTTAGATTGAATGACAAATTAACACTTGTATACAAATTATAAACAATGGAGTTGACTTTTTTTATTGCAGTTTTCTTGTTATTTTTCCTTCTTCTTCTTTTTGGCTATTGTTTATTCAGGCAAGGTTTATGACAGAGATGATGGGCAATTGGGTATGACTTGACTGCATTAATTAAGTGCGTGAGTTCTTGCAAGTCTTCAAATAAAATTATGTTAAATGTGGACCTCTTTTCTTGACGGTGGGATAAGTCGTTGGAGCTACGAAAAAAAATTAAAATATTGAATACAAAATATGACCATTTGAGAGGCCATTATCATTGCACAAGAAATTTTAGGCAACAAGAAATTTACTAAAATCTCATATTGCGTAGTCAAAAGTCTTATAATTTAATAGTTCTTTTTAAAAAAGAAAATTATAAAGAGAATTAAGAATCAAATCTCTCCCACTCGTTATAAGTTATTACTTATAATAATTGAATTATTAAAAAATAAATAAAATCGTTGTAGCACGACCTAGGCTCAAGTTCATTGTTGCCTGTTGGAAGCTATAAAAATCCATGTTCAATAGTTGAGATCCCCAGACCTAACTGAAAAGCTTTCTTTTAATAGTTGAGATCCCCAGACCTAACTGAAAAGCTTACCAGTTCTTTTCCGTTTAAGGTGTTCAGATTATTACTCTAGTTGAGGAAGACAAGTGGTTCCCATACCCTACAAACTTTCCTCTCTTTTTCTGGGGCTAATCCTCGTCATCAGTCTTCAAAAGTGATCTTTATTTAAGACTCCAAAAGAGCCAAATTTCAAATGCACAATATGACTATCCTTGATCTAAAATTAGATGCACCAAAATATGATTTAATGCTTAGACTTCATCTCGTAGATGAAATTTAGAGCAATTAAATTGATCTAGTGAGTTCCACTTTCACCCATTCAATCTTGGTTGTATTTCATGATAATAGAAGCTAGGGGAAAATGCATAATTACAAAATAAATTTAAAAAAAAAAAAAATCCAACAACATTTCTAAACTTTAGTCAAATTTATTCGGGCTATTTGTTCTTCTAATTTAACCCATCATTTGGGAGTTCATAAAGGAAAGAAATGAAATAAAAAGAGTAAATCAGAAAGGAACAAAACGAAATGTATTTAAGTAATGAAAAATAAATGAATGAAATATAATTAAGTAATCTTGTTTGGTTTTAAAAAAATAAAAGAATGAAAAATAATTAAAGGTAAGTGACTTTGTATGAGAGTAACATAAAGAGAAATGGATGAGATCTTTTTATAACAATATTACTATTTGATCTCTATTTTAAAATAAATGGTTGAAAATATAACGAAAATTTGAGGTTTTACGAGAATAGAGAAGAACAAGTATTCCATCATATCCATTCAATTCTCTCTATTAAAACTCCTAAATATGGAAGGAATATTCCAAAATAAGTCCTTTCATTCTATTCATGTCTCTCCTCCTAAATGAAGTGTAAAATTATAAATGACCATATCAATCCTTCAATTATATTTTCATGAGTTAAGTGGATGGAAAATGTTGTTGCATGCAATGCACGAGATAGTATTTAAATAAAAAAAAAATCATTTTAGGTTAAAATTTAGTTTTCTCCTGTCTTTCACACTTGGCCTATTCTCTCTTTAAAAGACTCCACTCTTTTCTCTCTTGAACTTTTTGAACATCATCACTTTGTAATTGCAATTTGGTAGCTAGTGTGACCTAAAGATGATGGTTGGGTATAGTTCTCGCTTTGGTTATGATTTGAAGTGGTGGTATCATTGATTCATTTTATTTGCGGCAAATCAATGACTTGGGGTGAATAACTTGAGGTGAACGTAAAGTCGTGCGCCCCTAAGTGGGGTCAATGTGGCCATGCCCAGATCCCACACCCTTGTTTTATATTTTGGTGCTAAAAAAACTATTTCACTTCACACTAGGGCTATTCACGGGTCGGCTCGGGTCGGGTTTGTGCCCAACTTTGAACCGGCCCACCGAAATCGGGTGGAGAAAAAAGGCACCCACTGCCGACCCGCCGGAGTAATTGGGTCGGGCGATTTAGAACATCAACGAATGGCAGGCGGGTTGGTCGGATTTGGGACGGCGAGAAAACGGTGAAAAAAACACAGATCCAGCGAAAATCTAACCGGATTTGATGAGATTTCGCCAGATCCGGTCAAAATATCATCAGATCTAAGGGAAATAGCACCGGAATCTGGAAAAATATCATTGAAATCTGGGTTTTTTCGTCGAATTCTAGGAAATTTTTTTCGAAATCTGGGTTCTTTCACCGGATTCTGGAAATTTTGGCTGGAATTTGGAAATCTTTCGGTCGGTTTGGATTTTTCGGGTTTTAAGGGAGGAAAACCAAAACCCGACCTGCTGGAATCGGTTTCTGGTGATGAAGACCTGTTGCCGACCCACCGGAGTAGTCGGGTCGGCCGGTTTCGGGTCGGATCCCGTCGGTTCTTTTTGTGGGTCGGGTACTCGGATGAATCTGGACAACCCTACTTCACACATATATTAATTCACAAAACTTATTAATTTTTTCCTTTGAACTATTGGGGAAAACTTTAATTAAGTCATTTAAATTATTAATTATGTTAGTTGTGGCCATCATTTATTAATTGTGTCCATTCCATTCCTGAGCTATTGATTAGGGTTGAAGTGGTAGTCCAATAATAATGGTGTTGATGCCTACTTTGGCATGAAGGCCCAATAATAAGAAGTCCAACAATATAGAAGGGAGTAAGAAAGAAGAATTAGCAAAGTAAGAAGAAAACCATTAAACCCGAATGGTAGGAATAATGGTCCACGGGCCTGTAAAATAATAGAAATGCCTCAAAGGAAGCAAACGGGATCAAGGGAGCCCAAATAAGGAAATAGTAAGCCCATGGGAAAGATATGGAAAGAAAGCAAAAATAGGTCGAAGGAGCCCAAAGAAAGGAATTAGTAAATGGGGTTGGTACAAAGGCCAACAAGCCCTCGAAAGTAAAGGATATGGTAATTGGGCCAGGGAAGCCCAAAAGATGTAGCAAAAGCCTAAGGGAATGTAAGAATGGATTGAGCCAAGGATGCCTAAATGAATAAAGAGGGACGAGGATGCCCAAAGGAATAAAATGGGCCAAGGAAGCCTGAGAAGGTATGAGGATTAACCGAGCAGAAACGCTGGGCAATGTGAATTGAATAAAAGAAAGCATGGCAGGCCCAAAAGAGGCCCAGCAAGCACAAGTCAAGTGGTAACATGGCAGAAGTAACAGAATGATGTGGCAGGAACACTAGTGAACCCACAAACCAGAAGTAAAGAAAGATAGGGGTCGAATTGAAGAAAGAAGGGCCTATACCCAAACAAGACCCAGCCCAAAGAATGAAATGATGTGCA
This sequence comes from Quercus robur, assembly GCF_932294415.1. Taxonomy (NCBI): domain Eukaryota; kingdom Viridiplantae; phylum Streptophyta; class Magnoliopsida; order Fagales; family Fagaceae; genus Quercus; species Quercus robur. The sequence goes on from NC_065542.1 coordinate 43,167,164, forward strand.
AAGAATGAAGACCTAGTGATTCATGCCACAAAAGGTTAAGAATGAGCAATAAAATTTGTAGCAAATACCAGACAAGCCCCCGGGCCATGGCAAATGCATGAATAGCAGACAGGCCATGGACTCACAAGAAAGTGGAGAACGTATAAGGCTCAAGCACCACCAACTTGTATTTAGCCAATACAAGGGTGGTGGGTCATGGGTCAGAGGTATGAGAGGGTATGGTTTAGTGGTGGGGAGAAGGGGAAAGCTTATTCTGGGGTTCCCGCTCAAGTTTTTTTTTGGGGAAATGTCTTGCTGGGATGACAGACCACCCAAAAGAGGGAAAGATAAGCTGGAATCACTAGGTGCATGCCATAGGAGTTTGTAAGAGAGAATACCCAACCCTTATTCAGATGGGAATGCCACAGAGAGCAAGAAAACAAAACAAAACAAAACTCTTTTGTCTGGGAATGGAACGTGGCATGGCCAGCATAGGATATTGGAGATGGTTGGGCAGCTGACAAACCAGTGGGTAGTTTGGGAATGACACCCATACATGGCCAACCCTAGGCCTAGGCCATTTAGGCCATGGCCTAAGGCCCCCTAACATGGAAAGGCCCCCAAATATGGGGGCACTAAGGTTTTTTTTTTTTTTTTTTTAATTAAAGAAAAAATGTAAGTTAGCTGTAAATTTTTTTCCAAGGCCTAAAATATTAGATTTATAGAAGCATATTACAATTTTTATTACGTAAGTCATATAAATTGATATGTCACTAATTACATGAAGTAATGCAATACTTATTTATTTTTTTGTTGAAATGTCACCTCATTGCTACATCAGTTTGTAAACTTTTTCTAAGAAAATTTATAGTAAGTTTAGCATTTTCTCCAATATATATATATATATATATGAATTAATAGAAATGCAACCTAATCTCCATTAAGTGAATGAAAAATGCTAAAGCTAATACAAATTTTACGACAAAAAACTTATAAACTAGTGATGTGACAATCATATGATTGGTGTCACTTAAATAGTATAATAAATGAATGTTTGAATAATTTTTTTTTAATTGGTGATATGCTAGTTTATAAAACCTATATAGTAAGTATTATTAGCTCACTTTGAGTGAATTAGTTGTATTAATAAGTATGAATTAATAATAGATTTAAAATAAAAAATATATAATAAAAAAATAAATATTATTTAAGTGACATTTAGATGTAAAAGGCCCCTTTAAAATTTCCACCTTAGGCCTGAAACTATCTTGGGCTGGCCCTGCACCCACACCAGGCCAAAAGTAGTTGAGTGATAAAACAGTAAAACATATGACGACAGGCAATATAAAAAGGCCTTAGCTATGCACAGTGAGGGGAAAACGACACAAAAAAAAGGGAGGAAGAGGAGAAGGCAATCAAAAAGAGTAAGGAATAACAAGTGAGAAAAATAGCAAGAAAGAAAAGAAACGGAAAATAAGGAAGAAAAGAGGGAATGTAGGAATAAGAGAGAAAATGGAGAAAAACAAAAGAAGTGAGGAAACAAGAGTGTGATAGGGGTATGCACTAATAAGCTACTCCCTTCTCTCCCTCTTAATAGCCTACTCTCTAGTAAGATTAAAAGGATATGAGGATAAGCCATTTAGACCCATTCTCTTAAAGTGGATAATTTCCATGGCAGGATTTCCCTGTGGGATTACCCACATCGAAGAGTGGTTCCCTTCCTTGACTTAAATCTCCTAAGGAACCAAGCACAACAGGCTAACCACTCCTTTCTTTAAGTTGATCAAGCATTAACGTTATTTCTTTTCCTTTTATTATTGTCACTAACCTATTTCTGCCGTACTCGTATTACCGTGTTTTCTTTACTAGGAAGGTGGTTTAATCACTGTCAGCAAATATATTCTTCTTGTCTTGTTATATTATGCCCTCTTGCTATAACGTTTTTGTGACAGCGTCTTCTACCATGGGCACATGACCAAGATCTCAGCAAAATGGTCCTAACTTGTGCACAAGCTGATTTGTGGTGAGTTTCAATAAAGCTAGCCCGACTCTCCTACCCCAGAACTATTGGGCCACAATGCGGTAGGAAGCAGTCCAGCCAAGAAGTGTAGAAAGGCCCACCACAAATGGCATCCATTGTGGTGTCCCATACGTATAGTTTGAACCCCATCTCTCGTTCTCCCACTCTACTTAAAAAAAAAATAAAAAAAAAAAAAAAAAAATTATTGTGACAAATTTGCCTCACAATTTCTAAAATCAAGTTAATTTTAAGTCAGATAATCCTTTTAAGATTTTAATGGAGAGTAAACAAAAAACTAAAATATGACTTGATCTTGAAAGTTTTTTTTTTTTTTTTTGAGGGACAATCTTGAAAGTTGAACGACAAAATTGACACAATTCATTGTTAGAAGAATCAAATTGAACGTTGCTCAATAATTAGACCAACCTAATAATTCAACATTATTGAGAAAGGGAAATTATTCCAAATTATAAATTTATCTTGTTTTACTTGCCAAATAAGGATAATCCATATCTACACTTTACCTTAATTGGACAATTGATGGACAAGGAAATCAAGAATGTTATCTCAAACTGATAAACAAATTTATCATAAACCTGCATATCCGTCTAACTGAAAAATAAATAAATAAAAAATTATTGATACATCCAATTTCATATCAAATATCACAACTTGTTGAAGTGAGTGAGTGGGTGATGAAAAGAAAAGTGGTGGATAAAAAGTATTCACTACTCACAATTAACCACTATAACATATTGTAAAATTGGATGTATCACTAGATTTATTCAAAAATAAATATAGGTATGTGAAAAGTTTGTAAAATCAAAGTTATGAAAGAAAAAGAAGAAAAAAAAAAAAAAGAAAAGAAGTTCAAGTGTCATGACCAATTTAGCAATACGAATGAGGCTCTTGATCAACAAGTTTTTTTCTTTTTTTTTTTTTTTTTTTGGGAGAAGATCTTGATCAATAAGTTGATGTGATGATTTTAGCCTTTTTTGTCGTATCGTCCAAATCATAGACTTAGAAAAAACTTGGGTGTTACAAATTGAAATTGCACCTAAACCTCATCATCCATTATTAGTGCGGAAGCAATCCAATCATGGTGGAATTTAAAGACTTTTCAAAAACCGATAACTTGTTTAGCATTCCGAAATCTTAAAATGGGGAAAAAAAATGATATAACAAATTAAGGGAAGTAATGATAGGGTCACATAATTTTTCATAATTTTGTATTACAACTCGCCACGTGGTGAGTTGTGATTGACAAAAGTGTGTCTCCACATGACCCACCATTACATCTTTGTCAATCACAACTCACCACGTGGCGAGTTGGCCCACCATTACGTCTTTGTCAATCACAACTCACCACGTGGCGAGTTGTGGCACAAAATTATAGAAAATTATGTGTTCCAAACATTACTCAATTGATCAAAAAAAAAAAAAGGAGTCAAGTCAATACACTACTGTAAGCTATTTTAGTTTGGTCAATGGAATAATATATTTCGATATTAATTAATACATGTGTACTATTTTGGGATTACTGCTAATTATATGTATTTATATAAATAATTATCTATTTATATATTTATAAGTCAAAGTTTATACAATTTATTTAAGAGAAATGATATAATTTGAACATAATTATATAATCTCTTTTTTCATTTTCAAAAAAAAAAAAATGGCACGACAGTAGTTTTGTCAATCACAACTCACCAGGTGGCGAGTTGGCCCACCATTACACCTTTGTCAATCACAACTCACCACGTGGCGAGTTGTGACACAAAGTTATAGAAAATTATGTGTTCCAAACATTACTCAATTAATCAAAAAATAAAAAAAGAGTCAAGTCAATACACTACTGTAAGCTATTTTAGTTTGGTCAATGGAATAATATATTTCGGTATTAATTAATACATGTATACTATTTTGGGATTACCGCTAATTATATGTATTTATATAAATAATTATCTATTTATATATTTATAAGTCAAAGTTTATACAATTTATTTAAGAGAAATGATATAATTTGAACATAATTATATAATCTCTTTTTTCATTTTCAAAAAAAAAATGGCACGACAGTAGCTGGTGTGTACAGTTCATTAATAGTTTTTTTTTTTTTTTTTGAGAAAAAGTTCATTAATTGTTGGACTTAGGAAAAAAAAAAAAAAAGAAGAAAGAGAAAAAAGAGAGAGTTATTATTAAGTTTGAATTAATGTTCACGTGGGTCAGACACACAAAACAATAAAAGTAAATAAAATAAAAAAAATCGTTTTATTAAACATGGGTTAGCACATAAAATAAAATAAAAAGAAACTGAAAAGGCAAACAAAATAGAAACAGAAGAAAGAGGCATTCGGTCTGGCCAAAGTTCTTAGTGTCCGTTTAGATGGGGTTGAAAATTGAAAACTGAAAAATACTGTAACAAAATAATTTTTAAATGTGTGAATAGTACTGTGAGACTCATTTTTAATGAAAAAGTTACTGAAAAGTGAAATTTGTGGATACATAAACAGTACACGATGTGCATTGATTGGCTGAAAAAAGTGAGAAAGATCAAACTTTGCGGCTACTGTTCATGCACTGTTCAATGAACAGTATCCGCAAGTCTCACAAATGCGTGAAAAAAAAAAAGGAAAAACGCAGACGCAAACGTGGGTTTTCAGCCTAATCCAAACATAACCTTAATATTGTTTTAGTTTGCTCATTATAACAGAGTATTTTGTTACCAATACATACCGTACATAAAATCTGGTGATACAAAAATCCAAGTTAATTGTGACCGTGGGTTCCAGTTAGTTTAACTGATAAAGTCTCTGATAGTTGTATAAGAGATATAAGGTTAAATCTCTGCCTATACTAAAAACTGATTGGTGTCTATGCTACAACCACGATTATTTACACAACTTTTATCGCAACTCGAAAATGTTTAAAGTGTGGACTCACATGAATTTACAACTTTTTCTTCACCACTCATTACTCGACACATGATCATTTATGGCAAAAAATTATGAACTTTGTTGTGGTTTTAGTATTTTTCATATCGAAAATTGCTACATTTGCATCATTTTTACAATACTTTTATAATAAATCTTAAACAGTAAATAGTTATTATTTCTAATTTGAACGTACAGATAAAATTAGTTTTTTACCTGATTAACAACTGCTTAAAAAAATATTATTTAAGTAACATTTTTATTTTTTATTTTTTAATAATAATAAAAAAAAAAAACCCATCTAAGTTTGAAAGTAATCAAGTTCCACATCTCTCCAAAAAGAACGAAAAAAACCATATCTGAGTAATTTGAGGTCTCTGCACTGTGAAGATTCCATGAAGTTGATGACTGCACTGACTGGGTTTCATACCTTCACTTTCGAGACAACGCTCGATGCTTCGTATCGGCCGAATCTTGAACGAAGAAGAAGAAGAAGAAGAACAAGTCGGCGAAATTGGATTAACTCGTGATTTTTATGTTCCGGACCGGTATGAGTTTTTCGGCCGAAATACGATATTTCCTCCAGTATGAACCGGTATTTGAACCGGCATGTAACAGGCGCGTTTCAGTAAGGGTAATTTTGTCATTTCAGTCCCTCCTGGTTTTCCTGTAATAATGTCACATTCTGGGGTTAAACATTTAACTCTACTACTATAAATACAACCACGCCCTACCTCACCCGAGTCTCCCACTTCAAATTCATTCTCTCTCTCCCTCTCTACTTTTTCTTTCGCCAAGTCTCTCTCCCTTTCTCTCTCTAAAAAAAGCCAGTTTCCGGCCACAATTCATTTGTCACCAACTTTTTTTACCTTTTTATTTGGGTAAAAAAAAAAAAACAAATTGGGTAATTTTATTTTACCCAATAAAGTGAAATTACCAATTCCTCCTTTTGTTTTCCAATTTTTTTTTTTTTTTTTTTTTTTTTGTGTGGGCGTGGGAGTGGGTGGTGTGGCTGACGTGGCATGCACCCAAAACAGAGATATGAATACCAAAACGATGCGCCTTCCACCTCGGCGAGTGTTGACGCCCAATGGTACAACTACAACCACATCCTCAGCCACAACAATCAACAACAACAAGCGCAAAGAGAGAGAAAAAGAAAAAGAGGTTTTCAATGCTGCCACAATTACCAAAATACCCAAGACAGCTACGGCTCGAGCCGGTGGGAGGATAGGCTTAGCCGAGCTGGTATTTTCGTCCAATAGAATATTAGCGGGTTACTTAGCCCACGAGTTTCTCACTAGAGGCACCCTCTTTGGTCAACAGTGGGATCCAACTTCAACTAATCAAAACGAGGCCGTTTCAAAGAAAGCTGAGGAAGAGAAGATTCCAAAGCCAAGTGGTGAAGCTGAAGGACAGGTGGAAGAAGAAGAAGGTGACGATCAACAACAACGACAACAACAAGAAAAAGAAAGGTACGTGGAATTAGCAAATTTGCTCAAAACTGGAGGGGCCCACTTGGCTGGCATCGTAAACCCCACCCAGCTTACCCACTTCTTACACAAGAAGAGGTGATCATTTCCTATTGGTTTTTATAATTTATAAAAAATTTCGAAAAAACTTGTTGTAATTTGTAAATTTTGTAATGCGTGGTGGCCAAATTGAAATCATTGAATTTGCGTACCCATTTCAAAAACAAAGGCAAAAACCACCCCCTAACTTTTATTTAAAATTGTACCCCATTTTCTCAAATGGGTCTCTCTCTCTCTCTCTCTCTATCTCTCTAAAATTCAAATAATTTACTACTTTCATGACTTTTTATATGCATTCATTTATGTGCCGAACTTAATTAATTATTTTAGGATCTATAGTCAAGTCTTAAAGAAAAATTTTGGGATTAAGACTTTATTGTCGTTATAGCTTATAGGCACGTTTGCATTTATGTGGCCGAGCCTAACTAACATGTCTAATCTGTCGAGGATTCATAAAAAGATTTGGGACCAGGATTTATTGTGAGATGGGGACGCGTGTATTTATGTGAATTTCAATATGAGATTTTCGGGCATGAAAGGAAATTGATGGATTCTAGAAACAATTCATTGTGCCGATTCTATTGACTATTATGCTTGAAAATTGCTGTGCATACACGTCATACATATGCCTTTTTTTTTTTTCTTTTTATGTGTATTGGACGGATTCGAATGTTCTTAAAAATGTAGTTGTTACCTGTAAGGAGAGTAATCTGGAACCTAATTCGAATGTTCTAAAGATTGTTCTAAAGATTGTTTTTCATTAGTATTATTATTATTAATTTTTTTGTGAAAAATAACTTCATCTCATGGAAAGCTAAATAAGGGAAATTGATAAGGGAAGTTAGGAGATCGTTTTCCAACTTATTTAATATTGCTAACAGACATAGAAAAATGAGATATTTTTGTAAAAAATGACTTATTTTTTAAAAAAATTAATATCGAAACAAACAGAACGTAACAAATGCTGTGGATTCTGTTTTTGTTTTTTGTTTTAATATATAACTAAACAAGGATTTTTTTTTTTTTTGAGACATTGTTTCTTGAGTAAACGCGAATAAACTACCATTACTCCTCATTGACATTCTATTTTGCCTGCTCACCTTAAATGTACCCAAATTGTGAACTCTTTATTTATTTCTTTATTTTATTAAACAACAATGCTACAGATACCCTATTCATATTTTAGTGAGTTGTTAATTTTTGTGAGAGCAACTCACTTTCACGTGGGGCTACTTGTGACTCTCAATTTATTATGTACCAATCACAATTTGACACATTAGTTACGAATAAAATTAGGTATGTTCCTAAACTTATTGATCATCAAAATAGTGCTATCTTAGTTTTAATCTTTACAAGTTTGTCTCCCTCCCTTCACCCCACATTTCCTCTCCTTTCACTGCACTTCACTACAGCCCACTCCCTCCAATTGCTACTGCAAAACCCAAGATTCTCAACCCAAAGATGTGAAACACGATTCCAAATCAACCACCTCCAACAAAACCCACTTATAACCGTCACCCACTCTAATCTTGGCTACATGGATTTCCCTCTCTCTCTCTTGACATGAACAAGGAGATGTATTAAATACACAGATAAGAAAGATTACACAACGTTAGGACACATACCATAAAAGAGAAAGCTTTGAGACAATACACACAAACAACTAGATAAACTAAAGTAACTAAGATCATGGCAAAGCACAAAAACAAGCTATAGGGAAGCTCATAGTGTCCCAAAATGAGGCACTGCAAAAGGAACATGAGGCATGTGTCATAAAAAGATCTCTCTCTCCAGGTGTGTGGCTTCTCTCATAATAACCTCGCCATATTTTCATCACCCTTATCCTTTCTCAGTAACGTCTCTCACTGTCTACAACTATGAAAATCAATGAATTATCACAATATGTTCTAGATTTGTTTTTTAAATCCATTCATATCTTTGTGTTTGTTTTCGTTCAATGGCCTCACTGGTTGGTATGTATTATTGTCCTTCATTTGATTTGTTATATTCAAATGATGAGTTTATATGTAACCTGACCGAATCGACAAGCTCACAAAAAGGATGCATTTGCATGTTTGACATTTTATAAAATTAGACCAATTGTGAATAATATAATCGATTTTTTTTTTATTAGTTTGGTAAATTAATAGTTTTAAATTTGACACTTTTTAATTCAAAAATAGATATAAAATTGTATACTGATATAATTTTTCTAGCTTGCATCAAGACAAATTAAATATAAAATAAAACCAGTTCATTATTTTAAATGAGAAATAAACTAGATCTATGGTTTTGCCCATCACCCTTTAAAGGATAAACCAAAGTTAGGTTAGGTAAATTAAGACTTATGTATTAGGGATAGAGATATATTCAAATGAGTACAATTAGAATCAATTAAAAAAAATTGTGGTAAGAAGAGCTTTTTTTTCATATATTTATGAGTATGTTTGGCTAAAAGCTTTGAGCTTTAAGCTCTTTGCTCTTTGATTTTTTGTTTTTTTATTTTTTATATATATATATATATTTATTTATAACAAAACTTTTTTTTTTGGGGTTCAAAATAAGCTAGTTTTTAGCTTTTAGTCACACATTTAGCATAAAAGCTACTAAAAACTATAAATATACACACACTGTGCAAATAAGGTACAAGAAACTATGGGATACCCAAATGGATTGCGAGGTGCATATTGTAAAAAGTAAAGGACACTATGATTTTGGTCCTTAGCTATGTGTTTGAAGTTTAATTTTGTCCATGAATTGGCCCCTTATTGTTATCTAATACTGCATTTGCCCCCATATTTCTTTCAGAAATTAAATAATTTTCTTGATTTCTTTTTCAACTTTAATAATTCAACCTATAGTTAAGTTTGTACGTTACACTCATCCCCCATTCCCCTAGAAGGTCCCAAATATTGTGAATCGGTTAAAATCCTAGGTTTTATCTCTCACACACACAACTATGAGAGTGTTGAATAATCATTGAATTAATTTTTAACAGTTTGAGGCTTCAATTTTTTTTTAAGCTAGTCTCTCCCACACGATCGCATGAGATTTTAGCTTTTTGCACTGTGCGTCACCTTTCCAAAGGTAAATTAGAACTTAAAAAAAAAAAAGATTTTCATCTCTATTTGTTAAATTTTATGCTTAGACCATAATATTTGATTCTCCATACAAATTTAATTTCAATTTGATTAGTATTAATTCATTGAGTCATGTGTTGAATCTACTTATATATATATATATATATATATATATATATATATATATATATAAAGTATGCGTTGAATTTGTCTTTGCTTGGTAGATTAAGGCTATTAGGTAATTTGAATATTAAGTGACGTTTCAAAAGTGCTTTGAGAAATTAATTCTATTATTTTACACTTTAACAATTATTTATTCTTGTTATAATATAATTTTACATTGTTGATATATAGACTCTTTTTTTAATATTGTTTTTATTATAAATGCGTAGTATAAAATATTAATATGGAGAGAGAGAGAGGATATCAAATAAGATTTCTTGATAAAAATTTCACTACTAATATAAAAAGAGTCTAACATAAAATTTAAATAAAAATATTTTAAAAAGAGTTAGAAGATAGTAGAATAATATGATGAAAAGATAACACTAAAAGTAATTATAATGATGTTAAATCATGATAAAAATCTAATATAACAATTCTTAATTATGTTTAAAAAGACTATATATATACACACACACACTTAAATACATGTGTTGCTTATAGAATTTCATTGACAATGCTTGTTACATTTGTTTACATAATTTTTTTAAATTAAAATTTTCAAAATCCTTCTTAAAATCGATTGTCTCATAAGAAAAATAAATGAATTAGTCGTATTATCGATTGAGAAGGAAATGCTAGTGAAATCTAAATACAAAAACTCAATGAATAATCTTGTATCTTGGAACGAAGAAGAATGCATTTTAAATAAGAAAATTAATTAAATATTATTTAAGTGGTATTTAAATATAAAACATCATTTTCTCAACAATATATAACATCTATTGAAGTTTCTTACTTAGATCCTAGAGTTTCTCAAAAAAGCTAACCCTATCCTTTTTTTTTTTTTTTCAAGATGAAATGGAAATTTGCTTTGCGTTTTATGTGCGCTGAATTTTAAGCTTAAAAAATGTGAAGAAATAAGGATAATTAGTATTTTTATGAAAATTTATTTTGCTTTGGGTTTCAATTAGTTCAATTGATTAAAGTTTTGTAGTCAAATAAAAAATTTAGGATTCAAACCTTCCCGACATCAAAAATCAATTAATATCTGCCTATGATAAGAGCAAGAAGTGGGCATATTAAAGTAAATCAAGTCGTTCAATTGAACATATTAATTTCATATACGTGCCATTTCAGCCAAAAGATTGAAAGGAAAGATAGTATAAAGAAAAAAAGTCATAAACTAATTCAACTAATAAAAGGAAAGATAGTAGTATAAAGAAAAAAGTCATAAACTGATTCAACTAATAATTAGTAGTTGTTACCGAAAATTTTGGTTGCCTGAAGCTGGAAAAAGAACCTCGATGAGGGCAAGAGATATATATATATATATATATATATATATATATATATTTTTTTTTTTTTTTTCTTGAGAGCAACTAAACTTGCATGGTTGAACAATTTGCATATAGTTGGGCACCAAACCCCATAAAAAAGAAGGGCTGGTAAAGAATATAGTATTTCAATCTTTATTGAGATCTACCTTAGCTTGTTTTTTTTTGCTGAATAAGATCTACCTTAGCTTTAACCCTATAATTCTTAGCTCATATATTTTTAATGCCCTTTATAGGTTGGGCTTTACAAAATAAAGCAGCAGAGAAAGACAGCAGCAGAATTTTTTGGTCCCCATGAATAGGTACTAGTCATTAGCTCTGCCGAGCATTTATTCATAATATTTTGACATGTGGTTTGCATGCAATATATGCAAATTTTTAGCTTAGAAAATATAGGCATATTAAAACCACCAGAAGTATTGAATTTTCTATGTATGAAGTCGTTAGCTGATTTTAAAGACCACCACATTGTCACCAAACTTTCATGCCTTGACCTAACTTGGTTTGGAACCATAGTCTTGAATCAAGATACCCCAACTGCTACAGATTGAACATATTCCCCATTTTGTTTGATACTTTTTAATTTTCAGAGCTTTTGTTCTGAAAGACCTCAAAAAAATTACATTTTTGAGGAGAATCTATAGAAACAAATGCCCCAAAATGTGATTTTTGAAATAAAACATTTTCTGGAAAATAATTTTTCAATTTCAGATGTTTGTTTGCATGTAAATTTTGGATGGTTTATAGGGTTATACTTATATATGCTAAAGAAGTACTAGGGAAAACCACAAACTCAGACATAGATACTTTACTATTAATCTGTTATACTTTATACATGAGATTGAAGCTTTATTAACCTTGGTTTACAAACTTGCTAAGCTCTTTTAATTTCTCTGTTCTTCATTCTCCAAGGAAGATTTTCTTATATGGATTGTCGATGAAGTCATCCAATACAAAGCCGACAATAGATGGATTTGATTGAAATGGAGTTGCCTAGCTCAGCTGTCTTGTCTAAACTAACAGCTTACACATCGGTTTGACATCTCACATTTTTAGCTACTTTCACCCCAAAACGTGTTACCTAGACTAGACGAAGACAAATTTTCTGCTTGTTACCTAGACTAGACGAAGACAAATTTCCTCTCTCTCTCTCTCTCTCTCTCTCTCTCTCTCTCTCTCTCTCTCTCTCTCGTGCAGGACAGGTTGGTGGGGGAAACAACAAGGGAAAAGAAAAGAATGGAACAAGTTTCTAATAAATCAATTTTTTATTCAAATTGTACTGCCCAAAATTAAACTTGGTACCCGTTTGAATTGACCTTATCAGTTTCTGTGTTTGCGTTTTTTGTTTTTGTTTTTGTTTTTAAGTGCGTTTTTGTGGCTGGTGGTTCTTTCAATTGGTCTCGTGCATTGTTTATGAGACTCACAAATCTTTTTTTAACAAAATTTTCATTAAAAAAGGGTCGCACGACACTATCCACATATTTAAAAATTATTTTGCTAGTATTTTCAGTTTTCAGCAAAATAAGCGATATTCAAACGGCCTCTTAACATCTTTTTTATAGGAAGTATTACGGTTATTAATATTTTTGTAGTACTTTCACAATAAATTATAAGGGTTTGTTTGATAATATTGTTTAAGTAATAGTTTTTGTTGTTTAAACACTACAACACGTATTTTCACAACACTTTTTCACTCGCATATATTTCTATAACACTTAAACAACGTTGCTAGAAATCTTTGACCAAACAAGCTCTAAGTGTTAAATTGTTATTAGTTCTAATTTAAACTTATTATTGAAATTACTTTTTTACCCACTAATAACAATATGTAACAACCTGTCATTTATGATTTGTTGTGAAAGTATTGTGAAATGTTGTGAGCATAATATTTCTCCTTTATAATAAGCTTTAAAGAGTAGATCATTCCACAATTACATTCCATAAAATCCTCAACATCGTTATTTAAAAAATTAAAATCTAGAAAGATTTGAAACTCAAACTTCAAAATTCAAGAATGAAACTTAAGAATTTAGATAAGAAAAAAACCCTAAAATAAAAAATTATGAAATATTTTGGTTGTGCTCCCCGCATCACTCTTTGAAGCTATCTGCTTTACTCATGATGATATAAGCTTATATTTGCCACCAACGTCATCTCATGTTCATGTCTTACTCTATTTAAAGTATTTTAAGGGCTTGTTTGGTTGGGAGAAAAGTGGAAAGAGTAAAAGGGAAAAGAGAAAATATGGGAGAAAATGGTGTTTGGTTGGGGAAGAGTGAAAATAATGGGTCCAAGAGTTTTCTCCCGGGACCCATCATTTGGGGTGAAATGGTGTTCTCCTCAAATTAGAGAGTAGGTTTGAAGGAAAATTATCCTATTCAAGGTAGCACTATTTATTGTAATCTGTTAAATATTCAAAACACATAAAGAACTTTTCAATTAAAACTCTAATATCAGCAAAGCTCTACTGCTAATTAAAGTTCCTACCCCAATGCCAAACCGCGTAAGTTCTCATTTCATACTCTTATGACCTTAGCATTTCTTTGCCACATTCTTGCTTGGTATTTGTTTGAAAATTATCACTTTAATCTAGGCCTTAATCTAATGTGAAATATCTTTCCTTCACTCACCATAAACATAAGGAGAGATGCCAACAAAGTCTTTATCAATCTCGTCAATTTAATCATTATTCTACCACGTAACTGGCCTAATTCCTTTGAATAATTTGATCTTTCTATAGTTTTATTTGGTCAACACACGAATAAGTGACTTAAAAAAAGTGTTGGGGAACCGTAAACCACGGACTTTGAGGCTTGCAAATTTAGATCAAAATTCTCTTAGAGCTTTTCAGATTCGATCAAATGGAGTTCTTTAAAATTTTACCTTTCTTTATAATAAATTACCAAACTTATGCGACATTATCAATTCATTTACCTAATCCTAAAACAATGGTTAAATAAACTCATCCTGAATTCCTGACACAAGCAATCCTTTTATAGTTAGATATAAATCTACTCATATGTTGAGAGGAGTGGAAACATGCGAGGAAACTCACTAAAAGATGATTCACTCAAGACAAAATGAGTTTCAAGACTCTTTTGATGCAATCAATGTAAACAGGGATTTAATAGTATTAACAATTTTACAAGATCCAGGGGGATTTTTTTGCAAAATCACATCCATTTTCAAATAATTTTGTTAGTTAGTACCGTTTCCAAACTATTTAGGAAACTAACATCTCGAATCTTTTAGACTCGATTTCCATGAGGTGCTTAGCTGAAGTGGATTAAAAAAATCCACATGGAACTCGAGTCAATCCAGCAAGCACTAACAGACCATCCCAGAAAACACAAACCCACAATAGAAAATATTCCTTTGGTGCCAAGATCGTCAAACCCATGGCACTCCAGTGCCGAAATCGTGATTTTTGGGTTTGAATTTTTGCTCCGATTTAGATCGTGATTTTTGGGTTTGGGATTTTGAGAAGTGGGTTTGGGATTTTGAGAAATGGATTTAGATGAAGAAGGAAGAACTGTCTTGGGTTTTTGGGGCTTAGAAGAAGGGAGTGGGACGGCAGATGGAGAAAAAAATAATAAAAAAATAAGAGAGAAAAAGAACGAAGGAAGAAGATGGTGGAGAGGAACTCGAGTCTTAAAGACTCGATTTCCACTTGGATTTTTTAGTCCACCTCAGTTTTGCCAACACACAGAAATCGAGTCTCTTAAACTCAAGTTGCTACAGGAACTTGAGTCTTAGAGACTCGAGATCCTAATTTCCTAAATAGTTTGGAAACGTTATTAACTAACAAAATTGTTAGCAAAATGATGTTATTTTGCAAAAAATCCATTCTAGGGTGTTATATGGGGTTGACTATAATTCAATTTTGAATAATCAAACCAAAATACAACAAATTTTGCAGATTATTCTTCCCTAGGTTCAATCCAAACAATCAAACCGGAGTGAGATATGCGAGAATCAAGTGGTTGTCAAGCATTTTAAGGATCTTGACTGGAAAATAAATTAACCATGTAATTAAGGAGAGCAGAAAAAAGAGAGGCATCTCCCACATCTCATTGGTATGGATGCTATCCTCCACAAAATTCCTAATGACCAATGGTTTTTCTAAGAATAGAGGAAGAGATTGTCAATCAAATTGTATGAGACTAGTTTCAATAAAGAAGCCCAAATACCGAACCTCTAAGAGATTAGAATAAAGAAAAGATTCTATGACTTCTGTCAAAAAAAAGAATAAAGAAAAGAAAAGGAATCTTCCCCTTCAAAAAGATAAAATCATCTTACTTTCCTTGGTTACCACCTTCAACTTGAGTGAGAATATGATGGGACGATGATCCTTTACATTTCAAGTGAAATGTAAGAGAGTTTATTTCATAGTTTAGATTTTAATTCTTAGATCTAACAGTATATAAAATGCTATATAATTTTAAATTTTAAATTACATAACACTAGATAATAGATACACTGTTAGATTTGTAATATTTAATGTTGTTAAAGTTGTTATATGAAAGATTGACAAAGATAAAAGGGAAAAATAGAATCAAACAAAGAATTCATGTGGTTTGATCAAATGGCTTATATCCGCAATTGAAAGCCCATAACAACTATGTGTTGTCTATTAAGCCCTTTAGCTTACAATGAACCCAATATAAAGTTTATGTACAAGAGAATACTAGACTAATCTAAGCTAAACATAAACTAATCTAAGGTTAAATTGCTTCTTCTACAAGTATATAGGCTTTCAACTGGTTTGGGCCACTGAAACATAATATGAACAATTTTTTTTTCGAAAGATAGATAATGAAGGGAAGGGCGATTGGGTTGGAACTAAACACATGAGACACCATAAAAACTACCATTACCACTAATCCATCACTTGAACCACAATATGAACCATTAAATTAATCCATTTCAAATGTAATTGATCATTTATATATGATGATGTAGGCAATTGGCCATGGGAGTGGGGAGGAAGGCCAATAGGCCATTGACTAAACCTGGACAATCCTTTGGTTGTTTGAATATTGGAAATGTCATTCAGTTTAACTTCTAACTTCATATTGATAAGAAAGGTGTTGTTTTGAAAATGATTCTAAGATTACTACAAATTTATTATATTGACCTTATAAACTGATGTGTTAATTTTTAAACATACAATTAAATGTTGACTAAGAAGTTTATTTATTATGTTGCTGATGTCACAATTACATTTATTGTTATATCAATTTGTATTTTTTTTTCAATTACTCTATTTTTTGGGAATAAAATATTTTCCAGTTCATCAAAAATTTGTAATTTTTTTTTGTGATAAAATTGATAATAATTTTAGTATTATCTTTTCTTTAATAATTATTTCAAAGTTATGTTAGTGGATCAATAATGAAGCATACTCTTATCCCTTTATTATGAAAGAAAAGTGAGGATTTAAATAACTCTTAAAAACTCTAGATAATGTTGTTAAGAATCTTGTAATTTAACTGAATTTTTTTTAGTGTTTCTAATAAAGACCATTAGTTTTGAAGTCCTTCCAACTATAGATTAAAAAAAAAAGAAAAAAGAAAAGAAAGAAAACCTATAGAAGATGTTGATCCTAACAAAATCTAAGCCTCTACAAGTTTGCATCACAAAACTGCTAGTATTATTTTCTTAATGTCAATTGTAATTTTGTATTTAATATAATCTGTACTATTTTACGTGAGTAAATAGTAGTAATGATTTATAAGGAATAGCTGTTGGGGTTCTATCATATAATTTTTTCTTTTTAAATCCTCAACAACTTTTCGACGCTTTCAAAACACGATCAGGACTCTAGAGTGTGTGTGTGTATATATATATATATATATATATATATATATATATATATATATAAATAATATGTTAGCCTCATCAAACACAGTATGTGTAGTGAGACTTTTTTTTTTTTTTTTTTAGTTTAATATAATTTTTTAATTTGAATTTATTTACTATTAGCGAGGTTATACAGGAATTTTTTTAGAAAAAATTTAGAATTTGAAATGGAGTAAACAGCTGGGTTTAGTGTGTGTTAGTTTTTAAGAAAAAAAATATTAAACTTGCGTGAGATATATTTAAATAAAGAGTGCTAATTTCTAGGGAAAAAATTTCTTTGGTAGGTTTTTTTTTTTTTTTTAGTTTTGTTGAATTACAATTTTAACTCGATCTATTTTTTTATTTTTTTAAGAATAAAAATTATTTAATTTAATTAGAGATATTTTTGACATTTTTTGAAGTAATAACTAATTTTTTGAATTCTCTTAATTTATATAGAAATGGCTTTTTTTTTTTATTATATATATATATATATAGTATTTTATTTGAGAAGAACTATATATATAGGACGGGTTTACCATCAAATTCTCACTCTAATTCTCGTTCCTCTATGCTTTTTTTTGTATCCTAGTTTTCTTTTTAATTTTTTTTCCTCCATGTATCCTTTTCAAGGTCAATTAAAATCAGAAAACTTCTTCTCAAAAAAAAAAAAGAAAAAAAAAAAGAAAACGATTCTTATTAAAAAAAGAAAACAATATATGTATTACATATTTTGAAAGTTTCACCTTGTAAGCGTTCAAACTTCAAAGTCTAATGAAACCGATCAACCTAACCAATCTGATCAAAACCAAAATGGTTGTCATAAAACAGTGTACTATATATTTTGAAAGTTTCACCTTGTAAGCGTTCAAACTTCAAAGTCTAATGAAATCAACCAATCTGATCAAAACTAAAGTGGTTGTCATTGACATTTAGAATCTAAAGGCTGTGATCGATCAGTTCATAATTTCTGATAATCATATTCATCAATTTGGGTTAATTTCTTGTATGGGATTTTTGGAAGGTCCTAAACCAAATAGAATTAAAAGGCATACAAATATTATATAGTTTTTATTTTATTATGTGGCAAATTATTATAGGTGAATATATCTAGCCATATTATGAGTATGATATGTGTGCGTTTGATTCTAAATTAAAAAAGCCAGCTTGTTTACTATTCAGTTTATTTTTGTTACTATTTATGAGTTTCACTGTACTTTTTGATACTATTCATGAGTCATACTATACTATTTTATTTTACTTTTATCTTTATTTAAAGTACTTTTCGCAAAAAGTTTTCAATTTCACCAAATTATTATCTCTCTCTCAAACAAACTTTCTCGTTGTTATAGTAATTTTTTATTTTATTTAATTTTTCTTTTTCTTTTTGAAGGGATACAATACAGATACAATTAGTCTTCTCCAAACCCTTATTTCTTCCCAATCCGCCGCCTTCTTTAATTAGCAGCAACCCTAATAGGTTTGGATAAGACTATTAGGGTTCAAACAATGAATTCCTTTAAAGCCTACCCTAAAATATATATATATATATATATATATATATATTTTGTTCAAACAATTAATTCCTTGTGCATATTAATCAAACATGGCTGTGTGGTACACTCGAGACCTAAAGTTAAGGCATGAAGTGGTCGAGCTTATTGATGGGTCTTCATCCATTATTCGCTTTACCATTCACCCAAACTCCACACACCTTGAAAGGTGGATCAAAGGTTCACACATTGTTTCACAGAATGAAACTCAAATTGCCAAAGGATCGAAAGTAGTAGAGGTTGATGAGGACCGATTCGGGTCTAACTTAGAGACATATTCTACAACAATCTCCAACATGCTACCTTCTTCACTAAGAATCGACTCCTGTGCTCGACAATGTTTTGTCAAGAAAATAATTATAGAAGCTCTTTCGGATTTATTGCATTATTCATTATATAATGGGTCAATTGGTAATAGGCTGTGCATGACTAGTGTGGAGATACATTTGTGCACTATTTATGAGTTGGAAAAAGAACATGCAATGGTGCAATCAATAGTGGATTTGGAGGAAGGGAGAGTAATCGATTTTGTTGAAGGAGGAGATCATGGTTACTGAGAGAGTTCTTGTTGTTGTGCCATTTGTTTAGAGGAGATTTCTGCAGAGACGCACGTTGCTTGCATGCCTTGCTTCCATGTCTTTCACAATCACTGCATTGTTCAATGGTTGAGCATGAGTCACCACTGCCCGATATGCCGTTTTGAGATGCCGACTGTTACCAATTGAATGCCACGGTCAACTTCTTCTTTTTTTCTTTTGTTAATTCTAAGTAAATTGGCATGTAACAAGAGGGTTAAGTGTGAGTTTTGTGCTTGGGAGTTACATTGATATTTGAAATTTTCATTTTGTTTGGAGGAGTACTTGGGGATCTATGAATTCTAGCCATTAAGAAACTACTATAATTTATTATACCAGTTAAAATATACTAAATAATATTGAAAAACCACTAACAATTTTTTTTTTTTAAAATACTAAATATTTTAAAGTACCCACGGGAAAATGGGAGAAAATCTTAAAAAAATACTAACAACTCAAATATTATAAAAAGTCTTTTTTTTTTTTTTTTTGGAATAAAACTGTAGGGACATGTTTTGCAGCCCAAACCCAAGATGTATGAGATTTTGGCTCAGTAAGCCCAGTACAATAAATTTGTAGAAAGTGTGTCAAAGAACTAGACCTTAATAAATTTGCAACAATTAGTATGGATTTAAAAGATGATCAAGCAAGAACAAGGAAAATAGAGCTGAATGAATTCACTATCTAATGAGGTATTTTGTCATACAAATCAATAACGGTTGGATACAAATACAATTTTAATTGCTACAGTCTTCTTTATCTTGTTTTTCCGATCCCTTCCTCATGGAAGGTCCCTTACATTATATAGTTCACTTTGGATCATCTTGATCCTACACTTGTTGGTCATTTGAACCCTTACTTGAGTACCTGTCTCATTAGACACCCTCTTTGGCTTTCTGTAAGTTGTGGTGGCCAAGGCAGTACTGTTCAGGGGTTTTCTCCACATAAATGCAGCCAAAAAAGTAGCTGCAGTGCATTTAATGCGGTGGTAACAGCTTTCCCTTAGATATTTTTGGGTTCCCCTTCTTTTCGTATGTTCATGATGCACGTCCCTATTAATAAAGTTTCTTGGAAGGTCACCCTGATTGTTGGAATACATATTTGAGTTGTACTTATCGTATCCGAGGAGTTATTCCTTCTCAGACCGACTTCCCATTCGTATCTTGCTTATTAAATCCTAAGCCTGAATCATTCATTACCATTTGTTCCTCCTCGGACTGCTCATGCTCTCGGCCAAAGCCCAAGGCCCAATATATAATTTGGGCCCTTAACCCTACAAAAACTAATAGTCTATTTTTATATACACATATTAAAAAAAAAAAAATTGGTCTTGGCGTAAATCCCACACTTTACACCCACTAATAATAACAAGCCACATTAGCATTTCACTAGACAATGATATAAATCTGTCACACACAATCACTCTTCCTAAAATCCAATTTCACAAAATTCCAAAAGCCTAGCTTTCACACACAACTGAGAACCAAATCCTTCAACCACTAGCCACCAGAGTGTAAAAAAACAGGCGGAGCCATCGTTTATATAGAAAAACATACAAAGAAAAACTTTGTAAGATTGTTTTGTAATTTGAGAATTCCAAGAACTCAAATTCTTGGAATTCTCAAATTAGGGTGTTCAAATTTTTTTTTTTAAAGGGAAAAGTTAAGAATAATTCACTCATCTCTTGATTCTATTTGAACCTATTCGCTTCCATATATATATATATATATATATATATATTTCAAAGTTATATTTAGTGTTATTTTAAGTAATGTTACACCACTCAATATTTTTTAATTAGATGCAAATTTTAACAAGTCCATCGTTTGTGTAGAAAAACATACAAAGAAAGACTTTGTAAGATTGTTTTGTAATTTGAGAATTCGAAGAACTCAAATTCTTGGAATTTTCAAATTAGGGTGTTCAATTTTATTTTTTTTTTTAAAGGGAAAAGTTAAGAATAATTCACTCATCTCTTGATTCTATTTGAACCTATTCGTTTCCATATATATATATATATATATTAAAGTTATATCTAGTGTTATTTTAAGTAATGTTACACCACTCAATATTTTTTAATTGGATGCGAATTTTGACAAGTCCACCTTTAGATTATATTATCTTTGTATATTCTCTATGCTTGCAAAATTTCAAAGTGATCAAAAATTAATAGTCATGTCATCAATCAATTGTATAAATTCAAGTTTTTATAGTTTAAAATAATGCATAAAAAATAAGTTTATGAATCGAATGGTAAATAACATCCAATTGAAATGTAAATTGGCATGAATATTAAAAACATATAAAACATGTAATTCAACTGTGTGATTTTTAAAATATAAATTCTATAATAAGTTATTAGGTGGTATAACATTACATAGAGTTATACCAAGTATAAACATACGGTATAATACTTTTCTTATTCACAGCCACGTGTAGAGATAATGTAGCCACTGCATAGCTGTGAGAGATTGATACGTAGCACCTTGGATACAGGATAATGTCCAATTGTAATGCACCACCATATACCATGCAATTACCTCATAGTAATGCTAAATTTCTAATTCTTAGTGCACAACCACATACAATGTAATTAACTCACAGCCTCTAATTATTAATGCCTCACCAATATTGTACCATGAAATTAACCCTAGCTTTATGTATATGATCGGCTATGTGGATGTCTAGTTAGAATGAGTTAATTAAGAGCCTAAGACCTATAGTTGGAGCTAAGATCATTAAAGAATTAGCACTAAAAGGATCTAAGAGTAAGAGCCCGTTTAGTGGCGTCATTTCACACACCAATTTTTTTTGTATTTATTTAGTTATAGAGTCCCACACACATCATTTTTGATGCATGTACAACAATATTATTAATGGGACATTTGGCCCCAAACCTAAAAGCCAACGACATGATTTATTATACGTTAAAATAATTCACGTGAGAGTGTCAAAAAAAAAAAAAAGAAAAATTCACGTGAGGGATAGTTAAAGGAAAGTAACCATTCGTGAGGTTCCTAAAACCTACATCACGCATTACCAAATCCTTAATTACATTTTATAGTTCAAGGCCTGATTTTATCCAATCCATAAATTAAAAGACGTCAAAAATTTTCAACTTAAAATTGGTAATAAAATCATATATATATATATATATATATATCTAATAATAGGCAAAGTAGAGAGAAAATTAAATTAAATTTTATAATTAAAATCCAATTTTGTGCCATGTGTCTTAAATAATTTATTTTTAGAGAGAGTTTTATTTTATTTTTAATTTGAGAGTCAAATGTGGGACCATGTCATAAATATCCATCAAAGTAAGTTATCGCATATAAAAACCAAAGAGTCTAGAATTAATGAACATAATTTTTTTTTTTTTTAAAAATAGGCAATTTACATTTTCTACCTAATAATATTCTTATAAGACTTTTAAAAAGTTAAAAAAAATATAAGAATGACTATCAATAATATTTAAATTATATATGTAAGAATTATACTATGCATTTTAATATATATCTTTTCAGTATATCCATGCATATTCATGGAGTTACAAGCCAGTTGAGTATAAAAATTAAAGAGTTCAAATCCAATTAGATTCTAAATTGGAGTCAAATTTGCATCATGTGTCCATCTTTTTTTTTTTTTTTTTGGTGGCAAGTGGAAAATTGGGTACAAATTGAAGAGTCTAAATCCAATTAAATTCTAAATTATATATATATATATATATATAATAAATAATGAGAAACTATTACAAATTTTAAAAATGTATGGTTTAAAAAAATGTGTAAACTAATATCATATATAATTTGAATATCTTCTAAAAAAAAGTATATAATTTGAATCGAGTAATTGTAATTGTTTTTAATTGTATTCGTGTATATATACGAGTTCACACACTAGTATATATAAAGAGTACATACAAAACATCACTTGCAAATAGACAAGATACAAGTCACGACACATACATCTAGTTCTAGAACTGCAATTTATTCCATAATTTTTTGTCATAACTTTAACATGACAAATTAGAAGTAGTTACCTATTACTTATACATAGACTCACTATTCTTTTTTCATCAAATATACTCTGCTACATCACAATTGTGACAAAGAAATTATGTAATTATTTGTGGCACTAGATTTTCTCCTAGCCTAAATGTTGGGACTAAAAGTTCCAACTTCAACAAATATGAAATACCATATTCGAAGTTCCTTAATTTCTATGACCTAAACACTTTTTACTATAAGTATCAACAAAGAAATCTTGAATCTACCTCATTTTTCCATAAAATGTATTAACATTATGTGAAAAATAACAAAGATCGATAAAAAACTTAATTCTACTTTTTGTTAGCTACTAGAAAGAAATTGAAGCACAATCTCTCTCCTCTTTTTTTTTTTTTTTTTTTTTTTGTTAAAGTTACATCTGGTGCAACTTTAAGCAATGTTACATGACTTAATATTTTTTAATTAATTATAAATTTTGACAAATCTACCGTTAGATTACATTATTTTCGTATATTCTCTATGTTTGCAAAATTTCAAGGTGATTAAATATTAATAACCATGTTATCAATCAATTGTTTAAATTCAAGTTTTTGTAATTTAAAATAATGCATAAAAGATGAGTTTATGGATTGAGTAGTAAATAACATTCACTTGACATGAAAATTGACATGAATTTTAAGAACATATAAAACATGTAATTCAACGGTATGATTTTCAAAATATGAATTATATAATAGTGAAACATTGCTTAGAATTATAACATGTATAACTTGAACCCAACTCTGTGTATGTGTGTGAGTCTTAAACAGGTGCTTTTAAGGCAATTGTTAATAAACTATTTTTAAAAATTTTTACCATTGATCTTAATGGAAATATAAAAATTTGTTAAAACTTAAAACAATTAATTCCTTTTTTTTTTCTCATAAAAAGTTTCTAAAAATATATCATAAACAAATGCTTATAGGACAATCATTAATTTCTACATATATATATATATATATATATATATACTTTTTTATTTTTATATTTTCATAAACAACCAAATAAATATTTAATACTAACATTTAGGTGGGGGCCGACAAATTTCAAGTCTTGGATTCGAGTCTCAATAACTAGTCGTATATTGGTGCTCTTCATATCCCATTTTCATCCCAAACGATCGATTTAAAAAATAAGTGAGTTTCTTACAAAAACCAAGAGTATACGGTCTTACCTGGGAGTGGGTAGATTACTACTATGATCACGCCTAGGAATGGAAGCCATATTGACCATCTCTCCCCTTTTTTTTACCAAAAAAAAAAAAAATCAATATTTAATATTCATATCCTAACATGTTAGGACCAAGAAAGGCTAACGGCACATCTAGGATCACACGGTCCTGTAATAGGTTAGGCAATAGCTCACCGTTGAAAGTCACAACTTTTAGGTTATATTTGGTCCCATCAATTACCATTTTTATTTAAAAAAATTCTAACAACTCTCAAGTCACAATCTTTATTATAAAATATAAAAATCAGTATATCATATCTTTATTTATATTTTTAAATTTAGCTATTTAATTAAAAAAAGAAGAAGAAGATGTGTGACAAATTATGATTGGTAGAATATATGTGTGTGTGTGCGTGCGTGCGCAACACAAAGCTTATTCTTAGAAACTTGAACCCTTATCTTGTCCCCTCACACCCAACAAGCACTTATACTTAACATGTGAGAAGATATTCTTTATTAAGATTACTTTATTTTATTTTATAATAGGGCAAAATTTAGATACAGTTCCTTAGTTATTGTATCTTAGCTTTCTTAACTAAATTCAAACTCATGACTATAATGACCAATAAAGCACAAATCATGTTTTTTTTTTTAAATTAAATTAAATTCAAGACAATTATGTATTTAATTTTTTTAAAGAAATCTACCCTACAACACTTAAAGAAATCATATCTAAAATTATCCTTTTTTTAAAAAAAATTATTGTGTTCACTAATAACATCACATGCCTCCTTCTCTCTCTCAATAAAAAAAATTTATAAAAAAACTCCCATAGTATTTCAAAATAAAATGCGTTATGAAATTGGTAAATACTCTTTTAAAAAAAAAAATTCAAGTAGATATACGTGGGTTCCTCGTATGTACTGATTTAGAACATTTGGCTTTTACACAACATCCTTTGGAGTCTCACATCGAAAGAATCTTCCCCCACTTTTTGCCTTATAAGCTCTAAAATGAAGGAATAGTGTACCACTAGTTATTTTATTGTGGGTCCCTCAGATGTACTGATTTAGAGCCTTTGGCTTTTACCAAAAAGAAGAAGAGAACTGCTACATATACAATATTTTCATAACAAATTAGCAAGTTGTTATTAGTTTTGATTTGAATTTATAAGTAAAATCACTTTTTTACTCATTAATAATAACCTGTCATGTAGTATTTATTATAAAAATATAATGAACATAATATTAAAAAAGAAAAAAAGAAAAAGAAAAAGAAAGATGACACTCTACTCTTTTATTTTTCCCCAAGCTTAGAGAATTATTATTATTAAAAAAAAAAAAAAAACTTTTTCCTCATTCAGTCATTTTGCTTTTTCCAAAGTGTGACATATGCACATGCAATATTCTTTTCTCCTTTATGTAATTTGTTCTCTTTTGAGCATGTCACAATTTCCTTTCCTATAAAAAAAATAATAATAATAAAAATAAATTCTAAAAAAAATTAATAAGAAAAAAAAGAAAAAAAAAATTCCATTGATGAATCCGACAGTGTAGTTAATAACCGTTTAACGACAGCACAGAGAGCATGACAATACATTCCACGTGGCAGAAAAAATAACCTCAGCCGCTCTGTGTGTGTGTGAGAGAGAGAAAATTACACAACTGGGTCCCACCAAAAGAATATTTTTCTTTCCCAAAAAACCCCACACTTCTTTACTGTAATTACTAATTCCTCTGTTTCACTTTCTTAACCCCCCAAACCAAAAAAAGAACAAAAAAAAAAAAAATCTTGTTCTTTACGATTCACAGTTCAAACTCTATTCCTCTGTTTCCAAAGTATTCAAAAGCTAAAAAATAAAGAAAGGTACTTAAAGCATTGGGATGCTCTGATTGATTCAAAGTAAAAGCCTTTGATTTGAACAGAAATTTGAGTAAATGGGTGTTAATTTTCATGGCTTGTGGAGCCTCTGCTTTTTTTCTTTTTGGAAAAACAAAAGGTGAGTGCTTTTGGAAATTTTTTTTTTTAAATCTGTTGGGTTCAATTTATTTATTTGCTTTGATGGGTCTAATTGTGTTATCAGTTTCGTGGTATTAAATTTGGTGAGTCATGTGGAAATTGTTATTATTAGTAGTTTGCGGCGTTTTTTTTAATTACTTTTTGGAGGTTATATTTGGGTTGGGCTTAATTTGGATAATTCTATTTGGTTTTTTCAAGTTGGGTTTGAGAAATATTGGTGGGTTTTTTTTCGTTTTTAGCAGGTAATTTGAGGTTTTTAATGGTAAATTTACGTGTTAGGCTCAAATTTTGCTATACTTGTGTATTGCTTTTATTTTTGATTGAATGTGAATTTTGATGCCTATCTGTTTTCTTGTGTTGGAATTTAGTTTCCAGTTCATTTGCACCATGTTTTGAATTGGGTTGTTGGAAATTTTGATTGTCATATTAGTTTTCTTGTGCAAAGTGTGAACTTTTAGTGTATGAGAATTGGTCTGATTGATCATGATATTGCGACAGTTTAGTCAGCTTTGTGAATTGGTTGTATTTTGTAATTACATATAAAGGTTATTGAGTTACTGTTGTTGGTGGTGTTGGTGATTGCAGATATTGGAATTTGAGGCAATATGAGAAGTAAGCATAGGATTGGAAGGCGGCGGAAGGTTGAAATTAGGCGAAAATTTGGGAAGATAATGAAGTGTCTCTGCTCCGGCAAACAGTTTGGAGCAGTAGATGAAATGGTTCCTTCATCAGAATCCCTTACAACCAAGGATCGTTCAGATAGTGGTTGTTCTTCGAAAGCTAGTGAGGTTGGAAAGAAGCTGGATACTGGGAATATAGAAGAAGCAGAATCATCTCTGCGTGAGAGTGGTTGTTTGAACTATGAGGTTGGTAGCATTAAAGTCTGTTTGTCTCTCGAGTAATAATTTTTCTGTTTCTAATTTAGTTCTGGCTGGATATATAATCTTATATATAATGAGCCTTAGAAGCAGTGTTTGATTTTCAAAATCTATAACTAAAATCCTTGGGAATTCGTATTGAATATAAATTAATTTTAGCAAACTCACTCTGAGGTACGTTGGTTTTCAATGATATTTAACTTGGATGTATTTAGTTAAGAGTCAGAATGATCCAGAGCTATGTCTACAAGCATCCGTTTTTGTTTTAAGATGAAATTATGATATCACCTCAACAAGCCTATATTTTTTGGTAACAATTACATTAACAAAATCCTCAACAAAGCTTTATGGATCATACTTGATTGCTCTAATTAAAGGCCATTGCTGCTTTTAGATTGTAGATCATCATGTTTTCACATGTACATACCTCTGCACCTTTTTATGATCATTTGTACTGGTTTTTAAGAGCAAGTTGTCTGCATATGCAGGAAGCAAGAGCATTATTAGGAAGATATGAATATCAGAAAGGAAACATAGAAGCTGCTCTACATGTATTTGAAGGAATAGATATTGCTGCAGTGACTCCCAAGATAAAAATTACCCTTGCTAAAAGAGAACATCGTAAGAGACATTCTCAAAATTTTGCTCCCCCACCAATGTCTATACACGCTGTCAGCTTACTCTTGGAAGCAATCTTTCTCAAAGCAAAATCGTTGCAGGGTCTTGGGAGGTTTAAAGGTATTTATTTTTGATAAGTGGTTTAAACGTATTTACTTTCTGCTGATGCATTGTTGCTGTTTGCTTTCTAAATTCATCAAAATTGTAAGTTATTATTTTCACATATTCTTAATCCACGGATTGCTTTTGTTTTTAGTTTTTCCTGTTTCTCTTAGAAAACTTAAATTAAATATCATTCCAGCCTGCCTTCACCAAAAGATTCCTGGTACTGTCCTTATATATTGCAACTCATTTTGGAGTCTTGCTATTTAAGAAAATCTGGCCATGCAAACAGCAATAGGGGTAGCCCCCATGATTTTTCATTGTAAATTTTTTTTAAATAAATAAAAATAATTCCTGAGCTGCTATAGCAATAAGAAAATAATTGCATAGCTAATTTTTATTTCCAATCATTCTTGCAGAAGCTGCTCAATCTTGCAACGTTATCTTGGACATAGTTGAATCTTCATTACCAGAAGGCTTGCCTGAAAACTTTGGTGGTGACTGTAAATTGCAGGAGACTCTAAACAAGGCTGTTGAGTTGCTTCCAGAATTATGGAAACTTGCTGATTCTCCACATGAAGCAATCTTGTCATACCGGCAGGCACTCCTCCTTAATTGGAATCTTGATGCAGTAACTACAGCTAAAATCCAAAAAGAGTTCGCCATCTTTCTTCTGTACTGCGGAAGTGAAGCAAGCCCCCCAAATCTCCGCTCCCAAATGGGCAGTTCATTTGTACCCAGAAACAATATAGAAGAGGCTATACTTCTGCTAATGATACTACTAAGGAAAGTTACTCTCAAGAGAATTGAGTGGGATCCATCAATCCTGGACCATCTTTCGTTTGCTCTATCTGTGGCAGGGGATTTGAGGGCTCTAGCTAATCAGCTGGAAGAATTGCTTCCTGGATTAATTGACTGGAAAGAAAGGTACAGTACTTTGGCTTTCTGTTATTATGGAGCAGGGGAGGACTTGGTTGCTTTGAATTTACTTAGAAAACTGTTGAGTAGAAATGTGGATCCAAAATGTGTTCCAGCTTTATTAATGGCCTCAAAGATTTGTGGGGAAAACCCTGATCTTGCAGAAGAAGGTACAAGTTTTGCTTGCAGAGCCCTTGAAAGTTTGGATGTTGGATGCAATCAATTGGAAAGTACTGCCAGATGTTTATTGGGTGTCTCACTTTCAGCACATTCTAAATTAGCTGTTTCGGATTCAGAGAAGGTCACAAGACAATCTGAGGCAGCTCAGTCCCTGGAAACTGCTGGGAGAATTACTAGAATGAGTGACCCCAATATTCTTTACCATCTTAGCTTAGAAAATGCTGAGCAGAGGAAGTTGGATACTGCAGTTCGTTATGCAAAGCGCTTGCTAAAACTGGAAGCTGGGTCTAATATCAAGGGGTGGTTATTGTTGGCCCGGATATTATCAGCTCAGAAACGATTTATGGAGGCTGAAACTGTTATTAATGCTGCACTGGATCAGACTGGAAAATGGGATCAGGGAGAACTGTTGCAGACCAAAGCTAAACTTCAAATTGCTCAGGGTCGGTTAAAAGGTGCCATTGAAACATATACTCAGCTTCTTGCTGTTCTTCACATTCAGCGTAAAAGCTTTGGTTCTGGGAAGAAGCTTCTCAAGGTTTGTAAATGGTTTTTCCATTTATAACCTCCAAAATATTTTCACATAGTTCTCTTATGATCTTTTTCTTTGAATCTGTACGTGTTAAATTGGATTCTTGCTTACAGAAGAATCATAATTAGTTCTAGAATTGGAAGAATTTGATACTTACTAAAACCAGATCTAGAGGGTTTTTGAAATTTATATTAGTCATGAACTAGTCATTGATTATGCAACAAGTGAGAGGTTTACACTTGCTGGTATTCTGAAAGTGAGTGCTCCTCAATAGAGAGATGGAATGATTACTGATTGAGTGTCTGCAAGTGATTATCTTTCTGGGAGACAATTTTAACAAGGTGCTATTCTGTTGGGAAAGAATATTAGAAGTGGGTTCATGCTGTTTAACACTGACTTTAATGTTGTCAAGTTATATCATTGAAGAACTAGTGTCACAATGAGATAAATGCACTTTTTATAAATTTAACCCTGTATGTAACATAATAGCATTTTAAAGTCAGAATAATGGATAATCTTCTTGCTTTGAACCTGAGTCACTGAGATTATGGGGACAATCACAGTTCCATTTTCTGATATGCAAAACATTACCAAAAAGTGTTTCCTTTTTCTTTTTTCTTTTTTTTTTTTTTTTTTTGTGTCTCTTTATCTTTACCTTTCCTGGAAATCTTTTGTCACAGATAAAATGTTTTCCAGCTAGTTACCTGTTTTGCAATATTTATGACAGAGCAGCAGAACTGCTAAGAGTTTGGAACTGGAAGTATGGCATGATCTTGCTTCTGTCTACATAAGCCTGTCACAGTGGCATGATGCTGAAATTTGTCTTTCCAAATCTAAGGCCATCTGTTCTTACTCTGCTTCTAGATGTTATACCACAGGTATTTATGTCATTTCTCTGTTTTTATTTATTTATTTATTTTTATTTAGTGTCTTGATATATTTTGTTTTGGTCAGAAGAAATCCTTGATATTCTAGATGGCATTTTTTTGGGTAAAATCTTTATTAGTGGTCCAATTGAACCTTTTTTCTCATAGTTGTTAACACATAGCAACTTCAGCTTTGCAGAAAGTATTGAAAAAATGATATAGTTGGTTGTTTCTACTGGAAATCAAGAAAGAAGAAGGTTATGAAAAAAGGGTTAAGTTGGACCCAATTGTTACTGGTATATCTTGTTTTAGTTGTAGCTCTTAAATTTATTGTACTAAACTTGAACCTCTAGTCTCTAACTGACTGATGCTACTGTTTCTGGAAGTGTGAATTATTGGCCTACATGTATTTCACTTTCTGCTAGAATTGGTGTTGGTTTTAATTTTGAATATAAAGCTAGAAGTTAATTTTTTTTCTTTTTCTTTTTGCTGCTTGATTGCTGGAGTTTGGTTCAGTTGTACAACAACTTCACTGACTTGTAGGGCTTGCCAATTTATACCTTTTCATTCTGCCTCGTGTTTTAAAGTATTTAGTTTCAATTGGAAAATAGCTGTAGGCTCCCCAGAATCTGAAACTGGGAAAGAAAAAGCTTATTTGAACATTCTTTTGTGTGGTTGAAACTAGAATGTTTATTGGTATTCAACTGGAACCTCTGATAGAAGGGATTAGAAATTCGTTGATTTTACAGGTGTACTATATGAAGCAAAGTGCCTCTATAAAGAAGCTCTAAGAGCTTTTGGAGCTGCTTTGGAAATAGATCCCACCCATGTCCCAAGCTTGATCTCCACAGCCGTGATTCTCAGAGAGCTCGGTAGTCAATCATATCCAGCTGTGCGAAGCTTCTTGATGAACGCATTACGGCTTGACAGAATGAATCATTCTGCATGGTATAATCTTGGCTTACTTTATAAAGCCATGAGTACTACATCGGCATCACAAGAAGCCGCTGAATGTTTTGCGGCTGCTGCATTTCTTGAAGAGTCTGCACCGGTTGAACCCTTCAGATGATAAGTTCCACGTAAAAATTTCATCTCTGTAAAGCATACAAAATTATATCCTCTCCAGTGTCCCATCAGTGTATCTTGATATGAATCTTCAGATATTGTAGTAGAAGTTAGTCCAGCTTCTGATCTGGTTGAGTTACAATTCTTAGACCCCACACGCTGGGTAGGATTAACAAGTGACCTACAAGGCTATATAACTCAAACCACTTGCATACAGCAATATATGAACCCCTTTTTTTGGTAATTGGAGCTTTTGAAGCCTCAACAACCCACAAGGGTGTGTACTTAATTTGACAACATATGTGATCCTTAAAATGGATAAATGTTTTGATTTGGAATCAAAATGTATCCTGGTTTGTTGACGACATGACCATAGTGTTTCAACTTTCAACCTTGGGGGTTTTGATTGGGTTATATGATCTTCCTATAGAATATTTTCATCTTCAAATTCTAGATGAAATGGGGAAAAGATTCATCTTGTAATGGTCTCCTTTTGGCAATCCATCACCTCTGAGAATCTGACATCTCTATGTTATGCTTATGGTCGCATTGGGCACTCCAAAGGGACAGGTTCTCTTTCTTCCGAGGCTCCATGTCCCCAACTATCATATTTCCCGCACTGCACCTATAAAAACTCCTTAAGATTAATGTGTTTTTGGGTCATGGATGATCATCACTAGACATAGGATGAAACCTAAAACATTTTATTTAGATAATTTAAGTTCTAAGATAATTACTGATGTGACCATTTTTTTTTTCAGCATATTATAAATTAAGGTTTGAAGGCCCAATAACCATAGTCAGCTAGCCAGCCGCAAACAACAAAGCCCATGTTACACATCCTTTTGCAAATAAGGGCATCATGCCCACAAAGCTAACATCCAATCTTTCTAACCCATGGCCCAAGCCCATGGACAATTTGAAGAATGTAGCAAGGAGAGAATTAGTTTGGGAGGTCAGGAAGTGATTTTGGTAAAAGCCATAATATGGTGCTATCCCCTAGGATAATGTGTTAGCTTGGAACACATTGAACTAAGAGTTTGACTCCATTTTCTTGTGTGCATGGCATTTTCTTTTAATCTTCTCTCAATTGTCACTGTTAATACAAGCTGTCATCCATTACATTGAATGCTCTCACCTAATCTTTAACTTTTCAAAAAAGACTGCTTTTACTTTATAATTTTCCAACTAAGCTAAGTCTGTCACAATCCTCTATTCAATGTAAAGCTAAAGCCTCTTGAACCCTTTCAAATGTATGGTAGAAATTCATGATTTATTAAGCAAAAGAGATGCATCTCTATCATGCAAAAACCATAAAAAGGAGAATCAAAGAGGAAGAGGAGGAGGAGGAATCATGAGGGGGCACTCAAAGAACATCAAGCTATCTCGCATCATTCACATTTTTTACCTTCCTAAATCTCAATCACTTAGCATCTAAAAAAAAAAAACCTCCTATGAAGCACGCACGCACTAGATCTCACTATCTCACCATGCAATATGTTACTTTTTTTGGAGCTTTAGCAAAAGCTTCCATGTACCAAGTTCATGGTTCGGCTAACTTGAATGTTTTACTGCAGCCTTCATTTATGTGGACTGGTGAGAATAAGTGCTCACAAACCCATATGCTACATAATGTCCCACAAAACGCCGCTAGACAACTCATATAATGCAACAAATATCTTCGTTATGTTTGAATTGACACTACTAAATGCCTTCCTGTACTGTAGCAGAATATCACAACAGCACATTATATATAGCATAATGCCACCACAAAATGATTTGGCAGACTAAACTTTCCTTCATTGTTGAATTTTATTTATATTGCTTTTTTATTACAAAGGCAGCCCCAAAAAAAAATACAAGATAAGTCTTAATTAAGCACTATTATTTTCACTCTCTTTATATTATGAATATTTTAAATCATTACTTATTTTATAATGGAAAATACCCTCATACATTATTCAAATACTTATAATGTTGTTTCGTTTGCTAAGGGGGAAACGCAACTATAGCATGCCAAGTAGTGTGACCCATTCTGGACTTGACTCCTAGAAGTAGAACCTCAGTCTAACTACCAATTTATTAAATCATGACATATGTACTGGCTGCAAAAAAATACCCTTAACAATGACTTAAACGACGTCTTTCTTTGTATTTAAATAGCAATTAAATAAAAACAGTATGACTGACCCCCTCGCTCTCTCTCGTGAAGAACAAGCTGAGCTTATGCGCAGCAATAAGAAAGTAAAAAACGTCAACCACACAGATTACAGTGAAGGACAGGACGCAATGCCACTGTCTCCTAATCATAGTTTTAGTCCTTGGAACCGGGCTACTTCCTTCAAAGATAAACTTATGGGGGAGATTCCTGGTGCCTTTTCTCAGGCCTTTAAGCTTGTGGATAATATGGAGGATGAGTCGGACTCAGAGGAAGGAGAGGTGGAAGCTTTGCGGGAAGGGCTTGCTACGGTGAGGTTCTCTAAGGAGTTTAAACGGCAAATCCGAAAGCCATGGGGTTGTGCATTCATAGTAAAGGTTTTTGGCCGCTCAGTGGGATTTACCTTTCTCCATAATAGACTGTTGTCGCTTTGGAAACCAGCTGGAAGGTTGGAATGTGTCGACCTGGGTCATGGATTTTTCCTTACCCGATTCTCTTTGAGAGAAGATTATGATGCTATTCTCAAGAAAGGGCCTTGGTTCATCGGCGAGCATTTTCTTTCCATAAGACCCTGGGAGCCTGATTTTCAACCGGCGACGGCAAATGTTTCATCCATAGCTGTATGGATTAGGCTCAATGAGTTGCCAATTGAATATTACAATGAGGAGGCCCTAGTGCAGATTGGAAAATCCATTGGTACTGTGTTGAGAATTGACACGCATACTGCGTCGGAAACCCGTGGAAGGTTTGCGAGACTGTGTGTGCAAATTGATGTTACTAAGCTGCTCGTGACAGGTATTTCTATTGGGAAGTTTGAACAATCGGTTTCGTATGAAGGGATTCATAGGCTTTGTTTTGACTGTGGAAGAGTTGGACATCAAAAGGAAATCTGTCCTTTTACCATCCGGCGAGATATTCCTCTACAGACGTCGGAGATGGAGGCTGAAGTCGACGTGGCAGCGAGCTCATGCAGAGTGCATGTTGCTGACGTGGGGAAAGATAAAGGAGGCCCCACAGGGAGCGTGTTGGCTGTAGGGAATGAGGAGGAGTTTGCAGGGGCGTATGGTCCTTGGGTGGTTGTTACTTGCAAAAAAAAAACAAAAAATCTCAGAAGTAGTGGAACGCATCCTCCCCAGGGATTTGTACCATCCCGCCAGGTGCAGGGGACGGTTGGTTTTGCGCCTAGGACTGCTGTTGGGCCAGTAGTTGAGCTTAGCAAGGAAGGCTTGAGGGAGGCTAAGAGGAAGCACCCAACGCCCAAGGTGATAAACGGGGCCCAGCTAAGTAATGTCTTGCAGGGCCTTAGGAATGTGACAAACCACCAAGCCCAACACGCATTAGCAGATGGCCCATTCCAGACTGGGTTTAAGTCAGCCGACTCTCTTAAAGGAATGGATATAGGGGCTCCAAAGACTTTTAGTAAAGTCTCTGTAAAAGGAAAAAAGGATTTTGTCCGGGCTAGGTTGCACAAAGCTCGATCTACAGGCGCCGTTGATGGAGCTTCTTTGTCAGTCAGCTTGTTCGAAATTCTGCCACGAGAAGAAATCCCTGTGTTCAGCGCCGATGATGATCGGCATTAAGGAGCACCTTCAGATTTTCTTTTCTCCGCCAAGGTGCAATCGGAGATGGTTACTGATTTTCAACTGTGTGGTCATGGAGTTGCACATGGAGAGCCAAGTGAAATCACGTCTGGCCGTGGCTTGTCTCAATCGGTGGGTAGAGGTGGCTTGGAGATGGTTCAGGATGTGGATGAGAATGTCTGCAAGGATAGGAGAGGCAGCTCGGTGCGAGACATAAGCTCGGCGCGAAATGGGTCTCTCGGTGTGCAGGCTTGTGATGAAGGTGCTAAGAATAGGGCAGATGAGGGGATGGAAGATGCAGGTTGGATGGAGCTTGAGGGTGGAGGCGAGGCAAATGCCGCCTTTTAACGCTTGCCGGTTTTTTCCTGATCATTCTGTCATTATGAAGGTGTTAATTTGGAATTGCAGAGGGGCTTTGAAGCCCAATTTTCAAGATCATATTAGAGAATTGTTTCGCAGTCACAATCCAGCGATTCTAGTTGTGATGGAGACTCACATTGGTGGGGTGAGAGCTAGGGAGATCACCGATAGGCTTCCGTTTGAGAATGCTATCCATACGGACACTATTGGTCTTGTTGGGGGCCTGTGGATGTTGTGGAATTCAGAAAGGGTGGATGTCACTCACTTGGCAAGTACGGAGCAGGAGATTCATGCTATTGTAAAGGTACCGAATTCTGACTCTAATTGGTTGCTCTCTGCTATTTATGCTAGTCCTAGGAGTGTTGAACGGGAAATTTTATGGAATAATTTAAATAAGACTGCTAATTTACATGATATGCCTTGGGTTATTGCGGGAGATTTCAATGAGCCGCTTACTGGGGAGGATAAGTTTGGTGGTAGGCCAGTGAGTGTGAGCAAATCCTTACTTTTTAAAGACTGTTTAGATAAGTGTAGCATGATTGATATTGGGTTTACGGGGGCTCGCTTTACCTGGACTAATAAAAGACCTCTTCAAACTCTCATCCAAGAATGGATAGATAGGTTTTTTGTGAATCCTAGATGGTGCTTATTATTTCCTAACGCGAAAATTACACACCTTACTCGATGCCACTCAGACCATTGCCCTGTTTTGCTTGATATGCAGCCAAATCCTTTTGTAGGGAGGAAAAGGCCTTTCAGGTTTCAATCTTGTTGGCTGTCTGACCCCTCTTTTCCAAGGGTTGTTTCTCAAGCGTGGCATCCAAATGCTTCGTTGTTGGAGGCAGTAAAGGTGTTCACTGAAGATGCAGCTAAGTGGAATAGATTGAACTTTGGAAATATTTTTAATAAAAAGAAAAGCATTATGTCTAGGTTAAATGGCATCCAGAAGGTTGTGTCGGTTAGGCCTTCAAATTTTCTCCTTAACTTAGAGAGTGAATTGCAAAGGAAGCTTGAAGTGGTGCTTATGCAAGAGGAGGAATTTTGGGCCTTGAAGTCTCGAGTGAATTGGATGATTCAGGGAGATCGAAATATAGCTTTTTATCATGTCTCGACCCTGGTGAGAAGGAAAAGAAATCAGATCCTATCCATAAAAGACCTTATTGGGGAATGGATTCATGAGGAGATGGGAGTTAGGGA
The DNA here is from genome assembly GCF_932294415.1 of Quercus robur. Classification (NCBI taxonomy): domain Eukaryota; kingdom Viridiplantae; phylum Streptophyta; class Magnoliopsida; order Fagales; family Fagaceae; genus Quercus; species Quercus robur. Next base: position 43,203,871 of record NC_065542.1, read on the forward strand.
GTTTGTCAGAAGGGGTTTTGAGGGAGCGTATACCTCATCGCATCTGAGTAGCTCTCGGATTAACCCTCTAGGTTCTCATTGGCAAGCCAAGTTATCTGAGGAGGAGAAGATGAGTATTAGTGGGGCTGCTTCGGAGGAGGAGATTAAATCGGCCCTTTGGTCGCTCAAGCCTTTCAAAGCTCCTGGTCCAGATGGCCTCCATGCCGGTTTCTTCCAAAGATTCTGGCTGGTTGTGGGTAAATCAGTTTTGGAGGAAGTTGGGAGAATCTTTTCGGAAAGGAAAATTCCGGATTTCTTGAATAGGACCCACATTACCCTCATCCCTAAGATTCAAGGTCCTGAAACGTTGGGTAATTATCGTCCTATTAGTTTGTGTAACACTGCTTATAAGGTTGTCACAAAGATTATTGTTTCAAGGCTTAGACCCTTTTTGGATAAGCTCATCTCCCCTCTCCAATCAGCTTTTGTTCCGGGAAGGAAAAGTGTTGACAATGTTATCATTGTTCAAGAGATCATCCATTCTCTTAGCAAAAAGAGAGGTAATGTGGGGTATATGGCTTTGAAGATTGATTTGGAGAAGGCTTATGATAAACTTGAATGGAGCTTCATTAGAGATATGATGATTAGAGCTAATTTTCCAGAGGATCTAGTGGAGCTGATTATGACCTGTGTTTCTACTGTTTCAACGGAAATAATGATCAATGGGGAAGCTTTGGAGCCAATATACCCGTCAAGGGGGATTAGGCAAGGCGACCTTTTTTCTCCATACCTTTTCATCCTTTGTATGGAGTTTCTTGGTCAACTCATTCAAGAAAAATGCCATGCCAAGCTTTGGCAGCCGGTTAAGGTGTCCCAAAGTGGCCTGGCCTGACCTTTTCTCACATGTTCTTTGCGGATGACTTAGTTCTTTTTGCTAGAGCTGATGCAATCAATTGCTTCACAATTAGAGATGTGTTGGATTCTTTTTGCAAGATCTCGGGTCAAACTGTGAGTGAAGCCAAATCTAGAGTATTTTTCTCGCCAAACGTGGGTAGGGATAGCAGGGAATCTTTTTGTGATATTCTTGGGTTCCACTCTACTCCATCCCTTGGGAAATATCTTGGTTTTCCAATTAGACACACGGGATCTTCTTCTCAAGACTTCAATTACATTCTTGATAGGGTAAAGAACAAACTAGCGGGATGGAAAGCTAATTTGCTTTCTTTAGCTAGCCGTACGGTACTCATCCAAGCTTCCTCTTCTGCCATTCCAGCTCATGTTATGCAGTGTGCTCAGTTGCCGGCTAGAGTTCTTGATGGTATTGATCGGGTAAACCGGAATTTTCTTTGGGGTTCGTCTGAAGCCGCTAAGAAAGTCCATTGGGTTGGCTGGCATAAAGTAGTTATTTCCAAGGAGGAAGGGGGTCTTGGGCTGCAGGCTTCAAAAGGTAGAAATAAGGCCCTTCTTGCCAAGTTAAATTGGCGTTTTCACACGGAAAAGGATGCTTTGTGGTCCTAAGTGTTAAGGCAGAAATATTGCAGCAGTAGAAGAGTGAATGCTCGAAATGGGAATAGGCTTCCAAGCTCTTCGATTTGGAGAGCGATGAGGAGAGGAATGGGCACTTTTGAGAAAGGTGCTATGTGGACGATTGGGAGAGATAGCAATCTAAACTTTTGGCTGGATTGCTGGATGGTTCAAGGGCCTTTGCGTAAACTGATTCAAGGTCCTTTAACCCAAGAGGCCAGTCATCTTAGAGTGAGAGACGTGTTGACAGATGCATGGTGGCAATGGGGGCTGATTCCTTTTGAGCTTCCCTATGACTTGAAGGCTTTGATCCAGGCTGTTCCGTTTTTAACTATGACTAGGGGAAGTGATAAGTTGGCTTGGGCAGGCAACCCGAGGGGTTCTTTTGATCTAAAGAGTGCTTACTCTATGTCTTTGGCGGATGATAATAATCCTCGGCTCAAGTTGGGGTGGGTTTGGAAGCTAGAAACTCTCCCTAGAATCAAATCTTTCATATGGCGTTGTGCCCATAATAGTATAGGGGTGAAAGGGTGTTTGGTGAGAAGGGGTATGGAGGAAGATGATATTTGTCCCATTTGTCGAGTGGATTCCGAGTCTATTCTGCATGCTATTAGGGACTGTGCAAGGGTTAAGGATGTGTGGATTCAGCTGGGCGTTAGGTAGCAAAACCGAGAGTTTTGGAATGAAGATTTGCAGGATTGGTTGAGCTCAAATGGGAAGGATAACAGTAGCCGTAGGGGACTTCAATGGAGGATTTTATTTCCTATTGCTGTGTGGTGCATCTGGAAGTGTAGAAATCAGTGTGTTTTCAACGGGAAAAGCTATAATCCAAGACTTGCTGCTTGCATTCGTGATCAAGCCTTTGAGTTTCTGTATTATGCTGTTCCGCCTAGATAAGCTGTGTGCAATGTGATTAAGAGGATTCGTTGGGAGAGGCCTCCAATTGGTTGGAAGAAACTTAACACTGATGGCTCTAGTTTGGGAAGCAATGGTCAAGCTGGTTGTGGTGGCACCGTGAGAGATGAGCATGGGAGGTGGCTAGCTGGTTTCTCTAAGTTTATCGGTTCAGCAAGCGCCTTTGTAGCTGAAATGTGGGGTCTTAGAGATGGTCTAGTGCTGTGCAGCAACCTTAATATCCAATGCCTTTTAGTTGAAGTTGATTCTAGTGCTCTTGTTCTTGCCTTGCTTAATCCCAAGTATGATAACTTGGTAGTTTCTACTTTATTGGATGATTGCAGACATCTTTTGAGCTGTTTCCTTCAGGTTCAGATTAATCATTGTTTCCGGCAAGCAAATCGTTGTGCTGACGTTATGGCTAGAATGGGTTCAGCCCAGTGTTTAGATTTTTCTGTTTTTCACAGTCTGCCTGTGGACGTTTTGGAAGCCTTTGAGGCTATCTGAATGGTTTGTGCTTTGACAGGCTTTGTCCTGTTCGTGCTGTAGCTCCTTAGTTTTGTTTATTGAATCGTCTTTTATACCAAAAATAGCAATTAAATTAAATTTTTAAAAAATTCATTCTTCTTTTTTTTTTTTTTTTTAGAAACAAAATTATAATAAAGTTTTTGTTATATTTTGTTTATTACTAGTAACAAATTTACTAAGAGATCATTTTTTATATATTCACTCTAATTTTTTTTTTCCTATTCCTCTCTCTCTCTCTCTCTCAAAAAAGTTTTTTTTTTATCCAAAATCATATGTTCAAGTAGATATTATAATTATAAATATTTACAAATAAAATAAATTAGGGTTTTAAATGAACTAACTGGGCCCAAGCATAAGCTTATTTATATTCATTTATTTAGCAAATGAGTCAAACTCAAACTTAAGTTTAGGCTTGACTATTAAACAAGATGAGGTCAAACATAATAACACGTTTTTGAGCAAATTAACTAATGAGTATGAGGTTCAATATAAGTGTATCTAATATTATATGCTTATATGTATACATGTATACAAATAAATCTATATGGACTTGAAATGTTTAAATTTGTAAATAAATTCATAAAATGTGTCACATCTATTGAAAATCTAAATAGTCCAATTAATAGTAAATATTATGTATAGTTTTTAACATGATATTGGTGAATCTAATTTCTATAAGTTCATAACAAAAATCATTCTATCTAATTAACCTGGATGATATAATTTCAATTATAATGTAGTTACTAATTATTAGCATATAGTTGTGGATTGGTAAAAAAAATTTAGTTGCATTGTTTACTATATACATGAAAAGAATAAATTAATTAAGTAGCTCATGAATAAATTTGAGATTGTTCAACAACAAAAAGAACCAAAATTAAAGATGTAATATCGTTTAGTGATGAGTTCAAACTAAGCTCGTGTTTTTGAAATAAAATTAAATAAACAAAGGTAAAATTTGAGTACAATATGTCAGGTTTTTGAAACCCAACACTTGGGTAAATTGAATTTTAATTATTTTTAGAAAAGACAACATTGTTTGTATTTTATAGGACAATGTAACTAGGTATTTGAATTTAATTAAAGAAAGAACCTGATGTATCGCACCTAAGTCAAAGTTTTACTTAATGCTTGAATTGGATTTGGACTCACATCTTTTGGTATTTATTTTCTCCATAGCCGCCAGGCTCCAGCTGGGCCTTGTTTTTTTAATTCAAATTAATGTTAGTGCCCTTAGTAGTAGTACCACATATATGTGATTTTCTAATACTAGCACATCATCTTTTTATGAAAAAAAACATCTCATATAACGGTTTTAAATGCATTAGCTGGATGGAAAGCTTTTTAGGTTCAACTCCTAGTTTTAAAATGAGAATCTTCTTCTATTAATTTCAACCAAAATAATTGATTGTGCACCGTGATTCTTCCGGAACAAAATTGCAAATTCAAAACTAAGCAACTTTTTTCTCCGCAAAGAGGACAAAAAGATAACATACACTTCAACCCATTTTATGAAAAAAATTTTAAGTACTTTCAAAGTATGGATAATAATATTTCATCTTCTCACATTTAGGATGGACCACACTATATATGTGAGAGGAGGGAGTATCATTCTCCGTCTTCTGAAAATATTTAAAAATTACTTTATTATATGAGTATATGAACAAATCTTTGCCAATTGATTTGTCTTGAGTCCTGTGTCCATTAAAGCTAATCAAGCCATGATAAAAATACCTTATTTATTTTTTATCCTTAATTCATTTGAAGGTTTGAAGAAGAAGAAAAGTAGATGAAGATGTTATCAACGTAATCTTCAATCCAAGCACAACTTAAAATAAACACTTCACCTTCCAAAATAAATCACTACCATGAAGGAAGCGGTGTTAGACTATTACTAAATATTATTCTAAATTTCTAATGTCATTTAGTTTTTTTTTTTTCCTTAACACTCTAAAATGTTTAGAGTAATTATCAAAAGATGAAAGGAAAGGAAAAGGAGTATTCCTTTCTATGGAATCAGTACTAGAAGCAAGTATTCAAATATAAAGTTTGGTGCACATTTTTTTTTTTTTTTAATTTGGGAAAAATAGGAACACATACAAGCTTAAGAATAATGAAATCATTTAAAAACAAAGCATAGAAATCCATAGGGTTCCAATGTAATAATAATAAAAAATTTTAAAAAAATAAAAGGATAAAATCATTAAAATAATAACTATCTTTAGGGTTGTAAATAAATCAAGTTGTTCATAAATAGTTAGAGTTTGGCTTGATAGAAAAAATTCCTTCATATTTTTTGTTTATAAACAAGTCAAACTTGAGCTTTACTTTTAGACTTGTATAATAAATGAGCCAAGCATAAACAAAAAAAATTGTTTATGAATAGGTTTTGTGAACATTAGGGCTCTATACAAAACAAGCTAGACCTAAACTCGCTTGTGAGCTCGACAATTAAACCCATATGTTATTGAAACTTTAAGTAATTAGGGTTTAAGATTACTTGTCCAAACCAAATAAGTTTGATAATGTACTTGTATTGGATATCAAGTTTAAAAGATTGATATTGAGAGCTCGTGTTCGAGCTTGATATTAAGTTCTAGGTTGACTTGACTAATGAATTAAGTAGAGCCAAACCAAACTCAAGCTTTTAAATTTTTTGATGAGTTCGAGCTCAAACATCATTTATAGACTTGGTTCAAGCTTAAGCTAAACTTGAACATTTTATATTTATTGTTAAGCCAAACTTAAACACTTATTTCTCGATAAAATCTGTTAACTATCTTAATATTATGTGTTAGAGAATATATATATATATCTCGATTATGATCTTAGAATTTAAAAACCTTCTAACGTTATAATTTTTTTCTTTTTAGTTTTTTTTTTCTTTTTAATGAATTTTAATTTTTAGTTAATTAAGAAGAATGAGAGAAAGGGGTGAATAAAACTAAGAATGGTATATTTAGATGGAAGTCTTATAGGTGAAAGTCCTTCCTCCTTATTAATGTTATATTTGTCCAATATTATATATTCATTTAATAGTAAATGAAAATTGTTGACATTACATTTTAGAAATCAATAAGCTTAGAGATACAACTTAATTCATAATTTTTTTATAATTAAGGTGGCAAGTTTTGAATGATAAATATTAAATACCAATACTAATCTATCAACTTAACGATTATGATTATGAAATTGTTTGTTTCTTTTAAAAAATAATTATGAAATTTATTATGAAAATTCTTGTAATATTAAATACCAATAATAATCTATCAACTTAACGATTATGATTATGAAATTGTTTGTTTCTTTTAAAAAATAATTATGAAATTTATTATGAAAATTCTTGTATTTGTAGTGATGGTCTTGCTGGATACACATCAAACTATTCGTGGGTTTAGATAACTGGAAACATAATAAATCAATAAAAGTGAATTTAGTTTTTAATAAATTGAGAATTTGTAGTTTATTTATTTATTTTTTTTTTTTGAGAAGAGAAAATTTGTAGTTTTTAATTCTTAATTTTATGAAATCAGTATGTGATATATTATGTTAATGACATTACAAAAACATGTGTAATAAGCACGCTTGCCACATTAATAATTGTCGATTACATAATGATGGAAAAGTGAACTGAAAAATGAAAATGCACATTAACAAGTTTTTAAAACTTCTCATCGAAAAAAAAAACAAGTTTTTAAAACTTTTTTTTTTTTGAGATTGAGTTTTTAAAACTTGGATTAGAAAATAATCAAATACTAATAATTAACTCTCGACCGGCATAATTCAAATGCCAAATTATATATATATATATATTTTTTTTTTTTTGGAGGAAAATATATATTTTATTTTATTTGATAAAAAGTGGAATAATTCACTTGACCACGCTATCCACTATCCAGTGTCTGGTTCCCAAAATCCTAAAAAACTCCACCAACCCGACAACAGTGCCACAGACACAAAAGCCAAACACAAACAAACAAATGAACTTGTAAGAAAGACAGTAAAAGAGTGTGTTTTTGACCTTTTGTTTTTGTGTGGGGAGTGACTGAGAGTAAGTATATTTATTATGTACTTTTTTTCTTTCGCCAATTTGAATCCTAATTCCTGTTCTTTTTTTCTTGGGGTTTCGTTGAAACTTTGAAAGAAACAACTTTAAAGTTTTAAAGGGTTTTGTACCTTTTTGTGGGTTGGTCACTGTAGAGAGAGATAGAGAGAGAGAGATAGAGAGAGAGAGATGGAGGGTGGGAAGAGAGGAGAAGAAGCAGGACCATCATCTACAGGAGGGTCTTCATCATCATCATCTTTAGCTTGTGGTGGTGGTGGTGGTGATCAAAGACAAGAAAAGCAAAAGGAAATGAATGAGAAACTAAGTGAAGTTTGTGGGGTGGTGGAAGGAGATGAAGTAGAAGAAGAAGAAGATCGTGATGATGACGATGATGCTAAGGAAGATGAGGTTGATGCTGGTTTTGTTCCAGGGCCTTTGGTTTCTCTCAAGGAACAGATTGAGTTAGACAAGGTTGGTCTTTTTTCTTCTTCTTTCTCTGTTCGACTGTATTAATATTTTGGGTTTGTGTCCTTTTTTTTTTGCTTTTTCTTTCTTTTTTATATATGTGAAAATATAATATCTTTGAATTGCTTAATGGGGTCTTTGTTGTAATGTTTTTTTTTATTTTTTATCGAACCCATTTTCGATCTGGTAATTGCTTTAAAAGTTGTGGGGGAAAGTGAAGGGACTAAAATTTTTGAAGCTTGAATTTTTGGTACTCTTGAGTAAGATTGTTCCTTTGCTTTTGGAGTGACGTAACATAGTATGTATAGAATTGTCCTTATTTTACCTCATTTCTCAGATATTAAAGTGAACATTTATCTTTGAAGTGCTCAGTGGATAGATTTCCTTTTTTTTCCCTGCTCTGAATTGGGGTTTTGATTCTTGGGCTGTTATGTCTTAGCATCAATAATTTTCACAAGATAACTATTGCTTTTGCCAATTTTATGGCCATTGCTTAGCGTTTGAACTATTGAATTTTAATTCTGTCAATTAAAATTGCAAGATATTATGTGTCTGTGGCCAAGAACATTGTAGCTCAGTGGCATTGCCTGGTCTGATTTCTATGGAGAATCAGGGCTCAAATTCCTCCTTCCCCACTTTTTGTAATAATTGAATTATCAAAAAAAGATATTTTGTGTCTGGGAAACTGAAATAATTAAAAAAAAAATGTGTGCAGTTCTATTTTTGTTGGAATTTCTTTGAATTATATAGTTGCATCTAATCATTTTCACAATTTTTTGAAAAATGCCTCATAATTTACATTCGGTGTTGATGGATTTAGTCTTTGCAGTTTGTCTATTCTGGAAGACGTTTTCTACATTAAGACCTACGACATACAATGTGAAATTATTTCATATGCTGCTTGGCATCCAAACACAACTCTACAAATCAATCAGTTCATCTGGCATTAGTTAATCAATGTATTTGGGCCCTACCAATTTTCAATTTAAATATCAAATGTTCTTTGCAGGATGATGACAGCTTAAGGAGGTGGAAAGAGAAGCTGCTTGGTTGCTTGGAAAGTGATTTAAATGGTATGTTAGTCATTATCTAATGATCCAGTGCATCATTTATTCCACACGATAATTGGTTCTTTTCTTGATTTCATTTCCTATATTGTTAGGCCAAATGGAACCTGAAGTCAAATTTCACTCCGTTGGGATTATCTCGGATGAATTTGGGGAGATTACTACTCCCTTGCCTGTTGATGAAAATCAGAGAGGCCATGCCCTGTTCACCCTCAGGGAGGGATCACACTATCGGCTTAAGCTGACGTTCAGTGTTCAGCATAACATAGTTTCAGGCCTGAGATACTCCAATACAGTGTGGAAAGGGGGACTTCAAGGTGCATAATTTTCTTATATCTGTCTGTTTTAATGGATAACCTGCAGTTCATATTAATGTGAATCAATATTAAATCACCAGACCCTCGTGGGGCTCAGTGGCATTTCTCAATTCTCTCTATGGAGAACTTGCAGATTCTGCAAGCCAAAAAAAAAAAAAACCTCTATATAATAAGACATAGTTAAACTTCTGAATTTATGAGTCATGAAGTCAATTTGGCTGAGGTAGTTTGGTAGACTGGTAGAAACTCTGGTGTTTGTTTTAGTTCTACAATTTGACATTGGCCCTTATACTCAATTTGTATTATTCTTTTTTTCCCCTCTTCTCGTTATTGCTTTGCACATTGCAACTGTGATGCATATGATACCCATTTTAAACAGAATCGCAAAGTTAAGTCATAACCAATAACAATTGCAGAAAGATCTGATTTTGGAGTGAATTTTCGAAACTGAACCATAGTGGTGAAGGTTCAGGTTTCAGTTTGAGACCCACTGACTCGTGTCACCTCAGGATATGTATCAAGTGAGAATACACTTTTGGTTATCAATGAAAAAGTTTCTTGCACGTTGCAGCAAGGAAGCATTAAAAAGGAGGTTGTCTGTGAATATTGAATAGCAAATGCTGCGTGATCATAAATATATCTGAACTTATATTGATTTCTTGGATATTGTGCCACTTCTCAACCCTCGAAAGGTTGAACACAAACACCTAGTGCTTGATTGCTTGTTTGCCTCTGGGTAAAAACATGTATGTTGAAGAAATCACATAAGCTGAAATATCATCTGTTTGTAATAACAATGCAAAATCTAGGAAGGCAGATGTATGAAATGCAAAGTTACATTGACTTGAGGTACTGACCATCTATCTTTGTTGATTGCCATTATCTGCAATATTTTATTTTCCTTTGTCATCCTAATGGGTGCATTGTCACAAAGAAATTAATATTTGTGAATTGTTGTCCTCTTCAACTTGAAATTATTGAATAACTCAACCTCCTAACTATTCCTCTTACTGTTTATAATTTATAGAAATAAATTTTCTTACTGTATATTATTTAATGTAATTATCATTTTTTAGTTACTTTAGTCATCTTTTTCCCCCTCTCTACTTTTGGGCATCAGTTGATCAAAGCAAAGGAATGTTGGGCACTTTTGCTCCTCAAAGGGAATCATATGTGTACACCCTGGACGAAGAAACCACTCCATCTGGTGCGCTTGCAAGGGGTACCTACATGGCGAGGCTCAAGGTATGTGGATGTAAAGTACTTTTGTATGCTTAATTTGATATTAAATAGCACATGCATGCTTTACTCTGTATAAAATGTTCTGCTATAAAATCTAATGTCCCTTTTTCTTTTTCCTTTCTTTAAATAATAATCTCAGATTCTCAATCATCTATTCACATTTTTGTTAAGAAGAGAGCATAATGTGCCTATTCTGAATAGCCCATGCTTTTGAGTGGAAAGACTCAGGATCTCTAAACTCATAAGTTTCTGATAGCTGTGATTGCATAGTAATCTGTGATCATTACTTGGCATTCACAAGATTGTGTTTTCTTTACAATTTTTTTTTCAGGGCAGGTGGAGGTTAGTTTCAAACATTTTTCATAATTTGTTTACTCATGGAGTTCTGCTGAAGGACACTTCTGATTATAAACATCAATTATAACACTTATGTAGGACTAACTAACGGGCCCATACATAATGTTAGTAACCAACCAACATGTTCTCCATTATGTACGCAATGACATACTTCATGATCGAATCACTTGCACAATCAAGTTCACCATTTTTGGATTTAGTAGCATCATTAGACTATTGAGCAATAAGAAACTAAATTTGGGTGGCAACTCCTATAAATGATAAATGAAAATAGTTCCATGGTAATTTCCTAGTAGTGTCTTATGAATATTGAAATATGTGGCAATAATAAAGATGTCTAATTTTGTAAAGGTATATGTGTTCACCAATATATCTGTTATCATTTGAATGGTTTATTGTGCACTTCTATACTTTTACACAACTTATGTTGACTTTCCTTTTCTTCCTTCTGATGGTTTTGCAATTTATACAGTTTGAAGATGATGACAACAGATGTTATTTGGAACTCAAGTACTCCTTCGAAATAAAAAAAGCAGCTAGATGAGTTTTGCCAGAACAGATCTTCTTGTCCTTTGTTTTGTATCTTTTTCCATATTCTTTCTTATTTCCCCTATTACAAACTGCATACATGTTTGTGATAATCAATCAGACATTGCTTTGCAGGTGTGTTACATATTAGAGTTGTTTCAATCACTATTTCGTTAGATTGAGTTGCTTTCATACTCTGGCATTCACAAAGGAGTGACTAAATATCTTAGCATTTCTCAAATAAAAAGCCTGGAGTTAATGAAATATGGACCTTTTTGTTTCTGACTGAAAATAAAAGAGAAAAGAACTAAAAAAATAAGAAAAGACACAGCACAAGCGTTTACATTTACGCACAAAGCAAGGAAGGTTGCTTTCCTTAACACACAAGGGAAAAAAAGAGATTAAAATAAAGTGCCTAGTGGTAGTAACTGGTTTCCTTTAACTCAATATTGTGAACTCTGATATGAGACTTCTTATTTGTAATTCACCTAAACTGTTCGATCAAAAATTGATGTATCATCTGTGTCAATATAAGAAGAAAAAAGATAGAGCTTAGTTACAATTTCTTTATTTGTCATATCTTAAGTCTTATAATTATATTCAATCATGTGTGCCTTGATGAATGCAATATATTAAATGTGCTCACTACCTATGTTTCTCCTAGGATAAGAAAAAAAGTGTGCATAATTTTTAGTGACTAAGGTAGCAATGGTGCTAAGAGTTTTGTAGTTTAATTTGTATTTTTTTTTTTGGCATTTTAACAAAAATATCTAAGGTTTAAATTCTCGCCTTTTTCGAGCCGTTGAATTATCAACAAAAAAAGAAAAGAAAAAAAAAGTAGCTTTTGATAGCTGAAATGCATTTAAAAAAAAAAAAAAGTATAATATGAAAAAATGCATTGTAAAAAAAAAAAGGTGGTTGGTTTTGTGTTGAAACTTGTCTCTAAAAGTAATTATGTTGAATGTAAATGTGTGGATAAAGGATGTTTTACATACATCAATAATGTACTCATAATCGATTATGGCTAATTTTTTGTTTAATGAAATTTGTCGGTCTTTTTGCTTAGGAAAAAAAAAGAAAAATTATTACATAATGTAATTTTTGCCAATAACAATGTTATGGATTTCCAAACTTCATTTTTTATGTAAATATATAGTTTTACATGCATTTAGCCCCATTTCAAATGCATATAAAATGTAAAGTATAAAAAGCAATATATACAGATAAATTTCTAATTACACAATCACTACTGTAAGGACTCAATTTGTAACGATTCCAAATTGGTATTGGGTTCGAACGTTAAAGGCCCAAACAATAAATTTGTAGAGAGCGGGCAAAAAGGCTAGGCCTTGGTGAACGGACAGTCGTTAATCATGGTGTTCATGATGATCGCACAGAGGTGACCTGAGCGTATTCAAGAAGACTTTCTCCTCGGTACGGCCTGGGTGGCTCCGGTCCTTGGACCTTGTCCGAGGAGCTTAATGTTCTTATTCTTCCTTTTTACGCTAGGTGTCAATAGTCTTCCCTCCCAATACATCATGCTCTTCTCCCCCTTTTATACTAGCTTTTCTCCTCCCTCGAACGTCCACGTGTGGGTTCAACTTTATAGAGTTGATACTTGTCCTATCAGCTTATACCTAAAGTGGTTGAGGGTGGTTGTGAAAGCCGAAAGACATGGCTTTGTCTGGCGCAGAGTACTTAATTGCAGTAAGGGCAGCCTTTCCCTGGCTCTTTTGTCGCCACACTGTTCAGGAGTCCTTTCCCCATTAATGCTGCCAGGATGTTTGTTGACGCATTCAATGCGGAGATGACAGTTTTTCCTTGAACTGCTTCTACACTGTACCCCCATGCGTGTCCTACTGCACTCGCCCTTTCTTCTAGGAGCGCTTTGGGATGCCGAGGATAGGATCGTCCTCGGCTATATCTCTAGGCCATTTGGACTTTCGTTGCATGTCCTCGGCAACGTCTTTCCTCGGCGCAACCCTTGGGCCCTAATGTAAAGTGGGTCTGGATCACAATTTCTCTAGTCCCACAATAGTCCCTCAAAATCCTGTTGTCCGGCTTCTCGGACGGAAATGAGGGTTTTGGTGACGTCGGGTCTATGTCATGGCTTGCCAAGTCTTGTCTTTCATCAATACCGGAGCCTCTTCATTTGCCTGGGACACACTCCTAGTTGTGAGACATTCTTTTCGTTTACCCACGCCACGTTCCTGCCGTTTCGGTACACGAGGCGCGCCTTTAATAAGGTCTCTTTACGAGGCAACGCAAATCCAATGGCTGCAGATTGCTTTGAGAATTGAGCGGGACTTATCTCGTTTGTAGTTTTTCTTGGAGATTTGTACATATTAAATGCCGCTAGGCTTGCCCCCCATATAAGAAGCACGGTGGGAGGTCATTTCCTTTATTTGCACACCTTTTAAGCTTTTCAAATCTCTAACCCTTCAATTGTACCCAAAGTCCCCATTACCAGTGTGACTGAGCCTTAGGGGGTGACGAGGTCAAGGCCAGGATGAGGGTAAAGGGACCACACCTTCTTCAGAAGCCTTGGGTATCTTCAGGATCCAAAATGGCCTGGTTAGGGCAAGGGAAGCAAAGACTTAAGACATTTCTTCTCCTCGATGAGGCAAGAAAGGAGCCTCTTCTTCCTTCAGCCAAAATCCGAAGCAGGTGGAGGTCGCATCAGATTTTTGGTGCGATAGCACTGAGATTTCCCATCGCCGGTACCAGCCGTTCTCGCTCAATTGCTGCTAATATGACATTTGCTCGATTGCTATTAGAGCTGGTACGGGGATTTGGCATCCCCGCTTCTTCCTCTCTTCCATCACTGGTGCCACTCAAGTGCCTCTGCTTCTTTTTCTCTTCCATCACTGGTGCCATCTGGACTTGCTTAGTCGCTGCTAGAGCAAAATTGAAGGATTTATCATTCCCGTGTATCTTTTTTTTTTGTTTGTTTCTGTAGTTAGCTTCTGGTATAGGCTTGTGTAAGCCCCTTTTTTGTACGCTGTACTACTTCTTTGTCTAATAAAAGATGACTTTATCCCATTTTGCGTGTTTTTTTTTTTGCAATAATTATTTTGTGAATGGATGTGCTGGTGTCCTTTTCTTTCGAACAGTACTTAGGGCCGATGCCTTTATTAGCAAAGAGTTATCACTTTGAACTTATTAAAACTGACGGGCACAACAATGCCGACTTCAAGTAGGTTAACCATATGAGACTAACCGGGATAATATCTGAATGTTCTATACTGCATATGGGGTGATCATTCGAGGACGTATAACCTAAAATGGACTGTCCGAGGGGGTCGTCGGGCACTGGGGTGCTTTGCCGCATTTCAGACGATATTCATAGCCTTAACTTGTTTTGAACATCCGGTTCGAGGACCGAGGTATGACTGTACCTGGTCTAAACACTCGGTTGTGCTAGTTTCCTTAGAGCTGGGGGTCCGAGGACCATGTAAGACCTTGATTCTATCTAACACTTGTATTTTCTAGTGACTAGTTTCCCCATAGGTTTGAGCCCGATGACCATGCAAGCCCTTGGTTCTATCTAACACTTGTATTTTCTTGAAGTAGCTGGTTTCCCCATAAGTTTGAGTCTGAGGACCATGCAAGACCTTGGTTCTATCTAACACTTGTATTTTCTAGTGACTAGTTTCCCCATAGGTTTGAGTCCGAGAACCATGCAAGCCTTTGGTTCTATCTAACACTTGTATTTTCTTGAAGTAGCTGGTTTCCCCATAGGTTTGAGTCCGAGGACCATGCACGACCTTGGTTCTGTCCAACACTTATAGTTTCACCATAGGTTTGAGTCCGAGGACCATGCAAGACCTTGGTTCTGTCTAGCACTTATATTTTCTTAAAGTAGCCGATTTCCCCATAGGTTTGAGTCCGAGGACCATGCAAGACCTTGGTTCTGTCCAACACTTATATTTTCTCGAAGTAGCTGGTTTTCCCATAGGTTTGAGTCCGAGAACCATGCAAGACCTTGGTTCTGTCCAACACTTATAGTTTCTAGTGACTAGTTTCACCATAGGTTTGAGTCCGAGGACTATACAAGACCTTGGTTCTATCTAGCATTTATATTTTCTTGAAGTAGCTGGTTTCCCCATAGGTTTGAGTCCAAGGACCATGCAAGATCTTGGTTTTGTCCAACACTTATAAGTTCTAGTGACTAGTTTCACCATAAGTTTGAGTCCAAGGACCATGCAAGACCTTGGTTCTGTCTAGCACTTGTATTTTCTTGAAGTAGCTGGTTTCCCCATAGGTTTGAGTCCGAGGACCATGCAAGACCTTGGTTCTGTCCAACACTTATAGTTTCTAGTGATTAGTTTCACCATAGGCTTGAGTCCGAGGACCATGCAAGACCTTGGTTCTGTCTAGCACTTATATTTTCTTGAAGTAGCTGGTTTCCCCATAGGTTTGAGTCCGAGGACCATGCAAGACCTTAGTTCTGTCCAACACTTATATTTTCTCGAAGTAGCTGGTTTTCCCATAGGTTTGAGTCCGAGGACCATGCAAGACCTTGGTTCTGTCCAACACTTACAGTTTCTAGTGACTAGTTTCACCATAGGCTTGAGTCCGAGAACCATGCAAGACCTTGGTTCTGTCTAGCACTTGTATTTTCTTGAAGTAACTGGTTTCCTCATAGGTTTGAGTTCGAGGACCATACAAGACCTTGGTTTTGTCCAACACTTACAGTTTCTAGTGACTAGTTTCACCATAGGTTTGAGTCCGAGGACCATGCAAGACCTTGGTTCTGTCCAACACTTACAGTTTCTAGTGACTAGTTTCATCATAGGTTTGAGTCCGAGGACCATGCAAGACCTTGGTTCTGTCTATCACTTATGGGAGTTCGGTGAATCGGGCTACTGGGCCCGCGAGGATCAGCCCCTTGGCAAATGTGTGGGGCATAGACTTGATGTTAGAAGCCCCTAGAACTGCCCGTGCCAGTGGCACTTCGAAGTGTAGCCCTGAGTGGGAACTGAGTCAGGGAAACGACTGTGTGCTGCTGGTAATGATGGAGAGGCTTTCACATAGCTTGTACCACTGCCAAAACAATTTCTTTCGAGGGACCCTTATTGACAAGGGCTTGATCCCACCATGACTAACTGCCGTTTGCGGCAACGCACAAACTTTTCCCATAGACGGCGCCAATTGTAAGGACTCAATTTGTAATGATCCCAAATTGGTATTGGATTCGAACATTAAAGGCCCAAACAATAAATTTGTAGAGAGCGGGAAAAAAGGCTAGGCCTTGGTGAACGGATAGTCGTTGGTCATGGTGTTCATGATGATCGCACATAGGTGACCTGAGCGTATTCAAGAAGACTTTCTCCTCGGCACTGCCTGGGTGACTCCAGTCCTTGGACCTTGTTCGAGGAGTTTAATGTTCTTATTCTTTCTTTTTACGCTAGGTGTCAATGGTCCTCCCTCCCAATACATCATGCTCTTCTCCCCCTTTTATACTAACTTTTCCCCTCCCTCGAACGTCCACGTGTGGGTTCAGCTTTATAGGGCTAATACTTGTTCCATCAGCCCATACCCAAAGTGGTTGGGGGTGGTGGTGAAAGCCGAAAGGCATGGCTCTGTCTGGCGCAGAGTACTTAATTGCAGTAAAGGCAGCCTTTCCCTGGCTCTTTTGTCACCACACTATTTAGGGGTCCTTTCCCCATTAATGCTGCCAGGATGTTTGTTGGCGCATTCAATGTGGAGGTGACAGCTTTTCCTTGAACCGCTCCTACACAGTACCCCCGTGCGTGTCCTACTGCACTCGCCCTTTGGGAGCGCTTTGGGATGCCGAGGATAGGATCGTCCTCGGCTATATCTCTAGGCCATTTGGACTTTCGTTGCATGTCCTCGGCAACGTCTTTCCTCGGCGCGGGCCTTGGGCCCTAATGTAAAGTGGGCTAGGATCACAATTTCTCTGGCCCCATAACTACAATTTTCAATGACAAATTAACATTAGCCCTATTCCAAATGGGAAAATTGCATTGATCTCTATTGAAGTTTTCTATTATTACACTCACATCTGATAAAATGTAAATTATTTATACTGACCTCCATTGAATGACTGAATAAAGGTTTTTTAAAAAATCTCAAAAGATTAAGGCTTTAACAAAATCCCAATTTTCTATTTAAGGGGCATGGATGATTGAAGGGGTAAAATAGGAAATTCAATATTTTTTAAAACATTTTCTCTAGTCAGTAGTCATTCAGGAGAGATGAGTGTAAATAGTTTGCAATTTAGGAGAGATAACAGAAACCTTAGGGGAGTTTAGGTTAGTGCACTTTTGCTATTCCCAAATTTATACACAAAAAAATTTCTGCAATAAATTAAAGAGGAGAAACGCATCCCAAATTCACACCATGATCATACAATTCACATCCATTGAGCCACAACAACCACAATCATAAAAGAAAGTCTATAAACAAAATTTGACAACTATTGAAGTGATAAATTATTAGTAATAGGTAAAAAAGTAATGTTAGTGACACATTAAGATAAGAACCTATAAAAGTATTGGTACGATCATAAAGCCACTAATCACAATCAAACACCAAAAATATAAAATATATAAAAAAAAAAAAATTGCCAAAACTATTACCGCAAAAGGCAAATCCCTAAACTCTCCATAAGCCAAATCCACCAATCACAACCAACAAAGACATAGGGCAATGCTCCTCTCCACCATGTGACAATGGTCACTCCGCAACAAAGAAGTGTCATTACTGGCCAATTGAGTTGCCGAAGCTTTGAAATGGGAACTTGATGATTTGTTGGAGCCATTACAGCTACTTGATCATAGAAGAAGAAGAAAGAAAAAAAGAAAGGAAAAAAAAAAAAGAAGGAAAAAGAATTGTTGGATGTAAAGCCTAGTAAGACCTAGTAACTTTGCCTAAAATAAGAATGAGAATGCAATATGCGAATCCTTAGTTTTGGGATTTAATGTATCTAATACTATATATAATAGCAGAAGTAGAGAGAAAGTTAAAATTTAAAATGTCTTTGTTTAGGACAGAGACCCACCTTAAAAAAAAAAAAAAAAAAAAAGGATTGTGTTAATAATACAACTGTAAGGTGCCCGTAAACAACTTTATTTGACTTTTTTTTGGTGGTTTTATGTCATTTCCTTTTTCAACTTTATAAACTATGGGCCAGTTTCATAGAGAGGAAAAAAAAATTATTAAAATACACTATAGGGTTACTTTTATGTTTTTCTTTTATTTATCTTTTTTTATTTTTTATTAAGTGAAACCCACATTAGAGAAACCTTAACAAGCACTGCACGGTGCTTGTTAATATTTCCCTAAAAGAAAATCGAAAAATTGTACCATTCAACGGTCACATAAACTGTTCAAAATACACACAAAAGAATTGAGAGAGAGAGAGAGAGAGAGAGAGTGTTTGTAAAGCCAAAAAAAATCTGTTCAAGTTCAACCTGTTCGCACCAGTGAGACAGACGCAGCTTAGACCATCGTCCATCGCTGAAGGAAAAGACCTTCTACTTCTATTTTTTACTTTTAGTTTTTCAAAATGCAGTTGGGATTAAGATACCAAACATGGGCTAAGTGCACTCTTTTGAAAAAAAATGACAAAAATATGATTAGCCTTCTTAATTTGAAAGAAATTTTTACCCAGAACACCACCCTTTTTGGTTATGAGCATCTCCATTAGACTCTTTAAAGTCATGTTCCTTTCCATTTTGGAGAGTAAGCATACAAAACTCAGCTCCAACAGTGTCTCCAAATGCAAATATTTTTTTACATGAGGTATAACAGAAAAGTAGCTTTTTCTTTGCATTTTGGGTGAGAAAATGCAGAGACTGCTGGAGATTAACATTTCATTTTTCAGAGGAATTTTACCCTTAAAAGTAAAGTAAGAATTTTGCGCAGCCTGCTCCATCCAGTGGGATATTATTCCATGGCCAAACATTAAAACAAATACCACATAATATTTATATAAAATATTTTCCTTTTGTTTTAAATCTTTTGGCACTTCTTCGAAATTCAGAGTTAATTATGTAGGCTTTAATTCATCTTTATTGCTCCAGTGAAAATTTTAGCCCGAAAGGCCAGAAGACTTACTTTGCCAGCTAGCACCCGAGTTCACTCAGAATTAGAAATACATCCATTGCAAAAATTCAGATGAATCATGCTTCTTTATCCAGTATTTGATTTCAATATACTAACCATGAAAACCTCAATGAATAAAGAAAAAAAAGAAGAAAAAAAGAAGAGAGAGATGGCACATATTCTATTCTGTATGATAGGAATAAAAAAGGAATCAAAGCAGTCTTTATTATGATTGTTGAGTCAAAGTATGCATGTTTATCCTCCTATTCTAATCGATCAACCCTCATAGATATCTTGCTTAGCCTGGCTAGATACTTCTTAGAATGCCTGCCAACATTGCTCAAGGTTGAGATTGTATACTTCTCTGCATCAGACTCGTATTCGGTAAAAAAAAAAAAAAAAAAAATACACTCTTCAAAAGCTTATTACATCTAAATTCTAAACTGTGTTAATGAATGTCTTTGAAGAACAAAACTCTGCTTCACTGTTGTGATGGCTTAGAAAGACTTTGCTTACAATACGCTCCTTGGAGAAAATAAGATACTGGAAGCAAGAATAAAGGAGGGTTAGGCTGCAATTCAAAGCAGATCTGACAGAGTTATCCTTAGTTGCAAGATGGACTGAAGGATGAGGCCAAACAGCAAGTGAGAGTTGCAACAGAGATAAAGGCCATCAAACATTGTGAAGATTCTAGATGCTGAACTGGATGAATTGTAATTTACAAGAGACTAGACCTCTCATATGTATGCGCCATTGCCAGCACCTGTGATGACAAAACTAAAATATCATTAAAAGAAAGCAAGAATTATAGAAATAACTTAATATCTAACTATAACTTTCAGTAAAGATTACCAAAAAATAAAGAACTTAAGCACTTGTGAATTATAATCACCATAATTCCATGAGAGAGAGAAAATCGGGCAGTACCACATCCTCTCGAAAAAGCAACCATTTAGGAGGCATTTAAATACCGCATTAAAACATCAATTTCATAATGGCATTTCAATTTCTTTCCATATAACTGCATGAGTTCTTTTCTTAAGCTTATCTTGATAATGACACTAGTCAAATCTTTCATTACCCTTTTTTTTTTGGTTTTGGTTTTTGTTTTTGTTTTTGTTTTTTTTTGTTTTTTTCAATAAAGTAATTGTAATTTATTAAACTTGGAATAGCATTTACAGGAAGTATGCAGAGATTCGGAAAAAAAAAAAAAAGAAAAAAAGAAAAAAAAAGAAAGAAAGAAAAGGAAGCTATAAGATTAGCAATACAAGTGCAAAGAGTCTAAAAAACTCCATTAGAGAAAAGGTTGAGATAGTAGAAGAGTGTGTTGCCCATTCAAAGAGAGTTTTCAAGAAAAGAAACTTGAGATTTGGTATAGACATCTCCTTCCCCTCAAATATCTGCTGATGCAAGTTTGTTAGCATACCCTAGGTTTCTAATTTTTCTAATCACACCCTCTGTAGTATAAAATTGTTCTAATCAATGACTACTATGCACTGCCTGTTACAAAATAATTAACAAAACTCAATCACATGAGAATAATTACATATAAGGAGATCAAATTAAAGAGAAAGATATTGTGAGCGAGGTGCATTGAGCCACTTGCATCTCACATGACTAATTTCTATTAATGATTTTAAGAGAGGATAGAAGTAGATTAGAACAATTTGATACCAGAACGGGTGTGATTAGAAAATTTTGAAATCTAGAGTGTCAGCAGAATTGGGATAAATGACGGAGGGAATAGATGCATTTTTTTACCACTTTTTATTTCTGGATTTCATTTTTTTCCCCACAAACCCATAGTTTTGGTACTAGGGTTATGTTGTTCATTTTTCCCCCCAGTCATATCACTATGTACGACAAGCTTCCAAGAAAATAAGGTATGGATTCCTGATAGCACAGCAACAATGATCATGTGATGAGATATAATGATAAATCTAGAAAAATTAGTAAAATGCTGGAACAAAATGCTTATTAAATACTAAATAGCATGTATGATTGTTCTGAGTTTGAGGACAATCATCAAATGCTAACTTCTCTTTAAGGGTGTACCTTGTGTTCTCCCCATGAACCTGGGCTGTGCCCCTATTTTATTAAATATAATTATACTTAAAAAAAAAAGACAATCATCAGGTGTGCTTTTATCTTGAGGAAAGCCAAAGTGGCATCTCGAAGGAAGTTATTGTTCATATCTTCAAAGGGTAGTAAGAACAATTCATTTTATTTCCGAAGTGTATCATTACTCAAATATTCTAAATTTAGCTCAATTGGTAGTTTAATTATACAAGGATACAGAAGAAAGAGGAAAACTGGCACCTTCTAATCTATAGATAATGCAATGGCAGATCAGCTGAAGAGTTCTTTAATCTACAGCTCTGCCCTAGGTGAACATCCCCAAAAATGTACCTGCATCACCATCAATCAAGTGAATATAAAATATTAAACTAAAACAGCGAAAGAGAAAGAAAAAAATGTAAGTTCCAACAGAAAATGAGTTTTATTATAGAAAAAGAAATAACCTATATTCACAGTACTCAGGCCATGCACACCGAGCTTTCCCATAGTCCCAAAAACAGTCCTCATCCCTCAGAGGTCCACGCTTAGCTGTCACATATCTTATCAGTGAAGATTGCTCAAGGAAACCCCACCCCCCAAAAGAATTTATTAGATAAAAATTCACCTTTTGTTACAAATCTAGATTTTGCATCAGGATGGATATCATGCCACATCTGAAGCCACAACTCCCTCATTAGAACTGGGTGTCTAACTATGTTCCTGTGACTTGCTACATAAAGATAGTTTCAGTTAAACCTGTATCACTACTACATGTAATCAATCCTCTATTTAATACTGTGTTTGGCTTGAATCGTTGTGTAGAGAGAAACCAAGAATAAGGTCAACTTAAATTTCCGATAAAAGACATTAGATTATCCAATTGAATTCAAACACTTGATTGTTTTAAATATATCCTTCGAAAAGATAGCACTATTTTGTCTTATTTGTCAATGCAACCAAGTGTTTGAATTCAATTGGAAAATCTAATGTACTGCACCTAAGGTATTGTATCTAAGTTTTATCCATTTTCAATTTTAAAATCACCTTAAATATTTCACCAAATAAGTATACTTCTTCCCAAATGAATGAGACCAGCCATTATATTTGATATACAATCAACCAGTTGTATGTTGCATGTTGCATAACTACACCATGTTCTCTCCAAACAGTAACAAATGCAGTTTAGAAGGACATTATTTAAGACAAAGGGCTATAAAGAAAATTTCAAGACTCCATTCATGAGGAATGCAAAGACATGTAATGCACCTTTGTCAAGCTCCCAAACTGCTGTCCTCTTTCCAGGAATACTTTCAGAATCTTCATAAAAGGTTATGTATTTAACCCTAGGTGACCTTGTCATGTTGGGAACAATGTCTTCTCCATGATGATGTTCTACATTCAATTCCACTTGTACATCGGACCCATCATGCTCAGGCTGCATTTTTAGAAGGAATTATCAAAATTATTGTGGAAAGAGGACATGTTTAATATACACAAGATGTTAGAATTTAGATCCAAGTTGACTAATTCCTACCAAAACGTGCTATAACTGAGGTTGTATTTGTTGCAAATTAAGTAGTTAGGCAATGGGTCAAATTACTATTTCAAGATTGCAAGTTCATGAAGAATTACTCAAGCTATCATCTAAGTCAAGCAAAGACTTTGATCAACCCTCAGTCAAGTGAGTTAACAGGATTCATAATACCAACCTTTCTCAAACATAATTTAACCTAAACTTGAACCTACCCATAAATAGCCCTCATGCATGACTTTCAAGGCGGGAGAGGCAACCATCCTAAGATCATTGAAAGAGCCTTAATTCTCTTGAGCCTAACTGTCAAAAACCTTTCCCTGTGAGCTTACCCTTGAGTTTCTCCCCGTGAGTTTTCACTCCATAATATCTTTATTAAAAAAATTGAGATTCTTTACCTATTTGATAGAAATCCTATAGAGATTTGATTTGGAGCACCAGAGTTCCGGGTTTGATGTAAACAAGTTCGTTTGTGGAGGAAGTTCTATACAAGGATTCCAGAGTTTTTGGGCCGTTGCGGTGGGAGGTAAATGGATCACTTGCTAAGGTTACAACTTGAGTCTAGTCTACAATGGTTTTGTGAGTATAGACTGATCATAACTATTTCTTCTATAGTGAAATTTCCTAAGGGGTTGGTTACTCTCGGAGTGGTTTTTTATTTTTAAGAGTTATTCAAAAGTTTTTCACTTCATCACCAAAATTCGTGAGTGATTTTTATTATTTTGGATTGTGGTGATCATTACTATGGTTGTGCCATCTGTTAAATTGTTAACTCTAGGCACAAGAAACAATTATTCAGTTAGAATGTTGGGGTTGATTTAAGATTTTTTTTTCACTAGAAATATAAGCTTAGGTTGATTTAAGATTTTTTTTTTTTTTTTTTTTTCACTAGAAATATAAGCTCATCATATGTAAGACAAATTATTGCTATACAAGCCATATAAATATCACACGAAGATAAGAGAAGTAAACAAGGCCAGCTCATGGCAACAAGGAATATCAAAGCCAGAGGAGAACTGGTTAAACCTCCTTAAACTCAGAATGAATTAGGCATAAACTTCAGGGGCTCCCAATTTTTCAAAGATAAGTTCTTTTGAAGAGAATAAAATCACATTACTAATTCATGAAACAGAAGCAACAGATACAAACAATGTCCATGCAATAAATATTAATGTAATCACTAAATTCCAGCGGCAATTGAGATATATGATTAAATGGGGGGGGGGGGGGGGGGGTTGGGGTAAAAGTTGTAAGACCTAAAGAAGCAAAGCATTAAGAACCCCCCCCTCCCCTTTTTCTTCTCTTCTCCATTAGAGGCAAAATGGTAGACAAAATGGGTTTGATTCTAAGTCTGTTTTGAGTCAAAAAATGTTTGTTTGGTTTATGCATGATGCGCAAACCTTTAGCTGCAGCTGCGGTAATATGCTAACACATAGTGTCAAGATGACTTCATCTCCTAGTTTTAGCAATATAAAAAAGATATGCACTCCCTCCATGCTGATTGCATTGCAAGACTATGCAAGCAGTCCAAAGAATATTAAAAGATCTACAGAATGTAAAACGTAACAAATAGCATCTTAAAATGCAGGCTATTACTGGGAAAAATCATTATTCTTATATACGGTAGCTGATTAAGAACTGATCAGAAGCTAAACCAATTATCATGAGCTAACATCATGGAAAACATACCTTGGTTCACAAACCAAGATTATGTCCGAACCTGATATTGGGAAAAGAATAAAATACGTAATCACTCTTGATACCACAAAGACAGGAATTTGATAGAAGTTTAAAGGAATTATCGAAGGCACAGAATTTGACATCTAATAACATGCATCAAACTATCTATTTTGTCATGGTTAAGTCTCGCTGAATGATCTAATCCGTAATAGAGTTTTGCTATCGCATTCTTATAATGCATGCATATAGAATGCATACATACAATACAATTTCATAAACTTAATCGTCCTTGTACACACACACTAACTAGGAATACCTGAGGAGTCCTTGTTATGTTCACTTTTGATCCAAGCCAATTCTTGCAAAAAGAGAGGGAATTGTATGGTACCTGTAAACAGATATGTCAATTTCAATGGAAGCTATAGTATTATTGTATCCAACTTCAAAAATTAAATTACATATGGTCATACTGAAGCTGGTGGATCTAAATACTTTCTGTTATTATTATTATTTTTTTTTTTTGTGGGGGGAGGGGGGGGGGGGGGGGGGAGGGTGCTAGGTAAAATTTTTGGAGGGATCCGACCCCGAATGTACTCCAAAAGGGGTAGATCTGCCAATTAGCCCAAAGGACATTGGCAATAATTTCTTTCTTTAAAATTGCTGAATAATGGTTAAGTGATTCAATTCACAATTTCCTATCAACTTAAAGTTTAAGGAAAATTCGTAGTCCACTTTAACCATTTCAAATTAAAAATTTCAAGTGTTGGGCTACACTAATTGAATCTTGGTCTGCACATAAGGGGGAGTGTCAAAATAATGGTTGAGTGATGGATTAAATTCATTGTTTCCTATCAGCTAAAGCTTTTGAGACAATTAGTAGTTTATCAAAAATCACTTTTACAAATAAGATTTCTCGAGCTTACTGTATCATCCCCACTTGCGGCACCTGGATTCCCTTCAACCAGATCCCCTGACCTACATGAATGTTACAAACACATATATTACATTTTACAAAGAGGCTGAAACACTCATCTATTACATATTCCTATCACTTAATCCATTAGGAAAAAAATGGCAAAAGTTGTTTCAATACTATATATACAGTGTGTTTTATTACTTATATGTAGTGTGCTTTATTGAAGGTGCTAAAAAGGGAAAATAATGAGCATAAGGCTAGCGAAAATGAAGCCAATAGGTAAAATTGATAGTTTAGTCAGCAACATAGCAAGCACAGAGATGAAGCAGGGAAAAGTTAATATAATTTAATGCATGAGTTAAACACCACAAGGGACAACAAGTGGTCCGCAAGAGCTCTGCATGAAAAATGGAGCAACGAACAATAAAGGACCCAAAAAAGACCATGTGAACACAAGATAAGGTCTGACAAAGTCATATTTATAACACAATAAACAACCTACCAGTAGAGTATAACATGAGAATATTGATCTACAACATCTGGACAAAGACCTATAAATTATCTATAAGGATATGAACTTATACAGGTTGCTAACAAATGAACCAGAAAGATCAATTTGGTTATATACATCTCTTTAGGAAGTGAGCACAAGATATTTTGAAGGTCTGTAGACACTTAAGACTTTACAAAGAGAAAATGAGATTTGTTAGTCTAATATTGGCTTGTAAATGCCCCTCAAACATCCAGAACTTGAGAAGAATCATCCTAATTTCAAGTCACCAACACACAAAGAAAAATGGTACAACCACAAGTCAACAAGTGAGATAAACAAAAATCAAATTCATCATAATCAAACAGTTAAAACCAACCAGCCCAGAAAAAAATTTCAGGAGTCATGAAATGCATAGTTGAGGCCACAATGATGTAAACAAGAAAGAGTTGAAAAAATAAGATTAAATACCAAAAATTTCAAGAATTATGGTTTAGTTTTGATGTGGGGCCTTCTTAGCAGCTCTCATACGCTATTTTAGTTATTTTTGAGTCTTAGTATTAAGTTTCTTTAGGTTAGAATGTTGTTCATTCAGTTTTAATGAAGTTTAATTAAAATATAGATAGTTTGGTTATTTCATTTTTTTTTTTGAATATGAGGTAGTGGGCTGTTCTAGAAGAGAAGGTATCTTGTGCATCTTGTCCTTTTTAAATGGTTTAAAGTTCTTAATTACGTTTTCATTATTATTAGGAGTCCTACCCTTTCTAGGAAAAGGTTATTTAGGAGTCCTTCCTTCTAGGAGTAGCAATGGCAGTTGCCTATAAAAGAATCTTTATGTATTCAAACGATAGAAATAGAGATATTGAATTTAATAAAATTCCAACAACTTGGGATATGATTGCCTTCTCCTTCTTGAGAGTAATTGGTTAGGAAATCAAGGTGTGATTGTGTGGGATTATCTTTCATTGTTACTCATTCTATTCAGTGTTTTGACACCAAATAGCCATCAAAATCATTCATGATCCATACATTTTAGAACAGAGTTTGGCTAAAAACTTGGCTACAACCAATAATAAGAAGATGACATGTGTCCACTTACTAAACCATACTTAAGTGATTGTATACAATCATTTTAAGTGAGTCGTATGCATTGCATATAAGAGGGACACATGCCAAACTCCTAAGCTTGTAGCCAAACTCTGTCCTACTTTTTATTTCCTAATCCTATCTAAACCCTTAAACATCAAATCCTATTCAAGAACCCTAATTTAGCATAAATTCCTAAAGATCCTACATCAAAATTGGTATTAGAGCTCATTAAGGCTTCTATCCTGTGGCACACGAATAGCATGACAAAAAGAAAAATACATGATGAAGAGCATGACATTAACCAAGAATCAATTACATTGAACTATCTGAGGAAAATCATTTTCTTCATGTTACTCACAAGAAAAGGCAACATATTGGCAAGTGGTGGTTAATCTTAGAGGGGACCAAGGTATCAAGGATAATGGTAGAGAGGAGATTGCTAATTGTATCTCTACTCTATAATGAAGCATATTTTTCTGATAATTAGAAATTTCTACTCTGCATGAGAATATGCAGAAGGTTAAATTATCCAATCTTTTATAATAAAAGCAAGCTTTTTCCATATTTTGTCACGAGTTGCAAGATTGGAAATTTGTATCCTGACAAGAATGAGTGTTTTTTTTTTTTTTTTTGGAGGAAGGGAACTAATGTATAAGTACAGTACAAGAGCCTTACTTTAAAAGAGTAACAAAAGGAGGTTTTGAGATCAAGCCCCCTGCAAGCTTTGTGTATGGCGGTCGGCTTGGCAACATAAGCGCATGTTTACTATCATCAATTTTATACACTTGAGCAACCCAGGAGCCACCAATCAAGCTTGCCATACTTGATAGGACAATGAAGTAGGACAATGATTCAAGAACTAGGGGCCTTTCAGTGGCTAAGAAATGACCACATAAGGCCACAAGGAGAGCATCAAATCCTATAAAAGCAAATCAATTAAAGATCTTTGCTTTTAACCCAAAAAAAGAAAATTGTGCAGTATTATTCAAGTCGGATCTTTCAGCTACTTAATCGAACTGTAAGGTATGAGAATTGAATCTCTTTGCCCAACTGAATAAATTATCCACTGTGGGTGGTTTGCATTATATTAAGTTCACTCCCCCTGACACCTCCCCACAAAAAAACAAAAAATTAGAGAGAGATTATATACCGGCTGCTTGCTTCCAAATTTAAAAAAAAATTCCCGGAGATAGAAGAACCAACCCTACAAATTGTTCATGCTTGATAATTTGATTCCTTTTCTCTTTTACAAACTGAATAAGTATAATTTTTTCTGAAGTTGTCAGATGCACTACGAGTAATGGACCTGTTACAGGACCAGCACCCCATGTCCACTAGGATTAGAGCATCGGAGACATACAATATTTTCTGAACTCAAAGAACCTAACATTCGCCTTACAACAAATTTTGCAAGATTTTAATTTTTGCAAACTTATATTGAGTACAGATCAATAATTGTGCAGTCAATGCTTAACTGAGCTTTCAAAGAGTAGATAGGCACTTTTTTTTCTGGGCTTAGGTGGTCAATGGGCAATTATCACAGATTATCACCATTAAACAAGTGCAGTGTAATTACTGTCAATATTTTGTCTCATTGGCCTGTAAAAATCTAGTAACTAAACATGATTACTTAATCGACTAAGAAACACACTCCAGCATGTGCACACACACACACAGTTCCAAACATTCAAATAAGTTTATTCCCTTTGAAGTCTAATTAAATATGATAAAAGAATTTCGGTAAATATTATCCAGGAAATTTAACTACTTGACACAAATTGTATTAGTCACTATGATTATGGATCTAGTATGAACGACACTTACCTTGAGAATAGAGATCCTTCAACCTCAAAGATGACATCCGTAATGATCCAATTATCAGGGTAAGGCTTGCCACTCGGAGCAAAATAATAACCAACCTGTTTTGTCATTGCCAAGATACTAAAACTATCATTCACCACAACATGGTTACAAGCTAAATGTAGAACATGCAGCAACAAATCCCTAGTCATAAGAAAGAAATTTCTTAGGATGCATATAACCTATTAGATATTCAGAAAACCAATAAAACTAGTTTAAAAATGTGGAGATAAATTAATTAATGAATTCAGTTAAATTAATAGAGAAATTTTGATGCAATCCAAAATCCATTAATGTCTCAAAGGCAAACAATTGTTCATCCATGTGATTTCAGTAATATACACACATGTTTACAAGTGCTCCAACTTAGATCAGATTTATCAGGAAACTAGAAAAAAAATTATTATTCTTAAGCCCAATTAAACATTCACTATTGACCTTAGAACAGAAATGGACAAGAAGCAAATCTACATAGTGTTTAAAGTAGCACTCTCTAAAATTGCAGGTGTTTTTTCTTTCTTCTATAACAGATTAATGAATATGTCCTTTTCTGATAGGAAAAATGGAAGTATGTATGATGAAGAACAAGATTTTACCTCAGTCTTCGAATCTAATCCATAGATACAAAATACATTTTTTATAGGTGGTCTGTCCCAAGGTGTAAGTGGATTTAAAATAGGATCACTATGATACCTGAAATACACAGCATTATAACATAGTTAGATACAGAAATAAACAAAACAAAAGAGCAAGAAAAAAAACTAGCTGTAGAAATTTTAAATTAATAAAGAATTTACGACAGATGAAACAGCAAACACTCAGAACTAATTACAGTTTCAGATAGTTAAAGGACATTAGCAAAATGTTTGTTTTTGCTACGTAAAGAACCACCTGGTAGACTACCTACTCTTTTTTGTTATGTAAACACTCTGCAAGTATGCATACTCCATCTTAATGTTAAACTCTTTATCTCAAATGAATAACACCTCATCATTTATAACTAGCTTATTTTTTTTGGTGAAAGCTTTTCACCAAATCGACTGATTTGCAGCTCCATACAATTCAAAGAGCAAATATGATCAAACACTTGGTAATGGGTTACTAGTATCATAAAACAAATCTACACAGTAGAAACTCCATCTAAAATCAAAGACATGTATTATGCTGCAGCTGCCTCTCATGCATATTGTTTTAAAAGGAAAAATTAAGTACTAAGCTCTTCAATCCAAGGTGGCTTAATTATGTAAATCCATCCCTTAGTTTCAAGAACATCGCACAAGATAAAAATATTAGCATAGACAAAGACATCTGATAAAACAAGCTCAAAGTGTAATAATAATTTTTGAAGCCTAAAGAAGATGAAATCTATATAGGTTGACATGAAGATGCTTCAAGGGTAATGGATTAAGTTTCACTCCCAGCAGGGCAGAACGACTGGAGAAGTTGTAATAATTTGGCATTATATGCAAAAAGCCCACATATAGAGTGCAGTAAGCTTTGTTGGTGATTAGCAAGACAATACCCACTTCTCTAATTGGTACAAGAGCCTCTTGCTATCCGGATCATAATCCTCAATTGCTTTGAAAAAGGTCCCATCTGATATTTCACGAGCAGAGAAGGATAACTGAGTTGGCAGTCCACATTCCATGCTAGATAAGTTGGCCTCAGCCACTTCTGCAACTGATGGATAGGCATCGAATCCTGCTCATACAAGACATAGGAAACATGTTGAGAATGATAAAAATACTGTCTCAGTGAGACCTGCATTAGTTTCAAAAGTCTTACGACGAATGGATGGGATTTCAATATTGATTATATTTGTTGGGAACCCAGAGAAGTTTGACCGGAATTCCTGCTCTTCACAGTGATACATGTGATGACCATGCCTGCTCCCACCAGAGAAGTGCTTCCAATATGCATTATCTGCCCTACAATTCTTTGAAAATGGCAACATCCATATTGAAGAAGCAAATGAATTGAACATCAATCTAGCTGTCCCCTGAGACCTTCCAAAAACATATGATAAGTGTGCATTAGAACAGGTGTCATCGTCTAATATGGTAACCATGTCAATAAAAATTGTTGGAAGATGTCACTTTCTCGGTCTCAATGTCACCAAGAAGAGAAGTTGGGAAAATTGAGTTACATAGACAACATTCCTTGTTAATTTAACATTTAATAAGGCATTAGAGGAATTTATATTTCCAAAGTATAATGTAGTCGACAGTTACTAAAGTAATAAAATAAAATTAACCTAATAATATTAGTTTAAAGGGAAGAAAAGATAATGACATACTGCACAAGTTAGAGAACTGACATAAAAAGCACCGGTAAGAAAAGAATATTTTGAGAATATTTCAAAAAAGAGATAACCTCAGAAATAGGAAGACCATATGAAAGTCCAGAAAGTGATGCTTTTACAGTCTCAATTGAACCAAGAAGAGGAGCCCCTGTAATCAACGATACAAAATAAGCCCAAAATAAGTATCATGTCCATTCCAAGTGACTAGAGTTTAAAGTAAATAAATGTTCGTTCAAAACAATACCAACAGCAAAATACGCATGAATGTGTTCATCCAGCCACTGGAAATAATGTTTTGGTGCAATTTCTAGCTTTAACCACTCCAAAAAATAACGAAAGACGTTATTACCCAAAGAATGGGCAAAGACAAGTGAGGGACCTCCACGAAGTTTCAGGGCAGTTTCAAATGTCAATCTGCAAAAAAGAACAAAAAAAATTTCTTATAACCCCAAAATCAACCAGTAAATGAACTTCACCCTAACACAAACTGTTCAGAAGAGAAATTTCAGCACAACTTGACACTTCAGAATTATTAGAAATCTTTTGTTTTTATTCTCAACAATATATCCCAAAACACTTAACTAAGCACTTTGATTTATCCATGTACATATTGCAATGTCTGTCTACGCATGTAAAAAAATATTACTACCTTTTAACAACCTCGCTCATTTGTTAAAAGTCAACATTGTATTTTCCCCACCATCAAAACATCAAGACATCACAATCTTAGAAACTGCTATGAGATTCAGATCAAAAAGAACACTTACAAAATTGAGATTCCAAGTAATGGACAAGCAATTATAAATGTCAATTTAATATTGACAATGCAGTTAAACAACTGCATAGCAAAGCTTATTGAAGGCATAAATAACTTATGTGGGAAAAAATAAATTATAAATCAAAATTTTGGCAAGACCTATTAGATTTTGCTAGAGAAGAGACATAAAACTACTCCAACTTTCTATATCATGCAAAGACAAGAGCTTAAACTACAAAGCAGAACATGTATGGCATTTTGCTTACGAAGTTAATTGAGACATGAACAATGAATTACAGAAACCACCTAAACATCAGTCAATTATGTAAAGTCTGGTTAGCCTAAGGAAACTATGGAAATTGGTCAAATCATGGGACAAAAATAATGACTAGGCCCTTTGTTATTCAAATGATATGCCCGAGATGTTACAACAAATAAGGGTAATTAGATGAAAGCAACTACAAATTGAACAGCTCTTTTTATCATCTTTTTTTTTTTTTGGGGGGGGGGGGGGGGGGGGGGGTTTGTGGTTGGGATTTATTTGTACAGGGAATCCATCCAAAGACATGCATCATAGCTAGTAATAATAGTAGGCACTAGAGATAATTTAGGTTATATACAAACTTTAGCTTGTGAAAGTAAAGATCTCGCTCCTCAAGCTTTGATGGTGACAATCTCCAATCATATGGAACAGCAATGATTGCATTGGCCTCTATACCAAACTCGATACACCACTTAATCCACTCTTTCCACACTGAAGAGAGAGGACCTGCAGACCACAAAGCAACAAACTTCAGTTATGCATGTCATACCACCAGAAGTGAAGCAAACTATGATTAAAATATCCCATATAGAGGACCATGTAAAAGAAGTAAACACATACCTGTTATATAACCTGGATCAAGTTCAGTGATTGCAGAAAGACCACTATCTGGCCGAGACCTGCATTCTGGATGATCTGTTTGATTGTAAGGATCCAATATCATGCACTTAAGCCAACAATTCACAGCAGAAAGAAGCTGCAGGCAAAATGAACGCGATGCTCTCAGATTATAAATATTATTAGTCTATTTGAAGTCATTATCAGACCCTTTACTGTCACATATTTATATTCAACGCAATTTTGTTAATCTAAAGTGTTTGCATTTTTGCTAATTTGATAAATAATGATATTACTAGCAATGGCCATAGTATTTGGTATAAGTGTTTGATATACCAAATATCTAAAAAGCTTAAGCTCTGATTGATTTGGAGGATGGAAAATTTTGGATGGATAAAAAATAATTGTAATTTCCATCATGCGTGTTTGGGAAAGAGGATAGAAAAGTGAAAGAATTGAAAGTAAATTATTACTATACCATTATTATTATAAGTGGAATGATGGAAAATTGAAGTGGATTTTTTGTAATTTCCTTCTCAAGGCCATTTCCCTCACCATTTTCTTCACAATTTGGAAAGAGCTAAAAATAGTGGGCCCAGGAGGAAAACTACATCCACCCCATTTCATTTTCTTTTTCTTTTTCCTTCCCCCATTTTTCATCCTCTCATTTTTCACCTCAACCAAACATTAAAAAAAGGGGTTAGAAAATGGTAAAACTTAATCATTTAACTATTATTCTAAAGCGGGTTCGACCTAAGACCTCATGTATTGATACCATGATAGATTGCAGATTGTCCCGAAAGTTTAAGCAATTAAAAAATTGTGAATTTAATCATTTAGTCATTACTCTAAAGCGGGTTTGAACTAAGACCACCTATATTGATACCACGATAAATTACTAATTATCTCATAAGCTTAAGCTCTTAATAAATGATGAATTTAATAATTTAGTCCAGGTTTGAACTAAGACACCTGCATTGATACCATGAAATATTACTAATTCTAATTATCCCGAAAGCTTAAACTATTAGAAAATTGAGACCCTTATCCAAATTATAATCATAATGTCAAATTGTAAATAGTGAGGTGGAAATAAGCATTATCAAAAATAAAAGTAGACGATTTTCCTTTTTAACTCAAAAGCTTTATGAACATAAAAAGTGATTGTTACATAAAAGTAGGAGAGGGAAATGGAGTGTACTTTGGTGGTGTCGAGCCAGACCAAGTCGAGTGGGTTGAAGTCGAGAGGAGAGTAAGGGCAGTCGAGGATGGACCAAGCGCGGAGCTGTGTGGAAGCGAAGCCTGGGATTATGATACCGGAGAGTTTCGAGTAGTCACCGGTGAAGTCTCCGCCGTTGACGGCTGAGCCGTGCTGGTTCACGGTGATGAGAGTGAGGAGGAGGACGATAATCAAGACTCTCATTTTGGGTTTGCAAATGTTTTGTTTGAGAGAGAGAGAGAGAGATTGGTTTGTTATGAGTGACATGACTTTATGAGTGGTTATGACTGTCTGTTGGACTGCGAGGGAGGAGGAAATTTCGGTGCTTTCCAGTTTCCATCTGACAGGTCATGGGCTGCGCAATTCAAAGGTTGTTGTTAGCGGGTGCACTTATGCCAGGGTTAATAAATTATATTGGGAAAGTTTTTAACATCATTTTTATAGAAAATATAAAAAACTCTTATAAAAATAAATTGTTTTATTATTTTTTCATAAAATGTTTCTAAAAATAGTTTTTAAATAAATACTCTCAGGCATTTGTTAGCATTTTTCAGTTATAAATAATAAAAATAAACTAGAAAAGTTTTATTAATCATCATATGTTAGATCTGTTTGGGATTCGCTTATTTTGCTGAAATTGAAAATTTTTTATTGAAAGTACTGTAAATAAAGGTAAAAGTTAGCTGAAATAATACAGTGAAACTCATGAATAATATCAAAAAGTACAGTGGAACTCATAAATAGTAGCAAAGATAAACTGAATAGTAAAATAAGCTGATTTTTTAAGTTGGAGCCAAACACACATGTCAAGTTTGAAAAGATAGTCTTGAACATGTTTTGAGAAACTTCTTTGTTCAGTCCAATTGTGTGAAATTGAAATTTATTTTGGGACAAAGTCTTGGTTTCAAATTAGTTTAGAGCTATCTTTTCAACCCGTATGAGGATTTTTAGATTTTATTTATTTATTTAAGGAAATAAATACACACAAAAGATATCTCTTTAATTGTCACATCATGGGTTAGAATTAAACTTTTTCCTTCACTTTGTTTGTTATAATGGCCTTTGCCAAATTAAGCATTTTATATGACATGAAAATTTGTGTACTTTCAAAAGCTTATATGACAACACTAGAAAAGGTTAACAAAAATTCAAAATTGTTCATTTTATATTATAAACAATAGAATATGATTTCTATTTTTTTTATTAAAAAAATATAGATTTTGATCATTATGATATTTATTAATAGATGTTTATTATAATTGTATTTGTTTATTTAAAGAGTATATATTTTAGTAAGATTGAATTTTTCATTGCTTGATTTTCAACTCCTTTCAACTTCTCATCGTTGATAGTCTAGAATTCAATGCAGCACAATTCCAAGAACAATAATTAAATCAAAATGGTCAAGCATAAAATTACCCTAAACTATGGGGTACTTGCACTTTGTACCATAAACTATGAAACTTGTAATTTGTTGAGTGTACAAGTAACACGTGTGAACAAAGTATCAGATTGAATAATGACGAGAAAAATGATTAGTTAATATAACATAGTTAAACTCATATCTATTGGGTTTAGGACTTTTGGTTAAGTGTGCCTTTATATGTTATATTAAGTACTTAATTGGAGTCTCTCCAAGATGTTTATCTCTTGCAACAAGTGGTATCAAAGCTCATAGTGGTCTGTGGCAAATGTGGCAAGGTTATCAAGGTTTCTTTTGCAATTTGAACAAGAACTGAGAATGTGTACTTGGAGCCATTTTGCAAATGGAGTAGGGATAGGCCCCTTTTGCACCAAGCAAGTTCATAAATCCACACAAACGATCCTAAAAAAAGACCTAACAAAGGATATTCTCAATGGTGCTGTGTGAGGTTCCCATGGATAAAAGACACAGGGGTTGACACGTGGAGTCCCATGAATGATGCACCAGTGAGGGAGAGTGAGTAGGACTTGTTCATGACCCACAGAGAAGTCTTGAAACCCACAGAGAGGTAGAGACTCACACATGAGGGGGATATTGTTGGGTGTACATGTTTAAGTGAAATCTCACATTGAATAATGATAAGAAAGATGAGTAGTTAATATAATATAGTTGGACTCATACCCATTGGCTTTAGACCTTTTGGGTTAAATGTGTTTTTAGATATTATATTAACTACTTAATTGGAGTCTCCCCAAGATGTTTTTCTCCCCAACATATCACCACCCTAATTGTAAAATCTTTGTTAATTCCACCACATAGCCTAATTGACAATTGAAATTAATGATCATGCTCCACCCTTTTTGAATTGACAACTAGACATTGTTATCAAAGTATAAAGGGACATTAAGTGATTGATAGGCCAAGAATGTATTGACCCATTTGATAACTTAATCAATTAATTAGCCAAGTTAATTAATTAGATTCAATTTCATGCAATAAGCGTGGTAGCACAAACAAATCACTAAAAATACTAAATGCAGTGGAAAAAAAATTTGACACAGGTGATTTGTTTATGAATGGGGAAAATACCGAAGTAAAACCCCATCGGGTGAATTTAAGATCATCACTCCCGAGAATTCACTATTATCAAAACAAGCGGTTACAAGTAAAAAAATCCCAGTACCTTATACCAAACTATAGTTGAACCCTCATCCCAATACACAATTGGACTTGTAATGTAGTGACAATCTCTCCTTTCAATGCATGGCTCAAAGTACATGACTAACCAATCGATGTACGGATCCCAGTACATGACTAACACACCAACTTGAGAAAGATGTTGGTTGCAAAGTTCTTCAGTTCATCCAGATGATGAAGATCAAGAAGCTCATTGGCGCACAAACGTAGCAGCTTCTTTAAGAGAAAAATGAACTAGGACAAATTGTCTTCGGCCACAATTTAAGTAAATAATCACTTTGCATCAAGTTGCATTACCTTAGACGGCCCTTAAAATAATCCTTATATATGTCTAGGGTTATGAGAAAAGAAACCCTACACAAATAGCTTGGATATGCATGAAAAACAAATCTGGAAATCTGAAATTTCGTAATTCTTAATAAATACAGCTTCTATTGAGAGCTCTCAAGAATTAAACATTAAATCTCGATAGATACATCTATCAAGTTATCTGTCGAGTTTTAATGAACAACACTTCTTCACTTGTTTCTTGGACAGACTTGCATGACTTCAATACTAAACTTGAACTCTTGTTTCTTTAAGTATTAAACACATCCTAGATCTACCCAATTACAAATAAAGTGCGTTTTGTCAAAGGATTAGCCAATTCTATATGACATATGTTCTAACAAGTTCTACATATGTCCTAACAATCTCCCCCTTTGGCAATCTGTGACAAAACCACAACAAATAAATGAAGTATGAGAGAAGTCATAAATCACTAAACTCATAATCACTTGTTGAATAAAATAAAATCTAATCCTAACACAAAATCTTGAAAAACTTTGCAAGAAGAGAGTTCATGGCCTGATAGACTTTGACAACTTATCTTTTTGAAACACTTTAAACAAAACTCATTAAGGCATCTTAGTGTGAAACAGAAATAAAGAATTGCTTACATAATAAAAAATATGTGTTTAAAGAGAGAAAAAGAAACAACACATGGAGAGATAGGTGAAATGATAACAACATCATCATATATATAAGATAAATGAGTACAATGTTTGCTATCACTAAATGGTCATAAGACCGGTATACAAAAAGATAATGTATCTAAAAAGAAAGAAAAGAAAAGAAAAGATACATAAATCCTCACTACATCCCTCAAAACTTATAAACACTCCCCCTAACAAAAAAATCCTATGCTAACTCTCCCCTAAAGTACATGACTACTCTCAACCCAAAACTACTTCCCCTTTTTGTCACAAATGACAAATGGCAAGTCACTGAGAAGTAGTCATCACCTCATCACCGGAAGAGCTAGCATCCTCATCCTCATCATCATCATCATCACTGGAGCCATCATCATTGTCCCCATCCTTCAAAGTCTATGGAGATGGAGAGGGAGATGGAGACATGGTGAAGCCACCCATGTGAGCTTGTCGTTGTGCGATACGACTAACACGGGTGTTCATTTGATACAACTCAATAAATAGTGTATCAAGGCGAGCATCCATGTGCTCAAGTTGCACCATGACAGCTTCTAACGTCATACCACCCGTAGAAGGAGAAGAAGGAGCGGAGGTGGATGGAGTGAAATGGGTTGGAGGAGTCACCATCTTGGTTCATGGTCACTTCGGTCGAAGCTAGGCCTCACTCCGTTGAACAGGCGCTGCGCTGATGGCACCCACGATGGTGAAATAAGTAGACTTGAGATAGGAGATAAAGGCATGGCAAATGATCCTCGTGATAGCAGAAAGAAAGATAAGTTTATTATGGGTCGTCGTATCCTTATAGACATCTATAAGGGAGAGAATGAAATGAGAGGGAAAGTCTATAAAAAGGTCCTTAATGAGGGAAAGCAAAAATCGAGCTTGTCATTGTGCGATGGAGATGTGGTGAAGCCACCCATGTGAGCTTGTTGTTGTGCAATACGACTAACACGGGTGTTCACCTGATACAACTCAATAAAGAGTGCATCAAGGCGAGCATCCATGTGCTTAAGTTGCACCATGACAGCCTCTAACGTCACACCACCCGTAGAAGAAGAAGAAGGAGCGGAGATGGATGGAGCGAAATGGGTTAAAGGAGTCACCATCTCGGTCTGTGGTCGCTTCGGTCGAAGCTGGGCCTCACTCCGTTGAACAGGCGCTGCACTGATGGCACCCACGATAGTGAAATAAGCAAACTCGAGATAGGAGACAGAGGCATGTCAAATGATTCTCGTGATAGCAGAAAGAAAGATAAGTTTATTACGGGTCGGCGTATCCTTATAGACATCTATAAGGGAGAGAATGAAATGAGAGGGAAAGTCTATAAAAAGGTCCTTAATGAGGGAAAGCAAAAATCGAGCACAAGGCTCGATAATAGAGTTATAGTGAGACAAGGGATGAAGAACAAATGTCATCACCATATTCAGGAACCTCAGACTTTTTGCAAAGCCCGAGTATGAGGTGTTTTGATGGTCACCCCATGAAGAAGGTGTCTCAAAAAAGAGAGACAGAAGCTTGTCTTTAGACACAGTCCTCAAATGTGGACATCCAAGGTAATTAGGATGCGATATCCTTGGAACATGTAGCACATCGGAGATAAGCTCTGGAGTAACTACTATATGTGTATCTCGTATAAAAGTAGTAAATGAGGAATAGATGAATCGAAATCGTGCATATTAGAGTAGAACTCCTGTATGATCACAGTGGGATAACTCACGGGTATCTCACATAGAGATTCCCATCCCCGCCTGTGAATAACAGTCGATAGATCAGTATAGGAAAAATCCGATAGAATCATGCGGCATTTCGAATGAACACCACGTTTTGGAGAAGTTCTCTGAGAAGTCCTGACGGGACTTCTCATCACGGAACTTGACATGAAGAGGATTAGAATCAAAAGAAGATGCCCCGGAACGAAGAGGGTTCAGGACGGAGTAGTTTTGCGCTTGGGTGCCATGTGCAAATTATTCGAGAGAGAGGGATCCAAACAGAAAAGCGCCATTAACAGAGAGTACCAAAAAAATGAGAAAGAAAAGGTACGTATGTATGAACAATGCATGAGTATGTGACGTGCAAAGAAAAATTCATCATGGGCTCAACCCAATCCAATCCTACTAGCACACAAGTTTCCAACATAGAAACACACATCTAAATGCATGAAACATTGTGAAAATGCAAGGAACATTGTGAAAATGCAAATATAATGCAATGCATGAGCATATAACAACATATAAGAAAAACTCAACCCAAAAATTTCATAAAATACTCAAAGATTTTCAAAAACCCCAAAAATTTTAAGAAAACCCAAAACCTAGGTTTAAATGTGTGAAATGGATGAAGAATGAGGAAAGAGAGATCATACCAGAGAAGAAATGATCACACTAGGCCGAAATCCAAGTGGGTTTGAGGTTTAGAGAGAGTAGAGAGTGTTTGGGAGGTGAAAGAGCAGGTTTCTGTCGAGAGAGATAGGAGAAAAATGAATCTGATTTTGCGCTGGATCTATTTAAAGAATTCGCGTCTCAATGGATCGAGGATCTATCAAGATTTTGTTGAGCACTAATTCTCGACAGATAAATTTGTCAAGGTGCTGTTGAGAATCTGTCGACAGCAAAAGTACCTCGATGGATTGAACAACTATTGAGAAGCTATTGGCTAGATAGAAACTATCTCAATGGATCGAGAATCTATCAAGAAGCTATCGAGACTAATTCCAGAAAGCTTTGATGGATCGAAGATGCGATAAGATCTGTCGAGAAAAGAAGTCCAAGGGTCTCGATAGATAGCTAGCTATCGAGATCTGTCGAGAATCTATTGAGCTTGATAAAAACAAGTTTTACAAAGAGGAGAAAAACACAGATATGAATGCAATCAAGCAATCTCCTCAACCAAATATCCAAAAAAACATTTTAAGCTTTCAAAAACATCTCTCAACAAAACAATGCAAGGCATTTAAGATCCAAAAACACACACGCACACACACTAAACAAGTCTAACTAATTTTATATTTCAAAAACAAGTCAAGACAGTTTAGTGAGTATACATTAACACATGTATTCCTTGTGATGGCCAAATCACATTGTACCTACACATGTATCAAAAGTAGCAAAGAATTTGTGTATTGTGTGTGAAAATATTACAAGATTGCATAAGTGTCTCATGTTATGACGATTTGAGATATGAGAAAATTAATTTAATTCACACACAATCATAATTGCTTGATGGAGACTATCACCTTTGAGGTATATCCTATAACTCCCACATCTCCTAGAAACACGCGTGCAACCATATTTAAAAGTATTTTGATTCTTTTTGCTTTTGTTTTTCTTTTTGCTTTTGTTTTTCTTTTTGAGCATATAAGAGAGAGAATAAATACCCAATTATGTTAAGCTTAAACATCATAATATTGCTATGCTGAAGCATACATATATTATTCATGATTGGCAGGCTTTAGTGGTGAGATGATTATTTATGCCTTTCTCTTAGGATTTTTTAGTCATTTCCATAAAAAAGAGTGATATGAGTGTTAAGTACAAGAGATTACTTAATCGTACTTATCACAAATATGAGCCACAAAGTTCACTTGCTTAGTTGTGCATTGAGATGCTCATTTAAACTACAAAAGATACAGAATTTAGAAAACTTTGTTTCAATGGTCATCCAAGGTACACAAGTACCAATGTACACAGAATACACACTGTTTTTGTATTTTTCTAATTTTTCAATTTTTTTTAATTTTTATGAAAAACAAAATAAAGCAAAATTAAAAACAAACGAATAAAAACATGTTAAACAAAGCATAACATAAAACTAGATTGACTCAAAACAAGAAAGCAAAACACACAAGTAATGCATAAACAAAAGAGAGGGAGAGAGACAAAAAGTGACTAAATCACTTTGAGCCTTTTTCCTTTCACATCTTGGAATAACCTTTCCGTTAAGCAAACTTTTGATTCGGTAATGAGAGGAAAGAATTGAAATCGTTCAATTTCGAAAGGAATATGAGGGCCTTAAGAAGATCTCCAAGAGGAGCAAAAGAGGATGGAAACTGATTCTAGTTTTCTTGCTTTGTTGAGTGGCTAACCACTTGTAGCAATTTGGTCAAGTATGCCCTGATACTCCATAGTGATGATAGAGATGCTGCTTCTTCTGTTTAGACTTTTGGTTATTACCCTTCTTAGTCCCAGGGTTTCTAGTTTCTTTCTTATCTAGTTTAGGGGGTGCTCCTAAGATAGATTTGTCCTTATCTATGTTCACACTAGTTAAGACAGATTTAATATCATTGTTTTCAGAATTATCATTATTAGTTGGTGAGACAAACACAGTAGTACTAGAAGAAACAATATTAGGAGAAGAGAAATCATACCCCAAATCGGTTCTATCAGAAGCAGATTTCTAAAAGCTAAGCATCTTATCAAACTTTGCACTAAAATTCCTCTCCAATTGAACTCTAACTTGAAACAACTCTGCTTCAAGTTTCTTGGTCTTTTCAGTCAAGAAATTATTCTTAAATAGCAATACTCCAATAGTCTAATTAGCTTCGTCAAACTTTGTGGAGAGCTTTTCTCGATCAAGTTCCACATCACTCAGCTTTTTGGTGGCCAACCTATATAGTTTCTCATGCTTTTCAGAAACCTTGTACAATTTTTCATAAGTTGTATGGATGTCATCTTGATCGTTGATTTTCTCAAAGTTAGAGTCCACCAAGTCCTCTTCATCGTCTACTGTTTTTGAAACCCCCTCAATAGGATCAACTGTAGCAGTGAAGGCATTCAAGATTCCCTTGTTATCATTATCATCTGAATCATCCTTAGGCTCAGTGTCACTCAAGGTAGTAGCAAGGGCCTTACTTTTCTCAATAGTCTTGAGATAGGTTGGACATTCTTGTTTCATGTGTCCAAAACCTTAACATCTGAAGCATTTTGGTCCGGAGGGAACAGTATACTGACCGCCTTCCTTAGCATCCATCTTTCCTCTGTCTTGGTTCTTAAGCTGAGACGAACTAGACTGCTTACGGTCTTTATCAAATCACTTTGCATTGACATTCTTTATGAACTTTTTGAATTTCCTTGTGATATAGGATTTCATCTTAGAATCTTCATTATTAAAAGACTCATCAGTATCATTGCTTTTGGCCTTTAGTGCCATGTTCTTGCTTTTGCTCGATTTCCCGATCCTAGTCAAACCCAATTCATAGGTTTGCAAGTTGCCAACCAACTTTGTCAAAGGAATTTTGTCAATATCCTTTCATTCCTCAATAACGGTGATCTTGGCATGAAATCTCTCAGGCAGAGATTTGAGCTCTTTCCTTACAACCTTGGGTACGGGAATGGTTTCCCCAAGATTAAAGGAAAAGTTCACTATGTCCTTCAGCTTGGCATAAAACTCATCAAACGACTCATCCTCCTCCATCTTAATCTCTTCAAAGCTTATAGTAAGCCTTTGAAACTTTGAATCCTTAACAGTCTTAGTCCCTTCATAGGTTGTCTGGAGGATAGTCTATGCTTCCTTAGCAGTTTCAGTTGAGGATATCTTCTTGAACTCCTCATTGGTGACCGCATTGAATAAAGCATTCAACACTCTGCTGTTGAAGTTTGCCGCTTTGATCTTAGCATCATCCCAATCAGCAGACACTTTTTTTGGCTTGGTCCAGCCTATCTCCACAGCTTGCCACACTTTCTCATCTAAGGATTGCAAGAAAGCTCTCATGCGTACTTTCTAGTATGCATAGTTAGCGCCATCAAATAAAGGAGGGATAATTAAAGATTGTCCTCTATCCATGACAAACAGGGGTCAATGGATCACACAGCAAAGATTAACCCTAATCAGAGTGTACCTGCTCTGATACCACTTAATATGCCAAGAATGTATTGACCTCTTTGGTAACTTAATCAGTTAATTATCCAAGTTAATTAATTAGATTCAATTTCATGCAATAGGCGTGGTAGCATAAACAAATCACCAAAAATACTAAATCCAGTGGAAAATAAATTTGACATGGGTGATTTGTTTACGAATAGGAAAAACTACCGAAGTAAAACCCTATTGGGTAAATTTAAGATCACCACTCATAAGAATTCACTATTATCAAAACAAGCGGTTACAAGTAAAGGAATCCCATTATTTTATATCAACCTACAGTTAAACCCTTACCCCAATACATAATTGGACTTGTAATGTAGTGACAATCTCTCCTTTCAATGCACGGCTCCGAGTATGTGACTAATCAATTGATGCACGAATCCTCGTACGTGACTAACACACCAACTTGAGAAAGATGTTGGCTGCAAAGTTTTTCAATTCATTCAGACGATGAAGATCAAGAAACTTCTTGGTTACAAA
The DNA here is from genome assembly GCF_932294415.1 of Quercus robur. Lineage (NCBI taxonomy): Eukaryota > Viridiplantae > Streptophyta > Magnoliopsida > Fagales > Fagaceae > Quercus > Quercus robur. The sequence continues at coordinate 43,247,602 of NC_065542.1, forward strand.
ACCCTTGGTGTACAAACGTAGCAGCTTCTTCAAGAGAAAGATGAACTAGGGCAAATTGTCTCCAGTCACAATTTGAGTGAATAATCACTTTGCATCACCTTAGACGGCCCTTAAAATAATTCTTATATATGTTTAGGATTGTGAAAAAAGAAACCTTACATAAATAGCTTGGATATGCATGAAAAACAGATCTGGAAATCTGAATTTCGTAATTCTCGATAGATATAGCTTCTGTCAAGAGTTGTCGAGAATGAAACATTAAATCTCGATAGATACATCTGTCGAGCTTTAATGAACAACAATTCTTTACTTGTTTCTTGGATAGACTTGCATGGCTTAAATACTAGACTTGAACTATTATTTCTTGAAGTATTAAACACATCCTAGATCTACCAAGTTACAAGTAAAGTGCGTTTTATCAAAGTATTAGCCAATTCTATATGAAATATGTCCTAATAGTGACTATACTTTTTTCATGATAGCAAGGATCAAGGATCACACAATCGAAAATAATCCGAACAAGGTGTATCTTAATTTAATACCAATTGGAAAATGCTTTTGAACTCCAAACACATGGCTTTCCACCAATTTTACTGATTATCAGTTTATGGTCAAAGTGATATATTTGATGGTTTCATCAATAATATAAACAACGCAGTAATCAAGCAATCACACCAAAACTCATGCAACTAGCACTACAAGTTGTTTATGGCATGAAAACATAAAATAGTAAAAACCCTTGAGGGTTGCACCCAATTCACCAAATTCACTAAGAAGATATTTACGATACAAAATAACTTACAAAACCTTCATTACAAGTAATTGTTCTTGCATCTAAGCTCCCCGCTTCTACTAGCAATAGACTACACCAATTATTTATCTTCATAGCAATCCAATAACGTAGGTTAATTGCTAACTGCAAATCCAATCTCTTGGATACTCTAGTGTTTGTATTAAACCTCCTCTCAAAGGTTTAACAATATAGAGAGGTGGAGGTATTTAAGTTACAATGGTTTTTTTTCTCAAGGGTTACATAGTCTCTGCCTTCTTCTAGTAATTTTAGGGTTTTTATTTTCGTTCATATATGTGTCAAAATAGAGGATGGTTGGCTACAAAAATTATGTGGATAAACTAATTTTGAGTTTCCTAGGCAAACTCACTCGATTGAGCTTTGAGCGTGTTTCAGGTGAACTGTTATGTGTAACTGAATTTTGAATTATGACAACTTTGCTCAAAATCTCACCTGACATATTGATTCTTGATTTAATGAAATTCCTATTGTAGCACTTTGAACTCTTTCGTCTGAATATAATCTTCAATGACATCAGCAATTTACAATTTAAATAGAAACTCAAATACATGGAAATACGCAATTGCAACTAAAACTTTTGAATCGGAACTTTGCCAACACTAAATATCCTAACATCATAAAAGAAAAACAACTCATTTCGTTGTTCAGATATGTTTTTCAACATGTGAGCTATCATCTTACAATATATACGACCATTATTTGCCTTTATTTAGTTTGCCAATCCATAATATATTACAATGCATTCAAAGTCTTATATTTAATTGGTGTTCATGACAATAAAATTTTATTAAATAAAACAATGATGAAAATGAAAAGTAACTGATGCACTAAGGGCATTAGTTTATGAAATATTTTTAGAAACTTTTTATGGGAAAGAAAAAAATTACTATTTTTTTTAATATAGTTTTTCATATTTTCCAAAAAAATAGTATACAAACTTTTATAAAATAGTCTATTAACAAATTCTCTAAAGGCACCCATTAACAGAGCTCATCATATTATTAGTGCAATGTAGTACAAACCAATTCCAAACGTGAGTTGGTAGTGACACTTATCATTACGATCCACCTAACTTTGGGGTTTTGAAGTTTGCTAGTTTGATATTAACCAACTAATGTTCGCTTGTTTGACATCAATAGCCATACATTTATTCATGAATTACAATAGCTTTTATCTCACAGGTAATCATACAGTAGTACATAAAGCCTCCTCTAATGCTTTACTGTCAGTGGAAGCAGCTACGTATTTGATAAGAAAGTCTTTGTATGGCAAGGACTTATAAAGCGCTGGGTGGCTTGCATCAACCAAACTTTTTGCTGGTTCTATAAGTGTTTCATTTGATGGACTAAGAAAGTAGGAAGCAGTTGTACGAGCTACATTTGAATTTGTCACCACTCGATGTTCAGCACCTTTCAGCTTCCCATTGCTGATAATCTACAACTCAATGTGACACATTTCCATGAACAATAATTAAAAAAACCATTAAAGAAACTAGTTAATTGCACCCCAAAAAAAACTACACCCTAAATTATGAGATAATTACACTTTGTAGTTTGCACAATAAACCATGAAAACTTGCAATCACTAGCCTAATTATAATAAACTTTGTAAATTGCATCCAATAGCTTGATTGACTATTAAAATTAATGATAACTTGAAAGTCACATTTTTTGCCCACTTAGGTCCGTTTATTTTGCTAAAACTGAAAACTTTTTGTTGAAAGTACTGTAAATAAAGGTAAAAGTTACCTAAAATAGTATAATGGGACCTATGAATAGTATCAAAAAGTGCAGTGGAACCCATAAATAGTAGTAAAAATAAGCTGAATAATAAAATAAACTGGCAAAATTAATCATGCCAAACAGACTATTAATGAACTATATTTTCATGGTCTATGTGCCAGCACATGATTGTTAATTTTAACCGTCAATCACGTTGCGGGATGTAATTAAAAAAAAAAAATTGTCACAATTTGGGTGATGATTGTAAGTTTTCATGGTTTGGGGTGCAAGTTTAGGTGATTTTCTACTATTATCCCTAAAAATATTTTTGATATATTTATTTATTTTTTATGATTTTATAAGAGACAAGTTTTTTTATTTTTTATTTTTTTAAAGTTATTCTTTAGTAGGCATATTGACAATTTTTTTTTTCATAAAGCTAGCGTGAAATTCGTATTAGAATACTATTTGTAACAACCTATGTTCGTATTAGGCTACTATTTGTAACAATTAGAGCTTTTCGCAATCATGTAAATAACTTAGATTGACTTACACACCCAATGTACAAGCCAACAATTGTTTAAATAATGCCTTCATGATTCAAATCATTAGGGTGAAGTATCACACATCATATGAACTATCGGCTAGTTTTCACTTTTCACTAGTTAAACGTCTTATTGTTACGAATTAACAACTATCTATTCTATACTATTAATAACAAGATTTTTTATTTGGGTTTTAACATTTTGTGTACTAAAATATCCTTACACAAATTCTTAAACTCTCTAAAATACCCTTATCTTTTAGTTAAATAATTTTATATAAAAAAAAAATACAAACTAGTTAAAAGAGTAATTTACCGTTACTAAGTTTTATGTTTTTTCCTTTATATTCTCCATTTGGCCTTAAAGCCTAGGACACTGTTTCTATCTCATTTTTAAACATTATTTTACGTTATCTTACCTCTTTCTTTAAAAATAAAAAGAAAAGAAAAAACACATGATTATTTACATATCACTTTTAAACATTAAACAATAAATAAAAAGAGCATTATATAGGTTAATTACTAGCGTACCCATAGTACACACAAGTAAATTGTGACTTGTGTGTACTACGTGTACCCTAGAGTGTTTGTAATAGTCATTAGTCACCATTCTATTTTATATATATAACCGAAGTCTCTAAAACTCTCATAATTTTCCATATCATCATTTTAATTTATATTTTTTTTTAATTTTTTAAAACTAAATAGTGAGAGAGTCCTAACAGGAGTCTCTCTCTATTTTTTCTTTAATCCTAAAGGTTTTTCTTTTTATTTTTTATTTTTTATGTGAGACTTTTTTTTTTTTGAAACCTAAAGTGAGTCCTTTAAAAAAAAATTCTAACGTGTGGTTTTTTTTAAACTAAATAGTGAGAGAGTCTTAACAGGAGTCTTTCTCTCTTTTTTCCTTAATCCTAAAGATTTTTTTTTTTTAAATTTTTTTTACGTAAGTCTTTTTTTTTTTTTTTTGAAACCTAAAGTGAGTCCTTTAAAAAAAAAAAAAAAAAATCTAACATGAGGTCTAATATATGTAAAACCGAAACCTCTAAAACTCCCACAATTTTCCACATTATCATTTTAATTTATAATTTTTTTAAAATTTATCATCATTTTAATTTATAATTTTTTAAACTAAATAGTGAGAGACGCCTAACAGGAGCCTCTCTCTCTCTCTTTTTTCCTTAATCCTAAAGTTTTTTTTTTTTTTTTGAAACCTAAAGTGAGTCATTTAAAAAAAAAAAAAAAAATTCTAACGTGTGGTCTTTTTAAAACTAAATAGTGAGAGAGTCCTAACAGGAGTCTCTCTCTCTTTTTTCCTTAATCCTGAAGGTTTTTTTTTTTTTTTTGAAACCTAGAGTGAGTCTTTTTAAAAAAAAAAAAAAAAAAAAAATCTAAGGTGAGGTCTAATTAAAAAAAATTATAATTATTTTTTTAATCCTAATTCTAACTTAAGTCTCTCAAAAAGTCAAAAACTTCAGTTTTATATTATCTATAGATAATAATAATGATGTGGCAAGTTCTAAGGATATGAGAATGCAATTTGTAGATCTACTATCAAGATAACATAGATTAGATTGGTGGTGGATAGTAGATTTAATTGTAGTTGAGTATTATGTGAAGTCATCACCGTAGAATAGTCAACGCCGGAATGTGTTATGTGGAACCAATGATATGAAAGAAAAAGAATTTTTCTAAACCATTATATTGAACAAAAGAAAATACTTATTTTCATTCATTTTCAAGTTATGCATTTTTTTAAGTTAAGTGACAAACTTTTAAGCAAAATAAGTAATTTTTATTTTTATTTAACTATCCCGTATATAGCATAGGTTAGTACGGGTTAGTGACTAGTATTTATATATATATACACTAAGAGATTGTGAAGATATATGTACCTGCAACGGAAAACCTATGTTAACCACAAAAGCGTTAGGAATGGGTTCAACAACAATCCATTCCTCATCCTTGAAGACTTGAAGCCCGTATACATCACTTTGAAGAAGAATATTAATGAAAACAGGGTCCATATGTTTGCCCAAGCCCAAGGTTAAGCTTGGGTCTGGGCATGGCGGATAGTGATTGACCAATAGTGTTTGATTTCCAACAAGTCCACCAAGGCTGATTCCCAGGCCTTGGGAAATGAACTCCAAAATTCTAAACCCCAACTTCCTTACTTCAGCTGTATATGGCCCAACAACTTCTCTGAAAAAGGTTTCACATGAAACATAATAATTTTCATTTTTGTTCTTATATATGTCAAGTCACTACATGAAAGAACAAATTTACATGTCTATGACTATGAGAATTTACCGATATCTAGGTGGGTTTTCAGGCCAAAATTGGATGTATTTCTCTAGAGGATTACAATGGTGTATCAATGCATCCCTCCAGAGGTGAAACTTTTCAGTTGCATAATTTGCACTGCTTGTGTAGATGAAGCAGCTCTTATTGGGGTCCTTTGAAGTTTCGATTGCCTTGTCCTCACCAGATAATGCATGAAACTCCTTGAAAACACTCATGGCCTCATCCATTAAGTTGCTAGGGACTCCGTGGTTGATCACCTATTAGGTGGTACAAAACATAGCATAACACAAACTTAGAAAATATGAAAAAAGTTTGCCAAAAGTGGTTCATATTGTGACCATGTTTGATGCTAAGCATCTGGTAGGAATAAATCATTGTCTGATAAAATAATAGAAAGAAAAGATGTGGTTGGAACCTGAAAGAATCCAAACTCTTGGCTAGCTTCAAAAATTTGTTGAATTATATCTGTTTGATCATGACCCCCAAGATCAATCACTGGAATATTGTTGGCTAGAGGAACAGTGAGCTTCCCTGGTCTTTTTTCCGGTGGGAGTATATATGATTCTGGCAAGGATCGATCATTGTACCAGCTTGAAACAAGGTGCTCCATGACTGACAACTCAAATCTTCAAGGAAAAAGGAATGTCTATGGTGTGAAGAGAGCATCGACCACAAACAAGTCCTTAAAAGCTTCCACAAGTTGAGTAAAATAACATTAAATCTTCCCTCAAGCATTGCACAATTTTAAACACAAAAACTTAATATTTAGATACATAATTGATGACATAGTTATCAATCTTAGATGATCTTGAAATTTTGCAAGCATGTAGTGTATAAGAGGAGAATATATTCCAATTGTGAAGTTGTTAAAATTCATATCCAATAGAAAATATTAAGTGATATCACATTACTTAATATATATATATATATATATATATATATATATTCTTGTTTGACTTTTTTTTAGACTCTATTTTTAAATGGGCTACCAACACCATATATGGGTTTGATGACTGGGGTGGCTCCACTTGAAGGCATGCTGGTGGTCATGAGATCACCCTGATTTGGATATATATATATAATCCTGAAGGCATGCAGGTGGTCATGGGTTCCAAATCAGGGTGATCCCGTGACCACTCGCATGCCTTCAGGGTATATATATATATACATTAGGTGAGGATGGTCATGTGACCACACGCACCACACGCATGCTTTCAAGAGGAGTTGCCCTTGGTCATATATATATATATATATATGTTAGAGATATATTAGCCCATTAGCATAGACCCAAGCCTAATTCTACTTTGTGTGCAAGCCAAGTCTCCTACTTGTACTAGAAGTCTATTAGTCTAGGGTTTAGTCTACTATATATACACATGTTATGATTCATTGTAACACAGGATTTGTACTACACTCTAATATATTATTAATGTAGCCCTTTAGGGTTTCCTCTGTGGATGTAGGCCGTTAGGCTGAACCACGTAACCCTCGTGTGTTATTGTGTTTTATACTTTATGCTTTCGCTTCCGCATCTATACTAGCATATTCAACATGGTGTATCAATGCTAATATTTAACAATATATATACATTAGGTGAGGATGGTCATGTGACCACACGCACCACACGCATGCTTTCAAGAGGAGTTGCCCTTGGTCATCAAACACGTATATGTGGTGGGTAATCAATTTCTTAAAAATAAAAAATAAAAAATTACAAAATGAAGAACCAATTTTAACCACAAAAACCTAAGGAATGGGTTCTCTACTGCATGTATAATAGACACCACTTTATTATTTATATTACTATTTAAAGGGTTTCTCCTATTTGGAATTCTCATTTTTTTTTTTTGGGTTAAAAAAATGCCCCTACACCTCTATGTTTAAGTAGAGACAAAACTAAAGGACAATCCTATAAAAATACAACTTCAACTCTCACTAAAACATTGCCTAAAAAATAATATCACTCTCCTGTTGATTTTCAAATTACTTTATCTACATATAAATTAGATTCTCAAAAAAAAAAAAAAAAAAAAAACTAGCTTTTGAACACGTGCGTGCTTAAAGGCTCTTCTATTTTTTGGGTAAATTTTGATAATTTGCATTTATTATAATTTGAGATTACTACATTTTCCATTCATAAAATACCTAGGGGTGTGATGAAAAAATTATTTCACCTACAAACGTATAATACTCATCACACCCTAGGTTTTTTTTGTGATTGAAAAATATAGTAATCCCAAATTATAATGGATGCAAATTAAATATTAACTTTTACCAAAAAAATAAAAGAGTCTCTGAACATGCGCGTTAGCGCCTGTTTAGATGCTAGTATACTGTGAAGATATATGTACCTGCAATGCAAAACCAAATTGTTTTTAAAACCACAAAAGCGTAAGGCATAGGTTCAACAGCAATCCATTCCTCATCCTTGAAGACTTGAAGCCCATATATATCGGACAAAATTGGCAAATGCCTTTTTCGGGCAAAAAAAGTAGCATTATGCCTCTTTTCTCAAACTAATTAGGGAAATACCTCTCTTTTGAAACTCGATTTTCTCAAAATCGAGTTAAGCCCTATAGTGGCGTTTTTAAGAAGCTTATAATGACGTTTTAAGGACCTATAGTAGCGTTTTGAAAGTCGAGCTCCTTGAACTCGAGTTATAGGTAAAAAAAAGAAAAAAATTGCTTGTAACTCGACTTCATGGAGCTCGAGTTCCAAAACGCCACTATAGGTCCTTAAAACGTCACTAAAGGCTCCTTAAAATGCCACTATAGGGCTCCAGAATTTTTTATTTATTTATTTTTATAACTCAATTTTGAGAAAATCGAGTTTCAAAAGAAGAGCATTTCCCTAATTAGTTTGGGAAAATGGGCAAAATGTTGGATTTGTTTTTTGAAAGGGGCATTTACCCATTTTCTCCCATATATATCACTTTGAAGAAGAATATTCATGATGACTGGGTCTCTATGTTTGCCAAATCCCAAGGTTAAACTTGGGTCTGAGCATGGTGGATAGTGATTGACCTACAATGTTTGATTTTCTCCAAGTCCACAGCCAAAATGACCGGGGCTAATTCCCAAGCCTTGGGAAATGAACTCCAAAATTCTAAATCCCAACTTCCGTAATTCAGCTGCATATGGCTAAACAACTTCTCTGGAAAAGGTTTCATGAAACATAATTGGTTTTTTGGGCCAAAATTGGATGTATTTCTGTAGAGGATGACAATGGTGTAATAATCCATCCCTCCAAAAGTGAAAATTTTCATTTGCAAAATTATGACTGCGCTTGTATAGATGTAGCAAGTCTTAGTGGTGTCCTTTGAAGTTTCGATTGCCTTGTATTGACAGATAATGCATGAAAACTCCTTAAAAACACTCATGGCCTCATCCATTAAGTTGCTTGGGACTCCATGGTTGATAACCTGTTAGATAGCACAAATCATAGCATAACACAAATGTGTATAAACTTGGCTAACAAGTCATCAACCATGGAGTCCCAAGCAGCTTAATGTATGAGGCCATGAGTGTTTTTAAGGAGTTTTCATGCATTATCTGCCAATACAAGGCAATCGAAACTTCAAAGGACACCAATAAGACCTGCTACATTTATACAAGCTTGGCTAAGAGCGCCGTATTTGTTTGTGTTGCCACGTACAATTGCATGTTAATTTGATTAATTAATAAACTTGGCTAATTAATCAATTAATTTATCACAAGGGGTCAATATGTTTTTGGCCTATCAAAAGGATTGGGCTTTGGCCTATTACATTGGGCTAAAATACTCTAACACCCCTTTCTCAAACTCAAGGTGGAAGCTCGAGGTTGGATAAGCTTGAAAAGATCCCTTAAAAAAAATGCCTTGAAGAATGCCTTGAAGAAACCATGAAGATGTCCACAAAAATGCCTTGAAGAAGCTACAAAAATGCCTTGACCTTGAAAGTGACTAGAAGGATTGGGCACTATGGAGACATGCACATAGAATGACGACATCTGAAAATACCGAACAAGGGCTGCATCAATGACCAAGAAAAGCTACTATAGGTGGAGAATGGCAACATTGAAGGCCTAAAAAAGATCAGTGAAGACGACGACAAGATGAAGTATGGTTTGTAAGTTTTTGTGCGTAGGAAGGACCCAAAAAAGGATGAGAAATGGACAATTTAGTGATTTTGGAGTTTCAAATGAAGAAAATGAGTCCAAAATCAGAATCTATGTTAAAAACTGAGCAAGATAAGCCCTATTGAAAAATTTCACCTTTGGTCAAAAGTTAAAGTCAATAGGTAGTGGTCAACTAAGTCAGCGGCAATGATGTCAGATTTATCAAATTGCCTTGGTCTTTTGGTTGGCACATTACCTCCCAATTTCTCCAATGAATTTTCCTTTGCTCCCCTCTTTGGCCCCACCAAAATTTCCTTATCAACATCTCAATATCATGACAAAGGCCCACCGGAAGCTTGAAACAAGGCATGACAAAAGTTGGAATGGCTTGAACCATGGCTTTTAGAAGTACCTCCCTACTTGCTTGGGATAAAAGTTGCTCTTTCCACCCTTGCAATTTATTCCATACTCGTTCTTTTATATAGTTTAGGCTTGCTCTCCTATTTTTCCCACCACTGCCGGTAAGCCCAAATGTTTTTCATACTCTTTAACCTCCTCCACCCCCAAAAAATTTGAGATCTCTTCTTTTCTTTCCTCAGTGATAGCCTTGCTAAAAAAGATTGTTGTCTTCCCTCTATTTATTTGCTGGTCGGAAGCTTGTTCATACAAAGTCAAAATATCTTGTATTTTAACCAAATCTCCCATTATCGCTCTACAAAAGAGCAAAATATCATCCGTAAAGAACAAGTGACTGATCCATGGTCCATTCCTACACAAAGAAAAACCCCTTATCTCATCCTCCCTAGCTGCAGCCTAAAGCAACCTGTTTAAACCTTTAGAGCACAATAGGAACAAATAAGGTGATAGAGGATCACCTTGTCTTATTCCTCTAGAAGGTTTAATATCACCCTTTGGTTCTCTATTCACCAAGATAGAGTAGGAAACTGTACTAATACACTCCATGATCAACTTCACCCATTTTTCACCAAAGTCCATCTTCTCCATGACTTTTTTTAGAAACCCCCATTCAACTTGATCATACGCCTTACTCATGTCAAGCTTCAAGGCCAAGAACCCCATTTTTTTGACTTCTGATTCTTCATATGGTGTAAGGTTTCAAAGGCAACCAATATGTTGTCAGAAATGGCTTTATCTGATTGAAAAGCACTCTAAGACTCTATAATGAGGTTAGGTAAACTTTTCAACTTGTTTGCCACAACTTTAGACACTATTTTATAGAGGCTATTACAAAGAGAAATAGGGCGAAATTTAGATACAAGAGTGGGGCTTTTTACCTTAGGAATAAGTGTGATGAAAGTATTATTTAAAGATTGAGGGAAGGAACCTGAGTTCAAGCAATTTAGAACCGCTGCCGACACTTCATCACCAATAATTTTCCAATAGTGCTGGAAAAACAATGGAGGCATTCCATTGGGGCCTGGCGCCTTTAAAGCTTCCATCTGAAACACTGCCCTATCCATCTCATCTCGAGTATACACTTCTTGAAGCATGTTGTTCATTTCGGTTATGACTGTACATGGGATATCTGCCACGACTTGGTCCAAATTGCATGGAGAGGCTGAAGTGAATAAGTCTTGATAGTAGCTGATTAAGATTTGTGCAATCCCTCCCTTATCTGTGCACATCTGCCCCATTGGATTTCTTAGCTCACAGATTTTATTACGTCGATATCTATGAGTTGCCCGGCTATGGAAGTAGCGTGTGTTCTTGTCAACTTTATGTAACCACAGTGCCCTAGACCTCTGTTTCCACATTTTTTCCTCTTTCACCAATAAATCACTAATCTCCCTCTTTAATTTCAACACTCCCTCCATTGTTCCACCCCTAATAGCTGCTTCCTCCTCTTTTCTTAATTTTTCCTTCTTTTCCTTCAGCTGTTTTGTTACATTGCCAAATGAGTTCCTACTCCACCATGTCAAATTCAGTTGGCACCTTTTTAATTTGCCTTCCACTTGCTCCATCAGATTCCCACGTACTGGTTGCCTCCAAGCCGACTCCACTGAATGTTGGCACCCTTCCTCATCAATCCACATTTGTTCCAACCTCCATGGCCTTTGAAGTTTCTTTGGTATACCTGATGGAAAAATCACAATCGGCTTGTGATCTGAAGTACCACACTCTAAGTGCACTATTTTTGTATTCGAAAATTTTTCAATCCAATCAATTGTTGCAACCACCCTATCAATCCTTTCCTAGATTGTGTGTCTATCCCTTTGTTCGTTGCACCATGTAAATTTTCCTCCCATATACCCCAAATCTTTAAACCCACATTCATCTAAAATGTCTCTGAAATCTTGCATCTGCCTAAATGGACGTAGTCTGCCTCCCAATTTTTCATGTGCTCTTGTACTTTCATTGAAAACACCTGCACAAATCCAAGGCAAAGAGTGCCTGGCTTTTAAACTGTGTAACTTTGCCTAAGAAATATGATGATTTCGTGTATCCGATTCACCATAGAAACTTGTGAACCTCCATGCGTCATCTTTTCCTTTATTCATAATGGCATCAATATGGTTGGGAGAGAATGTATCCACTGAAAAATCAAAATCTGTTTTCCAAAAGACTACCACCTCGCCTCCTCTAGTTTCTCTTGAAACTTCAATCATACCTCTAAACTTGTAGCGTGCTCGAATTTCCTCCAGCCTAGCTTTTGTTAGCCATGTCTCGGCCAAGAACACGACTGAGGGATCTTGTGTCCAGATTAAATCTCCAAGCTCCTACTTTGTCTCTAGGTTCTCAAGCCCGCGACAGTTCCAACATAGTATACTCATTGGGACTGGCGGGGCTGTGAAACAGCCTCCGCCAATAAATCTGTTGTTGCCTTTCCATTTTGTAATTCCAACTTCTTCTTCTTGTTTTGATCTCTCCGTACTCCATCATTCTCAGCCAGGATTCTCTTTGCAGGCAAAACGGCATGCTCTGAAGAGTTGTCGTGAATTGTTTCTTGGCAAATCCTTTTCCACATTTTCTGTCTAGGGTTTTTCTTGGGATTACCTCACATGGGCTCACATGATCATTAATCCTAGGTGGCACGTTGATGCATGACCCACTTTCCTTCAATTGACCATCTGACTCCTCAGTTTGAGATTCAATATTTACCATTACTCCTTGAGCCTTAATCGGGTTAGTAATATCACCGGAAATAATTTTCTCATTCATATCATATCTCCTTAATTCCTCATCAATTTCCTTTAAATTCCTTCCTAGGCTATCCCTTTCTAAATTGGGATTGGTCGTTTCTATCTCTGAGAGGGCAGAATTAAATCCACCAAAATTAATGCACTCATTAAATTCCTCCGCCAAATCTGCTTTTGTCTCTACCTGCGGCATCTCCACCGTGATTGGCAGTTTTGGTCGCCCTCTGCCGCTCTTGAAGTGTCAGCCCCTCTGGCCTATTGGTTGTTGCTTCTTCTTTCTAGCTTCATTGAAACCTGGTACACGAACGACAAATTTTTTGTTTAGTGCTGTTGCAGTGGTTCATATCCATGGACCATACTCTTTATCTTCATCCTTGAGGCTTCCATCACTCTCTATCCACTGGTCACAATCCTTATCTCTATGGTTTAAGCACCCGCACCAATAACATATATTGGGCAGCCGCTCATAGTTAAAGGACACCCACCCTTCCTCCCCCTCGTTGAAGGAAATAAGCCTATCTCTACAAAGGGGAAGAGAGACATCAATTACCACTTGCACCCTCATGAAACTCCTGCCCACCATCTCTGAGAGATGAGTCATCTTTTCCACTATTCCAACATTTCCACATAAGTCTTTAGCCACCTCTCGTGTCATATTGGGTGCTGGGATGTCATGAATCTGAATCCATATAGCTACCTTCTTAAATACCAATTCCCGAATTGGCACTTTTTTATCATAGCGTTGCAGCAGAACTATGTGCCTATCAAAGCTCCATGGTTCAGCCGCTAAAATCTTGTCTACCTCCTCCTTATCCGAGAACATAAATAGCATTATATGATCACTTGCATTTCGAACTTCGAACTCATGTTTTGATCTCCATAATGGGTTGAAAGTACGAATGATTGCATCAATACTTAGTGCCCGTTTTGTTAAAAACTTTGTTGCAATTATAAATTCAGTCAGGCTCCTGTCCTTTCTAAGATGGACTCCACCACCTTCTCTGTCATTTAGTGAGAGGTTACTCTAGTGCTTCATAAGACTCTCCATTGCCAAGCTCACTTCACTCACACTCTTGTTTCCCCACCCCAAAAAAACCAACAACCCACAAAACCTACAGATAACCTTGTTATCGTAGGGACCTAACACCTTACTAGAAGGGACACTCTATTCTACTGCCTAAGAGAAGCTGGAAGGACAAAGCTTTCTTAGCTACAAAGAAACTCTCTCCGTAGGTTCAAATTAAAACCAATAACAACATACTCAAATACATGGAAATGTGCAATTAAAATATATACAACCATTATTTACCTATATTTAGTTTGCTAATTCATAATATATTACAATGCATTCAAGATCTTTTATTTAATAGGTGTTCATGACATTAAAATTTTTTTAATAAAACAATGATTAAAAATTAATCATATTATTAGTGCAATGTAGTATTATCCAATTCCAAACGACAGTTGACAGTGACAATTATCACGATGATCCTCTTAACTTTAGGCTTGATCGTGCAATTGACCAACCATATTAACCACGTAATGTTTGCTAGTTTGATATCAATGGTCATAAAGTATAATAGCTTTTTTCTCAAACTATTAATCAAAGAGTAGTACTTAAAACCTCCTCTAATGCTTGAGAGTCATGGGAAGTAGCTTTGTATTTGCTAAGAAAGCCTTTGTATGGCAAGGACTTATAGAGCGTAGGGTTGCTTGCATCAACCAAGCTTTTGCTGGTTCTACAAGTGTTTTATCTGATGGAATAATGATGAAGGAAGTAGTTGTCCGAGCTACATTTGAATTTGTCACCACTCGATGTTCAACACTTTTCAGCTTCCCATTGCTGATAATCTACAACTCAATGCAACACAATTCCAAGAACAATAATTGAACAAACCTTTTTTTTTTTAAAAACTAGTTAATTGCACAAACAAATACCCTAAACTGTGGGATAAGTGCGCTTTACAGTTTGCAAAATAAACTACAAAAACTTGAGAGAGAGAGAGAGAGAGAGAGAGAGAGAGAGAGAGAGAGAGAGAGAGAGAGAGAGAGAGAGAGAGAGAGAGAGAAGCATTCTACTTAAATACACCAGTTTTTGGGTGATTTTACATCTTGGGTACGTGAAATCATTGTATTATATATATTTATTATTAATTGAATTTGATGGTGTTCATTTAAAGAGAAAAAATCGTTAAATTTTGAAAATTGCAAGCTATTTACCAAATTCTCTCTGAATTTCAACACTAATCATTAACAATTACAAGAAGTCAAGAGCATCTGTTATCAATTCAACAAGTGTCTTAAGCCCCATGATAAAGCAACACATGGAAAAGTTTCAAGTATAAATAAGAGGCTCAAATCCAATAGAAGACCACCGTGAATAATCAGGAGAAATTATTGAGATAATTGTAATATGGTTATTTAGGAGATAACCTCTTAGGGTCCGTGTAGTTGGAGGAGTAGAAAAGTGGGAGAATAAAAAATGGAGAGATGATAGAAAAGTGGGAGGATTGATGAGATTTAGTTTTATCCCATTTATGTTTGGTTGGGAGGATGGAAAAGTGGAGAGATGGAAATCTTATTTGTTTAGTTGAGAAGAAAAATTAGATAACAGAAAATAAAATCGGTATAAATTTACAATTACGTCACCATTAAATTAAAAAAAAAAAGTAACACATTTTTTAATTAAAAATATTGTGTATGGACACTAATTTTTTTTAAAAAAAAAAAAAATTGTACAAGACAAAGAAAGATGAGCAAAAAAAAAAAAAGAAAAGAAAAACTATTGAGACGTACAAGAAAAACCTAGAAAAAAACAAAACAAAGAAGTAGAAAAAAATAGAATAAAGGGGAAAAAAAAAGCGAAACAAAAAAAATGGATATGCAATTGGATCTGGATGAAACAAAAATCAAAAGAAAAAAAAAACCATGAAATCTATATGCAAGTGCATATGGGCATTTTTGTCAACTTAAAAAAATTGAGCGTCTCCCCCTAGTTTTCGACCCATTTTGGTGAGAAAACATTTTGGTAGGCTTGAGGAGAAAATACTCAGACCGGACCACATTTTTTTTTCTCTCTCACTTAACCAAACACCCTCTATAAATACTCTCTCAACTTTTCTCTCCTCTATTTTCTAACCTTCCTAAAATCCTTTTAAACAAAAGACCTTTAATCTTTCCAACAAGTAGAATCTCTAAGTGTTTTACAATTACTAATACGGTGGTGTTTGTTACAAGAACAAAACATGCAATATCCATAGCCTAAATACTTAAAAAAAAAATTGACGAGTGAGAGAGAGAGATTACTTGTCTATTAGTCTCAAAAAATTCTGAAGTGACTATAAATGAGCCCACGTCCCCTTATATAGATAGCCAAAAAGTGCGTATTTAAGAGATATAACTCCTTAGTAAGGACAAAACTTTTTGTTATAGATCAGACTGCATCCACTATTGGCCACACTTTATTTGGGCTTTAAGTTTTAATTGGCCCAATATTTCTAACATAAAAAAATTTAGGCTAAAATGCAAAATTGACTTTCTAACTTTTTTCAGATTTCATTTCAGTATTTTAATTTTGCTTTCATTCATTTCAGTCCTTTAAGTTTCAGATTTATCCAATTAAGGCCTTTCCGTTAACTTTTGTTAAAAATTTTTGAAAAAAAAATCTGGAAAATATTTTTCAATCATTAATTAAAATTTTTAATTTAAAAAATTTGAAGAAAAATTTATAAAATTGAAAAATTAACCACAACATATAACAAAAGTTGAGGGAAAAGCCTTAATTAAATAAACTTGAAAGTTAAATGACTAAAATGAACAAAAAGCAAAGTTAAAGGACTGAAATGAAATTTGAAAAAACTTAGAGGGTCAGTTTTGCATTTTACCCAAAAATTTATGGTTGTGAGTGTTTCTCATTTGATCTTGTTTTCTTTGGTGTTAGCCTAATAGCTTAGGCTTTGACCTGTTGTGAACTTTCAAATTAGTTTGTTTTAAACAAGTTAGGCATCAATTAGTCTATTTGCAAATTTGTCTTAGTCTTTTGAAATACAATGGAATTGGAAGAGAATAGAAACTTTAAATTCTAATTACTTGTTTTCATTTTTCATTTTTATTTGCATTTTCTACTGAAAGTCATCTCAATTCTTAAGTGAGACATGTTTGGATCCCAACTCTAATCTACAAAGTTAAATTTCACTTTGAACCATTCACTTGGAATCATGGGCAATTAACAATAAACAAGAACAGAGTTAAAAAAATTCAAAAATTAGAAAGAAAAAAATGAAGTGTTTCTGCTAAAACAAATTGAGAACCGGCCATAGTGGTGGGTTCTAGTTAACTCAACTGGTAAAGTTTCTGATGGTTGAATAAGAGATTTGAGGTTCAATTCCCGCCTACACCAAAAATCGATTGATATTTTGGTCTGATAATAAAGAGCTATTATTTATTATCAGGAGCGGATGTCATAGGTTGAACTCTCTCTAAAAAAAAAAAAAAAAAAAAAAAAAAAAAATTTACAACCATTATCAGGAGCTATTATTCATTTTTCGAGTTGTTATTGGCATGTACAATATAGAAGCAAAAAGTTCTAAGTCTCAAACTCAAGATGAATTCAAAAAACCAAAAAAGTATGGTTGATCATCTAACTGAATGGCTTGATAATAGTTTCCAGCGAAAGCTCAACCAAAATTTTCAACCCTTGCCAAAATAAATGGTAACAATATAGTTGAAAAGCATGTCCAGGCTTTGACAAATCAAATGGAAAATAAATAGGTAGAAATTTTACCCAATGCCTTAGTGCCAACCTTTGAAGACGTACTTCAAATGGCAATAATTGCAACACAAATAAATTCCAGAATGCGTGAAGGCGAGATTGGTCAAAAATTGGGGGCAGCGAAGGCCATTAGGCTATTCTGAAGTTAACCAAGCCTAGAGTTGAGCAGCCTCGAACGGAGCAACATGGAATGGAACAACCTCAAATTGAGGTACCTTGAAATACCTGGACACCAAACTTGCATAATAATGGTCATGAAAATAGGGTCAAAGATTTGGCTTGCATGAGAATGCCAAAAATGGCTATGATGAGAATGTCTAAGAAAATGCAAGGGCGAGTTTTGATCCAAAGGAGGGAGATAGGTATCATTACCAAGAACCCTATAGACCACCATCCAAAGACCCAATACCAAATGCTATACCCTTTCAAGGTCATGTAAGGTATGATTATTAGCATTAGGGGTTGTAAAACCCCCAAATTGCTATTTTTTACCATCAAACTAAACAAAAACAAGCATTATCTCAGATGCTATTTCTAAAAAATTTTGCAACTTAGCTATAGTGAGCATTCGCATCCATCCTATTTTATTTTACTATCTCAAAAAGCTACTTTATCAATTATACCATACCATTTTACAATACAACTAACATCCCAACTTTTATTTTCCTATTCTTCTCATTAAAATAATATATATTACCTACTAAAGTAATATAATATATTCCAATACAACTCTCTTTCTTTCTTCTCCCTCATCTCCCTTCCACTTTATCAATTAAAACATATTATAATTTTTACTAAAGTGCTACAGTGCTATCTTACATTTATGATGGCACGGTAGCACAATTGCAAAAAAAATTGCAATTGTAAGATTTTACAAGTCCGGCTGCTGGACTCTTTTTGTGCCTTTATAATAAATTTTCCCTACATATACCATTTACAGTTGCCAATGGGAATGCTCTAAGAGCATTAGCATCCGGAATTGTAAAAATTGTTCTATTTTACCATCTAATAAATCTTATCTATTATACTATCTCTCTTTACAATACACTCAATATCCTAGTTTTTATTTTTACATACAACATAACTTACACAGTAAAATAATATATATATATATATATATATATCTCACTTCTCTCTCTTCCTCTTTGTTTCTCTTACTTTGTCTCTTTCTCAACCACCCACCACCACAATCGAGCAACCTAAATGCACCACAACCTTGAATTCAAACCCAAACAAAACCCAATACCTGAACCAAAACTCAAACCCAATACCCAATTGAGGATTGGTTGGCTACAAAAATAATGTGGGAAAACTAATTTTAAAATTCCTAGGCAAACTCACTCGACTGAGTTTTAGGTGAGTTTCAGATGAACTTTTTTGTATAATTGAATTTTGAATTACAACAACTTTTCTTGAAATCTCGCTTGATATATTAAATCTTGCTCCAACAAAATTCCTATTGTAGCACTTTGAAGTCTTTCATCTAAATATGATCCTCAATGACATTATGCAATTTACAATTGAAATTGAAACTCAAATACAAGGAAATGTTCAATTACAATATATATACGAACATTATTTGCCTATATTTAATAGTTGTTCATGACACTAAAATTATATTAATTAAAACAATGATGACAATAATCACATTATTAGTGCAATGTAGTATTATCCAATTCCGAACGACAGTTGACAGTAACAATCATCATGACGATCCACTTAACTTTAGGCTTGTGTAATTGATCAATCATATTAACCAACTAATGTTTGCTAGTTTGATATCAATGGTTATACATTTATTGATAAAGTACAATAGCTTTTTTCTCAAACAACCAATCAAAGAGTAGTACTTAAAACCTCTTCTAATGCTTTAGAGTCAGAGGAAGCAGCTATGTACTTGCTAAGAAAGTCTTTGTATGTTAGGGACTTATAGAGCGCAGGGTTGCTTGCATCAATCAAAGCTTTTGCTGGTTCTACAAGTGTTTCACTTGATGGATTAAAAAATAAGGAAGCAGTTGTTCGAGCTACATTTGAATTTGTCACCACTCGATGTTCAGCACCTTTCAGCTTCCCATTGCTGATAATCTACAACTCAATGCAACACAATTCCTAGAACAATAATTTTGATAAAAATAATAAACCTTAAAAAAAAAAACTAGTTAATTGCAAACAAAAAAACACCCTAAACTATGGGATAATTGCACTTTGCAGTTTGTACAATAAACTATGAAAACTTGCAATCGCTACACTAATTGTAACAAACTTTGTAAATTGCATCCAACAGCTTGATTGACTGTTAAAATTAATAATAATGTGCCAGTTACATCGTTTTGAACTTGTTGTCAGTTAATGAACTATATTTTAATGGTCCATGTGCTTGCACAAGATTGTTAATTTTAACGGTCAATCACGTTGTGGGATGTAATTTCCAAAAAAAAAAAAAAAAGCGTTACAATTTGGGTGCTGATTATATGTTTAATTATTACACAATCGTGTAATTAACTTAGATTGGCTTAATTATTACACACCCAATGTAAGGCCCAAAAATTGTTTACATAATTAACGCCTTCATAATTCAAATCATTACTGTGAAGTAGCACAAATCAAATGTACTATCTGCAAGTTTTCACTTGCAGTTAAAAGTTAGCAAGGATAGTATATATACTAAGAGCTTGTGAAGATGTATGTACCTGGAGCGGATAACCTATGTTAATCACAAAAGCGTAAGGAATAGGTTCAACACCAACCCATTCCTCATCCTTGAAGACTTGAAGCCCATATACATCACTTTGAAGAAGAATATTAATGCCACCAGGGTCTCTATGTTTTCCCACTCCCAAGGTTAAACTTGGATCTGGGCACGGCGGATAGTGATTGACCAACAGTGTTTGATTTGCACTGAGTCCACTGCTAAAATGATCGGGGCTGATTCCTAAGCCTTGGGAAATGAACTCCAAAATTCTAAAGCCCAACTTCCTTACTTCAGCTGTATATGGCCCAACAACTTCTCTGAAGAAGGTTTCATGAAACATAATAATTTTCATTTTTGTTCTTATATATGTCAAGTCACCACATGAAAGAACAAATTTACATGTCTATGACTGAGAATTACCGATATCTAGGTGGTTTTTCAGGCCAAAATTGGATGTATTTCTCTAGAGGATTACAATGATGCACCAATCCACCCTCCAGAAGTGAAACTTTTCAGTTGCATAATTTGGACTGCTTGTGTAGATGTAGCAGCTCTTATTGGGGTCCTTTGAAGTTTCGATTGCCTTGTCCTCACCAGATAATGCATGAAACTCCTTAAAAACACTCATGGCCTCATCCATTAAGTTGCTAGGGACTCCATGGTTGATCACCTATTAGGTGGTACAAAACATAGCATAACACAAACTTATAAAATATGAAAAAAGTTTGCCAAAGGTGGTTCATATTGTGATCATGTTTGATGCCAAGCATCTAGTAGGAATAAATCATTGTCTGATAAAATAATGGAAAGAAAAGATGTGGTTGGAACCTGAAAGAATCCAAACTCTTGGCTAGCTTCAAAAATTTGTTGAATTATATCTGTTTGATCATGAACCCCAAGATCAATCACTGGAATATTGTTGGCTAGAGGAACAGTGAGTTTCCCTGGTCTTTTTCCCGGTGGGAGTATATATGATTCTGGCAAGGATCGACCATTGCACCAGCTTGAAAGAAGGTGCTCCATGACTTGCAACACAGATCTATAAGGAAAAAGGAATGTCTGTGGTGTGAAGAGTGTCGGCCACAAACAACTTACACAAATCCTTTAAAAGCTTCCTCAAGTTGTTGAAGAAAGGTAACATTTCATTTTCCTCCTGTCGTATTGCACCACGACAAGTGGACCCTGCACTTGGCCTCTTAAAAATGATACATATTAATATGTTACCTTTTTAGTATGTATTATAGTGCTGAATCACTATTTGCCTTTAGTTAGTTTTGCCAATCCATAATATGTTACCTTTTAAAGTTAGTGAACCATATTACTTAGTAGGCACATTGGGATTTTATTTATTTATTTATTTATTTATTTTTTGGTGTTAAATTTGTATTATAATACTATTAATTTGTCACAACTTATATGATATTTAAAAAGACTGGTTATAATCAGAGCTTTCAGCTTAGTAATCGTGTAAATAACTTAGATTGACTTAATTATTTGGAAACTTCTTAGCTTGCATTGTGCTAGTAATTTAAACCTATAATTACTCTAATTAGATGATGTCCTCATGCATGGATGCCTAGTAATTTCATTTAAAAATAGTTTTTATTTTTTTGAGACCCATATATAATACTCATTTTGTTGTATAGTATTTCTAATGTTTCCCATAATATTGCTGAATGCTTTGAAACTTAATTTTCTTAATTCATATTTTATAATTTTTCCTTATCCTAGAAGTAGTTTCCAATTGTTGAGTGAGTTTTCTTTATTAATCTATGTATATGATATTGGAATTGCATAGTTATTAGAAATTTCTAGGAGTCTATACCTTATTATAAATTTAATATTAAAATAATAACATAACATCTAGATACTTTGTAAAAAAAAAAAGATCTAGATAAAATGTAGACTTTATTTCTAAAACCGAACATTTCCTCAACCACTTCATTCTCACCACCAAATCCCAAGACCCCAATCTCAAATACTTTGTTCATAATCTAAATGAATCATTATTATTTGAATACCAACATAAAGAGAACATAATCAAACAAAAGAAAATTGTTAAATATACTTCCATTTATCAATATTTAATTGCCTCTAATAGGGCCATTATATCCTTAAAAAAGCAAAACAAAAAACAAAGAGAATGCTAAAATTCAAGAAAAGTATAAGCTAAAATTGGGAGAACTAATCTCGTATTATTAATTTTACACGAGTTTTGTCTTTATATAAAGAAGTAGAGCACACTAATTAACTTACAATTGTATATCAAAACCTAACAATAAATGAAGTAATTTGAAGCTAATCCTAATAAACCGCAACAACTATAATCAATAGTATTAACAAAAGTAATAATAATAATAAAAAATACAAGTGGATAAGTATTATATGTGAAAGATACATGAGAAAGAACATAAAATTTTTATGCTAAATAAATTCATACTTAATTATGTGAAAAAGACTTTTATTATTTTAAAGAGTAATTCTACGTTATCCCCCCCCCCCCCCCCAAAGAAAAAAAGAAGAAGAAGGGGGGTACGGTACCCACTAGTAGGTAACTTGCTACACCAGGTTACTTTTTTCTCACATTTGACGATTCCATCCTAACATTGTGCAGTTCCAACATCACATGTGACAGATTTTTTCTCATATTTGATAGTTCCCTTACTTTTTTCTCATATTTGACAATTTCATTTTCACATTGTGCAGTTCCAACATTACATGTGATAGTTCTTTTCTCACATTTGGTGGTTCCTTTACTTTTTTCTCACATTTGACGGTTTCATTCTCACATTGTATAGTTCAAACATTACATATGACAGTTTTTTTTCTCATATTTGGTGGTTCCCTTACTTTTTTATTCTCATATTTGACGGTTTCATCCTCATATTGTGCGGTTTCAACATCATATGTGAAAGTTCTTTTGTCACATTGGGTGGTTTCCTTACTTTTTTCTCACACTTGATGGTTCCATCCTCACATGTGACATTTTTTTCTCACATTTCGTGGTTCCCTTACTTTTTTTCTCATATTTGACGGATCCATCTTCACATTGTGCGGTTCCAACATCACATATGACAGTTCTTTTGTTACATTAGGTGGTTACTTTATTTTTTTCTCACACTTGACGGTTCCATCCTCACATTGTGCAGTTCCAACATTACATGTGACAATTCTTTTCTCACATTTGATGGTTTCCTTACTTTTTTCTCACACTTAACGGTATCATCCTCACATTGTGCGGTTTCAACATCACATATGATAGTTCTTTTGTCACATTAGGTGGTTCCAACATTACATATGATAGTTCTTTTCTCACATTTGATGGTTCCCTTACTTTTTTTCTCACATTTGACGGTTCCATTCTTACATTGTGTAGTTCCAACATCACATGTGATTGTTCTTTTCTCACATTTGGTGGTTCCCTTACTTTTTTCTTACACTTAACGGTACCATCCTCACATTGTGCAGTTCCAACATCACATGTGACAGTTTTTTTCTCACATTTGGTGATTCCCTTACTTTTTTTCCACATTTGATGGTTCCATCCTCACATTGTGTGGTTCCAACATTACATATGACAGTTCTTTTGTCACATTAGGTGGTTCCCTTACTTTTTTTTTTCTCACATTTGAGGGTTCCATCCTCACATTGTACGGTTCCAACATCACATATGACAATTTTTTTGTCACATTGGGTGGTTCCTTTACTGTTTTCTCACACTTGACGGTTCCATCTTCACATTTTGCAATTCCAACATCACATGTGACAGTTCTTTTCTCACATTTGGTGGTTCCGTTACTTTTTTTTTCTTTACATTTGACGGTTCCATTCTCACATTGTGCAATTCTAACATCACATGTGACAATTCTTTTGTCACATTGGGTGGTTCCTTTACTGTTTTCTCATACTTGACGGATCCATCTTCACATTTTGCAGTTCCAACATCACATGTGACCGTTTTTTCTCACATTTGGTGGTTCCCTTACTTTTTTCTCACATTTGATGGTTTCATCCTCATGTTGTCCAGTTCCAACATCACATGTAACAGTTCTTTTCTCACATTTGGTGGTTTACCATTTTTCTCACATTTGACAATTCCATCCTTATATTGTACAGTTCTAACATCACATGTGTCAGTTCTTTTGTCACATTTGGTGGTTCCGTTATTTTTTTTCTCACATTTGATGGTTCTATCCTCACATTATGCAGTTCCAACATCACATTTGACAGTACTTTTCTCACATTTGGTGGTTCCCTTATTTTTGTTTCTCACATTTGACGATTCCATCCCCACATTGTGCAGTTTCAATATCACATGTGATAGTTTTTTTCTCACATTTGGTGGTTCCCTTACTTTTTTTTTTTCTCACATTTGACGATTCCATCCTCACATTGTGCAGTTTCAACATCACATGTGACAGTTCTTTTCTCACATTTGGTGGATTCCTTACTTTTTTTTTCTCACATTTGATGGTTCCATTGTCACATTAAGTAGTACCAACATCACATTTGACTCTATTTTTTGTCACATTCAGTGGTATCCTATTTTTTTTATTCTCAAATTTGACCGTTCTATTATTACATTGGGCAGTACTAACATTACTTTTTACTGTACTTTTGTCACATTCGGTGGTACCCTATTTTTTCCCTTACAATTGATAGTTCAATCGTCACAATAAGCACTACCAATAACATCTGACCGTAATTTTACATTTAGGCTTATCACTGAGGTCACTTTTTTACTTACTAATAACTGCTCATCACAATAGTAATTTTTTTTAAGTTATTAAAAAATTTAGATCTAAAATCGAAAGAAGGAAAAAAAAAAAATCAGCTGGAATTATCTTGGTTTCTTCCACAAATATTTGAATATACCAATTAACTTTCTACGTTTCTCCCTTGGTAGCTTCCATCACATTCAGGGGCATACCTCCCTATAAAATAACATAATTAAGGTCATTTTCTTGATGTTTATATTTTTATTATTTATATATGATGGTGAACCAAAAATTAGACTATCTCTAATTTGTTCATAGTGTTGTTCAAGACCAGAAAGGTCATCCAAGTGCAAGAAGGTCGTCCAGCATGGAGTCACATGGACGACCGCCAAACACTTAGAAATTTTTAGAGTAAATCTATACCCAAAAGCTTATGATTCGGACCACGTTCTACTATTTTGAAGTAGGAGCAAAATTCTTATTCATCGCTCTAACTTCCCACTAAGTTCTTAACTTCTGATGGCAGTTGTAGAAGTTAAGTTTGAACCTTCTAATTTTCATCCACGTTTAGGAAGTTACTAAACAAGTAACCACTCCAAAGCTCACTATAAAAGGACTCAGCCATATAAAATCAAAGTAAGTTTTTCACCACTTATAGAGTTAGAATTCCTAAGTTCAAGAGAGAAAACTAACTTAAGCATCGGAGGGTTCTTAGCCAGTTCACCCCGGTCACCTTTGATCTTGTGCTTCTTTATTTTCAGGCCTTCCAAGCAATATCAAGCCCATTGAAGGCTAAAGCATTCAGCCTACTGAATTTCTATGCATCATCAATATATACTATAAAACCGAAGATGTATAACCTTATGTGCTCTCTAATTGTTCTTATGCAACATCTGCAACTTAATCACAGTTGTGTGTTTATTGTGGTGTCTAAGGTTGGAAATAGGGTGACTATACAATTAGCAAGTTATGCAAAAAATCCAATACAAAGATTGTTGACAATTTTAAAATTTTCAGTAAACACTTGAATTGAAACTATAGATCCAGTATGAAATAGTCATCAATCAAGGCTACTACACCAAGTTTTATATTTTTTAGGCATTTTCATTAGATCCACGTGTGCGGAAGTGTCAAGTGACTGTGTCCGACACGAGTATAACCACCCCAACTGAAGTGTCTATGTAGTTTTGTTTCATAAAATTATTATTATATTTAGACCCATCTAACACAAAATTAAAATCCCAAAAATTTTCCACAATAACAAAAATTACCAATAGAAAAGCTAAAAACAATTAAGCACAATTGACTGATTTTACCAAAAACGAACAACCCAATCCTTTTTTTAAAAATTATCAAAATAATTTTGTCATTGAGAGTTTAGCATATCGACCACAATGATAAATGTGAGCCTCATTTGAGTCAGCAGAGCCTTCACTAGCTAAGTTTGAGAGAGCCCTAATAGCAATGAAATGTTTTTGTTGTTGAAGACTTATCGGTGCCATGAAGCATTTATCTCTCTCTCTCTCTCTCTCTCTCTCAGGGTTTTGCAAAATTTATACTAACTTGTCATTGTAAAGCCATTGGATATTTGTTCCTATAAAATATTGGAACGTGTAATTTGAACATAATTGGCTGTTAAAAGGTCAATTTTCATCTCTATACTTTGTTCGAACCAGCATGGTGGCAAGTCGGTATATTTTTGGCTGAGCAACTCTGGTTCGAATCCTTCACACCTGCAATTTTATTTTTTTTGAATTTTCAATTTTCGGTCCATAAGCTAAAAAGCCCACAAGATCCTACGCCCGAGAAAAACCCTAGTTCATCCCAAATCTTCTTTCCTTCAATGTTGGTGATAACAGCCACCGATTTTCCTCTCTTTCTTTGCCCTTTTGTTCGGAGTCTCCACCGTTTCTCGTCACTAAAATCTCAGTATGTCTCATCCTTATTCTTTAGTTTTCCATCTGGTTTTTTTGCTGTTTGGCTTTTGTATTGCTGAATTGTTATTAATCTTGTTTTGTTTTTGTTTTCCTTTTGGTTTCGTAGGGCTAGGGATAGACACAGGTGGGGGCTCGGGCCCCCCTGGCCCAATTTTTATTATTTTTAAAGTAGGTTAATTTTCAAAAAAAAAAAGAAAAAAGGACTTGGGCCCCCTCTAAAATTGTAAACCATTAACCCAACGTCCCAGCCGTCCAACCCACATGTAAAAAAAAAAAAAAAAAAATGTAAACCCAGTAGTCCGACCATAGACTCCAGTCTCTAAAGTACAAGGAAAAACAAAAGAAAAAAAAGAAAAGAAAACCTAAGGCTGAGGCAAGACAGAGAGAGCGAGAGGCTTTTCAAAAAAAAAAAAAAAAAGATAGAGAGGCAAGAAACTTAGAGTGAGAGAGATTTTTGCCGCTGCCCACGCTGTGAGTCAAGCTACCAAAACACGAGGTGAGTGCTTGAAATCTTGTTGTTGCCCACGCCGTGATGACGCCACCACGTGAGAGCGGTAAGACCCATCTCGCAGACCCACACGACAACCACACCCACCACTCGACACCCACACGACCACACCCACCACGCGACACCCATCTCGTTGTGATGCCGCTTCTGGCTTTAATCTACTCCAGCCTTCATACTGAAGTATTTAATCTATCCTTCAAAATCTCAGAATCTATGCTTGTGGTGTTTGTGTTTTTATTGATGAGGAATCTGTGCTTATGTTATTTTTTTTTTTTTTTGGCTTTTTGACTCTGTGACTATCTTACTGATGAGTCTGTGTTTGTCTTTGTGAATTGTGACTATGTGTGACTATATTATATAGATAAGAGAGAGAGAGTAGAGTCTCTAAAGATTAAAGAAAATATCAATGTTTGACTGTTTGTTGTGTGGTAGTTGGGCAATAAAATAAGGACAAGTTACAGGCTCACAGCAAAAGGAAAACTGATTCAACTTTCAAGGAATAAAAATGGTAAAAGTGTTTGTTGGTATTGCATAATAAGTTCATAGTGTCGGTAGTGGGATTGGGTGACTAGGTCAGTGATAGGGAAAAAAAAAAGAGAGGCAAAGATACACAGACAAAAGATAAAAGACAAAAGACAAAAGACAAACATAAATCATATAATATAATATAATAAATTGTCACACAAATTTATTAAAATAATAGTGGAAACTCAGAACATTACAGAGATGTTTACAGTGGATCATGATATAGGAATAATATATTGGTTCTCTTTATTTCTTTTTCTCTTTTTTATTGAAAATTGTACATCTTCTTTGTTTGGGAATAATATATTGGTCCACATGGATCATGATACGGAGAATGAAGCGAAGGCTGATTTCATTAATGTGGAAAAACATTGGAGCACTATCCTCGAAAAAGGAATAGATCAATTGACTGATGCCCAAATAACTGGTTTGAAATTCAGTTCCCTAGATGATGGTGGAGAGTTTTATAACACATATGAAAAGTTGGTTGGGTTTAGTATTCGCAAAGATGAGATAAAGCGTAATAAAAATAACATTGTGACCTCTAGAAGATGGGTTTGTGCAAAGGAAGGATTGTGAATTAGGAAAGATGAGGCCAATTTAAATTGCATGCGTGAGAGACCAATAACAAGAAGTGGTTGCAAGGCCGCTTTTCGTATTAGGTTTGAACGAAAGTCAGGTGAATGGGTGGTAGGAGAGTTTAAAAGGGAGCATAATCATGACTTAGTTCCACAATTCGAGACTCAATTTCTCCGTTCGCACAGGACTATTGAGGATTCCGATAAGGCTCAGATTATAGCACTGCATAATGTTGGGGTCAAATCAAATCAAATCATGGATCATATGATCCAACAAGCTGGAGGATATGAGACTATAGGTTTCACTACAAAAGACCTCTACAATTATCTAGCGGCAATTTGCAACAACAATACGTGAGATTGTGATGCTAAATGTGCTTTGGTATATTTACAAGCAAAAGTAGACATGGACTCCTCATTTTTTTTTCAATACATTGTTGATGAAGAAAGTTGATTAGCTAATCTGTTTTGGACAGATTCTCAAAGTCACTTAGATTATGCATGTTTTGGAGATGTAGTCGCATTTGATACAACATATAAGACAAATGTATACAAAAAACCCCTTGTCATATTGGTAGGAGTAAACCACCACCGGCAGACTATAGTATTTGGTTTTGGACTATTGGTTAATGAGAATGTCGAAACATATACTTGGGTGTTGCAAAATATGCTTGTAGCAATGAACAATAAGACTCCTATTTCAGTTGTGACAGATGGGGACAAAGCAATGAGTAAAGTTATTAAAACGGTTTTTCCAAAGTCTCGACATCGTTTATGTGTGTGGCATCTTGAAAGGAATGCTTTTGCAAATCTACATGATAATGAAGTATATGAAAGTTTAATTAGGTGTATGGTACGTTATGTTACACCAGATGAATTTGAAGACATGTGGAAGAAAATGGTCGACAATCACAATTTAAATAACCATGAATGGTTGCATGAAATTTATGCTAAAAAAATGAAATGGGCTGAAGCTTACATGAGAGGTCAATTTTATTTTATTTTATTTTTTAATTTTTTAATTTTTTAATTTTTTCTGGGTGCAGGAGTACACAACGTTGTGAAGCCATGAATGCATTCTTGAATAGATTTCTGGATAGGAAGACTAGGCTTTATGAGTTGTTCCAACAAGTTGATAGACCACTTTCACGTATTAGACACAATGAGACGGGGGCAGATTTTTCTTCAAATTATACTGAATCTATTCTGATTACTGGGTTAGCTGAAATAGAGAAACATGCTGGTACTATATTCACAAGGGAGATATTCAGCATGGTTCAAGAAGAATTATTGAATGAACAAAAATTCATTGTGCTTTACTACATAGATAAGGAAGGTTATCGTACGTACACCTTATCTTAGTATGCATCCCTTGACTCAAGATGGGAGGTTGTGTATTGTCAAGTTGATCAATCTATGAAGTGCTCTTGTTTGCTATTCAAGTCGTATGGATATCCTTGTGGGCACCTATTTGCTATTATGAAGGTTGAACATTTGAAACTGATTCCACCGACATGTATAATGAATAGATGGCTGAAAACAGCAAAGTCCAACCTGCCTTGCAAACTTGAATCCCAAATGTCTCCTAATATCATACGTATGGCACGGTTTAGTGCATTGTTTGTCAGTTGTAGTCAGATGTGTTACTTTGGTTCAAGAACAACACAAGGCTTCGAAGAATTGAATGTTGAAATAGCAAGGTTAACACGCCGCATGGAAGAACTTTATAATTCAAGTAAAAAAGCTGCTGAAGATGGGATACGCATTGCGTGCAAAGCAAACTTAAATGTTTGTGATCCAGCCATTGTCAACACTAAAGGCGACCATGGTAGCACGAGAAACAGCCACAGCCACGCGAAAGTTAGGTGATGCAGCACTTGTAAAGATGTTGGACACATAAGGCGCACATGTCCATCTACACATATTCAACAAGGTGAACGTGTTGATGGTTGATAAGGATAAAAAATATAGCCCGACGGGCCTCCTTTAAATGGGCCTGACGGATCCATGTCTGTGGGTCGACAGAAGGCAAGCCCAACTTGTGTAAAGGCCCATACAGTAGAAACCCCAGATGGAAATTACTTGCGACACACATTTAATCACTATAGAATCCCTAGGTAGATGGAATCCTAGTGTGAGGAGGATTTTGGAAGATACACACGTAAATAAAGATTTTCTCTACAAGGAAAGTGTCTTGCCCATCACGTTTGGGACTATTCAAGAGGATTCCTATAAGGAAAAGACTTCTACGCCAATAAAGAGAGGCCAACCTTCTACTACTATAAAAGCCCCAATACCCTCACAAATCAAGGTACGCATAATTTACCCTTCTTTAGCACTCTAGAGTTGTGAGAATAGTTTTAACTTGACCTTCGGAGGGTGTTTGGCCGGCACCACACCAATGCTCTCTATTAGATCTTCTCTCTTTTCTTTATAGGTATCGTTACAAGCGTGTAAGAATCGTGTAGCTCACTGGTGATATTTACGGCATCATTAGTTGGCGCCATCTGTGGGAAAGAGTAGTATCGTAACTACAGCTTGTAGGCCATACAAATGCTACCCGGACAAAGGGCTACATGGTACTTACACGCTCGATGGCGACCACCAACAACGTTCAGGAAGACGAGCCACAACCTATTACCTTGGAAAGACAGGTCCTAACCCTTAAAGCGGTAGTGGAGCGCCTCACTAGACAAAACCAGACCCTAAAGGAATAGCTGCGACAGAAGAACGCGGCGACGGGAAATCAAGAAGAAGATCAAGAAGGTGCCAGTGCTGATCGTAGGAACCAGAAGAGACCGGAGGGAAGTAACACCCTAAGCAGACCGGGTCGACAAAACATAAGCCTCCCAACCTTCATGGATGCGGCTCTGCCTATTGTCGTAGAGATGCAAGCAATGAAGGAGCAGATGGAGGTTATGATGAACGCCCTCAAGGGACGAGTATCCAGCGACCTTGACGACCTAGTTAACTGAACCGACTCACCATTCACTACCTCCGTCAACTACTTCCCTCTGCCGCATAAATTCCGCATGCCACATATAGACAGTTACGACGGAGTCAAGGATCCTCTAGATCACCTGGAGACCTTCAAGACCTTGATGCACCTTCAAGGAGTTGTAGACGAAATCATGTGTAGGGCCTTCCCTACAATGCTGAAGGGTGCTGCAAGAATTTGGTTCAGTCGGTTAATGCTTGGCTCTTTCAGTACTTTTAAGGAGTTGAGCGCTCAGTTCACTTCACACTTCATTGGAGGACACAGATACAAGAAGTCAACTGCATGCTTGATGAACATTAAGCAGTGGGAGGACGAGACGCTGAGGTCCTACATAACTCGTTTCAACAAGGAGGCTTTCTCAATTGACGAGGCGGACGACAAGATACTTGTGGCGACATTCACTAATAGGCTACGAAAGGGTAAGTTCCTGTTTTCTCTATACAAGAACGATCCAAAGACCATGTTAGAAGTGCTTTACAGGGCTACCAAGTATATGAATGTGGAGGACATGCTGTTGGCCCGTGAAGATAAGCCCAGAAAAAGAGAAAGACAGGAGGATACATGACAGAATAGGGGGCGCAAAGTGGCTAGGATCGGAGAACGACAGGATGATAGACGCTCCAAATCCCCCATTGGGAGATTCACAAGCTTCACCCTATTAACTGCCCCAATAGATCAGGTCTTGATGCAGATCAAAGACGAAGGAGCTCTGACGTTCCCCGGAAAGTTGAAGGGAGATCCCAGCAAAAGATTAAGGGATAAGTATTGCCACTTCCATTGAGACCACGGGCACGACACAGCTAACTGCTACGATCTCAAACAGCAGATAGAGGCCCTTATAAGACAGGGGAAACTACAGAGGTTCGTGAGTAAGGAGAAAGTGGATCCGCCCTAAGAGTAGACCCTGCGACGGGAGAATGAGCGCCTAAGGCCGCCCATTGCAGATAGAAGAATGATCGTAGGGGGCACGGCAACCTTTGGGTTGTCCAAAAAGGCTAGGAAGACCTACCTAAGAGTGGTCCAGAACGTCCAGCTCACAGGCATTGTACCCAAGATGGCACGGATCGACAATCTCGTCATCGGATTTTTAGAAGAAGATGCTCGAAGGCTGCACCACCCGCATGACAACGCGCTTGTTGTCAGCCTAAGGGTAGGAGACTACAACATGCATCGGGTTCTGGTCGACAACGGCAGTTCGGCAGACATCTTGTATTACCCGGCTTTTCAGCAGATAAGAATTGATAGAGAACAATTGGTCCCGGTTAATGCCCCTCTAGTTGGTTTCGGAGGGATGAGAGTGTTCCCCATCGGTGCTGTCACATTGACAATAACGGTGGGAGATTACCCCCAACAGATCACTAAGGAAGTAACATTCCTGGTGGTCGACTGTTCATCCGCTTACAATACCATTCTCGGACGACCCACCCTCAACTCATGGAAGGCTGTAACTTCAACATATCATTTAATGATCAAGTTCCCAACGGATTATGGAGTAGAAGAACTGCGTGGAAATTAGGTGGCAGCACGAGAATGCTACATCGCTATGCTAGAAATGGACGATCAACAGCAAACAATATGCATAGAGGAACGACGGACAGTAGTAGAGCCAGTTGAAGAGTTAGAAGAAATAATCCTTGATGACTCAAGGCCAGAACGGACGACTAGAATGGGTATATTGGTAGGCTGGCAGGTGCACCAGGAGCTCATGGCATTCTTAAGAAACAATCAAGACGTGTTCGCCTAGAGTCACGAGGATATGCCAGGGATCGACCCCAAAATCATGGTTCACAAACTGAATGTATCACCCACATTCTCCCCAATTTGGTAGAAGAAATGAGTATTTGCTCAGGAGTGGGACAAAGCCATTGCCGAGGAAATACGAATGTTGCTTGAGGCAGATTTCATCCGAGAAGTGTACTACCCCGATTGGTTGGCAAATGTCGTCATGGTTAAGAAGGCCAACGGAAAATGGAGGATGTGTGTAGACTTTACGGACCTCAATAAGTCCTGCCCCAAAGACAACTATCCACTCCCTCGGATAGATACTTTGGTAGACTCAACCGCAAGACACTAGCTTTTAAGCTTCATGGATGCTTTCTCTGGCTACAACCAGATTAAGATGGAAGAAGCCGATCAAGTGAAGACCTCTTTTATCACCAGCCAGGGATTATTCTGCTACAAGGTGATGCCATTCAAACTTAAAAATGTCAGAGCAACATACCAAAGATTAATAATGAACAAGATGTTCGCGCACCAGATCGAGAGGAATGTACAAGTTTATGTTGATGATATGCTGGTGAAGAGCCTACACGAAGATGATCATCTAGGCGACTTCCGGGAGACCTTCGACACCCTCCGGTTATATAACATGAAGTTGAACCTAGGCAAGTGCGCGTTCAGAGTGACAGCGGGGAAATTCTTGGGCTTCATGGTATCCCAAAGAGGTATAGAGGTTAACCCGGAGAAAGTACGGGCCATAATAGAGTTAGAACCGCCGAGGACGGTCAAGGAAGTGCAAAGTTTGAATGGCAAAATCGCAGCCCTTAACAGGTTCATCTCAAAAGCGATGGACAGATGTCTACCTTTCTTCTGCACTCTGAAAAAATCATTTGAATGGACGGACAAATGCTAGATGGCGTTTGACAACTTAAAAAGGCATATCTTTCATCTCCACCATTGCTCAGTCCATCCAAGCTGGTAAAAGAGCTTTACCTATATTTAGCTATTTCACAAGCCCCTGTTAGCGCAGCTTTGGTGAGAGAGGAAGACGGATCTCAGAAACCAGTCTACTTCACAAGCCAAGCGCTCCGGGGAGCGGAAAAGCGGTACCCTCAGATGGAGAAGTTGGCCTTCGCGTTGATAATTGCTGCGCGAAAACTCAAACCGTACTTCCAAGCACACACCATCGTTGTCTTGATGGACAAGCCCTTGAGAAGAGCTATGAGTAGCCCCGAGGTAGCAGGAAGAATGGCTTTATGGGCAGTAGAGCTCAGCGAGTTAGACATACAGTACCATCCGCGAACGGCTGTAAAAGGGCAAGTGGTGGCTGATTTCATTGCCGAATTCACCCTTGGAGACGGCCAGGGGGCAGAGGATACGCGACAGTGGAATATTTATACGGACGGATCTTCAAATAGACGAGCAGGAGGGGCTAGTGTAGTGATCCAAACCTCGAAGGGAATAAGATCGAGTGCATGATCCGATTAGATTTCCCCACAACCAACAACGAGGTAGAATAT
Organism: Quercus robur; assembly: GCF_932294415.1. Lineage (NCBI taxonomy): Eukaryota > Viridiplantae > Streptophyta > Magnoliopsida > Fagales > Fagaceae > Quercus > Quercus robur. Next base: position 43,282,200 of record NC_065542.1, read on the forward strand.
GAAGCTTTGGTGGCAGGGCTAGATCTCGCAAAGGCTGCAGGTGCTGAGAACATGGTCGTACATTGCGACTCACAGGTAGTAACAAGTCAGATTAATGGCGGCTATGAGTGTAAGAATGAAAGGATGAAGAGGTATCTAGAAGAGGTAAAGAATCGAATTAGCAGCCTCGAAGTTAGATTCGTTCAAATCCTGAGGGGGGAAAACGAATGCGCCAACCGACTAGCAAAAGCAGCCTCGGCAGAATTTATGCTTGTCCCCAAACAGGTATTGTCATTTTTCCAAGTCTCCTCACTTATTGATGACGGAACAAATGTGCAAGAACTAAATTCTGAAAGCAATTGGACTACGCCTTTGATATCATACCTAAAGACTGGCGTTTTACCAGACGGGAGTGACGCCGCTAGAAAGGTAAAGGTCCAAGCATCACGATTTGTGCTGATAAAAGATGTTTTATACAAAAGAGGGTTCTCTCAGCCGTACCTGAGGTGCCTATACCACGAAGAAGCAGATTACGTAATGAGAGAAGTCCACGAGGGAATCTGCAGAAACCATTCGGGGGCACGGTCATTAGTGCACAAGTTGATCCGAGCAGGATACTACTGGCCTACAATGATGAAGGACGCACAGGCCTATGTCAAGGCCTGTGACAAGTGTCAAAGATTCAGTAATCTCATCAGGAAACCATCCGAGGAACTAACCCTCATAACGGCCCCTTGGCCCTTCGCTCAATGGGGACTAGATATCATGGGCCCCTTCTCAGCAGCAGTTAGGTAGTTAAAATTTCTGGTAGTTGGTATCGACTACTTCACTAAGTGGGTGGAAGTAGAAGCCCTAGCCACTATCACGGAGAGGAATATTCTGAGTTTTGTTTGGAGGAATATCATATGCAGGTACGGGATACCCAGAGTGCTTGTCTCCAACAACGGAAAGCAATTCGACAACAGCGCATTTAGGGACTTCTGCTCGGAGCTAGGTATCAAGAATCACTACTCGTTGCCAGCACACCCACAGGCCAACGGGCAAGTTGAAGTCACGAAACGGTCCTTGCTCAAGATCATCAAGACCCGGCTCGAGGGGGCAAAGGGTATTTGGCCGGACGAGTTGCCAAGCGTTCTGTGGGCATACAGAACTACAGCAAGAACGCCCACTGGAGAAACGCCGTTTTGACTAGCATACGGAAGTGAAGCTGTCATCCCAGTAGAAGTAGGGCTCACAAGCTTTCGGGTGGAGAGCTACGACGAGAATAAGAACGAAGAGGCCATGCGACTTCAGCTCGACCTAGTGGACGAGGTACGAATGACAACGGAGCAAAGGATGGCGCAGTATCAGAATCTCATGGTGAAACACTACAAGTCGAATGTTAGGCCTAGAGACTTTCAGGTCGGAGATCTTGTACTGCGAAAGATAATGGGTGCTACTAGAGATCCTTCGTAAGGAAAGCTTGGCCCCAACTGGGAAGGACCCTACAGGATCGCATCATGGTAGAAGAAGGGCACCTACCACCTCGAGACGCTGGATGGACAAAAGTTTCAGCACCCATGGAACATGGAACACCTACGGAAATACTATCAGTAGAGACAGCATGAAGAGCAATGACGCTATTTCCAGTTTGTCTTCTTAGTTTTTACTACAATTATTAGTTTTACTTTAACTTTTTGCTACAATACTTCAAGTATCTTTTTAAGCCCAAGGGGGCAGGTACTTTTCTACTTGCTACAATACTTTAAGTATCTTTTTAAGCCCAAGGGGGCAGGTGCTTTTCTACAAATACACGATTTTTTAAAGAATATTCAGACATAACTGTCTTTTCAACCTGAATTCTCATAAAGTCCACAAAAATGGACGGATATAAAGTCCACAAACTGGACGAATCATCCAAAGAAGGATGAAAATTCTAAGTCCAAAAAGTGGACAGATATAAAGTTCACAAACTGGACAGATCATCCCCAGAAGGATGAACATTCTAAGTCCAACAAGTGGACGGATAAAAAGTCCACAAACTGAACGGATCATCCCAAGAAGGATGAAGATTCAAAGTCCAAAAAGTGGACGGATATAAAGTTAACAAACTGGACGGATTATCCCAAGAAAGATGAAGATTCAAAGTCCAAAAAGTGGACGGATATAAAGTCCACAAACTGGATGGATCATCCCAAGAAGGATGAAAATTCTAAGTCCAAAAAGTGGACGAATATAGAGTCCACAAACTGGCGGATCATCCCAAGAAGTATGAAAATTCCAGTCCAAAAAGTGGACGGATAAAACTTAAAGTCCACAAGCTGGACGGATCATCCCTAGAAGGATGAAATTTATAGTCCAAAAAATGGACGGACATAAACTAAAAGTCCAAAAATTGGATGGATATGAATTAAACTGGACGGGTCATTCCATGAAAATTCCAAAGTCCCAAAAAGTGGACGAGTATACACCGAAACTTGCAAAGTAGAAAGTTCATACATAAAGGATGAAAATACTACCTAGTCCATATAAAGGACGGTGTGTAAAGGATATAAGTTTTATCCGAAGTAGACGGGCCACCTAGAAGGATCAAAACGACGGACCAATTCGTGGACGACCCCCAAACATTAAGACGGACACATTATAGCACAATGTGGACGGACACAGTTAGGAATGGAATATTAAAAGGCCTCCCATAGTGGACGGATCAAATAAGAAACAAACTACTACATTCATAGCAACAATGAATCAAGCAAAGTAAATACCATTGACAAATAAAGTTATGTAAAACCCTCAAAGGGTAATTGTTTAATATACAAATAACGGATTGTTCTCAAATAAAAAAGAAATAAAATAAAAAAAACAACAACAACTATTCTTGGGGGTCTGCATCCTCTTCATGACGGGTGTTGTCATCTACAAGATTGGTTTGAACTTGAACATCCTATGCTTGGGCCGACTCCCCGTCGCCTTTAGCTGCATCCTTAGCAAAAAGATCTTTAGTGTCCTCTGAGGCGACGGGTATGACGGAGGTCTGAACTAGATCCTCAACCTTAATGTTTGACACATCCAGGTCTGGGTAGGCCTTCTTGACTTGACGGAGGGCGTTGTCAAAACCCTGAAGGAAAGAGTCTCCTAGCTCTGACAGCAGGGCGTCGGAGTCACGGTACTCATGTATCGCCGCCTCCTTAGCCTGACGGAGCTTATCCTTCAGGTCCCCCCAAAGACATTAAGACGGACACATTATAACACAATGTGGACGGATACAGTTAGGAATGGAATATTAAAAGGCCTCCCATAGTGGACGGATCAAATAAGAAACAAACTACTACATTCATAGCAACAATGAAACAAGCAAAGTAAATACCATTGATGGACAAAGTTATGTAAAACCCTCAAAGGGCAATTGTTCAATATACAAATAACGGATTGTTCTCAAATAAAAAAGAAATAAAATAAAAAAACAACAACAACTATTCTTGGGGGTCCGCATCCTCTTCATGATGGGTGTTGTCATCTACAAGATTGGTTTGAACTTGAACATCCTGTGCTTGGGCCGACTTTCCGTCGCCTTTAGCTGCATCCTCAGCAAAAAGATCTTCAGTGTCCTCTGAGGCGACGGGCATGACGGAGGTCTGAACTAGATACTCAACCTTAACGTTTGACACATCCAGGTCAGGGTAGGCCTTCTTGACTTGACGGAGGGTGTCGTCAAAACCCTGAAGGAAAGAGTCTCCCAGCTCTGACAGCAAGGCGTCGGAGTCACGATACTCATGTATCGCCGCCTCCTTAGCCTGACGGAGCTTATCCTTCAGGTCTTGAATCTCCTTTTCTTTTTTCTCCATGGCCTTCCTCGCCTCCTCCGTCCTCTATTCAAGCTCCTTCCTCACCTTCTTTGAGAGGTTAAACTTTTGCTCCATTGTGGATTTCCATTTGTTGAGTTGACCCAGTTCGTCCTCCGTCTGCTTCGCCTTTGCCCATACACGTTCCAGGGCCGTCTCACGGTTAAGACACCATTCCATCAGCCCCTTCATCATAATCATGGACTGAAAACAAAAGAGAAAGAATGGTTAGATAGAAAGATAAGTAGAATGGACGGATGGAAAGATGACGGAAATAATTACCTGAGCAATTGCAAAGAGACCCGTCTCCCCCATCGCCTTTGTGGAATGATTTCCTAAGTCCTCATAGTCCTCAGACGTTATGATAGACGAAAGCTGTTCCAAGGCATATTTGGAGTCTTTGCGGAGGAGGACGGGCGGCTTCTCCTGGCTAGTGAACGGGGCCTTCATCGTTCCCTTACCAGGCCCATGCTTCACTGGCGTGAACGTCTTCGCACCCTCAGCCATTAGATCCACAACGGGTTCCAAAGGGACTTTGACCTTCTTAGCAGGACGGTCCCCCTTTGGTGGTTGCTTCCTTTTTGTGGACGGGTTGCCTGTGCCTGTCCCCTTGGGAGCCACGTCACCGGTCTCCTTTTTCTTTGCAGCCTACGACCTAATAAGTGCTCTCCTCTTAGCGTCGTCCATTTCTAAAAAGGTGAACGGGTGAAGTTAACTATAGAGATAAAATTGAAGACGGTTCAGATAAAATAAGGGCGACGGACTTACATCTACGGATTTTTTCTTCGTATCTGACGGTTGCTGGAGTTGGCTCAGGCCTGTCGCAATACCAATGGATGGTATTGAGTGTAACCAATTTTGCCCAAGTCCTTTCCTTCGGCTTGGTCTTGGAAAAAATCTTCTCAAGAAAAGTGAACTCCTCAAGACTAACTTGTGGACGCCATCTGACTGCAAAGAAAATGAACTGTTAAAACTATTGGGAAAGTATAATAAACTGAATGATTGTAAAAAGTTCACACACTAGGATGGGTGCATACGGGACGGATGCAATATGCCCCAAGTCGTGTTGACGGGCATGTGTTCCGTTTCCCCTGGATGACACATCCACTCGTCACCTTCCAGGAAGAAATAACGGCCCTTCCAATCCCTATTTGAGTCTGGTGTTTCAAATATAACCTTCAACAACGGACTCTTGGAAGCAAAACTATATATTCCCCTTGACTTGTTTATCTCATCCGGACGGTAGCAGTGAAGAAATTCCCTCACCATCAGCCTCCTGGCACCGTCAGTCATAACACCGTACAGGACCTCCATTGCTATGAAGACCCTTCAGGCGTTTGGAGACACTTGGTTGACGGATAGACCCAAACATTTGAGGAGCTCACGGTGAAGGGAGCTTAGTGGAAACCTAAGTCTAGCCTTCAGCATTTGTTCATACACTCTGACACCTTCTACCCCCTCATAGTAGCATTTCTCTGACTTATAGGGGAGATGGATAGAGATGTTATCAGGAATCTAGAAATTATCCCTAAGAGTTTTGAAGTCTCCTTGATGGTGGACACAAAATTATTCATCGTCCACTCCAATAGCATGATGAACTCCCTAAGTCCATCAGCACCTATGACGGATTTTAATGTTGGTTCCTCGCCGTCATCAGAAACCTCTTCTTGTTCAACTATCTCCAAATCCTCATTTGTTGAGGATGAGGAAGAGGCAGACAGACTCCTCTCTTTGCCCGGACTTTCTTGGTCTTTGTGACCGGACGGGTATACTTCCTCGTAATCCGCCCCGTCACGGACAAATGACTGGTTACTCGACGCACTAGACATTGCCTATATGTGACGGCAAAACCTAAGACTCTGACGAATCTAGAAGTGATGACGAGTGTATAAAGTCTAAGAAAATAAAGTATAAATATATATCTGTTGGTGAAAGGGACTTGTGAAAAGAGAGCACTTATCAATTTTTGAGAATGAACGGAGGAAGAGTGTTGATGACGGATATAGTGACTGGACGGAGTGGTCTCTGACAAGGATGATGGTTGCACTCTAACAGTGTGTGTCATCTGAAAATAGAGAAATGAGAAAGAAAGGCGTCGATATTTATAGAGAGAGTGCACGGAAGACGAAGCGACGCTTCGATTCAAGGTAAAATCCAGTCAAAAAGTGACATGTGTCATGCGTCATAATGGCTTTCAGACAACCTTTCAAGAGTTGGTGCAGTTCATGGCGTTCGTATTTAAACCGTCGACTCACTGGCCTTTGAACCGTCACCCCCCAAAGTCTTAAACCGTCACCTCCCGGGTCCATCCACTAAAGGATGACGGACCTATGAGGTGAAGGGGGCAACTGATAAGGGTAAAAATATAGCCGGACGGGCCTCCTTTAAATGGGCCTGATGGACCCATGTCTATGGGCCGATAGAAGGCAAGCCCAACTTGTGCAAAGACCCATACAATAGAAACCCCAGATGGAAATTACTTGCGACACACATTTAATCACTATAGAATCCCTAAGTAGATGGAATCCTAGCATGAGGAGGATTCCAGAAGATATACACGTAAATAAAGATCTTCTCTACAAGAAAAGTGTCTTGCCCATCATGTTTGGGACTATTCAAGAGGATTCCTATAAGGAAAAGACTTCTACGCCAACAAAGAGAGGCCAACTTTCTACTACTATAAAAGCCCTAATACTCTCACAAATCAAGGTACGCATAATTTACCCTTCTCTAGTACTCTAGAGTTGTGAGAATAGTTCTAACTTGACCTTCGGAGCGTGTTTGGCCGGCACCACACCAGTGCTCTCTGTTAGGTATGCTCTCTTTTCTTTGTAGGTATCGTTACAAGCGTGCAAGAATCGTGTAGCTCACTGGTGATATTTACGGCATCATCAATGGTGACAACATCCCTGAATCCATGGAATATCTAGTTGTTGGCTTACCTGATTTGGAAACACAGTATTATAATTTTCTTTAATAGTGAAATGTCGATGGGATATTTACTAGACAAAATATGATTTTTTTTTGCTGTTAGCATTATTAATTTTTGGTTAAACTTCATTATTGTTTAATCACATTGTTAGTTTTTGGAATAGAGTTACTGGATTGGAGTTGGTATTAAGTTCATCTTGTTATCACTGGTTCTTTTTAGTTGCTTGCTTTATGTTTTCTAATATGAAAAACTCTTTGAGTACTGATCTTAGAAGCAAACCCCGAGTTCTTAGTCATGTGGCTTAATGGTTAGAAGTTTTCTGTTCTAGGTTCTGTTTTTCTTTTTTTTCTTTTTTTAGCTGATAACCAGAACAATATTCTTATGGAACTATGACATGAACATCTGAGGTAATTGATGTAGTCACTTCCTTTTTGCTTGTCTAATGTTTTCTTTTTTTCATTTCAGCTAGTGCTTATATACCTGGAGCACTAGATTTGATGACCGACTTACTTCACAACCTCCAATATAAGACTATGGCTCTAATGTTTTTTCATATTCTTGTTTATTTAGTAGTTGTTTCAGCAAAACCCACTTTCAAGCACATTCCTAAGGTATGCTGTTACAGTGTAGTGTTAATAGGTTTGGATATATCAGTCAAGGGGTTTAATAGGTTTGTGTTTTCATTCTTTCGTACAAATTTTTTTTTTGCTGTTCGTTGTTTGGTAGATATGTCATGTAATTGGGCTCTGGCTGTTTTGAGGCAAGTTTTACCCCCTTGAGCATTTTGGACAGTGTATTTTGATACCCTAATTGTGTATTCTAGGACTAGTACTGTTAGTTTTATATCTATATAGGGATAATTATTTGAGTATCTGGGTAAATTTATTACTTATAGTCTTCAGTTCCATTTTTAGAAGAATATAGATGCTCTCCAAGCAGAACAACTTTCCATTATACTATTGGCTGGTTAATTTTTATGGAGCACAACCCCGTGAAATTTAAGTCATCAATGAATCCACTTTTGCAAGTACTCACCTCTCTCTCTCTCTCTCTCTCTTTTTTTCTAAATATGTGTATTTTGCACATATCCAACATGTGTCTTTAACAGGATTCTGCCCTGATAGTGTATATGGTAACTGTACTTCAAAATTTGATCCTGTTAATTTTGGCACTCAATAAATGCCTTTGAGTGGTGTGAACCAAGGGAGAAGGCAGCGATGGAAGTGTTGATGGGGAGTAAAAATGGGTTCTTAACGAAAAGGTTGAAAGGTTATTCAGCAGATAAGAATAACCCATTAAAACCTAGAGGGCTTTCTGGTCTCTCTCCATACTTGCACTTTGGGCAAATATCTGCACAGCGGTGTACTTTGGAGGCTTTTAGGGTCAGGAAACTTTTTCCTCAGGTTAGTTGATCTCTTATATATTTTTATGGAATCAGGGTTAGGAAAAATAAGTATGTTTTTTAAAAATTCTTATTTTTGAACTTGTTCTTGGCATCCACAATTGATTGTAGTTTGCTATCACATTTGAATTTTCTTATTTATTTCTTTTTGTTCAGTGGTTAATGGCATCAATGATAGCTTGATCTATCTTCTACCTATTATTCTGAAGGCAGTTGATACATTCTTGAAGGAGTTGATTGTGCCCAGAGAACTTGCCGATAACTTCTGCTTCTACCAGCATCATTATGATTCACTGCAAGGAGCATGGGAATGGGCACGTAAGACCTTGATGGACCATGCTTCTAATGACCTAGAACATATTTACACGTGAGTCAAATTTGCTCTACTTTGATTGGATTGTGTTGATTCATTGTGTAAGGTTCTCTAACTTTTAATTGATTATGGAATTTGCAGCAGGGAGCAATTGGAAAAAGGCAAAAACAGCCGACCCTGTAAGCTGAATGTTTTAAGATTATTTTGTAATAATGTTGATGAGATGTTGTAAGTATCTGATGTTTCATAGTTTATGTTTTGACCTTTATATTGATGAGGTCTTCTTTTGGTTTTACAAATGCCTCTAGCATTTTAGTCTTATTTACATCTAGTTGGTGTTATATGTTGTCATTGTTTTGACTATCTTTATGGCTTGTGATTTCCAGCTCTGGAATGCTTCTCGGCTGGAGATGGTTTACTATGGCAAGATGCATGGTTTTATGCAGCAAGTGACTTCCTGAAGAGTATAACAGTGTTGTGATGTTTTGAAGTTTGGTGTCACAGTTTACTTTCTTTGTTTGCTTACATCATGATCTGTGTGTTAAATTGGGGTGGCTTACCATTTTGTTCCTATCTTTATTTTGATTCCCTGGCCACTAGTACCATATTGCCAGTAATATTTCTGTTATAAAAATGCTGTACATATAAATACGTGGGCGAAATTTGCTTCCTTTTGGAGATTGATGCATTATTTTTCTTGAATATACAATATGCAATTTCGTTAGATACACTGTTAATTCTACTACTACTTCTAAATTTTTGTTAAGAATCACAATCTTTTTGACCTGTCATTCGTTTGCAAAACCTGTGCAGGATGTATTGGGCCAAAAAGATTCTTGAGTGGACAAGAGGACCAGAAGAAGCACTTGAAATATCAATATATCTGAATGACAAGGTTAATTCACTTCAGATTTATTGTGCTTTACTGGAGGTTGTTACTGATGCCTTATCAACTACCAAGTGTTATTTACCCAAAACTTTGCATGCAGTATGAAATAGTTGGCAGGGACCCAAGTGGATACGTTGGCTGCATGTGGTCAATATGCGGCATTCATGACCAGGTATGGACTGATCATTTTCTTTTATCTTAGAAGGATTTAAGAGTAATATCTATCAACAACAATAACTCCTTGTTACAATATTTTAGTTGCATTGTTCTACAGTAAAGTGCAGAGGGGCCTGCTGTTATATTGAAAAATCAGAGGGTTGGTAGAGTCACCCAATTAGTCTTGTTATATTTAGGAAAATGAAGGCATGCATTTTACATAGAAAACTGAATGAAATGTAAATGGTAGGCATTGGAGGCAATCCTACCTTTCTATAAATGGACAAGAGACAGGCCATTGAAATGAGATTGGATTTTTTATTGGGCAATGAATTCTCTCTTAGTCCTTAACCTAGTGTTTACATCCTTCTTGTTGGCATTTTAGGGCTGGCGGGAGCGACCAATTTTTGGGAAAATACGTTACATGAATTATGCGGGCTCCAAAAGGAAATTTGATGTTGATGGATACATTTCTTATGTTAAAAGGCTAGTGGGTGACATTAAGAAAAGAAAATCAGAAAGCCTGCTCAGTCAGAAGGCAAAGGAACTTCGCAGTTCATAATTAACTTGGGTCCTAAATTGAATATGAAGGGTAATTTTTGAAGAGTATATTAAAGGTGTCTGTTGGTAGCCAAAAGGAAAGAGTGATGATCTAGAAGCACCATTTAGATTGTAGGCGGAGTTGTGGATCATTGAACCTCTATTTTTAGGGGGAGGCATTAGATCTCTTTTAGTGAAAAAAAAAAAAAAAAAAAATGTTCCACAATTCCATGTACTTCCCCCTCCGTGGGACTAAGAAAGTAATAAAACAGAATCTATATTAATGTTTGCAATATATTATAGTGTTTGCTAGTTCATCAATGTTATTTAAATTTTGTATTCATTTTCTAAGAAAAATTGGAAAATTTTCACCATTAATACTAAAAAAGAAATGATATTTATATAAAGAATTCAGAATACCAAGTCAGAGGTTGAATTTCAAAACTTCAGGACTTCATGATTATAGGTGGACAAGGAACATGGTGAAAAAATATTCAATATCATACTTGGTCAACCATTGGAACTTTTCTTCCCACAACAAGCTCGAATTATTTGATACCATCAACCAATAGAGATTTATACATTTCACATCTACAATGTGAAAATAGCAAACCACCTATAGTAATAACTTCCCACAAGAAGCTCAAATGATTTGATACCATCAACCAACATAGATTTATACATTTCCCATCTACTTCAAAATCAAATAAAACCAATTAATGAAGGGCCTCACTGTATAATGACAGAGCATTGTCCCTCCATAAAACTAATAATCATGGCTGTTTTAAAATGCTAATAGAGATGGGTTTCATTTTCTATTAATAATCTTGGATGTTTTAAGAGCATTTTCATATATATGCATCTTAGCATCCTCACCAATCAAACAACATAAATTGATATCTAAAAACACGCAGGGCAACTCACATAAACAAGGATAGTGCAACTCACGAAATTCAATCTCCCATTCAATTAAAAATAAAATTCACTAAATTGCAACATTTTCCAAAAAATTCAGTCATCAAATTATACAAATCACGGTCATTCCAGTGACCGAAAAATATGTTGTAGTCCCTAGCAAGCTGCTCGGGGAAATCCCTAGGGCCTTTGAGCAAGCTTTCAACATCGTGTTTAACATGGATATTGAAGTGGAATCAGACGATGAGTTCTCTGAGTTACCACTCGATGAGAAGGCGGTGAGATTTTCCGGCAACATGAAAACGAAAATTAGAGCACCATGGGCAAATGCGTTAATAGTCAATGTGTTCAGAAAGACCGCGGGTTACCATTTCTTACATTCTCGTATCCTAAGTCTTTGGAAACCAACGAGGAAGATGGATTGCGTCAACTTGGGCAATGATTTTTTCCTTGTTAAATTCTAGTTGAAGGAAGATCATGCAAAGGTCCTTAGAGAAGGTCCATGGTTCGTCGGAGGACATTATTTATCCATTAGGTGCTGGGAGCCTAACTTTAAACCTTCCACAGCAAACTTTTCTTTTGTGGTGGTTTGGATTCGGCTCCAGAACTTCCTATAGAGTATTATGAGCCTTCGACATTAAGGGAGATTGGGGAAGCTATTGGACCAGTCCTTAGGATTGATGCCCACACGGCGGCAGAATCTCAAGGAAGGTTTGCAAGGTTATGCGTCCAAGTCAATTTTAATGAGCCTATTATCAAGCTTCTAAAAATGGGAGGGATAGATCAACCAGTCCAATACGAGGGAATTCATTTGTTGTAATTCGCCTGTGGTCGTGTGGGGCATAAGGTAGAGAATTGCCCTTACAATCTCAACACTTCGACGATAGAGAGAGCGGAAAAGGAGGCGGGAAAAAGCCAGGAAACATCAAGATAAAAGCCAACAGAGGGAGCAGGAGATGCTTTCGGACCTTGGGTCCTTGTTTCACGAAAATGGCAACCCAACAGGAAATTGTTGAAAGAAAAGGTTCAACTTTCCCATTTTGGGCCTTCTGACCAAAGCCTAAGAAACCAAGTTGTCTCTAGCCCCTTCAGGCTTGCCTTGGGCTCAATTAAAGCTGGTGAAGATGGCTTTGGGGGAAAGCAAAAGCCCATGTATAGTCTAGACCTTAGTGTAAGTCGAGTAGAACACCCTGAAGAGCCCACATCCTCGAGCAAGCCTACGCCTGGGGTGAAGATACTAGGTGTGAAAGGCAATGAGTCAGGCCCGAAGTCAACTAAACAAAAGAAGAAGCATCGTGATGCTTTTGGGAGAAAGGACACCAGCAAAAAGTTTACCCCCTTTCGGAAAGAAGTGGTGGCTAACCCATTTGGCACCACATTGAAGTGAGGTATGAAGTCGATTTCTTTAAGCTCACCAGATTTTGTCCTGACTGATTTCAGAGAGTTCAAAGCCGAGGGATCCATGCCTCTCATGGTGAAAGCTCCGTGCTTGAGCGCCAATGGGGAGGATCCAAACATGGTGGATGGCGATGCCGAAGTCAATCCAATGGAAGATTCTCTTATGAAGGCAGATGAGAGAGTAGTAGGTGTAGAGGTGCCTTCGAACTCATGTATGGTGCGGCATTCGTTGATGGAAATTTCTAATCAACAAGCTTCTGATGGAAGACAGCCTGCCTCCACTAAAATCATTTCGGTGAACATTTCAAACTATCCTTTGAAGCGAATTAATCCATCTCATCGATCAGGACAAGTGTGTATGGAGGATGAGGAGAGTCTTACAGGTGATGAGCTTCCCCATGATCAAATGGGGACCTCTGAAGTACCTACTGCGGAAATGCAATTCGATGAAGGAGGGGATGCTCCTAAATCCTCTTGACTTGCTGGTATTTTCTTTCCTTTTATTGTAAATATGAATTTGCTTATTTGGAATTGTAGGGGCACTCTTAACCCCACCTTTTGTAGTAATGTTATTGAATTGGCTCGCATTTATTCCCCTACGATTTTGATTCTAACTGAGACTAAAGCAAGTGGTGATAGGGCGAAACGGATTGCCAATAGGTTGCCCTTTGATAGGGCAATATTTGCTAACACAATTGGGTTATCTGGTGGTTTATAGCTCCTCTGGGATAGTTCTCGGGTGGAAATAGCTCAGCTTTCATCAACGGAACAGGAAATTCATGCTATGGTCACTCCTAGCTACTCAAATTCTCCATGCTTGCTGTCTGCAGTCTATGCCATCTCGACGCTTGCTAAAAGGCGCCTACTTTGGGAAAATTTAATTGTGGTTTCTGAACTCCATTCTTTCCCTTGGGTGATTGCAGGGGACTTTAATGAGGTTCTTATAGGGGAGGATAAATATGGGGGTAGGCCTGTGAACAACAGTCAAGCTCTCTGATTCCAAGATTGCCTTGATACCTGTAGGATAATAGATATTGGTTTCTTTGGGACCTGGTTTACCTAGTCCAATCATCGACCTCTAACCCACCTCGTCTAAGAGAGAATTGACAGGGTGTTTGTCAATGCGGAGTGGAATGGTCTATTTCTTGATGCTTCGATTCAACACCTTAAAAGGGCCCATTTCGACCATTGTCCTGTTTTGTTAAGTTTGGAAAGAAATCAGGATATTAGGCTCCCACGCCCATTTAGATTTCAACCAATGTGGCTAACCCACCCTGAGTTCTCGGCTATTGTAAGAGAGGCTTGGTCTAGTCCTACAACCCTCTGTACTGCAACTTCGAAATTTGCAGACAAAGCTAAGGTTTGGAACAAGAATATTTTTGGGAACCTGTTTCACAGAAAGAAGAAAATGCTGGCTAGACTCCGGGGAAGAAAATGATGTCCATTAATCCTAGTGGATCTAGAGATAAATTTAAGAGCTAAATTTCAAGAAGTCTCCAAGCTTAAGGAGGAGTTTTGGGCCATGAAATTCCGAATTACCTGGTTGGTGGGATAAGAATATAGGATTCTACCATACTTTGGCCTTGGTCCGTTGAAGGAGAAACCAAATCTCTTGTATGAAAGATAAAGCAGGTAATTGGATTAAGGGGGAAAGAGAGATAGCGGAATTTATTCAAAATGGGTATGCTGAATTATTCTCCTCTAGTCACAGCCATGCTATCTGCTCCAACTGAGACCCACCCTTTTGGCATAATTATCTTTTTGATTCTAAAGTGGAAAAACTTATTCTCCTAGTCTCCAACGATGATATCTCTGTTGGTCTTTGGTCTCTTAAGGCTTTCAAAGCCCTGGGTCCTGACGGCCTTCACATGGGGTTTTTCCATCACTTTTGGTTGTTGGTTGGTGACTCAGTGAGAAAGGAGGTGAAAAATATTTTTTCCTCAGGGAAGATCCCTAAGTACCTGAATCAGACAATCATCACTCTAATTCCCAAATGCAAAAATCCTAAAGCCTTCAATGATTACCGTCCTATCAGTCTATGCAATACGGTTTATAAGATTGTCTCCAAGATTATTGTAGCTAGATTAAGACCTATCCTCTCTGGCTTGGTTTCTCCTCTCCAAACTGCCTTTGTTCCTGGGCAGAAAGGTGTTGACAATGCCATTATTGTGCAAGAGATTATCCACTCCATGTCTAGGAAAAGGAGGAGAGGTGGGAGCATGGCAATTAAGATAGACTTGGAAAAAGCATACGACCGTTTGGGGTGTAGTTTCATCAGAGATACTTTAACTCTTTTCAGATTCCCTAGCCGGTTGATCACTCTTATCATGAGTTGTGTTTCTTTGTCCTCCATTTCCATCCTTTTTAATGGAGGTGCCTTGGAACCTTTTCTTCCGTCTAAAGGCATAAGGCAAGGGGATCCCCTTTCCCCATATCTTTTCATTTTATGTATGGAAGTTTTGGGAGCTCTCATATTTGACAAATGCAATGCCAAGCTTTGGAACCCTATCAAGGCTTCTCGGGGTGGCCCGACTTTCTCTCATCTGTTCTTTGCAGATGACTTAGTATTGTTCGCAAGAGCTGACTGTAAGAACTATTTAGAGAAGTGCTTGATTCCTTTTGCAGCATATTAGGCCAAAAGGTCAGCTAAGAAAAATCCCAATTTTTCTTTTCTCCTAATGTGCCTCCTGATGCAAGAATAGAGATGTGTGATGCCCTAGGGTTTCGATCTACTCCATCCCTTGTGAAATACCCGAGATTTCTGATCAAATACTCAGCAATGCCCCAAGATTTTGGATATATTGTTGAAAGGGTTCAAAGTAGACTAGCCGGATGGAAAGCAACTTTGCTTTCCTTTGCAGGAAGACTCATCTTGACCCAAGCCTTGGCCACAACTATTCCAAATTATGCCATGCAATGTGTTGCTCTTCCCACAAAGATTCTAAATAGTGTTGACAGATTGAGCTGTAATTTCCTTTGGGGATCCATAGAGAGCAAGAAGAAAATTCACTTAGTGAATTGGAAGAAAATTGCCAAGTCGAAGAGAGATGGTGGTTTAGGTATCCAAGCTGTGAAGGCGAAGAACATTGCCAATCTTGCTAAGCTGAATTGGTGCCTCCAGTTTGAGCCTTCCTCTTTATGGGCCAAAGTGCTTTCCCATAAGTGCCGCACTCCTAGGAGAGCCTTTAGTTCCCGCCCCTTCAATCGGACGTGTTCAACTACTTGGGCTGCAATCCGCAAATGTGAGGCTATTTTTAAAAAAGGTTCTAAATGGATTGTTGGGAAGGACAGCCAGCTGTCTTTCTGGTATGACAAATGGTTGGATAGAGGACCCTTTAGGGGGCTGATTGCAGGACCCCTGAACAGGGGGGAAGAGGCCACTACCTTGAAGAAAGTCACTAGTTTCTCGGGTTGGGATTGGTAAGGCTGCTCTTTCTCCTTCCTTGAGAGGATGCTTTTGAAAATCAAGGCCACTCCTATAACCTTCTCTGCTCAGAACATTGACCATATCACTTGGTCTTCTTCCTCGAGTGGAAATTTTGACATGAAGGAAGCCTACAAGTTAGTTGTTTTGGAGGTGGAAGGAATGTATAATGGAAACTTTGATGGGATTTGGATTTGGAAAGTGCCAACAATCCCAAAAATCAAATGCTTTTTGTGGCAGTGCCACCATAATAGCATCCCGATTCGATCCACACTTGCTGCCAGAAGGATGCACGTCACTCCATTGTGCCATATCTATGAGAGAAGCACTGAATCAATTGTGCATGTGCTTAGAGATTGCCATGTTGCCCGAAACCTCTGAACCTCCTTGCTTCCCCCTATGTCTGATGCTTTGTTCTTTGGTTTACACCTGAACAAATGGTTGCGGTTGAATTGTTGCAAGATGAACACTCACTCTTCTTCGGGCATTAGATGGGGAATTATTTTTTTCCTTTGGTGTTTGGACTCTTTGGCTACATAGGAATGGAGTATTGTTTCGGAATGAGAGAGCCCAGAAAAATTTAAAACCTGATGTTCTTTCTAAAGTTGTGGAGTTTGCTTATATTGGCATCAATGGGAAGCAAGCTATCAATTGCCGACACATCCAAGTTCGATGGATCAAGCTTCCTCTGAGTTGGTATAAGCTCAACTCGGATGGCTCTTCGCTGGGTAACCCAGGCCAGGTTGGTGGTGGTGGGCTAATCCGCGATGATAAGGGAGATTGGATCAAAGGTTATCTGAGGAACATCGGCCATACCACTAGCATAGCTGTGGAATTGTGGGCTCTTCGTGATGGTCTCGGGTTGTGCTCTGCCCTTAAGTTACCTACTGTGATTATTGAACTAGATGCTAAGCTTATTGTGGACCTTTTGCAAAAAGAGGATGGTCACCAAAATTGTATTGATGCCTTAGTTAGTGATTGTAAATCCGAATTAGGGGCCATTCTTATGGTCCAAATTCAGCATTGCTATCAAGAGGCGAATAAATGCGCTGATGCTCTTGCTAGAAGGGGGGCTTTGCTTTCGCAAGATTTTGTTGTTTTCTTAGATCCCCTGGTGGAAGTCTCCTTGTTACTTGTCTAGATTCTGCTGGGGTGGCTTATGATCGTTGTATTCCTGCTATTTAGTTTTTAATGATATTATCCTTTTCTACCAAAAAAAAAAAAGACTTATATCAGGTCCGATTATGAAAGAATTTAAAATGAACATGGTTTTCTTCTAAAACAATTTGAAGGAATCTATTTCTTCAATACACAAATTTATAAGACTATGTACATTTAAAAAATAAAAAAAAAAATTTAAAATTTTATAAAAAAAATTAAAAATATCATATGACTTAAATGTAAGAAAAATAAAAGGAAAAAAAAAATATTTGAGATTAAATCAAGCAGACCAAGTGCAAAATGGAAGAGAAAAAAGTTATTGATGGTTGAGAGCTGAGGCGTGGAACTTAATCCACTTTCCTAAGAAGTGATTTTTCCCTATTGAATGTAGTTTATCCTTGGTGCAATATGGCTCAAGCGATCACCCCCAAAATTCACCAGTAAGCTTTGGTTGTATGTACTCACATATCAAAGCTTTGAACTCATGTTAATACCCAAAAGAATGAAGGAACTCATGATAGAGATAGAGAAAACATGTTAAGGGAAAGGTTGACAGGAATAACAATACACTAAGGGTTGTCAATGGAAGTCGTCTATTGAATACACATTTTAGAATCCACCTTGATGGAAGTCAACCATATTTTGAATTCTTGATTGCCTCCAAAAGTTACTAATGATATTAAGGAAATTTTCATGAATTCGGGATGTACTTGATTGTAAAGGAAAGTGTCCATTTTATGTGAAAGAAGGGATTGCATAAAAGGGGGGAAAAAGGTGGACCAAAGGGGTAAGCAGATGGTGGCTTTAGGTGAGTTTAATTCTCATTTCTCACCCATTATTTGTTCTAGGGTGGCTAAATTTTACACGATCCATGAACCTAACACGACATGACACGACATGAAATTAGTAGGTTATGGATTGAGGCTTAACAGTTTTGTGTCATATTCGGATTAACACGATTGACCCATTTAATAAATGTGCCGTGTTCATGTCCAATATATGGAACTCATTTGACTCATTTCATTAAATGTCATTTTACCAATATACCCTTCGAAATGCTAGGTATATAAACTTATTTGTTGTTGTGGTTTATTTTCTTTGTCATATTGTAATTGATTATTTGTGATATTGAGAGAATACATACATATATAGTTTTAGTTATATGATTTTTTTTTAATGAGTCATGTGAGAGAATACATACATATATAGTTTTAGTTATATGATTTTTTTTAATGAGTCATGTGACATATTCAAATAATACACATAGATAGTATTTTAAATCACTACCTAGTATCTCTATCAAAAAAAAAAAAGAAAAAAAAGAAATCACTACCTAGTATCTAGTATATTAAAGGAGATAACTCCTAAAATTGTTTGGATCTAAACTTTGTCCAAATTTTTTATAGAGAGATGAAAGACAATTAACAATTTAATTTTTAGTTTTCTAATGAAACCAAAATGCCCTTCAATCATTTCGTCCCAACTCAAAAAGCGAAGAGTTTTTGTAACTCAATTGGTTGGCACTTGTGGTGTTTATAACGGAGACATCCAGAGTTCAATTGCCCCTTCCCATTATAAATTATAAATATCAGATTATTAAAAAAAACAAAAGAAGAAAAAATTCCTCAAATCAATGAATTGAAAAAACAAAACAAAAACAAAAGAACTACCACACTTCATACAGAAATCACAACTCTTTTACAAATTATAATAAAACCAGCACATATGATTATAATAAAAATAAATAAAAACAAAGATAACTTAATTACTTGATGAAAAAAATGATATGGGATTCTTAAAAATTATGAATCTCACTTAAAAACTGCTCAAAATTGAACAACTAGTTTCCAAAAACCTTAAGGGCCTTGAAATGAGTGCATTGGCTGGCCATGGTTCATGATCTGCGGTTCATTTTGTTACTAGTTCTCTTTGATTTTAGTGGACTCTGTCTTTTGAGCAAATGAAAGAAAGAAAGGAAAGTAGTGAAAGAGATAGAGATTTGAGGTTTACCTTCTGGTTTAAGGGGTTTGGAAATGTTGATTAATAATCTAACGTATAATTGAATGAGAATTCCTTCATGTCCTTTAGTAAGAGACGCATTTCTTCGTTAAATATAAGTTTGTACAAAAGACACAACTCTTTATTTAATGAAAGCTCAGATTTGTGCTAAAACACAAGAGTTTGTTCAAACCTCCAATTAAAAATTACAGTTAGATTGCTTTTACTTGAACTTAAACAAAGTGCGAAACAAGAGTAAATGCGCAATGAATTGATAACATTACCCTAAGCCATATTCATCCATCATCAACAATAAAATGAAAGTTTAAAGAGTAGGGAAGAGAGATGCAAACAGGAAATAACACCAAGATGTGTTATCAAAGAGGAAACCGAATAACTCGGTGAAAAACCTCTCCGCGACCCTCTAAGTCGAAATCGATCCATTAGAGAATAAATTTGGAGTACATGAATAACAAAAGACCCTTCGAGCCTAGTCTACTCCATGTACTTGAGTCCTCCAAGCTCCTGCTACTAACAGACTTCTCGGAGTCATTTCTTCTCTAGTTTTCCGAATACCGCAATTTAGCCCGATTGCATCCACCGATGAATGGCTCCTTCCAATGCTTCCCAATAGCACAAAAATCTCACTTAACACTCAAAATTGGTGTGGTAAGTATTTGGGATAACAACCTCTCAAGGATCTAGAAATGGAGAGGTAGGAGATGAGGAAAACCACAAGAAAATGTGTAGATAATTGTGGGTATAACAATCTCTAACTCTCAAGTGTATTTGCTAGGGTTTTCTTTCTAAAAAGTACTCCTTACAATTCGTGAGTAATGATGGTATTTATAGTGTGGGTAAAGAATTTGGTAAAGCAACTTAACTTTTTACCAAACAAAGAGTTTCGAGGATACTTCGTGGGATGGCCCTTCTAGCGAAACACTCGCGAACTTTATAGCCTGGCATGACTCTTCAGCTTCTAGTCATGTGCTTCACACGTGGCCTTTTTGTGGGTTGCTTCTTGCGAGCTAGTCGCGACTTCCACTAATTCACATTTTGAAGCTTAATTCTTCACTAATCTCTCACACTCATCCCTTACAAATAAACCCACATACATACAGGGAAAATAATTGAAGAGATTACAATCAAGTTTGGCATGGAATTAAAGCTAACACAAGCTAGTTGAAAATCACAACTTTACATTTAATAACTAATTTAACGTTATATATATTTTCTACTTAAACGTTGGTGAAGCATCATCATCTACTAGTAGGAGTTATTGCATAAGTGAGGGTAATTATGGTGTGATCACTCATCACTTTTGTACATTAACTTCTCCCACTTGATCACACCATAACTAATGGTGTTAACTACAATCAACATATACTATGACTCCCATGGTATTGCTTTATGTTTATTCTCATCTATGCTTCTCATAGATTGATGTCAATGCCTGATCCTAGCAATCGTACGTACCTATTATGGCGCTTACAAAAGCATCATTGTAGGCCTCTGTTTATAGCGGCAATTACAAAAACCATTATAATAGGTGACCTATATTGGCAGTTTTTGAAAATAACAGGAAAAAAAGCCAATATAGGACGGTTTTTTTGTAGCACTCCACTAATCACACCCTTTGTCATATACTATATTTCTTGTCGTATACTCTAGAGGTCTTATCAATTCACTATTATTTCAAGTGAACAACATTAGACGGTGGGACTTAGTCCACACTCGCCTCTGGGATTTTATTCTGCTTGTATTACTACCAACATCCTTTAGCCACACACACCAGACATGTGTCGACCTACATTGACTTTTACATTACATACTTTTCTCTAAGCCAATATTTTTGAAGATTCTCCACAAACAATTTTATCGATGAATCTGTGCAGTTCTCATTCACAATGCTTTTATACTTAGCACCGACCAATTATGTCCCCAAAGTAGAAGCTACATAGCTATGTTTTCCAGGCATCCTTGGTCCTTTTGTCTATGCAACCGCATGTAGTATTCCACCTATATTTTTGAATCCACGAGTCTTATATTCCCCACATGCTCTCTATTTCTAACTAGAGTCAAAATCCTTTGGTCATAGGATCAGCCACCATCTCGCTCGAGGGGATAAATTGAACTCATTTCTCACCCCTTTTCACTATATCTTGAAAATATCAATAATCCAGGTGTTTGAATTTGGAGTTATTTGCTCTATTCTTTATTAATGAGATAGCAAACTTGTTTCATCTAA
The DNA here is from genome assembly GCF_932294415.1 of Quercus robur. NCBI lineage: Eukaryota > Viridiplantae > Streptophyta > Magnoliopsida > Fagales > Fagaceae > Quercus > Quercus robur. Next base: position 43,303,376 of record NC_065542.1, read on the forward strand.
TGGATTAATAAAGAAGGAAGCAGTTGTACGAGCTAAATTTGAATTTGTCACCACTTGTTGTTCAACACCTTCCAACTTCCCATTACTGATAATCTACAATGCAGCATAATTTCAAATGCAATGATTAAGAAACAATATCTATATTAAAAAGTTCATCACAAAAAAAAATCGCCATGATGGTCAAGTAGAAAATTACCCTAAATTATGGGGTACTTGCACTTTGTACCATAAACTACGAAAACTTGTAATTTGTTGAGTGTACATGTGTGAATGAAGTATTAGGTTGAATAATGATGGGAAAAATAGGTGGTTAATATAACATAGTTAAACTCATATCCATTGGGTTTAGGCCTTTTGGTTAATCGTGTCTTTATATTTTAGAGTCTCCCTGAGATGTTTATCTCTTGCAACAAATGGTATCAAAGCTCATAGTGGTGTGTGGCAAAGGTGGCAAGATTAATAAGGTTCTTTTTGTAGTTGGAACGAAAATCGGGTATCTGTACTTGGAGCTATTTTGCAAATGGAGTAGGGATGGATGCCTTTGTAATTAGAGTAGGAACGGTATATTACACCAAGCAAGTCCATAACCCACACAAACAATCCTGGAAAAAGACCTAACAAAGGATATTCTCAATGGTGCTAGACAACGGTGATGGTGAGGCGCGAGGTTCTCATGGATAAAAGATGCATGAGGTTGACATGTGGAGACCCATGAATGATGTACTAGTGAAGGAAAAAGTCCATTAGGTAAGCGGGAGTGATTAGGGCTTGTTCATGACCCACAGAGAGGTCTTGAAGCCCACAGAGAGGTAGAGACTCACACGTGAGGAGGATATTGTTGGGTGTATATGTGTAAGTGAAATCTCACATCGAATAATGATGAGAAAAATGAGTGGTTAATATAATATAGTTGGACTCTACCCATTGGGTTTAGACATTTTGGGTTAAGTGTGTCTCTATATGTTATATTAACTACTTAATCTCCCCAACATAATCACCACCCTAATTGTAAAATCTTTGTTAATTGCACCACATAGCTTGATTGACAATTAAAATTAATGAGCATGCTCCACCCTTTTTGAATTTACAACTAGATATTGTCATCAAAGATAAAGGGACATTAAGTGATTATACTTTTTTCATGATAGCAGGGATCAAGGATCACACAATAGAAAATAATCCAAACAAGGCGTATCTTAATTTAATACCAATTGGAAAATGCTCTTGAACTCCAAACGCATGGCTTTATACCAATTTTACTGATTATTAGTTTATGGTCCAAGTGACTAATTTAATGGTTTCATCAATAATATAAATAAGGCAGTAATCAAGAAATCACACCAAAACTCATGCAACTAGCACTGCAAGTTGTTTATGGCATGAAAACCTAAAACAGTAAAAACCCTTCAGGGTTGCACCCAATTCACCAAATCCACTAAGAAGATATTTGTGATACAAAATAACTTACAAAACCTTCAATATATAAGTAATTGTTCTTGCATCCGGGCTCCCCACTTCTACTAGCAATAGTCTACACCAATTATTTATCTTCATAGCAATCCAATAACACAGGTTAATTGCTAACTGCAAATCCAATCTCTGGGATACTCCATTGTTTGGATTAAACCTCCTCTCAAAGGTTTAGCAATATGGAGAGGTGGAGGTATTTAAGTTGCAATGGTTTTTTTCTCAAGGGTTTGGTAGTCTCTACATTCTTCTACTAATTTTAGGGTTTTTATTTTCGTTCATATATGTATCACAATTGAGGATGGGTTGGCTACAAAAATTATGTGGATAAACTAATTTTGAATTTCCTAGGCAAACTCACTCGATTGAGTTTTGAGTGAGTTTCAGGTGAATTGTTATGTGTAACTGAATTTTGAATTATGACAACTTTGCTCAAAGTCTCACCTGACATATTGATTCTTGCTTTAATGAAATTCCTGTTGTAGCACTTTGAACTCTTTCGTCTGAATATAATCTTCAATGACATTATGCAATTTACAATTTAATTAAAACTCAAATACATGGAAATGTGCAATTACAACTAAAACTTTTGAATCGAAATTTTGCCAACACTAAATTTCCTAACACCATCAAAACAAAACAACTCATTTTGTTGTTCAGATATGTTTTTCCACATGTGAACTATCATCTTACAATATATACGACCATTATTTGCTTTTATTTAGTTTGCCAATCCATAATATATTACAATGCATTCAAAATCTTATATTTAATTGGTGTTCATGACAATAAAATTTTATTAAATAAAACAATGATGACAATGAAAAGTAACAGATGCACTAAGGGCGTTGGTTTGAAAAACATTTTTAGAAACTTTTTATAAAATGGTCTATTAATAAATTCTCTAAAAGCACCTATTAACAAAGCTCATCATATTATTAGTGCAATGTAGTACAAACCAATTCCAAACGAGAGTTGGCAGTGACATTTATCATTATGATCCACCTAACTTTAGGGTTTTGCAGTTTGCTAGTTTGATGTTAACCAACTAATGTTCGCTTGTTTGATATCAATGGCCATACATTTATTCATGAAGTACAATAGCTTTTATCTCACAGGAAATCATACAGTAGCACGTAAAGCCTCCTCTAATGCTTTACTGTCAGTAGAAGCAGCTATGTATTTGATAAGAAAGTCTTTGTATGGCAAGGACTTATAAAGCGCTGGGTGGCTTGCGTCAACCAAACTTTTTGCTGGTTCTATAAGTGTTTCATTTGATGGATTAATAAAGTAGGAAGCAGTTGTTCGAGCTACATTTGAATTTGTCACCACTCGATGTTCAGCACCTTTCAGCTTCCCGTTACTGATAATCTACAACTCAATGCGACACAATTCCAAGAACAATAATTAAAAAAGCCATTAAAGAAACTAGTTAATTGCACCTAGGAAAAAAAAAGTATATATATATTTATATGAGATTAAATTCTATAAGGACGTGATGTAAAACCCATGTTTTACCCCTCCAATCCCAACATGCCACATCATCTTATCACATATTTAAGAATAAATACAATCACACTCAATCAATTCTAATACCCATACATAAATCCAACTAAATTGGGAATCTATCGAGATGTTATTAGGTGTGGTAAGATGTATTGAATTTTAAGTAAAATGCTGATGTAACAATCACTTATTAAATGGTGTATTTACACTCCATCCTTATAGAATTTAATCTCTAAAATTAATGATAACTTGAAAGTTACATTTTTTTCCCACTTAATGAACTATAATTTTTATGGTCTATGTGCAAGCACATGTTTGTTAAATTTAACCATCAATCACGTTGCGGGATGTAATTAAAAATAAAAAATAAAAATAGTCACAATTTGGGTGATGATGGTAAGTTTTCATGGTTTGGGGTACAAGTTTAGGTGGTTTTCTACTACTATCCCTAAAAAAAAATTTGATTAATTATTTTTATGATTTTATAAGAGATAAGTTTTTTTTTTTTTTTTTTTTTTTTTTTTTTTTAAGTTAAACTTTATTTGGCATATTGACAATTTTTTTTTTTTTTTTTCATAAAGCGAGTGTGAAATACGTATTAGAATACTATTTGTAACAACCTATGTTCGTATTTGGTTACTATTTGTAACAATTAGAGCTTTTTGCAATCGTGTTGTATCAAACCCAATGTAAGAGCCAACAATTGTTTACATAACGCCTTCATAATTCAAATCATTACTGTGAAGTATCACACATCAAATGAACTATAGGCTAATTTTCACTTTTCACTAGTTAAACATCTTATTGTTATGAATTAGCAAGTATCTATTTTATACTATTAATAACAAGATTTTTTGTTTGGGTTTCAACATTTTGTGTACTAAAATATCCTCACAAAAATTCTTAAACTCTCTAAAATACTCCTATCTTTTAGTTAAATAATTTTATATTAAAAAAACACAAACTAGTTAAAATAGTAATTTACCGTTACTAAGTTTTATGTTTTTTCCTTTATCTTTTTCATTTGGCCTAAAACTTAGGACACTATTTCTATCTCATATTTAAACATTATTCTATGTTATCTTACCTCTTTCTTAAAAAAAAAAAAAAAAACGCGATTATTTATATATTACTTTTAAACATTATAACATTAAATAAAAATAAAAAATAAAAAAGAGCATTATATAGGATAATTACTAGTGTACCCAAAGTACATGCAAATAAATTGTGACTTGTGTGCTATGTGTACCCTAGAGTGTTTGTAATGGTCACCATTCTATTATATCATATTATATATAATAAAAGTTGGGCTTAAATGTCGTGGTTGCACCAAGTGACGGCACCAAATTGCAGAAATTTTTTTAAATTTTTAGTTTAAAAAAAATATATATATATATATATATATATAAGTTTTCTTCAATTATAATTTCTAAGTGGATAAAAACCTTAATTTGATTAAATATATCACCATATCTAATTATAATTAGGATTTCTAATAAACGTGTTTGTTGTTATCCCATGAAAAAAATAGAAAAAAAAAGGTCATATTTTTATGGATAGAATGAAAAAAAAATGTTGATATCAACATAATGTTAAAAAAAAAAAAAAATTAAATCCTATTGAAAATAGAATTGTTAATCAATGTGTTATATTACCAAACTAAAAAATAAATAAATAAATAAATAAATAAAGGTCATATGAAATTATGAATAGAATGAAAGGCAAAAACCAAATTAAAAATTAAAAAAAAAAACAAAACGTGATTGATCTGTAAGGAAATAGGATATGATTTTTTTTAAAAAACCTAATTATCAAACGTAGAAATTTAAAAACAAAATAAAATAAATACACAAAGAACAAAACTAATTTATCCTAAGAAGTGATAAAACAATAGAAGAAGGGTTGATAAGAACAAATAATTTGTTATATTTATCTAAAAAGTCATTGTAATTAAAATAAAATAAAAACCCACAAAAAAGAAGAAGTTGTTATCAACATAACTTTATCCAAAGAAGTTATAAAGCAACTAAAGAAAAGTACAACTAATTTGTAATAATCTTTTCCAAAAAAATTGTACAGTTTCTCTATCTTAAAATTCTATATCAATTAGGTTATGTTCCATCTACTTTCCATGGGCAAAAATCGTTTATTGTATCCAATGAATCTAAGATAACAGATGTTATGCCATCACAAAAGGTAGGTACAATCTAGATGCAATTTGTAACATTAAGATGGAAAGGTAAAGAAATTTGTGTTATTAATATGTTCGATCTATCACCCTATCACAATCTCAGTCCAACAACAAACAACAAAGGTTAGTGATTCTCATACTTATTTTTTTTTAGTAGGAATTGAAAGCTAATTCTTAGTACTTTTGAAATAGTGTTGTTTTTCATTATGGAGTCAAATATTGTTGTTTTTCATTAGGGAATTGGATCTCTTAAAGGATCGATGAAATTCATGTTCCATTCGCTTTCTTTTATATAGTTTTAGATCTATTATTTTTATCTTTATTTCAATTTTGTCATAGGAAACTCTTAAATTGACATTAAATTCAAAGGTTGTATAATATACAGTTTTATTTTTAATTTAGTTTAATTTTCTTTCTGATTTATATTTTCAATTTTAGCTATTGGTATATGTTTCATTTCATTTGTTATATGTTGTAATAGTTTTTTCTTAAAATTTATTTTCGATTTTTCATAGGTCATTCCAAGCAAGCATCCTATAAAATTGTTGAAGACTCCTAAATTGACATACAATTTAAAGGTTGTAATCAATGTTATTCTATTTTTTTAACTTAGATTTTAATTTCTTTTTGATTTGTATTTTCAATTTTAGTTATTGCTATATAAATGTTATTTTATATTTTCTTTTCTTTTCTTTTTCAGCATTGTTGTAGAAGATTCCATGGGTTCTAAGATTGTTGAAGACTCTTGACACTCAATCCGAAGGATGTAAAGAAAAAGTTGTATAGGCTTTTAAGGTAGATTCCCATTTTATCTCAATTTCATTTTTTAACTCAATTTTAATATTCGTCCTTTTACTTATTATTAATATTGGATTTTGAGGTAGATTCCCATTTTATTTCATTGGTTTTTATTTTTTATTTTTTATAATTCGATAACTACACCAAGGCTATTTATTGGGTTTCATAGAATGCATTATTAACGTTTTTTTTTTCTTTCTGACAAGTGTTTAAACTGTTTGGTTACTGAAAATTAAAAAAATATTACCAATAATTTACTTTACATAAAACTCTATCATCTAAAATATAAATTCTCTTCAACTGTAATTCTATTACTAAATGTTTGTGGGAGTTTAAATAAATTTAATTCAATATATATAATAAAATTTATATACTATATACCATACTTGCACGAAGTTATATATATATTATAAAATTAATCCATTTTATCATATGGCTCACTTATTATCAATATGATTATAATTTATTTCCATATAAATTTTAAATAAGTCTTGCATTACCCAAGTATAATACAATGTAGGATTTCACATCATCAAGTAGGCTAAGAGTTGTAATACTCAATCAATTCTTTTATATTATATTTTATATATATATATATATAGAAAATGGAATTTTTATTTTTATTTTTTTAATGCTTATACATTTGGATAGCTTATAATTTGTGAATTTTATGTTGATACTGATTTAATGCTTAAATATTAATTTACATGGACATATTATTTTGTTAAATGTTGATATCAATTTTTATTGTTTAGTTTTATTAGACAATTGGTACTGTTAAAGAGAATTATGAATAAAAATATTTCATTTAATTTATTATTTCTTAAATGCATTATTATATATTATATTTAATAAGTTATTAACCAAAACCGTTCAACGCACAGGCATCCAACTAGTTTATATATATACTAAGAGCTTGTGAAGATATATGTACCTGCAACGGATAACCAATGTTAACCACAAAAGCGTTAGGAATGGGTTCAACACCAATCCATTCCTCATCCTTGAAGACTTGAAGCCCGTATACATCACTTTGAAGAAGAATATTAATGAAAACTGGGTCCATATGTTTGCCCAAGCCCAAGGTTAAGCTTGGGTCTGGGCATGGCGGATAGTGATTGACCACCAGTGTTTGATTTCCACCAAGTCCACCAAGGCTGATTCCCAAGCCTTGGGAAATGAACTCCAAAATTCTAAAGCCCAACTTGCTTACTTCAGCTGTATATGGCCCAACAACTTCTCTGAAAAAGGTTTCACATGAAACATAATGATTTTCATTTTTGTTCTTATATATGTCCAAGTCACTACATGAAAGAACAAATTTATATGTCTATGACTATGAGAATTTACCGATATCTAGGTGGTTTTTCAGGCCAAAATTGGATGTATTTCTCTAGAGGATTACAATGATGCACCAATCCATCCCTCCAGAGGTGAAACTTTTCAGTTGCATAATTTGGACTGCTTGTGTAGATGTGGCAGCTCTTATTGGGGTCCTTTGAAGTTTCGATTGCCTTGTCCTTGGCAGATAATGCATGAAACTCCTTAAAAACACTCATGGCCTCATCCATTAAGTTGCTAGGGACTCCATGGTTGATCACCTATTAGGTGGTACAAAACATAGCATAACACAAACTTATAAAATATGAAAAAAGTTTGCCAAAAGTGGTTCATATTGTGATCATGTTTGATGCCAAGCATCTAGTAGGAATAAATAAATCATTGTCTGATAAAATAATAGAAAGAAAAGATGTGGTTGGAACCTGAAAGAATCCAAACTCTTGGCAAGCTTCCAGAATTTGTTGAATTAAATCTGTTTGATCATGACCCCCAAGATCAATCACTGGAATATTGTTGGCTAGAGGAACAGTGAGCTTCCCTGGTCTTTTTTCCGGTGGGAGTATATATGATTCTGGCAAGGATCGATCATTGCACCAGCTTGAAACAAGGTGCTCCATGACTTGCAACTCAGATCTATAAAGGAAAAGGAATGTCTGGTGTGAAGAGACTGTCGGCCACCAACAACTTATACAAATCCTCTAAAAGCTTCCACAAGTTGACAAGTTGTTGAAGAAAGATAACATTACATTTTCCTCTTCTGTCGTATTGCACCACGACAAGTGGACCCTGGCCTCTTAAAAATGATACATGTTAATATGTTACCTTTTTAGTATGTATTATAGTACTGAATCATTATTTGCCTTTTGTTAGTTTTGCCAATCCATAATATGTTACCTTTTAAAGTTACTGAACCATATTACTTAGTAGGCACATTGGGAATTTTCTTTTTTTTTTGGGTGTTAAATTTGTATTTTAACACTATTAATTTGTCACAACTTATATAATATTTAAAAAGACTAGTTATAATTAGAACTTTCAGCTTAGTAATAGTCTAAATAACTTAGATTGACTTAATTATTTGGAAACTTCTTAGCTTGCATTGTGCTAGTAATGTAAACCTATAATTACTCTAACTAGATAATGTCCTCATGCGCGGATGCTTGGTAATTTCATTTAACAATAGTTTTTTATTTTTTTGAGACCCATATATAATACTCATTTTGTTATATAGTTGTAAGGACTGAAAATTGGATTGGACCCAAAATAGGATTGGGTTCTAGTCCAAGTGGCCCAAACAATAAATTTGTAGAGTGTGGATGAAAGAATTAGATCTACTCCAGAAGAAAAACGATTAAATTTGGTAATATAAGACTGTTAGACACACGTAAGATGAAAAAATCTGTCATTGGAGTAACTCGAGGAGTTTATATTATATTGTACTTGTTAAACAATAAGATTATACAAGAGTTCGCAGTCTTCTTTTCAAATTACTTGGTTTTTTCCGATCCCCTTTTTTAGTACATCTTCCCAAGTTATATACTACAATCTTGGTATCATCCTTACCACACACGTGTAGGTTAGATTCGGGGAACTCCTTCCTGTCCCATCCAGCAACTCCCAGAACCATCAACCAATAGCTGTAAGGCTGCTGGATCAATGTTCAGGCATCACTTCCACATTAATGCGGCCAAAGAGTTGGTTGAGAGGCATTTAATGCGGAGGTAGCAGCTTTTGAAGATATTTGTTTGCCCTTTTCCTTTTCCTACCCCTTGTCCAACATCCAACCCTTATTTGTGATGTAACTTTGAAGAAGGTCCATGATGATATGACACTCTTACTGACCTCGGACACTAGATACCGAGATGACTTTTCTCCTCGGACATTCGTTGGACTTATCTCTTATTATCTCTACTCTTCTCTTTATTCCGTTCCCCTTATAATTTCATCTGAACATCCTCGAATGGTCCAATGTCCTTGGATTGGGCCATTGGCCTAATTAGTACAGCTTTAACAGTACCTCCTAATTAAATGGCCCCCACAATAACCCCTTAAAATCTTGCTTTTCGACTCCTCGGGAGAAAATGATGATTTTGACGTCCTCAGCCCTTCTTGTTTAAGGTCCTATTCTGTATTCCTGACCTTTTATATGTCTTTTTACCTGTTCAAGTCATGCTCCTGATGCTTCAGTGTCTAGAGTGCGCCATCATTAAATTTTGGTGGCGCCCTTGTCCCCCACGTTCAACGGTAGGATGTAAATCGTACGGCAGGAGATTTTCTCGTTTTACGAGCGGGAACTTTCCCGCTTGTAATTTCTGTGCCACTATAAATAGCTTTTCAATTCAATTCTTTTTCTTACTTTCTGCAATCACACAGTTCTAGAGCTCATACACTAAACCTGTCTCTCTCTTTCATCTCTCTATGCGTCTACAAATACTAGAAACTTGTCCGAGGACCCCTTTTCAAACCTGTAAGTCTTCTTAAACCCTTTAACTTTCGTTTTAAACTTGTTAACTTTTCATCAAAACCTCTTAGAAAAATGGGTAAGTTCAAATACTTAGTCGAGTCCGAGGAGGGTATGAGGAGTTTTAGGGCTAAGTATAGGATCCCACCAACAGTAGGCATGAGGTACGCTGCCCAGGGGGAATGGGTCGATACTGGGAAAACAGGAGAGGTGGTCATTCCCATGATTGTCTTCATAGAGGGTGGGATGACCATTCCTATGGGTACTATTACTAGGAATTACCTTAGGTTTTTTAGGCTATCTCTCACACAGTGTGCCCCAAATATGTTTAGGGTCTTGGGGGGTATAGAAGTTTTAAACGAGAGAATGAACCTAAACTTAACCCACCACGATGTGAATTGGGTATACAATCTGCACAATTTGAAGGGGTAGGGATATTACCTCAAGTCGAGGTATCCCGAAGTAAGGCTAATCCAGTGCCTCCCCACTTCAAACAAAAATTTAAAGGAGAATTTCCTTATCTTTTCTGGGGAATGGCACAACGGCCTACCCTGTCCAATGGAGGAGGGAGAACCAGGTGAGGGTATAGTCGTAGATTCATGAATTTTGGTTTACATTTCTTTTTCGTGTCTCAATATTCTTGTTTCTAACGAAACCCCATTCTAATTCAATGATTTTGCAGACAAGCGTGCTACCAAACCCAAGCTTAGCTTAGTTAACAAAGCAAGCTTGGATAGGATCTTGCAAGCCGAGGTGTATGTGAACAAAGCTAACGGTCAACTCCGAGTAGCTCATTTGATCCTTGGATATACACCCCTCTCGTTCGCCTTCCAAGCCCCTAAGTTTGTAATCAAAGCTCGCGACCCTCGGCTCCACCGTATCAGTGTTGCCTACCAAGGGTTTGTTGTTCCAGAGGGTGTTCCACTCCCTAAAGATACTTCCCGCACCCAACCACTTTTTGTTGCCACTTCTTCAGTAGGAGCATCCTTATCCCAACTCGTTCTCGAGGAAGAGGAAGAAAGAAAAGAAGAAGAAGAAGAAGAAGAAGAAGAAGAAGAAAGGAACCTAGAAGAGGTCATAGATTTGTCAGATTCCTCGGACGAATTCGAGGTTTTCAACCAGACTCTACCCCCGAGGACTTTTTTGACGAAATGGGTGTCCAGAGGAAGCCTTAGAGGAGTTTAATGGAGCTGATAGAAAATCAATCTAGAAAAGGTGCATCGGGGAAATCCACACAGTCTCAAATTCCGCCTTCTTTTCCCAAATCTCCTTCTCCTCCTCCTCAACCACTTCAACCTATCAGACCTGAACCTACTAATCCTAAAAGGAAAAGGGAGCAGAAAGGGAAAGAAGTGATTGAGATCGGGAGAACTCGTCCGATCCGTGAAGAAGAGGCTCAACGAGCTGTGAAGCAACAAAAGGTCAGCCACGCATCACAACGGGGCCTAGAGAGGTCGGACACTCAGCCTCCAGAGCCACAAGCCTGGCTACTAGCACCCATGCACGGCTGGGAGCCCTTGAGGGATGATGCATCACTCAGGGACTTCAACGGGGGTATTGGGTGCCATGTTGCCTCGGCCGTGGAGGAGGCCTTGCTGCTTCCAAAAGACATGTCTGACCTGCGGAGCATGAGGAAGAATGAGGTCTACCTCAATTGTAAAAGATATCTAGGCATGGTATAATGTTAACCCCCCTTTTTTTTTTACTTATAATTGTTATTTATAGACATATACTTTATGTTGGCTATGGTATTGATCCTTTTCTTTTAGGCTGTCCAAGCCACTTTCAGGCTTGAGGAAATTACCAATAACTGCTACCAGCAATTGGAAGACGAGAGGAAAAGATGAACGACAGCTGTGCAAACACTTACCAGTGCTAAAAATAGCAATGCTGACCTAAAGAAAAAGCTGGCTGAGGAGCAGCAAGCTCACCGCAGTGTTGACTTGGCCTTGGATGGAGCGTAGAGGCAAGCCGAGGACCAGAGGAAGCGTCTGCGCGAGACAACTGATTAACTGACTGCTGCCAAGGAGTAGATGGCAGCACTCAAAAAACAATTGGAGGAAGCCCAAAGGCTGAAAGATCAGGCTGAAAGTCCAAGGCCGAAGCTGAGAAGGTAAGGATTGAGGTTGAGAAGGCTAAGGACCAGGCCAAGCAGAAGGGTTACGACCTTGGAGTAGCTGAGACCAAGGAAACCCTTAGGGCAGAGGTCCCAGCTCTGTGTCACATTTACTGCGCCCAAACTTGGGATGAAGCCCTTAACCAAGCTGGGGTTAAAGCTTCTTCTGAGTTGAGGAAACCAGAAAATGTGTTTTACCCTTCTGCAATACGAGCCTCGGACCTTCCTTCTGCTCAAGATGAGGTGGCTTCTACAGTTGTTGATCCAAATAAAAAAGTACAGCCTTAGGATCCTCTTCTTCCCAGCCAGCAAAGGCCAACAAAAGAACCCGGTGCTTCCCAAGAAGTACCCTCGGACATGGCTACAGTTGTTTCGGTGGTAGGAGCAGCTTTCCAGGACTTTCAGCAAGACTTGGCTTCAATTGTCATGCCCGTTGAGGGAGCCTCCAAAGATAAAGAAGGAACAACTACCTCAAAGGAAGATAACCTAGCAAACAAAACTTCCAAGCTTCAGATCAAGTTGAAGAAATGAGCCTTGCCTTGTAATATAATTGTGACTTTTGTAAGGGATTTTGTCCCCCCTCTCCCCCCCTTTTTTTTAGACATATTTTAATGAAGTATGCATTTTTAACCTCTTGAATTCGTTTGAGTTATTATTCATTTCATTTTTATTTTATCTATTTTGTTACTTTGGTTTTGAGTAGTTTTCATCTTGACTGCCCTTTGTTTGTACAAAAGAAAAAACATAGTTCACACATGCTTTTAATTGGCAGTTAAAATGGATGATAACCATTGAATCCGTAACATTACATAGACATATTTTGAATACATATATATATCTATTCTAACAAGTTTAACCTCAAGTAAACATCCAAACATTTGATTAAATAAAGTTAAATTTGGAGCACCTCAGTATGCTCTAAATGATGCTTATAGGCTTATTGAGGTTTATATCTTTACTAGGTGATTACAAACCCTGTGATCCGAGAATGGAAATTAAGGGTTTACTCCCTTTAAGTGCTCAAGTTCGTGTTGAACTAGCATTTTGATAGTACGAGGGTGTATCAATTTCTATTGAACCTATTTAATGCTTCAATAGATGTCATAGGGTATTAATTTCCACTAATTTTGTGGTCCGAGGAACCTGACATAACTTAGTTTCTGTTTAATACTTCAATAGATGTCATAGGGTATTAATTTCCACTAAGTTTGTGATCCGAGGAACCTGACATAACTTAGTTTCTGTTTAATACTTCAATAGATGTCATAGGGTATTAATTTCCACTAAGTTTGTGGTCCGAGGAACCTGACATAACTTAGTTTCTATTTAATATTTCAATAGATGTCATAGGGTATTAATTTTCACTAAGTTTGTGGTCCGAGGAACCTGACATAACTTAGTTTCTGTTTAATACTTCAATAGATGTCATAGGGTATTAATTTCCACTAAGTTTGTGGTCCGAGGAACCTGACATAACTTAGTTTCTATTTAATATTTCAATAGATGTCATAGGGTATTAATTTTCACTAAGTTTGTGGTCCGAGGAACCTGACATAACTTAGTTTCTGTTTAATACTTCAATAGATGTCATAGGGTATTAATTTTCACTAAGTTTGTGGTCCGAGAAACCTGAAATAACTTAGTTTTTGTTAAATACTTCAATAGATGTCATAGGGTATTAATTTCCACTAAGTTTGTGGTCCGAGGAACCTGACATAACTTAGTTTCTTTTTAATACTTCAATAGATGAGGAAACACATGACATATGATTGGAACAAATTAAAGGGAAACTAAATAGGACTATTTTTATTAATAATAATACCTTTTTAGATTGTTTACATTCCAATGGTGGAGTACAACTTTTTCATCTAGATCTTCCAAATAGTAGGCACCTATTCCTACCACTAAAGTGATCCGATATAGTCCTTCCCAATTAGGCCCAAATTTTCCCCAGGCTGGATTTTTGGTAGTTCCCAGAACTTTCTTCAGTACCAGGTCTCCTACAGCCAAAGGCCTCAGCTTTACATTGGTATCATAACCTTGCTTGAGCTTATGTTGGTAGTAAGCCAGTTGGACCATTGCATTCTCCCTTCGCTCTTTGATCAAATCTAGACTCCTTTCCAACAACCCAGCATTACCGCCCGGGGTAAATGCACTAGTTCTCAACGTTGGGAAACCAGTTTCCAGAGGGATTACGGCCTCGACTCCATATGTCATTGAGAAAGGGGTCTCTCTTGTTGACCGTTGAGGCGTTGTTCGATACGTCCAAAGGACATGTCGTAATTCCTCCACCCATTTTCCCTTTGCGTCATCCAACCTCTTTTTAAGTCCATTCACTATAACCTCGTTGACAGCTTCAGCTTGCCCATTCCCTTGAGGATAGGCCGAAGTGGAATATCTATTCTTTATCCCCAGGTCAGAACAGTATTGCCTGAAGGCTTTGCTATCGAACTGAAGGCCATTATCCGAGATAAAGGTGTGGGGAACCCCGAATCAAGTAACGATATTCTTCTAGATAAACCTTTTAACATCTACGTCCCTGATATTAGCCAAAGGTTCAGCTTCGACCCATTTAGTGAAATAATCTGTGCCGACCAGCAGATACTTTTTGTTTCCTAGTGCTTTAGGAAAAGGACCTACAATATCTAAACCCCACTAAGTAAAAGGCCAAGGGCTGGAAAAAGGATTAAGAACTCCTCCAGGCTGGTGGATGTTTGGAGCGAATCTCTGATATTGGTCACATTTTCTAACATACTCTTGTGCTTCTTTCTACATATTTGGTCACCAGTATCCTTGAGTAATAGCCCGGTGAGATAGGGATCTTCCCTCGTGTGACTTCCATAAATTCCTTCATGTAGTTCCTCCAGGAGTGACTCTGATGTCTCGGGATGTACACAAAGTAGATATGGCCCAGAAAAAGAATGTTTATACAACTTTCTGTCCTCGGACAACCAAAACCGAGGAGCTTTCCTTCATATTTTCTCAACTTCTGGTTTCTCCTCAAGCAATATATCCCTTTCGAGGAATAACAGTATAAGGTCCATCCAGCTCGACCCCAAATTGACTTGATGGATCTGGAGCATTTCTTTCCTCGTTGGGGTGGGAATGCATAAATCCTCGACAATTATTACTCGGGGCAAATTCCGTGCCGAGGAGGTGGTAAAGGTAGCCAAGGAATTTGCATGGGTATTTTCACCTCTGGGGATATGTGACAAATCGAAGAATTCAAATTTCGTTTGTACACGCCTAACTTGACCCAAATATTCCTGCATTCTTGTATCTCGGGCTTCCAGTTCCCCTTTTACCTGGCCCATGATCAGTCTTGAATCTGAGAACATTTCCACTGCCTTTTCACCCATTTTCTGGACCATAGTTATTCCCATCAACAAAGTTTCATATTCCGCTTCGTTGTTTGTAGTTGAGAATCCCAGCCTTAAGAACTTTTCAATGATGATCTTTTCGGAGGATACTAGAACTAGCCCCACTCCTGCTCCCAGTTGGTTTGCTGCTTCGTCCACATATACTTTCCAGGATGAGGTGCCCTGTGTGGAGATTAGGCCAACCTATTTTTCATCCATGCCATGTCGCTTCACCTCTGCTTCTTTTGGAAGTTCAGCAAACTCGGCTACCAGATCAGCGAGGACCTGGCCATTCACGGAAGTACGAGGCATATATTTGATGTCAAAAGCCCCCAGAATCATACCCTATTTAGTAAATTTCCCAGTATAATCCGCACTTAGAAGTATGGACTTGAATGCTAATTGAGTTAGAATCACCATAATGTGCGCCTGAAAATAATGGGGGAGTTTTCGTGTAGCATGTACTACTGCCAAGATAGCCTTTTCCAGTGATAAGTACCGCACCTCGACTTCATAAAGTGACTTACTTACGTAATAGACTGGTCTTTGGATGCCATTGTCTTCTCGTATCAGAACAAAACTTACCGCATGAGAGGCTACCACCAAATAGGCAAACAGGACCTCATCCACCTCAGGACTGGACATGATAGGTGGTTAAGATAGGTACTCTTTCAGCTGCTGAAATGCTACAGCACATTCCTCAGTCCATTCAAATCCTTTCCATTTATGCAGTAAAAGGAAAAAGGGTCTGCACCTATCAATTGGCCTAGATATAAATCGGTTCAAAGCAGCAGTGATCCCTGTCAGTTTCTACACCTCCTTGGGATTCCAAGGTGCTTGTAAGCCATTAATGGCCTTAATCTGATCTGGATTCACCTCAATTCCCCTGTGAGTCACCATGTAGCCCAAGAACTTTCCAGAGCCTACACCAAATGAATACTTTGAAGCATTCAAACGTAACTTGTGATTTCTCAGAATTTCAAAAATGTTCGCAAGATCTCCCACATGCCTAGACACCACTTTGCTCTTTAGAACCATATCATCGATATATACTTCAATGTTCCTGCCCAATTGTGGTTCAAACATCTTAGTCATCATCCGTTGATAAGTAGACCCTGTTTTTTTCAAACCAAAGGGCATCACTTTGTAATGATAGTTTCCAATAGGAGTAACAAAAGCTGTTTTTTCTTGATCATCCAATGCTAACGGTATTTGGTGATATCCTTGGTAGGCATCCAAAAAGCTCATCTGAGGATGACCTACTGTTACATCTACCAACTAATCTATCCTAGGCATAGGGAAAGGGTCCTTAGGACAGGCCTTATTGAGGTCTGTGAAGTCCACATACACTTGCCATTTCTCAGTCTTCTTTTTCACCACCACCGTATTGGCTAACCATTTGGGGTAAAAAATTTCCTTGATAGCCCCAACCTGCTTGAGCTTGGCCACTTCATTTTTGACAGTCTCGGCGTGTTCTTTTGATGGATGCCGGGGTGGCTGTCTCTTCGGAGTGATGGAGGGATTAACATTAAGATGATGACAAATGAAACTTGGGTCTATACCCAGGGCTTCATACGCACTCCATGCGAACACATCAACATTTTCTCTAAGGAATTCAATCAACTGCTCTCTCTCATACAAAGGCAGTTTAGCCCCAATCTGAAAGAACTTCTCCGGATCATCACCAACGATTACCCTTTCCAAATCTTCGCATCTCGCCTCGTCGGCTGGTTTGTTGATAGGTAACACCAAGGTTTCTGAATGTTATAAACCATTATCAGCGATGGCCAAGGTCTCCGCCTTAAGTCGATGTTGGATAGCCGCTACCAGGCATTGTCGGGCTGCAGCTTGATTTCCTACTATCTCCAAAACTCGGTCTCCGGATGGGTACTTCATCTTCTGGTGTAGAGTAGAGGAGACGGCCCCCAGGGTATGAAGCCAAGGTCTGCCCATAATGGCTGTGTAGGGAGAGAAAACATCTACGACTATGAAGTCCACCTCCACCACATCCGTACCGATCTGCACAGGTAATCTGATCTGACCTTTAGGGACGACCATTTTTCCCTCAAAACTCACCAGAGGAGAACCGTAGGCCGTCAATTTCTTAGGTTTCAAATTTAGCCTCCTATACAAGTCAGGGTATATTATGTCAGCAGCACTGCCTTGGTCAATCATCACTCTTTCACATCGTACCCATCAATTCTCAGCGTAACCACAAGAGCATCATCATGGGGCTGTATGGTTTCAACTTTGTCCTCATCTAAAAAACCCAACACTAACGGGGTGCTCATCTTGGCTCTTTTAGGCATTGAGCTAGACTCCTCGGCTGGAGAACGGGATACCGACATTACCCTGGAAGGGCAAGATCCAGTCCTTCCCGGGGTAGCAAAAATAACGTTTATTGTGTCAAGGAGAAGTCTTGAAGAAACATCTCCCTGAAGTTCTGAACCCGCTTGGCTTGCCCAACCAGTGGAATGATGCAAGAGTTGCTTCAACTTCCCTTCTCGGACTAACTGGTCCAAATGGTCCCATAAATTCTTCAATCCTCAGTTGTGTGCCCATGATCCTGATGATAGTGGCAATAAAGGTTCTGATTGCATCTCATAGGATTTCCTGCCATTTTATTTGGCCATTTGAAGAATGGTTCATTCTTAATCTTCTCTAGTACTTGTTGCACTGGCTCTCGAAACATAGCGTTAACCTCCTAGATATTGGCAGATCTTGACTGCCCAACAAAGTCTTTCCGAGGTCGATTATTATTGTACCGGTTCGACCTGAAATCCCTCCTCTCCTGAGGGATCACCTTAGCATTTCCTTTCCCCTGCAGTTGGTCTTCTTCTACCCTTTTGTACTTATCAATCCGATCCATCATTTGGCGTACACTAGTAACAGGTTTACTTGTTAGAGATTTCCTTAAATCATGCTCGGTTGGAAGGCCATCCTTGAAAGTGCTAATGGCCACATCATCGTGCTCTCCTTTTATTTTATTAAACATCTCCCAGTATCTATCCGAATAAGCCTTCAAAGTCTCACCCTCCCGCATGGACATAGACAAAAAGGACCCCAGAGGCCGAGGAACCCTGCTGCAACTAATAAAGCGAGCACCAAAAGCCTGGGTGAGTTTCTTGAAGGAGTCGATAGAGTTCGCCCTCAAACCGTTGAACCACCTCATCGCCACCGGGCCCAAGCTAGATGGAAAGACCTTACACATCAAGGCCTCATGTTTGGAGTGAACAGCGATCCTTTGACTGAAATGGCTAACGTGTTCTACCGGGTCTGTCCGATCATTATAAATGGTGAATATGGGTTGATTTAGAAACTTGACTCAGCGCCTTGTTCATGGCATTGTTCCCCAAGCCTTTGTAAGGCGGACTTTTGTACCTACGTTTGTGATGGTGCTCCTCTTCATAGGAAAAGGTCTCGCTGGGCAGAGTTCTGGATCTTCGTCTATAGCTAGCACCATCTGTGGGGAAGAGCTGGGTGGTGAACGTCTTCGCCGAGCATGACGCAATTCCCTCTTCAACTAGTCGATTTCATGGTGCATGTCTCTGTCATTCTTTGCATGAGAAACATGACTCTTCCCTCGAGATTGACTTTTACTGGTATGAGTTGTGTGCACACTTCCCTCACGACCCCATCTCCGTTCGAGGCTCCTGTGCGGATTGCCATGCTGGGAACCCCTCGATTCTGCTTGATGTAGATCAACATCTACCTGGTGTGGTCCTATTGCTGCCTGGTGTGGACCTGCCTCTTCCATCATGGACGTTGTAACCGAATCTCCTTTAGACTAGATCCAGCTCTTCCCCACAGACGGCGCCAATTGTAAGGACTGAAAATTGGATTGGACCCAAAATAGGATTGGGTTCTAGCCTAAGTGGCTCAAACAATAAATTTGTAGAGCGTGGATGAAAGAACTAGATCTACTCCAGAAGAAAAACGATTAAATTTGGTAATATAAGACTATTAGACACACGTAAGATGAGAAAATCTGTCCTCGGAGTAACTCGAGGAGTTTATATTATATTGTACTTGTTAAACAATAAGATTATACAAGAGTTCGCAATCTTCTTTTCAAATTACTTGATTTTTTCCGATCCCCTTTTTTA
Source organism: Quercus robur (assembly GCF_932294415.1). Classification (NCBI taxonomy): domain Eukaryota; kingdom Viridiplantae; phylum Streptophyta; class Magnoliopsida; order Fagales; family Fagaceae; genus Quercus; species Quercus robur. Next base: position 43,322,721 of record NC_065542.1, read on the forward strand.
GTACATCTTCCTAGGTTATATACTACAATCTTGGTATCATCCCTACCACACACGTGTAGGTTAGATTTGGGGAACTTCTTCCTATCCTATCTAGCAACTCCCAAAACCATCAACCAGTAACTGTAAGGCTGCTGAATCAATGTTCAGGCATCACTTCCACATTAATACGGCCAGAGAGTTGGTTGAAAGGCATTTAATGCGGAGGTAGCAGCCTTTGAAAATATTTGTTTGCCTTTTTCCTTTTCCTACCCCTCGTCCAACGTCCAACCCTTATTTGTGATGTAACTTTGAAGAATGTCCATGATGATATGGCACTCTTACTAACCTCGGACACTAGATACCGAGATGGCTTTTCTTCTCGGATATTCGTTGGACTTATTGCTTATTATCTATACTCTTCTCTTTATTTCGTTCCCCTTATAATTTCATCTGAACATCCCCGGATGGTCCAATGTCCTCGGATTGGGCCATAGGCCCAATTAGTACAGCCTTAACAGTACCTCCTAATTAAATGGCGCCCACAATAGTATTTATAATGTTTCCCATAATATTGTTGAATGCTTTGAAACTTAATTTTTTTAATTCATATTTTATCATTTTTCCTTATCCTAGAAGTAGTTTCCAATTGTTGAGTGAGTTTTCTTTATTGATCTATGCATATGATTTTAGAATTGCACAGTTATTAGAAATTTCTAGGAGTCTATACCATAATATAAATTTAATATTAAAAAAAAAAAAAAACATCTAGATACTTTCTCAAAAGAAAAAAAAAAAAAAGATCTAAATAAAATGTAGACTTTATTTCTAAAACCGAACATTCCTCAACCACTTCATTCTTATCACCAAATCCCAAGACCCCAATCTCAAATACTTTGTTCATAATCTAAATGAATCAAAATTATTTGAGTACCAACATAAAGAGAACATAATAAAACAAAGGAAAATTGGTTAAATATACTTCCATTTATCACTATTTAATTGACTCTAATAGATAGGGCCATTATCTAAGTATATATTGGGCCCAGGAGCTCATTATCTATATATATATTGGGCATGGGGCCAATCCGAGGACAAAAGGTCGTCCAAGGAGGAGTAAACAATGTCAAGGGCGTCCGTGTTGGTAAAAGAGAAAGTTAGTTTTGGTTATAAGGGCCCAAAAGGATGGGCCGAGGATGAAGGCCTCCTTGACTGACCAAAGCTGAGATCTAAAGAGATGGTTTATTGATAACGCCTTAAAATGTATACTTATTATATATTTATATGGGCGTTATCTCCTTATTACTATGCTTAATTTGTATAATTAAGCCATGATTTGCATTAGTCCCTATTATTTATCTTTACATAATTTCTTGAATAAAATGCTATTCATTATGTGTAATTTTCTACTTTCAAGAAATTATGTGAGAAATATGAGTTTACAGGAATTTGTGAGAGAATGGAGGTCAAACTAGAATTAAAGTGGAGTTAAAGGACCATGCTTAAATGTCTAAGGAGGTGTAGCTGGAGTGCTTGGATCGTCTACCATGATTGGAAGCTTCCAATAAGGAAAGAAATCAAAGAGGCAGAATCTGAAAAGGAAAAATCTGATTTGAGCACTGATCAGTATTTTGGGTGTATCTCTCTCCTCAAAAATCCAATTGATGCAAGGTCAGATAGGTTGGAACCGTGACTTAAATATCTACAACTTTCCAGTTTTAAGTTTTTCGAAATTCTCAATTTTTGAAGGCCGAAATTAACTCACAAGTTACCGCTGTAAACCTGGACGGAAATTAAAATAGTAAATGTTTTATTTTCTGGGGACACTTAGACATTAGGGTTTTGAAGGGAGGCTGGGCAGAACGAATTTTGGAGAGCAAACCTTGTATTTTTCTTTCTCTAATGGCAGCCTAAACTCTTTGCTAGGGCTAGGGGTTATGTTTCTTCTATATGGTATGAATATTCAATGTGATTCTTTCTAGGATTTTATCTACAACATATTTGATTGTTCAATTAGATTTCTTTTGATGTATTAGTTCTTCCATGCTTTCAATAAGTTCAATCATGTTTTTCTTATTGTTTAGATGAATTTCTAATAGTTTCAAATAGAAATCAGGATTTAAAGTGAATGGGTTTTTCTGAAAACTTTTTTAACCGCATTATTAATCGAGGTTATCATGCATTCTTGAATTGTCTCAGTTCAACCGAATCATAAGTTTTTAATTGTATAAGAACAATCAATTATGAAATAGATATTTTCTTAGATCACAAAGAATTTCATATCAATATAGGGAAACACCCCAATGCCCTAGTATTTACATTATTGATTTAAATCAGTTATTATTATTATTCTTGTTAACAATCACCAAACAAAAGTATTTTTCTTATTCACCCAAATTGTTATTTAGTTATATTGTCTTTGAATTTACCTTGCTCCTTGTGGTTCGACCTCGGTACTCCGAGAATTATATTGCTACGATCTCCTGCACTTGGGAGTTAGCAAGCATCTATCGTCTAGGAGAACATTTTAGGAAATTCTGTTAGTATGGATAAGCATTACAGAAACGTAGGATAGGGGAGAGTCCTAAAATATCTAAGGGGAAAGCTGTCACCACCACATTAAATACTCTGCAGCTAACCCTCTGGTCGCATTAATGTGGAGGTGATACCTGAACAGTGGTTTTCAGCTTTACAGCTACTACATATAGACTTTAGGAAGGTATTGATGGGACAAGTATCAACACCAACCATCTAGTCTGCACATGGAGGGTAAAGATAAAAGGAGAGGGAGGCACTAAGAGAAGGGGACCGAAATCAACAGAGAAACATTGTAGCCATCAGGAACCAAATTTGTAATCAAACATGTGAGAAATACATAAGAACTGATCTCCTCGGACTGTGCCAAGGACGATTTTCTTTAGTTTAAATCAATCTATCTTCTTGTTCTTGTCATTTTGAACCTACTTTATCTGTTGTCCAACTCATTTTAGCCCAGTTTTCCAACCCACTCTCTACAAATTCATTGTTTTAGAGTTTTTGGGCCCGAGTCCATCCATCTTTTGGGCTAGGAACTCAAATCCGGTCCTTACAATAAGTATTATATGTGAAAGATGCATGAGAAAGAACATAAAATTTTTATGCTAAATAAACTCATACTAATTATGTGAAAAAGACTTTTATTATTTTAAAACATTTAAAACTTGGTTTTTGAGTGCATTAATTCTAATGATCGAAAACTTCAATAATTAAACTTTATCTAATCTAATACTATATATCTAATCTATCTAATCTATATATATATATATATATATATACACACACATAAAAGATGAAGTGTAGCATTTATTATTGTTACGTTCCTATTAAGTCACCTTATCCGCCACGTTATTGACACACCATTAGTCTTTTTCATATTTATTTTTACCTTTAATTTTTTTACAACATTAAATATAAAATAATGCTAGCTTTACAAATTCATTTTAGGCGGTTTTAACTTTACATATTCATCTACTTTAATCTTGATGTTATAACTAAATAATAAATCAATGGAAAATCAAAACAAAAATTTTGTCCATATATATTTCTCTTGGGCAGTTTTAACTTTAAATTATATTTTGCCCATTTATCTTCTTTTATTTTTATTCATTTTATTCCCAACCTCTTACTATAAATTTTCCACTCTCTCTCATTCTTTACATATTTTTCCAATACAAAAAAAGGTTATTTCTCCCTCTCCCTCTCTCTCCCTCTCAACTTTTTTTTTTTTCATTTTTTGTTGAAATTTTTTATTTTTCTTGCATCTTTACCTTAGATTGATGAATATTATTGACTAATTCATATGTGTTCCTTAATACAAGTATTTTTTTTTATCATTTTCTTTACAACACTAATACTTTTAACAAATGATGTTTGTTGTTGATCTTATTTGAGGAAAATCATATCATAATATGTCAAATTTTGTGTTGCTTTCGGGTTTTAATTTATTTGGAAAACAACAAAATAGTCTAGACAAGCTAATGAAGAACAGTTAGTGCAGATGAAGAACAATTATTGCAGATGAAGACAATGGTCTTTGTACAATTTACTTTGACTGTTTGTAATTGTAGGGATGAAGGGCATAGATAAGGATATTGGGCCGTGGGCCGCACTCGAGGACATCAAAGAGCCCGAAGACAGGTACGTATTAGTGAAGGTAACTAGATTACTGGGCCGAGGAAGAGGTCTGATCGTAGTAAACAGGTGACGTTGTCCGAGGAGCAACCTCTCCTCAGCCAATAGAGTGGAAGCCTAAAGTCCTATCACCCATCAAGTACTTAGCAATGGGCAACCGTGCTTGGGAGGATAAACTTTAGAGAGATGTGAGTCAACAGAGAATTGAGAAATATATGGGAAAAAAGCTGCTACCATCGCATTGAATACTTTGCATCTAACTAACTAATCGCATTAATGTGGAAGTAATATCTGAACAGTGACTTCCAACCTAACAGTTACCCACAAAGACTTTAGGAAGGTGCTAATGGAATAAGTATCAAGGAGATTAACAATCTGATCTACACGTGGAAGGCTAGGATGAAAGAAGGGAAGGGAGTATAAAAGGGGAAGGATTCCATTACAGAGAGGGGAGGAGAAAGATTAGAAAGAAATCACTGTGTAACCAAGAACTTGAATATTTGTATAAGTCTAAGAGAAATATATAAGTACATACCATCCTCGGACCTAACCAAGGAGTACTTTTCTTTTCAATCCATTTGTCTTACTCATTCTAACATCAATTAGCCTATTGTGATTTACATTCTAACTCATTGAACGTTCAATAACTAGCCCACTCTCTAACAAATTTATTGTTTTAGGCTCATTGGGCCATTGTCAAAACCTCTTGGACTGTGGATCAAAATGTGTCCTTACAGTAATTATTTTGTTTAACAAATTAGTAGTGGATTGTTATGTCTTTGCTATATGATGTTCTTAGATGCTTGAGTAATTGCTTTAAGCGTTTATGAATATTTTATATTGTTCTTCATCTTCCTTATCTTATTAGTGTATTCTTTGAGATTTTTAAGAAAACAAATTCAAATTTGTGCTTAAAATTATTTATTTATATATTCATTTTTCACATGTTGGATTAGATGTAACATTAGATTATGACAACATTAACACAATACTACTTCTTTTTCAAAAAAAAATTCTCCACTTTTTTCCCCTTTGAAATTGTACCCTTGGTTTTTTTAAAAGGAAAAAGAGTTACAATCTTTTATTTTTTCCCTTTCTTTTATTTATTTATTTTGAATTGTAGTTTTTTTTTAATTTTTTTTTATAGTTTTATTATTATTTTTAGATACGTTTCTTGGTGTTTTTGATTGTATAGTTGAAAAAATTGGGTTTGAAAAAGTTTGTTTAAAACTAAAAAAATAATTTCCAAATTATATATTCTTTTTAATGATATACAAAATATTATAAATAAATTGTATTAAAAATTAATTTCACTAAATTACCTTTGAATTCTTGAGAAAAAATGTATTGTTTTGATTTTGGTACAACAGAAATTATATATGCTAGCATGTAACCCATGTGAACACATGGATACATTCAAAATCAAATACAATTTATTTTAAATAATTAAAAAAATAGCATATAACACATGCATTAATGCATATGTATAGATACATTTAAAATTAAACACAATTTTTATCATAAAAATATAAATAATTAGTCAAATTTTTTTGAAAAGTAAACGTAATTAATCACATATTAAAATTCTTACCTAAATTTAATACTAATTATAATAATTTATTTTCTAATTTTTAATAAGATAGAACGTATGTTGATTTTTGTTGTGTTTTGATTTTTGCTAACTATATGTGATTTTTTTTTTTTTTTAAATTTTATAGTTCATTAATATTAGATTCTTAGTATTTTGCACTCATTAACTCACTTGACACAAAGATTAAAAAATTTAAGTGGACATATGACACAAACTTAAGTAGAAAATTATGATATGGTCCCTACATAAATTTAAACACATAGCGCAAAATTGGATTCTAAATTCTAATTGAGCTTTCTTTAAGTTTTGCCTATTAATATATATATATATATATATATATATATATTACATTCTGTGATTGTTCCTATAATAAATGAAAATATGATTATGAATTCATTACTATTTATTAAATTAGTACAAATTGAAAATTAATAATAATGAGACCATCCTAAAAATATTATCACACATAATGCACATGATCCACGACTAGTATACTATATATAAAACCAGAAGTCTTGTCCTCCAATTAAGGTTGTTCTGCCACATAGGGAAAAAAGCCATCTAATTTTTTTTTTTTAAAGAAACATTATACTGTTTCAGCAACACTAAACTAACTAGTTAAAACTTAAAATACGTTGAAAAGGCTTGATACGGTGATAATAGAGAAAGAGACAAAGTTCCTTTTATTTTTCTCAATTCGATTTCTTTTTTGTTTGTTTTCTTGGAATTTTTTAAAAGTTTTTGTTTGACTAATGAGGATCTGAATCGCAATTTTTTTTTTTCCTTTTGGGTTTAGGGATTTGATATTGCTTTTGAGGGTTATGAATTGGTTTGGTTTATAAAATTTGAGATTGTTATTTTCTTTTGATTATATATGGCGACAAAATTTTTTGAAGTTCGAATTTTGTTTTGTTTAACACTAAGAGGGTAGTTGTTAACAGATTTTCTCTGTATCATTGCAACTTTTTCAGGATTATGAGTTTTTTCTTTTTCTTCTTTTTTTTTTTTTTTTTGGTAATTGAAAATTTGGATAGTGAAATTTAAATATTTCGTGGGTTTCATCAATTAGGGTTAGGATTAAGATTCGACGTCATTTTTAAGGGTTATGACTTATAACTTGGTTTGGTTTTAGAATTTGAGATTCCCATCCACTATTGATTATGCATTTTATTTGTTGCAGGTGGAATTCTCTTTTGTTAAATATTGTGGCATGAGGGTTGTTGTTTTGTTTTTAGATTTTATTTGTATCATTGCAGCTTTTTTGGAATTGTGGATTCGGGATGCACTGCAACTTTTTATTTTTTTTCTTTTGCGATTAAAAAGTTGGATTCAATGTCCCTTTTATGGGTTATGTATTGGTTTGGTTTTAGAATTTGAGATTCCCATGTACTATTGATTATGCATTATCATTTGGTATTTTGAAATTGTCATGCAAGTTTTAGTTTGGTGTGATTCATTGTGGTTCGTAGGAATAGCAGGTTTGCTATTTGAAATTGTCATGTTAGTTTTAATTGCTTAAAGTCAGAATCTTTTTTTCAGTCTCTCATAGAAGGGAAATACACACATGAAGTGATTTGAAGAGACTAGTTTTTAAAATTTTTAGGAGATATTAGACACTATATGCTTAAATATACTACATTATTTAATTTTAAATGTATGTCGTAGAAGTGTGATGACTAAGTTTATGTTAGATGCAAAGTTCTTTAATATGTAAAATGATTCCGTGCATTGCGCAGGTTAAACATTAGTTAAAATAAAAAGTTTGTATTTGTCAAAATTTAAATATATATTATCTTTAAAACAAATACCATCAATTATTCAAACTCAATAATTGGTAATAAGAGATAGTTGAAAGACAAATCTGGAGTTCAATTCTCATCTATTTTTGGTGTCTTGTTTGATAATAAAGAGCAAAATTATTAAAAACAGATAACATAAGTTGAAACTCTATAATTAATAAAATGATTTCATATACCCATGTTGGTACCGTATGTGACTACCTCTCTATATATAGTATTAATATATATATATATATATTTATTTATTTATTTATATTTTAAATTACGTATTTGGTTTCTATTTTTTACATCATATTTCAATTTGGTCCTTAATTTTTCAATTGTGTCAATTTAGTTCCTAACCTTTCAGTATCGTATCAATTTAGTCTCTGCTGTTATCTTTAAATGGAAAAATCTGATGTGTCAAACATAATAATAAAGAATTAATTTAGCCGTCACATCAATTGTCAACTGTGCAACCACAACATATTAAAATATTTAAAAATAAATAAATAAATTGTAGTTGTCATGGAGACTGGGCTTGGGCAAAAAAATTAAAATCCCTCTCTCTCACGTATGCCCATCCCTTGGTCTTAACGGAAATCCAATTGGCGGCTGGTGACTAATTTCAATGGGGATCTTATGATTCCTTTTCTTATAAAGTGGCATAAACTTAATACAGAGAAGTGTATGGCAAAATTTTGCTTTAAAAAAAAAAAAAAAAAAACAAGTATGGCAAAACAAAAAGGGTCCAAAATATTATTTTAATCCATAAAATACAGCTCAAAGTTCAATTTTCTTCCTAAAAATTATGTACAGCTTAGTCTATCATGTTTTTAAGAACAAGGAAATATATGTCGAAGTCCAATTTTACACCCCTGAGCCCTAACTCTCTCAACTAAAATACGAGGGTAAATTGTTATTTTGGATTTCGGGGGGATGTAGTAGAAACTTGGGGGTTTTTTGGCTTTGAACTTAGAAGCTAAGAGATGCCTTGGGGTTTTTTGGCTCTGAACTTGGAAGCCTCCTTGAAAAATGTTTTGATGGGAATAGCTGCCTTGGAAACTTTTGAAAATTAGGACTTGCCTCGAGACTTTGGTGTTTAATATTTTTGCTACTGGTGACACGTTCTCAATCTGTCATCAATCATACATTTTAGATGATGATTTCATATAACACTTTTGTTTGGAGCTCAGATTGTTTATGGTTGTTCTTTTATGCTTATGTCTGTTCTTTTGGGTTTTTTGTGGCTGTTCATTTGAAGGTGCTGTCAGAAGAGCGTTGCTGGAAGGAGAATGCACCGCCGTCCACACCGTTAGGGATTTTGGATTTTAGAGAAATATGTGATTTAGATTTTAATTTGGGTCTGCCCTGTTTAATAAAATCAGTAAACTTTCTTATAAAAAAAAAAAAAAAAAAAACTGACGTGGAGGTACATGCGTAAAAAAAGTCATTGCTTTTTTTCTTTTTTTTAATTAAAAATTTCTAAAAATATTTCATAAACCAGTGCTCTTAAGTCATCCATGCTATAATTTTCATTTAATTTCAATTCGGACAAAATTTAGTTACAAAATTAGTTATATCCTTAAACTACAACCTTATTCAATATCTTTTTATTGGAAGTAAATTTTGACAAAATTGGTAGTAACCTTAAACTACAATCTTATGTCCTCCATACTTGCAAAATTTCTAGAAAATTAAAGATTAATAGCTATGTCATTAATAAATTGTTTAAATTGCAAATTTTTGTAGTTTAAAATTATATATAAAATATAAGCTTATAGATGATATAGTAAATAATATCCAATTAACACAAAATTTGACATGTGTATTGAGAGCAAAATGAACATGTAATTCAATTATTAGATTTTCAAAATATGTAGTAATGTTTGTTTTATTGAGTAAGGTTGTAATCTTAGATTATAACCATTTTTGTAACTAAATTTTGTCCTTTCAATTCAAGTTCACACCCACATTTAAGAGAGAGAGAGAGAGAAGTTTTTGGGTGATTTTACATCTTGGGTACGTGGAATCATTGTATTATCACAGTGCACCCTTGGTGCGGTGGTCACTCTACAAGTATAGATACTTGTGAGATGTGGGGGTAAGAGTCAGGATTCAAGTCTTCAAGAAGGAGTTTTGCATACATATATACTTAAATTAAGTTAGAGTAAAATTTCTATCTTGTATTAAAAAAAAAAAAAAAAAACTTTGTATTTATTTATTATTAATTGAATTTGATGGTGTTCATTTAAAAGAGAAGAAATCGTTAAATTTTGACAATTGCAAGCTATTTACCAAATTCTCTCAATATTTCAACACTAATTATTAACTCAAGCTTTTGGTACCATAACTGTATCGTTACAGTAAAATTTAAAGCAATTACTGAAAGTTAAGAACATCTGTTTCAGTTTAGAAAGTGTCTTAAATACCCATGATAAAGCAACACATGGAATGACAATCACCTTTGAGACTTCCTAGTATAAATAAGGGGCTCGATTCCAATAGAAGATCACAAACAATCCAAAGAACTTATTGAAATCAAAGTAATATAGTTATCAAGGAGATAATCTCGTGTTCATTGGGCTTAGTGAAGTGTTAAAAAAAGAAAAAAAGAAAAAAGAATCTATAATAATCTTGTAACTTTTTTAATTGTAACTTCATTGGGCTAAGTGAAGTGTCAGAAAATTAATAAGTCCTCTTGTAACTTTTTTATAATAATCTTTCCAATAAATAGAATCTATAAGTGTTTTAAATTACTCATGCGGTGGTGTTTGTTATGAGAAGAAAACATCTACAGCCTAAATACTTAAATAAAATTGATGAGAGAGAGAGAGATTACTTGTCTACTAGTCCCAAAAAATTGTAACGTGCAGACAAATGAGCCCATGTCCTCTTTATATAGACATAAACAACCAAAAGGTATGGATTTAAAAGATATAACTCATCGGTAAGAACAAAAGTTTTGATTATAGATTAGATTGGACCCACCATTGGACACACTTTATTTGGGTTTTAACTGGCCCAATATTTCTAACATAAAAAATATAAGCTTCTAACTTTGTGATTTAGCTTGAACATATTTACTTATGTTTGAACCAAGTATTTAGTTGTTAATCTCATTTGATCTTGAGCGTGTTTGCTTCAGTGTTAGGTGTAACTAGTTGCTAACTCGTGCGATGCATGGGAAAACTATTGAAAATAAGATTTTAAAAGGAAAATTTTATTAATTTTAGTTTATATCGAATATTTATTTATGGTAGTTTAAAATATTATTTCAAATCTTCATTTCATTTTTTTTTTTTAGTTGGAATAACTTATATAATTAAATGAAATGCTTATAAATAAGAGATGACATTAATAATATACTATATATAGTTAGTGATTATTGAAGATATCATTCAAATATGACAATTTTTTGGTTCTAAAAAAAGAACAATATTAATGCATTTAAACACAAAATACTGTATTGTCCAATAGATATTACAACTTTAAAACTAAAACATGAGTAGTGATTTTTAATGGATTGGGGTAATAGCACAACTTTTAATAGAAAAAAAAAATTGATTTAAAATTTTTGGGAGTATCACTATATTAAAAATGCCGAAAGGAAGCAAGAAATTCCACTGAAAAATGCAACAAATACATTTGGGTTTTTTTTTTTTTTTTTTTTTTTTTTTTTTCAATGAGCAGGTACATTATTGTTTAGTAGAGTCTTAATACATGGGGGATGCTCCTCCATCCAATACATCATTGTCTAGCAAACCCAGCCAGTTATTTGCTTCAAATGCTATCTTCTTTGCTGGTCCATTTGTTCAAGGAAAGCCACAAGAGAAAAATATATTCCTAATAGAAGAACCAACTACCAAGTAGTCTAACATCATTAAGGATGTGGCCAATGCTCAAATTGGTAGGTCCAGCTGGCTTTACTTCATCTACTAGACTATTAAATTCACACTCTATCTCTACTGCTTGAAGCCCCAAATCCATAGAGGCCATGTACACCCTTCAACAGGCTATCTAGACTGATTATTTCTCTAAACTTCCATATATTCCACAGCAAGTGTACAGGTTGTTTGCACCAAATCCACTACTAACTTCAAAGTTTCATCCACATGCCTTTGGTTTTGATTTGACCATAATAGCCAACCTCCGCCGCAACTAATACAATCAACTGAATTGGTTAAAACAATTATCAAATATTGGGAATATAAAAATACAATCAACTGGATTGGTTAAAACAATATATCACTTGGGAATATAAAAATACAAAACTTGGTATTATGTATATGATACCGTTGAAAGATTTAAATATCATTGCAGGCTTCTTGAATTCCACCCATCACAAAAACCACGGCTTACATCAAATTGGCCTTTGAAATCTTGATCTCCTTCATCCCTAGAACCTGGAAAATCAAATTTCTGGACTAATTGAAAATTTGTAAATATTTCCAACTATCATCTAACGATGAAATTATTATATCTTTTCAAGAACAAAAAGGAAAACAAAGACCAAATGTTCTATGTAGCAAATTTGAAACCTATCACCAAGAAAAAGAATTAAACCTATTGGAAATTCATTAATTGGTACCAATGCAAGTAATTGGTACGCTAAAATATATTGATGAGTAGATAATGGTGACGATGAGAGAATAAAACTTTATAGGAAAAAAATAATATGAATAAATTACTTGAGTATGCTTTGAAGCTACTACCATCTCTATCAAAATTTTGAGGAGAAAAATAGAATGAAATATATTAATAAAATAAATATATAAATTTTATTATTGATGCATCGATTTCTCTAATGTTAAAGTGAAAAAATAATATTCACTCTCACAACAACTCAAAACATTTACTTAATATATTATATCATCCATACCATCCAGCCACCACTTCCATTTCGGGTGATCATCTCTAACCACACTCTGAAATTTTGTGGTTGCCTATGTTTCCTACCCAACACAAAATTCTGCTCCCCACCATTAAACAAAACTTCGCAAATAAGTCTTGTCACATTTAGAGATCTTAAACCAACCATTTTCATTGTAGAAACCAAAATACACACTAAGTAGTTCCACCACTATAAATTATACAACAAATTGAGCTATAGCAAATATTGGTAACACAAAATCTCATAAAGGATTTAAAAGTATATTCCAAGAGGAAAAAAAAAACAAATTTTTAATACAAATAGTTAGAGTCTATCTTTTAATTTGGAGTATGTACATGTTTTCTTAAAGAATATAATCATATGAAACTTGAAAGCAAGTTCAAAGAATAGGTGCAGTACATAAAAGCTAGTCATTCATTTAAGTTGGAGAAAAAAATCCATTCTGGTTCAATTAAAAAAGCATAAAAAAATGACAGTCATGTTTTTACATCACACAAAAAATGACATTGAGAAAATAAGGCCAACAAATACATCTCACCTTGATTAAATCAACAACACAACATCACATTCCCTACTTATCTTCCTCCTTACCACTCTCCATGTATTATGACTTCTAGAACAACAACAAAAAATCACTTACAAATTTTATCAAACGACGCGTAACAAAAAAAAAACTTAATGAAAAGAGAGAATTTTAAAAAGAAAAGAGAGTACCATGTTGAAGCAACACCAACATCAATATAACCAGGGGTTGTTTTTTCTCTCAAGGCTTGTGCAGGCTCCTTTGTGCCTAAAAATTGAAAACATAAAATGAGGTTTTTGTAGGTACCTATGTATTTTTCGGTTATGAAGTCAATAGATTAAAAATATGTAATATGCCTTTTGATTTTGCATAATGATAGAGGTATTTGTTAAAGCTTGCTATTTGTTAAGTCTCTCTTAACCCTCTCTCTGAATCTTTGCCTCAAATTTATAATATCTAATACCATGCCCATCTTGCATAATCATCTATAAATGAGTTATATAACTCTCAAACAACTATACTCACCAACCCCGACCTTCAAAAAAAATTCCCAAAGAATCCAAAATAGCGGTAGCCCTAACATAACATTCCGTAGGCTATCATATAAGACAACCCAAAGATTATAATAATTTATAAAAAGGGAAAACCAATGTAAATGAAGACGACAGTAACACTATATATCAAACCAAAACAAACCCAAAATTGAAATCAAATAGAAGAATCCTAGGAAACAAAAATCCAATAAAAATTGCATAACCAAAAAAAGGGAAAAAGAAAATCCAAACCAATGTAAAATGAAGATGAGAAAAACACTATATATCAACTAAACCAAACCCAGAATTAAAACCAAATAGAAGAATCCCAAGAAACCAAAAATCCAATAAAAATTGCATACAGAAAAAAGGGGAAAAAGAAAATCTAATTACAAAAATTTCGTGATTCTTCTTTGCCATAGATTTGACAACAAAGTAAGAAGAAGAAAACGTGGAAATTTGCAAAGAAAAAAAAAAAAAAAAAAAAAAAAAAAAAAAAAAAAAAAAAAAACTTAAATCTAGAGCAACCCACAACCACAAACCAACAAAATTCCATGAAAACAAAAACAAAAAAACTTAAATCCATAGCAACCCACAACCACAAACTAACAAAATTCCATGAACAATTGAAGCGGATAAAGAGAGAGCAATATATAGAAATTAAGGAGAGTAAAAAACATGTTTTAATTACCTCGAAATAAAACATGATGAGCTGGATTGAGCGATGATGGAGAGGCAAAGAGAAATCGATGCAGTGGCAGTGATCCATGGTGGCGGTGACGGTGGGAGGATCGAGTTTTGGCATGCCAGTGTATATTAGAAAACAGAGAGGTTGTAGGGTTTAGACGTGAAGGCTAAAGAAAGAGTTGTAACTTGGATTAGGGTTCTAAATTGATAAAACGTTAAGAAGAATTAAAAAAAAATAAAAAATAAAATAAATAAATAAAAGAAACACATAGTGTACGTTTTAGCTAAAAAATGTTAAGAAGAATTAAAAAACATTTTATTTTGCAAAAACGTTAAGAAGAATTAACCAAAAAAAAAAAAAAAAGGTGACGTGAAAGTTGATGGGGGGGGGAATAAATGGAAAAATTCTAATATAAATAAAACATCAAAAATAATTTTTTTTTTTTAAAAAGGTGACATGGAAAAAAAAAAAAAAAGGTGACGTGAAAGCTGATGGGTTGGGGGGGGGGGGAAATAAATGGAAAAATTCAAGAATTAAAAAAAAAAAGAAAAAAGAAAAGAAAAGAAACACAGTGTACGTTTTAGCTAAAAAAACGTTAAGAAGAATTAAAAAACATTTTATTTAGCAAAAACGTGAAGAAGAATTAACAAAAAAAAAAAAAAAAGGTGACGTGAAAGCTGATGGGGGGGGGGGGAATAAATGGAAAAATTCTAATATAAATAAAACATAAAAAATAATTAAAAAAAAAGGTGACATGAAAAAAAGAAAAAGAAAAAGAAAAGGTGACGTGAAAGCTGATTGTGGGGGGGAATAAATGGAAAAATTCTAATATAAATAAAACATCAAAAATAATTAAAAAAAAGGGTGACATGGAAAATTGTGGAGCTAGTAAAGGCTTCGGTTTTATATAAATTGTTTGGCTGGAGGAGGATCCTCCACCTGCTGTGGATGCTTTGTATTTGGATTCTTCTTTTCTTAATTAATGATATTGGTTCCGGTTTCAAAAAAAAACTTAGGCTTTGAGCTTTTTACTGTGAACTTTCGAATTAGTTTGTTTCGAACAAGCTAGGCATCAATTAACTTATTTGCAATCTGTCTTAGTCTTTTGAAATCCAATGGAATTGGAAAGAAACTTAGAATTGAATCATAAAACTTAGAGACTTGAGTTGAGCAAATTCAGCCTAAACAACCGAGGGTTGAACAGCCCAGAGTTGAACAACCTAGAATTGAGCAGCCTCGAATGGAGCAACCTGGAATGGACCAATTTGAATCGAACAACCTCAAATTGAGGTTCCTTGAAATGAGATACCTAGGCCACCAAACTTACATAATAAAGGTCATGAAAATAGCGACATAGATTTGGCTTTCATGAGAATGCCAAAAATGGCTATGATAAGGATTAAGGAATGTCCAAGAAAATGCAAAGGGCGAGTTTTTGATCGTCAAGTGGGAGATAGGAATCATTACCAAGAACCCTATAGACCACCATTCAAAGACCCAAAACCAAATGCTATACCCTTTCCAGGTCAAGTAAGGTATGATCAATTAATGGACTCATTCAAACAAACGTATGGTTCTAGTTTATGAAGGCATGCAAGACCTTTGCATTGGAAAACTTACCGAGTGGGTAGATAGGGAAGCGGAATTTCCTAGAAGTTACAAGATTCCAAATTTATCACATTTTAAGGTGATGAAGATAAAACTGCAAAACTGCTATGGAACGTATTTCGTGGTTCACAATTCAGTGTGATGAGTTGTCAAATAATGACTACTGTGCTTCATATGTTTCCTGATTCCCTTACAGTACCCCCCTTCCCCCCCACTCATAAATCAATTAGCAGTTGGGTTGAAAAGGAAGAGAAATTCCAAACCCACTTTGCCCCCACTGATTTAGGTGTGTCAATGGAAGATTTGGTATATTAAAACAATGGGCAGATGAGACTGCCGAACAGTTCATCATGAGGTTTTAAAAGGCTAAAATGAGATGTTAAACTACATTACCAGAGGCATAATATGTTAAATAGCAGTAGATTGCCTAGACTTCAAATTGAGAAAGAAGTTCGAAGGAAGAACTTTCTTTAATTTGTATGAATTATCCGAAAGAGTCTCTAGACATGAAAGTCTACATAGAGAAGAGATTCAAAAGAAAAATGCCTTGAATGGGACTTGTTACTAAGGCTGCGTTTGTTTCGGGTGAAAACGCTTTTAGGAAATTATTTTACACCCTTGTGTGTGTTTGGTAGTTATGGAAAATACAGTCAAATGGAAATTCAAATACACGTTGAATGTAAAATAACCCCTTAAAGCTGTAAAATCGTTTATGCTTGCATTTTACCTTCGACGAATTTCCAGACTACACACTTGAAGAGAGAGAGTGAGAGAAAGCTCAAGCACACTCCACCTGAAGACATCCAAAGCACATCCTTGTCGGTTAGATCGCCGTCCTTGTTCAAACCCATCCTTGTTGGTGATGCCCAAAACCACTCCTTGACACACAGCCCCACCGTCGCTTGCAAGCCACTTCGCTGACCTATCCTTTGTCCTCGTCCTTTGCTGAACCATCCCTTGTCCTCATCCTCCGTCGACCCATCCCTTGTCCTCATCCTCCGCCAACCCATCCCTCATCCTCACCGACCCATCCCTTGTCCTTGTCCTTATCAACCCACCTCCATCGACCCATCCCTCGTTCGAACCAACCCATACCTTCAAATCAAGTTTTACGGATTGAAATCCAGACCTGAGAGAGAGAGAGAGAGAGAGCTTGAAGGGAAAGTGAACCCAAAGAGAGAGAGCTTGAACCTGGGAGAATCTCATTGCTATCGTTGGCTCATAGTCGCCGCCTGAAGCTCTTTATCACCTCCAAATACAAATCGGAGCCTTGTCATCTCGTTCTTGTCGCCACTGAAGCTCATCGTCAATGCCAAACATAGATCGAAGCCTTGACCCGATTTCAACCTCTCTCGATCTACCTTTCTCTTTCCCAAAAATCTCTCACTCTTTCTTCCTCCCCCTCTCTGTTTGACCGAGTTTGAAAGTTTAATGGTTTTATTTTGATTTTTGTTTCTTTAAAAAGTTTATATCTTGCAATTTTCTATTATAAATTTGTTTTGGAAGTTGAGAAAATGGCTAAGAAAATGTGAGAAACTAGTAGAAAATTTGTATTTTTCAGAATTTATTATTTTTTTTTTTTTTTGAAATGGGAAATTTCATTCATTCAGAAAAAAGAGCCCGAAAAGGCATTACAATAGAGGAGAGCAGCAAAGACATAAATTACAAAGTCTATGTGGTGTCTGGGAAGAGAATAGAATGTGGCAACAAGGGAGAAGTTCCTTTCCAGACTTGAGCAAAACCAGCCGATTTGGCCAGTTGGGCGAGCTCATGGGCTGCTCTGTTGTGATCCTGTTTTAGGTGGTTAAGACTGCAACTGCAAAAATAGGGCAGAGAGCTATGGATTCCACTGATGATATGGCCAAGCGGACCACCTGATTCCATTGCAACCACAAATTGCACCATTGCAAGAGAGTCCGATTCAAAAATTACCCGGGAAATATTCATTTCATGCGCTAGGATAACACCATTTTCCAAAGCGAGGACTTTAGCAATTTTAGGGGAATAATGGGCTGACAGAGGTTTGCTCAAAGCCACTGTGACATGCCCGGTTAAGTCGCGAATAATGACTCCAATACAAAAAATTTGAGCCTTCTAGGCAGGTAGCACCATCCACGTTTACTTTATGGAAACCCGGAGGAGGAAGAGACCAATGAGAGGCATGGCCACCTTACTGGTTGCTATGTGGAGTTAAAGCACCCTTAAAATCCTTAGCAAGCCTCAAAGTCAAGTCCCATATCTGACCAAGAGGAGTAGAGAAGGATTTGTGCACAACCTGGTTTCGGTTGAACCAAATGTACCAAGTAGTGACAAAAATTGTCTCTAAATCCTTTGGAGTGCCATTTCTAATTACTTGGATAGCCACCTCAATTACATCCAAAGCCCCACCATCCAAGATAGCAGGTCTTCCAACCCAGAAGATCCAAACCAACTTAGAACAGTCACAATTAAAGAGGGCATGCATGGTATTTTTAGGACCTTGGCCACATAAAGGACAACTACCATCTGTGTTAACCCCCCTTACCTTTAAGTTCTACATTGTAGGAAAGGCGTTCATACATGCCCGCCAAGCAAAGATTCTAATCTTCTCAGGGAGGTTGAGATGCCACACCTTCTTCCATAGTAGAGTCTAGGGGTCACTAGCCGATGATTCACTCTCATTGCTTGTCTCAACTAGTGGGAGGGCCACATAATATGCGCTTCTAACCGTGAATTCTCCCCTCTTGTTTCCAACTAGATAAGCTTGTCATCCGGGAGGGAGTAGCTAAGGGGAATGTTGAGGATGGTGTTCGCTTCAAAAGGGAGGAAAGTTTTCTTTACAAGATCAACTTTCCAACGCTTAGTATCTTGATCAATGAGGGCAGAGACAATGGGGAAGTCATCAATGCAGCAGGGCGGGTTGATTGCCTTATAAGTAGTGGGTGTAGGGAGCCATTTGTCCTCCCAAATGTGAATTGTTTTGCCATTTCCAACATGCCACCTTGTGCCCTTCCTAATTACTTCGAGGCTACTATGGATACTTTGCCAAGCATAAGATGGGTTGCAGCCCACTTGGGCATTGAGAACATCCGAAAACGAGAAATATCTTGCCTTGTATATTCTTGAAATCAGAGAGTCTGGCCTAGTGAAAAGTCTCCATGCTTGCTTAGCTAGCATGGCCAAATTGAAAGCATGAAAGTTTTAGAAGCCCATACCCCCTTGAGTCTTGGATTTGCACATTTTTTTCCATGCAACCCAAGCAATTTTTTTCTCTTGTTGCCGCTGCCTCCACCAAAAGTTACGTTCCATGCTTTCGAGATCATCACATAAGCCTTTTGGAAGAAGAAAACAGCTCATAGTGTATATGGGCATGGCTTGAGCAACTGCTTTGATAAGAATTTCTTTTCCACCCATAGAGAGCATTTTTTCCTTCCACCCCGAAAGATTTCTCCCCACCTTCTCTTTTACTTCCGCAAAAACCTCATTTTTGGACTTTCCAATGATGGATGGGAGACCAAGGTACTTGGAGTGCCTAGAGTCTTGCATTGGGCCTAGAATGTCAAGGACCACCCCCTTTGTTTCCTGAGTTGCGTTATGACTGAAGAGCACGAATGATTTATCCGTATTTATTTTTTGACCTAATGCGGCTTCATACATGGCAAGAATCTCAATGAGCTTGTGGCATTCTTGACTGCTTGCGCGGCAAAAAAGAAAACTATCATTGGCGAAGAACAAGTGGCTCACTTGAGGACATCCCCGGCTGATAGAAATACCATTTAACTCCCTGTTTAGAGCAGCCCAAGTAATGAGAGAGGAGAGACCCTCAGCATAGAGAATAAAAAGGTAAAGGGAGAGAGGATCCCCTTGCCTTAGTTCTCTAGTGGGGCTAATACAGCCATAAGCCTTGCCATTAATGAGAACTGAGTATGTGACCGTAATAATACAATGCATGATTAGGCTGATCCACCTCTCATGAAACCTAACCTTTTCCATTACCGCTTCAAGGAACAAAACTCTCCTTCCCCTCACGCTTGTTGTTGAGGTAGTGCATTATTTCATAAGCCACCAAAATGTTGTTAGTAATGAGGTGCTTAGAAAGGAAAGCACTCTGATTTTCAGAAATAATCTAAGGAAGAACAACCTTGAGCCTGTTGAAAAGAACTTTAGCAATGATTTTATAGGCAACATTGCTTAAGCTGATCGATCTGAAATCAGCCATATGAGTTGGAGATTTTTTCTTTGGGATAAGAGTAATATTAGTTTTGTTCAACTCAGCAATAGGCATATTAGAATTAAGCACATTTAGAACCATGTTAGTAACACTGTTGCCTACAATATTCCAATATTTATGGAAGAAGATTACTGACATACCATCGGGTCCAGGAGCTTTAGTTGGGTGCATTTGCTTGAGGGCAGTGAGAATTTCATCTTTGGAGAACTCCTTGATCAACTCTCTGTTCATTTCATTAGTCACTCGGGTTGGTATTGCTGCTATAACATCATCGAAGCTAGTTGGTTGGGACGATGTATATATATTTCTGAAATATTGTACAACAACATCAGCAATAGTATCATTTGTATCATACCAAATTCCATTATCATCCTAAAGTCCCAGTATAGTATTCTTCTTCTTCCTTTGAGATGCTCTAAAGTGGAAGAATTTTGTGTTGCGATCCCCCTTCTTTAGCCATTGAACTCTTGACCTTTGGTTCCAGTAAATCTCCTCACTATCAAGAAGTTTGTTTAAATCCTTCCTCAGACTATTAATTTCAACCCCATGACTACCATCAGAATCACTGAGGACAAGAGACTGGAGGGCTATCCTTTTTGCTTGTATCTGTTTAGGAATACGATTAAAGACTGAATGACTCTAGCTTGATAGATCCGCTGCGCACTTCCTAAGGCTAAGGGCAAGCCCCTCGGGAGTGCTTGTGTCTAGGCAGGCATTCCAAGCATCTTGAATAACTTCCTTACACTCCTCTTTGTGCGTCCATATCGCCTCAAAATGGAAACGACGCCTTTGTTGAGGCTGCACCACCACCGTATCAGAAACAAGCAAGACACAATGATCAGAGTTGGAGTCGATAAGGTGGTGGACCCTTGTATTTTGGAAATGGCTTCTCCAATCATCCATTGCAAGTGCTTGATCAAGACGCATATAAATCCTGTCAACCCCTTCTCTCATGTTACACCATGTGAAATCAGAACCATTGTAACCCAGGTCCCTAAAGTTGCATAGATTAATCAAATTTCTAAAGCCATCCATTTGATTTTGGAACCTTTAAGCTCCTCCCTATTTCTCACTCATTGAGACTATTTCATTAAAATCCCTCAGGCAGAGCCAAGGGAGCTAGTATTGATGGTGGAGGGAGGTTAAAAGCTTCCATGATTCATGTCTTTGGGCCGTGCACAGAAGGAGTAGCCTCAACTTTGCACTTGCGGTCCAATTTTTGTCTTAGTGGGCTTGTTGCTTCATGGGCTTTTCCTTTTAACTCCTGCGGTTGGCCCACAATAGAGCACTCGTCCATCTTATCTTTTTTGGGATCCTGAAAGCTTTGAAATATCATCCTTACACCATTGTCACGTGAAATCCCTTTTGCTTTCTCAATACGCTTCAAATTCAAATTCTCGGCCTTGTCCCATCCATCCTGATTATCCGCCGTCTATAAGAGCAGAGTGGTCAGGTTTTTTGCTAAGGTAATCCCTTGGATAGTCCCCAAAGTCGGATTTGTATCAGATCCATTGGTTTCACCGAGGCTATCAGACTCAGGTATGCCCAGGTTGTTCACAGAGACTATCTGGACTAGACACGAAGCCTCCTCTACGAAGAGGTTTGTCTAGCTGAACATCGACTCTAATGCGCATATACTTAGCCTGATTGGACTGCCAAGATCATTTATCCACCTCAAAAAAAAATACCTATTGTGCCTTCTATATCTTTGCCTACCTCCTCATTCATGAACTTAAAAGGAAGGCCCCAGACTTGAACCCAGAAAGGAGAGTGAGTAAAGACAATGTTCGTTGAGGTAAGACCGGCTTTCCAGCGACATAAAAGGAGGAGATTGTTTTCAAAATTCCATGGGCCATTCTTTTCGACCCATTCCATCTGAAATCTAGAACTGAACTTGAATTGCAGAATACCGTTGCCTACATCCACTATCCGTAGATCGGATCCCAACTTCCATGCCATTCTGAGAGTGTTCTTGAGTGCACAGCTATTCTAGTGGCGATTTGAAAGTAGTTTTCCAAAAAGGCTTAAAGAACATTCTTTAAGGAGGTTGCTTTGATTAGTGCTTGTGATGCAGATTTCTTCTCCTTCTTCTTTGGTTAGCTTGAGCTTTTGGAGGTCATTTAGAATTGTTTCGTCCATGGTATTGAGGATAATGGCTACTGCACAAAGAAAGAATCTATAACTGGCCAAGGAAGACCCTAGTAAAGGGAGGAAAGTCTCGTGTCAGGCCGAGAGGAAAAGGCACCTACGAGGGAGAGCAAATATGAACTTACTTTTTTTCAAAATGTTACCAAACACTTAAAGATATTTTCTAATACAATTTTCAAAATGCAACTAAACACTAAAAAAATATTTTCCTTTTCCAAAAATATTTTCACCTGTAATATTTTACGCTCAAAAATTCATTTACATGGAGCCAAACGTAGCCTAAGAACCTAGATATGAGATTGATGTAGCAGAGTTTAGGGGTCAAAAAACTTTTTGTGTGATGCCAATATATAAAAAGAATGTGTCACAACAATGAATGAGGGGAGTAATCGAGAGCCTATGAAAAGAAGAGAAGTAAAATCCATTTCATCCTATCTTATTTATCACCCATTATACAAAAATTTAAATTGATGATGGAGAGACTGAAAAAGCATAAATGAAACCTGCAGAAGTGGCAGCAAATTCCAAAGACAGGGTCATAGACACAGCCCCTTCCTTAGCTATCGCTGCAGTGAGAAGAATATTCCAGCAAAAGATAAAGCTCCAAACGACCCACTTTCACCAAAGGCATGTTGGCAGGCCTCCTCTCTTCTCCTCTGAAAGTTCAAATAGTGTATAAAACACCCTTGAACATTTAGACCCCCAATTACAAATTAACCAATTCAAGCTTTATGTTAAACAACTAGTGTGCGGAAAATGAACAAAAGCTATAAACAGAATTGGTAAACAACCTAAGCCAATTAAAATCACAACCCACAGCAGATAATAAACGGCAAAGATAAAAGGGAAGGAAGATGCAAACACAAGGACAACACCCGATGTGTTATCGAAGAGGAAACCGAAACCCTCGACGTAAAACCTCTCCGCCGCCCTCCAAGCGGTAAGTAATCCACTAAAAAATGTAGTTGGGATACATGAACAGCAATAGACCCTCCAAGCCTAATCTACCCAGTGTACCTAAGCCCTCCAAGCTTCTTGCTCCAACGAGGTTGCACCAAACCTATTTCTTTTCTAGCTTCCCGGATTCCGCTACTTGACCATAGCATCAACCAATGTAGATTGGTTCCTTCATAACTGCTTCCTAGAACACCAAATAGCCCTCTCACAGTAATGGATATGGTGAGAAAAGGTTTTGGTAAAAGACCTCTCAAGGGTTTAACAATGGAGAGGAAGAAAGTTGAGGAATTCGAAGAGACTCTTATGTAAAGATTGTAGATGAATCAATCTTGTTTTACTCTAGGGTTTCTCTCTCAAAATTCTCTCTGGAAGCTCTCTTTCTTATGTGGGTATAAGGGGTATTTATACTGGGGTGAGAATGGAATGTGAAGAGTCAGGTTTTTCAAAACAGGGCTGGCTCGCGGCTTGACTGAGTTGCGAGATCTAGCCATGAGATAACAGAACGGCCAGTTGTCCTATTTTGTCCTGTAGTGCTCTAGCTAGCATGATGCTTCAACTTCTGGCATGCTTGGCACGTGTGCTGCTTCTGGCGGCTTGAAGCCGCGAGTCGCCCGTGAGATCAAGTCGCGAGTCTCTGTTTTCTTCCACACTCTTGAGCAATTCAACACTCTATCTCACTCACTACCCTTACAACAATCCCACCTAAATACAGGGTTACTAAATGCAAAAATACAAGCAAATTTGACACGGAATAAAGCCAACAAGATGGTTGATTAAATTCAACCTTACATCCTCCACTACTAGGAGTAATAGCAAAACTCTCTTTACTTTCTTCTTCACTCTCCTTTGAAACACCACCGACTTTCCCTACACCCTCATTGTACTATTAGCCAAATTGTTATAATAACAACTTCTTTTTCATACCTTCGTTTTCTTTCAAGTGATCAGACTAGCGCAAAGTAAAAGCACGTAAAGTGGATGTAATATTGTGCTTTTCTTCTCATTGCCATTTTTTCTTCTCTTTTCTTACCAATTTGGAAGGGGGACAAAATGGTGGCTTGGGTAGAAAACTTCATCCACCCATTTTCTTTCATCCACCTTTTCACTCCAACCAAATAATGGAAAATGACATTTTCCTCTCCTTTTTCCTTCTCCCATTTCACAACCTCTGATTTTTCACCCTCACCAAACATAGCATAAATGACTAGACTGGAAAAGGGTAATTAATTTATATGGCCATCACCTGCTTCTATTATGTCGCCAATCCATAATATATTACAATATGTTCAAAATCTTATATTCAATTGGTGTTCACGACACTGAAATTTTATCCATAAAAAAGATAATGACAATAATCATAATATTAGTGCAATGTAAAACCAATTTCACTGCACTTAACTTCAGGCTCGTGTAATTGAACAACTGTATTAACTAACTAATGTTTACTTCTTTGATATCAATGGTTATACATTGATAAAGTAAAATAGCTTCTTTTTTTTTTCTTTTTCCTTTTTTTTTTTTTTCTCAAACCACTAATCAGGAGTACTACTTAAAAACTCCTCAAATGCTGTACCGTAGGAGGCAGCGGCTCTGTATTTGATAATAAAGTCTTTGTATGAGAAGGACTTATAGAGTGCAGGATTGCTTGCATCAACCAAAGCTTTTGCTGGTTCTATAAGTGTTTCATAAAAGGGATTGAGAGCGAAGGAAGCAGTTGTCCGAACTAAATTCGAATTTGTCACCACTCGATGTTCAGCACCTTTCAACTTCCCATTGCTAATAATCTACAATTCAATGCAACACAATTCTAAGAACTATTATTAAGAAACAAGAAAAAGAATAAGGTTTTTTTTTTTTTTTTTTTTTTTTTTTTTTTTGGAGAAAAAGATGGTTACTTACATAAAACCACCTTAAACTATGGCATTTACACTTTTCATCCTAAACTACGTAAATTTGCAATCACCACCTTAATTGTAACAAACTTTGTAAACTGCATCCCCCTTAATTGATTGTTAAAATTAATGATAACAATGCAAGTCACATTGTTTTGCTCTTGTAGTCAGTTAATGTAGTAAATTTTATGGAGTACGTGTGACCATTAATTTGAACAGTCAATCACGTTGTGGGATGCAATTAAAAAATTTGTGACAATTGGGGTTATGATTGTAAGTATACATAGTTTGGCTGCAAAGTGTAGGCACACGAAGTTTAGGGTGGTTTTCTATTACTATCCCTAAAAAAAATGTTTGAGTTTTATTTTATTTTATTAGATAAGATTCTTTTTCCCCTAGTTACTAAACCATATTACGTAGTAGGCACATTGAGGATTTAAAAACAAAACTAAAAGCCAAACAAGAACAAAAACTAGAAAAGGTAAAGAAAGTGTTAAATTTGTATTGTAATGTAATACTATTTGTCACAACTTGTATCTCCCCCCCCCCCCCCCCCCCCCCCAAAGTTATTGAACCATATTAAGTAAATAAATTGACTATATGAACTTGGGAAAAATGGGCTTTTGCCCTTATTATTTAAAATATCTAGCATAGTGTCCTTGTTTTGAAACTATTAGCAATGTCGAGTTTTATGCATATTTTATCACTTAATTTTTTTTGAAAATTTAAGTGAAACTCGACATTGCTAATGTCAAGTTTTAATTAAAAATATATATATAACTCGATTTTGAGGATATCGAGTTTTATATAGAACTCGATTTTGTTAAAATAGAGTTTAAAAACGTGAGCATTTTACTAAATAATTTCAAAACATAAACATTGTGCCCGTTTGGATTCAAAGTTTTCTAGCGTCTGCGTTTTTGTTCTGCGGTTTTCTCTTTTTTTTTTTTTTTTTTTTTGGTTCAACCTGCATTTGTTGACTTTTGCACAGTGAACAGTGCATTCGTGCACTGTTCACGGACCCACAAATTCCACTTTTCAACAACTTTTTTATTAAAAAGGGTCCCACAGCACTATTCACACATTTAAAAATTATTTTGCTACAGTGTTTTCAGTTTCAATTTTCAGTTTCAGCAAAAATAAGCTCAATCCAAACGGACCCATTGTGTTAGATATTTTAAAAAATAGAGACAAAAACCTATTTTCCCCAATGTACTTGTGAAGTGCTTTTTCGTGGGTGGATTGGGAAATGGGTAAAGAGAGTTACTACGAACTTCCAAGAAGGTTCCGCAAATCAATGGAATACAGTAAAGTACCACAAATCAATGGACTATCAACTAGTTTTCACTTTTTTTTTTTCTTTTTTTGAGCAATAGTTTTCACTAGTTAAAGGTTACAAATTAATAAGTGCTATATTGTATTTAGTTAGAGCTTGTGAAGATATATGTACCTGCATCAGAGCACCTAAGGTAACCACAAAAGCGTAAGGAATAGGTTCAACACCAATCCATTCCTCATCCTTGAACACTTCAAGCCCATATACATCACTTTGAAGAAGAATATTAATGACAACAGGGTCTCTATGTTTGCCCAAACCCAAGGTTAAACTTGGGTCTGGGCATGGTGGATAGTGATTGACCAGCAGTGTTTGATTTTCACCGAGTTCACTGCTAAAATGATCGGGGTTGAGTCCCAAGCCTTGAGCAATGAACTCCAAAATCCTAAAGCCCACCTTCCTTAATTCAACTGTATATATAGCAACAACTTCTCTGAAAAAGGTTACATGAAACGTCATCATGTAGTTCATTTTTGTTCTTATGTGTATATCAAGCCACTACTTGGAAAGGGTAAAAACTGAAAAGCGTGAAAGAACAAATTAACACGTCTATGACTATGAGGACTTACCGATATTTAGGTGGTTTTTCAGGCCAAAATTGGATGTATTTCTCTAGAGGATTACAATGGTGAAACAATCCATCCCTCCAGAAGTGAAACTTTTCAGTTGCATAATTATGAGTGCTTGTATACACGTAGCAGCTCTTATTGGGGTCCTTTGAAGTTTCAATTGCCTTGTCCTCGGCAGATAACGCATGAAACTCCTTAAAAACACTCATGGCTTCATCTATTACGTTGCTAGGGACTTCATGGTTGATCACCTATTAGATGGTACAAATCATAGCATAACACAAATGTATCAAATATGAAAAAAGTTGCCAAGAATCACTTGGGAATAAATCATTGTCTGATAAAAGAATAAAAGAAAAGATTTGGGTGGAACCTGAAACATTCCAAACTCTTGGCTAGTTTCCAAAATTTGTTGAAGTATATCGGTTTGATCATGAGCCCCAAGATCAACCACTGGAATATTTTTGCCTAGGGAGAGCATCCCTGGTCTATCTTCTGGTGGGAGTATATACGATTCTGGCAAGGATCGATCGTTGTACCAGCTTGAAACAAGGTGCTCCATGGCTTTACAACCCAAATCTCTAAGGAAGAAGGAAATGTCTGTGATTTAAATTAAGAGAACATCGACCACAAATATACAAGTCAATAAAAAGCTTCAACTACAAGTTGATGACTAAAAGAAAGCATTAAATATTCCGTATGGCATTCCTCCTACAATGAACCATAATATAATATTAATATCACGACAAAAAGTATAGGCTCAGCAGTGACTGAGCCACGTTCCCCCAAAATTTTGAAAAAAAAAATAGTAGATACACTATCTATGAGTCATCCAAACCAAATTTGAAAAAAAATATAATATTAATATCACGACAAAAAGTATAGGCTCAGCAGTGACTGAGCCACGTTCCCCCAAAATTTTGAAAAAAAAAAAAGTAGATATAGGGTCCGTTTGGATTAAATTTACTGTTGCTGAAACTGAAAACTGAAAATACTGTAGCAAAATAATTTTTAAATGTGTAAATAGTACCGTAGGACCCATTTTTAATATTTTTTAATATGTGAACAGTGTCAGAACAGTGCGTGAACAGTGCACTCACTGTTCATAACAGTAAAATTTGTCTCCCAAAGTCAACAAATGCGGGCCCAAAAAAAAAAAAAAAAAAGGAGAAAACGTGAACTGGAGAAAACGCGGACGCACAGACGCGGAGCCCAAACGCCCTCATACTATCTATGAGTCATCCAAACTAAGAGTCCATTTGGATTGAACTTATTGTTGCTGAAATTGAAAACTGAAAACTGAAAACTAAAAACACTGTAGTAAAATAATTTTTAAATGTGTGAAAAGTACCGTGGGACTCATTTTTAATATTTTTAAATGCATGAACAGTGTTGCTACAGTACGTGAACAGTACTACTACAGTGCATAAACAGTAATTTTTGTCTCTGCACAGTAAATTCACTGTTCATGAGCTGAAAAAAAAAAAAAAAAAAAAAAAAAAGGACGAAAAAGTGAAATGAAAACGTGAACGTAGGTTTCAGCTGAAACCAAATGCTCACTAAATTTGAAAAATTTTAAGCAATAGATATGCTTTGCCCCCCATATCCCGGTTAAATTTGTTTCTATATATAAACAATCCTAAAATTACATATAACTTTCATTTAAATAGGTTATAATTCTATTTAAAAACATCTAATAGTGATAAATGTATTATATAAAAAATTTACAATATATCTTTCTCAAATTAAACAAAAAAAAAAAATTGCAAGAACCAGACATTCACAAACTTACAATAAACATATAGATATTTTGACAATCATCTCACAAAATAAAAGAGAAAAAAAAGGGTTTCAAGCTTTTCATCCATCATCGCAAGTCCGCAAGAATCTCATTCCAACGTACCTAAAGCAATAGAGCAACATACGCATGATGCAACAATGGCAACCAGAACAAGTGAGTCTTCACACTTTTCTCAACCTCTGGCATCCTAATCTGATCTGCTCTTTTTTTCTTCTTCTATTTTTCTTTTCATTACTTCTTTGGTTCTTCCGTTGTTTACGATGTAGAGTACTAGAGTGTTACATTTTGTTTTACCAAGAAACATTTATCAATTGACTATTGCCTCTACCATGTGTATGGTTGAAACTTGAAGTCTTCAAAAACAATTGATAATCCCCACCTAGGTGGTTAGGTATGGGCCATATGATTTTTCCTTTTCATCCTTATTTGTTGTTAAAGTATTTTATATTATATAACATAATGAATGAATATAATATACTACTTTTTTTTTATGAACTAATATAATGTACTACAGTATATCATATCTAAAATAAAAACATTTAATTAGTTGTATTTAATAAGGTTTTTTATACGTTTAAATTTTTTATGAGCATTTTAGACATTGAAATTTGGAAGGGAAAAAAAAAAAATTTGTCTACTATTGGTATTTGTTGAATCTCAGTCATTATACTTAGTGGGTTTTAATTTAATTGATAATATGGGCAAAGTTAATAATCATTAATTTATTCTTCAAAAGAAAGAAAGATAAAAATTCAAAAAATAATACACTTTTAGGTTTTAATGTAAAAACTTTGACATCAAATAAGCGTTCTTCTAAATTTTTAGAGATTGAACCAGAAAAGTATCCTTTTGGATCGTCAATGGTGGAACTTGAAGAGATTAATTTTAAAGCTCAAATGATTTAATTATTATCTCTTATCTTATTTGGCCCCCCCAAAGATAAATTCCTAGCTCTGCCACTAATAGGCTCCATTGGTGATTTCTGGATGCTCAAAATGTGTGTAAAACACCCTTGAACGTTTAGACCCCCAAATTACAAATTACCAATTCAAGCTTATCAACAAACAATGTACGTGCGGAAAATGTAAATAAGCTAAAACAGAATTGATAACATAATCTAAACCAAATAAAATCACATCCACAGCAGAAATTAAATGGCAAAGATTAAGGGAAGAGAGATGCAAATACAAGGATAACACAGCGATGTGTTATCGAAGAGGAAACCGAAGTCCTCGGCATAAAACCTCTCCGCCGCCTTCCAAGCGGTCAATAATCCACTAAAGAATGAAGTTGGGATACATGAACAGCAGAAGACCCTCCAAGTCTAATCTACCCAGTGTACCTAAGCCCTCCAAGCTCCTACTCCAACGAGGTTATGTCGAACCTTTGTCTTCTCTAGCTTACTGGATTCAGCTATAGCCCATAGCATCAACCAATATCAATTGGTCCCTTCCTAACTGCTTCCCAAGCACCAAAAAGCCTTCTCACAGATATGGGTATGGTAAGAAAAGGATTTGGCTAATGAACCTCTCAAGGATGTAACAATGGAGAGGGTGAGAGTTGAGGAATTTGAATAGTCACTATATAAAGATTGTGGATAAGTCAATCTTGTTTTTCTCTAAGATTTCTCTCTCAAAATTCTCTCTGGAAGCTCTCTATATTTTGTGGGTATAAGGGGTATTTATACTGGAGTGAGAAAGGAATGTGAAGAGTTAGTTTTTCCAAAATAGAGTGGATTGGCGACTTGGTCTCGTGACTTGACTGAGTCGCAAGTCCAAGCCGCGAGCTAATTAAATGGCCAGTCTAGACTTTTTGTCCTGTAGTGCTTCAGCTGGCATGATAGTTCTGCTTCTTTGCATGCTTCACTCGTGTGCATCCTCCGGCGGCTTGCCAGTCACGAGCCACCCGCGAGATCCAGTCGTGAGTCCCTGCTTCAGTGCACAGTTTTAAGCATTTCTTCATACTTTCTCACACACTACCCTTACATGATTCCCACCTAAATACATGGTTTCTAAGTGCTGAATTACAAGCAAATTGGCATGGAATAAAGCTAACAAGATGGTTGATTAAATTCAATACAATCTCCATGATGAAGAATAGTTTTAAGTCAATGAAAAATTGTCACTCCATGTGAGCATTTGTTTTGTAACCATTATGATTTTTTTTTTTCATAGATCACATGCCATACTTAAATAATGAAATATAAATCCTAATCAATCAAGCATGTGAAAAAGATTTCTGTCATTAAATAACAAACTTCAATAATAAAATTTTATTAAAATAAACTTGTAAACTTTTGTTAGATAGCTTGTAGTTGTCAAAATTAAAAGATATATATCAGTAGGTCCTAATTTGAATGAATCTTCCAGTACACAAAAATTTATAAAACTATTTATGCATAATGTTTAATCAGGTCGCAAAAATATTCCAAGCTCAGCTAGTAAAAATGCATAATATAAGCATATCTTACGCATATGTTCGTATTAATTAAAGAAACTTGCATCTCCTGAATTGTTCTCAAATGTGCGAAATCTTACACGTGATTTTGAGATTAGAAGTACCATACGAGAGTCTTATGGAACTGATAAATTTTGATTTGTAAAATACGGCTTGTTAAATGTTAAAGATAAAAGTTATAATACTTGATGGTTGATCACCGCACACCCTTGGTGCGATGGTCATTCTACAAGAATAAGTGCTTGTGGGGTATGGGGTGTGGGGGGTAAGGGCTGGAGTTCAAGTCTTCAGGAGAGAGTTTCACATACATATACTTGTACTTAGATTAGGCTAGAGTAGAATTTCTATTTTATATAAAAAAAAAAATTACTTGATGACTGTTAATTTGGCATTGACGTAAAAGTTCAATGCTCAAATGCGTGTATGATACAACTAAAGGAAACGTATTCCTATCAAATACAAGAGTCATTTTTTTTTCCATTTTATGTTTTAATAATAAAAGTGTCATGTATAGTATTTATTTTACTCAATAGAAGAAGAGAGTCTTGGAAGCATCGGGCATATCATGGTTGGCAAGCCTACAAAACTAAGTATAGATACCACCGCAATAGAGTTCACCGTAGCAGAACCACCATGGTCAACCCTATACGAGAAAAGGTGTGAGTTGGAGGTGTATTGTCGATGGCACAGGTTACGAGTTCCTAAGGCACGCTCAGCCGAGTTACTTAGAGATGAACCTGCCAACATACTTGCTCATCTTGAACAAGAGAACAATCAAATGCAAAGGCGACTAGACCGTTTTCATGCAATCCAAAAAGCTAGGAAGCATCTAAAAGGGAAGGATCAAGAGCGAGCCATCAAGTCTATTAATGAAATTACTATGTTAGATGATGAAAGAGATATTTCAAACTTCTTAGATTCAAGCAATGATGATTTCCAAAAATTTCTACCTACGAACATTAGACGTTATTGTTAATTTCTACACATTCTATGCAATACAGAATGTTGTTGTTAATGTCTGACAAATGATGATTATGTACGCTCAACTTTTGCAACTCTAAAGATTAACTGTTCATTAGTTTTGGCTAAGTTTATAAGAAATCAGTTTCTCATTTTTTTCCCCGATGTTCTTTGTTGCTACATATGATTCTTGTGCTTTGGTTAGACAATGTCCTCTACTTTGTAATGTAGGAAAAACCTTAGGAAGTGAAATGCCTCCAGTTAGATATATTGATGTTTCCAATATTCTGTCTATATAATTTGAAATGTTACACATATAACACTCATCACCTAAATTAGATTTATTGCACATTACTTGTAGGAAAATTTAATAGATTCAATACATATAGACTCATCCAAACCACACAGACCAACCACACATATGATTCAATAATACAAATAATTCATTTATATGAGTTGTTTAAGTCGATGTATCATATACCTGTATTCGTGTATCTTAGTTCTACCAGTGTACTACTTTATATAGATACATTACATACAGACTCATCCAAACCAGACTAACCACTCATTCACTGAAAATCCATATGGCTCACACAACACACTGTCACAATGATATTTGGTTTACTTAGAAATAGGATAAAAGCCTAAAAGCCTGATCAGCCTCTAAAATGTTTCAGGTTTTGGTTATTGGTTTGCTGTAGCATTGCTCCAAAGCTCCCTAATGTTGCAATTGTGATGATTGGAAGCCATTGATGTAAACCTTGGAAGCATAGTTTTCTTCATGTAATTTTACATTGATGTTGAGAAAATGTAACTAAATTTTGCACCCGCAAATACTCCCTGAAAAGTTTGTAAGGGAATATGGGGATAAACTCTCCAGTGTTGCTACACTCACTACTCATAATAGTAGCGTTTGGCAAGTGAGGTTGGAGAAGGCTAACACAGCTCGGCACTGTTCAACCAAGTCATGTTCGCAGTTCTGTATGTGCTACTCAATAGCTTGGCACTGTTGAACCTTGTCTAGTCATATCATCCACACTTACATGAATACACAGATATGCAACCTTTTGCAATGCACTGTTTTCAAGGATGTAGAGGATCCCTTAAAAGTTTAAGCAAAATTTTGGGGTGAGTTGTCCACCATTGCTACACTGATGTTCACAGTTCTGCATGTGCTGCTTAACAGCTCGACACTATTGAACCCTGACCATAAGTAGCCATCCACACTCATGTGAATACACAGATGTGCAACCCTTTGCAATGCACCATTTTTGAGGAGTTAGGGCATTCCTGAAAAGTTTGTGCATCAATTTTGGGGATGAGCTGTTTACCATTGCTACACTGATGCTCACAGTGCTGCATGTGCTGCTCAACAGCTTCGCATTGTTGAACCTTGTCCAGTCATATCACCTACACGCAAGTCAATACACAGATAAACATCATTTTGCAATGCACTGTTTTCAAGGATGCATAGCATCCCTGAAATGTTTATAATACATTTAACATAGCTCGGCACTGTCTCGTCAAGTCATGTCAGATAAAACACAGGAATGCTGAATAGTCTTCACGTGAATAAATACGCAACCTCTTTTGCAGTACACATCACCAGCCCGCTATTGTAGCACAAGCTGTAGTCATATCAAACAACTGCCTCAACAAACCACACGCACCAACAAACGCCACTGTTCAGCCAAGTTATGTTCACAGTTCTACATGTGCTGCTCAACAGCTCGCCATTGTAGTATACATTATCGAGTCATATCATCTTTATTCACGTGAATACTTACCCTTACATATAGTCACATCCACGTGAATACTTGCCCTTGCAAAACTCCTATATAAAGTCCCATTTACATCTACCCTTGCAAAACATCTACACATACCGATCTGAAGTCACATTTTCCAATGTCAACGCACAATTGGATGCTACCTCGTTTTCCAAATAACTATAGGAGGGAGAGAGATTTTGATGAGAGGGAATACTATGCCAAATTGCAACAGGAGTGGGAGTTTCGCATGAACGAGTCCAACACTCTGCACGATAATCTCATGTGACTCGGAGTGCCTCTTGTCAACCGTATCTCGCTCACATTGCCATGGCAAAACATGCACCAATATAAGCATGTTGTGATTAAAATAAAAAAAGAGAACAATCTTATAATACTCCGTAGGTGCAGGTATCACATGCTACAACTTGTGAAAGAGCTAGCCGCCGCAACCAACAGGTAACTCACCCCGGCGGAACGTAATAATGTCCTCAACTACGAGAACTACCTGT
The DNA here is from genome assembly GCF_932294415.1 of Quercus robur. Classification (NCBI taxonomy): domain Eukaryota; kingdom Viridiplantae; phylum Streptophyta; class Magnoliopsida; order Fagales; family Fagaceae; genus Quercus; species Quercus robur. The sequence continues at coordinate 43,357,090 of NC_065542.1, forward strand.
CATAATGAATGCCTATATAGTGTGTGTATTATGTCTACGGGTTAAGTTAATAATGTTAGTAGCGTTACTGCTCGATATGCAATGCATGCATATTGGTGGCATCGTGTAAGAATATTTAAGTTTTCTATGTTATACCGTAGGTGCATATTGAAAAACATCATGTGTGAGAATATTTAACTTTTATGCGTTAAGTGGGAATAATCAAGATTACAAATAACGTGCATGCTTCTGACAATCAATAATAAGGTTTACATAGTACAAATGTAACAACAGTGACACATATTTATCTAAAACATAGTTAAGGAAAATAGTTCTCCAACAAAGTCCAATTACACCACGATAGGATTACTCTTCATCTAATATCTCCACATCTGATTGATAAATGGGATAAGTAAGAAGTGATTGCATGTATTGTGCGTTCTCGTACAACTTACACTCCACTGACTCTCGAATCTCGACTTGGGTCTGATATTGATTAAGAAGTATCTTCATTCGATTATTTTCTTCTCTTATGCAGTTCAATGCTTTACGAAGTTCGTCGATCGTGTCTCTTGGCATCTGCGATGTGAGTCGCCGAGGCACTAGCAACTTATAACCAACCAACTCATCATAAAACATTTCCTGTTCACGGAGTAACCAAGCCCACTCCTGTCTCATGGTATTGTGAACCCTTGCACTATTTTGTAGATTCAGATCAATTGGATAGCTGAACTCATCTTCCAATACCCAGCAACGACTTATAGCAGTGAACACATCGCAAGGCCTGTAGATGAAAGGGTTGCCAAAACTAGACATTGACACTGAATACAATAACATCAAATGATCAAGTTAACAGTGTGCATCAACTGTCGGTAAATAATGTAATGCTGCATAAGATGTTACACGACAAAGACATTCATAAATTTGTGTACTATTACATGCTAAAAATGAAATACTAACACTCACATTTGACCATAAACATTAGACATTGTTGTTAATGTCTGACCAATGATGATTATGTACATTCAACTTTTGCAAATCTAAAGATTTTCAGTTTTTGTCAATAAAATTTATACCACCAAAGACCCAATATAACCCAACGTACACACATAACACTCATCATCGGAAAAAATGTACACACATAACACTCATCACCCAAAATCACACCAATGTACTCACTTCACACTCATTCAACCAAAAAAATAAAATTTCTGTACAATATCAAATGAAAATACCATTGCCATAAAATTCTGGTGTGAGTTTTTTACCTGAGGTGATACAAATTTCAGTTGAGTCTGGAAGCAGCTATGGATCTGTGAAGCAGAGTGGAATTCAGTTCAGACGAAAAGCAAGACACTCTGAATGTGAGGAGAAGTGAAGCTATAATACGAGAATAACTCGATTTTAAGGATTGCAAGTTTGCTTTATAACTTGACATTAAAGTAATCGAGTTATATTAAACAATCAAAAAGGCTACGCCTGACACCAAGACAGGCTAAAATAGCTATAACACTATATAACTCGATTTTAAGATAATCGAATTATTCAGGGATTAAAAAAAAATAAAATGCCACTCTAGCTAGCTAGCATGGCAAAAATCCCCACTAAACTCGATTATACAAGCATCGAGTTCTTCACAAAACTCGACCCTTATATTGTCGAGCTACAAAAGAGGGGCATTTCCCTAATTATTTTGAGAAAGAGAGTAGAAGGTTGGATTTTTTGCACGAAAAGGGCATTTGCCCATTTTGGCCATATATCGTGTGAATATAAGACAACAACTTATATCACGTCCGATTATGAAAGAATTTTAAATGAACAAGGTTTTCTTCTAAATCAGTTTGAAGGAATCTCTTTCTTCAATACACAAAGATTTATAAGACTATCTATATTAAACAAGTTATAAAAATAATTAAAAATATTTATCAAAAAAATTAAAAATATCATATGACTAAAATGTAATAAAAATAAAAGGAAAAAAAAATTTGAGTTTAAAGCAAGCAAACCAAGAGCAAAATGGAGGAGAAAGCACACATGATGCTCTCTTTGATGGACATAAATTAAACTATTAGTTTCTGGGTAATAAACCTCGAGTCCATGAGGAGTTCCCTGAATCCACAAGGAGATAAACAGGAATCCACCAAAGAAAAGTTTAAGAAAAACTTTGCAATTTTATTGATAATAATCTACTTCGCCTCTGACAGCTACAAACCATATAAATACTGAGAAAAACGTCTGAAACTCTAATTCGTATTAATTACACGATTAGGCGACAAAATACCGAAATTTACCAAAAATGGAAAAATTGAGTTAAATACAAAATCATAAACTACAGACTTTAAGGGTCGTCCCAAAACATGCGAGACCTTATTCTGACTTTTGAGCAAAAGGTTATTAAGGAAACAAAAAATACTATAAACGGCAAAATTACAATTTTCGAGACCTAAATGAAGGAATTCTCCATTTTCAGGAGGTATTTCGTGGCAAAGCAACAACTATTGCTCAGAAGGCCGTTTCGCTTCTGCCTGCCAAATTTCATGCGATTCCAACTCCGAGGCCCATGACTTCTATTAATGTCTTTTTGCCTTGCATGATGATTTCAGGTGTGCATAAGAGTCCAAGAAGGCCATGGCGGTCTGTGCTACATCATGAGGCATGGAACTTAATCCACTATCCTAAGAAGTGATTTCACCCCATTGGATGTAGTTTATCCTTGGTGCAATATGGCTCTAGTGATCACCCCCAAGAATCAACCATAAGCTTTGGCTGTATGTACTCACATACCATAAAGCTTTGAACTCACGGTAATGCTCAAAAGAATGAAGGAACTCGTGATAGAGATAGAGAAAACATGTTAATGGAAAAAGCCTCTGTTTATATATGTTAAGGGAAAGGTTAATGATATTAAGGGAAGTTTCATGAATTCGGGATGTGCTTGATCATAAAGGAAAGTGCCAATTTTATGTGAAAGAAGGGATTGCAGAAAAGGGGGGAAAAAGGTGGACCAAATGGGTAAGCAGATGATGCGGTGAGTTTAATTCTCATTTCTCACCCATTATTTGTTCTAGGGGTGGCTAAATTTTACACAACCCAAGAACCCAATACAACACAACATGAAAATAGTAGGTTATGGACTGAGGTTCAACGGGTTCGTGTTACATTCGGGTTGACACGACTAACTCATTCAAAAAATGTGTCGTGTTCGTGTCCAACCTAGGGAACTCGTTTCACCCATGTAATTAAATGTCATTTTACTAATATAACATTCGAAACATAAGGTATATAAACTTATTTATTGTTGGGGTTTATTTTCTTTGACATATTGTGATTGATTTTTTGTGATATTGAGAGAAAACATACATATATAGTTTTAGTCACATGATTTTTTTAATGAGTCATGTGACATATTCAAATAATACACATGGATAGTATTATAAATCATTACCTAGTATCAAGTATATTGAAGGAGATAACTCCTAAAATTTTTTGGAACTAAACTTTGTCAAATTTTTTATAGGGAGATGAAAGGCACTTAACAGTTTAATTTTTAGTTTTCTAATGAGACCAAAATATCCTTCAATCATTTCGTCCTAACTCAAATAGTAAAGAGTTTTTGTAACTTAATTGGTTGGTACCTGTGGTATTTATAAGAGAGACATCTGGAGTTCAATCACCCCTCCCCATTATAAATTGAAAGTTCAAATAGTGTATAAAACACTATGAACGTTTAGACCCCCAATAACAAAATTACAAATTCAAGCTTTATGACAAACAATAAGTGTGCGGAAAATGAACACAAGCTATAAATAGAATTGGTAAACAATCTAAGCCAATTAAAATCATATCCACAGCAGAAAATAAAAGGCAAAGATTAAGGGAAGAGAGATGCAAACACAAGGACAACACAACGATGTGTTATCGAAGAGGAAACCGAAGCCCTCGGCGTAAAACCTCTCTACCGCCCTCCAAGCGGTCAATAATCCACTAGAAAATGTAGTTGGGATACATGAACAGCAATAGACCCTCCAAGCTTCTTGCTCCAACGAGGTTGCACCGAACCTATTTCTTTTTTAGCTTCCTGGATTCCGCTACTTGACCATAGCATCAACCAATGTGAAATTGGTTCCTTCCTAACTGCTTCCTAAAGCACCAAACAACCCTCTCACAGAAATGGATATGGTGAGAAAAGGTTGTGGTAAAAAGCCTTTCAAGGATTTAACAATGGAGAGGAAGAGAGTTGAGGAATTTGAAGAGTTTCTTAATGAAGATTGGGGATGAATCAATCTTGTTTTTCTCTAGGGTTTCTCTCTCAAAATTCTCTCTGGAAGCTTTCTTTCTTTCGTGGGTATAAGGGGTATCTATACAAGAGTGAGAATGGAATGTGAAAAGTTAGGTTTTTCAAAACAGGGCTGGCTCGCGGCTTGACTGAGTCGCGAGTTCCAGCCGCGAGATAACTGAATGGCTAGTTGTCCTATTTTGTCCTGTAGTGCTCCAACTAGCATGACACTTCAACTTCTGGTATGCCTGGCACATGTACAGCTTCTGGCGGCTTGCAGCCGCGAGTCACCCGCGAGATCCAGTCGCGAGTCCCTGTTTTTCTTGCACACTCTTGAGCATTTCTTCACACTATCTCACTCACTACCCTTACAAGAATCTCATCTAAATACAAGGTTACTAATTGCTGAAATACAAGCAAATTTGGCACGGAATAAAGCCAACAAAATGGTTGATTAAATTCAACCTTACAAAAATTATAAATATCAAATTATTAAAAAAAAAAAAAACAAAAGAAGAAAAAATCCTCAAATCAACAAACTGAAAGACAAAACAAAACCACTACCACACTTCACACAGAAAATCACAACTCTTTTACAAATTAGAACAAAACCAATACATGTGATTTATAATAAAAGTAAATAAAAACAAAGATAACTTAATTACTTGAAGAAAAAAATGATATTGGTTCTTAAAAATTGTGAATCTCACTTAAAACCTGCTCAAAATTGAACAACTGGTTTCCAAAAAACTCAAGGGCCTTGAAATGGGTGCATTGGCTAGCCATGGTTCATGATTTGGTGTTCATTTTGTTACCAATTCTCTTTGATTTTAGTGGGCTCTGCTTTCTGAGGAAATGAAAGAGAAAGGAAAGTAGTGAAAGAGAGAGAGATTTGAGATTTACCTTCTGGTTTAAAGGGTTTGGAAATTTTGATCAATAATCTAAAGTATAATTGAATGAGAATTCCTTCATGTCCTTTGGTAAGAGACACTAGCCTAATCTAATCTAAGTGTATATATGTGTGAAACTCCCTCCTGGAGACTTGAACCCCGGCCCTTGCCCCTCACACCTCACAAGTATTTATACTTGTAGAGTGACCATCGCACCAAGAGTGTGCGGTAGTGAGACACATTTCTTTGTTAAAAGATAAGTTTATACAAAAGACAAAACTCTTTATTTACTAACTAACTTAACGTTAAATATATTTTCTATTTAAATGTTGGTGAAGCATCATCATCAACCAAGTGGGGGTTATTGCATAAGTGAGGGTGATTATGGTGTGATCACTCATCACTTTTGTACATTAACTTCTCCCACTTGATCACACCATAACTAATGGTGTTAGCTACACTCAACATATACTATGATTCCCACGGTATTGGTTTATGTTTATTCTCATCTATGCTTCTCATAGACTAATGTCAATGCCTGATCCTGGCAACCGTACCTATTATGGCACTTACAAAAGCATTGTTGTAGGCCTCTGTTTATAGCGGCTGTTTGTTTTTAGACCCTTTAAAACACAACTGAATTAACCTAGTAAATTAACCAAGTGATTACTTAGTCCAAATTTCATATCTAGGTTAACACAATCATATAATCATATCAATGTAAAGTGCGGAATATAAAGAACACAATGATATGATGACCTAGGAAACCAAACCGGTAAAACCTGGGGAGGATTTAACCTAGCTATCCTCAAGGTAAACCTGAATCCACTATGAAAGAATCAAAGTTTTACAATAGGACTTAGACCACTAACATCCTATTGCTACCCACCAGTAGAAACTTATTGATACGACCACGTACAAGCTTCGAGACCATGGACTCCTTTCTTGGATTCTCCAAAAAATACAAGCACACCTACTTGTGTTTCTTTTAGCTCTTTAATGTAGCAACTGAAATGATTACCAAGTTCTTGACATAGTCTTGAATCTTGGAAACCCTAAGTATGTGTGAAGGCAACCACCTCTTGATCTCACAAAAGATTCATACACACAGCATAATGGACAACCAAAAACATGACTAGGGTTTTCCCTTTTATACTTAGGACAAAACACAAAACCCTACACGTCATATGGGCTTGGGCTAAGTTGGAAAATTCTGCAGAAATACATTCTGCCTGTGTTTCGATCGATCGAGCCAAACAGAATTGCACAGTGAATTCTGCATTAACTCGATTCCAACTTTACATAAAACGCATACACTTTGAGCAAGTCTAAACAAGACTAAAACCTATTTTGATCATGGTTTGCCAACAATACAAATTAGAGTTCTAATACATTAGTTCCTAATCCTTAGAACCTAACAGCGGCAGTTACAAAAATTGTTATAATAGGTGATCTATAGTGGCAGTTTTTGAAAACACCTGGAAAAAAGCTAATATAGGACAGTTTTTTTGTAGCACTCCACCAATCACACCCTTCGTCATATACAATATTTCTTGTCATAGACTCTAGATGTCTTATCCTAGATGTCTTATCGATTCACTATTATTTCAAGTGAACAGCACTAGACATGTGGAACTTAGTCCACACATGCCTCTGGGATTTTATTCTGCCCATACTTTCGCCAATGTCCTTTAGCCACACAAACCAAACATGTGTCGATTTACATTGACTTTTACGTTATTTACTTTCTCTAGGCCAGTATTTCTGAAGATTCTCCTCAAAAAAAAATTTCGGCAAATTTGTATAAGCTGTGTAGAAGCAACATAGCTATGTTCTCTGGGAATCCCCGGTCCTTCCGTCTATGCAACCGCATGTAGTATTCCACCTAGATTTTTGAATCCACAAGTCTTATATTGCCCACATACACTCTATTTCTAACTAGAGTCAAAATCCCTTGGTCATAGGATCAGCCACCATCTCGCTCGAAGGGATAAATTGGACTCATATCTCACCCCTCTTTACTATATCTTGAATATAGCGAAAATCAATGTGTTTGCATTTGGAGTTGTTTGCTCTATTTTTTTATTAACAAGATAGCGGACTTGTTTCATCTAATGGATTAATAAAGAAGGAAGCAGTTGTATGAGCTAATTAAATTTGAATTTGTCACCACTTGATGTTCAACACCTTGCAACTTCCCATTACTGATAATCTAAAATGCAGCATAATTTCAAACAAAATAATTTAGAAACAATATATATATATATATATATATATATATATATATTAAAAAGTTCATCACAAAAAATCACCATAAACTATGAAGTACTTATACTTTGTACCCTAAACTATGAAAATTTTCATTCATCACTCCAATTTGCATCTCATAGCTTGAATAAATGTTGAAATTAATGATAACATGCAAGTTACATGACTGTGAAGAAATAAATTCTCAGTTTTGCCCTATAGTCAGTTCATGTACTAAATTTTTATGATCTATGTAACTTGCACCTTTTTTTTAACTTGCACATACATCATCATTAATTATAACTAGTCGCAAACCCACGCGATGCATTGGAATATATAATTATTTTGTAATATGATATAATTTATTTTGTAATCCATAATTTGTTAATTGAAGATAATCTGTTCATCTCTGTTCACCTCAAAAATTGAACATTAGTTGCCAACAAAAAATGATAAAACTACAAAAAAATAAAAAAAATAAAAAAATAAAGTGACATTTAACAGGTTAGAATCATCATGTACAAAACTTTATTTACAATAAAATAATTAAATAAAATATGTTTTAAACAAACCTTATTTAAGAAAAATTGTCAGATTTAATAGACCCTCACTTATACCAATTTCCATCAAAGAACAAATTGTTAAGGTAACTTGCACCTTTTTTTTAAGGTAACTATGTAACTTGCAAATACATGATCATTAATTATAAATAGTCGCAAACCCACGCAATGCGTGGGAATATATAATTATTTTGCAATATGATATAGTTTATTTTGTAATCCATAATTTGTTAATTGAAAATAATCTATTCATCTCTGTTCACCTCAAAAATTGAACATTAGTTGCCAACAAAAAATGATAAAACTACAACAACAACAACAAAAAACTAAAGTGAGGTTTAACAAGTTATAATCATCATGTACAGAACTTTATTTACAATAAAATAAATAAATAAAATATGTTTTAAACAAACCTATTTTAATAAAAATGATTAGATTTAATAGACCCTCACTTATACCAACTTCCATCAAAGATCAAATTGTTAAACAATAATGTGCCCTTGATTCCACCCTTGTCCAGTCCACCACACACATTTATTAATGTATCCATATAAAAATCACCCACTTGTCATTACATTCATTTTATCAATGTTCTGAATTCCCACAAAGATTCAAAATAGTGCAAATTGTAAGTGAGTGAGTTAAGAACATAGGCATATATATTATATCTTACTAACATAACCACATACAGACGTAGCCATAACAAATTAAGTCCATATTTCAATTGCATCATAGCTTTTTCTACCCGTTGTTTCATAGCTGCATAGGTAATGTTTATGAATTTAAAGAATTCAAAACGTCTGTCATAAAAGTAGTTAACGCATGACAATCAATTCTTCAGCCTAAGCCTTAAAGTTTGTGGTAAAAAACAATTAAACCATGCGTTATATCACAATATATATGAAATTAATTGTTAAATAGAAAGTAATTTACAAATCTCAAAAGCTAGTAAAAAAGAAAACTGATGAAAAGGATATGAAAAATAAATTAATTTGATCTTTCCACTTAAATGACCAATTAATCAATAATAATTATTTCATAAAAATTTTCCAACACGTTGTGGTCAAAGTTGGTGGCAAACTTGCTGAGCTCGGCCAATTGTTCTTGCCTCGGAGAAGATGACTATTAGCATTCCAGCTCATGAAATTTAAATAGCTATGGAAAATTATCAGATTGTATTAGTTGCTATGCCCCAAAAATAGTAGTTACTTTTGCCTTCATTGGATCACATCAACTATATCATACTGTGTTTAATAATGAAAGAAATAGCAAAATTCAAAACTTAAAACTTAGCATATAGTAGTATTGTTAAGTTTTGTCTAATACTCATGTACACAGTATTCTAGATATTCAAGAGGAGAAAATTCTAAAAGAAAATCAAGTTGTTGAAAAAAATTACATATTTTAAAATCTAAAACTACAAACCCAACTATTGTTCATGTACAAAATATTATTGATAGATATTAAATAATCAAGAACCAATTAATTTTGCCACCCACACAAAAATTAGCTTAATGCTAGATACTAATGGAATTCAAAAGGAATTTAGTTCTTTGAATTATATCTCTCCTAAAATCCCAAACAATTTCTCAAAAACTAAACAATCCACAAAGTTATTCATCAACCAAACAGGCTAACTAAGGTCCAAAGCACAAAAATTCCAGCCACAAGAGTCTACTTAAACTAATGTACTTTGAAGAATTTAAGTTTCATTTAAAAAATTAAGATTTAAAAAAAAATTAAACTGTTAGACCCCAAGTTCCATACCAAAAAAAAAATTAAGATTCAAACTCTACTCTCTTTTCTCTTCCATTTTCACAATTTCTGGGTCCCCAAATATTCCAATTAAATAGTAAACAACAAATTATTAATATAAGAAAAAGGAAATCTAATATAATTGTTGTGTATTGAACCATAAAAAGCAAATTATCAAGCACCACCCAAGAAAAACAAAATATTTATTCCCCTTTCTTCAAAAGTTTCTAAGAAAAGAATGGTTACCAATTGATTGGTATGATCTTCAATAGAACAAAAAGCTTTTAGTGATTGCGAGGCTTGATTGTTGACATCTGTCAATGAGTGGACAAATGGAATAGAGATAAAAAAAAAAAAAAAAAAAGTTCATCATATAAAATGACAGGAGAAAGAGAACATTAGCAATTTCTCTTTGGTGAAAATAAATAACACTCTTACTATACAACAAAGACCAAAATGAAAACATCACATCGAAGTTAATTATCAATTAGAAAAATATTATAGCAAACACATTGAGAGAAACATTCTTGTAGCCTAGAGAAGGGAAACCATAAAACAAGTTGCAACAAACATGATCAAATGCCAAACTCAAATCAATTTTGAAAAAGAAAAAATATATTGGAATAGTTTTGAGGTCATGAAAACTCAAACTCATTCATCATGAAATCCCAAAATTGAATATTTTATTTTTTTCAAGTAATGAGATGGAAATAAATAAATAATAAGAATAATAAAATAACAAAACTCATTTTGAGTTCATACCCTTTGGACCTGGGCTACTAATGTTTGCCTCTTATATGCATCAGTTTTGGCAGATATACTTAAGTCATGACAGAAAGAACGATTAAAACACTCAAGAAACTATCCCATTAAAGGCCATACTGATCAATTTGCGAAGAGAGAACAACTAATAATTTATAAAGAAAGAAATGAGAGGTGAAGAGGTTGCAATCTATAGGTGACTGTCAAAATTCCATATAATAGTAGCATCTAAAGAGTCTGGGTTAATAGAGAGACACACAGTAGAGTTGGAGATAGAGTAACACCTGAATTTAAGGAGATGCTCAATAAATGTCAATCGATAAATTGAAAAATAAAAATGAAAAAAAGAAAATAAATGACGACATGACGCCGATGTGGCATAACTGGAGCATAGCAATAATAAATGCTACACTTCAGATTTTAGATATATATAAATATAGATTGTCAATCATGCTATAGGATGCAATTTGCAAAGTTTGTTACAATTGGGTTGTGACTTGTGATTATAAGTTTTCATAGTTTGGAATGAAACTGTAAGTACCCTAAAGTTTAAGGTGGTTTTCTATAACTCTCTCTCTCTCTCTCTCTCTCTCTCTATATATATATATATATAAGTTAAATAACCATATTAATTAGTAGGCATATTGATGACAATTTTTTTTTAAAGTAAAGCAGGTGTTAATATTTGCATTATGATACTATTTTTCACAATTTATATTGTTAAGTTATAAATTTTCTCAAAACATTAGTGTCGGCTTATTCCATGACAAAAAGTGTTGTAATTACTTTAATTTTGTTCCTTGTATTTTGTGGGATTTTATTGTATTGGGTTTAGTATTAAGTTGGTGAAGAATCAAGCATGAAATGAAGAATCAGTGGATTTTGAGAGAAGCTCACGAGAAGCTAACCCACGAAGTAGTCACATGAGAAGCACATGTTGGAAACTGAGTCATGCCAGCCTGGAGAATTTCGCGAGTGTCTCACAGGTAAGGCCTTCTCGCGAGATACCCGTGAAACTTTTTGCCTAGAGGATTTTTAATTGTGACTTTCTTACCCTTTACCCATACTATATATACCCTTATTACCCACAAAAGTATAAGGAGGTCATTCAGAGAGAAAAAACCCTAGATAGGTTTTCTACAACACACACACCCATCTTTTAGAGAGAGAGAGAGCTACTCATCCTTAGTGAGAAATCATTCTAGCCTCTTCTCCTTCCCTCTCCCATTGTCATACCTTGAGATGAGATTTGTACCCAAACACAACCCACTCCTTTTCAAAGTGTAGAGAACGTTTTGGAGTTTTGGAAGTTTTAGGGATTTGCTAAAAGAAACCGGTGAGGCTTGGCGGATGCAATTGGGTGTATTGCGTGATCTGAAGAGTTTGAGAAGACAAGGCTTCGTTAAGTCAGTTGGTAGCAGGAGTTTGGAGGGCTCAAGTACATGGGGTAGACTAGGCTTGGAGGGTCTTTTGTTATTTGTGTACTCCAACTTTATTCTCTAATGGATCGATTACCACTTGCAGGACGGTAGAGAGGTTTTTCATCAAGTTCTTCGGTTTCCTCTTCGATAACACGTCTTGGTGTTATCTTGTAGTTGCATCTCTCTTCCCTTACTCTTGTGCTTTACTTTTATTGTTTGTTGTTCATATTTATGCACTAGACTAGTATCGGTTCATTACGCACATTTACTCTTGTTTCTGCACTTTGATTAAGTAAGAGTAAAAGCATTCTAGCCGTATTTTTAATTGGGTGTCTAAACAGCTCTTGTGTTTTCACACAATTTCGAACTTTCATATATGATATCCCAAAATTAAAAAAAAAAAAAAAAAAAAAAAAAAAAAAAAAAAAACCCTGCCTATAATTAGAGTATCCCACAATCATGTAAATAACTTAGATTGATTATTGCACAATAAGACCCAACAATCATATACCTAACGCCTTCACAATTCAAAATCATTGTGGTGAAGTGCCACAAATCAAATGGATTATCAACTAATTTTCACTAATTAAACATCTTGCAATTACAAATCAGCTAGTATATATCCTTCCAATGAAGAAAAAAAAAAGTTTATTATATACTAAGATATATCTACGTACCTGCAAAGGATAGATTACTAACACCAATTTATTCCTCATCCCTGAAGTCTTGAAGCCCATATACTTCACTTTGAAGAAGAATATTTGTTAGATTCTAAAGATTTAGGATTAAATGTTTAGATTCCTATTTTGTGTATGGTGGCAAATCGAGAACAAAACCATGTCTAGTTTAGGTGTTAGACATTGCTCAAGATTGTACAAATCAATATTCAAGAACATTCAAGCTGTAAAAAGGAGAGTTCAAGTTCAGTGAAGTTCGACTGATCGAAAATTAGATTCGACCAATCGAAAATCATAGTAAATCAAATTTTACAAAATTTAAATCAAGCTGAAGCCCTCGAAAACATTTAGGGTTTCAGTCCAACACTTCTAAGTATAAAAGGAAAACCCTAACTACGTTTTAAAGACTCTTGGAAGACTTGTGATGGTTGGTTTCATTGGTTTTCCTGGGTCATCATATTACTGTCTTCTTTACTTTTCCACACTAAGTAATATGTTTGCATGAGTTTAACATAGATCTAAATATTTAATCTGAGTAACTACTTGGCTAATTAATTAGGTTAAACAAATCTGGTTTGTATGGGTCCAAACAGAACAAACAAGTGGTATCAAAGTGAGTTAGCTCTTGTTTAGGTAGTTTTACCTTAAGTTGATCCTTGACCCCTGCTGTCATGGAACATAATCACTCTCCAGTGATCCCTCCCCATTTCAATGGGAATAACTATACCTATTGGAAGGTAAGAATGAAAGCCTTCTTGAAATCTCTAGATGAGAGAGTTTGGCTATCTATGGAAAATGGTTGGGAGAGACCTACCACTGATGTGGGTGAATGGACTACTTCTCAAAAATAAGCGGCAAGCTTTAACAGCAAGGCTATGAATGCAATATTCAATGCCGTTTCTATGGAAGAATTCTAGAGGATCTCTAATGTAGAGGTTGCACACACTACCTGGAATATCCTGCAAACTGTGCATGAAGGCACTAAAGCTGTAAAGATTAATAAACTGCAACAGTTAATCTCTAGGTTTGAAAACTTTAGAATGGCAGATGATGAAACTTTTGACAAGTTCAATGCCAAACTGAATGACATAGTAAACTTGACTTTTAACTTGGGTGAAGTATATGATCAACCTAAGATTGTTAGGAAGATACTTAGATACTTAACTGAAGACTTTAGACCCAAAGTCATTTCCATAACTGAAAGTAAGGATGTTGACACTATTCCTGTAGATGAACTTGTAGGATCTCTTCAATCCTATGAGTTTGCCTTACCCAGGACTAGCAAATCCAAATCTATAGCCTTAAAATCTATTGATGATGTAGATGATTGTGGATTTGATGATGAAATCTCTTTTACAAAGATTGCTTATCTTGCCAAGAATTTTATAAACTATCTAAAGAAACAATAATAGAAGGGCAAAAAATTGAAACAATGTTGACCCTAAGAATGTGAAGAAGAATGAAACAACTAAGAATAATACTTCTAAAAAATCAAAAGACAAAGTTGTTCAATCTTTTAACAATGCTTTAGGCCAATAGTGTTTTGGTTTGTTAGGACATATGTGTTTCACATGTTAGAAACATATGTCATGATTTTATGTAATTGGCCAATCCTTTGACAAAATACACTTTACTTGTATTTGAGTAGATTTAGGATGTGTTTAAATACTTCAAGAAACCATGTTTCAAGATCAAGTGTTGAAGCCTTCAAGTCTGTCCAAGAAAACAAGCTGATAGTGCAAATTCATTAAAGCTCGATAGATGGCTCGACAGTTGCATCTATCGAGTTTAAGAAAGCTGTTCAAAGCCCCGTGTGCTCGACAGCTGCTCGACACCTTCTATCTGTCAAGGTTGAAGAATTTCAGAATTCTGATCTGATTTTCTTGGGATCCGTGAATGTCTTTGGGTTTCTTTTCTCCTAACCCTAGACATATAAAAGGATTGTTTTAAGGGCCGTTAAATAGTTCACAAATTGCACAAGCATTGAGTAAACTCTGTTTAAGTAAATTGTGACCGGAGATGAAGTTCTTGCCCTAGTTCATCTCTTTCTCTTGAAGAAGTTGTTGTGTATGCGCACCGTAGGGTTTTGTGACCAAGCATCTTCTTGATCTTCATCGTGTGGATGAACTGAAGAACTTTGCAACCAACAATCTTCTTAGTTGGTAATTGAAGTTGTGTACTAGGATCCACGCAATTGGTTAGTCACGTACTTGGGAGTCGTGCATCAGAAAGGGGAACTTTCACTACAGAACAAGTCCAATTGGGTATTGGGGTAAGGGTTCAATTGTAGGTTGGTAAGGTACTTGAGATTCCTTTACTTGAAACCGCTTGTTGTGATAATAGTGGAGTTTCGGGAGTGGTGACCTGAAAATCACCCGGTGGGGTTTTTGCCGTTAGGTTTTCCCCATTCGTAAACAAATCACCGTGTTATTTATTTTCTACTGCATAATTAGTTTATTGGTGATTTGTTTGTGCTACCACGCGTTTGCATGATAAATTGATTAATTAATAACTTGACTAATTAATTAATTAATTTCTATTACAATGGGTCATTCAATTTGTGGCCTATCATGGTTGTCAAGGGTATGGTCATCTTATGTCAGAATGTCCTACATATTTAAGATCAAAGGGAAAAGTTATGGCCGTTACCCTTAGCGATGATGAAGTTTCTGATCATGAGTGTGAAAGTGATCATGAAGGAAATTTCATGCCTTTTACTGCTACTGCTGAAGTAAGTCTGAAATTGTTGATGAGAACACTTCTGATAGGGAACTCTCTGAGAATGCTAACTTGCAAGACGCTTATAACAAGCTTTGCAAGATTGCAGCAAAGGATACTATGAATGTTAACTTAGGTTTGAAAAAGATTAACACTCTTGAGAAAGAAAAGAAAAATTTGTTGGTAAAATTGTTTGATACTGATGAGCTTATAACTACTGTTAAGATTGAGAACATGTCTTTGGTTGCAAAAATTAGAAGTTTAGAATCTGAATTATTTGTTATTAGAGAACAACTTGATAGGATTTCAACTTCTAAACTAGACAACTTGCTAAATGTTCAAAAATCTACTTATGATAAAATAGGGTTAAGGTTTGTTGAAAGTGTTTCTTCATCTGTTGTTACTCCTACTAAGTTTGTTCCTGCTGTATCTATTCCTAAACTAGAAGTTAAGATACCTAAGGAAGTGGTTCTAGCTACTAGGAAGATTAGGGTAGATCTTAGTGAGACAAAACCCAAAAAACCTACACATTCTAGAGGTAAGAAACAACACAAACCTCAGCAGTTTTGTCACTTTTGTAGTGGAGCTGGGCATACTCGCCCAAACTGTTTTAAGTTGCAAGCCACAAAGCAAGCAACCAAACAAAAAGTGTATGTGTCAAAAGCACAAGATCCTATAAAACTTATTCATGAATTGGTAAAGGCTCTTAACCTTTATGCCAATGCTGGAGTTGATCAACAATCTCATTTGTTTAGAAACTCCAATACTAGGTTTGCATCTAAGAGAGTGTGGATGCAAAAGACTCAATCTCAGTGAGCCTGTTTGACATAGTCCTCATGCTTTAACTCTTGATCCTTTTGTCCAAAATGTTTTTTATTAGGATTTTTTTTTTGCATTACATTCATGCATTTCATTTTAGGTTGTTTAGGATGTTTTTAAGTTTTTTTTTTTTTTAAATAAAAAATAATAGAAAAAAAATTTGTATTACACATCACTTATTATGTAATTGAGGTTGGCCAATGAAATTTTCATTTCATGACTATGTACCTTGTTTAGCTTCGATGAGCTATTTTATGTACTTTGCTAGTTTGTGCTATGTAGTGCTTTATTGTGTAAGTTGTTCATAGTCTAAAAACAAATTGAGAGTTCGTTTATACCCCTTAATTAGCCAAGTGATTACTTAGATTAATTTCTAGATCTAGGTTAAACACAAATAAATCATATCATGCTAAGTTGCGGAAAAGTAAATAACATCATGATATGATTACCTAGGAAAACCAATGAAACTAACTGTTTCAAGGTAAAAACCTAGAGAGGATTTGACCTAGCTATCCTCAAGGTAAACCAAATCCACTATAAGAGAATTGAAGTTTTTACAATCAGATTTAACCCTAAATCTATTGCTACCTCATGTAGTAAATTACTGACACGACCACATGCAAGTTCTGAATCTATAGACTCCTTATTTTCTTGGATTTACAGCAATACAAGCACACCCTTGCTTGTGACTTTGAGACTCCACTCAAAGGTTTTAGATCACCTTTAATTGTTGATCTTGTAGCAGCAACTTCTTCAAGAAATATTGCCGGTAGAAGACTTTAACGAGGTTTGGGTATAAAAACGCTAGATTTACAATTGGAGGCACAAGATGCACTCTTTTCTCTCTAAGAGCTCTAAAAATGTAGTTAGTGTTTTCCTTTATGTACTAGAAGTGTTTCACTTGAAACCCAAAACATTTAAGCAGAGTTTGGGCTGAAATAGAATTCTGCAGAAATTTCATGTCTGCGATTTTTGATCAGTCGGATCTAATTTTCGATCGGTTGGATTTCACTGAATTCGAATTCTTCTTTCTACAGCATTTATGTTCTTGTGTTATGACTTGTAACACCTTGAGCATTGTCTTATAAACTCTATAGACTCTAAGATCCATACCTAAACAAGTTTGTGCTCATGGTTCGCCAATTGTTCTAAACTTTTAGAACCTAACACAAATGATCTTGATTTTGATGTCACATTCGTTTGATTGTAAGGACTAAAATATCTTAGGAGAAAGGCATAAATAATCATCTCACTGCTGAACTCGCCAATCATGAACACCTGTTTGCAATTCATAAAAGCGGTGCTCGGTAAGGTGTAGCACTTGCACAGCAAGATAAAACAAGGTGCTGATATCAAAAGAATAAGAAATAAAAGAATATCAAAAGAAAAAGAAAAGCAAAAAGGATCAAAATGCTTTTACATGATTGCAAGTGTATTTTCTAGGAGATGTGAGAGTTATATGATGTAACTCTTTAGGTAATAGTCACTTTCAAACTAATGTGATTGATGATGCAGAAAATTTGTTTGGTTACTATCTACATATCACATTTTCAGTGCTTTGTACACATTCTAGTTGCACTTACAACACGCAACTCTTTGCTAAGCATAGTACATATGATTGTGTTTTAACTAATATGGCCATCTTAAATTGCTTATTTGTGATTTATAATACATTTTTCTTCAATTGGGATGAATTTTAAGAGAAATTAAAAAATATATATATATATATTAGTGAATTCTTTTAAATCTTTTGGGATCATTTGTATGCATTTCATATCACGAAAATAGTTTTAATTATGTTTTTGAATAATTTTTCCAAGGATTTCAAAAATTCCAGATTTTTATGTTTTCGATCAATCAAACTTGTTTCTCGACCGATAAAAAAAGCTCAGTTTTTAGGCCAAAACTCTCTGTCCACTTCGATTCCTCTTTGATTGCTCTTCAGTCAATCGAATTCTTAAAAGCCTTTCTTCGATCGCTGTTTAATTCTTCTCGACCAATCGAAATTCGAAAATTTTGAATTCTTAAGGCTTGATAAATCAGTTTTGCTCTATTCTCTTTTTTCTCTTCGATTCCTCTCGATCCCTCTTCTTAGGTCAAATTTTTTTGTCTTTTTCTGAGTAAAAGCTTCAATGGTTTTCTTCTTTGTCATCTGGTAAGACTCTTTTACCCTTTCTTTTTTATTATTTTACATTTGTACATGCATAATCATCAATTTTTTCAAAAATTTCGAACTTAGGATTTTTTTTGGGTTTTTGATGATTCTAGGTGTTTTGATCAAATTTGTTTACTGGGTTTTTGCTCATGCATGATATAAACATGTTTCCTTTGCTTTAATTTCAAAATTTTCATGATTTGTGAAATTTTTTGAAATTAGAGTTTGTGTGTTCTTGAGGAATTTGAGGTTTTTGTTCAATTAGGTAAAATTGGCTGAAATTGACCTTTGTTTTTGTTTAATTGATTGTCCATAACATGTTTTATACTTGTTGTGATGCTCAATTAATCAATTTGTGTTTTTTTTTTTTTTTTAAATTGGGGTTTTTTATTTACAAAAATTGGGAATTTTTCATAAAACTTTAATTCTTGGATCAATTCAATAACACGTCTCAGTGTTATCTTATGTTTGCATCTCTCTTCCCTACTCTTTAAGCTTTACTTTTATTTCTCCTTGTTGTTGCATATGGCTTAGAGTAGTATTACCGGTTTATTGCACTCATTTACTCTTGTTCCATGCTTAGATAAGTTAGAGTAAAAGCAATCTAGCCGTAATTTTGAAATTGGGGGTCTGAACAAGCTTTAGTGTTTTCACACTAATTGAGCTTTCACTTTTGTTCTTAGAAATCTACAATCTAGGAATTGGTTGTCTTTGTGTTCTAATTTTGTTCGTCCCCCTACTACTTTGATTAGAGAATTCTATGCGAATCTCTCTATTCATTCTGATGATTTAGGTGATCATTACTTGACTACTTGGAATAGAGGTGAAGAATTTTAGATTACTAAGAAAGTAGTATCTAATGCTCTTAATGTACCTCTTGTTCGTAGACCTACCTTTCCATACAATGAGTCTCCTCCCATTGATGATGTGATGACCCTTCTATGTGGAAGATCAATTACTTAGAAAGGTGTGTCTTTTTGTATGCTCTTATTACTGATGGCTCCATTTGTTTTCCTTCTCTTTTCATTCAAACCATTATTGAGGCACACAGGAGTATGCCTAAGATGCATTGTTTGTTCTTTCCAGTTTTTATAAATAAGCACAATATACCGATAACACTACTCTAAGCCATAGCCAACCACAATGAACAATAAATGATAAGCTTAAAGAGTAGGAAAGAGAGATGCAAACACATGATAACACTAAGACGTGTTATCAGAGAGGAAATCGAAGAACTCAGCAAAAAACCTCTTCACGACCCTTCAAGTCGAAATTGATCCACTGGTGAATAAGTTGAAGTACACAAATAACAAAAGACCCTCCAAGCCTAGTCTACCCAATATACTTGAGCCCTCCAAGCTCCTGCTACCAACGAACTTCTCAGAGTCTTGTCTTCACTAGCTTTCTGGATCCTGCAATACTGCTCGATTGCATCTGCCATGCCTCATCGGCTTCTTTTAGCAAATCCTCAAAACTTCCCAAGCTCCAAAACACTCTCTACACTCTGAATATGTGTGGGTTGTGTTTGGGCACAAATCTCCTCTCAAAGTATAACAATGAGAGAGGTAAGGAGAAGAGACTACAATGATTTCTCACTAAAGGATGAGTAGCTCTCTCTCTAAAAGATGGGTGTATTATAGAAACCTATCTAGGGCTTTCTCTCTGAATAGCCTCTTCTTTACTTTTGTAGGTAATAAGGGTATATATAGTATGGGTGAAGGGTAAGAAAGTCACACTTAAAATCCTTTGGGTAGAGAGTTTCGCGGGTACCTCACAAGATGGCCTTTCTCACGAAGTACTCGGGAAATGCAGCTTGGTACTTGACTCTTCAGCTTCCAACATATGCTTCTCATGCAGCCTTTTCGCGGGCTCCTTTACTAGCAAGCTTCTCACAAGATAATCGCGAAACTGCACTAATCTTCATTGCAAGCTTGATTCTTCACCAACTTAATACTAAACCCAATACAATAAAATCCTACAAAATAAAAGGAAATAAATTAATGCAATTACAACACTTTCAGTCATGGAATAAAGCCAACATAAAACATAATTGTAAATCACAACTTTACAATCTTCCCTTTTGGCTATTCCGTGACAAAAACACCTTATAATAGACTTTAGACTGAAACGTGAGTTTGGGAACAATGGTAAAACTCACTCATACCTAAATCTAAAACCTGTGATGAACTTGGAACAAAATACCTGTATCCTGAAACACTTGCACAAAACATATTAAACCCTCAAGATAAAGCAAGCAATAAAATGACAAGTATAATGTAACAAGTAAAAAGCGATCAAGTAAACATGATGTGAAACAAAAGAGCAACTTGATCAAACACTAAACAGTCATATGGAAATGACTACAATGATCATATGGCAAAGCAAATAATCATCCGAACATGAAACCAATAAAGCACAATGGCATAAGGATGTATGCATGTCCAACATATAAACACAATGCGATGAGAACAACGAAGCATAGATACTAAACATAACTCAAAGCATCATAAATCAACAAGAAAACAAGCATAAAGAAAAACAAACAAAATAAGGTTTTCTCATTAAAAGAAATGTCTTCTCCCCCTTGGTAAATGCATCTCCCCTATGAATTTCTCCCCCTGAGAATGTGCACATGAGTCATATAGAAATGGTGATACACTTTGGTATACTCTCTAGTATACTCTCCCCCTTTTTGTCACAAATAGACAAATGAATCAAGAGGAAGGAGGGAAAGAAAAGAAGATATGAACAAGGATAATGATGCATGAGGGGTGCAAAATGAATGAGAAAATGAAGATCAAACAAAAGACAAAACACCTTAAAAACAAAATACTACAAAGCATAAATTAAAATATCACATGCTAAGAATGAGGAAATAAGATATAGATCAAGGCATGACAATGGTAGCAAAGATGTATGCAAGAGGTGGCTATGTGCAATGCATGAACAAAGCATGAGAGATGCACATGTGGGGCAAGGTGTGTAAAACACAACCAATGAACCAAACATGTTCCTAATGAGGAAACATGAAAAACCCCAAATTTTGGTACTTATTGGAGTCCAAAAGAGTGAAAAAAATATAATAGAGGCATTTTATCAAACACTTAGTATGCACACACTATACACATATGATGGATAATGCATGAACATGTGAAAATCTACCCTTAATACATGTTATTTTTGCCACAAGGGGCCAACATCCAAAGCAAATAGACATTTAAATCAAAACCCAATCAAAAAAATTGACAAAAATTAAGTTTTCCAACCTCCATTTGAGAAAACCCCAACTATGAACATAAAACCCCCCAAAAACATAATCTAAGGATTAAAAACAATTAAAAGTGTTAAAGATTACCTTAGAGATGTTTATCGAATGTAAAACACTTGAAATTAGTTGGGTTTTGATGTAGAAGCTTTGAAAAAGAGGGTTTGGAGAGGATGGAGTCACAAGAGAATCATATGAGGAGTTTTGGACCAAAAACTCACGAAATACCCATAAAATAGATCTGGGAATTTCACGAGTAGCTAACTCACAAGTTAGTCGCAAGCTACTCACGAAACTCTCTGTTTGATGACCAAAAATGCCAAAAATACATTTTTCAGCTTTGTGACTTGTAGCTAAGTCACGAACTACTTGCAAATGACTCATGAAAGACTTTGACCCTTATTTTCAACACAAAAACAAGCTTAAAACATTGAAAAACAAATTAAGTACAAAACTTAAAAACAAAGAGTGATAAAAACACTTCCAAAAACAGATAAAATGATCAAAACTTTTTGGTTTGATCCACATATGATTGAGCACACATATATCACATTTGAACACGTACAATCACACAAATCAAATAGGTATTCATTGAACATTAGACTTGTGTGTTGTGTGCGTGAATCAAGTATGAACTAGTCCATAATCTAGTATAAAATAGTTGATTTGGGAATTTCACAAGAAGCTAACTCGCAAGCTACTCGCGAAACTCTCTGTTTTATGACCAAAAATGCCAAAAATACATTTTTTAGCTTCGTGACTTGCAGCTAAGTCGCGAACTACTTGCGAAAGACTTTGACCCTTATTTTCAACACAAAAACAAGCTTAAAACATTGAAAAACAAATTAAGTACAAAACTTAAAAACAAAGAGTGATAAAAACACTTCCAAAAACAGATAAAATGATCAAAACTTTTTGATTTGATCCACATATGATTGAGCACACACATATCACATTTGAACACGAACAATCACACAAATCAAATAGGCATTCATTGAACATTAGACTTGTGTGTCATGTGTGTAAATCAAGTATGAACTAGTCCATAATCTAGTATAAAATAGTTGATCTAGGAATTTCATGAGTAGCTAACTCGCAAGTTACTCGCAAGCTACTCGCGAAACTCTCTATTTGATGACCAAAAATGCCAAAAATACATTTTTCAGCTTCGTGACTTGCAGCTAAGTTGCAACCTACTCGCAAATGACTTGCAAAAGACTTTGACCCTTATTTTCAACACAAAAACAAGCTTAAAACATTGAAAAACAAATTAAGTACAAAACTTAAAAACAAAGAGTGATAAAAACACTTCCAAAAACAGATAAAATGATCAAAACTTTTTGGTTTGATCCACATATGATTGAGCACACACATATCACATTTGAACACGTACAATCACACAAATCAAATAGGCATTCATTGAACATTAGATTTGTGTGTTGTGTGCGTGAATCAAGTATGAACTAGTCCATAATCTAGTATAAAATAGTTGATTTGGGAATTTCACGAGTAGCTAACTCGCAAGCTACTCGCGAAACTCTCTGTTTTATGACCAAAAATGCCAAAAATACATTTTTTTAGCTTCGTGACTTGCAGCTAAGTCACAAACTAATTGCGAAAGACTTTGACCCTTATTTTCAACACAAAAACAAGCTTAAAACATTGAAAAACAAATTAAGCACAAAACTTAAAAACAAAGAGTGATAAAAACACTTCCAAAAACAGATAAAATGATTAAAACTTTTTGGTTTGATCCACATATGATTAAGCACACACATATCACATTTGAACACGTACAATCACAAAAATCAAATAGGCATTCATTGAACATTAGACTTATGTGTTGTGTGTGTGAATCAAGTATGAATTAGTCCATAATCTAGTATAAAATAGTTGATCTAGGAATTTCACGAGTAGCTAACTCGCAAGTTACTCGCAAGCTACTCGCGAAACTCTCTGTTTGATGACCAAAAATGCCAAAAATACATTTTTCAGCTTCGTGACTTGTAGCTAAGTCGCGAACTACTTGCAAATGACTTGCAAAAGACTTTGACCCTTATTTTCAACACAAAAACAAGCTTAAAACATTGAAAAACAAATTAAGTACAAAACTTAAAAACAAAGAGTGATAAAAACACTTCCAAAAACAAATAAAATGATCAAAAACTTTTTGGTTTGATCCACATATGATTGAGCACACACATTTCACATATGAACATGTACAATCACACAAATCAAATAGGAATTCATTGAACATTAGACTTGTGTGTTGTGTACGTGAATCAAGTATGAACTAGTCCATAGTCTAATATAAAGTTTCAATGATCAATTCAATCAAGTCATACACAACTAACACGAAGTCAAGTGACCTATCTCACTAGTAGAATTGAACATATATGACCCTCCACCAAAGTTTTTACATTGATTGAAAGCTTTTTATTTGGCTTCCATTTTTCATACTTTTTTATTAATATAACTCAATTTTTAAGCAGCGATGCCATGAAATTTTTTATATTTCTTTGATAAATAAGTCTATGGCTTTGGCACCACACATTTTGAATACAATTTGCTCCACTTTTTCCTAGTCAAACTAGTTTTCGAAATAAGACTTTTTCAACTCTTTCTCCTTTTAGAGATAGACATTTGTAGAGCTTTTTGACATAAAAGTAAATGTGAGGAGATATATAGGAACAAGTCTATGTACATATCAAGATCAAACAAGGCTATTGACTAATCATTTATGACAAGTTTGAAGATTGTGAGAAACCGTGCCCCTGGCCTGTTTTATAGGAATGTTGGGCCAAACCCATGTGAATGGGTGGAGTCGTGTTATTGCTTCTCAAAATGGAGGTTCGACTAGTTATATTTTCCCCCTTATATTAAGGGTTTTACAATGGAGTCGCCACTTATTTAATTATTGGAAAAATAAGAAAACCATAATTGAAAAAATCCTCATTTTATTTATTTGAAATTGAATTTACATTGATCATAGGAAATTACATGGTTTTGGTCCTAGATACAATCTAAGATAAAGTACATTGCTTTATTTCCTAGTTACAATCTAAAAATCGAAAAGTACATAGATAAGCATTTGATCTAGTAACCCTTGATCTAAACTCGGAGGCTATGTTACAAGGTGGGGAGGTGTTAAGCACCCACCTTGCCCGGTAAATCTGGTCTTCTAGACTATGGTGGCCAACATTCATATCATATCATCCAATATGTCAATCAATTTACATGTTGAATTTAAT
The DNA here is from genome assembly GCF_932294415.1 of Quercus robur. Classification (NCBI taxonomy): domain Eukaryota; kingdom Viridiplantae; phylum Streptophyta; class Magnoliopsida; order Fagales; family Fagaceae; genus Quercus; species Quercus robur. Next base: position 43,381,865 of record NC_065542.1, read on the forward strand.
GTGTGTACATATGATAAACCCTAATTCAATTTATTAAATATTGCATTTGGATTGAAAAATAAATTCTAGTGAATGTGTGTGGATGGTGATAACCTAGATTCAAGGATTTGAAAGAATTATGAAACAAACATGTTTTTCATATTTTTTATATGGATTTAGGATCAAAATTAGTGTTTATGCATGAACATGTAATGAACAACCAAGAACATGTGAAGAACACATAAGAACATTCAAATATATTCAAAAGAATTTAAATAATTACTATCATGCTTTGATCCTAAATTCTCATTGTGGCAATATAAAAAACCAATTAGGGAAAGGGATTATACCTTCATGCAAGATCCATATGGTGGAGGAGGAGACTCTTGATGGAAGTCTTAAGGGTGGAGGAAAAGAAGAGTTAGGAGAGGGAGAGTGAGTCTCACTCAATACCTTGAGTCTCAAGAAGACCAAAATATGACAAGACTATTCAACTTCACTTAGGGATGGCAATTTTTCCCCGCCCCGCTTAACCCGCCCCTCCCCGCTTCGCCCCGCGCGGGTTTTCCCAGTCCCGCAAAAGCGGTGGGGCGGGGATGGGGCAAGATTTTAGCCCCGCATCTCGAGGCGGGGCGGGGATGGGTTTAGACTTTTTAGACCCACCCCGCCCCGCCCGCGTTACTAAAGGTTATAATTGTACAATTTTCATACCCTAAAACCCTACTATTTAAACAAACATATTAATATTAGCATATTTTATTCTACTCAATGTGATTCTTTGCCTTTATTTTGTTGTGTTATACTATGAGATTTTTATTTTTTTATTTTTTTAATGATTGTCTTGATAAACACTTGGATATATTATTCAATTTTTTCTAAAAATTGATTTGATTTGATGGGATAAATTTAGTTGTAATTTCAAGTATATTTTTATTAATGAAATAGGTTTCATTAAAAAAATTGTACTATTTGTAGGGCAAATTAACAAAAAATAGAGTTTTATGGGGTGGGGCGGGGCTTCGTGGGGCCCCAAGGGGCGGGGATGGGGTGAGAAAGTATTCCCCGTCATGCGGGGCGGGGCGGGGATGGGGCAAGATAAAACTATGCGGGGCGGGGACGAAGACCCCATCCTTCGGCCCCGCCCCGCCCCATTGCCATCCCTAACTTCACTAGAACTCAAGAAAAGAGAAAAGATGGGGGGTTTTTTTGTGTCCTTTGGAATGAAGGAGAGGGGGGGTTTATATAGTAATGGTGGAGGAAATATGAATGAAAGACCATTTAATGAGGGTTGACAAAGAATTATGAACCTAGACCTCATTTTAGCCTTTGGGGAAATCTGGTGCATTAAATGTGGAGATTGATGAGAGTAAAAAGCAAGCAAAGTTCGGTTTTCTCGTAGCTAATATAATAGCCTGTAGAGCCAACTTTGAAAAATCATATCTGCCTCAATTCTGATCGGAATTGTCTCATTCATATGCTCAAATTGAAGCCCCGGATGTCTAGTTTCTGGGAAAAATAACCTCATTCAAAGATTCAAAATATTCTGAGAGATATCGATGAAATGGTGAGCAGAGGTCATTGGTTAGAAAATGGTTTCAGCACAATTAACATTAATAGGTCCCAAATTAACTCCCAATTAATATTAAATGGCTCCAATCACTCCCATTTCAGACTTAATTGGTTCTAAATTTATTCTAATTAAAAGATAATTGCACAAATTACTCATTGAATAATTAATGTTTAACTATCTAGTTAATTAGGTGTGTACAACCCTACCATAAAATGTAGTCCTAACCAATCAAATTATGACACATCATCGATCTCAAATTGATTATACTTATAACCAATTGAAATTAATTGTTCATAATCACATATAGTCGGACTCAATTTGTGATAGTGCATCTCAGCCATTAAAACTTGATTTGATGATAACTTTCAATCTAATGGTCCGATTAGGGCTCATGACCAGTCGATTTGATCGTTATAACATCAAGATCATTTTGGTGAAATGAGATTAAGGATCTAATGACCAAAATCAAGATGCATATTTTCAATGTGAAATTACCTTTTTACCCTCCATGTGAGGTTAAATACGGGTTGCAAAATAGGGTGTTAATAGAATGCCCCTCATTGGCAGAGCTTGAAAAGCGAATGCCAATGTATAAAAGAGACACCTAACTTTGCAATCAGTATTTAACCGTGGTGAACGTATGATGCATGTAAATAAGAATGCAAACAGTCATGTTCTGGATCAAAATGTGGACCGAATCTCGAGGGAGATTGCCTGCGTACCTCTTAGTGGGAGGATCAGGTCTAAACGTAGTTTATGCATGCAGCCCCCCCTTCTTTTTTTTTCTTCTTTTTTTGAAAAAAATGAGTACAAGACATACTTACCAGTGGTTTGATGGATTTGAAGTTTTGGACGTGCTTCCCAGAGGTCCATTGAAATTGAATTTTGGACGTGCTTCCCAGAGGTCCGATGGATTGAAGTTTGGACGTGCTTCCCAAAGGTCCGATGGTTTGATTTTGGACGTGCTTCCCAGAGGTCCAAGGATTGAATTTTTGGATGTGCTTCCCAGAGGTCCGATGGATTGAATTTGGACGTGCTTCCCAAAGGTCCGATGGATTGAAGTTTTGGACGTGCTTCCCAGAGGTCCGATGGTTTGAAGTTTGGACGTGCTTCCCAGAGGTCCATTAAAATTGAATTTTGGACGTGCTTCCCAAAGGTCCGATGGATTGAATTTTGGACGTGCTTCCCAGAGGTCCATTGAATTTGGACGTGCTTCCCAGAGGTCCATTGAAATTGAATTTCGGACGTGCTTCCCTGAGGTCCGATGGTTTGAAGTTTGGACGTGCTTCCCAGAGGTCCAATGGATTTGAATTTGGACGTGCTTCCCAGAGGTCCGATGGATTTGAAATTTGGATGTGCTTCCTGGAGGTTCGATGGAATTGGAAGGTATTATTCATATTGATGTGTGTGGGCCTTTTACCCTAATACCTGCAAAATAAATCCTTTCAATTAGTAATAGAGTTATTCATTGAAAATATTTTGGCATACCTGGCGAATGTCCCTAGTTTGGGACATATTCCATGCTTCGATGAATGTTGAGGATGGACAATTAACTTGATGTTGCACCATTGGAGAATATGGAAGAGGATGATAGCTTTTTGTTCTTGAAGAAGAATTTAATGAAGATTTTTTTTTTTTGAATGGAAAACTTGAATTTTTTGAAGGAATTGAAAATTTTGATTGATGATTTTTTTTTTCTTTTTTTTTTTTTTTTGCTGGTAACCTAAGAAATACGAGCCCAATGCCCCTAGTCCCAAGGCTTTTTGAAAATTCCCTCTTTTCTTTTCTTCTCTCTCTCTTTTTTTTTTTTTTTTTTTTGAAAGATATGGAAATCTTTTTTTTTCTTTTTTCAAAAAAATTGAAAATCTTTTTTTTTTTTTTTGAAAATTTTATCTGAAGATGAAGATGGAGTAAAAGTGATGAAGATTTATTTATGATGATTTTTTTTTTTTTTTTTGAAAAAACCTATCCTTTGAATGCGAATAACTTTGGCTGGAAGTTGATGCGGATTACTAGATAAGTCCTTGCTTAATTCCTGTAACAAGATAATTTCAATTAGCAATGGATTTATTCATTGAAATGAATTAGAAGTACTTACCCAATGCTCCTAGTTTGGGGCATATTCCATGCATAGATTCAAGCTGAATTCATCTGATGTTGTGACCATTGGGGAACATGAAAGAAGATTATGGTCTGCCATCTTTGGTTCCTGCAAAAAGGCTTTCTTTCTCTAACTTGTTAGAAACCAATTATCGTGAAAACTTGCACACAATATAAATAGGCCAATGCTCCAAGTTTAAACATGGTTAATGCAAACAAATGGGCTTAACTTAACATGCACCCAAACAATTTTGTCACATTATCTTGACTTTGTTCTCCAAGGTTGTTTGAGTGAAAGGGACCGGGCCTCTACAAGGTTGCTTACGTACGTCTGTCATAAAGGATCAGGTCAAGACGTAGTTCAAGAAAACTGGATTTTGAAAAAGAATGATTTTTTTTTTTTTTTGGAACTAAGATTTCACTTCTCTTTTTTTTTTGAAAAGAAAAAACAAATTTCCATTTTTTTTTTTTTTTTTTTTTTGGGAACAAGAGGTGATCCTTTGAACAACCATTTTGGCAAATCAAAGTGTTTAAGAATCAAACAAATCTCTTTGATTAGGAAGGATCAAGATCATTAAACTCATGTAATAAAATTTGCTTCATCCTTTAAAATATCGTCAGATTAAGTCTCCAAAAGCAATCAAGAAATGAAATGTGATAATATTTATGAATCACATTGTTGGGTGCAAACAAGAAGAGTGCTCCAAGTTTGGAAGTTCTTTTGAGTCATTTTGAGGATTTGAGAATTTGAGAAAATTTGTCCTCGGACATATCATCCTGTGGGGTTTGACAATTTTAAGCATTTTTCCTTTTTAATTCAAGAGAAAATATTATTAAAGTTTAAGATGCACCTACAATTAGCAAGACTTCAAGGAGGTCTTATTCATGTGTTGTAATGTAGGCCGGGTTTGGGTTATGAAATAAAAGATATAAAAGGCTCAAAATTCCCTATGATGTTTCCCCCAAGTATGCATTACTCAAAAATCAAGTATTGGAGGAGTTTTCCCATTTCTTCTTTGCCATCTTCTCACTAGTCTTCATTGATCACTTGTATCAACATTTGTTTTTATGCTTATTCCTCTTGAATCATACCTCTAGACTTTCATCTTGTAAAATTGTTCTCTTTTTAGGTTGTTTCTTCAAGTTTCCAACTTGGTAGGATTTTCCAATTTTTTTTCTTTTCTTCTTCTTCTTTTCTTTGGCCCTAACTTTTGCCTAGACCACCATTTTGGGTTTTCAGCCTAGCGGGCTTCTTTTTTTTTTCTTTTTCTTTTTTTCTTTCTTTCCTTTTTTTTTTTTTTTTTTTTTTGGTCTTTCATCTCTTGATTGAATGAACTTTTGGGGAACTTTTGCCCTCCTTGTATTTCTCAGCTTAATGATTTTGGTCATTTTGATGCACTCTCTAGACTTCTTTCTTGCCTCAATGCACTTGCACTTTTCTGTGCTTGATGAATCTTTTCCTTTTTTGATGAAATTTCTTTTGGATGAACCTTCTACTCTTCTTGGCATTATGAATTTTTGGTTCTTTAAACTTGAGGCACATTTTGTTTTCTCTCACATTGATGGAATTTCATTTCTCTTTCCTTGATTGAGTGAAAACTTCTTTTACTTTGATGATCTCTTATCTTTGGCTTAATGAATTCTCCACTTGTCTTTCATGTCTTCTAGGAGAGCTTTATCAATTAGCTTCAAAGATACAAGGTTGACTCCTCCTCAACATGAGATTTAAGCATGCATACTTTGAATTTTCCCACCCTAGGTTTAGATTTTAGTGGGTTCATGCAAAAAAGAGGCTAAATGTTTAAAGGCTCAAATAGGCTAGCAATGGATAATGATCATTCTAGGTATTAAGGTATAATCTTGTTTTACCAAAGACGGCCTCCTATCCCTAGTAATGCTTGCTTGCATGCACAGTGACTTGAGCTCTTTTAATAAATTCCTCTTAAAAGAAAAGGTATGAATGCTCTATTGGAGTCACAAAAGTTTTCAGAAATTTGGAATGAATGCATGAGCTTTTTGAATTTTCTGATGGATAGATTTTCTTTGATTGCCTTGTAAGACCATTTCTTCTTTTATTCAAAGTAATTTAGCAAAAGTGTTTAGATAGATCAAATGAAATTAATCCTTTCTCAGTACACGTTGATTGTTCAAGCCTTTAAACATCACAATTTAGATAAAGTTTTGTCCAAGGGATCCTCATGTACCATTTTGAAAAGGAGACTTCTTCCTTCTTCTTCTTCTTTTTTTTTTTTTTTTTTAATGACTTAAGGGCTCAATGCCCCTAGTCCAAAGACTTTTTTCATTGAAAATTTTTCTCTTTTTTTGGGAAAGATTTGGAAATCTTGAATTTTTTTTTTCTTTTTTTTTTTAATATATATACACAAACAAAGCTCATTAAATGCTACATGAAATTTTTGAATTAAAAAAAAAACATAGAAACATGGAATAAACAAACAAACTTTAAGCTTAATCATGATGTTGCAAACCAAATGTGGAGTGAGACAAAGTTGGGCCTCTATCTTCCTCTTGGTCCATTTAGGATGCTTGAGGCTTGGTGTGCTTGAACCTTGATTATGATGAAATGGGTTGGGCTTGCACTTGGAAGGCTTGAACCTTGATTATGATCTCTTGGTATCTGCTTGAAACGGCTTGGGCTTACACTTGGAAGGTATGCATCTTGTGAGCTTTTGGCCTTTGATGTTGATCATGCGTATACACCTTTGATGGGCTCAAGTGTTGGGCTTAGACTCATTCAAGAAACAAATTGGGCTTCCATTTCAAGTAGAGTTCAATCTTAGGCTTTTGGGTTTGAGTTCATTCACAACATACAATGTTCAAACAATCATGATGGGCTCAAGCGTTGGACTTAAGTCATCATGGTTCAAACAACAGCCAAACAAATGTGTAATGAAATGTAATTTACATGGACCAACCTAAAGGTAGGTTCTATGGGTCATTACAACATGGGTAGAAGGTAGGTTAAAGGTCCCCACAAGCTAGGACGTCGTACCTCCTAACTTGTGACGCCAGGAGCGCCGCGTTGGTCCGAACAGTACAGTTTGTCCCTATGAACCACCATGGCATAACCATGATGATCCTTGTCATGGTGGGTGGTAAGTTCACCGCTGGGTATGTGAGTCTCAGGAAGACCACAATCCACGGCTAATACTACCGAGCTTCCGGGCTAGCACACAAATAAAATAAATTTCATTCAAGCAAATGATGCATGAAATGCAATATAATGACATATTAGACATATTATATACAAAAAGCAATAAACAAACAATGACATGGTTGGCCATCATAACATAATTGAAGCTTAGCCCTCAATATTCCCCAGTGGAGTCGCCACTGTGAGAGACCGCGCCTCCGGCCTGTTTTATAGGAATGTTGGGCCAAACCCACGTGAATGGGTGGAGTCGTGTTATTGCCTCTCAAAATGGAGATTCGACTAGTTATATTTTCCCCCTTAGATTAAGGGTTTTACAATGGAGTCGCCACTTATTTAATTATTGGAAAAATAAGAAAACCATAATTGAAAAAATCCTCATTTTATTTATTTGAAATTGAATTTACATTGATCATAGGAAATTACATGGCTTTGGTCCTAGATACAATCTAAGATAAATTACATTGCTTTGTTTCCTAGTTACAATCTAAAAATTGAAAAGTACATGGATAAGCATTTGATCTATTAACCCTTGATCTAAGCTCGGAGGCTATGTTACAAGGTGGGAAGGTGTTAGGCACCCACCTTGCCCAATAAAACCGATCTTCTAGACTATGGTGGCCAACATTCACAAAGATCTATTTACAACAATCAAACATAGATTTCTAAATTTTGCTCACACTTAAAAAAATTAAACTAAACCCAATACAATAAAATCCCACAAAATACAAGGAAATAAATTAATGTAATTACAACACTTTTTGTCATGAAATAAAGTCAACATAAAATATAGTTGTAAATCCCAACTTTACAGATGCCATTATGTAAAAAGAATGTGTCACAATAATGGAGGGGAGTAATCGAGAGCCTATGAAAAAAGAGAAGTAAAATTCATTTCATCCTATCTTATTTATCACCCATTATACAAAAATTCAAACAGATGAAGGAGAGACTGTAAGGGCATAAACAAAACCTGCAGAAGTGGCAGCAAATTCCAAAGACTAGATCATAGACACAGCCCCTTCCTTAGCTATCGCAACGGCAAGAAGAATATTCCAGCGAAAGATAAAGCTCCAAACCACCCACTTTCACCAAAGGCATGTTGGCAGGCCTCCTCTCTTTTCCTCCACTAGTAGGAGTAGTAGCAAAACTCTCTTTACTTTCTTCTTCACTCTCCTTTGAAACACCACCGACTTTCCCTACACCCCCATTGTACTATTAGCCAAATTGTTATATTAACAACTCAAACTTCTTTTTCATACCTTTGTTTCCTTTCAAGCGATCAGACCGGCGCAAAGTAAAAGAACGTAAAGTGGACGTAAAATTGTACCTTTTCTTCTCATTGCCATTTTCTCTTCTCTTTTCTTACCAATTTGGAAAGGGAAAAAATGGTGGCTTGGGTAGAAAACGTTGATTTTCTTCTCATCATCAGACATCCTAATGCTTTCAAATCTACTTGTTAATTGCTGTAACTTATTGATTTTAACTGCCTTTGTACCTTCATGCACAGTTTGGAGGATATTCCAAGCAATATGAGCAATCTCAACATTAGAGATTCTCTTAAATTCCTCCATAGAAACAGCATTAAAAATAACATTCATAACTTTGCTATTAAAAGCAGCTTCTTCTTTCTGAGAAGTTTGCCACTCACTCACAAGAGTAGTGGGCTTCTCCCATCCGTATTCAACGGAATTCCAAACTCTCTCATCAATAGATTTCAGGAATGCTTTCATCCTTACTTTCCAATAAGCATAGTTATTCCCATAAAAGTGAGGTGGAATAACAAGAGAGTGTCCGTGTTCCATGACAACAGGGGTCAAGGATCAGCACTTAGATCAAAAGATCTACAACAAGAGAGCTACCTACTCTGATACCACTTGTTTGTTTTTAGACCCCTTAAAACACAACCAGATTAACCTAGTTATTTAGCAAAGTGATTAACCTAGGTAAATTAACAAATCTAGGCTAACACAAATATATCGTATCAATGTAAAGTGCGAAAAATAAAGAACACAAAGATATGATGACCCAGGAAAACCAAACTGGTAAAAAACCTGAGGAGAATTTAACCTAGCTATCCTCAAGGTAAAACAGAATTCACTATGAAAGAATTGAAATTTACACAATTGCGACTTAGACCACTAACATCCTATTGCTACCTCGAGTAGGAAACTTACTACCTCGATCACGTGACAGCTCCAAGTCCACGGGCTACTTCTCTCTTGAATTCCCAGCAAGCACAAGCACACTCGCTTGTGTATCATTAAGCTCTTGAATGCAGCAACTGATTCGATCACCAAGTTCTTGACATAATCTTGAATCTTGGAAACCCAAGTATGTGTGAAGGCAACCACCTCTTGATCTCACAAAAGATTCACACACACAACATAAGGAGCAACCTAAAACGTGGCTAGGGTTTTCCCTTTTATACTTGAGGTAAAACATAAAACCCTACACGTCAAACGGGCTTAGGCTGAGTTAAAAAATTCTACAGAAAAACAATCTGCACGAGCGTCGACCGATCAAGTCTAATTCTCGATCGATCGAGCCAGGAAAATTTACACAGTAAATTCTGTAGAATACTCGATTCCAACTTTACATATAAACACACTTCGAGCAAGTCTAAAACAAAGACTAAAACGTTTTAATCATGATTTGCCAACATTACAAATTGAAGTTCTAATACATTTAAACCTAAAGTCTTAGAACCCAACAATTCTCAAACCACTAATCAATTAAAAGCTCCTCAAATGTTGTACCATAGGAGGCAGCAACTCTGTATTTGATAAGAAAGTCTTTGTATGATAAGGACTTATAAAGTGCGGGGTTGTTTGTATCAACCAAAGCTTTTGCTGGTTCTATAAGTGTTTCATTAAATGGATCAAGAGCGAAGGCAGCAATTGTCCAAGCTAAATTTGAATTTGTCACCACTCGATGTTCAGCAGCTTTCAGCTTCCCATTACTAATAATCTACAACTCAATGCAACACAATTCTAAGAACTATTATTATTAAGAAACAACTATTTTTTTTTTTTGAGAAAAAGATGGTTACTTGCATAAAACCACCGTAAACTATGGCACTTATTTTCATCCTAAACTTTGTAAATTTGCAATCACCACCTTAAGTATAACAAACTTTGTAAACTGCATCCCCCTTGATTGATTTTTAAAATTAATGATAACAATGCAAGCCACATTTTTTTGCTCTTGTAGTCAGTTAATGTACTAAATTTTATGGACTATATGCAGTCGTTAATTTAGATAGTCAATCACGTTGTGAGATGCAATTCAAAAAATTTATGACAATTGGGGTTATGATTATAAGTATACATGGTTTGGCTGCAAAGTGTAGGCACACGAAGTTTAGGGTGGTTTTCTATGACTAACCCTAGCTATAAAATATTTGATTTTCTATTTTTGATTTTTGTTTTGTTTTATTTTATTTTAAGAGATGAGATTTTTCCCCCCAAGTTACTTAACCATATGAAGTAGTAGGCATATTGAAGATTTAAAATAAATAATAATAAAAAACGACAACAAATAAAACAAAAACAGAAATAAAAAAGGTAAAGCAAGTCTTATATTTTTTATTGTATGTAATGCTATTTGTCACAACTTATATAATATCCGAAAAGATTAGTTATAATTAGAGCTTTTTGTAATTGTGTAATAACTTAGATTTGACTTAATTGATACACAACTAATGTAAGACCCAACAATTGTTCACATCAATTTTATGAATTCTATTTCAACAAGATGAAATGGATGGAAAATCTCATATTGGAATGCAAACCAGAACAGTAAGCCCTCAATTCCACCTCGAATCAAATTTCGGCCCATTCCGAATTGTTTCAATTAATTTTGGTTAATACTAGTTGAAATTAAAGACCTGGCCATTACGCACTTTGTGCTTAATCTAGTGATATATATGAGGTTATGAACAAACAAATCTATATATATCTAAAAGCTAGAGTGTAGTATTTATTGTTGCTACGCTCCTGTTCAACCACCTCATCCGTCATCTCATTAGCCATATCATTAGTCTTTTTCATATTTATTTTTTACCTTTAACCTTTTTTAAAATATTAAATGTAAAAATTATTTTTTTTTAATATTAAATATAAAAATTATTTTTTTAAAATATTAAATATAAAAATATATTGGCTTTGCAAATTCATTTTAGGCGGTTTTAACTTTATATATTCATCTACTTTAATTTTGATGTTATAACTAAATAATAAATCAATGGAAAATCAAAACAAAAGTGTTGTCTACATATATTCCTCTTAGGTGGTTTTAAATTTACATATTCATCTACTTTAATTTAGATGTTATAACTATATAATAAATCAATGGAAAATCAAAACAATAGTGTTGTCTATATATATTCCTCTTGGGTGATTTTAACTTTAAATATTATTTTGCCTATTTATCTTATTTATTTTGGATTTTTTTATTCCATCCTCTTACTATAAATTTGTCACTCTCTCTCATTCTATGCATATTTTTCCCATACAAAAAAAGGTTATCTCTCGCTCTCTCTCTCTCCCTCTCTCTCTCTCTCTGTAACTTCTTTTTTTCAATTTTTTAAATTTTCTTGTATTCTTTTGGTTGTTTATAACTGAAAAAAGAAATCAATGAAGAATAAAAAATATTTTTTTAAAATTGTCTATAGAAAAAGGTATTTACAGGTCTTACTTAATCATTAATGGTAGAAAATATACAACCTGATAACTGTTGATAGGAGGATCTCCTACTTGAGGTTTGTACCCTCATTGTCCTATTGTTGACTAATTCATATGTGTTCCTTGATTCAAGTATTTTTTTTATTATTTTTTTGTAACATTTTTTGATGAATGGTGTTTGTTTTTCATATTTTGTGTTGTTATCAGGTTTTAGTTTATTTGGATCACAATAGGATAATCTGGACAAGCTAATGAAGAATAGTTAGTGCAGTTGAAGACAATGGTTATTGTGCAGTTTTCTTTCACTTTTGTAAATATTTTGTTTAAAAAATTAGAAGAAAATTTTTATGTCTTTGTTATATGATGTTCTTAGATATATACTTAAGTAATTGTTTTAAGCGTTTACAAATATTTTATACTGTTTTTCATCTTCCTTATCTTATTAGTGTTTTTTTTTTTTTTTGAGACTTTTAAGAAAACAAATTCAAATTTGTGCTTGAAATTATATATTTATCTTTTCATTTTTCACTTGTTGGATTAGATGTTACATACTTACATTAGATTATAACATCATTAACACAATAATTCTTCTTTTTTCAAAAATATTTCTCTACTTTTTCCCCCTTTGAAATACTCTTGGTTTTTTCTTTAAGGAAAAAGAGTTACAATCTTTTATTTTTCCCTTTCTTTTTTATTTTGAATTGTAGTTTTGTTGAGTTTTTATTAATTTTTAGATACTTTTCTTGGTGTTTTTTATTGTATTTTTTTAATTTTGGTACAACAGAAATTATATATATTACATTTGTGATTATCTTTATAATAAATGAAAATATGATTCTGAATTACATTATTATTTATTAAATTAGTCCAAATTAAAGAAAAAAAAATTAATGAGACTATCTTAAAAATATTATCACGTACAATACGTGGAGTCCGTAACTAATAAATAAAAGAACTGGATAAGATGAAGTGAGCATAGACACAATGAAAAAAAAAAAAAAAAAAAAAAAAAAGAACCGAACCAGACAATGCGATGTGAGAGAAAGAAGAATAAAATACAAGAATAATGAAGCCTGAAGAGTAGGTGAGAATGAGGGGACCAAAGAAATAAATTGACGATGTGAACTTGTGAAGTGCTTTTACGTGGGTGGCTTGAGAAATGGGTAAAGAGAGTTACCACCTACTAGGAACGTCCAAGAAATTTGTTAATAAATTATTTGAGATTTTTCCTTAAAAAATATATATGAAATTCATTAATTTATATATAAAAACAAAAAAAAATATATATATATATATATAGCGATAAATTTGAAAGAGTAAGTCCAAATAGAGTATCAAAAATTTTCGTTCCAATGGACAAACGGGAGCAAAGTCCAAAATGGTATTCCATATTCATAGCATTTGTTTACATAATGCCTTCATAATTCAAATCATTACAGTAAGTACCACAAATCAAATGGACTATCAACTAGTTTTCACAAGTTTTTGATTTTTAAATTGTGTTTTTTTTTTTTTTTTTTGAGCAATAGTTTTCACTAGTTAAAGGTTAAAAATTAAGAAATATACTATATAATAAAAGTTGGGCTTAGAAACCGTGGTTGCGCTAAGTGATTTCACCAAATTGCAGGAATATTTTTAGATTTTAGAAATATATATGTAATTTTTAGAATTCTAAATTTGATTACAATCCAAATTCTTCATCTAATCCATCTAATCCCTATTTTCTACGTGTAGTGTATTATAAAAAAAGCAGCAACTTTCTTATTTTTTAATTACTACACTACATGTAAAAAGAAAACATTTATATATATATATATATATATATATATATATATATAATGCATCTTTTTGTTCAACCATCAATCACGTTTTATATTTTTCTTTATTTTTTTATGTTAATTCAAATTGCAGCAATTCTTTTTAACTCAAAAAAAAAATTGTAAATATATCATCTTCTTTGTTTTTTATCAACTTTTCTTCTATGATTTTATCATTTTTTTGGATAAAGTTATGTTGAGTTTAACTTTTTCTTCTTATGCATCGTTTTGTACAACCATCAATCATGTTTTATTTTTTCTTTATTTTTTTTATGTTACATTCATATAAAAAAAAAAATCTCCCTTCATACTATTTGTATGACTTTTTTTTTTTTTTTTTAATTCAAATTGCAGCAAATTGTAAATAAATCATCTTCTTTGTTTTTATCAACTTTTCTTCTATGACTTTATCACTTTTTTGGATAAAGCTATGTTGAGTTTAACTTCTTCTTTTTTAGATAACATTAAACTTTTAAGATGATTATAACTTTTAAAAAAATTAAAAAAAAAAAAAAAAATCTATTCTATTTCATTATTGCCGTCATTCACGTTTACTTACTTTTTTTTTTTTTTTACATTACGTTCATGTCATTGATGTCAACATTTTTTTTCATTCAATCTATATATGACAAATTTTTTTTTTTTTTTTTTTTTTGGATAACCATACATCCTAAGTTAATTTTTCTTCTCTTATAATTCCTAGAATAATTAGAAATCTAACTTCCTCACAATTGAAAATTATATATATATATATATATATTCTATTTTTTAGTGTATTCTTATATATTCTTAGGCACAACTTCTTCTTCTTCTTCTTCTTCCTTTCTCTCCCCCATTATCAATAATTCTCATTCTCTTACAATTTCTATATTGTTTAGAAATCTAACACTCCTTTGTTTTTCTTTTTCTTATTACTTAGGCAATATGATGTTTGTGAAATCCATAGAAGAAGTCTTTATCAAATCTACCATCCAGACTATTACAGGTATGTATTTCTCTTCTTCTTCTTTTTTGTATGTTTTTTAAGGTTTTGCTTATGAGTCATAAATGCAATTTTAAATCCATGAAATCCATTATATAAACCTCTATAAATATTTGTGCTTTATCTATTTATTATTTAAGAATTATCAAATTTTGTATTCTCTTCTACATAAAGGGTTCCATCTGTATTTGTGTTATGTTTATATGTGCGTTATTAGATTAAATTAAGTTTCTTGAGTAGTAAAATTTTTATATTACTATTTCTCATTTTTATTTTTGTTGTTAATGATATTATATGTGTGCGAATGAAATTGTCTAACATAATAAGCATGTAACTTTTTTTTTAATTTCACTATAATTAATTTTAATTTTGGTTTTTACAAATATCAATATCCATAAAATTTTAAACATAGCATGTTTAGTATGATCATGATTGCTATTAGCAAGTAATATTAAATCTACATCATGAAAAGGAATTCACATCAACTATTTGCTTGAACTAATAATTTTTTCTTACAATCTTATATATCCTTTTTATCCCTTAGGACTCCTTTAATATTAAATTTTCACGACTCCACTCATTTTTAAGGAGATTCCCTCCATTAGTGTATCAAAATTTAACTTTAAATAAAGGTTTGAAAAACAAAATACTATGTAGTCTATACTCTTCAGGTGCATAACACATTTTAGATGTAACTACAAATATTCTGGAAAATGAAAAATCTCTGGTCAAGTTTCCTTAGGTTTTTAATTATTAAATTTAGGAAATTTTTTCATATAAATATATATATTGTGTGATTGCCTGAATCCAAAGAACAACACTTTATATACAATTTATATGATGTAGATTCAAGTGATTATTAATTTATTATTTTTCAATAAAATTATTCTAAAAGTTTATAGCGCGGGAATAACGCTAGGATTATATATAGTTATTGCTTGTGAAGATATATATACCTGCATCAGCACACCTAGGGTAACCACAAATGCGTAAGGAATAGGTTCAACACCAATCCATTCCTCATCCTTGAAGACTTCCAGTCCATATACATCTTTTTGAAGAAGAATATTAATGACAACAGGGTCTCTATGTTTGCACAAACCCAAGGTTAAACTTGGGTCTGGGCATGGCGGATAGTGATTGACCAACATTGTTTGATTTTCACCGAGTTCACCCCTAAAATGATCAGGGTTGACTCCCAAGCCTTGAGAAATGAACTCCAAAATCCTAAAGCCCACCTTCCTTAATTCAGCTGTATATATCGCAACAACTTGTCTGAAAAAGGTTACATGAAACATCATCATGTAGTTCATTTTTGTTCATATAAATAAATAAATATATATATATATCTCAAGCCACTACTTGGAAAGGGTAAAAAGCATGAAAGAACAAATTAACATGTCTATGACTATGAGGATTTACCGATATTTAGGTGGTTTTTCAGGCCAAAATTGGATGTATTTCTCTAGAGGATTACAACGGTGTAACAATCCATCCCTCCAGAAGCGAAACTTTTCAGTTGCATAACTTTGAGTGCTTGTATACATGTAGCAGCTCTTACTGGGATCCTTTGAAGTTTCGATTGCCTTGTCCTCGGCAGATAATGCATGAAACTCCTTAAAAACACTCATGGCCTCATTTATTAAGTTGCTAGGGACTCCATGGTTGATCACCTATTACATGGTACAAATCATTGCATAATACAAATGTATAAATTATGAAAAAAGTTGCCAAGCATCACTTGGGAATAAATCTTTGTCTAATAAATGAATAAAAGAAAAGATGAGGGTGGAACCTGAAACATTCCAAACTCTTGGCTAGCTTCCAAAATATGTTGAAGTATATCGGTTTGATCATGAGTCCCAAGATCAACCACTAGAATATTTTTGCCTAGGGGGAGCATCCCTGTTCTATCCTCTGGTGGGAGTGTATACGATTCTGGCAAGGATCGATCGTTATACCAGCTTGAAACAAGGTGCTCCATGGCTTTACAACCCAAATCGCTAAGGAAGAAGGAAATGTCTATGATGTGAATTAAGAGAACATCGACCACAAATATATAAGTCAATAAAAAGCTGCAACTACAAGTTGTTGACTAAAATAAAACATTAAATATTCCGTAAAGCATTCCTCCTACAATGAACCATAATACAATTCTTATACACACGTTTTTTTCTTTTTTTTCTTTTTAAATGTCACTATCTCAATTCTCAACTTTAGAGCATCATTCTATCATATAAATGATATAATATTAATATCACGACAAAAAGTATAGGCTCCATTGGTGATGTCGATGATGAAGAATAGTTTTAAGTCTATGAAAAATTATCACTCCATGCCCGCCTTTGGTTTCGCAACCATTATCATTTATTTTTTTGGGTAAATTAAAATCAACCCAATTGTGATTAGGACTGTTTTTATCTTGCCAACTTGTGGTTTAAAATTTAACACTTTGCCTTACCTAAGAGCATTCACATCGGGTAATTCTATCACATCCTATTTTACCATTCCAAAAATCTACTTTATCAATTATACCATACCATTTTACAATACACCCAACATCCTAACTTTTATTTTACCATGCTATACATTTAAATAATATAAAATTATCTCTCTCTTTCCTTCATCCCTAATTTCTATCACTTTTCCTCACTGCCTCTTTCTCTCTCA
Source organism: Quercus robur (assembly GCF_932294415.1). NCBI lineage: Eukaryota > Viridiplantae > Streptophyta > Magnoliopsida > Fagales > Fagaceae > Quercus > Quercus robur. The sequence goes on from NC_065542.1 coordinate 43,398,837, forward strand.
GCCACACTGCCACCAACAACAGGCACTACCACACCAAAACCCATTATTTAACCACTAAGAACCCAACTAAGATTTTTCCAAAAAAAAAAAAAAAAAAAAAACCAAGAACAAAGCAGCAGCAAATCCACCAAATCACCCAAAATAGTCACTACCACTGCCATCACTCCAAACATAACACTACTTAATGGGTCCGGCCATGGTGGCTTTGGTGATGGTGTTCATGTGCATGGGTTTTGGGTTTGAAAAAAAAATGGGTTTGAAGAGAAGATCTGAGAGAAAGGAACCCACGCCGCTGACAACCATCACTCCAATCTCGCTGACAACCACACCACCACACCGATCAATAAACCCACAATGCTGATCTCCACCTCGCCATTCCACCACACCGATCAACACCACCGACCCAGACCCACACCGACCCATGCGCCACCACCACAGAAACCCTCCACCACATCAAACCCTTGATTCAAGGGAAAATAGAGAGAGAGAAAAAATGAGAGGGAAGAGAGGGACGAGAGAGGTGGAGGGATTAAATGAGTGAACTGAGAAAAAAAAATGGAGATGAGAATGTGACCGGTGAGAGAGAAAGGAATTGATAAAGTTTGAATAAAATATTAGTATTTTTTTTTTTACAATTGAGTTACAGTGCAATTCACAATTGCAATTTTTTTTTTTTTGCAATACTTGGTTTTTACAAGTTCGGGTGTTGGGGGTTTTTGGGATTCAATGCTAAATCTGACAATCTGTCATATATTTGACATTTGACCATCTGAATGTGAATGATCTAACATTACCACTGTTAATAAGCAGTTACCTACCCCATCACTTTTACCGTTACCAACACAGAAAAAACATAACAAGATTAGAAAGAAACAAGATCAAAATGTGATTTTTGTAAAAATATTTGAAAACTTTAAGAGCTTCAATGAGAACACTAACACAAGATTTAAAATGGTTTATATTTACAACTCTACTAAGATAGATTTCTCTCTCTCTCTCTCTACGCTTGTTGCAACCCCTAAGCCACAAGCCACCCTTTCTTGGATTGAAAAGCCATTAGATTGAAAATTGTTGATAATATGAGGCATAGTATTGTGGGTCTTGAGGGTTAGAGTTTGAAACCAACCCATATTTTCAATCTAAGAGAACATGTCGGCGCAAGAGACCCACGAGAACAGCTAAGATGTCTTGATGACGAGGCTCTTCTCCAGGCATGATAATGACCCAGATTAAAGGCAAGCAACTTCTGTATATTTTTTCTTTGGCGTTTAGAGATTTATTTCAGATTTGGAAGTTTTGGTTGGATTTTGATATGATTTGACTTGGTAAGTGTTTATTGTGGTTGATTCTACTGTTGGGTTGGCTGAGTTGCGGTTAGATGGGGGTGGTTATGGGCGGTGGTGTGACAACGGAATATGAAGAAGAATATGGGCGTGATTGTCGTCGATTTTTTTTCTGGGTTTTGGTTTGAGGTCAAAGAGAGTGAAGAGTGGGTTTATTAATTGTGTTGGCTTTATCTGGGTTTTTTGATTGCAAAGGACTCCAAAACATAAATATACGGCAAGACTGGGGTTTGCTAATTTTTCTTAGATTTTTTAAATTTTTCTGGGTTTTTAATTTTTGTTGGCATGGACGTGCGGAGTACGAGATTTGATTTGATTTATTGGAATGTTGTTGAGTTAGATTAGGAGTTCTAATTTTTTTTCCAATTGATACACTCCTGGAATTTTTTTTTTTTTTTTTTTTTTTTTTTTTTGAGTCCATAACTATCACTGACTCATTTTTCTTTTTCTTTTTCGCTAAAGCAGTTGTATCTAAAATAGTTCATTGCTCTGTAAAAATTGGATCTAAATTTGAATTTATATTAAGATGTTATTTTTCTTTTTTCATAAGGATTTATCATGCTTTCAGTGTATAATTAGTTGTTTGTTTGTGTTTGAGGTGATAAGTTCAAATAAAAGTTGAAGTTCTAAGAAATTGCATAATATTTTTTACGAATAGCATATTTTGATTTTGTTTTGTCTTGAATTTTTATGTTTTTTATTTTTTGGGAGGAAAGAGAGATAAAAATTGTGCAAGAATACATATTTATCTTTTTTTTTTAATAACTGTGAAAAACAGGAGACTAACGGTGGTAATCTCAAGTGGGCAAAGTGTTAAGTTTTAAACCACGAGTAGGTAAAGTGAAAACAAACCTAACCACAAATGGATTTACTATAATTTGCTCTTTTTTTATATTTCATAGATCACATGCCTTACTTAAATAATGAAATAGATCCAAATCAAGCTTGTGAAAAAATATTTCTATCAAAATAACTTACTTCAATAATAAAATTTTATTAAAATATAAACTTTTCAACTTTTGGTAGGTAGCTTGTAGATGTCAAAACTAAAAGATATATCTTTAATAGGTCCCATTACGAAAGAATTTAAAATGTTCAAGGTTTTTCTTTAAATCAATTTGAATGAATCTCTTCCATTACACAATAATTTATAAAACTATTTATGGGAAATATTCACAAGAATAATTAAAAATGTCAAATTAGAAGAAAGTATACTTGTATAGTTTTAGTCAAATTACCTTTTTAACAAGTCTTGTGACTTCATAGAGGTGGAAAACAGGAGACTAACGGTGGTAATCTCAGGTGGACAAAGTGTTAAGTTTTAAACTACGGATAGACAAAGTGAAAAAAGACCTAACCACTGGTAAGTTTACTGTAATTTACCCTTTTTTTTTTTTATATTTCATAGATCACATGCCATACTTAAATAATGAAATAAATCCAAATCAAGCTTGTGAAAAAATATTTCTATCAAAATAACGGACTTCAATAATAAAATTTTATTAAAATATAAACTTTTCAACTTTCGGTAGGTAGCTTGTAGCTGTCAAAACTAAAAGATATATATCTTTAATAGGTCCGATTACGAAAGAATTTAAAATGTTCAAGGTTTTCCTTTAAATCAATTTGAATGAATCTCTTTTAATGGTGAACTAAAAATTGAATTAACTCCAATTCGTCTATGAGAGTCGTCCAGGTCAGAAAGATAGGAATGGTCATCCCTAGTAGGACGGTCATCCATGGGCATAAGGGTCGTCCATCAGGAAAGCGTCTGGACAACCCCCAACACTTACGAAATTTCAAGAAAGATTTATCTACAAAAGCTTGTGAATCGAACCACGTGTTACTATTTTGAAACATGAGCAAGATTTTGGTTCATCGCTATAACTTCCTGGTAAGTACTTAACTTCCAATGACAGTTGTAGAAGATAAGATTAAACATTCTAACTTCTATAGCGGTTGTGAAAGTTAAGTCTGAACCTTTTAACTCCCACAATATTGGGGAAGTTACGAGACAAGTAACCACTCCAAAGCACACTATACAAGCACTCATCCACATCAAATGGAGGTAAGCTCTCACTACTCCCAAAGTTGGAATTCTAATGTTCTAGAGAAAAAACTAACTTAAGCATCGAAAGATTCTTGGCCGGTTCATCCCGATCACCTTTGATCTTGTGTCTTTTTCTTTTCAGGCCTCCTAAACAATCACTAGTTCATTGAAGCTCGGAGCATTTAGCCTACTGATTTTCTTTGCATCATCAGTTGGCATCATCTGTGGGAAATATTAAATTTGCGTTTTGCAATTTATCTTTCTTTAACAAAAGGCTGCATGGTTCGGACAAGATCAATGACCACTAATCTAGGCCACCAGGAGAATGGGAACGCTTCTAGTCATCCCAACTGTGATCGCCAATCATCACCTATCATGCAACCACCTTCCATACAACAAGTGCAATCCATGGCGGCCGCCGTGGCCGAATTAACCCGTTAGAATCAAGAGTTGACCAGGGAGATTACTCTAAGGAGACAGCATCATGAAAGATATATGGAAGGACAAGCCCAGAGTCAAGAAGTTAGAGAAGGAGAAAACGCTGAGCGTGAGAACCAATCAAGGGGTACCGCTTCACAAAGAGTGCCACACTTGGAGAGGGAGATGGATCAAATAAGAAAGGCCATGGACGAGATGAGGGAGAACATTAGAAGGGCAAATCCCGTAGATGATTTAGTTCATCAAAATGATTCCCCTTTTGTGGCTTCCATTAATAATCATCCCCTGCCTTCTAAGTTCAAGATACCTTCCTTGGACTCGTATGATGGAACACGTGACCCGTGTGATCATATCGCAAGCTTCAAGACTACGATGCACCTTCAAGGGGTTCTAGACGAGATTATGTGTAAGGCATTCCCTACCACTCTTAAGGGACCAGCACGAGTGTGGTTCAGCAAGATACCTCCAAACACTGGAAGTTCTTTCGAAGAATTGAGTAAGTTGTTTGTCAAAAATTTTATCGAAGGACAAAGGCATAAGCGCTCCTCATCCAGCTTGTTAACCATAGAGCAAGGGGAAAATGAAAGCTTGCGGTCCTTCATTACTCATTTCAACAGGGAAGCCCTAACGGTAGACGAAATGGACGACAAGTTGTTATTGGCAGCCTTCTATAATTTATTCATCCACAAACTCTATGAGCAAGAACCTCAAACCATGGCTAAACTCGTCCATTCAGCTCAAAGCTTCATGAATGCAGAGGATGCAATTATAGCCAAGAAGAGGAAGAAAGCCGAGCGAATGGAAGTAGATCTCCTGCATCATCCAGAACAGGGTCCTCATCCAAAGAAGGTCTGGACAGGAGAGAAGAAGGATCGAGATAACAGGAAGGCAAGTTCGTCCTCAGGAAAGAGTTAGCATTACACACCCTTGAATGCTCCACTTGATCAAGTACTTATGCAAATTAAGGATAACCCATCCTTGAAGTGGCCAGAGAAGATGAAGAGAGATCCCAATAAGCGCAAAAAGAACAAATATTGTCACTTCCATAGAGACTATAGGCATGACACGGATGAATGCTATGATTTAAAGCAGCAGATAGAGAATCTTATCAGACAGGGAAAGTTGAGGCATTTCGTTGGAAGAGATTATAAAGACGAGAAGTTGAAAGGAAAAGTAGAAGAGTCATCACGGCCCCCACTTGGAGAAATAAGGGTTATGCAGTCTTCCAAGTCAAGAAAGACGTATTTCAAGGTGGTACAAAACGTCCAACTCTATGGATGATCACCAAGGACGAGGGGGACAAATGAGCCAGCCATTACATTCACGGACGAGGATACTAAAATAATCCATCACCCACATGACGATGCAATAGTCATCACTTTACTCATCGTAGATTATACAACTAAAAGGGTGCTAATGGATAATGGAAGTTCAGCAGACATCTTGTATTACCTCGCCTTCCAACAAATGAGGCTTAGACGAGATAAACTTCATTCGGTATGTTCGCCCTTGGTGGGATTTGGAGGAATGAAAGTGCAACTTGTAGGCACCATTACATTACCTATGGTGGTGGGATTATACCTACAGTAAATAACCAAGGAAGTGAATTTCCTTGTGGTGGATTGTTCGTCTTCTTATAACACCATCATTGGAAGGCTAACTTTTAACAATTGGAAGGCAGTAATATCTACCTACCACCTATCAGTCAAATTCCCTACAGAGTACGGGATAGGACAAGTGCAAGGCGATCAGTTAGTAGCAAGTCGTCTTCAAATCCTTTAAAATCCAAGACTTCAACAATCACTCCCTCTCCCTTGATTGAAGGTTGGGACGAGGTTGCCTCCTTCTCGGCAGAATGTTGTAAGGACAGGGCTACTTTTGGTATGCCCTTTGGTATAGGATCAGTGGTGAGCGTGCCTTTTAGGATAGGACCAATGGTAAGGAAGCCTGGAGCAGCAACACTAATCCGGTGTAGGTGAGGGTCTCTTGCCTTGATTACGCACCTCGGCGCTTGGAAACTCTTGGAAATGGGGATGTAGTCCAAGATTAGATGGGCCGCCCTTAGTTGGTCGTCTGTGTGGAAAAACACCTCGGCCTTCAAGATTTTGTCCAAGCTTTGCTGGTTCACAAGATTGAAGTTGGGAATGGCAGCGTTCTTATCTGCAAAACCATAAAAAAAAATTAAAAAAAAAATCATTTGCAAAGGATAACTCAAATCAAAGGAATTTTCATGTACAAACACAAACAAAAGAAAAAGAAAAATGGGTAACTTTGAAATTATAAACCTAGACCTAGAACCCCATCTAGTTTCCCCTCTCTTGTCAAACAGGGGAGGCCATCGTGCCACTCCCCTGATACGATCAAGAAATCCTTTTTAGGCCTTTATTGGAATTGATGAGGCATTGGATGAGCCTAACTTCGAGGTACCTAGATTTTAGGTAATACCCCTGCCCCGTTAAGTGATGGAGGTTGTAAATCCAATTAACGTCGTGGTGAGTGAGGTTTAAGCCCATTTTCTCGTTAAGGGCATCTACACTACCTAAGATTTTGAACATGTTAGGTGCACATTGGGTGGGAGCTAACCTATGGGCCCTAAGGTAGTCCCTAGTGATTATGCCCATGGGGATTCTCATCCCTCCTTCTATGAAGGCAATCATTGGGATCACCACTTCTCCCTCTTGCCTTTTCTCATGCCACCTTTTCTTCCTTGCAATACCTAATAGCTACTCCTGGAGGGATCCTATACTTAGCCCTAAAGTTCTCTAAACCCTCCTCAGAGTCTACCAAATGGGCGAACCTGCCCATTCCTAAGAAAAGTTTAGAGGAACCAAGAAGATTGAAAGAAGTAAGAAAAGCCAAGGAGGAAAAGACACAAAGGAAATAAAAGTATATGGAAAGATAAAGCAAAAAGGTGTATGAAGACTTACAGAAAAAAGAAAACTCTCCTTGGACAGGCTCTTGGTATTTGTAAGGGCACAAGTGAGTTGGGTAAGTTTGCAGGTTTAGTGTATGAGCGCTAAAGTGAAATGAATGCTAAAGCGAGGTGAGTGATTGATTTGGACAGTATTTATATCAAAGAAGAGTTACGAGTGGGAAAATTTATGCCCAAGCTCCAGTAAAATCCTCAGCCGTTGGATCCGTATCACGCCATAGAACGTAGGGGATAGGGAGTCGTAGAAATTTAATGAAGGCGCATCTCAAATACCGAAGTATCAGAAGCCTGCCTTGGGTAGTTAAAAAGGTATCTTCGCAGTCAGAGGTGGTGTAGGATAAGCACAGAGCAACTATAGTGACATCAAAATCCTCATTTCTCCCCAAGGAGCCAAAAAGAAGAATTTTGAGGGGCTATTGTAGGGGCGATAGGCTCAGGAATGCATATCTACATATATATTGGGCCAAGGGCCCAATCCGAGGACATGAATAGTCCGAGGACGGGTAAACACCTTCCTAAGAACCCGTGTTGGTAAGTAAAGAGGTGAGGTCTAATCATAACCATCCGAGAAGGCTGTTCGAGGAGGAATACTTCCTTCGACAAGGCAAAGTCGAAGTTAGAAAGTGTGGTCTGACACTAGGGGCAACGGTCTGGACGGCTCCACTAATGTGGATAGGTATCCAGAAGGAACAGGACAAAGGGAGGCCATGAAATATCTCAAGGGAAAGCTACTACCACCATACTAAATGCTCTGTAGCTAACTTTCTGGCTACATTAAAGTGAAGAAAACCTCTGAACAGTACTGCATTGGCTGCCCCAATGCACAGAGGGCCTGAGAGGGTGTCCGATAGGACAAGCACTCAAGTAGTGGCTTGGATGATAAAAAAGTGGAGGGCCAAGATCGTCTAAAGAGAACTATATAATGTAAGAGACCCTCCATGGAGAAGAGATAGAGAAGTTGAGAGAAAAACACTGTAGCAATCAAGAACTGAACTTATAATCAAATTTGAGAATCAATATATAAGAACGAATCTCCTCAGACTGTGCCAAGGACGATTTTCTTTAGTTTAAACTTGTCTATCTTCATTCTCTTGTCATCAAGATCTACTTTACTTGTTGTCTAATTCACTAAAACCCAGTTTTCCAACTTACTTTCTACAAATTCATTGTTTTGGGCTTTTTGGGTCTAAGTCCATCCACCTTTTGGGCTAGGGACTCAAATCAAGTCCTTACAGATAGTATTAACAAAATTAATACAAAAATACAAGTGGATAATTATTATATGAGAAAGATAACGAGAAAGAACATAAATTTTTTATGCTAAATAAACTCATACTAATTAAGTATGTGAAAAATACTTTTATTATTTTAAAACATTTAAAAATTGGTTTTTAAGTGCATTAATTCTAACGCAAACTTCAATAATTAAACTTTATCTAATCTAATACTATATATCTAATTTATATATATTTAAAAGATGAAGTGTAGCATTTATTGTTGCTATGTTTCTATTAAGCCACCTCATCTGCTACATTATTGACCACCACCATTAGTCTTTTTTATATTTATTTTTTCCTCTAATGTTTTTTACAATATTAAATATAAAATAATATTGGCTTTACAAATTCATTTTAGGCGGTTTTAAAATTACATATTCATCTACTTTAATTTTGATGTTATATCTAAATAATAAATCAATGAAAAATCAAAACAAAAATTTTGTCCATATATATTCCTCATGGGCAGTTTTAACATTAAATAATATTTTGCCCATGCAAACGCATGGATGTATTCAAAATTAAACACTATTTTTATTATAAATAATTAAATAAAATAGCATGTAACACATGTATTATGCATACATATAGATACATTTAAAATTAAAACACAATTTTTATCATACAAATATAAATTATTAGTCAAATAATTTTTTTGAAAAGTAAATATAAGTAATCACATATCAAAATTCTTACCTAAATTTAATACTAATTATGATAATTTAATTTCTAATTTTTAATAAGATAGAACGTGTGTTGATGTTTGTTGTGTGGTGATTTTTACTGAGTATATGTGATTGGATTTATTTATTTATTTTATAGTTCATTAATATTAGATTCTTAATATTTTGCACTCATTAATTCTCTTGACACAAAGATTAAAAAACTTAAGTGGACACATGGCACAAACTTAAGTGGATAATTATGGTGTGGTCCCCACATAAATTTAGACACATGACACAAAATTGGATTCTAATTTCAAATTCTAATTGAACTTTCTCTAAATTTTGCCTATTAATATAATAGGCAAAATGTAATATATATATATATATATATATATAACATTTTGTGATTGTCCCTATAATAAATGAAAATATGATTATGAATTACATTATTATTTATTGAATTAGTACAAATTGAAAAATAATAATAATGAGACCAACATAAAAATATTATCACGTGCAACGCGTGTGATCCGCAACTAGTATACTGTATATAAAACAAAAGCCTTGTGTTACAATTAAGGTTGTTCTCCTTCTCAAAAAAAAAAAAAAAAAATACAATTAAGGTTGTTCTGCCACCTAGGAAAAAAAGCCATCTAAATTAAAAAAAAAAATGAAACATTATACTATTTTAGCAAAACTAAAACACCGTTTAATAGCCTCTCAATATAAAAATAAAACTAACAGGTTAAAACTTAAAAAATGGTCAAAAGCTTGATACAGTGATAATAGAGAAAGTGACAAAGTTCGTTTTATTTTTCTCAATTCGATTTCTTTTTTGTTTGTTTTCTTGGAATTTTTTTAAAGTTTTTGTTTGACTAATGAGATTCTGAATAGCATTTTTTTTTTTTTTTCCTTTTGGGTTTAGGGTTTAGGGATTCGATATCACTTTTGAGGGTTATGAATTGGTTTGGTTTATAAAATTTGAGATTGTTATCTACTATTGATTATATATGGCGACGAAATTCAATGAAGTTGGAATGCTGTTTTGTTTATCAATACAAAGGTTCTTGTTAACAGATTTTCTCTGTATCATCACAGCTTTTTTGGGATTGTGAGCTTTTTTTTTTTTTTTTTTCAATTGAAATTTTGGATAGTGAAATTTAAATATTTCATGGGTTTCATCAATTAGGGTTAGGATTAAGATTCGATGTCATTTTTAAGGGTTATGACTAGTGACTTGGTTTGGTTTTAGACTTTGAGATTCCCATCTACTATTGATTATGCATTTTATTTGTTGCAAGTGGAATTTTGTTTTGTTTATATACATGGTTTTGAAACCTGAACCATTTAATGAACCGGGAAAGGGAGAGGTTCATGGTTTTTGAGGTCAGACCGAGATTCAATCAAGGTCAAACCGTGATGTGTCATTTAATTTTTTAATATATTTGATACTTAAATTGGTTTATATTTATTAATTTTTCATTCCTAACCAACGAGATGTGCATGGCCCAGAAGCATATTTTCATCAATGTAAATATATTGTGGCTTGAGGGTTGTTGTTTTGTATTTAGATTTTAATTGTATCATTGTAGCTTTTTTGGAATTGTGGATTCGGGATGCACTGCAGCTTTTTATTTTTTATTTTGTGATTAAAAAGTTGGATTCAATCCCTTTTAAGAGTAATGTATTGGTTTGGTTTTAGAATTTGAGATTCCCATGTACTATTGATTATGCATTATTATTTTACTAATATTTTTTTACTTTCTGTTTCATAAACCTGTAACCATTTTTTTCTTTTAAACTTTTTGGTTGTAATCAAATTGTCTCTAATCTCATGGTTTAATTCATTATGATTCGTAGGAATGGTAGATTTGGTATTTGAAATTGTCATGCAAGTTTTAGTTCGGATGTGATTTATTGTGGTTCTTAGGAATAGCAGATCTGCTATTTGTAAGTTTTAATTGCTTACAGTCAGATTCTTTTTTTTAATCTCTCATAGAAGGGAAGTACACACATGAAGTGATTTGAAGAGACCAATTTTTAAAATTTTTAGGGGATATTAGACACTATATGCTTAAATATACTGCATTATTTAAGTTTGAATGTATGCAATAAAAGTATGATAACTAAGTTTATGTTGAATGCATAGTCCGTTAATATGTCAAACGATTCCGTGCATTGCGTGAGTTAGATACTAGTTAAAATAAATAGTTTGTATCTGTCAAAATTAAAATATATGTTATCTTTAAAAAGAATACCATCAAATATTCAAACTCAATAATCGGTAATAAGAGATGGTTGAATAAGAGATCTGGAATTCAATCCCCACCTATTTTTGGTGCCTTGTCTGATAATAAAGAGCAAAATTATTAGAAGCAGATGTCATAAATTGAAACTCTAATAAATAAAATGATTTCATATACCCATTTTGGTATTGTATATGGTTGCCTCTCTCTATATATAGTATTAATAGATTTTTTTTTTTTTTGGTAAACTATGTATTTGGTCTTTATTTTTTACATCATATTTCAATTTGGTCCCTAACTTTTCAATTGTGTCAATTTGTTCCCTAATCTTTTAATGTCATGTCAATCTAGTCCATGTCGTTATCTCTTTGATGGAAAAATCCAATGTGTCAAACATAATAATAAAGAATTAATTTATCCACCACATCAATTGCCAACTGTGCAACCACAACATATTAAAATATTTAAAAATAAATAAATAAATTGTAGTTGTCATGGAGACTGGGCTTGGGCAAAAAAAGTAAAATCCCTCTCTCTCACGTACGCTCATCCCTTGGTCTGAACGGAAATCCAATTGGTGGCTGGTGACTAATTTCAATGGGGATCTTATGATTCCTTTTCTTATAAAGTGGCTTAAACTTAATACATAGAAGTGTATGGCAAAATTTTGCTAAAAAAAAAAAAAAAAAAAAGAGCATGGCGAAACAAAATATTATTTTAATCCATAAAATATAGCTCAAAGTTCAATTTTCTTCCTAAAAATTATGTACAACTTAGTCTGTCAAGTTTTAAGAACAAGGAAATATATCTCAAAGTCCAATTTTACACCCTTGAGCCCTAACTCTCTCAGCTATAATACGAGGGTAAATTGTTATTTTGGATTTCGGGGGGATGTAGTAGAAACTTGGGGGTTTTTTTGCTTTGAACTTAGAAGCTAAGAGCCTGTTTGGCCAAGGTTTTTTCATCACTCAATTTCCATCACTCATCACTCATCACTCATCACTCATCACTCATCACTCATCACTCATCACTCAAATTTTCACACTCATCACTCAAATTTTCACACTCGTTTGGCATCATCACCCAATTTCCATCACTCAATATTTTTCACACTATTTGTGGGTAGCATCATCACCCAATTTCCATCACTCAATATTTTTCACACTATTTGTGGGCCCCATACCTGTCAGCCGGTGCAGCTTTTTTTTTTTTTTTTTTTTTTTTTTTTTTTTTTTTTTTCAGTATCCAAACTCACCAAAGTTTAAAAAAAATAAAAAATAAAAAAAAATCCAGAACTGAAGACCGAACAAGTGAAAAAAAAAAAAAAGTCAAAAGGTGGTCAAAAGTTGTGGTTGTGGGTCCCCTATGTGTGTTTAATTACAATATTGCCATTGAGTTATGAGTTATGGAAACTGAAAACAGTTTTTGGTTGTTTTCAGTTTCCATAACTCATAACTCAAAAATCAGATAATTGAGTGATGGAAACAGAGTTATCGTTTGGCCAAACAACCTTTTTGCTATGGGTCCCACCATTTTTGAGTTATGAGTTATGGAAACTGAGAATTGAGTTATCAAAATATTGAATCCAAACAGGCTCTAAGAGATGCCTTGGGGTTTTTTTTGGCTCTGAACTTGGAAGCCTCCTTGAAAAACATTTTGATGGGAATAGCTGCCTTGGAAACTTTTGAAAATTAGGACTTGCCTCGATACTTTGGTGTTTAATATTTTTGCTACTAGTGACACGTTCTCAATCTGTCATCAATCATACGTTTTAGATGATGATTTCATATAACACTTTTGTTTGGAGCTCAGATTGTTTATGGTTGTTCTTTTATGCTTATGTCTGTTCTTGTGGGTTTTTTGTGGCTGTTCATTTAAAGGTGCTGTCAGAAGAGCGTTGCTAGAAGGAGAATGCACCACCGTCCACACTGTTAGGGATTTTAGATTTTAGAGAAATATGTGATTTAGATTTAATTTGGGTCTGCCCTATTTAATAAAATCAGTAAACTTTCTTATCAAACAAAAAAACAAAAACAAAAAATTATTTGAGTTTTAAAAAAAAAAAAAAAAAAAACTGACGTGGAGGTACATGCGTAAAAGAAGTCATTGCTTTTTTTTCTTTTTTCATTAAAAATTTCTAAAAATATTTCATAAACTAGTGTTCTTAAGTCATCCATGCTATAATCTTCATTTAATTTCAATTTAGACCTTAAACTACAATTTTATTCAATATCTTTTTATTGGAGGTAAATTTTGAGAAAATTGGTAATAGCTTTAAGCTACAACCTTATGTGCTCCATGCTTGTAAAATTTCTAGAAAATTAAAGATTAATAGTTATATCATCAATAAATTATTTAAATTGCAAATTTTTGTAGTTTAAAATTATATATAAAATATAAGTTTATAGATCATATAGTAAATAATATCCAATTGACACAAAATTTGGCATGTGTATTGAGAGCGAAATGAACATGTAATTCAATGATTAGATTTTCAAAATATATAGTAATTTTGTTTTACTGAGTAAGGATGTAATCTTAGGTTATAACCAATTTTGTAACTAAATTTTTTCCTTTCAATTCAAGTTCACACCCACATTTAAGAGAGAGAGAGAGAGAGAGAGAGAAGTTTTTGGGTGATTTTACATCTTGGGTACGTGGAATCATTGTATTATCACAGTGTACCCCTGGTGCGGTGGTCACTCCACAAATATAAATACTTGTGGGGTGTAGGAGCAGGAGCTGGAGTTCAAGTCTTCAAGAATGAGCTTCACATACATATATATTTAGATTAAGTTAGAGTAGAATTTTTATCTTGTATTAAAAAAAAAAATCTTTGTATTTATTTATTATTAATTGAATTTGATGGTGTTCATTTAAAAGAAAAGAAATCGATAAATTTTGACAATTGCGAGCTATTTACCAAATTCTCTCAATATTTCAACACTAATTATTAACTCAAGCTTTTAGTACCATAACTGTATCGTTACAGTAAAATTTAAAGCAATTACTGGAAGTTAAGAACATCTGTTTCAGTTTAGAAAGTGTCTTAAAGCCCCATGATAAAGCAACACATGGAATGACAATCACCTTTGAGACTTCCTAGTATAAATAAGGGGCTCGATTCCAATAGAAGATCACAAACAATCCAAAGAACTTATTGAAATCAATGTAACATAGTTATCAAGGGGATGATCTCGTGTTCATTGGGCTTAGTGAAGTGTTAAAAAAAGAAAAAAGAATCTATAATAATCTTGTAACTTTTTTAATTGTAACTTCATTGGGCTTAGTGAAGTGTCAGAAAATTAATAAGTTCTATTGTAACTTTTTTAATTGTAACTTTATTGGGCTTAGTGAAGTGTCAGAAAATTAGTAAGTCCTATTGTAACTTTTTTATAATAATCTTTCCAATAAATAGAATCTATAAGTGTTTTAAATTACTCATGCGGTGGTGTTTGTTATGAGAAGAAAACATCTACAGCCTAAATACTTAAATAAAATTGATGAGAGAGAGGGAGAGAGAGATTACTTGTCTACTAGTCCCAAAAAATTGTAACGTGCATGCAAATGAGCTCATGTCCTTTTTATATAGACATAGACAACCAAAAGGTATGGATTTAAAAGATATAACTCATCGGTAAGAACAAAAGTTTTTATTATAGATTAGATTGGACCCACTATTGGACACACTTTATTTGGGTTTTAACTGGCCCAATATTTCTAACATAAAAAATATAAGCTTGTAACTTTGTGATTTAGCTTGTACATATTTACCTATGTTTGAACCAAGTATTTAGTTGTTAATCTCATTTGATCTTGAGCGTGTTTGCTTCAGTGTTAGGTGTAATAACTTAGGCTTTGAGCTTTTTACTGTGAACTTTCGAATTAGTTTGTTTCGAACAAGTTAGGCATCAATTAATTTATTTGCAATCGATCTGTCTTAGTCTTTTGAAATCCAATGGAATTGGAAAGAAACTTAGAATTGAATCATATAACTTAGAGACTTGAGTTGAGCAAATTCAGACTAAACAACCCAGAGTTGAACAACCTAGAGTTGAGCAGCCTCGAATGGAGCAACCTGGAATGTACCAATTAGAATTGAACAACCTCAAAGTGGGTTCCTTGAAATGAGATACCTAGGCCACCAAACTTCCATAATAATGGTCATGAAAATAGCGACATAGATTTGGCTTTCATGAGAATGCCAAAAATGGCTATGATAGGAATGTCCAAGAAAATGCAAGGGCGAGTTTTGATCGTTAAGAGGGAGATAGGAATCATTACCAAGAACCCTATAGACCACCATTCAAAGACCCAAAACCAAATGCTATACCCTTTCCGTATGATCAGTTTTTTTTTTGAGAAACAAGGTATGATCAGTTAATGGACTCATACAAACAAACGTAAGGTTCTAGTTTATGAAGGCATTCATGACCTTTGTATTGGAAAACTTACCCTGCTGAGTGGATAGATAGGGAAGCGGAATTTCCTAGGAAGTTACAAGATTCCAAATTTATCACATTTTAAGGCGATGAAGATAAAACTGCTATAGAACATATTTCGAGGTTCACAATTCAGTGTGATGAATTGTCAAATAATGACTACTGTGCTTCAAATGTTTCTCGATTCCTTTACAGTACCCCTCTTCCCCCCCACTCAAAAATCAATTAGCAGTTGGGTTGAAAAGGAAGAGAAATTCCAAACCCACTTTGCCCCCAAGGATTTAGGTGTATCAGTGGAAGATTTGGTATATTAAAACAATGGGCAGGTGAGACTGCCGAAGAGTTCATCATAAGGTTTTAAAAGGCTAAAATGAGATGTCAAACTACATTTCCAGAGGCATAATATGTTAAATAGCAGTAGATTGCCTAGACTTCAAATTGAGAAAGAAGTTCGAAGGAAGAACTTCCTTTAATTTGTATGAATTATCCGAAAGAGCCTCTAGACATGAAAATCTACATAGAGAAGAGATTCAAAAGAAAAATGCCTTGAATGGGACTCGTTACTAAGATCCTAAATATGAGATTGATGTAGCAGAGTTTAGGGGTCAAAAAACTTGTGTGATGCTGCCATTATGTAAAAAGAATGTATCACAACAATGAATGAGGGGAGTAATCGAGAGCCTATGAAAAAAAGAGAAGTAAAATTCATTTCATCCTATCTTATTTATCACCCATTATACAAAAATTCAAACTGATGAAGGAGAGACTGCAAGGGCATTGTTAAATATTAGCATAGAGATGTGTTATATCATGTTATATGCTAGAGTAGATGCGGAAGAGGAAGCATAGAGGAGGAACACTGAGAACACGAGGGTTACGTGGTTCAGCCTTACGGCCTACATCCACAGAGGAATCCCTTAAGGGCTACATCTTTATTGTATGAGAGTGTAGTACAATAACTTGTGTTACAATGAATCTTAACATGAGTATATATAGGCGACTAAACCCTAGACTACTAGTACAAGCAGGAATGGGCTTGGGCCTATTACATTGGGCTAATATGTCTAATATATATCTCTAACACCCTCCCTCAAACTCAAGGCGGAAGCTCGATGAAGGCTTGAGGTTGGATAAGCATGAGAAGATCACTTGGAGATGCCTTGAAGAATGCCTTTGAAGAAACCACAATGAAGAATGTGCCAAATGTCCAATTTCGGAGTTTCAAATGAAGAAACGGAGGCCAAAATCGGAATCTACGCGAAAAACTGAGCAAGATAGGCCCTTTTGGAAATTTTGACTTTTGGTCAAAAGTCAACGCAAAAAGTCAAAGTCAACTGGTCCAGGTCAAAATCAACAGTCAAAGTGCTCATGGGTCAGATCCGGGTGGTCCGGGTCGGGTCGGTCCGGGTCAAGGTCAGCTAGGTGACGTGGTGCTGACGAGACGACACTGCTGACGTGGCTGATGACGTGTCGCTGACGTGGACTAGGGCTGATGTGGAGGGCTTGCATGGCTGCTGACGTGGAGTGAAAGTTCAAAAACGTGTACAAAACACTTTTGAACGTTTAGACCCCCAAAAATTAACTTAACCAACACAGGCAATATGTTAAACAACAAGTGTGCGGAAACTTAACATATGCTATAATGTGAAATAGGTTAAAAACTATCTAAGCCATAACATAATAAAATCACAGCAGATAATATAAAGACAAAGATAGAGAGGAAGGAAGATGCAAACACAAAGACAACACGCGATGTGTTATCGAAGAGGAAACCGAAGACCTCGGCGAAAAACCTTTCCGCCGCCCTCCAAGCGGTAATCAATCCACTAGAAAATACAGTTGGGATACAAGGACAGCAATAGACCCTCCAAGCCTAATCTACCCAGTGCACCTAAGCCCTCCAAGCTTCTTGCTCCAACGAGGTTGCGCCGAACCTTTTTCTTTTCTAGCTTCCCGGATTCCGCTACTAGACCGTAGCATCAACCAATGAAGATTGGCTCCTTCCTAACTGCTTCCCAGAACTCCAAACGACTGTCTCACAGAGATGATGATGGTGAGAACCAGGTTTGGTATAATGCCTCTCAAGGATTTAACAATGGAGAGGAAGAGAGTAAGGGAATTTGAAGAGACTCTAAGGTATAGATTGTGGATGAAGCAATCTGGTTTTTCTTTAGGGTTTCTCTCTCAAAATTCTCTCTGGAAGCTCTCTTTCAATCGTGGGTTAAAGGGGTATTTATACTGGAGTGGGAGAGGAATGTGAAACGTCAGGTTTTGGCAAAACAGGGGTGGCTCGCGGCTTGACCAAGTCGCGAGATCCAGTCGCGAGTTAACCGTATGGTCAGTTGTCCTGTTTTGTCCTGTAGTGCTCCAGCTAGCATGACTGTTCATCTTCCAGCATGCTTGGCACGTGTGCAGCTTCTGGCGGCTTGCAGCCGCGAGTCCACCCGCGAGTCCCAGTCGCGACTCTCTGTTTTCTTGCACACTCTTGAGCAATCTTCACTCTAACTCACTCACTACCCTTACAACAAACCCACCTAAATACAGGGTTACTAAATGCTGAATTACAAGCAAATTTGGTACGGAATAAAGCCAATTAGATGGTTGAATAAATTCAACCTTACATGGAGTGATGACGTCATCGGATGACGTCATACGTCATCAGCAGTAGTTTTCCGGCGACTGGAAGGCGCGTGACATCGTTGCCGGCGCGTGGAGGAGAAGCCAGAAACTTGGGAGGCGCGTGGTAGCGCGTGTAAGCTCAGTTGAGGCCCATAATTTCAGGTTTTGTAGATCGGCGGACGAGGAGGCCGACAGGGCGGCGCGTGCGCCCAGAAGACGATCTAGAAGTCAAGAAACTATGGCGGCGCGTGGCAGATTTTCCAGAGGCTACTGCGGCGCGTGGTAGCGCGTGAGAGCTCGTTTGATTACCAGATTCTCAGGCCAATTGGATCGGTGGACGACAAGGCCGGCTTGGCGGTGCGTGTGACTGAGATCCGAGCTGGGAGTCGAGAATCTTCGGCGGCGCGTGTGAGAGTTCCAGGAGCCATTGGTCGCGCGTGGTGGCGCGTGCGGCTGCCGTTGGAGGTCGGGTTTCTGGGTTTTGGTCGCGAGATGCCGTGGAGCACGTATGTCTTGTTGGTTTCATCAGGCGAAGGCTTGATGTGCACAGATCTGATATTGATGTCACGGGTTTGCTTGAGTTTGTGGATCTTGGACACAGCACTGCGCCACGGTGGCTGTGAGATGCCGTGGAGTCTAGATCCAGCAGAGAAGCATGTGTGACTTCTGATGGTGATGTGCACATGAGAATCTTCTTTGTTGTGTAGAGATGTTTGTTTGATGCCAAGAACGAAGTTTGGCTCTGATACCATGTTAAATATTAGCATAGAGATGTGTTATATCATGTTATATGCTAGAGTAGATGCGGAAGAGGAAGCATAGAGGAGGAACACTGAGAACACGAGGGTTACGTGGTTCAGCCTTACGGCCTACATCCACGGAGGAATCCCTTAAGGGCTACATCTTTATTGTATGAGAGTGTAGTACAATAACCTGTGTTACAATGAATCTTAACATGAGTATATATAGGCGACTAAACCCTAGACTACTAGTACAAGCAGGAATGGGTTTGGGCCTATTACATTGGGCTAATATGTCTAATATATATCTCTAACAGGCATAAACAAAACCTGCAGAAGTGGCAGCAAATTCCAAAGACAGGGTCATAGACACAGCCCCTTCCTTAGTTATCGCCGCAGCGAGAAGAATATTCCAGCAAAAGATAAAGCTCCAAACCACCCACTTTCACCAAAGGCATGTTGGCAGGCCTCCTCTCTTCTCCTCCACTACTAGGAGTAGTAGCAAAACTCTCTTCACTTTCTTCTTCACTCTCCTTTGAAACAACACCGACTTTCCCTACACCCCCATTGTACTATTAGCCAAATTATTATATTAACAACTCAAACTTCTTTTTCATACCTTCGTTTCCTTTCAAGTGATCAAACCGGCACAAAGTAAAGGAACGTAAAGTACACGTAATATTGTACATTTCTCCTCATTGCCATTTTCTCTTCCCTTTTCTTACCAATTTGGAAGGGGGACAAAATGGTGGCTTGGGTAGAAAACTTCATCCACCCATTTTCTTTCCTCTACCTTTTCACTCCAACCAAATAATGGAAAATGACATTTTCCTCTCCTTTTTCCTTCTCCCATTTCACATCCTCTCATTTTTCACCCTCACCAAACATAGCATAAATGACTAGACAGGAAAAGGGAAATTAATTTATATGGCCATCACCTGCTTTTATTATGTCGCCAATCCATAATATATTACAATGTGTTCAAAATCTTTTATTCAATTGGTGTTCACGACACTAAAATTTTATCCATAAAGATAATGACAATAATCATAATATTAGTGCAATGTTAAACCAATTTCACTAACTAATGTTTACTTCCTTGATATCAATGGTTATACATTGATAAAGTAAAATAGCTTTTTTTTTTCTCAAACCACTAATCAGGAGTACCACTTAAAAACTCCTCCAATGCTGTACCGTAGGAGGCAGCGGCTCTGTATTTGATCATAAAGTCTTTGTATGAGAAGGACTTACAGAGTGCAGGATTGCTTGCATCAACCAAAGCTTCTGCTGGTTCTATAAGTGTTTCATAAAGGGGATGAAGACCGAAGGTAGCAGTTGTCCGAGCTAAATTCGAATTTGTCACCACTCGATGTACAGCACCTTTCAACTTCCCATTGCTAATAATCTACAACTCAATGCAACACAATTCTAAGAACTATTATTAAGAAACAACTAAAAAAATAAGGTTTTTTTTTTTTTTTTGGTTGAGAAAAAGATGGTTACTTACATAAATGTTAAAACCACCCTAAAATATGACACTTACACTTTTCATCATAAACTACGTAAATTTGCAATCACCACCTTAATTGTAACATACTTTGAGAACTTTACCCCCCTTAATTGATTGTTAAAATTAATGATAACAATGCAAGTCACATTGTTTTGCTCTTGTAGTCAGTTAATGTAGTAAATTTTATGGACAATGTGTGATCATTAATTTGAACAGTTAATCACGTTTTGGGATGCAATTTTTTTTTATACAAGATAGAATTTCTACTCTAGTCTAATCTAAGTGTATATATGTGTGAAACTCCCTTTTAGAGACTTGAACTCTGACCTTTGCCCTCACATTTTATAAATACTTATATTTGTGGAGTGACCACCACACCAAAGGCGTGCAATGGTGTGGTGTAGGCACACGAAGTTTAGGGTGGTTTTCTATGACTAATCCTAAAAAAATGTTTGAGTTTCTTTTTTTGTTTTTCGTTTTGTTTTATTTTATTTTATGAGATAAAATTTATTTCCCCTAGTTACTAAAACATATTGCGTAGTAGGCATATTGAGGATTTATAAAACAATATAAAAAACCTAACAAAAACAAAAACTAGAAAAAGGTGAAGAAAGAGTTAAATTTGTATTGTAATGGAATACTATTTGTCACAACTTATATGATATCCGAAAAAATTAGTTATAATTTGAGCTTTTTGTAATCATCTAAATAACTTAAATTGACTTAATTAAAATTAATACACAAGTTTGGGTTAGTTTTCTATGACTAACCCTAAAAAATATTGAGTTTCTTTTTTTGTTTTATTTTATTTTATGAGGTAAGATCCGCCCCCCCCCCCCCCCCCCAAGTTACTGAACCATATTAAGTAGTAAGCACATTGAATATTAAAAAAAAACAAAAAGCAAAAAAAAAAAAAAAAAAAAATCAGAAACAAAAAAAGTAAAGCATGTCTTAAATTTGTATTGTATATAATGCTATTTGTCACAACTTATATGATATCTGATATCAGAAAAGATTAGTTATAATTTGAGCTTTTTGTAATTGTGTAAATAACTTAGATTGACTTAATTGATACACAACCAATGTACGACCCAACAATTGTTTACATCAATGTTATGAATTCTATTTCTACTGAGTGAAATGGACGGAAAATCTCATATTGGTATGCAAACTAGAACGGTAACTACTCAATTCCACCTCAGACCAAATTTCAGCCCATTCTGGATTGTTTCAATTAATTTTGGTCAATACCAGCTGAAATTAAAAACCTGGCCAGTATGCATTTTGTGCTGAATCTAGTGATATATATGAGGTTATGAACAGATAAATAAATAAAGAAAAGAACTTAATAAGATGAGGTGAGCCACAATGAAAGAAAGAACTAAACCAAACAATGCGATGTGAGGGAAAGAAGAAAAAAAAATCAAGAATAATGAAGCCTCAAGAGTAGGTGATCATGAGAGGACAAAAGAAATAAGTTGACTATGTGAACTTGTGAAGTGCTTTTACGAGGGTGGATTGGGAAATGGGTAAAGCGAGTTACTAGGAACTTCCAAGAAGGTTTCTTCTTTACAAATACCCCCACATGTTAGTTTTTTTTTTAAATTTTTTTAATAATAGAAATTTGTTAATAACAATATGCTCACTTGAGATTTTTCTTTAAAAAAATATATGAAATTCATTATTTTATATAAAAACAATATATATACATATAGCAATAAATTTGAAACTACAAGTAGAAATAGAGTATCAAAATTTTTTGTTATAATGGACAAACTGGAATAAGGTTCAAAATGATATTCATAACATTTGCTTACGTAATGCCTTCATAATTCAAATCATTAGTCGCAAATCTGTGCGTTAAGTGTGATAATTTTTTCCCGAGTGATTTCAATATATATATATATATATATATATATTAAACCTTACATAACACTTTTTTTTAAACCTTTACACACACACACACACATATTATAATGTGAATCTTTACATATATCTTTAAGTAAATTATATATATTCCACTTCATTAGATGCGTAAAACCATAGAGTACTACTTCATGCTGATAGTTGCTAATTTTTTTTTTTTTTTTAATAATGTCATTTATAACGCTTCTTACCATTATATGTTTACTAACTGATGATTTGCATAATAAAGACGTTAAATGAAAGACAACATCGTTCATTAGATTTTCAAAAAGTAACGGTGTATGAAATATATATATATATATATATATATATATATAAGGTTAAATGAAATGTCAAAAAAAAGATTTTAAATTTTCTAAATTTATTTTTTATGTAATTTCTATTATTATTGGAGAACATCACTTTTTGTGTTATGATTGGAAATATGGTTTTCATGATTAAATTTTGATTAGTTTTAAGTTTAAATTTAGTACTATGATTGTATTTAATTTTTTATTATTAATTTAGTGTTTTAAGTGAACGTAACAATTTATTTTTCTACACTCTAAAGTTTTTAATATTCTTTGTGTGGACATCTCTATTTTATTTTTTACTTCTCCTTATAGCCTCTTTACTATCTCTCTCCATTGGCAACCTATCGGTTTCCAAAACTTGATGATGATTCTATGGCATTAAATATGCATTATTAGTTTCTTTATGTTATATTTGGTTTAATATCCTCATTAATTTTTTTTATTTAACTATTTCTAAATTGACATTTGTTTTGTATTCCATTTTTCCTTTAATGTATTAGTTGTGAGAATGAGTATTTCCCTAGCATTACTCAACTTTATGAGGATAACTTTATTTATCAAATTTAGGTAAAATATTAAATGTTTAATTTTTTAATATAAAAAAGGAGAGGAAATATAAATAATGTAATGATATGGAGGATGTAGCTAAATTTAAATGTTGAATAAATTAATATGGGAATTGGGAAGAAAAAAAAGTAAAAATAAAAGATATAACAATAAAAACCGAATTATCAAAAGTATACTATGTAATATGTAATAATAATTTTTTCTATACTATCTTTAATTTTTTATAATGCAATATGATATCATTCAACAATCAAAGTGAACAAAAAAAAAATCACCATAAAACACAAAACTAATTCGCACCAACCTAAAATAAAGTTATAAAAAACACAAAAATTTATCAACCTAAAACAAATATGCAAGAAAATTTTTTAAAATTCACCAAAAAATTGAGAGAGAAATAAATTTTTTTTTTTTTTTTTTTTTTGTGAGGGAAAATTGTGCATAGAATGGAAGAGTGAATGACAAATTTATGCTAAGAGGATGATAATAAGAAGAAACAAAATAAAAGAAGATAAAGGAAAAGAGAAAGAGTAATATTAAGGTAGGGGTTTGGGGAGATGAAAAGGTAAAGGGAATAAGAAAAGTTGGAGAAAGTGTAAAATATTAAATTTTTTATTTTTTTAAATAAAAAAGATGAGAAAATATAAATAATTTAAAGATATATAGGATCTCATCTTCTTTCAATGTTGAATAAAATAAGACGAGAAGAAGAAAAAAAGCAAAAATAAAGGATGTAACAATAAACACTAAATTATCAAAATCATGCTACGTAATAGAATAATATTATTTTTTATATACTTTCTTTAATTCTTTATAATGCAATAATAGGATAACATTTAACAATCAAAGAGAACACCAAAAAAAAAAAAAAAAAAAAAAAACCCTTAAAACACAAAAATAAATCTCATCAACCCAAATTAGAGTTCTAAAATAACACAAAAATTTATCTACCTAAAGCAGAGATGCAAGAAAAATAAAAAGATCCACCAAAAAATTGAGAGAGAGAGAGAGATAACTTTTTTTTTGTGGGGGAAAACTATGCAAAGAATGGAAGGGAGGATGATAAATTTACAGTAAGGGGATGTAAATAAAAAAAAAAAAAAGACAAAATAAAAGAAGACAAAGAGAAAGATGAATAGTGATATTAAGGTAGAGGGTAGTGGGGAGATAAAATTGTAAGAGAGAGAGAGAGAAAGGTTAAAGAATATGTAAATATTAAATAATAAAAAAAGTGAATGTTAAACAAAATATATAAGAAAATTGGAAAAAAAGAAAAAGAAAAAAGATAATGACATGAACACTAATGTGGTTTAACTCCTGATAATAGCTCTTTACCAGTAGAGTTAATTGAAACTCACCAGCTTTTAGATATATATATATATATATATATATATATATACATTACAGTAAAGTACCAAAAATCAATGGACTATCAACTAGTTTTCATGTTTTTTTTTTTTTTTTTTTTTTGAGCTATAGTTTTCACTAGTTAAAGGTTACAAATTAAGAAGTAATACTATATTGTATATAGTTAGAGCTTGCGAAGATATATGTACCTGCATCAGAACACCTAAAGTAACCACAAAAGCGTAAGGAATAGGTTCAACACCAATCCATTCCTCATCCTTGAAGACTTCAAGCCCATATACATCACTTTGAAGAAGAATATTAATGACAATAGGGTCTCTATGTTTGCATAAACCCAAGGTTAAACTTGGGTCTGGGCATGGTGGATAGTGATTGACCAACAGTGCTTGATTTTCACAAAGTTCACTGCTAAAATGATCGGGGTTGAGTCCCAAGCCTTGAGCAATGAACTCCAAAATCCTAAAGACCACCTTCCTTAATTCAGCTGTATATGTCGCAACAACTTCTCTGAAAAAGGTTACATGAAACATCATGATGTTGTTCATTTCTGTTCTTATGTGTATATCAAGCCACTACTTGGAAAGGGTAAAAACTAAAAAGCATGAAAGAACAAATTAACATGTCTATGACTATGAGGATTTACCGATATTTAGGTGGCTTTTCAGGCCAAAATTGGATGTATTTCTCTAGAGGATTACACTGGTGTAACAATCCATCCCTCCAGAAGTGATACTTTTCAGTTGCATAATTATGACCGCTTGTATACATGTAGCAGCTCTTATCGGGGTCCTTCGAAGTTTCGATTGCCTTGTCCTCGGCAGATAATGCATGAAACTCCTTAAAAACACCCATGGCCTCATCTATTAAGTTGCTAGGGACTCCATGGTTGATCACCTATTAGATGGTACAAATCATAGCATAACACAAATGTATCAAATATGAAAAAAGTTACCGAGCATCACTCGGGAATAAATCACTGTCTGATAAAAGAATAAAAGAAAAGATGTGTGGGTGGAACCTGAAACATTCCAAACTCTTGGCTAGCTTCCAAAATCTGTTGAAGTATATCGGTTTGATCATGAGCCCCAAGATCAACCACTGGAATATTTTTGCCTTGAGGGAGCATCCCTGGTCTATCTCCTGGTCTATCTTCTGGTGGGAGTATATACGATTCTGGCAAGGATCGATCATTGCACCAGCTTGAAACAAGGTGCTCCATGGCTTACAACTCAAATCTCTCAGAGGAAGAAGGAAATGTCTATGGTGTGGATGGAACATCGACCACAAATATGCCAATAAAAGCATCCACTACAAGTTGCTGACTAAAAGTACCATAATACAATGTACACACGTTTTTTTTCTTCTAAATGTCACTATCTCAACTATAGAGCATCATTCTATCATATAATATCACGACAAAAAGTAGAGGCTCCATTGGTATTCTCCATGATGAAGAATTGTTTAAAGTCTACGAAAAATTATCACTCCATGGGCGCCTTTGATTACGTAACCATTATGATTTTTCAAACACATGCCATACTTAATAATGAAATAAATCCTAATCAAGCATGTGAAAAAGATTTCTATCATTAAATAACAAACTTCAATAATAAAATTTTATTAAAATAAACTTTTCAACTTTTGGTAGATAGCTTGTAGCTGTCAAAACTAAAAGAAATATATCGTGTGAATATAAGACAACTTATATCAGGTCCAATTATCAAAGATTTTAAAATGAAAAAGGTTTTCTTCTAAATCAGTTTGAAGAAATCTCTTTCTTCAATACACAAAAATTTATAAGACTATCTACATTTAAACAAGTTATAAAAATAATTAAAAAATTTTATAAAAAAATTAAAAATATCATATGACTAAAATGTAAGAAAAATATAAGGAAAAAAAAAATATTTGAGATTAAATCAAGCAGACCAAGTGCAAAATGGAAGAGAAAACTTATCGATGGTTGGGAACCGAGGCGTGGAACTTAATCCATTGTCCTAAAAAGTGATTTCGCCCTATTAGATGCAGTTTATTCTTGGCGCGTTATGGCTCCATAGATCACCCCCAAGATTCACCAGTAAGCTTTGGTTGTATGTGCTCACATACCAAAACTTTGAACTCATCTTAATGCCCAAAAGAATGAAGGAACTCGTGATAGAGATAGAGAAAACATGTTAAGGGAAAGGTTGATAGGAATAACAAATTAACAATACACATTTTAGAATCCGCCTTGATGGAAGTCAGCCATATTTTGAATTCTTGATTGCCTCCAAAAGCTACTAATGATATTTAGGAAATTTCCATGAATTCGAGATGTGCTGGATCATAAAGGAAAGTGCCCAATTTATGTGAAATAAGGGAATGCATAAAAGAGAAAAAAGTTGGACCTTTCTTCCCTTGCTAATTAGCTTCAGTCTAAGTGTGCGAGTTTGGCTCTAGCTTAAAAACTCAACTTATTTTACAATTCAGTTTATTTTTGCTACTCTTTATAGGCCCTCCACTGCACTTTTTGGTACTGTTCATTAGTGTCACTGTACTATTTCAGCTAACTTTTTACTTTTATCTATAGTACTTTCAGCAAAAAAAATTTCTATTTCAACAAAATAAGCGGATTTCAAACAAAATAAGCAAATCCCAACAAGTTTTCAATTTCAATTTTAGATGTAATTATTTCCCAAATTTGAAGCTTTTTCCAAAGTAAAAAAGTACATATCGACAGTTGTTTCAACCATTATGCAATGGGTTGAAGGAAAATTCCTCCAAACACTTTCTTTTTCTTTTTTTGCAGAAAGTAAAATTAATTCTTAAAAAAAAAAATTAATTTCAAACCAGTTTAGAATAAAACATACTTGTATAGTTTTAGTCATATAATTTTTTGAATGAGTCATGTGATTATTCAAATAATACACGTAAATAGTATTATAAATCACTACCTAGTGCCTAGTATATTAAAGGAGATGACTCCTAAACTTTGTCCAAATTTTTTATAATACATTTCTTGCAGTATATTCTGGATTTCTTATTGATTCACTATTATTTCAAGTGAACGGCATTAGACATGTGGGACTTGCACACACTGCTGAGATTTTATTCTGCCCATACTACTGCCAACATCCTTTAGCCGCACACACTAGGCATGTGTCGACCTACATTGACTTTTAGGTTACGTACTTTCTCTACAACCAGTATTTCTGTAGATTTTCCTTGAGCAATTTTATCGGCGAATTTGTATGAGCTGTGTTGTATATGTAGCTATGCATGCAGTTCTCATTCACAGTGCTTTTATACTAACACCGACTAACTATGTCCCTAAAGTAGAAGCTACATAGCTATGTTCTCTGGGCATCCTTGGTACTTTCATCTATGCAACCGCATGTAGTATTTTTGGATCCATAAGTTTTAGAGTCTATTTATGATTTGCTTATTTTGCTGAACTGAAAATTTTTTACTGAAAGTATTGTAAATAAAGTTAAAAGTTAATTGAAATAATACAGTATGATTTATGAATAGTATTAAAAAATACAGTAAGACTCATGAATAATAGTAAGAATAAGCTAAATAATAAAATAAATTGGCTTTTAATTTGGAGCCAAACACACCCTTACACAGTTATACACACGTTTTTTTTTTTTTTTTTTCTTCTCATAGTCACTATCTCAATTCTCAACTTTAGAGCAACACTCTATCATATAAAAATGATATAATATTAATATCACGACAAAAAGTATAGGCTCCATTGGTGAACTCCATGATGAAGAATAGTTTTAAGTCAATGAAAAATTATCACTCCATGCGCACCTTGTTTCGTAACCATTATGATTTTTTTTTTCATAGATCACATGCCATACTTAAATAATGAAATATAAATCCTAATCAATCAAGCATGTGAAAAAGATTTCTATCATTAAATAACAAACTTCAAAATAATAAAACTGTATTAAAATAAACTTGTCAACTTTTGTTAGATAGCTTTCTCAATCAAAAAAAAAAAAAAAAACAAAACAAAACTTTTGTTAGATAGGTTGTAGTTATCATAATTAAAAGATATATATCGGTAGGTCCGAGTATGAAAGAATTTAAAATATACAAGATTATCCTTTAAACTAGTTTGAATGAATCTTCCAATACACAACAATTAATGTTTATTATTTAATCAAGTCACAAAAAAATTTCAAGTTTAGTTAGTAAATATGCATAAGATAATTGTATCTTACACATACATACATATTAATTAAAGAAACTTGCGTCTCTTAAACTATTCTCAAATGTGCGGAATCTTACACGTGATTTTGAGATTAGAAGTACCATGCGGGAGTCTTATGGAACTGATAAATTTTGATTTGTAAAATACGGCTTGTTAAATGTTCCAGATAAAATGTATAATACTTGATGGCTGAACACTGTGCACCCTTGGTGCGATGTTCACAACATAAGTATCCATAAGTATAAGTGCTTGTGGGGTGAGGGAAGCAAGATTATGAAAGAATTTAAAATATACAAGATTATCCTTTAAACTAATTTGAATGAATCTTCCAATACACAACAATTTATAAAACAATTTATGTGTATGATTTAATCAAGTCACAAAAATATTTTAAGCTTAGTTAGTAAATATGCATAAGATAAGTGTATCTTACGCGTACATACGTATTAATTAAAGAAACTTGCGTCTCTTGAACTGTTCTCAAATGTGCAGAATCTTACACGTGATTTTGAGATTAGAAGTACCATACGGGAGTCTTATGGAACTGATAAATTTGGATTTGTAAAATACAGCTTGTTAAATGTTCCGGATAAAATGTATAATATACTTGATGGCTGACCACTGCGCACCCTTGGTGCGATGGTCACTCCATAAGTATCCATAAGTATAAGTACTTATGGAATGTGAAGGGCAAGGGTCGGAATTCAAATCTTCATGAGAGAATTTCACATACATATACATTTAAATTAGGCTAAAGTAGAATGTATCAAAAAAAATTACTTGATGACTGTTAATTTGCATTAACGTAAAAGTTCAAAGCTCAAATGCGTGTATGATACAACTAAAGGAAACGTATTCCTATCAAATTCAAGTGTCATTTTTTTTCCTTTTTCTCTTTTAATAATAGAAGTGTTATATATAGTATTTATTTTACTTAAAGATAAGTAAATGGTATTTCCACAAAAATTTTATAATAATTTCCCACCAAATCTTAGGCAGCGTGTTACAATTGGTGGGTAAAAAAAATAATATCAATGGAGGGCCCAAATTATAATTAATAATAATTTGTCACGTAAAATTTGTTGTAAAAATATTGTAAACCTAACATTACTCTTTCTAATATTATAAACCCAAAATGCGTAAACACACATCCAATTTTGTTTATTGCTTTAGAGTGTATGCATTATGCTCCCAATGCTAAAATAATCATTGTTTAGATCATAAAAATTGCTAAAATTACTACAAATTTTACTAAAAATTATATATATATATATATATATATAATATATTGATATGATAATGAATGTAATTGGTTTATTTTAACACAAAAGTAGTGTTAAAATTATTTTTTATGAATGACACATTAATATAAGACATTTTTTTTTTTATACAAAATGGAAATTTTACTCTAGCCTAATTAATTTAAGTGTATATGTATGTAAGACTTCCCCCTAAAAACTTGAACCTCGACCCTTGCCCCCCACACTCCATAAGCACTTATACTCATGGAAAGACCATCGCGTTAAGGGTACGAGGCGGAGATATAGTAAAGTTTGTAGCATATGTAGTATCACTCTAAAACAAATTTGTTTGTAACGTTGGATTTAATCATATATATGACTAGACGTAAAAGTCATGATACAAATATTATTTTATTTATTTGAGAAAAAGGGGGTAAATGTCTCCATTTTTTTTGTTACAATTTTTTTAAAGATAAATGTAACAGATTCATATTATACACGTACCATTTTTTCTCCATTTCTCTATTTTTATGCCAAATTTTTTAAACATAATTGTAAGGACTGAATTTGGATTGGACCTAGTATATGATTGGGTTTTTGCCCAACAAGCCCAAATAATGAATTTATAGAGTGTGGGTAAAAGAACTAGTTCTACTCCAGAAGAAAGACAATAAAAGTTGCTGAATTAAGATCATTAAACACAAGTAAAATAAGAAAATATGTCCTCGGCACGGCCTGAGGAGCTTATGTTATAATGTCTTGTTGATGAACAAAGTTATAAGAGTTCATAGTATTATTACAAAGATTTCTTGATTTTTTCCGATCCTCCTCCTTTAGGCCACTTTCCCATGCTATATACTAAAATCTTGGTATCATCCCTACCATACACGTGTAGGTTAGATTCTAGGAACTCCTTCTTGTCCCATCCAACACCTCCCAGAACCATCAACTAGTAGCTGTAAGGCTGCTTGACCACTGTTTAGGTATTATCTCTACATTAATGTGGCTAGAGAGTTAGTTGGGAGGCATTTAATGTGAAGGTAGCAGCTTTTGAAGATATTTGTTGCCTCCCTTTGCTCATCCCTTATCCAATGTCCGACTCTTAGTTGCGATGCAACCTTGAAGGATGTCTGGGATGATAAGACATTCTTACTGACCTCAGATCTCCATTTCTGAGATGATTTTTCTCCTCGGATGTATTTTGGACTATCACACACAATCTTTGTTTCTTCTTCTTATACCATTCCCATTATAACCTTATTTGACCATCCTCGGATTGGTTGATATTCTCGGATTATCTGGGATGATAAGATATTCTTACTGACCTCAGATGTCCGTTTCTGAGATGACTTTTCTCCTCGAATGTATTTTGGACTATCACATACAATCTTTGTTTCCTCTTCTTATACCATTCCCATTATAACCTTATTTAACCATCCTTGGATTGGTTGATATCCTCGGATTGGGTCATAAGCCCAATTCATACAGTTTTAATTAGTACCTTCTAGATGATTGGCCCCCACAATAGCCCCTCAAAATCTTGCTTTTCGACTCCTCGAGAGGAAATGAGGATTTTGATATCCTCAACCCATCCCGTTTATGGTTATGCCCTCCTGAACTCTCAAATTCCTTTTTACCTGCTCAAGGCTCGCTCCTGATGCTTTGGCATCCATAGCGTGCCATCATTAAATTTTGGTGGCTCCCTTGTCCCCTACGTTTAATGGCAGGATGTAAATCCAACTATGGAGGATTTTCTAAGGTTTACGAGCGGGAATTTTCCCGCTTGTAACTTTTGCGCCACTAAAAGTAGTTTTTCAAATCAATTCCTTTTCTTACTTTCAACAATCACACAGTCCTAGAGCTCATACACTGAACCTGTCACTCTCTCTTACCTCCCTGTGTGTCTACAAATACTAAAAATTTGTCCAAGGACCTTCTTTTCAAACCTGTAAGTTTCCTTGAATCTTCTTGGTTTTCGTTTCAAACTTGTTAATTTTTCTTCAAAACTTCTTAGAAAATGGGTAAGTTCAAGCATTTAGTTGAGTCCGAGGAAGGTATGGAAAGATTTAGGGCTAAGTATAGGATCCCACCAATAATGGGTGTGAGATACGCTGCCCAGGGGGAATGGGTAGGTGCTAGGAAAACAGGAGAGGTGGTCATCTCCATGATCGCCTTCATAGAGGGAGGGATGACCATTCCCATGGGCACTATCACTAGGAACTATCTTAGGTTCTTTAAACTATCTCCCACACAGTGCTCCCCAAATATGTTTAGGGTATTGGGGAGTATAGAAGCTCTAAACGAAAGAATGAACCTAAATTTAACTCACCATGATGTGAATTGGGTATACAACTTACACCATCTGACGGGACAAGAATATTACCTTAAGTCTAGGTATCCCGCTGTAGGATTAATCCAGTGCCTCCCCACATCAAACAAAGGCTTAAATGAAGACTTTTTAATCTTTTCTGGGGAATGGCATGATGGCCTACCCTGTCTGACTAAGGGGGGAGAACCAAGTGGGGGTATAGCCGTAGATTTATGTGTCCTGGATTGTATTTCTCTTTTATTTCCCAATATCCCTACTTCTGACAAAATTTTCTTCCATTTTAATGATTTTGCAGATAAGTGTTCCACTAAACCCCAGCTCGCCTTAGTTAACAAAGAGAGCTTAGATAGAATTTTACGGTCTAAGGTGTACGTAAACGAAACCGACTGTCAACTGCGAGCAGCGCACTTAATTCTTGGGTACACACCCATTTCTCTCGCATTTCAAGCCCTTAGGTACGTGATAAAAGCCAACAATCCTTGGCTCCACCGTATTAGTGTTGCCTACGAAGGATTCGTTGTTCTAGAGGGTATTCCCATTCTTGAAGGTACACCCCTTACTCGGCCGCTCTTCATAGCCACCCCTTCAGTAGCAGCATCCTCGTCCCAATTCATTCTTGAAGAAGAGGCAGAGGAAGAAGAAAAAGAGAAAGAAGAAGAAAAAGAAGAAAAGTCTAGAGGGGATCGTAGATTTGTCAGATTCCTCAAAGGAATTTGAAGTGTTCAACCAAGCTCCATCTCCCGAGGGTATATTGGTTGACGTTGACTTCCAACATCAAGCAGAAGTCACCACTTTGGACGAGATGGGTATCCAGAGGAAACCCCAAAAGGGTTTGATGGAATTAATAAAATCCCAGCCCGGAAAGGGTGCATCGGGGAAATCTGCACAACCAAAGCTTCCTCCTCCTCCTCCCAAATCTCCTCTTCCTCCTCTCAACCGTCTCTGCCATCTAAACCTGATCCTGCTAATCCAAAAAGGAAGAGAGAGCAGAAGGGAAAAGATGTAGTGGATGTTGGAAGGTCTCGTATTGCTCATGAAGACAAGACCCAGAGAGCTGCAAAGCAGCAAAGGACTAGCCATACATCACAAAGAGGTGTGGAGAGGGGGGATAATCAGCTTCCAGGGCCTCAGGCTTGGCCTCCAACACCCATGCTAAATGGTGAACCCCTGAGGGATGATGCATCACTCAGGGATTTCAATGGGGGTATTGGATGCCATGTTGCCTCAGTTTTGGAGGGGGCTCTATTACTCCCAAATGATATGGCCGAGCTGAGGAACATCAAGAAGAATAGGTTTTCCTCAACCTCAAAAGATATTTGGGCATGGTATAATGCTATCCTTTTTTTTTTTTTTTTTTGGTTATTTGTTATGTTACTAACCTTTTTCTTTTAGGCTATCCAAGCCACTTTCAGGGTTGAGGAGATAACTAATGCTTGCTATCAGCAGTTGGACGACGAGAGGAAAAGGCGTGTAGCAACCGTGCAGTCGTTCAACATTGCTGATCAAAGCAATGCAGACTTAAGGAAGAAACTGACCGAGGAGGAAAAGTCCCGGAGGAGTGCTAACTCGGCTCTGGAGAGCGCTGAGAGGCAGGCCGAGGATCAGAGGCAATGCCTTCGTGAGGCCAATGACCAGCTGGCTTCTTCCAAAGAGCAAATAGCAGCTCTCAGGAAGAAACTAGAAGAAGCCCAGAAACTCAAGGATCAGGTTGAAAAATTGAGAGCTGAGGCCGAGAAGGCAAAAATAGAGGCCGAGAAGGCTAGGGACGAGGCTGAATAGCATGGTTACGATGTCGGCGTAGCCAAGACTGAGGATACCCTCCGAGCAGAGGTCCCTGCCGTATGTCGAACCTACTGTGCTCAGACTTGGGAGAAAGCTCTCAACTGAGCCGTGGTTAAGGCTTCTTCTGAGCTGAGAAGGCCAGAAAACATATACTTCCCATCAGCCATATGAGTCTTAGACCTTCCTTCCACTTAAAGGGAGGTGGCCTCTACAGTTGCTGACCCAGTCGAGGAAGCACAACCTCAGGATCCTCTTCCTCCCAATCAGCAGGAGCAATCAAAGGAACCTGAAGTTTCAAAGGAAACATCCTCGAACAAGGCCGCAGAGGTTCCATAAGACAGGGTAACTTCCCAAGGTTTTGAACAGGCCTTAGCTTCAATTACTATGCCTGCCGAGGGAGCCCCCAAAGAGAAGGAGAAAACGAT
The DNA here is from genome assembly GCF_932294415.1 of Quercus robur. NCBI lineage: Eukaryota > Viridiplantae > Streptophyta > Magnoliopsida > Fagales > Fagaceae > Quercus > Quercus robur. The sequence continues at coordinate 43,433,237 of NC_065542.1, forward strand.
TCCTACTGAAGCGGATAAACCAACTAACAAAACCTCCAAGGAAAAGTTTAAGAAACATTGAATCTTGATTTTGTAATGTAATTATGATTTCTGTAATGGAATTTGTTTTTTCCAAGACATGTTTAATAAAATATGCATTTTTACCTTCTCAAATTTGTATGAGTTGTTATTTATTTTATCTTTATTTTATTTTTTTTATTGTTTATATTGTATTTCTCTTTTTAAGTAATTTTCAATTTGACTGTCCTTTATTTGAACATAATCATATGCCAGGAAAGTGCAAAGTTGCTTACACAAGAGAAAAACAAAATTTACACATATTTTTAATTGGTAATCAAAGTGGATTGTAACCATTTAATTTTATAGTAATATTAAGACATATTTTGAATCTACCAATTCTAACAAGTTTAACTTCAAGAAAATGTTCTAATATTTGATCAAATAAAGCTAAGTCCATGGCACCCTAGAATTCTTTAAGTGATGCTCATGGGCTTACTGCGGTCTACATCTTTATTAGGTGATAGCAAACCTTGTGACCTGAAAAAGGGATCAAGGGTTTATTTCCTTTAAATGCTTAAGTACATGTAGAACTAGCATTCTAATAGGTACCATAGTGCATTAATTTCCATTAAGTCTGTGGTCCGAGGAGCCTAACATGACTTAATTTCTGTTTAATACTTCAATAGATGTCAAATGATATTAATTTCTACTAGGTCTGTGGTCCAAGGGACCTGACATGACATAGTTTCTGTTTAATACTTCTATAGATGTCAAAGGGTATTAATTTCCACTAAGTCTGTAGTCCGAGGAACCTGACATGACTTAGTTTCTGTTTGATACTTTAATAGATGTCAAAAGGTATTAATTTCCACTAAGTTTGTGGTCCAAGGAACCTGACATGATTTAGTTTCTATTTAATACTTTAATAGATGTCAGAGGGTATTAATTTACACTAAGTCTGTGGTCTGAGGAACCTGACAAGACTTAATTTCTGTTTAACACTTCAATAGATGTCAATCGGTATTAATTTCCACTAAGTCTGTGGTCCAAGGAACCTGACATGACTTAGTTTCTGTTTAATACTTCAACAGATGGGGGAACACATGATATGTGTTTAGGATGAATTAAAGAAGGACTAAACAGGGCTACTTTTATTAATAATAATACCTCTTTAGGTTGTTTACATTCCAAGGATGGAATACAGTTTTTTCGTCTAGATCCTCCAAATAGTATGCACCTATTCCTGCCACCGAGCTGATTCGATATGGCCCTTCCCAGTTAGGCCCTAATTTTCCCCAAGCTGGATTCTTGGTAGTCCCCAAAACTTTTCTTAACACCAAATCTCCTGGGGCCAACGGTCTTAGCTTTACATTGGTATCATAACCTTACTGAGCTTATGCTGGTAGTAGGCCAGTTGGAGCATTGCATTCTTTCTTCGCTCTTTGATCAAGTCTAGACTTTTTTCCAGCAACCCATCATTGCCATCCGAGGTAAATGCATTTGTTCTCAATGTTGAGAAACCTGTTTCCAAAGAGATTACAGCCTCGGCCCCATATGTCATTGAGAAAGGGGTCTCTCTTGTTGATCGTCGAGGCGTTGCTCGATACGTCCAAAGGACATATGGTAATTCCTCCACCCATTTTTCCTTTGCATCGTCCAACCTCTTTTTAAGTCCATTCACTATAACCTTGTAGACAGCTTCAGCTTGCCCATTTCCTTGAGGATAGGCTGGAGTGGAATATCTATTCTTTATCCCCAGATCAGAACAGTACTATCTGAAAGCTTTTCTATCAAATTAAAGGTCATTATCCGAAATGAGGGTATAGGGAACCCCGAATCGAGTAACGATATTCTTCTAGATAAACCTTTTGACATCCAAATCTCTGATATTAGCCAAAGGTTCAGCTTCGACCCACTTGGTGAAATAATATGTGCCAACCAACAAATACTTTTTATTTCCTAATGCTTTAGGGAAAAGGCCTACAATATCTAAACCCCGTTGAGCAAAAGGCCAAGGACTGGAAAAAGGATTAAGAACTCCTCCAAGCTGGTGAATGTTTGGCGCGAATCTTTGACACTGATCACATTTTCTAACATATTCTTGTGCTTCCTTTTGCATACCCGGCCACCAGTATCCTTGAGTAATGACTTGGTGAGATAAGGATCTTCCTCCTCTGTGACTTCCGTAAATTCCTTCATGTAGTTCTTCTAGGAGTAATTCTGAGGCCTCGGGATGTACACAAAGCAGATATGGTCCAGAAAAAGAACGTTTGTACAACTTTTTATCCTCGAACAGCCAAAACCGAGGAGCTTTCCTTTGTACTTTCTTAGCTTCTGATTTCTCTTCAGGCAATATATCCCTTTCAAGGAATAGCAGTATAGGATCCATCTAGCTTGACCCTAACTTAATTTGATGGACCTAGAGCAGGTCTCTCTTTATTGGGGTAAGGGTGCATAAGTCTTCGACAAGTATCACTCGGGGCAAATCTTGTGTCGAGGAAGTGGCAAGATTAGCCAAGGAGTATGCATGGGTATTTCCACTTCTGGGGATATGCGATAAGTCAAAGAATTCAAACTTTGTTTGCATACGCCTAACTTGGCCCGAATATTCCTGCATTCTTGTATCTTAAGTTTCCAATTCCCCTTTTACCTAGCCTACAACCAGTCTTGAATCTGAGATCATTTCCATTGTCTTTCCACCCATTTTCTGGACCATTGTCATTCCCATCAACAAAGCTTCATATTATGTTTCGTTGTTTGTTGCCGAGAACCCCAACCTCAAAGATTTTTCAATGGTGATCTTCTCAGGAGATACCAGAACCAGCCCCACTCTTGATCCCCGCTGGTTTGTTGCTCCATCCACATATACTTTCCAGGGTGAGGGATATTGTGCGGAGATTAGGCCAACTGATTTTTCATCCATGCCATGCTGCTTCACATCTATTTTTTCAGGAAATTCAGCAAACTTGGCTACTAGATCGGCGAGGACCTGGCCTTTTACAGAGATACGAGGTATATACTTGATGTCAAAAGCCCCTAGAATCGTGCCCCATTTAGCAATCCTCCCATTATAATCTGTGCTCCGAAGTATTGACTTGAGTGGTAATTGAGTTAGAACAACCACGATATGCGCCTGGAAATAATGGGGGAGTTTTCGTGTAGCATGCACTACTGCCAAGATGGCCTTCTCCAGTGATAAGTACCGCACCTCGGTTTCATGAAGTAACTCGCTTACGTAATAAATTGGTCTTTGGATGCCACTATCTACTCGTATCAAAACAAAGCTTACTGCATGAGGGGCTACCACCAGGTAGGCAAACAGAACCTCGTCCACCTTAGGACTGGACATGATGGGCGGCCGAGATAGGTACTCTTTAAGCTGTTGAAATGCTACAGCACACTCCTCGGTCCATTCAAATCTTTCCATTTATGCAGCAAAAGGAAAAAGGGTCTGCACCTATCTACTAACCTGGAAATAAATCGATTCAAAGCAGCAGTCATCCCAGTCAGTTTCTGGACCTCCTTGGGATTCTGAGGTGCTTGCAAGCCGTTAATGGCCTTATCTGATCTGGGTTTACCTCAATTCCCCTGTGAGTCACCATGTAGCCCAAGAACATTCCCGAGCCTACACCAAACGAACACTTAGAAGCATTCAGGTGTAACTTGTGCTTTCTCAAAATTCCAAAAATGTTTGCAAGATCTCCCACATGCTCAGACACCACCTTACTCTTTACAACCATATCATCAATATAGATTTAATGCTCCTGCCCAACTGTGGTCCGAACATTTTAGTCATCATCCGTTGATAACTAGACCTTGCATTTTTAAACCAAAGGGTATCACTTTGTAGTGATAGTTTCCAATGGGAGTGACAAAAGCTGTCTTTTCCTGATCATCCAGCGCTAATGGTATTTGGTGATATCCTTGAAAGGTGTCCAAAAAACTCATCCGAGGATGGCCAACCATCGCATCCACCAACTGATCTATCCGATGCATAGGGAAAGGATCTTTGTGACAAGCCTTATTAAGGTCCGTGAAGTCCACACATACACGCCATTTCCCAGTTTTCTTTTTTACCACCACCGTGTTAGCTAACCACTAAGGATAGAAAACTTCCTTGATAGCCCCTGCCTATTTGAGCTTTGTTACTTCATTCCTGACAGCCTCAACGTGCTCTTTTGATAGACGCCGAGGTGGCTGTCTCTTCAGAGTGATGGAAAGGTTAACATTCAGATGATAACAAATGAAACTTAGATCTACACCCGAGGCTTCATACGCACTCTATGCGAACACATCAACGTTTTTTCTGAGGAATTCAACTAGTTGTTCCCTTTCCTACAGAGGTAGTTGAGCTCCAACCTAAAAGAACTTCTCCGGATCATCGCCAACAATTACCCTCTCTAGATCTTCACATTTTGCCTCGTCAGCTAGTCCATTGAAAGGCAACACCGAAGTTTCTAATTGCTATAAGCCATTATCAGCGGTGGCCGAGATTTCAGCCTCAGGTTAATGTTGGATGGCCATTACCAAGCATTGTCTGGCTGTAGACTGATTTCTTAATATCTCAAAAATCTGGCCTTCGGATGGGTACTTCATCTTCTAGTGAAGAGTAGAGGAGACAACCCCCAGGGTATGAAGCCAAGGTCTGACCATAATGGCCATGTATGAAGAGAAAGCATCTACAACAATGAAGTCCACTTCCACCACATCCGGGCTGGTCTACATAGGTAATCTGATCTGATCTTTCAGAACGACCATTTTATCTTTGAAACTCACCAAATGAGAACTACAGGCTATTAAGTTTTCAGGTTTCAAATTTAGCCCCTTATATAAGTCAGGGTACATTATCTTAGCTCCGCTGCTTTGGTCAATCATCACCCTTTTCACATCGTACCCACCAATTCTAAGTGTAACCACTAAAGCATCATCATGGGGATGTATGGTTCCAAGTTTGTCCTCATCTGAAAAACCTAACACCAGTAGGATGCCCATCTTGACTCTCTTAGGCATTGAGCTGGATTCCTCAGCTAGGTAACGAGATATTGACATTACTTTGGAAGGACAAGATCTGGTCCTCCCCGGGGTAGCAAAAATGACATTTATTATGCCAAGAAGGAGTCTTGAAGATGCATCTCCCCGAAACTCCGAACCCGTTTGGCTTCCTCGACCATTGGAATAATGCAAGAGTTACTTCAACTTCCCTTCCCAAACTAGTTGGTCTAGATAGTCCCACAATTTTCTGCAATCCTCAGTAGTATGTCCATGATCCTGATGATATTGGCAGTAAAGGTTTTGGTTGCGCCTCATAGAATCTCCTGCCATTTTGTTCGGTCATTTAAAGAATGGCTCGTTTTTAATCTTCTCCAGAACCTATTGTATTGGTTCTCAGAGTACGGCATTAACCACCTGGGTGTTGGCAGATCCTGGTTGCCCAACAAAATCTTTTCAAGGTCGGTTATTATTGTACCAGTTCTACCTGAAATCCCTCTTCTCTTGAGGGATCACCTTAGCCTTTCCTTTCCCCTGTATTTGGTCTTCCTCTACCCTTCTGTACTTGTCAATCCGATCCATAAGTTGGTGCACACCGGTAACAGGCTTACCAGTTAAAGATTTCCTCAGGTCATGCTCGACTGGGAGGCTAGTCTTGAAAGTACTAATGGCCACATCGTCATACTCTTCGTCTATTTCATTAAACATCTCCCAGTATCTATCTGAGTAGGCCTTCAAAGTTTCCCCCTCCTGCACGAACATAGATAACAAGGATCCCAAAGGCCGAGGAATCCTCCTACAAGTGATAAAGCGAGCACCAAAGGCCCGAGTGAGTTTCTTAAAGGAATCAATAGAATTCTCCCTTAAACCATTGAACCACCTCATCGCCACTGGGCCCAAACTAGATGGAAAGACCTTACACATCAAAGCCTCATCTTTAGAATGAACAGCCATCCTTTGATTGAAATAACTAACATGTTCCATTGGATCTGTTCGACCATTATAAATGGTGAACCTAGGCTAATGGAATCGCCGAGGAAGACTCACACCTTCTATATTTCGCGTGAAGGGTGACTTAGAAACCTAACTCAACGCCTTGTTCATGGCATCGTTCCCTAGGCCTCTGCAAGGTGGGCTCTTATATCTACGTCTATGGTGATACTCCTCGTTGTAGGAAAAAGTCTTGCTAGGCGGAGTTCTAGATCTCCATCTATAACTAGCACTATCTGTCTCCTTAGAGGACAGCTCGGAGTTAGGCAATGAATGTCTTCACCATGCGTGGCGCAATTCCCTCTTCAATTCATCGATTTCACGTTGCATGTCCCTATCATTCTTTGCATAGGAAACACAGCTCTTCCCTCGAGACTGGCTTTTACTAGTATAAGCTGTGTGCACACTTTCCTCACGATCTCCTCTCTGTTCGAAGCTCCTAGGTGGATTGCTATGTTGAGAACTCCTTAATTCTGCTCGATGTAGATTAGCATCCACCTGGTGTGGTACTGTCGCTACCTGGTGTGGACCTACTTCTTCCATCTCAAACGTTGTACCCAAATCTCTTTCAGAATAGATCAAGTCCTTCCCACAAACGGCGCCAATTGTAAGGACTAAATATGGATTGGACCCAGTATATGATTAGGTTTTTGCCTAACAAGTCCAAACAATGAATTTATAGAGTGTGGGTGAAAGAACTAGTTCTACTCCAAAAGAAAGACAATAAAAGTTGCTGAATTAAGATCATTAAATATAAGTAAAATAAGAAAATCTGTCATCGGCATGGCCTGAGGAGCTTATGTTATAATGTTTTGTTGATGAACAAAGTTACAAGAGTTCATAGTATTATTACAAAGATTTCTTGATTTTTTCTGATCCTCCTCCTTTAGGCCACCTTCCCATGATATATACTACAATCTTGGTATCATCTCTACCATACACGTGTAGGTTAGATTCTAGGAACTCCTTCTTATCCCATCCAATACCTCCTAGAACTATTAACTAGTAGCTATAAAGCTGCTTGACCATTGTTCAGGTATCACCTCCACATTAATGCAGCTAGAGAGTTAGTTGGGAGGCATTTAATATGAAGGTAGCAGCTTTTGAAGATATTTGTTGCCTCCCTTTGCTCATCCCTTATCCAATGTCCGACTCTTAGTTGTGATGCAACCTTGAAGGATGTTTAGGATGATAAGACATTATTACTGACCTCGGATCTCTATTTCCGAGATGACTTTTATCCTCGGACGTATTTTGGACTATCACATACAATCTTTGTTTCTTCTTCTTATACCATTCCCATTATAACCTTATTTGACCATCCTCGGATTGGGCCATAGGCCCAATTCATACAGTTTTAATAGTACCTTCTAGATAATTGGCCCCCACAATAATTTTTTAAAATATACCAAATTATACCTGTCCATATATTTACTGTATTAAACATGTACCATATTTTACTAACTATGATTCCAAGTTTTAGGGAAAAGGTTTAATTTCAAACCAGATTATAAGAAAGCATACATATATAGTTTTAGTCAAATGACTTTTTTAATGAGTCATGTGACTTATTCAAATAATACATATGATTTTCTCAAAAAAAAAAAAAAAATAATAATAATACATATGAATAGTACTATAAAATATAAATCACCACATAGTATATTGAATGAGATAACTCCTATTCTTGATAATTTGGAGCTGAATGTTGTCCAAATTTTTATAGGGAGAAAAAAGAAATTTGACAATTTTAATTTTGTTTTTGTTTTTTCAAATAAGACCAAAATACCATTTACTCATTAATTTCTCCCCAACTCAAAACAAACTCAAATAGCAAAGAGTCTTTGTAGCTCAACTAATGAGCAAATTTTGGTATTTTTAAGAGAGACATCCGGAGTTCAAATCTCCCCCTCCCCCATTATAATTTATAACAATGAAATTATTAAAAATAATTATATAATAATAAATAAATAAAATATTGAGGTTGCTAAAAGAATCCATCACCCACCTCCCTTTCCCTTTATTGAAGGTTGGGATGAGGTTGCCTCCTCCTCGGCATAACGTTGTAAGGGCAAGGCTATTTTTGGTATGCCCTCTAGTATAGGATCAATGGTGAGCGTGCCTTTTGGGATAGGACCAATGGTAAGGAAGCCTGGAGCAGCAACACTAATCCGGTGTAGGTGAGGGTCTCTTGCCTTGATTAAGCACCTCGGCGCTTGGAAACTCTTGGAAATGGGGATGTAGTCTAAGATTAGATGGGCCACCCTTAGTTGGTCGTCTGTGTGGAAAAACACCTCGGCCTTCAAGATTTTGTCCAAGCTTTGCTGGTTCACAAGACCGAAGTTGGGAATGGCAGCCTTCTTATCTGTAAAACCATAAAATAAAATAAAAAAAAAACAAAAACAAAAACAAAAAACAAAAAAAAAAAATCATTTGCAAAGGATAACTCAAATTAAAGGAATTTTCATGTACAAACACAAACAAAAGAAAAAGAAAAATGGGTAACTTTGAAATTATAAACCTAGACCTAGAACCCCACCTAGTTTCCCCTCTCTTGTCAGACAGGGGAGGCCATCGTGCCACTCCCCTGATACGATTAAGAAATCCTTTTTAGGCCTTTATTGGAATCGAGGAGGCATTGGATGAGCCTAACTTCAAGGTACCTAGATTTTAGGTAATACCCTTGCCCTGTTAAGTGATGGAGGTTGTAAATCCAATTAACGTCGTGGTGAGTGAGGTTTAAGCCCATTCTCTCGTTAAGGGCATTTACACTACCTAAGATTTTGAACATGTTGGGTGCACATTGGGTGGGAGCTAACCTATAGGCACTAAGGTAGTCCCTAGTGATTATGCCCATAGGGATTCTCATCCCTCCTTCTATGAAGGCAATCATTGGGATCACCACTTCTCCCTCTTGCTTTTTCTCATGCCACCTCCTCTTCCTTGAAATACCTAATAGCTACTCCTGGAAGGATCCTATACTGAGCCCTAAAGTTCTCTAAACCCTCCTCAGAGTCTACTGTAAGGTTGAATTTATTCAACCATCTAATTGGCTTTATTCCGTGCCAAATTTGCTTGTAATTCAGCATTTAGTAGCCCTGTATTTAGGTGGGTTTGATGTAAGGGTAGTGAGTGAGAGAGAGTGAAGATTGCTCAAGAGTGTGCAAGAAAACAGAGACTCGCGGTGGGACTCACGGGTGACTCGCGGCTGCAAGCCGCCAGACGCAGCACACGTGCCAAGCATGCTGGAAGGTGAACAGTCATGCAAGCTGGAGCACTACAGGACAAAACAGGACAACTGGCCATACGGTTATCTCGCGACTGGATCTCGCGACTTAGTCAAGCCGCGAGGTCAAGCCGCGAGCCACCCCTGTTTTGTAAAACCTGACGTTTCACATTCCTCTCCCACTCCAGTATAAATACCCCTTTTACCCACAATTGAAAGAGAGCTTCCAGAGAGAATTTTGAGAGAGAAACCCTAAAGAAAAACCAGATTGATTCACCCACAATCTATACATTAGAGTCTCTTCAAATTCCTCAACTCTCTTCCTCTCCATTGTCAAATCCTTGAGAGGCATTATACCAAACCTGGTTCTCACCATCATCATCACTGTCAGACAGCTGTTTGGATTTCTGGGAAGCAGTTAGGAAGGAACCAATCTTCATTGGTTGATGCTACGGTCTAGTAGCGGAATCCGGGAAGTTAGAAAAGAAAAGGGTTCGGCGCAACCTCGTTGGAGCAAGAAGCTTGGAGGGCTTAGGTGCACTGGGTAGATTAGGCTTGGAGGGTCTATTGCTGTCCATGTATCCCAACTGTATTTTCTAGTGGATTGTTTACCGCTTGGAGGGCGGCGGAGAGGTTTTACGCCGAGGGCTTCGGTTTCCTCTTCGATAACACATCGCGTGTTGTCTTTGTGTTTGCATCTTCCTTCCTCTCTATCTTTGCCTTTTTATTATCTGTTGTGGATTAAGTTTTGTTTTGGCTTAGATAGTTTTTAACCAATTTCATATTATAGCATATGTTAAGTTTCCGCACACTAGTTGTTTGACATATTGCTTAAATTGGTTAAGTTGTAATTTGGGGGTCTAAACGTTCAAAGGTGTTTATACACGTTTTTGAACTTTCATCTACCAAATGGGCGAACCTGCCCATTCCTAAGAAAAGTTTGGAGGAACTAAGAAGATTGAAAGAAGTAAGAAAAGCCGAGGAGGAAAAGGCACAAAGGAAATAAAAGTATATGGAAAGATAAAGCAAAAAGGTGTATGAAGACTTACAGAAAAAAGAAAACTCTCCTCGGACAGGCTCTTGGTATTTGTAAGGGCACGAGTGAGTTAGGTAAGTTTGCAGGTTTAGTGTATGAGCGCTAAAATGAAATGAATGCTAAAGTGAGGTGAGTGATTGATTTGGGCAGTATTTATATCAAAGAAGATTTACGAGCAAGAAAATTTATGCCCAAGCTCCAACAAAATCCTCAGCTGTTGGATCTGCATCATGCCATAGAACGTAGGGGATAGGGAGCCGTAGAAATTTAATAAAGGCGCATCTCAAATGCCTAAGTATCAGAAGCCTGCCTTGGGTAGTTGAAAAGGTGTCTTCACAGTCAGAGGTGGTGTAGGATGAGCACAGAGCAACTACAGTGACATCGAAATCCTCCATTATCCCCAAGGAGACAAAAAGAAGAATTTCGAGGGGCTATTGTAGGGGTGATAGGCTCAGGAATGCATATCTACATATATATTGGGCCAAGGGCCCAATCCGAGGACATGAATAGTCTGAGGACGGGTAAACACCTTCCTAAGAACCCGTGTTGATAAGTAAAAGGGTGAGGTCTGATCATAACCATCCGAGAAGGCTATTCTAGGAGAAATACTTCCTTCGACAAGGCAAAGTCGAGATTTGAAAGTGTGGTCTGACACCAGGGGCAACGGTCTGGACGGCTCCATTAATGTGGATAGGTATCCAAAAGGAACAGGACAAAAGGAGGCCATGAAATATCTCAAGGGAAGGCTACTACCATCACATTAAATGCTCTGCAATTAACTTTCTGGCTGCATTAATGTGAAGAAAACCTCTAAACAGTACTGCATTGGCTGCCCCAACGCATAGAGGGCCTAAAAGAGTGTCCGGTGGGACAAGCACTCAAGTAGTGGCTTAGATGATAAAAAAGTGGAAGGCCAAGATCATCTAAAGAGAACTATATAATGTAAGAGACCCTCCATGGAGAAGAGATAGAGAAGTTGAGAGTAAAACACTGTAGCAATCAAGAACTGAACTTGTAATCAAATTTGAGAATCAATATATAAGAACGGATCTCCTCAGACTGTGCCGAGGACGATTTTCTTTAGTTTAAACTTGTCTATCTTCATTCTCTTGTCATCAAGATCTACTTTACTTGTTGTCTGATTCACTAAAGCCTAGTTTTCCAACTCACTCTCTACAAATTCATTGTTTTGGGCTTTTTGGATCTAAGTCCATCCACCTTTTGGGCTAAAGACTCAAATCAGGTCCTTAAAGATAGTATTAACAAAATTAATACAAAAATACAAGTGGATAATTATTATATGAGAAAGATACACGAGAAAGAACATAAATTTTTTATGCTAAATAAACTCATACTAATTAAGTATGTGAAAAAGACTTTTATTATTTTAAAACATTTAAAAATTGGTTTTTAAGTGCATTAATTCTAACGCAAACGTCAATAATTAAACTTTATCTAATTTGTTAGGTTCTAAAGTTTAGGATTTTATGTATTTAGAACTCTAATTTGTATTGTTGACAAATCATGATCAAAACAATGTGTTTAGAAGTGTTTAAAGCTAGTTCAAAGTTGTGCATCAATATAAAGTTGGAATTGAGTTAAAGTAGGAAAGGATTGTGCCTTTCGGCCTGGCTCGATCGATCGAAAGACAGGCTTGATCAATCGAAGCTTGGGCAGAATGCTTTTCTGCAGATTCGTCCAACTCAGCCCTATTTGTTTTAAAACGTTTTTAGGGTTTCTTATTTGTCCTAAGTATAAAAGGCAAACCCTAGCCACCTTTTAGAGTTGCTCATATTTGCGGTTTGTGTAAATCTCTTGTGAGATCTAGAGGAGCTTTCCTTTACACAAACTTAGGGTTTCCAAGGAGAAGATTTATCTACGCCTTGATGATCAATTCAGTTGCTGCCATTAAAGTTTAAAGAAAACACAAGCGGGTGTGCTTGTAGCTGGTGGTGAATCCAAGAAAGAAGGAGTCTATGGATTCGGAGCTTGCATGTGGTTGTGTCAATAAGTTCTACTGGTTGGTAGCAATAAGAAGTCAAGCGTGGGAGCTTGTAGGTCTTATTGTATGAACTTCAATTCTTTCAAGAAAGTGGATTCAAGTTTACCTTGAGAATAACTAGGTCAAATCCTCCCCAGGTTTTTACCGGTTTGGTTTTCTGGGTGATCATATCTTGTGTTATTTATTTTCCGTTGCTTTGCATGATTTGATCTTTTATATTGTGATAACCTAGACTTGTTTAATTGGACTAAGTAACAACTTGGCTAATTACCTAGGTTTAATCAATTGTTTAAGGGGTCTAAAAACCATCATAATCTAATACTATATATCTAATTTATATATATTTAAAAGATGAAGCGTATCATTTATTGTTACTATGTTTCTATTAAGCCACCTCATCTGCTACATTATTGACCACCACCATTAGTCTTTTTTATATTTATTTTTACCTCTAATGTTTTTTACAATATTAAGTATAAAATAATATTGGTTTTACAAATTCCTTTTAGGCGGTTTTAAACTTACATATTCATCTACTTTAATTTTGATGTTATATCTAAATAATAAATCAATGAAAAATCAAAACAAAAATTTTGTCCATATATATTCCTCATGGGCAGTTTTAACATTAAATAATATTTTGTCCATGCAAACGCATGGATGCATTCAAAATTAAACACTATTTTTATTATAAATAATTAAATAAAATAGCATGTAACACATGCATTAATGCATACATATAGATACATTTAAAATTAAAACACAATTTTTATCATACAAATATAAATTATTAGTCAAATAATTTTTTTGAAAAGTAAATATAATTAATCACATATCAAAATTCTTACCTAAATTTAATACTAATTATGATAATTTAATTTCTAATTTTTAATAAGATAGAACGTGTGTTAATGTTTGTTGTGTGGTGATTTTTACTAGGTATATGTGATTGGATTTATTTATTTATTTTATAGTTCATTAATATTAGATTCTTAATATTTTGCACTCATTAATTCTCTTGACACAAAGATTAAAAAACTAAAGTGGACACATGGCACAAACTTAAGTGGATAATTATGGTGTAGTCCCCACATAAATTTAGACACATGGCACAAAATTGGATTCTAATTTCAAATTCTAATTGAACTTTCTTTAAATTTTGCCTATTAATATAATAGGTAAAATGTAATATATATATATATATATATATATATATATATATATATGTATATATATATAACATTTTGCGATTTTCCCTATAATAAATGAAAATATGATTATGAATTACATTATTATTTATTGAATTAGTACAAATTGAAAAATAATAATAATGAGACCAACCTAAAAATATTATCACGTGCAACGCGCGTGATCCACAACTAGTATACTGTATATAAAGCAGAAGCCTTGTCTTACAATTAAGGTTGTTTCCTTCTCTTTCTCAAAAAAAAAAAAAAAAGGTTGTTTCCTTCTAAAAAAAAAAAAAAAAAAAAAAAAAACAAATAAGGTTGTTCTGCCACCTAGGAAAAAAAAATGAAACATTATACTATTTTAGCAAAACTAAAACACCGTTTAATAGCCTCTCAATATAAAAATAAAACTAACTGGTTAAAACTTAAAATATGGTCAAAAGCTTGATACGGTGATAATAGAGAAAGTGACAAAGTTCGTTTTATTTTTCTCAATTCGATTTCTTTTTTGTTTGTTTTCTTGGAATTTTTTTTAAAGTTTTTGTTTGACTAATGAGATTCTGAATAGCATTTTTTTTTTCCTTTTGGGTTTAGGGTTTAGGGATTCGATATCACTTTTGAGGGCTATGAATTGATTTGGTTTATAAAATTTGAGATTGTTATCTACTATTGATTATATATGGCGACGAAATTCAATGAAGTTGGAATGCTGTTTTGTTTATCAATACAAAGGTTCTTGTTAACAGATTTTCTCTGTATCATCGCAGCTTTTTTGGGATTGTGAGCTTTTTTTCTTTTTTTTTTTCTTTTTTCAATTGAAATTTTGGATAGTGAAATTTAAATATTTCATGGGTTTCATCAATTAGGGTTAGGATTAAGATTCGATGTCGTTTTTAAGGGTTATGACTAGTGACTTGGTTTGGTTTTAGACTTTGAGATTCCCATCTACTATTGATTATGCATTTTATTTGTTGCAGGTGGAATTTTGTTTTGTTTATATACATGGTTTTGAAACCTGGACCATTTAATGAACCGGGAAAGGGAGAGGTTCATGGTTTTTGAGGTTAGACCGAGGTTCAATCAAGGTCAAACCGTGATGTGTCATTTAATTTTTTAATATATTTGATACTTAAATTGGTTTATATTTATTAATTTTTCATTCCTAACCAACAAGATGTGCATGGCCCAGAAGCATATTTTCATCAATGTAAATATATTGTGGCTTGAGGGTTGTTGTTTTGTATTTAGATTTTATTTGTATCATTGTAGCCTTTTTGGAATTGTGGATTCGGTATGCACTGCAGCGTTTTATTTTTATTTTGTGATTAAAAAGTTGGATTCAATCCCTTTTAAGAGTAATGTATTGGTTTGGTTTTAGAATTTGAGATTCCCATGTACTATTGATTATGCATTATTATTTTACTAATATTTTTTTACTTTCTATTTCATAAACCTGTAACCATTTTTTTCTTTTAAACTTTTTGGTTGTAATCAAATTGTCTCTAATCTCATGGTTTAATTCATTGTGATTCGTAGGAATGGTAGATTTGGTATTTGAAATTGTCATGCAAGTTTTAGTTCGATGTGATTTATTGTGGTTCTTAGGAATAGCAGATTTGCTATTTGTAAGTTTTAATTGCTTACAATCAGATTTCTTTTTTTAATCTCTCATAGAAGGGAAGTACACACATGAAGTGATTTGAAGAGACCAATTTTTAAAATTTTTAGGGGATATTAGACACTATATGCTTAAATATACTGCATTATTTAAGTTTGAATGTATGCAATAAAAGTATGATAACTAAGTTTATGTTGGATGCATAGTCCGTTAATATGTAAAATGATTCCGTGCATTGCGTGAGGAAGATACTAGTTAAAATAAATAGTTTGTATTTGTCAAAATTTAAATGTATGTTATCCTTAAAATGAATACCATCAAATATTCAAACTCAATAATCGGTAATAAGAGATGGTTGAATAAGAGATCTGGAATTCAATCCCCACCTATTTTTGGTGCCTTGTCTGATAATAAAGAGCAAAATTATTAGAAGCAGATGTCATAAATTGAAACTCTATAATAAATAAAATGATTTCATATACCCATTTTCGTATTGTATATGGTTGCCTCTCTCTATATATAGTATTAATAGATTTTTTTTTTTTTTGGGTAAACTACGTATTTGGTCTCTATTTTTTACACCATATTTCAATTTGGTCCCTAACTTTTCAATTGTGTCAATTTGGTCCCTAATCTTTTAGTATCATGTCAATTTAGTCCATGTCGTTTTCTCTTTGATGGAAAAATCCAATGTGTCAAACATAATAACAAAGAATTAATTTATCCACCACATCAATTGCCAACTGTGCAACCACAACATATTAAAATATTTAAAAATAAATAAATAAATTGTAGTTGTCATGGAGACTGGGCTTGGGCAAAAAAAGTAAAATCCCTCCTTATCGCGTACGCTCATCCCTTGGTCTCAACGGAAATCCAATTGGCGGCTGGTGACTAATTTCAATGGGGATCTTATGATTCCTTTTCTTATAAAGTAGCTTAAACTTAATACATAGAAGCGTATGGCAAAATTTTGCTAAAAAAAAAGAGTATGGCGAAACAAAATATTATTTTAATCCATAAAATATAGCTCAAAGTTCAATTTTCTTCCTAAAACTTATGTACAACTTAGTCTGTCAAGTTTTAAGAACAAGGAAATATATCTCAAAGTCCAATTTTACACCCCTGAGCCCTAACTCTCTCAGCTATAATACGAGGGCAAATTGTTATTTTGGATTTCGGGGGGATGTAGTAGAAACTTGGGGGCTTTTTGGCTTTGAACTTAGAAGCTAAGAGATGCCTTGGGGTTTTTTTGGCTCTGAACTTGGAAGCCTCCTTGAAAAACGTTTTGATGGGAATAACTGCCTTGGAAACTTTTGAAAATTAGGACTTGCCTCGATACTTTGGTGTTTAATATTTTTGCTACAGGTGACACGTTCTCAATCTGTCATCAATCATACGTTTTAGATGATGATTTCATATAACACTTTTGTTTGGAGCTCAGATTGTTTATGGTTGTTCTTTTATGCTTATGTCTGTTCTTGTGGGTTTTTTGTGGCTGTTCATTTGAAGGTGCTGTCAGAAGAGCGTTGCTGGAAGGAGAATGCACCGCGTCCACACTGTTAGGGATTTTGGATTTTAGAGAAATATGTGATTTAGATTTAATTTGGGTCTGCCCTATTTAATAAAATCAGTAAACTTTCTTATCAAACAAAAAAACAAAAACAAAAAAAAAAAAAAAAAAAAAAAAAAAAAAAACTAACGTGGAGGTACATGCGTAAAAGAAGTCATTGCTTTTTTTATTTTTTCATTAAAAATTTCTAAAAATATTTCATAAACCAGTGCTCTTAAGTCATCCATGCTATAATTTTCATTTAATTTCAATTTGGACAAAGTTTAGTTACAAAATTAGTTGCACCCTTAAACTACAACTTTATTCAATATCTTTTTATTGGAGGTAAATTTTGAGAAAATTGGTAGTAGTTTTAAGCTACAACCTTATGTGCTCCATGCTTGTAAAATTTCTAAAAAATTAAAGATTAATAGTTATGTCATCAATAAATTATTTAAATTGCAAATTTTTGTAGTTTAAAATTATATATAAAATATAAGCTTATAGATCATATAGTAAATAATATCCAATTGACACAAAATTTGGCATGTGTATTGAGAGCGAAATAAACATGTAATTCAATAATTAGATTTTCAAAATATGTAGTAATATTTGTTTTATTAAGTAAGGATGCAATCTTAAGTTATAACCAATTTTGTAACTAAATTTTGTCCTTTCAATTCAAGTTCACACCCACATTCAAGAGAGAGAGAGAGAGAGAGAGAGAGAGAGAGAAGTTTTTGGGTGATTTTACATCTTGGGTACGTGGAATCATTGTATTATCACAGTGCACCCTTGGTGCAATGGTCACTCTACAAGTATAGATACTTATGGAGTGTAGAGGCAAGGGTCGGAGTTCAAGTCTCCAAGAATGAGTTTCACATACATATATACTTAGATTAAGTTAGAATAGAATTTTTATCTTGTATGAAAAAAAAAAATCTTTGTATTTATTTGTTATTAATTGAATTTGATGGTGTTCATTTAAAAGAGAAGAAATCGTTAAATTTTGACAATTGCAAGCTATTTACCAAATTCTCTCAATATTTCAACACTAATTATTAACTCAAGCTTTTGGTACCATAACTGTATCGTTACAGTAAAATTTAAAGCAATTACTGAAAATTAAGAATATCTGTTTCAGTTTAGAAAGTGTCTTAAAGCCCCATGATAAAGCAACACATGGAATGACAATCACCTTTGAGACTTCCTAGTATAAATAAAGGGCTCGATTCCAATAGAAGATCACAAACAATCCAAAGAACTTATTGAAATCAATGTAACATAGTTATCAAGGGGATGATCTCGTGTTCATTGGGCTTAGTGAAGTGTTAAAAAAAGAAAAAAAGAAAAAAAGAATCTATAATAATCTTGTAACTTTTTTAATTGTAACTTCATTGGGCTTAGTGAAGTGTCAGAAAATTAATAAGTCCTATTGTAACTTTTTTATAATAATCTTTCCAATAAATAGAATCTATAAGTGTTTTAAATTATTCTTGCGGTGGTGTTTGTTATGAGAAGAAAACATCTACAGCCTAAATACTTAAATAAAATTGATGAGAGAGAGAGAGAGAGAGAGAGAGAGATTACTAGTCCCAAAAAATTGTAACGTGCATACAAATGAGCCCATGTCCTCTTTATATAGACATAGACAACCAAAAGGTATGGATTTAAAAGATATAACTCATCGGTAAGAACAAAAGTTTTGATTATAGATTAGATTGGACCCACTATTGGAGACACTTTATTTGGGTTTTAACTGGCCCAATATTTCTAACATAAAAAATATAAGCTTGTAACTTTGTGATTTAGCTTGAACATATTTACTTATGTTTGAACCAAGTATTTAGTTGTTAATCTCATTTGATCTTGAGCGTGTTTGCTTCAGTGTTAGGTGTAATAACTTAGGCTTTGAGCTTTTTACTGTGAACTTTCGAATTAGTTTGTTTCGAACAAGTTAGGCATCAATTAACTTATTTGCAATCTGTCTTAGTCTTTTGAAATCCAATGGAATTGGAAAGAGACTTAGAATTGAATCATATAACTTAGAGACTTGAGTTGAGCAAATTCAGCCTAAACAACCGAGGGTTGAACAGCCCAGAGTTGAACAACCTAGAGTTGAGCAGCCTCGAATGGAGCAACCTGGAATGGACCAATTTGAATTGAACAACCTCAAATTGAGGTTCCTTGAAATGAGATACCTAGGCCACCAAACTTACATTATAATGGTCATGAAAATAGCGACATAGATTTGGCTTTCATGAGAATGCCAAAAATGGCTATGATAAGGATTAAGGAATGTCCAAGAAAATGCAAGGGCGAGTTTTGATCGTCAAGAGGGAGATAGGAATCATTACCAAGAACCCTATAGACCACCATTCAAAGACCCAAAACCAAATGCTATACCCTTTCCAGGTCAAGTAAGGTACGATCAGTTAATGGACTCATTCAAACAAACGTATGGTTCTAGTTTATGAAGGCATGCAAGACCTTTGTATTGGAAAACTTACCCTGAGTGCATAGATAGGGAAGCGGAATTTCCTAGGAAGTTACAAGATTCCAAATTTATCACATTTTAAGGCGATGAAGATAAAACTGCCACGGAACATATTTCGAGTTTCACAATTCAGTGTGATGAATTGTCAAATAATGACTACTGTGCTTCAAATGTTTCCCGATTCCTTTACAGTAACTCTCCTCCCCCCCCACCCCCCCCCCCCCCCCCCCCGCCCCAACTCAAAAATCAATTAGCAGTTGGGTTGAAAAGGAAGAGAAATTCCAAACCCACTTTGCCCCCACTGATTTAGGTGTGTCAATGGAAGATTTGGTATATTAAAACAATGGGCAGATGAGACTGCCGAACAGTTCATCTTGAGGTTTTAAAAGGCTAAAATGAGATGTAAACTACATTTCCAGAGGCATAATATGTTAAATAGCAGTAGATTGCCTAGACTTCAAATTGAGAAAGAAGTTCGAAGGAAGAACTTCCTTTAATTTGTATGAATTATCCGAAAGAGCCTCTAGACATGAAAATCTACATAGAGAAGAGATTCAAAAGAAAAATGCCTTGAATGGGACTCGTTACTAAGATCCTAAATATGAGATTGATGTAGCAGAGTTTAGGGGTCAAAAAACTTGTGTGATGCTGCCATTATGTAAAAAGAATGTATCACAACAATGAATGAGGGGAGTAATCGAGAGCCTATGAAAAAAAGAGAAGTAAAATTCATTTCATCCTATCTTATTTATCACCCATTATACAAAAATTCAAACTGATGAAGGAGAGACTGCAAGGGCATAAACAAAACCTGCAGAAGTGGCAGCAAATTCCAAAGACAGGGTCATAGACACAGCCCCTTCCTTAGTTATCGCCGCCGCAAGAAGAATATTCCAGCAAAAGATAAAGCTCCAAACCACCCACTTTCACCAAAGGCATGTTGGCAGGCCTCCTCTCTTCTCCTCACTACTAGGAGTAGTAGCAAAACTCTCTTTACTTTCTTCTTCACTCTCCTTTGAAACAACACCGACTTTCCCTACACCTCCATTGTACTATTAGCCAAATTATTATATTAACAACTCAAACTTCTTTTTCATACCTTCGTTTCCTTTCAAGTGATCAGACCGGCACAAAGTAAAGGAACGTAAAGTACACGTAATATTGTACATTTCTTCTCATTGCCATTTTCTCTTCCCTTTTCTTACCAATTTGGAAGGGGGACAAAATGGTGGCTTGGGTAGAAAACTTCATCCACCCATTTTCTTTCCTCTACCTTTTCACTCCAACCAAATAATGGAAAATGACATTTTCCTCTCCTTTTTCCTTCTCCCATTTCACATCCTCTCATTTTTCACCCTCACCAAACATAGCATAAATGACTAGACAGGAAAAGGGAAATTAATTTATATGGCCATCACCTGCTTTTATTATGTCGCCAATCCATAATATATTACAATGCGTTCAAAATCTTTTATTCAATTGGTGTTCATGACACTAAAATTTTATCCATAAAGATAATGACAATAATCATAATATTAGTGCAATGTAAAACCAATTTCACTAACTAATGTTTACTTCCTTGATATCAATGGTTATACATTGATAAAGTAAAATAGCTTTTTTTTTCTCAGACCACTAATCAGGAGTGCCACTTAAAAACTCCTCCAATGCTGTACCGTAGGAGGCAGAGGCTCTGAATTTGATAATAAAGTCTTTGTATGAGAAGGACTTACAGAGTGCAGGATTGCTTGCATCAACCAAAGCTTCTGCTGGTTCTATAAGTGTTTCATAAAGGGGATAAAGACCGAAGGTAGCAGTTGTCCGAGCTAAATTCGAATTTGTCACCACTCGATGTACAGCACCTTTCAACTTCCCATTGCTAATAATCTACAACTCAATGCAACACAATTCTAAGAACTATTATTAAGAAACAACTAAAAAAATAAGGTTTTTTTTTTTTTTTTTTGGTTGAGAAAAAGATGGTTACTTACATAAATGTTAAAACCACCCTAAAATATGACACTTACACTTTTAATCATAAACTACATAAATTTGCAATCACCACCTTAATTGTAACATACTTTGAGAACTTTACCCCCTTAATTGATTGTTAAAATTAATGGTAACAATGCAAGTCACATTGTTTTGCTCTTGTAGTCAGTTAATGTAGTAAATTTTATGGACAATGTGTGATCATTAATTTGAACAGTAAATCACGTTGTGGGATGCAATTTTTTTATTTATTTTTTATACAAGATAGAATTTCTACTCTAGTCTAATTTAAGTGTATATGTGTGTGAAGCTCCATTTTAGAGACTTGAACTCTGACCTTTGCCCTCACATCCATACTTATATTTGTGGAGTGACCACCGCACCAAAGGCGTGCAATGGTAATTAAAAAAAAAATTGTGACAATTGGGGTTATGATTGTAAGTATACATAGTTTGGCTGCAAAGTGTAGGCACACGAAGTTTAGGGTGGTTTTCTGTGACTAACCCTAAAAAAATGTTTGAGTTTCTTTTTTTGTTTTTTGTTTTATTTTATTTTATGAGATAAGATTTTTTTTTCCCCTAGTTACTAAAACATATTGCGTAGTAGGCATATTGAGGATTTAAAAAAAAAAAAAAAAAAAAAAAAAACTAGAAAAGGTAAAGAAAGTGTTAAATTTGTATTGTAATGGAATACTATTTGTCACAACTTATATGATATCCGAAAAAATTAGTTATTATTTGAGCTTTTTGTAATCATCTAAATAACTTAAACTGACTTAATTAAAATTAATACACAAGTTTGGGTTGGTTTTCTATGACTAACCCTAAAAAATATTGAGTTTCTTTTTTTGTTTTATTTTATTTTATGAGGTAAGATCCCACCCCCCCCCCCCCCAAGTTACTGAACCATATTAAGTAGTAAGCACATTGAATATTAAAAAAAAAAAATCAGAAACAAAAAAAGTAAAGCATGTCTTAAATTTGTATTGTATATAATGCTATTTGTCACAACTTATATGATATCTGATATCCAAAAAGATTAGTTATAATTAGAGCTTTTTGTAATTGTGTAAATAACTTAGATTGACTTAATTGATACACAACCAATGTAAGACCCAACAATTGTTTACATCAATGTTATGAATTCTATTTCTACTGAGTGAAATGGACGGAAAAACTCATATTGGTATGCAAACTAGAACGGTAACTACTCAATTCCACCTCAGACCAAATTTCAGCCCATTCTGGATTGTTTCAATTAATTTTGGTCAATGCCAGCTGAAATTAAAAACCTGGCCAGTATGCATTTTGTGCTGAATCTAGTGATATATATGAGGTTATGAACAGATAAATAAATAAAGAAAAGAACTTAATAAGATGAAGTGAGCCACAATGAAAGAAAGAACTAAACCAAACAATGCGATGTGAGGGAAAGAAGAAAAAAAAAATCAAGAATAATGAAGCCTCAAGAGTAGGTGATCATGAGAGGACAAAAGAAATAAATTGACTATGTGAACTTGTGAAGTGCTTTTACGAGGGTGGATTGGGAAATGGGTAAAGTGAGTTACTAGGAACTTCCAAGAAGGTTTCTTCTTTACAAATACCCCCACATGTTAGTTTTTTTTTTTTTTTTTATAATTTTTTTAATAATAGAAATTTGTTAATAACAATATGCTCACTTGAGATTTTTCTTTAAAAAAATATATGAAATTCATTATTTTATATAAAAACAATATATATACATATAGCAATAAATTTGAAACTACAAGTAGAAATAGAGTATCAAAATTTTTTGTTATAATGGACAAACTGGAATAAGGTTCAAAATGATATTCATAACATTTGTTTACGTAATGCCTTCATAATTCAAATCATTAGTCTCAAATCCGTGCGTTGAGTGTGATAATTTTTTCCTGGGTGATTTCTATTTATATATATATATATATATATATATTAAACCTTACATAACACTTTTTTTTAAACCTTTACACACACACACACATATTTTATAATGTGAATATTTACATATACCTTTAAGTAAACTATATATATTCCACTTCATTAGATGCGTAAAACCATAGAGTACTACTTCATGCTGATAGTTGCTAAATTTTTTTTTTTTTGATAATGTCATTTATAACGCTTCTTACCATTGTATGTTTACTAACTGATGATTGCATAACAAAGACGTTAAGTGAAAGACAAAATCGTTCATTAGATTTTCAAAAAGTAACGGTGTATGAAATATATAAATATATATATATATATATATATATAAAAGGTTAAATGAAATGTCAAAAAAATGATTTTAAATTTGCTAACTTTATTTCTTATGCAATTTCTATTATTATTGGAGAACATCACTTTTTGTGTTATGATTGGAAATATGGTTTTCATGATCAAAGTTTGATTAGTTTTAAGTTTAAATTTAGTACTATGATTGTATTTAATTTTTTATTATTAATTTAGTGTTTTAAGTGAACGTAACAATTTATTTTTCTATACTCTAACGTTTTTAATATTCTTTGTGTGGACATCTCTATTTTATTTTTTACTTATCCTTATAGCCTCTTTACTATCTCTCTCCATTGGCAACCTATCGTTTTCCAAAACTTGATGATGATTCTATGGCATTAAATATGCATTATTAGTTTCTTTATGTTATATTTGGTTTAATATCCTCATTAATTTTTTTAGTTAACTATTTCTAAATTGACATTTGTTTTGTATTCCATTTTTCCTTTAATGTATTTGAGTATTTCCCTAGCATTACTCAACTTTATGAGGACAACTTTATTTATCAAATTTAAGTAAAATATTAAATGTTTAATTTTTTAATATAAAAAGGGAGAGGAAATATAAATAATGTAATGATATGGAGGATGTAGCTAAATTTAAGTGTTGAATAAATTAATATGGGAATTGGGAAGAAAAAAAAGTAAAAATAAAAGATATAACAATAAAAACCAAATTATCAAAAGTATACTATGTAATATATAATAATAATTTTTTATATAGTATCTGTGAGAACACGATTCGTAACGAACCGTAACAGTGTTGGGCTCGCTCGTAAAAATGCCCAAACAATATCATTTGTAGAGCGTGGGTTTGAAAGGCTAGGCCTTGGTCACCAGGCGGTGGGTTTTTTGTGTTATCCATACATGGTTAAGTCATCTTCGCCCCTGGAGTCTTTCTCCTGGAGGCGGGCTGGAAAGCTCTGGTTTTTGGCCATTTTTCCCAGCCCCTTTTTGGCGCACTAACTTTTACATTATATAGTCCTTCTTGGTTGATCCTATCCCTCCACTTGTTGGTCAGGCAGGTGCTTACTTTTGTACCTGTCCCATCAGTTGTCCCCTCTTACTTTTCTGTTTAGTCGTGAGGATCGAAGTTACACCGTCCAAACATCTTTTCTCATTAACATGATCAGGATGTTGGCCGGTACATTTAATGCGAAGGGGACGTATTTTCCTTGAACCTATTTCGCACCGTACCTCCATGTGGGCCCTATTCCACTCACATCCCCTTTAGGGGACTACTTGGGGATAGCCTTCACTAAGACATTGCTCTTCTCATCGAAGCCTTGGAGTGCCGAGGACAGGGTCGTCCTCAGCTGTTCCCCTTAACCCCTCGGCCTTTGATCACTCGTCCTCGGCACACTACCTCCTCGGCACAGGCCCTAAGCCCGGATAGAGCGTGGGCCGGATCATAAGCTTCCCGGCCCTACAGTATCTTTAATTCTTTATAATGCAATATGATATCATTCAACAATCAAAGTGAACAAAAAAAAAAAAAAAAATCAACATAAAACACAAAACTAATTCGCACCAACCTAAAATAAAGTTATAAAAAACACAAAAATTTATCAACCTAAAACAAATATGCAAGAAAAATTAAAAAAAATTCTCCAAAAAATTGAGAGAAATAATTTTTTTTTTTTTTTTTTTTTTTGTGAGGGAAAATTGTGCATAGAATGGAAGAGTGAATGACAAATTTATGCTAAGAGGATGATAATAAGAAGAAACAAAATAAAAGAAGATAAAGGAAAAGAGAAAGAGTGATATTAAGGTAGGGGTTTGAGGAGATGAAAAGGTAAAGGGAATAAGAAAAGTTGGAGAAAGTGTAAAATATTAAATTTTTTATTTTTTTAAAATAAAAAAGATGAGAAAATATAAATAATTTAAAGATATGTAGGATCTCATCTTATTTCAATGTTGAATAAAATAAGATGAGAAGAAGAAAAAAAGCAAAAATAAAGGATGTAACAATAAACACTAAATTATCAAAATCATGCTATGTAATAGAATAATATTATTTTTTATATACTTTCTTTAATTCTTTATAATGCAATAATAGGATAACATTTAACAATCAAAGAGAACACACACACCAAAAAAAAAAAAAAAAACCCTTAAAACACAAAAATAAATCTCATCAACCCAAATTAGAGTTCTAAAAAAACACAAAAAATTTATACCTAAAGCAGAGATGCAAGAAAAATAAAAAGCTCCACCAAAAAATTGAGAGAGAGAGAGAGATAACCTTTTTTTTGTGGGGGAAAACTATGCAAAGAATGGAAGAGAGGATGATAAATTTATAGTAAAAGGGTGTAAATAAAAAAAGACAAAATAAAAGAAGATAAAGAGAAAGATGAATAGTGATATTAAGGTAGAGGATAGTGGGGAGATGAAATCGTAAGAGAGAGAGAGAGAGAGAGAGAGAGAGAAAAAAAAGTTAAAGAATATGTAAATATTAAATAATAAAAAAGGTGAATGTTAAAAAAAATTATAAGAAAATTGAAAAAAAAAAAAAAAAAAAAGGATAATAACATGGACATTAATGTGGTTTAACTCCTGTTGATAGCTCTTTACCAGTTGAGCTAATTGAAACTCACCAACTTTTAGATATATACATATATATATATATATATTACAGTAAAGTACCAAAAATCAATGGACTATCAACTAGTTTTCATGTTTTTTTTTTTTTTTTTTGAGCTATAGTTTTCACTTGTTAAAGTTTACAAATTAAGAAGTAATACTATATTGTATATAGTTAGAGCTTGCGAAGATATATGTACCTGCATCAGAGCACCTAAGGTAACCACAAAAGCGTAAGGAATAGGTTCAACACCAATCCATTCCTCATCCTTGAAGACTTCAAGCCCATATACATCACTTTGAAGAAGAATATTAATGACAGTAGGGTCTCTATGTTTGCATAAACCCAAGGTTAAACTTGGGTCTGGGCATGGTGGATAGTGATTGACCAACACTACTTGATTTTCACAAAGTTCACTGCTAAAATGATCGGGGTTGAGTCCCAAGCCTTGAGCAATGAACTCCAAAATCCTAAAGACCACCTTCCTTAATTCAGCTGTATATGTCGCAACAACTTCTCTGAAAAAGGTTACATGAAACATCATCATGTTGTTCATTTCTGTTCTTATGTGTATATCAAGCCACTACTTGGAAGGGTAAAAACTAAAAAGCAAGAAAGAACAAATTAACATGTCTATGACTATGAGGATTTACCGATATTTAGGTGGCTTTTCAGGCCAAAATTGGATGTATTTCTCTAGAGGATTACAATGGTGGAACAATCCATCCCTCCAGAAGTGATACTTTTCAGTTGCATAATTATGACTGCTTGTATACATGTAGCAGCTCTTATCGGGGTCCTTCGAAGTTTCGATTGCCTTGTCCTCGGCAGATAATGCATGAAACTCCTTAAAAACACCCATGGCCTCATCTATTAAGTTGCTAGGGACTCCATGGTTGATCACCTATTACATGGTACAAATCATAGCATAACACAAATGTATCAAATATGAAAAAAGTTACCAAGCATCACTCGGGAATAAATCATTGTCTGATAAAAGAATAAAAGAAAAGATGTGTGGGTGGAACCTGAAACATTCCAAACTCTTGGCTAGCTTCCAAAATCTGTTGAAGTATATCGGTTTGATCATGAGCCCCAAGATCAACCACTGGAATATTTTTGCCTAGAGGGAGCATCCCTGGTCTATCTTCTGGTGGGAGTATATACGATTCTGGCAAGGATCGATCATTGCACCAGCTTGAAACAAGGTGCTCCATGGCTTACAACTCAAATCTCTCAGAGGAAGAAGGAAATGTCTATGGTGTGGAGAGAACATCGACCACAAATATGTCAATAAAAAGCATCCACTACAAGTTGTTGACTAAAAGAACCATAATACAATGTGTACACGTTTTTTTTCTTCTAAATGTCACTATCTCAACTATAGAGCATCATTGGTATTCTCCATGATAAAGAATTGTTTAAAGTCTACGAAAAATTATCACTCCATGGGCGCCTTTGGTTTCGTAACCATTATGATTTTTTATTTCATAGATCACCTGCCATACTTAAATAATGAAATAAATCCTAATCAAGCATGTGAAAAAGATTTCTATCATTAAATAACAAACTTCAATAATAAAATTTTATTAAAATAAACTTTTCAACTTTTGGTAGATAGCTTGTAGCTGTCAAAACTAAAAGAAATATATCGTGTGAATATAAGACAACTTATATCAGGTCCAATTATCAAAGATTTTAAAATGAACAAGGTTTTCTTCTAAATCAGTTTGAAGAAATCTCTTTCTACAATACACAAAAATTTATAAGACTATCTACATTTAAACAAGTTATAAAAATAATTAAAAAAATTTATAAAAAAATTAAAAATATCATATGACTAAAATGTAAGAAAAATATAAGGGAAAAAAAATAATATTTGAGATTAAATCAAGCAGACCAAGTGCAAAATGGAAGAGAAAACTTATCGATGGTTGGGAACCGAGGCGTGGAACTTAATCCACTGTCCTAAAAAGTGATTTCGCCCTATTAGATGCAGTTTATTCTTGGTGCGTTATGGCTCCAGAGATCACCCCCAAGATTCACCAGTAAGCTTTGGTTGTATGTGCTCACATACCAAAACTTTGAACTCATCTTAATGCCCAAAAGAATGAAGGAACTCGTGATAGAGATAGAGAAAACATGTTCAGGGAAAGGTTGACAGGAATAACAAATTAACAATACACATTTTAGAATCCACCTTGATGGAAGTCAGCCATATTTTGAATTCTTGATTGCCTCCAAAAGCTACTAATGATATTTAGGAAATTTCCATGAATTCGAGATGTGTTGGATCATAAAGGAAAGTGCCCATTTTATATGAAATAAGGGAATGCATAAAAGAGAAAAAAGTTGGACCTTTCTTCCCTTGCTGATCAGCTTCAGTCTAATTAAGTGTGCGTTTGGCTCCAGCTTAAAAACTCAACTTATTTTACTATTCAGCTTATTTTTGCTACTATTTATGGGCCTCCCACTGTATTATTTCAACTAACTTTTTACCTTTATCTACAGTACTTTCAGCAAAAAAAATTTCTGTTTCAACAAAATAAACGGATTCCAAACAAAATAAGCAAATCCCAAAAAGTTTTCAATTTCAGTTTTAGATGTAATTATTTCGCAGATTTGAAGCTTTTTCCAATGTAAAAAAGTACATATCCACGGTTGTTTCAACCATTATGCAATGGGTTGAAGGAAAATTCCTCCAAACACTTTCATTTTCTTTTTTTGCAAAAAGTAAAATTAATTCTTAAAAAAAAAAATTAATTTCAAACCAGTTTAGAATAAAACATACTTGTATAGTTTTAGTCATATAATTTTTTGAATGAGTCATGTGATTATTCAAATAATACACGTAAATAGTATTATAAATAACTACCTAGTGCCTAGTATATTAAAGGAGATGACTCCTAAACTTTGTCCAAATTTTTTATAATACATTTCTTGCAGTATATTCTGGATTTCTTATTGATTCACTATTATTTCAAGTGAACGGCATTAGACATGTGGGACTTGCACACACTGCTGAGATTTTATTCTGCCCATACTACTGCCAACATCCTTTAGCCGCACACACTAGGCATGTGTCGACCTACATTGACTTTTAGGTTACGTACTTTCTCTAAAACCAGTATTTCTGTAGATTTTCCTTGAACAATTTTATCGGCGAATTTGTATGAGTTGTGTTGTATATGTAGCTATGCATGCAGTTCTCATTCACAGTGCTTTTATACTTACACCGACTAATTATGTCCCTAAAGTAGAAGCTACATAGCTATGTTCTCTGGGCATCCTTGGTACTTTCATCTATGCAACCGCATGTAGTATTTTTGGATCCATAAATTTTAGAGTCTATTTATGATTTGCTTATTATGCTGAACTGAAATTTTTTTACTGAAAGTATTGTAAATAAAATTAAAAGTTAATTGAAATAGTACAGTATGGTTCATGAATAGTATTAAAAAGTACAGTGAGACTCATGAATAATAACAAGAATAAGCTGAATAGTAAAATAAGTTGGCTTTTAATTTGGAGCCAAACAGACACTTACACAGTATATACACACGTTTTTTTTTTTTTTTTTCTTCTCAAAGTCACTATCTCAATTCTCAACTTTAGAGCAACACTCTATCATATAAAAATGATATAATATTAATATCACGACAAAAAGTATAGGCTCCATTGGTGAACTCCATGATGAAGAATAGTTTTAAGTCAATGAAAAATTATCACTCCATGCGCACCTTGTTTCGTAACCATTATGATTTTTCTTTTCATAGATCACATGCCATACTTAAATAATGAAATATGAATCCTAATCAATCAAGCATGTGAAAAAGATTTCTATCATTAAATAACAAACTTCAAAATAATAAAATTTTATTAAAATAAACTTTTCAACTTTTGTTAGATTGCTTTCTCAATCAAAAAAAAAAAAAAAAACTTTTGTTAGATAGGTTATAGTTATCATAATTAAAAGATATATATCGGTAGGTCCGAGTGTGAAAGAATTTAAAATATACAAGATTATCCTTTAAACTAGTTTGAATGATTCTTCCAATACACAACAATTTATAAAATAATTTATGTTTATTATTTAATCAAGTCACAAAAAAATTTCAAGCTTAGTTAGTAAATATGCATAAGATAATTGTATCTTATGCATACGTACGTATTAATTAAAGAAACTTGAGTCTCTTGAACTGTTCTCAAATGTGCGGAATCTTACACGAGATTTTGAGATTAGAAGTACCATGCGGGAGTCTTATGGAACTGATAAATTTTGATTTGTAAAATACGGCTTGTTAAATGTTCTAGATAAAATGTATAATACTTGATGGCTGACCACTGTACACCCTTGGTGCGATGGTCACTACATAAGTATCCATAAGTATAAGTTCTTGTGGGG
Source organism: Quercus robur (assembly GCF_932294415.1). Lineage (NCBI taxonomy): Eukaryota > Viridiplantae > Streptophyta > Magnoliopsida > Fagales > Fagaceae > Quercus > Quercus robur. Next base: position 43,463,611 of record NC_065542.1, read on the forward strand.
TGTGGGAAGCAAGATTATGAAAGAACTTAAAATATACAAGATTATCCTTTAAACTAATTTGAATGGATCTTCCAATACACAACAATTTATAAAACAATTTATGTGTATTATTTAATCAAGTCACAAAAATATTTTAAGCTTAGTTAGTAAATATGCATAAGATAAGTGTATCTTACATGTACATACGTATTAATTAAAGAAACTTGCGTCTTTTGAACTATTCTCAAATGTGCGGAATCTTACACGTGATTTTGAGATTAGAAGTACCATACGGGAGTCTTATGGAACTGATAAATTTTGATTTGTAAATTACGGCTTGTTAAATGTTCTGGATAAAATGTATAATATTTGATGGCTGACCACTGCGCACCCTTGGTGCGATGGTCACTCCATAAGTATCCATAAGTATAAGTGCTTATGGGATGTGGGGGGCAAGGGTTGGAATTCAAATCTTCATGAGAGAATTTCACATACACATACATTTAAATTAGGCTAAAGTAAAATATATCAAAAAAAATTACTTGATGACTGTTAATTTGCATTGACGTAAAAGTTCAAAGCTCAAATGCGTGTATGATACAACTAAAGGAAACGTATTCCTATCAAATTCAAGTGTCATTTTTTTTTTTCCTTTTTCTCTTTTAATAATAAAAGTGTTATATATAGTATTTATTTTACTTAAAGATAAGTAAATGGTATTTCCACAAAAATTTTATAACAATTTCCCAACAAATCTTAGGCAGCATGTTACAATTGGTGGGTAAAAAAAATAATAACAATGGAGGGCCCAAATTATAATTAATAATAATTTGTCATGTAAAATTTGTTGTAAAAATATTGTAAACCTAACATTACTCTTTCTAATATTATAAACCCAAAATAATGATGATAATAATAAAAAATAATTAAATAAATGTTGCGTAAACGCACATTCCAATTTTGTTTATTGCTTTAGAGTCTATGCATTATGCTCCCAATGCTAAAATAATCATTGTTTAGATCATAAAAATTGCTAAAATTACTACAAATTTTACTAAAACTTATATAAATATATATATATATATATATATATATTTATATATATATATATAATATTGATATGATAATGAATGTAATTGGTTTATTTTAACACGAAATTAGTGTTCAAATTCTTTTTTATGAATGACACATTAATATAAGACTTTTTTTTTTATACAAAATGGAAATTTTACTCTAGCCTAATTAATTTAAGTATATATGTATGTAAAACTTCCTCCTAGAAACTTGAACCTCGACCATTGCCCCCCACACCCCATAAGCACTTATACTCATGGAAAGACCATCGCGTCAAGGGTATGCGGCGGTGATATAGTAAAGTTTGTAGCATATGTAGTATCACTCTAAAACAAATTTGTTTGAAATGTTGGATTTAATCATATATATGACTAGACGTAAAAGTCATGATACAAATATTATTTTATTTATTTGACAAAAAAGGGGGTAAATGTCTCCATTTTTATTGTTACAATTTTTTTAAAGATAAATGTAACAAATTCATATTATACACGTACCATTTTTTCTCCATTTCTGTATTTTTATGCCAAATTTTTTAAACATAATTGTAAGGACTGAATTTGGATTGGACCCAATATATGATTGGGTTTTTGCCCAACAAGCCCAAACAATAAATTTATAGAGCGTGGGTGAAAGAACTAGTTCTACTCCAGAAGAAAGACAATAAAAGTTGTTGAATTAAGATCATTAAACATAAGTAAAATACGAAAATATGTCATCGGCACGGCCTGAGGAGCTTATGTTATAATGTCTTGTTGATGAACAAAGTTACACGAGTTCACAGTATTATTACAAAGATTTCTTGATTTTTTCTGATCCTTCTCCTTTAAGCCACTTTCCCATGCTATATACTACAATCTTGGTATCATCCCTACCATACAGGTGTAGATTAGATTCTAGAAACTCATTCTTGTCCCATCCAACACCTCCCAGAACCATCAACTAATAGCTGTAAGGCTGCTTGACCACTGTTCAGGTATCACCTCTACATTAATGCGGCTAGAGAGTTAGTTGGGAGGCATTTAATGTGGAGGTGGCAGCTTTTGAAGATATTTGTTGCCTCCTTTTGCTCATCCCTTATCCAATGTCTGACTCTTAGTTGTGATGCAACCATAAAGGATGTCTGGGATGATAAGACATTCTTACTGACCTCAGATCTCCGTTTCTGAGATGACTTTTCTCCTCGGATGTATTTTGGACTATTACATACAATCTTTGTTTCTTCTTCTTATACCATTCCCATTATAACCTTATTTGACCATCCTCGGATTGGTTGATATCCTCGGATTGGGCCATAGGCCCAATTCATACAGTTTTAATAGTACCTTCTAGATAATTGGCCCCCACAATAGCCCCTCAAAATCTTGTTTTTCGACTCCTCGAGAGGAAATGAGGATTTTGATATCCTTAACCCATCCCGTTTATGGTTATGCCCTCCCGAACTCCCAAATGCCTTTTTACCTGCTCAAGGCACGCTCCTGACACTTCGGCATCCATACCGTGCCATCATTAAATTTTGGTGGCTCCCTTGTCCCCCACGCTTAATGGCAGGATGTAAATCCAACGATGGAGGATTTTCTAAGGTTTACGAGCGAGAATTTTCCTGCTTGTAACTTCTGTGCCACTAAAAGTAGCTTTTCAAATCAATTCCTTTTCTTACTTTCAACAATCACACAGTCCTAGAGCTCATACAATGAACCTGTCACTCTCTCTCACCTCCCTGTGTGTCTACAAATACTAAAAATTTGTCCAAGGACCTTCTTTTCAAACCTATAAGTTTCCTTGAATCCTTTTGGTTTTTGTTTCAAACTTGTTAATTTTTCTTCATAACTTCTTAGAAAATGGGTAAGTTCAAGCGTTTAGTTGAGTCCGAGGAGGGTATGAAAAGATTTAGGGCTAAGTATAAGATCCCACCAACAATGGGCATGAGATACACTGCCTAGGGGGAATGGGTAGGTGCTAGGAAAACAGGAGAGGTGGTCATCCCCATGATCGCCTTCATAGAGAGAGGGATGACCATTCCCATGGGCACTATCACTAGGTTCTTTAGACTATTTCCCACACAGTGCGCCCCAAATATGTTTAGGGTATTGGGGAGTATAGAAGGTCTAAACGAAAGAATGAACCTAAATTTGGCCCACCATGATGTGAATTGGGTATACAACTTACACCATCTGACGGGACAGGGATATTACCTTAAGTCTAGATATCCCGCAGTAAGATTAATCCAGTGCCTCCCCACATCAAACAAAGGCTTAAATGAATACTTTTTAATCTTTTCTGGGGAATGGCATGATGGCCTACCCTATCGGACTAAGGAGGGAGAACCAGGTGGGGGTATAGCCGTAGATTTATGTGTCTTGGATTGTATTTCTCTTTTATTTCCCAATATCCCTACTTCTGACAAAATTTTCTTCCATTTTAATGATTTTGCAGATAAGTGTTCCACTAAACCCCAGCTCGGCTTAGTCAACAAAGAGAGCTTAGATAGAATTTTATGGTCTGAGGTGTACGTAAACGAAGCCGACGGTCAACTGCGAGCGAGGCACTTAATTCTTAGGTACACACCCATTTCTCTCACATTTCAAGCCCTTAAGTACATGATAAAAGCCAACGATCCTCGGCTCCACCATATTAGTGTTGCCTACGAAGGATTCGTTGTTCCAGAGGGTATTCCCATTCTTGAAGGTACACCCCTTACTCGGCCGCTCTTCATAGCCACCCCTTCAATAGGAGCATCCTCGTCCCAATTCATTCTTGAAGAAGAGGAAGAAGAAGAAGAAGAAAAAAGTCTAAAGGGGATCGTAGATTTGTCAGATTCCACAGAGGAATTTGAAGTGTTCAACCAAGCTCCATCTCCCGAGGGTATATTGGTTGACGTTGACTTCCAACATCAAGCAGAAGTCACCACTTTGGACGAGATGGGTATCTAGAGGAAACCCCAAAAGAGTTTGATGGAATTAATAGAATCCCAGCCTGGAAAGGGTGCACTGGGGAAATCCGCATAGCCAAAACTTCCTCCTCCTCCTCCCAAATCTCCTCTTCCTCCTCTTCAACCGTCTCTGCCATCTAGACCTGATCCTACTGATCTAAAAAGAAAGAGAGAGCAGAAGGGAAAAGATATAGTGGATGTTGGAAGGTCTCGTATTGCTCATGAAGACGAGACCCAAAGAGCTGCAAAGCAGCAAAGGACTAGCCATACATCACAAAGAGGTGTGGAGAGGGGGGATAATCAGCTTCCAGGGCCTCAGGCTTGGCCTCCAACACCCATGCTAAATGGTGAACCCCTGAGGGATGATGCATCACTCAGGGATTTCAATGGGGGTATTGGATGCCATGTTGCCTCAGTTTTAGAGGGGGCTTTATTACTCTCGAACGATATGGCCGAGCTGAGGAACATCAGGAAGAATGAGGTTTTCCTCGACCTCGAAAGGTATTTGGGCATGGTATGATACTATCCTTTTATTTATTTATTTTTTTTTTTTTTTGTTATTTGTTATGTTACTAACCTTTTTCTTTTAGGCTGTCCAAGCCACTTTCAGGGTTGAGGAGATAACTAATGCTTGCTATCAACAGTTGGATGACAAGAGGAAAAGGCGTGTAGCAGCTGTGCAGTCATTCAACATTGCTGATCAAAGCAATGCAGACTTAAGGAAGAAGCTGACCAAGGAGGAAAAGGCCCGGAGGAGTGCTAACTCGGCTCTAGAGAGCGCTGAGAGGCAGGCCGAGGATCAGAGGCAACGCCTTCGTGAGGCCAATGACTAGCTGGCTTCTTCCAAGAAGCAAATAGAAACCCTCAGGAAGAAACTGAAAGAAGGCTAGAAGCTCAAGGATCAGGCTGAAAAATTGAGAGCTGAGACCGAGAAGGCAAAAATAGAGGCCGAGAAGGCTAGGGACGAGGCTGAACAGCATGGTTACGACGTCGAACCTAATGTGCTCAGACTTGGGAGGAAGCTCTCAACCGAGCCGAGGTTGAGGCTTCTTCTGAGCTGAGAAGGCTAGAAAACATCTACTTCCCACCAGCCATATGAGTCTCAGACCTTCCTTCCACTCAAAGGGAGGTGGCCTCTACAGTTGTTGACCCGGTCGAGGAAGCACAACCTCAGGATCCTCTTCCTCCCAATCAGCAGGAGCAATCAAAGGAACCTGAAGTTTCAAAGGAAACATCCTCGGACAAGGCCGTAAAGGTTCCACAAGACAGGGCAACTTCCCAAGGTTTTGAACAGGCCTTAGCTTCAATTACTATGCCTGTCGAGGGACCCCCAAAGAGAAGGAGAAAACGATTCCTACTGAAGCGGATAAACCAGCTAACAAAACCTCCAAGGACAAGTTTCAGATAAAATTGAAACATTGAATCTTGATTTTGTAATGTAATTATGATTTCTGTAATGGAATTTGTTTTTTCCAAGACATGTTTTAATGAAATATGCATTTTTACCTTCTCAAATTTGTAAGAGTTGTTATTTATTTTATCTTTATTTTATTTGTTTTATTGTTTATATTGTATTTCTCTTTTTAAGTAATTTTCATTTTGACTGTCCTTTATTTGAACATAATCATATGCCAGGAAAGTGCAAAGTTGCTTACACAAGAGAAAAACAAAGTTTACACATATTTTTAATTGGTAATCAGAGTGGATTGTAACCATTGAATCCGTAGTAATATTAAGACATATTTTGAATCTACCAATTCTAACAAGTTTAACTTCAAGAAAATGTTCTAATATTTGATAAAATAAAGCTAAGTCCATGATACCCCAGAATACTTTAAGTGATGCTCATGGGCTTACTGCGGTCTACATCTTTATTAGGTGATAGCAAACCTTGTGATCCGAAAAAAGGGATCAGGGGTTTATTTCCTTTAAATGCTTAAGTACATGTTGAACTAGCATTCTAATAGGTACCATAGTGCATTAATTTCCATTAAGTCTGTGGTCCGAGAAGCCTAACATGACTTAATTTATGTTTAATACTTCAATAGATGTCAAATAATATTAATTTCCACTAAGTCTGTAGTCCAAGGGACCTGACATGACATAATTTCTGTTTAATAGTTCCATAGATGTCAAAGGGTATTAATTTCCACTAAGTCTGTGGTCTGAGGAACCTGACATGACTTCGTTTCTGTTTAATACTTCAACAGATGGGGAACAAATGATATGTGTTTGGGACGAATTAAAGAAGGACTAAACAGGGCTACTTTTATGAATAATAATACCTCTTTAGGTTGTTTACATTCCAATGATGGAGTGCAGTTTTTTCGTCTAGATCCTCCAAATAGTATGCACTTATTCCTGCCACCGAGGTGATTCGATACAGCCCTTCCCAGTTAGGCCCTAATTTTCCCCAGGCTGGATTCTTGGTAGTCCCCAAAACTTTTCTCAACACCAAATCTCCTGGGGCCAACGGTCTTAGATTTACATTGGTATCATAACCTTGCTTAAACTTATACTGGTAGTAGGCCAGTTGGACCATTGCATTCTCTTTTCGCTCTTCGATCAAGTCTAGACTTTTTTCCAACAACCCATCATTGCCGTCCGAGGTAAATGCATTTGTTCTCAACGTCGGGACCTATTTCCAGAGGGATTACAGCCTTAGACCCATATGTCATTGAGAAAGGAGTCTCTCCTGTTGACCGTCAAGGCATTGTTCAATACGTCCAAAGGACATATGGTAATTCCTCCACCCATTTTCCCTTTGCATCGTCCAACCTCTTTTTAAGTTCATTCACTATAACCTTGTTGACAGCTTTAACTTGCCCATTTTCTTGAGGATAGGCTGGAGTGGAATATCTATTCTTTATCCCCAAATCAGAACAGTACTACCTAAAGGCTTTGCTATCAAATTGAAGGTCATTATCCGAGATGAGGGTATGAGGAACCCCGAATCGAGTAACGATATTCTTCCAAATAAACCTTTTGACATCCACATCTCTGATATTAGCCAAAGGTTCAGTTTTGACCCATTTGGTGAAATAATATGTGCCAACCAGCAGATACTTTTTATTTCCTAGTGCTTTAGGGAAAGGGCCTACAATATCCAAACCCCATTGAGTAAAAGGCCAAGGATTGGAAAGAGGATTAAGAACTTCTCCAGGCTGGTGAATGTTTGGCACGAATCTTTGACAATGATCACATTTTCGAACATATTCTTGTGCTTCCTTTTGCATGCCCGGCCACTAGTATCCTTGAGTAATGGCCCGGTGAGATAAGGATCTTCCTCCTATGTGACTTCCGTAAATTCCTTCATGTAGTTCTTCTAGGAGTAATTCTGAGGCCTCGGGATGTACACAAAGCAGATATGGTTCAGAAAAAGAACGTTTGTACAACTTTTTATCCTCGGACAGCCAAAACAGAGGAGCTTTCCTTCGTACTTTCTCAACTTCTGATTTCTCTTTAGACAATATATCCCTTTCAAGGAATAGCAGTATAGGATCGATCCAGCTCGGCCCTAACTTAATTTGATGGACCTGGAGCAAGTCTCTCTTTATTGGGGTAGGGGTGCATAAGTCTTCGACAAGTATCACTCAGGGAAAATCCTATGCCGAGGAAGTGGCAAGGGTAGCCAAGGAGTCTGCATAGGTATTTCCACTTCTGGGGATATGCTATAAGTTGAAGAATTCAAACTTTGTTTGTATACGCCTAACTTGGCCCAAATATTCCTGCATTCTTGTATCTTGAGCTTCCAATTCCCCTTTTACCTGGCCTACAACCAGTCTTAAATCTGAGAACATTTCCATTGTCTTTCCACCCATTTTCTGGACCATCGCCATTCCCATCAACAAAGCTTCATATTCTGCTTTGTTGTTTGTAGCCAAGAACCCCAACCTCAAAGATTTTTCAATGGTGATCTTCTCAGGAGATACTAGAACCAACCGCACTCCTAATCCCCACTGGTTTGCTGCTCCATCCACATATACTTTCCAGGGTGAGGGATATTGTGCGAAGATTAGGCCAATTGATTTTTCATCCATGCCATGCTGCTTCACATCTATTTCTTCAGGAAATTCAGCAAACTCGGCTACTAGATTGGCGAGGACCTGGCCTTTTACAGAGGTACGAGGTATATACTTGATGTCAAAAGCCCTTAGAATCGTGCCCCATTTAGCAATCCTCCCGGTATAATCCGCTCTCCGAAGTATTGACTTGAGTGGTAATTGAGTTAGAACAACCACGGTGTGCGCCTGGAAATAGTGGGGGAGTTTTCGTGTAGCATGCACTACTGCCAAGATGGCCTTCTCCAGTGATAAGTACCGCACCTCGGTTTTATGAAGTGACTTTCTTACGTAATAGACTGGTCTTTGGATGCCATTGTCTACTCGTATCAAAACAAAGCTTACCGCATGAGAGGCTACCACCAGGTAGGCAAATAGAACCTCGTCCACCTTAGGACTGGACATGATGGGCGGCCGAGATAGGTACTCTTTAAGCTGTTGAAATGCTACAACACACTCCTCAGTCCATTCAAATCCTTTCCATTTATGCAGCAAAAGGAAAAAGGGTCTGCACCTATTTGCTGACCTGGAAATAAATTGATTCAAAGCAGCAGTCATCTCAGTTAACTTCTAGACCTCCTTGGGATTCCGAGGTGCTTGCAAGCCGTTAATGGCCTTAATCTGATCTGGGTTTACCTCAATTCCCCTGTGAGTCACCATGTAGCCCAAGAACTTTCCCGAGCCTACACCAAACAAACACTTAGAAGCATTCAAGCGTAACTTGTGCTTTCTCAGAATTCCAAAAATGTTCGCAAGATCTCCCACATGCTCAGACACCACCTTACTCTTTACAACCATATCATCAATTTAGACTTCAATGCTCCTGATCAACTGTGGTTTGAACATTTTAGTCATCATCCATTGATAAGAAGACCTTGCATTTTTCAAACCAAAGGGCATCACTTTGTAGTGATAGTTTCCAATGGGAGTGACAAAAGCTGTCTTTTTCTGATCGTCCAACACTAATGGTATTTGGTGATATCCTTGAAAGGCGTCCAAAAAACTCATCCGAGGATGGCCTACCGTCGCATCCACCAACTTATCTATCCGAGGCATAGGGAAAGGATTTTAAGGTCCGTGAAGTCCACACACACACGCCATTTCCCAGTTTTCTTTTTTACCACCACCATGTTAGCTAACCACTGAGGATAGAAAACTTCCTTGATAGCCCCTGCCTATTTGAGCTTTGTTACTTCATTCCTGACAGCCTCGGCATGCTATTTTGATGGACACTGAGGTAGCTGTCTCTTCGGAGTGATGGAAAGGTTAACATTTAGATGATAACAAATGAAACTTAGATCTACACCCGAGGCTTCATACGCGCTCCATGCGAACACATCAACGTTTTTTCTGAGGAATTCAACTAGTTGTTCCCTCTCCTGCAGAGGCAGTTGAGCTCCAACCTGAAAGAACTTCTTCGGATCATCGCCAACAATTACTCTCTCTAGATCTTCACATTTTGCCTCGTCAGCTGGTCCATTGAAAGGCAACGCCGGAGTTTCTAATTGCTATAAGCCATTATCAGCGGTGGCCGAGATTTCAGCCGCAAGCTGATGTTGGATGGCCACTACCAAGCATTGTCTGGCTGTAGATTGATTTCCTATTATCTCAAAAACCTGGCCTCCGGATAGGTACTTCATCTTCTAGTGAAGAATAGAGGAGACAGCCCCCAGGGTATGAAGTCAAGGTCTGCCCATAATGGCCATGTATGGAGAGAAAGCATCTACAACAATGAAGTCCACCTCCACCACATCCGAGCTGGTCTGCACAGTTAATCTGATCTAACCTTTCAGAACGACCATTTTACCTTTAAAACTCACCAGAGGAGAACTGTAGGCTGTTAAGTTTTCAGGTTTCAAATTTAGCCCCTTATATAAGTCAGGGTACATTATCTTAGCTCCGCTGCTTTGGTCAATCATCACTCTTTTCACATCGTACCCACCAATTCTAAGTGTAACCACTAAAGCATCATCATAAGGCTGTATGGTTCCAAGTTTGTCCTCATCTGGAAAACCTAACACCAATGGGATGCCTATCTTGACTCTCTTAGGCATTGAGCTGGATTCCTCAGCTGGGTAACGAGATACTGACATTACTCTGGAAGGACAAGATCCGGTCCTCCCCAGGGCAGCAAAAGCGACATTTATCGTGCTAAGAGGGAGTCTTGAAGAAGCATCTCCCCGAAGCTCCGAACCCGTTTGGCTTCCCCGACCACTAGAATGATGCAAGAGTTACTTCAACTTCCCTTCCCGGACTAGTTGGTCTAGATGGTCCCACAAGTTTCTGCAATCCTCGGTAGTGTGTCCATGATCCTGATGATATTAGCAGTAAAGGTTTTGGTTGCGCCTCATAGGATCTCCTGCCATTTTGTTCGGTCATTTAAAGAACGGCTCGTTTTTAATCTTCTCCAGAACCTGTTGTACTGGTTCTCAGAATACAACATTAACCACCTAGGTGTTGGTAGATCTTAGCTGCCCAACAAAATCTTTCCGAGGTCAGTTATTATTGTACCAGTCTGACCTGAAATCCCTCCTCTCCTGAGGGGTCACCTTAGCCTTTCCTTTCCCCTGTATTTGGTCTTCCTCTACCCTTCTGTACTTGTCAATCCGATCCATAAGTTGGCGCACATTGGTAACAGGCTTACCAGTCAGAGATTTCCTCAAGTCATGCTCAGTTAGGTGGCCAGCCTTGAAAGTACTAATGGCCACGTCGTCATAGTCTCCGTCTATTTCATTAAACATCTCCCAGTATCTATCTGAGTAGGCTTTCAGAGTTTCCCCCTCCCACATGGACATAGATAAGAAGGATCCCAAAGGCCGAGGAACCCTGCTACAAGTGATAAAGCGAGCACCAAAGGCCTAGGTGAGTTTCTTAAGGGAATCAATAGAATTCGCCCTTAAACCATTGAACCACCTCATCACCGCTGGGCCCAAGTTAGATGGAAAGACCTTACACATCAAAGCCTCATCTTTAGAATGAACAGCCATCCTTTGATTGAAATGACTGACATGTTCCACTGGATCTGTTCGACCATTATAAATGGTGAACGTAAGCTGATGGAATCGTCGAGGAAGACTCGCACCTTCTATATTTCGCGTGAAGGGTGACTTAGAAACCTAACTCAACGCCTTGTTCATGGCATCATTCCCTAGGCCTCTGCGAGACGGGCTCTTATATCTACGTCTATGGTGATACTCCTCGTCATAGGAGAAAGTCTTGCTGTGCGGAGTTCTAGATCTCCGTCTATAACTAGCACCATCTGTCTCCTCAGAGGATAACTTGGAGTTAGGCGATGAATGTCTTCACCGTGCGTGGCGCAATTCCCTCTTCAATTTATCGACTTCACGTTGCATGTCCCTGTCATTCTTTGCATGGGAAACACAGCTCTTCCCTCAAGACTGGCTTTTACTAGTATGAGCTATGTGCACACTTCCCTCATGATCTCCTCTCTGTTCGAGGCTCCTAGGTGGATTGCTATGTTGAGAACCCCTTGATTCTACTCGGTGTATATTAGCATCCACCTAGTGTGGTCCTGTCACTGCCTGGTGTGGACCTACTTCTTTCATCTCAAACGTTGTACCCGAATCTCTTTCAGAATAGATCAAGTCCTTCCCACAGACAACGCCAATTGTAAGGACTGAATTTGGATTGGACCCAGTATATGATTGGGTTTTTGCCCAACAAGCCCAAACAATGAATTTAGAGAGCGTGGGTGAAAGAACTAGTTCTACTCCAGAAGAAAGACAATAAAAGTTGCTGAATTAAGATCATTAAACATAAGTAAAATAAGAAAATCTGTCATCGGCACGGCCTGAGGAGCTTATGTTATAATGTCTTGTTGATGAACAAAGTTACAAGAGTTCACAGTATTATTACAAAGATTTCTTGATTTTTTCTGATCCTCCTCCTTTAGGCCACCTTCCCATGCTATATACTACAATCTTAGTATCATCCCTACCATACACGTGTAGGTTAGATTCTAGGAACTCCTTCTTGTCCCATCCAACACCTCCCAGAACCATTAATTAGTAACTATAAGGCTGCTTGACCACTGTTCAGGTATCACCTCCATATTAATGCAGCTAGAGAGTTAGTTGAGAGGCATTTAATGTGGAGGTAGTAGCTTTTGAAGATATTTGTTGCCTCCCTTTGCTCATCCCTTATCCAATGTCTGACTCTTAGTTGTGATGCAACCTTGAAGGATGTTTGGGATGATAAGACATTCTTACCGACCTCGGATCTCCGTTTCCGAGATGACTTTTATCCTCAGACGTATTTTGGACTATCACATACAATCTTTGTTTCTTCTTCTTATACCATTCCCATTATAACCTTATTTGACCATCCTCGGATTGGTTGACATCCTTAGATTGGGTCATAGGCCTAATTCATACAGTTTTAATAGTACCTTCTAAATAATTGGCCCCCACAATAATTTTTTAAAATATGCCAAATTATACCTGTCCATATATTTACTGTATTAAACATGTACCATATTTTACTAACTATGATTCCAAGTTTTAGGGAAAAGGTTTAATTTCAAACCAGATTATAAGAAAGCATACATATATAGTTTTAGTCAAATGACTTTTTTAATGAGTCATGTGACTTATTCAAATAATACATATGAATAGTACTATAAAATATAAATCACCACATAGTATATTGAATGAGATAACTCCTATACTTGTTAATTTGGAGCTGAATGTTGTCCAAATTTTTTATAGGGAGAAAAAAGAAATTTGACAATTTTAATTTTTTTTTTTTCAAATAAGACCAAAATACCATTTACTCTTTAATTTCTCCCTAACTCAAAACAAACTCAAATAGCAAAGAGTCTTTGTAGCTCAACTAATGAGCAATTTCTGGTATTTTTAAGAGAGACATCCGGAGCTCAAATCTCCCCCTCCCCCATTATAATTTATAACTATCGAATTATTAAAAATAATTATATAATAAAAAATAAAAAAATATTTATTAAAAAAAAAACTCAAATCGGAAGACAAAAGAAAAAAAAAACCAAAACAAAACAAACCACTACCACAATACACACGAATCACAACTCTTTTACAAATTAAAACAAAAGCAGGACATATAATTTTAGAAATATATATATATATATATATATATATCTAAAATTATATGTCCTGCTTTTGTTTTAATTTGTAAAAGAGTTGTGATTCGATTCCTTGATGAAAGAAATGATATGGGTTGTTAAAAATTGTGAATCTCACTTAGAAACTGCTCAAAATTGAACAATTGGTTTCCAAAAATGACAAGGGCCTTGGAATGGGTGCATTGGATGGCCATGGTTCATGATATACATATTTGGTATTCATTTCATTACCAGTTCTCTTTGATTGCAGTGGACTCTGTCTCCTAAGGAAATGAAAGAAAGAAAGGAACAAAGAGAGAGAGAGAGATCTAAGATTTACCCTTCGGTTTAAGGGGTTTGGAAATGTTGGTTCTAATGGTGTGGATGGTAATCCCGTTAGGATGGAAATTACCAACACAATAATAGAGAGATAGAGAGATTAATCTACTAATGTCCTGTTTAAAAAAATCAATTTTTCAAGGAGATATCATTTATAGTTTCATCTTTTCAAAATTACCCTTAAACAAAGTCATAAAAATTTTCCATTTTTAAATTTTTTTTTTTAAGTAGTTATCAAAATTTTAAAATACATAGTTACCGGTTGGAATAAACCTATTTTGGATTTTTTTTTTTAATTTATTTACAAACTAAGACTTGATTAGAAGGGTTTTCACAGTTAGTGTTGGGTTATTGGGTATTCTTTTCAAAAAATCAAATCAAATCATACCTAAAAATATATACTCATAATACAATATTAACACTATTGTCTCGCTTTCAAATTCAATCTTATCATTTAAATGAAATCTAAAAAATTACTCCCCGTTACTACAATGCGTATGTTGAGATTTTTTTTTCTTTCTTTTTAAATGCTCCCAAAAATAAATAAGAGCATAATAGGAAAATTAGTAAACTATAGGATTCTAATTTTATAAACAAGACAATATTTTAGGACATTCCAAAATGGAATACAAGACAAACAATTCAGGACGAACGGGTAACTAACTTAATGTTAAATATAATTTCTATTGAAATGTTGGTGAAGCAACATCATCCACCAAATGGGGGTTATTGCATAAATGAGAGTGCTCCATATTATGGTGTAATCACCCATCACTTTTATACACTAACTTCTTCCACTTGATCACACCATAACTAATGGTGTTAGCTACAATTAGCATATACTTTGGTCCCCGCAGTATTGCCTTATGCCCTTATGTTGATTACCATCTATGCTTTCATAGATCAACATCAATGTCTGAACGGGGTAAACTGTGTACACATCTTTTTCATGCTCTACTAATCACACCCTTCGTGGTATATTGCATTTTATGTTATGTACTTCCTCCAAGCGAGTATTCAAGAAGCTTATCCTCCAAAGATTTTATTAAAGAAATTTTACTATTTGAGCTATGTTGTGCATGTAGCTATGCAGTGCTCATTCACCTCGCTTTTATGCTTAACACCAACCAATTGTGTCCCCAAAGCAGAAGTTGCATAACTACGTTCTCTAGGCACCTCCGATCTTTCTATCCATGCAACCAAATGTAGTATCTCACCTAGGTTTTGGGTGATAATTCATTTTGTTGCGCACATATGTTTTTCAACATGAGAGCTATATCTCACAATATATATGACCATTATCTTTATTTAGTTTGCTAAATCAATTATGTCTTTATTTAGTTTGTCAATCCATAATTTATTACATTGCATTCATAATCTTCTTTTTTTTTCCTTTTTTTGAGAGTTTCAACTTATGAGTCCACTTCTAATAATAACTCTTTATCATCAAACCAAGAAATCAATCGATTTTTGGTGTAGATAGGAATTGAACCCTAGATCTCCTATTCAACCATTAGAAATTTTATCAGTTGAGCTAACTGAAACCACATTCATAATCTTATATTCTAAAAGCTCAAATTAATGTGAAAACTCTAGAGCTTGTTTAAATACCAACTAAAAAATTACGGCTAGGTTGCTTTCACTCTAACTTAACAAAGTGCAGAATAAAAGTAAATATGTGCAATGAACCGATAATACTACTCTAAGCCATGTCCATCCGCAATGAATAATAAAATGAAAGCTTAAAGAGTAGGGAAGAGAGATGCAAACCCAAGATAACACCAAGTCGTGTTATCGAAGAGGAAACCGAAGAACTTGGCAAAAAACCTCTTTGCGACCCTCCAAGTCAAAATCGATCCACTAGTAAATAAAGTTAAAGTACTCGAATAATAAAAGACCTTCCAAGCCTAGTCTACCCCTATGTACTTAAGCCCTCCAAGCTCCTGTAACCAATGGACTTCTCGAAGTCTTGTCTTCACTAGCTTTTCGGATCCCGCAATTCAACCCGATTGCATCCACCACTAAATGGCTCCTTCCAATGCTTCTCAACAGCACCAAAAACTCACTTAATACTCAAATTGGGTGTAGTAAGTGTTTGGACTAAGAACCTCTCAAGGATGTAGAGATGGAGAGGTAGGAGTAGAGGAAACCAAGAGGAAATGTGTAAATGATTGTGGGTATAACAATCTCTAACTCTCAAGTGTATTTGTTAGGGTTTTTTTATCTAAAAAGCACTTGAAAGTTCAAAAACGTGTACAAAAACACTTTTGAACGTTTAGACCCCCAAAAAACCAACTTAACCAACACAAGCAATATGTCAAACAACAAGTGTGCGGAAACTTAATATATGCTATAATATGAAATTGGTTAAACAACTATCTAAGCCATAACAAAATAAACCACAGCAGATAATGTAAAGGCAGAGACAGAGAGGAAGGAAGATGCAAACACAAAGATAACACCCGATGTGTTATCGAAGAGGAAACCGAAGACCTCGGCGAAAAACCTCTCCGCCGCCCTCCAAGCGGTAATCAATCCAATAGAAAATACAGTTGGGATACAAGGACAGCAATAGACCCTCCAAGCCTAATCTACCCAGTGCACCTAAGCCCTCCAAGCTTCTTGCTCCAACAAGGTTGCGCCGAACCTTTTTCTTTTCTAGCTTCCCGGATTCCGCTACTACACCGTAGCATCAACCAATGAAGATTGGCTCCTTCCTAACTGCTTCCCAGAACTCCAAACGACTGTCTCACAGAGATGATAATGGTGAGAACCAGGTTTGGTATAATGCCTCTCAAGGATTTAACAATGGAGAGGAAGAGAGTGAGGGATTTTGATGAGACTCTAAGGTAGGGATTGTGTATGAAACAATCTTGTTTTTCTTTAGGGTTTCTCTCTCAAAATTCTCTCTGGAAGCTCTCTTTCAATCGTGGGTTAAAAGGGTATTTATACTGGAGTGAAGAGGAATGTGAAACGTCAGGTTTTTCCAAAACAGGGGTGGCTCACGGCTTGACCTCGCGGCTTGACCAAGTCGCGAGATCCAGTCGCAAGTTAACCGTATGGCCAGTTGTCCTGTTTTGTCCTGTAGTGCTCCAGCTAGCATGACTGTTCATCTTCCAGCACGCTTGGCACGTGTGTAGCTTCTGGCGGCTTGCAGCCGCGAGTCCACCCGCGAGTCCCAGCCACGACACTCTGTTTTCTTATACACTCTTGAGCAATCTTCACTCTATCTCACTCACTACCCTTACAGCAATCCCACCTAAATACAGGGTTACTAAATGCTGAATTACAAGCAAATTTGGCACGGAATAAAGCCAATTAGATGGTTGAATAAATTCAACCTTACAATCTCCCCCTTTGGCTATTCCGTGACAAAACCCTAAAACAGACTCTAGACTTAACATGTGAGTTGGGAACAGTTGAACAAAACTCACTCACACCTAACTCTAGAAGCTGTGAAGCACTTGAATCATATGAACATAAACTCCTGAAACACAACAATACACCATGATCATTGTAAGCAGAAAATTATAAATGCATATGAAACAGGCAATATGAGATCAAGCAAAGATGGAGTTAATAAACAAACCATGGCTTGATCAACCAAGTGAACACCACAAGGTAGTGATCACAGTGCTCATTCACACTTGGAATGAACACAAGGACATACAAGTTAACAAGCACAAGGCAAGACACTTGTATGCTCAACACTCAACCAATGCATAGCACACATGGCATATGCATCTAGGAACAATCCTACAAGGGCACAAGAGTGACAGTACATAAACCAAAATGCATAACATTAAGATTAAAGTACTGATTTCAAACATAGTATAAAGGCTGCACTTAAGCAAGGTACAAACCATAAAGCCTACAAACTATGCATAAACCATAAACCCTAAAAGCTTACATAAGCATATGGGTACAAACCAACAACTTCCTGAATAACATCATCAAACATATATTAAAGTTTAAACCAAGAGTATATGAAAAGAGTTAGAAACAGTTATACACCAAAACACAGTGTATCAAAACCATAAAAACCATAAGTTTAGAAGATAAGACTAAAAACAAAAGTATGACAGAAGTATGTGTGTTCTCCCCCTATCACTATGCACACTTCCCTTTGAACTTTTCTCCCCCTTACTGAATGCTCTCCCCCTTTTTGTCACGAATAGCTAAAGACTCTCGTCCAACTTTCGTTGAATCTCATCTAGCTGATTCTCCATAGTTTCGAGGCGCATTTGGACATGGTTGTTTGTGGAGTAGAGGAGTGCCACAAGCTCATCAACGCGTTTCTGAATATGCTCAAGTACACTGCCAACTCTGTCAGTATGAGGAGCAGTTTGTGCTTGCGGAATACCAGTCGGTGAAGCTTCAGGAACAGCACGTGATGCAGATGTGGTATGTGCAGGTGTCTCTGAGTCAGGGGCAGATGGAATAAACGAAGAGATGTGAACACTTCTTGGTGATTTAGAGGAGTGACTTCTGCTCGCTTGAAGAGTGAACAAGGAAATGGGACGTTGACGAGTCAACATTTTACCATCTGCAGGAGGAATAATGCCAGCACTAAGAATGAGTTTCATGACGAGACTGCAAAATGGAATGATTCCTCGAGCTGTAGATCGACACGCGGTCTTCCTCAAGTTGTAGTAGATGTGAGCACATATATCAATGGGGGCTCCTGTAATGAGGTCACACAGAAATATAGCTCTCCCAAGATTGATGAATGTAGTGTTGGACAGTGGGTAGAGATTGGTGAACATGATCAACTTCAGTGTGGTCAGCTTAGGTGCAAACTTTGCGGTGCTGATGGAAGTTCCTGCACTGGATACCTCATGATCGTGTCCTAGGATTTGTAAAATTTCTCCAACCTCAGGATTTCGTTCATCATAGGGAGTCAAATTCACATTCTGAGGTCTGGTGATGCCGAGAAGATCTGCGATGGAGTCTGGGGTAACACAAAACTCTGTTCCTCTGACCCAGAAAATGAGGTTAGGTCCAAGATCAGTTGCATTGGAGAAGCATTCTTTGACCAGCTCATCCATTGGATCATCAAAGTTTCCGAACAAGTTTGCCCAATCTCGTTTCTCAAAGATTTGAGTAGGCGTGTGAGTTAAGGGGAATTCTGAATCTGTCCTCATTGGGATCTTGAGATGCCTGAGATGATAGACGAGTCCTTTTAGCAACTGGTGTTGCTGGTTCGTCAGCAACAATGTCTTTGCCCCTGGAAGATCGACGAGACATCTGCAAGAGAACAAGGCCAACAGAAAAGAACCAAGCAACAATACCCCACAAAAAGATTGTCAACAGGATTCAGTGTAAACAATATTTCAATATATAAACACAAACTGAAGATAATGCAGACCCAACCAAAACTTTCAACAATACACAGAAGCACAAACTAATACGTGTATCAACCTTGGTGAAAGTGCACCAAGACAAAGATAGACGGCACAACAGACAAAACTGTCATTGAGACAGGTTAACATGACCATGATATGCAATAAGACACAGCATTTGAACATTTAGAGCAGATAACATAAATCACTCCATCAGAGGCAAGAACATGGGGAAAATATTTCAGTCATGAATAAACCAAACATCCACACTGAAGCACGTGGATGAGAGACATACATTACTGTAACATAACCACTCAGTGACCAAAACCAAACACCAACATCAATATTCAGGCAAGTGTAATGAGTAAGTCAAATAGACACCAAACCCATTTCAGAAAAGATTCTCAGATTCAATAATAGGCAAAAAAAATCAGAACAATGAAATACACATTGATTGCTCAGCATGAAAACTGGTGAGAACAATATCAAACAAGACACTCCATACCCATTACACACAGAGATAAGAATAACGAACACAATACCAGTCCAAACAGTAACAGAAATATGCAGGAAAAAGAAACTGAGATTGAGAAAGCAAAAACCCATACCTTTTCTTGATGATTTGGATAGGAAGCGAAGCACCAAAGGGGTTTGAAAAATGGATTCACGAAGTGTTTGGGAGGAAGAACAGTTTAAAGAGAAGATGAACAGTTACAAAAGTTCGAGGGAAAAACTGAAAAAGTTTAAAAACTGCTCCTGTTTCTGCAAAACACGCGATTTTCGCGACTGGATTAAGTCGCCACATAGTCGCCAGCTCAAGCCGCCAAAGCACTCAAGAACAAAATTTTGAAAAATTTTTCTAAGTGTTTTTCGCGACTGGAAGGTCTACCCGCGAGTGAGTCGCGAGCTGAGCCGCGAAAATCTCTGAGTGAACCTCGCGACTGGACCTTCCACTCGCGAACAAGTCGCCAAAAATGACCAGCGAAGATGCGACTGAGGCTCGCGACTTGACATACCCGCGACTGAGCCGCCAAAACAGGGCAAAAATGTATTTTTGAAATTTTCAGATTTTTCAAACAAAATACTTTCCAAAAACACCTAAAACACTCAAAAATCTTTTTGTGCTTGAATTAACAAAGATTGAGCATGTGAAAAACACATTTTATCAAGTACAATCACACAAATGAATATGGCATTTATTGAACATAAACTTGTGTGTTGTGTGTGGATATCAACAATGAGATAGTCCTTTGTCTAATGTGAAGCTTCAATGATCAATTCAACCAAGGCATACACAATTAGCACTAGATCATGTGACCCATCTCAATTATAGAAATATGTATATATGACCTCCCACACAACTTGATAACATAACTTGGAGCTTTTCATTTGACTCCACTAACAATCATAACACTTGATCTTTTTGATCTTTTGAGGCAATCATCTCTCATTGTGAGAGGGATATATAACATTTCTCTTTGAAGAACAGGCCTTTGGCCTTTTTGAATGAAATTTCACTTTTAATATAAGGTCGCTTACCCTTTTTCCTAGTCAAATACTAGAATGTGCGACAGGCTTTTGCAGCTCAATATCTCTTTTCATTTTGAGATTTACATTTGGTGAGCTCTTTTTAGCAAAAACAAAAATAAAAAGTGGGAAGATATATAGACACAAGTCTATGCATGTCTCAAGATCAACATAACCATTCACTAATCATTCATGACAAGTTTGAAGATCTATTTACAACAATCACATAGATTTCAAGATTTTTCCCACAGTGATATGAGTGCATGAAAACAAGCAATGCTCGAAAATGCACAAAGCCATTAGCACAAAGGTACAAGGCAAAACAAGTTTTGAGACAAAACTCAACAAAGTCAATCAAGCTTTTTGATTTTCTAATTTTTATGTGATTTTTTGGATTTTTGACACATGAAACAAAAAGATTGATAGAACAAAATTAATAAATATTCACAAGAAGACAAGCAAACAACCAAAAACAACAACAACAGGCATACCAAACAAACATAGTCACAAAGCATAGGAAGTATTAATGCATGGACATGTTGTAATGCTTATGCATGAGTACCCCTTTTCACCCACACGTCACTTGCGTTTGGGGTGATTTCCTTAAAGGATTGGGTACGGGAGTTAGGGCTTTCAAACCTTCGTGAGAAGCTTTCCAAGCAGTTGGTGAATGCACCAATCATCTTCATCACGTTCATCATTCCGGGATCTCCATTTTGCTCTCTAGGTTGATCACCTGCCCAAGTTCTCCTATCAATTCTTGGTCCTCCTGACCTTTGAGGAGTTGCACTGTTCTTTGCTCTCAGCTTTTGGCAATTTGGTCAAGTGTGCCCTTGAAGTCCGCAATAATGGCACACATACATTCCTCTAGGACCTCTTTGTGGTTGTGGACGTGACTTGGCACGAGATTCAGACCTGCCCGCATACTGATTACGATGATTCAGCATCCGTTGGTCCACCACATTCTTTTTCTCCTCCACCTCGAGCTTCACACCAGTACGGTCAGTTACAACTGGATCTTTGGCCTTTACAAACTTCACTTCTTTGGTGACATTTCCAGATGAACTACTTCCTCCGGTATATCCCAGTCCGGATTTGTCTGAAAAGCTCTTTTGAGATGATATAACATCATCTAGCTTCTTGGTGGTGACCCTCTCTATTTTTGCATTTGCTTGAACAACCTCATTCTCAAGAAATCTCACTTTAGTGTAAGCTTCGGACAGCTCACCATTCAGTGTTTCAATCTCGCATTTGGCCTCCCTATACCGGATTAGGAGACTTTTGTAGTCCTCCTCAGCCTTTTTCATTTTTCTTACAGCAGCCTTGGCTACCCTTGTGTATTCACCCGACTTCTCCAAGAGTGAGTTGTAATTTTCTTGAAGAGTTGCTGTGCTTTCTTCTTCTTCAGCTTCTGATTCTTCAACAATTCCTAGTGAGTCATCATCACTATGTTCTCCAAGGTCTTGAACAAGCAAATTCAACTCATCCGAAGACTCAACATGAGCAATAGTCATGAAAGCTGAATAGTTCCCCTCTCCATCACAGCTCTCTTCAGATTCTGAGTCAGAAGAGTCTAAGTCACTCAAGGTCGTGGCATACACTTTGCCTTTCGATTTCAAATAATTCGGACATTCCTTCTTAAAGTGTCCATGCCCGTTGCATTCAAAACAAGTGACTCCTTGTGTGGATTGGGATTCTTTTCCATCTTTCCTTTTGAAATCCCTCTTCTCCCTTCCAGAACCAGAATTTTGGAATTTTCTCTTATCATCAAATTTTCCATTGTTTTTGAATTTCAAAAACTTTCTGAAATTTTTAACAAGATAGGCTACATCTTTGTCAACCACATCATCTCCCGATGAGTCTTGATCTTCCACCTTCTCATTAATGGTCTTTAGAGCAAGGGATTTACTCTTCCGTTGATTTGGCAGCGACATCTCATAAGTCTGCAGAGAACCAACCAGCTCCTGTACTTTAATGTCGTCAAGATCCTTGCTCTCTTCAATGGCAGTCACTTTAGCACGAAAACTTTCCGGCAATGATCGAAGGATCTTCCTTACAATCTTTGAGTCCTCCGTTTTCTCCCCCAAGTTAAACTTACTGACAACCACCTCATTTAGCTTCCCATAGAAAGAGTCGAAAGACTCATCCTCACTCATCTTGAGCTCCTCAAACCGAGTGGTCAGCATTTGTAACTTGGTATCTTTCACTTTCTTCGTGCCTTCATAAGTGGTTTCCAGAATCTCCCATGCTTCTTTGGCAATGGTAATGTGAGAAATCCTGTGAAATTCATCTGGAGACACACCACAGAAAATAGCATTTAGTGCTTTACTGTTAGCATTAGATGCAGCAAGTGCTGCCTTATCCCATGTGGATTTGGCTGCCTCAGGTTTGGTCCAACCTATCTCAACAGCATCCCACACGGATTCATCAATAGAACACAAAAAGGCTCTCATACGAACCTTCCAAAACGCATAATTACTTCCATCAAAATATGGAGGTGCATTAAGGGATTGAGACCTATCCATCTCAAAAGGGAGTCAAGGATCACACAAATGGTAATGAAACCAAACAGCAGTGTACCTGCTCTGATACCAATTGAAAGTTCAAAAACGTGTACAAAAACACTTTTGAACGTTTAGACCCCCAAAAAACCAACTTAACCAACACAAGCAATATGTCAAACAACAAGTGTGCGGAAACTTAACATATGCTATAATATGAAATTGGTTAAACAACTATCTAAGCCATAACAAAATAAACCACAGCAGATAATGTAAAGGCAGAGATAGAGAGGAAGGAAGATGCAAACACAAAGATAACACCCGATGTGTTATCGAAGAGGAAACCGAAGACCTCGGCGAAAAACCTCTCCGCCACCCTCCAAGCGGTAATCAATCCACTAGAAAATACAGTTGGGATACAAGGACAGCAATAGACCCTCCAAGCCTAATCTACCCAGTGCACCTAAGCCCTCCAAGCTTCTTGCTCCAACGAGGTTGCGCCGAACCTTTTTCTTTTCTAGCTTCCCGGATTCCGCTACTACACCGTAGCATCAACCAATGAAGATTGGCTCCTTCCTAACTGCTTCCCAGAACTCCAAACGACTGTCTCACAGAGATGATAATGGTGAGAACCAAGTTTGGTATAATGCCTCTCAAGGATTTAACAATGGAGAGGAAGAGAGTGAGGGATTTTGATGAGACTCTAAGGTAGGGATTGTGTATGAAACAATCTTGTTTTTCTTTAGGGTTTCTCTCTCAAAATTCTCTCTGGAAGCTCTCTTTCAATCGTGGGTTAAAAGGGTATTTATACTGGAGTGAAGAGGAATGTGAAACGTCAGGTTTTTCCAAAACAGGGGTGGCTCGCGGCTTGACCTCGCGGCTTGACCAAGTCGCGAGATCCAGTCGCGAGTTAACCGTATGGCCAGTTGTCCTGTTTTGTCCTGTAGTGCTCCAGCTAGCATGACTGTTCATCTTCCAGCACGCTTGGCACGTGTGCAGCTTCTGGCGGCTTGCAGCCGCGAGTCCACCCGCGAGTCCACCCGCGAGTCCCAGCCGCGACACTCTGTTTTCTTGCACACTCTTGAGCAATCTTCACTCTATCTCACTCACTACCCTTACAGCAATCCCACCTAAATACAGGGTTACTAAATGCTGAATTACAAGCAAATTTGGCACGGAATAAAGCCAATTAGATGGTTGAATAAATTCAACCCTACAGCACTCCTTACAATTCGTGGATAATGAGAGTATTTATAGTGTGGGTAAAGAAATTGGTAAAACATTTTATCTTTTTGCCAAATAGAATGTTTCGCAGGTACCCTGCAAGATGGCCCTTCTCGCAAAGTACTCACAAACTTGACAACCTAGCATGACTCTTTAGCTTTCAATCATGTGCTTCACACGTGGTCTTTCACGGGTTACTCTTCTCGCGATCTAGTCGTGAACTACACTGATTCATCTTTGAAGCTTGATTCTTCACCAATCTCTCGCACTCATCCCTTACAAATAAACCCACATAAATACAAGGAAATGATTGAAGAAATTACAATCAAATTTGGCACAGAATTAAAGCCAACAAAGGCTAGTTGAAAATCACAACTTTACATATTCAATTGGTGTTCACTACACTATTTTTTTTTAAGAAGGTTCATGACACTAAAATTTAATCTGTAAAAAATATTATTAAAAAAAAAAAAAAAAAGACAATGACAATAATCATATTTTATTGGTGCAAGAGTTGACAAAGACATTTATTATGATGATCCAATTAAGATTTTCCTGTTGATACAAATGGTCATAGATTGATAAAGCACAATAGGTTTTCTCTCCAACACCCCCCCCCCCCCTCTCTCTATTCAGTACTACTACTTAAAGCCTCCTCTAATCCAAACCCCCCCCCCCCCCCTCTCTCTATTCAATACTACTACTTAAAGCCTCCTCTAATGCTTGAGTGTTGCCGGAGGCAGCTACATATTTGATAAGAAAGTTTTTGTATAGCAAGGACCTATAGAGCGCAGGATTGCTTGCATCAACCAAAGTTTTTGCTGGTTCTATAATTGTTTCATCTAATGGACTAATAAAGAAGGAAGCAGTTGTCCGAGCTAAATTTGAATTTGTCACCACTCGATGTTCAGCACCTTTCAACTTTCCATTACTGATAATCTACAATTCAATGCAGCACAATTTCAAGCGCAATAATTAAGAAACAATAATATTTTTTAAAACAAAAAAGTTCATCACAAAAAAAAACCATAAACTATGAGGTACTTACACTTAATACCCTAAATTATGAAATCTTGCGTTCACCACCCCAATGGTAACAAACTTGATAATTTGCATCTCATATCTTGAATGGGAAAATTATTAGGTACTCTCGGAGTACCATAAATGCGTCGTCCCTCCTCTCACATGAATAGTGGGTCCCACTAATTAAATTCATAGTGGGACCCACCATTCATATGAGAGAAGGGACTACACATTTATGGTACTCTAGGAGTACACAATAATTTCCCGCTTGAATGAATGTTGAAATTAATGATAGCATGCATGTTACATGACTTTAAAGAAGGACAAAATGGGCTTTTGCCCTTTTCGGGAAAATTAATTAGCCTTTTTCCCTTCTTCCCAAACTAATTAGGGAAATGTCCCTCTTTTGAAACTTGACTTTCTCAAAATTGAGTTAAAAAAAAAAAAAAATTGGAGCCCTATAGTGACGTTTTTAAGGATCAATAGTGACGTTTTAAGAACCTATAGTGATATTTTATAACTTGATATCCATGAAATCGAGTTATAGGCATTTTTAAGGATCAATAGTGACGTTTTAAGAATCTATAGTGACGTTTTATAACTTGATATCCATGAAATCGAGTTATAGGCAAGTTACAAAGCGTTACTATAGGTTTTTAAAAACGTCACTATAGGTCCTTGAAAACGTCACTATAGGGCTTAACTCGATTTTGAAAAAGTCAAATTTCAAAAGAGGGGCATTTCCCTATTTAGTTTGGGAAGAAGGGCAAAAGGCTAATTAATTTGCCCGAAAAGGGCAGAAGCCCATTTTGTCCCTCTAAAGAAATAAGTTCTATGTTTTGCCTTTATAGTCGGTTCATGTACTAAATTTTTATGGTCCATGTAACTCGCGCAATTTTATTTTTATTCAGGTATGATTATTAATTTTAATTGTCAATCAGGCTATGGGATGCAATTTGCAAAGTTTGTTACAATTGGGTTGTGATTACAAGTTTTTATAGTTAGGAGTGCAAAGTGTAGTAGGTACCTGAAGTTTAAGGTGGTTTTCTATGACTATATATATATATATGGTACTATTTGTTACAATTTATATGATATCCCAAATTAAAAAGACTGCATACAAATAAAGCTTTCCATAGTCGTGTAAATAACTTAGATTGATTATTGCACAATAATGTATTACCCAACAATTATTTACCTAATGCCTTCATATTTCAAAATCAATGTGGTGAAGTACCACAAATCAAATGGATTATCAACTAATTTTCACAAATTATCACCGCGCACCCTTGGTGCAGTGGTCACTCCACAAGTATAAATGTTTGTGGGGTGTGGAGGGCAAAAGCCGAAGATCAAGTCTCCAGGAGAGAACTTCACACACATATGCACTTAGATTAGACTAGAGTAGAAATTCTATCTTGTATCCAAAAAAAAAAAAAAACTAATTTTCACAATTTAAACATCTTGCAATTACAAATAAGCTAGTATATCCTTCCCAAAAACAAAGCAAGTGCATTATATATACTAAGAGCTTGTGAAGATATATGTGCGTACCTGCAAAGGATAACCTATGTTAACCACAAAAGCATAAGGAATAGGTTTAACACCAATCCATTCCTCATCCTTGAAGACTTGAAGCCCATATACTTCACTTTGAAGAAGAATATTGATGATGCTAGGGTCTCTATGTTTGCCCTGTCCCAAGGTTAAACTTGGGTCCGGGCATGGTGGATAGTGATTGACTAACAGTCTCGGATTTTCAGCAAGTCCACTGCTAAAATGACCAGGGCTGATTCCCAAGCCTTGGGAAATGAACTCCAAAATTCTAAACCCCAACTTCCTTACTACAGTTGTATATGTCCCAACAATTTCTCTGTAAAAGGTTACATGAAACATCATGATGTAGTTCATTTATGTTCTACATATGAAAACGGTTCAATAGCATAATAGAACAAGTTTACATGTCTATGACTATGAGGATTTACCGATATCTAGTTGGTTTTTCAGGCCAAAATTGGATGTATTTCTCTTGAGGATTACAAAGGTGTAACAATCCATCCCTCCAAAGGTGGAACTTTTCTTTTGCATAATTTTGACTGCCTGTGTAGACGGAGCAGCTCTTATTGGGGTCCTTTGAGCATTCAAATGTTTTGTCCTTGGCAGACATTGCATGAAACTCCTCAAAAACACTCATGGCATCATCCATTAAGCGGTTAGGGACTCCATGGTTGATCACCTTTTAGTTGAGCCAGACAATGTTTTCAAGGGTCAATCTAAATATGTTTATAATTTTTAAATTCACAAAATAATACACACATATATATACACACACATGTATATACACATTTATTGGTTAAAACATTTATACTTAATATGTTTTATTGGTTAAAACACTTAATATGCTTTAATAAAAAAACAAATATTTTCTTTCCAGCATTTACGTATAATTTTTCTTTAAAATTTTACTCAATTCAAGATTTTTTTTTTATTCAAAATATTACATATTAGAGTATAACAATAGTTTTAAAGAAATTGTACACAATTCAATTAATTTAAAATAAATGCCACTTTTTAAAATAATAAATGTTAAGGATTACAGAGTAGAAGATGTCCCAAACTTTTAACCATAAAAATCATACCATATATTCTTCTAATTAAAACACACCCACACACACACACATATATATATATATACAATTCCTTTGAATGCAAAATAAAATAGTGTTTGTTTTAAAAAAGAAAAAATATATATACAAAATAGATTTTCTTTTTACTTTTCTTTTTTAATAAATATATGCTTTAGCCTTTAAATACTTAGATTTTAGATGGTTCCACACTATGCATAACATAATTTAAGTGGGTCAAAAGTAGTAAACACATTGACTAGTTACTAGTCCCTTTTTTATCTTTAGATATAAAAAATAATATATAAAAAAGTCAAAAAAGGAATTGTAAGCACACAAAAAAATGAGACCCTTTTTTTTCTAAAAATGAAGGGGATATATATAAAATTTTGAACTAATCTAAACATTTATTATAATAAAATAATGGGGGAAGGGGAAAATTTTGGAGAACCCAGGGACTGGGTGGTCCCTGCCTCCACCAGATGGAACAAATCATCATATAGATAGAACACAGTTATATATAGATAGGAAAAAGTAGTCAGAAGTTGTTCATGTTTGATGCCAAGAATCCACTAGGAATAAATCATTATCTCAAAGAAAAAAAGATGTGGGTGGAACCTGAAAGAATCCAAAGTCTTGGCTAGCTTCAAAAATTTGTTGAATTATCTGAGTCTGATCATGAACCCCAAGATCAACCACTGGAATATTGTTGCCTACAGGAACATCAATAAGCTTCCCTGGTCTTTGTTCCGGTGGGAATATATACATTTCTGGCACAGCTCGATCCTTACACCAGCTTGAAACAAGAAGATCCTCCATCACTTACAACTCAGATCTGTAAGGAAGAAAAAGATGTCATGGTGTGAAGTGAACATCAGCCATAAACAACTCATTTATTAAAAAGCTTCCATGTTGAAGTTGTTGACTAAAAGAAAACATTGAAAATTTGGGCAAGCATATCATATCCCTAGCTCCTACAATGAACCTTAATACGAGATATATCTTGAACAACTTGCTACTAAAAAAGATTTAATAAAAATAAATGAACAAGTTGCTTTTTAAATCAATCAATCAATGGTTTATCAAATTAATCTATACTAATTAACTAAAGTCAAAGGATTAATTTAATCTACTCTAATTTTCTATCAATTGTCTCAAATCAGATTTCAAATCTACTATTGCATTCAACAACTCCACTTTTTTTTTAGGAACCCAACAACTCCTCTTTAATACCTTAAGCATAAGAGGGGTCCATATAATTTAAAATTACTTTGTAATTGTACTCTGGTTATATAATGTGTTATAAACCCAGTTTAAAATACTAGTATTACTATTTTCGTGTATATTTTAATAAGTATTACTGTTTACTCAAAAAAAAATTAACCCAACATTTCTTGAAATGCTTATTATTAACTGAAGTACAAATTGTTAGGTAGCAAAAGTTATAGCAAGTAAAAAAATTTTTTTTAATTCAAGAATCGTTACACCACATGATCATGGATTCTTAGAACCTAGGTTTTGCAAACTATTGTAATACTACGCAAACCCTAGAGAAGAGTACTTCGAATCCTTAAGGATTTTAATCTTCAAACTAGGGTCAGTTAATACCTTTAGAATGCTATGGACTTAACTAGGAAACTCTGTTTCTAAAAAATAAATAAAAAAACTAGGAAACTCTTTTAATTTTCTTAATCATATAAAAAATTTATTTTCGATATCTACAAATTGCAATATCGTTTGTCAACGCATTGCAATTGCCCCCGAAGGTTAGAGAATTATAAGCGAGAACTCTTTACTTACAATTTTATATATTTTCTCTTCCACCCCACTATTTTACACATAAATCACTAGGACTGGATTAGTATAATAGTTTAGTCACTAACTTATGGGACCCTTAATTTCTTGAACAGATAAGAAAACTTACAAAAGCGAATGGAAGGACTAATTTTTTTTTTTTTTTTGAGAAAACAGTAAGGAAATTTTATTAATAAAAATCAGATCGGAACACAGCGTCCAAATCATCAGGTAGATCTTCTACCCATACATCAGTATCTGCAGATAAAACTGCTCTTCTAGCTAATTCATGAGCTAACTTATTTCCTCCCCTTCCAACATGAAAAAACTGACAAGAATGTAAAGCATAGCCTAATCTCCGAGCATCATCAATCACGTGTCCATACAAGGTTTTGCACTGTCCCTGGGATTGCAAAGCACGAATAACCCCTAGACAATCCCCTTCAACCTGGATATGCAAGAAAGACATTTCTTGAGCAAAAGTGATTGCTCTATGGGCTGCCCGAGCTTCTGCCAATGCAACTGACTGAGGGAGAGCAATTTTCTGACTAAGGGCTGCCATAACTTCTCCTCTATGATCTCGAACAACCACCCCAATACCCGCAGAGCCCAAATGATCAAACAGAGCTGCGTCGAAATTGATCTTATAACAACTCTCAGGTGGAGGCGACCACCGTGCTACCAATCTTGGGCCTGGGTTACTGATATGTTTGTTCGCTTCTAGAAACTCTACAACCATAGCTTTAGCTCTTTCACCAACTTCATGCAGTGGCCAAGTTCCTTGATTCACCCTAAGTCGATTCCGTCGCTGCCACAAACTCCACGCAATAGTGGAAAACAGAGCCACACGATAGCCCGAGCTGTTCTGCATTACGTCATCCAGCAAATCGAAAAAACTCCTGTGCTTCCTTGTATACAGATTAGCAAAGGTGATCTCTGACCTCCAAACCGATTGAGCATGGGGACAAAGCCAGAGACAATGCAGTAAAGATTCAGGATGATCATCACACATCGCACAGGTATCATCCAACGGAATATGTCTGATCTTCAAATTTTGTTTAGCTAGCAGCGAATCCTTTGCAGCTCTCCAGATGAAGTGGCGAATTTTATTAGGGGTTTTAATCTTCCAAATGCCCTTCCAAACTCTCTCAGCATCAGATGGAGAAGACGAACTCGGGTTTTGGCTAATCCCCTCTGCTGCCAACATACGATACGCACTCCTTACAGTATAGTTACCATCTGGGGTAAGTGGCCACACCAAAACATCTTCCCCATCCCCATCATGCACATAAATCCGTTTGATCATCTCTGCCTCCCATGGTAGAAAGCATCTCTCCAACAAACCCGAATCCCACACTCTTGTATCTGGATAGAATAAATCATGCACTCTACTGATCTCTGCGTCTTGCCGAGGAGAAACAACCTTGCTCTGTCCCTGTTCAGGAAGGACTAATAATACTTACTTTTGAAACTTTATAGGACCAAAAAAAATTTACATTTAAATTTTAGGGACTTTTTTCTCCCCCAAAAAAATATATTTAAATAAAAATCAAACGACGCCGTACGCTAGGCAAATTGGCGCGGGCGCCAAAGGTTATATATAAAACTGAAAGAGAGACACAGAGCATTGTTCTCATAGATTGATTTGGGGCAACGAAGAAACCAAAGCTTTTAGCTTTCACAAAACGACGACGGAGACATCCAAAAAAACACTACCTAATATATTAACTCACTCTCACTTCTTCTTCTTCTTCTTCATCGCTTGGAATTGGAATTCTGCTTTCCTGTTTGTTTCTCGGGAATCCATTTTCCACGGAATCTCCTTCAACCTAGACCAGAAGATTCCGATTCCAAGACATGGAAAACCAAACGCAGTCTAACACCAGCCCCGACTTCTCCTCCGACTCCACCGACCGTAACGACGATGACGACTCCGAACTCCAATCCATGACTGGAAAGGTCTAAATCTAATCATACACCACTGCTTGGTTGCCGAGAAAATTTATGAAAAGAAAGAAAGAAAAAAAATGTGAATGATTAGTTTGCTTTGTTTGTTTGTTGCGTTTTCGGTTTTTTTAGGGCATATGCATCTTTGTTCGGAGCTAATCAGAACTAAAGCCGGCCTCGAATGAAGAGTTTCAAAGAAACGTCATTTCTAATTATTCAGCCTTTGTTAGGTAACATACTTGAGCCAAATTTGGTTATTCTTCGTTGTTTGATTATGCAGAAACAACAATAAAGAATTCTCAAAGTTTTGGTGTGAACTAAGCATATCATTTCTTATGTATAATTTGAGGACTGAAAATTTTCTTCCAACATACTATGTGGCGGTTCTTAAGACCATTCACGTGTATTTTTGGTGGCATGACCTATTTAATAGTAATGTGACTTATTTAAATTGTTGGCAAAAACAATATTTTGGTCCTTGCATTTTAGGATCATTATCAATTTGGACTCTGTTATTTTCAATTTCACTCAACGAGATGACAGTAAGATCCAAATTGACTATGAGTTGAAAAAAACAAGGACGAAATGCCAACATGATATTTCCACCTTTAATAACTCATGTGATTTAATGCACATGGCTAGTCTTATCAACGGTAATGGGTTGGAAGAAGACTTTGTCTTTGGAGGTTACTATAAGCAAATTGGTGTGACTAGTAAGATGTCATGCCACGCTTATCCAGCTTTGTTGAATTTGGCTTGCACCATGCGCAATACGTGGGTGCCATACGTTACACTAGGCACCACCACGTATGTTTGTTAATATGTAACAAAATTGAGCTAAAAGTTTGTAATAACCATAGCGTTAATCATAATTAAATCGTATATAAAGTCATTATAGTTACTTGAATATGATGAATTGAGGTGGTGATTTTTAAGCAAGTATTAGTGAGATATGCTATTTACATGTGCAGAGTATTCGAAGAAGTAGAAGGTGTTGATAATGAACTTGTGGAACTGAAAAACCATGTTTTGACCCAAAAAAAGCTTGTGAAGGAACTAGTAGATGGCATCTATCTAGAATTTTTATCGGAAGATACAATAGAATCAATTATAGAAGAACCTGCTTGCATTGATTCACCTCAGCCAAGTGAGTTAGATGCTCTCATTAATGATGTTTCAGAAACCCTGGATCTTCTCCTATCAGAAAACAAGATAGATGAAGCTCTGGACAATATGGACTTGGAGGATGAAAATTTTCAGAGGCTGAAGTTCGAAGGAAATACTCCATCAGATGTTTTAATGTAATATAACTCTGCAATTTGTGAGAGGAAGGCCATGCTTACACACCAGTTGACGCTGGTGGCTGAAAACCCAAGAATAGCTGCACCAGAACTTCAAATGGCACTAGATGGACTTTGCAGACTTGGAGACAGTCATCTTGCAACTCAATTAGTGCTTGAATATTACCATTTACGTATTGCAACTGGAGTACATGATTTGTGGTGTTCAAAAACGTATTTATATGGGATTTACATTAGGGAGCTTGCAAAATTTGTGTTTTCTATGATTTCTCAAGCCTCAAGGAGCTTCATAATGTTACATGGGGAAGCTTTTCCTTATGCTTCAGAACTTATTCAGCGGGCCTGCGAAGAAACCAAAGTATTTGCTGTTTGCTTTAATAAATATGTTAAGTCCATTTCAGAAATAAATGGAAGATTATCCACAGTGGTAGAAGCTGTGCAGTTTGCAATGTTGTTTTGCTCTTTGTTAGAAACTCAGAAATTAGAGTTGTGGCCTCAACTGATCAAGAATATTTGTCCTTGTGTGGAAGAGGTTCTACAAATACATATAGATATCTTGTATCAGGAATAGTAAATGAAGGATGCTCTTCTATGGCTGTTGGGCAACAACCAGAATATTGCTTGCTCACTAGCAGCGGCCATAAGTTTGTAACACTCTTACAGGTTTGTTTTATTTCTTGTTAGTTTAGCTTGAAAAGTAAAGCCAGGAAAGTATACATTATCCCATGCTTGAGTTTAAATACATAACTTATAAGAGTTTCATTTAATACAATTTCATTCTGTTGTTTGTCAATGCCACAGTAGTAATTCTCACCAAGCAATAAAAACTGCCATAGGTTTCAAAGCACACAACTAATATATCTATTGTTCTTGGAAAGACCTGTTAAGTAAATTCCTAAACTGTCAGCTATAATAATGGCTTCAAAGCTATTTTCATTGTTTGCAATTTACTAATTTTCATGAATGTAAGAAGCACTTTATACTTCTGTTTTCTTCAATAAGACCTGAAAGGGGTTTCAAATTCAATACGAAAATTATTACATTCAACCAAACAATCACCTTAGCTGTTAGTTTTTCCTCAAAAAAAAAAAAAAAAAAAAAAAAAAAAACTTAGCTGTTAGTTCGTTTAGTGTGTTTGGATGAGTTTATTTTGTTTGTTGTACAAAAATACAGTTCTACCTTGTAAAATGTGGTGCTTCAAAAAGTTTCACATTCTATTTTAAGATGAAAATAAGCTCATCCGAACAAATGCTAATTAGTTACACATAAAGAAGTCAAGGTCATGTTAGTGCTTGACTTTTTTCACTGTAAGGATTTGTAATTGTGAAATGACAATTGTTGTTGAATGGGGAGCCAAATATGACCATTTTGTATGTATATTAAATGAAACATGCTCTTTTTCTTAGTCATATTTGCTTTATAGGTATGACTTTACTCTTACATGTATCCTTTCCTCTTTTCAGGCTATTATAGAGGATGCTTCACCTCTAGTTGCCCTTCAAATGGAAAGGATTTGTAATTGTGAAATGACAATTGTTGTTGAATGGGGAGCCAAATATGACCATTTTGTATGTACATTAAATGAAACATGCTCTTTTTCTTAGTCATATTTGCTTTATAGGTATGACTTTTCTCTTACATATATCCTAACCTCTCTTCAGGCTATCATAGAGGATGCTTCACCTCTAGTTGCCCTTCAAATGGAAGGTTCAATCCTCAGTGGACTCATGAACCTTTTTGTGGAATATACTACCATCCTTGAAAGAGCCATCACCTGTAGAAAAAATTGCTGCTGAAAAAAGTGGTTCAAGAATCAATTTGGCAGAGTCACTGCCCCAACAGGTCTCTATTCTAGCGAATCTATCAACACTAGAACAGTTCTTCTGTATCATCATTGAAAATATATTTGGGAGCATTAGTCATATCAATTCTGACCCAGTGAGAAGCCATTTAGTTGGTGGTCAACTGGAGGAACTTGATAGTTGTATATTGTTTATTCAAGAGGCTTCCAGTCAGCTCAGAGACTGTTTCTGCCAGAAATTTATACATAGAATGATGTTGCTGGAAACTGGCTCCACAAATACACCAGAAACTTGCATTGATGATCAACATGATCTGATGCCCTCTGTTGCCTTTCAGGTAACCCTTTATTTTTGAATAACATCTATAAGGATCAGCATAATTTCAAAAATTAAACCTCATGAGTAAAAGAATTTATTGAAAAGGACCTGATCAAAAAGTAGACAGCTGTTACCTGTTTCTTTTGAAGAGACACAATTGCTTCTCTACATAATTGCTACTTATATGGTTTTCAATTTTTGGTGTGATATGATCAGGTACTATTCTTAGAACTGAGGAAATTAGAAAAATATGCTGACGATGGTGTTATTGAAGTTGATTGGTTGATGGAACTTTTGAAGGAACTAATAGAGGCCATATATGTTTGGATATCCAACAATAGAGCAATCTGGGGAACTAGTGAACAGAATTTTTCTGCCCAACATTCTGACAATTTCAAGAGGGTATATATTTCTCTTTTCTTTTCTTTTTTCTCCCTTTGAGTACTGCTTAGAGAATTCATGGCAGATATATCTTTTTAAGATTTACGTTTATTTTCATTATATACAATTATTATTCCGAAATTTGTTTGCAGTTTTGTGCATACTTGACTTACTTGACTTCCTTGACTTCCTTTGCCCTCTTTTATCTGCTGATCTGCTTCACCTTCTTGCTTGGATGCTTTGCAAGTTTTGAGCACTTAAACTCACAAATGGCACTTCCTCCTCCCACAAGAATGAGTGGACATTGAGGTTGGGTTCAAAATCAATGGGGTGCATGTGTAACTTGCCAAAATAAATATATATATATATATATATATATATATTTTGGATGCACAGAATTTCATGTCCATTAAAGGGTTTCCTCTCCTGAGTTTGTGTGATATCCCGGTTGGAGCATCAGGATTTGCTTCTCTTATTAATTGTTCTACCCAATTCTACACCATGAGCTTGTACGACTGTAGGTGTTCGCCCTTGTATTCTTAAAACATAAATTAAACTCTTTCCTCTTTTTAATTCCTACACCCTTGCATTGAACCCTATTTTAAAATTTTTGATGTATGATTAATATCTATGATACTGATACTCAAACGGAAGATTTAATCTAAAATTTAGAAGTGGCCAGGGATACCTTTCTAGACATATTTAATATTATGTGTCTTCAATAATCTTTTCGGTGTAAGTCAAAATTTATACTACACAATGAATATTGATGGAAATGTTGTTTGAACCTTTTTAGGTGAATTTGTAGAACCTCCCTGCTCCCTTGGAGTACAATTTCTCAGAGGTGAGAGACTTTATTTAGAACATTACTCCATTAGCTTCAGTTAAATTAAAGTTAGACATCAACTCCTTTTTTCATTTCCTAGTTTCAATATAGTATGATTTAGTTTCATGCTGGAGGCAATCTTGTCACTGTACTTTTGAACTTACATGGCTAAACACTAAATGGCTCCCCATGTCTGTCCCTTCCCAATTTTTTGGTTGGCTTGCACGTGAAAATTAGCTGGAGAACCTGAGTTTTCTTCGGCCTTATGATGATGTGACGAGGGTTTTTAATCCATAAGGAAATTTATACTAATCTTTTGCCATGATACCAATTCATCCACTAAATTTTTTTTTTTTTTTTTGATAAATAACATAAGAATATTATTAATAATAAAAAGATTATCAAACCAAGTACATTGGGGATGTACTATGGGGGGCACAAATCAGGAAACAAAAGAACAACGGTCAAGAAACAAAGAAAAGGAAGAACAAGAAAAATGAGAAAAAACCACACTCCATTCAAAGAGAGTGTGTAAGAAGAAAGACTTAATCTCTAGCAAAGAGCGTTTACAACCCTCGAAACTTCTAGCATTCTTTTCACGCCAAATGCACCAAATCAAGAAATGAGGCACTAGTCTCCAAACATCAATATGACGATGTCACACAAACTTTCCTTGCCAAGCCTCAAACAACTCAAGAACAATATGAGGCATAACCCATTGAATACCAAACAAGCAGAAGACCATGGACCACAACTCCCAAGCTATGGAGCAATGAAGTAGAAGATGATCCACTGACTCCCTACACCTCTTACACATATAGCACCAGTCAAGCACCATCACTCGTCTTTTACGAAGGTTGTCTGTTGTTAAGATCTTACCTAAGGAAGCATACCAAGAAAAGAAAGCCACCCTTGGAGGAACCTTCGCTTGCCATATCATTGTCCGTGGAAAAGAAACAAAAGTAGGAGGGTAGGAGGAGTTATAATAACCTCTAACCTCAAAACCTCTTTTCCTTGCAAGTTTCCAACAAATCTTGTCAGGACCAAACCCCTGCACTGTCGAAGAATAGACCAATTCCATAAACCGGTCAAAGAATTATTCTTCCCAATCTTGTGGTGAACGACGAAATTGCACATTCTAGTGAAACCTCCTAGCAGACCAACCCATAACTTCAACCACTGAGGAATCCTTTGACCTACTAAGACGATAAAGCTCTGGAAAGGCCTCTTGGAGAGTACAATCCCCACACCACACATGCTTCCAAAATTTCACTCTAGTACCATCTCCCACATCATAAACAAGGAATTTAGAGAAGTTCAACCAGCCACTTCTAATGTATCTCCACAGGCTGACCCCATAAGGACTTGTCACCTTTTTCGTACACCAACCACCCTAAATATTCCCATATTTTGCCTCTATAACCCTCCTTCATCAAGTATCAGTCTCCATGCCATACCTCCACAACCATTTACCTAGCAAGGTAGAATTAAAGTTCCCCAACCGTCTTATACCCAACCCCCCCACCTGCAAAGGCCTACAAACCTTGGCCCAATTAACTAAATGTATTTTAAGTACACCACCAATCCCATTCCACAGAAAGTCTCTCTGTAATTTCTCCATACACTTTGCCACCTTCCCTAGTAAAGGAAGAAGGGAAAGAAAGTATGTAGGTAAAGACGAGAGTGAGTTTTTAATGAGTGTCACCTTACCCCCTTTAGATAAATACATTCTCTTCCAACCTGCTAATCTCCTCTCCATTCTCTCTAGGATTGGATTCCAAAAAAATAAATCCTTAAATTTTGCACCTAATGGAAGGCCTAAATATTTCAAGGGCAAAGAAGACTGCCCACACCCTAACAGACCCACCAAATCCTCCAAATTGTGTACCCCACCAACAGGAACCAACTCAGACTTCCCCATAAATATGAAGCCCTGAGACCTCCTCAAATCTAGCAAGAATCGCCCTCAGATTAGCAATCTGAGAAGGTTCAGCATCACAAAAAATCAAAGTGTCATCTACAAATAAAAGGTGAGACACCATCACTAATGAACTAGCCGTACTACCCACAGAAAAACCTGAGAATTGCCCGCGGAGGCAGCCACATCCAACAAACGGCTTAATGCCTCCATCATAATATCAAACAACAACGGAGATAAAGCATCTCCTTGCCGAAGCCCCCTAGAACTTCCAAAGAAATCAGATGGGCTACCATTGATCAGAATAGAAAAATTTACAGTTGAAATGCAATACCATGTCCATTTTCTCCATTTCTCTGAGAAACCACAACGCTGCAACATATACATTAAAAAATCCCAGCACACATGATCATACACCTTCTCCACATCCAATTTACATAACACACCTGGAACTCCTGACTTCAATCTACTATCAATACATTCAGAAGCAATCAGGACGGAATCCAAAATCTGTCTACCCTTCACAAAAGCATTTTGTGAATCCGAAATAAGCCCATGCGCCACCCTACGAAGTCGATTAGCCAACACCTTAGAAATAATCTTATAAATCCCACCAACTAAGCTAATGGGCTGAAAGTCCTTGACCTCCCCAGCATCCACTTTCTTAGGAATAAGGGCAAGGAACGAGGCATTAAGATTCTTCTCAAACACCGCCTGAGTATGGAAATTGTGGAACACAACCATAATTTCTGTTTTCAAAATGCCCCAACAAGACTGGAAGAATGCCATTGAAAAGCCATTCGGGCTAGGTGCCTTGTCACCATTAAAGTCATTGATCACCCCAAACACCTCTTCTTCTTCAAAAGACCTATCTAGCCAATTTGCATCTTCCACCGAGATACTAGAAAACTCCACGTCATCTAATATAGGTCTATGAGCCACATCCTCCAAATAAAGCTGCCTATAAAACTGAGAGATACAGTCTGCTATAACAGTCGGGTCCGAAGACAACACCCCATCCACCATAAGCCTATCAATAGAATTAACCCTCCTATGAGAGTTAGCTATGCGGTGAAAAAATTTAGTGTTCCTGTCACCTTCCCTGACACAAAGAACTCTAGATTTTTGCCTCCAACTTATTTCTTCCAACAGAGTAGCTTGTTCTAATTCATCACGGATTCTACCCATTTCTACCCTTTCGTTCGCTGATAAACCCTAACTCTCCTCCATATTCTCTAAAGCACTTAAGTCCTTCCACTATTTTTTAATCCGAACTTCAACATGACCAAACACCTCCACATTCCATCTTTTCAAATCATTTTTTAAAAGCTTCAATTTATTGGCCAAAATGAAACTCGATGCACCATGAACCTGATAGGAATCCCACCAAGACCGAACCCTATCCACAAAGCCTTCATCCTTGAGCCACATATTCTCAAATCTAAACGACATACTCCCTCTCTGAAAAGATCCACCCTCAAGGACAATTGGAAAATGATCCGAGCACAACCTAGACATCCGTCTTTGAGAAACTGTTGGAAACCTATCCTCCCAACCTGCAGAAAACAAGAATCTGTCCAGCCTAGCCTTCGAGACAACTTCTCTAGAATTTGACCAAGTAAAAGAACCCCCTTGCAATGGCAAATCAATGAGACCCTATTCCAAAATAAAATTGGAGAACTCCCACATAACAGTAGTGAAAGAATTAAACCTCAATCGTTCGGAAAGGAACCTAACCACATTAAAGTCCCCACCCATTAACCATGGGACACTCCACCAGCTATTCAAGCCATAGAGTTCCGCCCATAAAAACCTCCTGTCTCTGTGTAAATTAGGACCGTAAAAACCAGAAAACGCCCAAACAAACTAATCTAACACATTTGTAAACTTACAAGAAACCGAAAATCTCCCCACTGCTTCCTCCATTTTATTCACTACCCAAGTGTCCCACATCACTAACACCCCACCAGAAGCTCCACAAGAACCTAAATAAGACCAGTCAACATGTTGTCCACCCCACAAGCTACGAATCACCGCTCTATTAATCAGCCCCATTTTGGTTTCTTGAAGACAAACCACATCTGGCCCCTACTTTCTAATCAAGTTTCTAACCTTGAGCCTTTTATTCTGCTCATTCAACCCTCTTACATTCCAAGAAATAATCTTCACATTCATTGATAAGATACTAGAGCCCGCTCAGAACTTGCACTCCTTGCTTTATTTGGATCATACTCAACATTCAAAGATGTCAACAGATTCTTCAACCCCTGTTGACCTTTCTGGCCTGACTTGACCAACTTCGTCTGATCACCCACCTCACGTCTCTTTTTATCTTTCTTTCTAGCCTCAATGGCTAATAACAAACCTGTAATCTGCTCCTCAAAACCTTCCAATGAAGTGCCCATAGATTTCTTAAAAGTCTTTATCCTATTGGTTACCCAATGTGATAGTTGGCAACTATCCACACTCTCCTTACACCCAATCTCCTTCGCATGACTAGACTCCAACTCTGTCGGACCTTCCGTGGCCAAAGGTACCACAACTAATGGCTCATCACCATCCTCACACGACTTCAACCTTTCACCAACTTCCCACAACTCACTCTCTGACCCAGGAAATTACTCTACTAGCCCCGCACACTCATCTGCCTAACTAACCCTTTACCTTTCATAAGTACTAGAATCATTACCTGGTACACAGTCTCCCTCCAAACTTGAGCTGACTAACATACTATCTGGAGAACGATACAGAGACAATGGGAGCACTAATCGCCTGCCATCATGTAATTGTAATATCCAGTCTTTGAAATTACCCTAAGACTTATCCAAGTCTCCTACCAAGTCCCTTGTAGTTGGGCCAGGTAATTGAGCTCCCTCAAAAACAGAAGTACCTGGTCCTTCCAAACCCACAAAATCCTCCTCCCCAAGCTCCGATGCCACTAGAGAATCCAAAGATACTATCGCCAGTACTATCAGGTTCATTACCGGTTCCGATATCATGGCCGATGACCCCACCAGCACCAACTTTGACCCACTTAGCTCATCGATCTACGATATCTGATCGTGGGAGGCTTGGGCCACCACTGCTAGTCCAGTCGACGCAGTGGGTGGCTGAACTAGAGGGATCGTGATGTCCTCTCCTCCCTTACCCGCCACTTCCATCACTGCTAAGGATGAATTCATGCCCACCGATACCCACGACGACGTTGCACGTTGCTCCGATATGGTGGGTGTGGTCCTTGAGCTCTCAAAATCCTTCGTGGCATTCCTACTTGAGCTCGGCATACTAAACCCATTCTGGTACGAAGTCTCCAGAGCCTTAAGTCCACTAGATGACTCTCGCCAACCTCAAAAGAAAGTGGGCTTGACAGACCTAGGCCCAAAGTGGTTCTTTATTTCCCAACAAGGCTTGGGCATTCTGTTTGGATGAACCCAGACCCATACTAATATTATGGGCAGTATTACTCACCCATTTGCCAGCCTGTTTAACATCTTTAACACCATCCCAAGATACCTGCCTCTTTCCATATTCATTCACATTCACAATCAGACCTCTCCCTAGGCAACGTCCCTTCCTCTTATCACGTAACTTTCTAAACTCAAACATATTTGAATTCAAATTGGACTTCAAGGAAATATTGAATTTATTTCCTTCCGGGATTTTCTCCTCAAATTTATTCTTATCATTAATACCACCTTTGCCCCCCTCACCACCACCCATGGCTGACTGGGAACAGCTACCAGCCTGAGTTTCAGAAGCTGCTACCTATGTGCAAGAATTATCACTCGAAAACTCCACAAGATTCATCACGGTACCAACCTGAACCTTTTCTTTGCGGAGGGGTTGCTAAACATGCTTCAACCTTGCTTGTACTGGAGCTTTGACAGCCTCCACATAAGACCTGGCAGGTTGATATTTTGGGATTTGCTTAAACCTATACAGTACAAACTTCAATCCACCCAACGCATATTGAGAAGGTTCCAATAGCCTTCTTAATTCAATCCCAAAAGTTCTCCATCCTTATTGTAATTTTCCGGCAAGAATAATAATAGTTCGCCGCAGCCCACCTACCTTAAGCTCACCTTGCATCGTGTAAGCAATACCACCTTCCCTAAACGTAAAAAATTGTTTAGGACTAACCCCACTCACGGTGTGTTCCAAATTCCGCATTGTCCAAAGAGCTGCACTCTTGCCCATAAACACCGATTGCATGTAGTATTTTCCTCGTTCAAAAATCTTGAGGGAGAAAAAATTCCCACCTTCCTCAATCACCAACTGAAACAACTTAGATTCAATAAAGAAACTTTGAAATCCCCCCATACTGTCCCTAGGAAATAAAACTAAAACAGGATTTGTGGTAATTCGAGGTAGCCGGGCCTCCTCTCAACTCAAAGAGAGAGAGAGCTCATACCCATAAAACTAATAACTTTAAAAGGTTAAGGACTAAACTAAAACTATGCAGATTTTTCATCCACTAAAATTATTTCAATAATGTTGTTGTTCCTAGAACAGTTTGTTTTGGACATGCATTTTCTAGAGGAAATCGCAATGCGTGGAGGATATTTCTCCAACAATACCTTGGTTCTTGTAACTTATATGAGATTAGCCTTTGCTTCAACTGGACTGAATCCTGATAGGTAGGTGCTGATGCAATTTGATACTTTACAATATTTTGTTGACTAAGAGCATTCACATCAGCTCTTGTATAAATGTGTAAAATACACATTTTGGCCACTTTTACACATTTTGAACCAAAAAACACTCCACATCAGTCCGTTTAAAAATGTGTAAAGTCTTCTATATTTTTCAACGAGCTATAGTACTTGTGTAAATTTACACGGGCACTGTAGCATGTGTATTTAGTTTTTTATTAGTTTTTTCTCTCTCCTCTCCACTTGACTCTCACCTCCCTCTCTCTCAGCTGTGTGCTCTCTCTTTCTCTCACAAAAAACCCACCCCATCCTTTCATCCTCAATTCTTTCTCCCTCTCTCACATCTCTCTCTCTCTCTCTCTCGTTTAAAGCATGCCACCGGAGTTCACAGCGTGGCGAGATCGGCGCTGTGGGTCACAGCGTGGCGAGATCGGCGCGTGGCGTGTGGCGTGGTCTCGATAGTGGCGGTGTGGGTTTGGGTCGATGATCGATGTCGGCAACGTAGGGAGGTCTCGATGGTGGTTTAATCTGAGTTTATGGTGTGGGTTGGTCTTGGTTTGTGTGGGTTTGCTTGGTTTAGGTTGATTTGGGTTGTGGGTTGATCTGTGGAGGCGTGGAGGCGTGGAGGCATGGAGACGATGGCATTTTGATCGGCGTTGATTTTTCTTTGTGTGGGCTGATCGGTGTTGGTTGATCTGATGTTGAATCTGATTTTTCGTGCAGGTTGATCGGTATGTGTGGGTTGATCTGATTTTTCTTTGGTTTCTGATGATGGTGGTGATGGTGGCTGTGGGTCTGTGAGAGAGAGGCAGTGAGGGAGTGAATAATAAAAATTAGTAAAATAATGAATATTTTATAGAATAAATGTATAGAATAGATAAACTAATGTATGTGTTTTGTAAAAATGGATGTATAAAATAAAAAAAGTAGGTTTTTTCGTGTAAAATAGACAGAAAATTTAAAAGAACTGATGTGAATGCTCTAATGAAAAGGAGCTCATGAGTTGATTTTATTGTCTTTTTTCCTTTTACTGTAGTTAAAGTCTAATATAATATTTTCAGCCATGACTGTATATGCTTGAACATTCATGCACAGTGCACGCATGTGCACACACAAATATTACATTCATCATGCGAGTATATATTATATAGGCTTCCGTTCTGCATTAAGTTATTTGATTTTTAATTTGATTAAGCTCCAACATTTAGGAACATTTCCATCTTATGACAAAAACCCCTGTAGTCACTCGTAAATTTATTCAAGATTTCTGTAAGCCAACAACCACTAAGCACACAGCTGCACCATATACAGTAATAAACTAGCATTCATGCTGCAATATGAGGTCAGGAAACCATTGGGCTTTATAGACAACTAGAAAGTACACCTTTAAAATGATTTTCATTAACTGCTGCCTACTTTGTTATTTCAGTAAGCCAAATTAAGTCCCTAATAAAAGATGGGGTCTTATTTTCTCTTAGCAGAGATGTCAATGAAGATGGATGGGCTATAAACGGTGTTAGCGAAGCAATAACAAAACTCCTAGAGATCAAAAAAAGAATTATGCCTCCAAACATCAATTCTATTGGTATTCATGAAGAGAAACTGCTTGAAAACCAATCTGACTATGGAAGTGACTCTCTTCAGGATGATGCTAGGAGTTTTTTGAAAATTTTTATGGACTCGGGGGATGATGAAAGTAGTACATCAGAAGTTTCTGTTAAAGCAGAAAAAATGATATTGAATACAGAATATAGCCCTTTTGGAGGGTTCTTGGATCTTCGTGAAGAGGAGGATGGTTCTTTTTACGGGAGTGCTATAAATTCAACAGACAGTTCTGTAGAAATTGAAGATAATGTCTCCAGAAAACTGGCTAATGCAGTATATGACGGACCCCAGATCATTGAGAAAACTGATGTACCAGCCACATTATCTTTGGATATTGATGGAAAATATTACAAGGCAAGGGCCTTCATTGAGAAGGAGATTAGTCATCAAGTTAATGTGGTTGAGTCTGTAAGTAACAGGCTAGAAGGTGGTGGACGCTTGGGTGTTTCAGGGACTGTGGTTTCTACTGCAGAAGACTCTGATGAACATGAAAAAGGGGGCATAAATCAGACTGATTCTGTTCTTACAGATGATTG
This sequence comes from Quercus robur, assembly GCF_932294415.1. NCBI lineage: Eukaryota > Viridiplantae > Streptophyta > Magnoliopsida > Fagales > Fagaceae > Quercus > Quercus robur. Next base: position 43,508,412 of record NC_065542.1, read on the forward strand.
CGACAATGTTCATATTAATGCAGTCAATACTCTCTTCAAGCATAAGGAAATTAACGTAAGAGAAATTGAATGCATGAATGGGGAAATTGAAGGGCATGTTGGGATGGATGATGGTAATGTCAAGCAACATGTAGAGCAATTCTGATAAATTCAGCATGGACGCTGGGTTGATAAGGACTCCAGCTGAAGTTCTTAATGTTCCATGATTTTAGGAGGGACAGGTGAGATGATTTGTTGGTGGTAAGGCAGTTGAGAAGATTTTGGATTTAAAAATCTACCTTTTAGAAATGTGAGTTAATGCTGAATAAAAGGGTGGTGCAGCAAGTTGCCGGATTTTCTTGCCTCAAATATGTTGCATAAATGAGATTGGTGAAACCCAAAATTAAAGTTGCTTTTCTGTAACAGTAATTTATTTGGTGAGCGAGACTTGACTAGTCAGGTTTTGCAGACTAGTTTTTATCAAACCTAACTAACATTTCAGAGTCTTCATTATCTGATATGAATTTTGAAATTGCGCCATATGCATATAGCAAATGCACTTTCCTAAAAAAAACATATATATTTCTTTTCTTTTATTGGCTAAATTACTATTTCATTTCCTAAACCATGTTAGTTTCTAAAATTTTGAAACTAGTTCAATCTTACCCTTATATCAATTTGCTAAGGAAGAAGAAGATTGAGATGATATTGAGGAAGAAAAAAAGGTATATCTGAAGAGAGGAACGCTAAAACACAACTCTTTATAACACAAAGGAATATAAATGCAGTTAAACATCTGAACCAAAAATTAATTTACGAAAGAAATCCATAATAATAAAAACCTCTAAATTTTCAATCTTCATACAATTTCATCAATAGTTGAAAAATTCGAGAGATGGGGATGTTAAACTGCAATTTAAAGGCTTGATTCCTTCTTGATTTGTTTTCATAGAACAGCTGACCATCTCTATTCTCTGATGACAGAAAAAGATCCCAAGTTTGTCAGCACTACAGTGGGAGAGAAAAGTGAGAGAGAGCACAGCGACTCTTTGTGGCTCTAGACACAGAATGTGAGAACTGACCAAAATACAAGATCCCTTTGCATCAAAGCATGAGTATGAAGCAGTAAATTTTGAACCAGTAAGCAGAGTAGGTAGTGCCTCATCCAGGTACATGACAAAGTTGAAATAATAGTACTCCAATTTGTACACAATAACGTATGAGAAAGAGAGGCCAAATATTCACCACATTTTTAATAGTATCCCCATGCAATGCTCGAGGTAATTAATAAAAATGTACAAAATTTGACAGAAAAAGAGAAACCGCTTAATTTAAGGGAACCGTGGGATCTCACTGTCTAATGTGAAAAATAGACATGTCCTCAAAAGGAGAGAAATCATGAACGCAATTGAAGTTGATACATAAAGAAAAATTGAAAAAAGAGGTGGGCATCTATTGCTTTATCGGCGATGAAGAAGCATTATTTTGGGTCACTCAGAAATTAGCACAAATCAAAATTAATCCTATACATTTTCCAAAACCAAAAACAAAAACCAATGCATGCCAACACAGAGTTTTATGCGATATACGACCAAACTTGAAAGTTCAAAAACGTGTACAAAGTACCTTTGAACGTTTAGATCCCCAAAATACAACTTAACCAACTCAAGCAATATGTCAAACAACTAGTGTGCGGAAACTTAACACATGCTATAATATGAAATTAGTTAAACAACTATCTAAGCCATAACAAAATAAAACCACAGCAGATAAAATAAAGGCAAAGATAGAGAGGAAGGAAGATGCAAACACAAAGACAACACGCGATGTGTTATCGAAGAGGAAACCGAAGTCCTTGGCGAAAAACCTCTCCTTCGCCCTCCAAGCGGTAATCAATCCACTAGAAAATACAGTTGGGATACAAGGACAGCAATAGACCCTCCAAGCCTAATCTACCCAGTGCACCTAAGCCCTCCAAGCTTCTTGCTCCAACGAGGTTGCGCTGAACCTTTTTCTTTTCTAGCTTCCCGGATTCCGCTACTAGACCGTAGCATCAACCAATGAAGATTGGCTCCTTCCTAACTGCTTCCCAGAACTCCAAACAACTGTCTCACAGAGATGATAATGGTGAGAACCAGGTTTGGTATAAAGCCTCTCAAGGATTTGACAATGGAGAGGAAGAGAGTAAGGGATTTTGAAGAGACTCTAAGGTATAGATTGTGGGTGAAGCAATCTGGTTTTTCTTTAGGGTTTCTCTCTCAAAATTCTCTCTGGAAGCTCTCTTTCAATCGTGGGTTAAAGGGGTATTTATACTGGAGTGGGAGAGGAATTTGAAACGTCAGGTTTTTACAAAACAGGGGTGGCTCGCGGCTTGACCTCGCGGCTTGACCAAGTCGCGAGATCCAGTCGCGAGTTAACCGTATGGCCAGTTGTCCTGTTTTGTCCTGTAGTGCTCCAGCTAGCATGACTGTTCATCTTCCAGCACGCTTGGCACGTGTGCAGCTTCTGGCGGCTTGCAGCCGCGAGTCCACCCGCGAGTCCCAGCCGCGAGTCTCTGTTTTCTTGCACACTCTTGAGCAAACATCACTCTATCTCACTCACTACCCTTACAACAAACCCACCTAAATACAGGGTTACTAAATGCTGAATTACAAGCAAATTTGGCACGGAATAAAGCCAATTAGATGGTTGAATAAATTCAACCTTACAAAACTATTTCAAGTAACCTAAACATAGTGCAGAATTTGTTTGTGAAATTCTTCTTTTTCTCCCCTGCTTTTCGTTTACCCCAGTCATTCAAAGAGGATGGGATATTTCAGTAAAATATGACAAAATGCAGTTGCCTGGCACTGTGCACCTGAGTCCTGACTGAAGAGCCTTCTATTCAATTGCCAAAAATTGTGCTAGAAAAGGGACTGATGCACATGAAGCACATTCAAACGCATGTATAAAATTGGCAATATATCCATGGATAAATACAAAACATTACCAATGATACTCATATTCAAAACAGACCTCATAATCCATATATTCTCCAATCCTGTAACTTCAAATACACTCGATCCTTCTAAGCATGTTCGCATAGGTATAACTGGAAAATGCTACAAAAAGCTTGCGGAACCTGCAGAAATAAAAATGGTTCATTGGTAGATTTATCTAGAAATATGTCTAATTAAAAAGATCATAAGTCGTGGATATTTTACGATTAATGAAGATATCAGCTTGACAATCAAAAGCAAGGCAGTACATTTGAGAAAGGAAACAAATAAACAGAGATGACTTTGGTTGAAAACATCTCATGACAAAAAAGGTTTCCTTCTTCTGGTGAAAATACAAGAATAAATACATACCAAACCCACTGGCTTGAGTGTTGTGCCATTGCAAGGAAGCTCTTCTGGGGATTCTCATTTAGCAAGCAATGCATCACTTCACCCGAGTGCTGCATGGCATCTAAAATGGAAAACCAGATATCAACTGGACCGATATACTTGCGTAATATGTTGGTACTGACCTGAGAACAATGAAAAAAAAACCAAATGTATGATATTTTGAGCAAGAAGCCCCAAAGAAGAGTAACATGTCACTTTAGGTCAAACAAAAGAAGTGTATAAAGTCTTCATCTACAAATTTGCTCAGCAGACTCGTTAGTAATTCTGTATCAAATTGAAAAAATTTTAAACCAACCCATCATGTTGTCTATGAAAAGTTCATAAGGACACAATCATGTAAAACTATGGATGCATTCTAATATTTGAATAGAATAATAATTATAATCATCGAAAGCAAGGTATTTAGAACTGTGCAATATCATTATGAATTTTTCAACAACATAAATTGGCAATGTTAATCAAGATGCATCAAACGTTATAATAAAAATAGAACCTTTTTTATTGGTATAATTAAACTAAAACTGAAGAACAGAAAACGTACAAGTTCCCAAGCCTCAATAATTTCCTTGTGGAGTATCGTGCAAGAGCTTGCTGCTTACAAACATAAATAAAGAAAGAAATAAATAAATCTCAAAACATATTGTATTTTTGTCATAATAACATAATCATCAAAGCAGCCATACTGTAAATGGTAATTTGCTAATATTCAGTAACTGGCTGAATTCATCTAATGTGGATAAATAATTCGCCTCATGCCAAAGACATTTATTGAAAATATCCCCTCATTCTGATAGACGTACTGGTTCAAGACCCAGGGAGGGTGTGTGTAAATTACCAATCCCAACCTCATGCTGTAATCATGGTGCAAAATTTTTAGGAAGATTCTTCTCATCAATGTAAAACCTTTGCTACTGATCAAGAAAACTGTGGTTGGTTTGGTTGCTTGGACTCTCAGACTCAAATATACCTCACAGCCCTTACAGGTTTACATTACCAGGTTGTATCATTTGGTTGTGTGGGCTTCAACCAATTATTGTATAATTTGAGCCAGATAAGATGCATTCCACATGCCAAATTCTAGTTTAAACTGATCAATTTTCAGCACTCACACTACAGTAAAGAAATTCCATTTCCTTTTATTTTTGTAATGACTAGGGTCCAGAACCAGAAGTGATAGTTGGTATAATACTGCTGCAGACAGACCTACCGCCTGAGAATTGGAGCAAGAACCACTCTCATGCTCTCAAGCAGCAAGCAGTTGAGCAGGAGCTACCTTGCTTTCCGCAAGAGATCGGGGCAGAGGTTCCATTGACAGGTAGAACCAGAAAGTGCAATATTTAGGAATACTAAGTGAATATAAATGCTTGACTCAGTTTAAGACAACTATAACAAGAACATGTAAGTGATCGACTGACTAGATAATAAATAGTAGATGTTATTGCAATCATATAAAGCACAATAAATCCAGCTTAGCAAAAATTTATAACAGCTTCTTCTACATTTTACAACTCTGCTATTAAATCCACAATACAATTTAGACAACTATGTCCAGATATGCATGATTAAAATGGGTAGTGAAACAGACCTGCATAAAAGGTATTTTAGGTGCTAGTGCTTGTCAACAATACTAATAGCTATGAAGTTATTTGCCAGATGAATGTAAAGGCTAAACATCTTACAGTTATGAAAAGTAGATTTTTATTTATTTTTATTTTTTTATAAATTATAAAAAGTAGATAAATGTAAATAAATAAATCAAAATTCAACTTACTGTACTCCATAATGCACATCACAATGATTACAATGACCAGAAACACCATATCTATCGAAAGTAATAATCTGCAAAATGCCCACATGAAAAATGAGATCTTAGAGGAGATACCACAAATTTGTGATACAAAACAGAGCCTTTCAAGTTTGTAGCATCGCCTTGAAAAGCCAAGGACTTTAGAACCCCAACACATAAAAATTAACAATCCCAGAAACCACAATAGAACTGAAGAAAGGAACTCATCCAAAACAAATAAATAAATAAGAAATGATGAAATGATAATGTTTATCACTATTAGGAAAAACGATCTCACCAAGTCAATGCCATGACTATTAATTTCCCCTTCAATAATCTTAGCCAATAAAGTACGGTTCCAAACCCTGCCAAAACCATCCTAAAAATTACACCTTGTCAAATTATAGCTGCTGCCTCAAATAGCATTTCAAACAATACAAAGATATATACGTTCTTCAATGAACTTATTGGAGTAGAACCTGCAACTCAGGATGGTCCAGAGTCTTCACTTGTTGAAGTGGAACCTGCATGTAAAATTTCACATGTTATAGTTATACAATCAAAATCAATGCCAACATGAAATTCTGACTACCACCATTCTTTTTGTTTTGATGTTAGTTGGTTTTTTGCTATCTCAGTATCCCCAAGACCAAATGTTCAAAGGATGGTCAAGAGAGAAGGTGAAAATCTTTTACTAGAGTTACAAGAAAAGAATTATGAAGTTATCTGTTATGTAGGCCCTCAACATGAATTATTGGAAAGGCAGGGTAAGTTGGCACTAGAAAATAACTTGAATATTAGGCTGACAGGCATGTATAGAGAAGCTTGGGTTTTAGTTGGAAACTTCGTACTAATATTTGTTGTCTTGAATTGGCATTCCAAGTAAATTTCAAATGGTACCTAGCAACTCACCTTGAGAATTGCACAAGCTTGATAGAGCTCTTCTTTTCTTATATTCCCTTTGCCATCTGCATCACCTACAAAATAAATGAAAATAAGTAAAAGAGATATATCCAGGATAGGATACACTGAAAATATCAGTAGAGATGATTCAATGGTGCCCCACGTCAATTGTCTGTAGGAATTATACATGAAACAGTAGTTATAGAGGCTTTACAATTACACCTATTGTTTCGATAATTTGTAGAACAAACTAACAAAACTAAATACCCACATGACAGAGAAAACTAGAATAAAACCAAAACATGGAGTTAACAAGAAAGGGAAAATACTAAAGGGAGACTCTAATTCCACTCAAGCAATAGATTTAGCTAGATTAGTCTAAGACATTGTGGGAAAGCAGGAAGGCATTTCCATGCATAAATTGCAATTCAAACAGCATCCATGGTATAATTTACAATCAAGATTGACAGGGTACACTACAAACATCCTGTAGTTAGGATATTAAATCAGCAAGGCTCAAAAAAGTGCCTTTTATAAAGGACATCTTGAACACTAAAGAAGAAATGTTTGAAATAAGAAGATTGTCTTATCAGCTAGAGACGAGAATACTTCAATACCAACTAAAAGGGAGTCTGTTAGTTTCAAGCTCCTATTTCATCCGCCATGCAAATGCCACGATTTTGAAATAGTGAAATTTTTTATTTTTTTTATTCTATACAGATATGGCTGGTGAATTCAAATACCCAAAATAAAGTAGTTACACAAGCACATTTATCTTGATCTAAAAGACCAATATGAACAAATCTTGTATTGATGAAAGAGAATTACCGATTGATAAGCACAATATGTGCAGATTATGCCCTCTAGAAGTAATGTAGCTTATTGTTGGAGAAAAGAACCTGCAGAAATGTTGAAAAATGTTTCAATGCAACATAAAATCACATAAACAAGGACAATTCATCAATTCAAACAGCAAAAAAAAAATTGCAGATTAAGTTGGACAACAAAAGGCAAAATTTGTCTGTCAAAATTTAAAAATAAATAAATAAAATACCCAACACTTGATCTTTCAAGTAAATGAAATATGTGAAGAAATCGAGCAATCATTACAAATAGCGGTAACATCATCGTTTGTATTTAATTGAAAGCATACATTAATACAACAATATAGCAACGCATTTATTAAAACAAAAAAAACAAAAACCCAAAAACAAAAAAAAGTAAATCAATCACTAGAGCAGAATTGGAGTTAAAAAATCAAGAATTGAAGAAAGTTTACATAGACTCATCATCTGGGTGAGCAACAACCAGCAAGACATTCCTTTTCTGAAAAGCCCCACCTAGTTTTCACGACAAAAAAAGCATTAACACATAGACTTACTAACCAATCAATATATAGAAAAGAGAATTCAAGCAAATAATGGTTGTGTGAATAACCCACCAGTAGTCAAGAATGAGTTCCGGGAAGGTGAGCTTGATGTATAGAGAATTTTACAGAGTGATGCTACCCAGAGCACTACCAGAGAAGCAACAATCAATACCCATGCCATTTTATTCCCCTCAAAAATTTTCCAAGCGCAATGTTAATTGGACCTTGTGATCAAATTAAAAGAAATAATAATTTCTTCAACTTTCTTATCAGTGGGGACTTTTGTCAAACACCTCATGGGCACTGAGGAAACTCCTTTCAACACAAACTACGACAACCAAATCCAATCACAAGTCATTTTGCAGCGCTTACAAAATCATTTTCTAAGTTGTAGCTAAAAAAAATCTATATAAACAAAATTCAAAATATTCGAAAACCCATTACAGAGAACCTACCGTTGAGATGTCTTTGCTATACGGTGGCCTATATCCGCGGTAACAGAGGTATATGAAACGAACGGCGGTTGACCCACAAACGGAAATACCGGCGGCGAATACCACGAATGGCGGCCGACCCACGATGCCGCAGCCTCTCTCTCTCTCCTCAGTTCCTCTTTCTTGAAATCTAGTTTTTCTCTCTCTACTGCACGTGCGTCTCACATGATTATGCCGTTAATCACTTAAACAGCAGGTAAAACAGTGCCTCTATTTGGCACGTGTGAAGTTGTATTGGTCACTTAGGGCTGTCCAAACCCGACCGAAGCCTGACAACCCGGCCAAACCGCCGAACGCCAACCCAATTTCCGCCCAAACCAAAGGTCAAGTAGGTCGGCAGCGGGTTTCTGTTTTCAAGAACTGACACTGGAGAGTCGAGTGGCAAGTTTGCTTCTCCAAAACCCGAGCAACCCGAACCCAACCGGAGCCATATAAAAAATCTGGCCAAATCTGCAAAAACAAGTTAGATCCGACGAGATCTCAACTAGATCTGGCGAGATCTCAACGAGATCCGGCTAGATCTAGTGGGATTTAGCTAGATCTGGCCAAATTTCAACAATTTTTAGAAAAAAAAAATGTAGATTCTAGCCAAAAAGTGCAAATTCTAAAGACTTTTTCCCATTCCGCGACTTTTTCAAGATTTTGGCAAATTTTTCCAGATTTTGGCGACATTTTTTGCAAATTTCAATGACTTTTTTTAGTTCCCAACGTCTAACTGAACTAACCGACGCTCACCCTCACCCGAAACCGACTCGAACGATTGATTCCAACGGTCAATTTCGGGTTCCTTCACCCGACATCAGCAAGTCGAGTCTAAGTTGGGTCCAAAACCGACCCAGCCCAACCCATGGACAGGCCTAGTCACTATCCAAAGTTAAATTATCTACCTGTGATTTAAAATTTGACACTTTATAAGGTTTGACCAAAATTTAAGTTGTCTACCTGTGGTTTGAAATCCCATGATGCAAGTGTTCTGCTAGATTCTTTTTGATCTTATATTTTTATATTTTTTGAGGAAAGAAACATAAAAGTGAAGCAAAATCACATATTTAGTATCCATTTGGGAACAGCTTATTTAACTGAATCTAAAAACTTTTTTTTACTGAAAGTATTATAGATAAAGCTAAAAGATAACTGAAATAGTATAGTAGAACCCATAAATAATACCAAAAAAATATAATAAGACCCATGAATAATAACAAAAATAAGCTGAATAGTAAAAAAACTGGTTTTTTTAAGAATAATAGTATTGGTGGTGCTAAAAAACTATATTGCTATCTTAACACCTCCAAATACAAATTTACGACTACATTGGTGGAGCCAAAGCCAAATAATTTGGCTCCACAGCTACAGTGCACAGCCAAAAGTGGTTGTGCACGGTAGGTCATAGGAAAACAAAGTATGATTAAATTGTGTGTTCAGACTGCATTATATTAAATATATTATTTTATTCATGTGTTCACGCTGCTTTGTAGTGAATATATTATTTTATTATGCTATTTATATTATTTTATTGTATTGAAAGCTAAAATAAAACCACTGATGTTAGATGTTTTCTAAAGTGAGAAGGTAAGATAGATAAAGTAGTTTTTTGTGAAGCCATGTTGCTAAATTTATGGCACCACCAATGTGGATGCTCTAAGCAATCCCAAACACACACTTAGTGTCCATTTGGCCAAGATTATTTTTACCAACTTATTTTAGCGTAAGTTTGGATAGAGCAGAAAAGGAAAGCAAACGCGCATCTGCGTTTTTTCTGTGGGTCCCGTGTACTGTTCACTGGACCCGCAAGTACAGATTTTAGCAATTTTTTCTTTAAATCTGGGTCCCACAGCACTATTCACACATTTAAAAATTATTTTGTTACAATGTTTTTATTTTTCAGCAATAAGCGGTATCCAAACAGACCCTTACTATTCAGCTTATTTTTGCTACTATTCATGGATCTCACTGCACTTTTTGGTACTATTCATAGGTCCCACTGTACTATTTCAGCTAACTTTTATCTTAATCTACCGTACTTTTAACAAAAAAATTTCAGTTTCAGCAAAATAAGCAGATTCCAAACGGACCCTTAACCATGTTTTTAACAGAAGTGGATTAAGGAAATCTAACTAAACTAACGTGTCTACGTTTTTTCTGTGGATCCCGTGCACTGTTCACAGGACCCGCAAGTACAGATTTCAACAAATTTTTCTTTAAAATTAGGTCCCACAGTATTATTCACACATTTAAAAATTATTTTACTACAGTGTTTTCAGTTTTCAGCAATAAGCGGTATCCAAACAGACCCTTACTATTCAGCTTATTTTTGCTGCTATTCATGGGTCTCACTACACTTTTTGGTATTATTCATGGGTCTTACTGTACTATTTCAACTAACTTTTACCTTAAGCTACAATACTTTCAACAAAAAATTTTCAATTTCAGCAAAATAAGCGGATTCCAAACAGACCCTTAGCCATGTTTTTAACAGAGGTGGATTAAGGAAATCTAACTGAACTAATCTCAGGTGTGTAAAGTGTCAAATTTCAAATCATAAGTAGGCAACTTAAATTTTGACCAAACTACAAGCGAGTAAGTTGTAATTTTCCCCATTAATAAATTAGGCAAATAAGTTATTAGGAAAAAAACAAAAAAAACAAAACAAAACAAAACAAAAAACAAAGAACAATTAACAAATGGACACGAACACAATAGCTCAACAACTTTTTTTTTAAACAATATTTTTTTTCTAATGTCTCTTTCGTATCTTAGATTTAATTCCGTTGTTCTTAACATATATGATTATGCATTTGTCTTGCACTTTTCCTAAAAACTCACAAGCACTCTCGTGAGGGCAAGCACACCTTGGTGTCTCTTATAGATCTCTCTTTCCACTTCCACTTAATCACAATTGACACTCTCTCATTATCTTTTCATCAAGTCATTACCAAAACTCCTCCCAAATTCATGCCTTCTCTAACCCGATTATCGTAAAGTCTACCTCCCATTATCATGCCTCTCATCACTTTCTTTCTCTAGCTCATCTTTGGACCATGAAATTGTGAGCTGGTGTATGAGGAATTTAATTAATAGGTTTTGATTTAGATATGTGGTTATGTTTATGGAGGATATTGGTAATGGGTTATGGTTGATTGGGCAATGGGGACTTTTAGGGCATGAACTTGTTTGGGCTTTGTGATGGGGTTTTGGTTGAGGTGTGGCATGGTTTTTTGGTTGTTACTGATTTGGATACAGTATATGGTGGTTGAGAGTATTAGTTATAATTTGAATTTACCACTGAAATTACTTTTTGCCCACCAATAACAACTCGTAAGAACATGCTACTTATGAATTGTTGTGAAAATATTATAGACATAGCATTTCTCATTAAAATAACATAAAACACCCACCCACAAAATTCCAACCACCAATTGCCCAACAAACCACCATAACAACAACCATAACCACCATAGCCTCCCTTAAAGCTTCAATTTTGAGATAAGAATAAAAAGGAGAGAGGGCAAAAAGATAGATGCCTTGGGTTCAGTCAGAGAGAGATTAGAGACTATAGAAATGGGTAAGAAATTTGTGAGAGACAGTGAGAATAAAGAGGCTTTGGGTTTAGTTGCAAGATAGAGAAGAAAGGCATTAGGCGAGAGGGTTTCGTTTCAATCGAGAGGGAAAGAGGGAGGCATTAGAGTGAAAGAAACAAAGAAGAGAGAAATAAAAGAGAGAAGATAAAGATAAAAGTGTGAAAGATAATTTTTGAATGAAAAAGAGAGAGACAACGGAATAAAATGAAGTTTTTTAAGTATCACTTGTAGCTACAATGAACTACTAGATATTGCAATTCATATTGTTGCTAGTTGGCAAAAAATTATAGACTTAGCAATTGGGATGTAGCATAGGTTTTGGTTGTTTGAGAGATAAAATAAGCCTTCAATGTGAATGCTCTTACTAGTAAGAGTTCATCGTAGCAATTTAACAAAAAGAAAAAGAGTTCACCGTAGCTTAATGCTAAAATTTGTTAGATATAACAATCTGGATGTAGCATGATTTTCATGGTTTAAGGTACTAAAATAGTTTTTGATGATGCATGGAAATCAGTAGGTTGAATACTCCAGACTTTCAAGGTGGTTGGATGACCTGAAAAGGAAGAAAGTAATTATCGAAGGTAACCAGGGTGAGCCGGCCAAGGACTCTGCGACAATTAAGTTAGTTTTCTCTCTAGAACACAGAAATGGTGAGTGTATGAATAGTAAAAACATACCTTGGTTGGATGAGGCTTGGTCATTTTATAGAGAGTTTGGAGTGGGTCTACTTGTTAGGCGCCACTAACATCATGGGGGATGTGCGGACTTAGTGAGGAATGTGAAGCGAATTTGGGGGAATTCACCCCACGTTCTGAGATGTGAGTTAGTGGGCTAACCATTTGAGATTGTAGAAAACACTCGAAAATTTACTTAGCGTTTATTAGGGTTTGTTTGGATACCGCTTATTTTGCTTAAAACTGAAAACATTGTAGTAAAATAATTTTAAACGCGGGTCCCAGTACGAACATGACATGACAAGACAAATTACATCAAAAATTATTTTAAAGTATTACTTCATGACATGAAGCTATCACTGATAGTGAATGGTTGGGTGTTGAGCCAAAAGGTTACTAAAATGAATGGCTGAAATTTACTTTGATTAAAAAATTATATTTGAATGAATGGTTGGTGTTTAGTGTATTTGTGTCGTGGATATATAATAATATAATATTGATTAATACTATTGAATATTCTGTCTATAATGCTGCTTGTGCGTTTGTCTTCATTTAAAATGCCAAACACAAACGCAAAACATGCAATTAGTGCAATCCAAACGTACACTTAGTCGTCCATACTTGAATATTGTATAGACGACCGTACTTTCCTTGAACGACCAGATCCTTGCTGGACGACCAGTGACCTGCTTGCAAGTCTTTATTTTATGTTTGTGATACATACCTTTATCCTTTTTGAAGGTTGTTTTAGATGTTGCTGATCTTGGACAACCACTATAGACGAAGAATACTTGTTGATCACCATCAGTTCTTCTCCTTCCTTTTTATAGTGGTTTTACAACATTTAATGTGAATGCTCTAAGCCTTTCTCCATATCACGCAATTATCACCTATTATCACTTCTTTTTTTTTAGATACATGTTACTCTTATTATAATCTAAAAAATTGATTGTTAGTTTTCATTAATATTATTAAATTGACGTTTTGAGCTTAGAGATTGACATATTAATTTAAATTTGGACTTATAATTTTAAGATGCAGCATAATTTATATGGGTTTTGATCAATATATATATATATATATATATATATATATATATTATAAAAAAAGTAAGAAAATTTTATTGCGGTAAATCGTATTGGAATACACCATCCAAATATGGTGGTAGATCTTCTAACTGCACATTAGTATCTACAGCTAAAACTGCTCTTCTAGTAAGGGCATAAGCGAGCTTATTCTGTTCCCTCTTAACATGTTTGAAACTAAATAGAAACATAGAACGTTTAAAATTCATAATCTCCTCAATGATGTGCCCAAACATAGTGTTATTTGGCCTTTAACTTGTTTAGGGCCTCAATAACCTTGAATGAGTCCCCCTCCACTTCCACTTGGAAAATGTTGATTTCTTGGGCAAAACTAAGAGCTCGACTTACTGTCATGGCCTTAAACAAATCAACAGAGTTTGGGAGGCAAATTTTCTAACTGAGAGCAACAATAATTAGTCCTGCGAAGTCTTGGATGATCACACTTAAATTAGCCATTGTCAAATCTTCGAAGACAACACCATCAAAGTTTATCTTAAAGATCCTAGTATTAGGAGGCTTCCATCGAATCTCTTCCTTATGAACTATATTCCTCACACACTGTCTATGCACATCACGAAATTCCTGAAGCAGTTTTGAGGCTCTTTTCACAATGTCCCCTACTTCCCACGATGGTTTCTTCTCCTTGAGTCTATTCAGTCACTGCCACACACCAAGCAATCAAGGAGAAGAGTGTAGCAGAGTTGGAGGAGGTTGTCAAGAGGACAAAGGCCATTAAAATCTCTTAAGTTAGAGAAATTTATGGCCTGAAAAAATCCAAAGCTAGGATTTGATAACCACCCTGGTTTAACACAATCACATAACCAAGGGCCATAGATAGTATCTTCTGGAAATCACCACAAATATTGCATTTTTTAGTTGGGATAAAATGCCCTGTATGAAGATTCTTTGTTGTGGGAAGAGGCCCATTGCAAGCACGCTAAAGAAAATGCCGATTTTTATTTGGGATAGATAGTTTCCAAATTTCATTCCACAAACTTTTACTTGCTTCAAAATTGGAAGAGCTTGACTGAGTGCATAAAGCCCCAAATGCCAACAATGTATAAGCACTTTTAACTGATTATGAACCATCGGAAGTCAAATGCCAAACTAGTAAATCTGTATTCATACGTGCATTGACTGAGATGCTTTTGATGCACTCGACCTCCCATGGATAGAAGTTTTGATCAATTAACCCTGTGTGCCACTATTTAGTTCTTGAAAAAAACAAGTAACTCACATTATTTAGAGGGAAATCCCTTTAAGGTGATAAAACTTTACCTCCACCTGAACAAGTGAGCTATCGATGCTACCAAATATTAATGGTGCTTCCATCCCTAACCCTCCACCGTGCACCTTTACAAATCACCTCCCTAGCTTGCATAATACTCCTCCAATTGTAAGAGCTTTGAGGATTAATCTCTACATCAAGTATACTCCTTGTAGGAAAGTATTTTGCTTTAAAGACTTTGTGTAACAGAATATCTGTTTCATGGCGCAGTTGCCATACCTGCTTCCCCAATAGAGCATTGTTAAACTGCCTTAAATCTCTAAACTCACCTTGAAATGGTACGTTGAAATATTTTGTTCCAATAAATAAACTGGAACAAAGTTTGAAATAATATTCAAAACATTGGAATATATTATGAAGCACAAATTTCTTATCAAGACGAATATTTAATTTGTTTTTTTTTTTAAAAAAAAAAGACCACTCATAAAAGATGGACAAGCTAAAAAAAACGAAGTAGAATTTTGAATTGCTAAACCAAATTCGGTAACTCAAATAAGGTAATTTTTTATAACCAAAATATGCGTGCCTTTTTGTTTCCTTTTTAGTTAATGCAATCCTTAATGGTCCTGTAAGGACCAGATTTACGGTCCAAACCCAAGATGTATGGGATTTTGGCCCAATAAGCCCAGTACAGTAAATTTGTAAAGAATGGGTCAAAGAACTAGGCCCTAGTGAGTTGGATAACGGTTAGTACTGAATTAAATAACGGTCAAACACAAATAAAAGATCTTGATATCAATAGACTTTCAGTCCGAGGAGGTCACCTTGTATAAATTGATCACAACTGGATATAAAGACAATTCAGATTGCTACAATGTACTCTCTCCATTTCTCCGATCCTTTTCTCATGGAGGATCTCTCACATTTTATAACTCCCTTAGGATCATCTTGATCCTACACTTATTGATCATCTGAGCCCTTACTCAAGTACCTGTCCCATCAGGCACCCTCTTTGACTTTCTGTGAGTTGTAATAGCCAAGGCAGCATTGTTCAGAGGTCTTCTCCACATAAATACGGCCAGAAAATTAGCTGCAATGCATTTAATGCAGTGGTAGTAGTTTTTCCTTAGATATTTTTGGGTTTCATTCTTTCTAGTATGTTCATGAGGCATGTCCCTATCATTGGAGCTTTCTGGAAGGTCATTCTAATTGCTGGAATAGATACTTGAGCTGCATTCATCATATCCGAGGAAGAGTTCCTCCTCAGATCACCTTCCATTCGTTCCTTACTTATGAAACTTTAAATTGGAACCCTTAATAACTATTTGTTCCTCCTCGGACCTTTCAATGTCCTAGGACAAAGTCCAAGGCCAAATATATGATCTTGGACCCTTATCCCTACAATCGCCCCTCAAAATTCCGGTTTTTCCCTCTCATCCGAGGAGAAAAGGTGGGGTTTTGATTTTTAAGAGATAAGACCAACTAATTCCTTGATTCACACGTGCGGGAGTGCGGTTTTACGCGCCTTATAATTGCTACTGACGCTTCGTAACCCATGAGGCGTCATTAATTATTCTAGGCGGTGTTATGTTCCCCGCATCCAACGGTAAGGCATCAATCCAACGGCTGACATTTTTACTAGAATTTTGAGCGAGAGTATTCCCACTATTTTTCTCCCTCTATATAAAGCCTTGAAGGAACTTATTTTCTTCTTTACTTCACAAATCTTCAAGTGCTCCAAAGAATCCCAACGCTCCAGCCCGCAAAATACTCTAAGTTCCTAAGACTCTATAACTCTATTCTTAAGAAATTTTTTGAAAGATCATTTCTAAAGGATCAGGATTAATACACTACTTTTGTAAGTTTCTGTCTCTTTAAATTCTTCTTCTCCTCCTCGACCAACCCCTTGGCCTTCTTTCTCTTCAAAAAATTTCTTTCGCATCTTCTTAGTTTGTTCAAATTGTTAGATTTAAACATCTAGTTGACTCTCCGGCTGGCATGGAGGGCTTTAGGGCCAAATTTCACATCCCACAGGGAATAGCTCTGTCATATTGTGCCCCAGACCAAATTCATACCAATAGAGAGGTGGGTGAAGTCGTCGTTCCTATGATCACTTTCATAGAGGGAGGAATGATGTTTCCTATAGGTAGGATAACCAGAGACTACTTGATTAACCACAGACTGACCCTCCATCAGTGCGCCTTTAACCTATTTAAGGTCTTGGGCTGCATAAACGCTCTCAACGAGCAGATGGGCTTAGGGCTCATGTGGTATGATGTGGTTCACATGTTCGAGTGCCACAAGCTCGCCAACACGAGATACTATCTCAAGTCCCGGTCCGAGGTCGTCAGGCTGATATCTTGTCTCCCCAAATCTAATAAGGGCATGAAGGATGACTACCTGATTGTCTCCAGGGAGTGGAACGATGGTCTTCATTGCCCAACTCGGGCGGGAGAGCCAAGTGGGGTACCTCTAGGATTAGTCCCTTTGGCAAGGGATTTTAGCACTCTTAATTTTTTAGCAAAATTTTTCTTCTTCTCTTTTTTTTTTACACCCTGCCTTAACATTTCATCTTCTCGAATAATAGTCTCAATTGATCTAACTGTAATCTCCTTCTTGGATACTTTTTCCAAATAAAAACCACGTCGCCCCGAGACTAAGTTTTGTCAACATACCAAGTCTTAACAAATTGCTGAGGTCTGAAGTATTTATAAGCGAAGACGGACAATTAAGAGCTACTCATTTGATTTTAGATTACGAGCCTTTGTCTCGTCAATTCTAGGACGCGGGGTAGGCAATAAGGGCCAGTGACTCTGGGCTGAACCGCATAGACATATCCAAGCCAGGATTTTTGGCTCAAAAAGATCTCCCACCCGTTGAATTGCCTATTCAACGCACTCCTCCTCAAGTAGCTGCTTTGAGAGAAGAGTTAGCCTTTTCTCGTCATACTTTTGATGCTGAGATCGATCAGTTCCGCTTCGAGGAGGTAAAAGGAGCACCAGAAAGGCCTATGAAGCTCTCAGATTCTGAACATGAGTCTGACAGATTCTCTAGGCTCATCCTCCGAAGCTAATTGTCACTCGGGCCGACACTAACTTAGAAGTCAAAGAAGAAGGAATGGATTTGAAGCCAAGGTTCAGCTTAAAGGGGTTGCTAGCAAACAGGAACAAATGGTCCACGTCAAAGGAAGTTCCCAAGACCCAAGTTCCTCCTAGTTTTCCTCTTCCTCCTCCTCCTCCACCTACAGACCTCGGACTGAAGGCCATTCTGAACTTGAGGAAAAAAAGGCCAGTTGAAGATCTGGAGGAAGGCGAGGTAGTGCCTCAAAAGGGGGCCAAGCAACAAAAGAAGGCCAAGGATCCCAAGGACAAAAGGGCCAAATCGGTGGAGAGCCGGGATAAAGCTGAAGTACGCTGAGAGCAGCGCTCCTGGGCCCCTCGGCTAGAGGTGGAGGGTGCTCCCATTCCTTGGGATGCCACGATCTAGGAATCCCAAAGGGAGTACGCCACCGTCCTCGCTGAGGCCTTAAAGCAACCTCTACTTCTCCTCTGGGGCCTTAGGCATACTAGGCAACCTGGCCTCTTCATGTCATTGAAGAGGAACCTTGCCATGTTAAGTCAGTCAATACTCTTCTGAGTTTAACGCTAGGATTCTTATTTGTTCATATGCATATACTTGATCACTCTACTATTGTCATGTAGCTTACTCAGCAGGTTTACGTGGCCGAGGAGTGGATCAAGAACGCTTATGATAAAGTCAAAGCCGAGGCCCACTCCCGCTTTGAAGTTGAGAAGGCCCTCGAGGCCCTTAAAGAAGAACATGCCCAATTGTCCGAGAAATTGAAGAAGGCGGACAAGGTTGGCCTAAGTGCCGAGGCAAGCCCAAAAACCACGGAGAGGCAAATGGAGGATTAGTGCCAGAAATTGCATATAACTGAGATAAACTTGGCCACCAAAAAGCAAAATGTTTTGGATCTTAAGGCAGAGCTACAAAAAGCCAAGGATGCTGTTTGGGTGGCCAAGGAAGCCGTTAAGGCCGCGGTGGTCGCATCCTATGAACCTGGGGTGCTAGACACAGAGACCCGCCTGATAGAGGAGGTGGCTGTAATGTGCAAGGACTACTACACCGAGTCCTGGGGAGTAGCAATGGATCGGGTGGGAGTCCCTGCAAACTCTGAGCTGAGGAGGGCCAAGAGTATCATCTTCCTAGAGGATATTCGAGAAATTTTGGGTACGGTTCCTCCTTTCGAGCAACTCCCCACCACCCAAGCTCCCTATCCCGATGCTAAAATTTCTAAAGGGGCTGGAGTGAGTGAGGAGGCTCAGCCTCCAATGAAGGCCAACCCCTTCGAGGATGCCCTTACAATCAGGGTTGTGGTCTCCCAGGCCAAGGATGCAGAGACTAAGTCTAAAGCTGGTGATGTCCACTCCGAGGATGCTGATCCCAAGAAAGACCCTTCTCAAGCCAATGCCTAAGATCCCAGATACAACATTTTCTTTTGTAATTTTTTTTTTTTTTTTTTTTTTTACTTTTTGTAATGGCGTTCTGCCCTTTGACAATGTATTCCCTCTTTTGTTTAATAAAAAATGTTTTTCTTTTTATCTCTCGTACCTTTACTTTTATGTGCTTCGAAGCTTATGATTGTCATAAATGGTATTGAACTGTTGCTATGCTAACTTTAATAAAAACTGGAAACAACTATGTATCAGTAACAAAGAGATTTACCCTATGCTTTCACTGTGAAATGACTGATCACTTTTATAAATAATCAAGGTCCTTAATTTAGGATCTATTTGACACTTATAAAGATATCATTGAGTGTTAATTTCACCTAAGTATGTGGTCCAAGAGACCTAACATAATTTAGGATCTGTTTAACACTTATAAAGATGTCATTGAGTGTTAATTTCACCTAAATATGTGGTCCGAGAGACCTAACATAACTTAGGATCTGTTTAACACTTATAAAGATATCATTGAGTGTTAATTTCACCAAAGCATCTGGTCCGAGGACTCAGGCATGACTAAGATTCTGTTTGAACACTCAAATAGATGTCATAGTGTGTTAATTTTCCCAAAGCATCTGGTCCGAGGATCCAGGAATGACTAAGATTCTGTTTAAACACTTATAAAAGAATGAATAAAGGAAAGTATAATGTCTTCATATGAACATATTGACAAAGAAAACTTTCATTAATAATAATACATTTTCAGGTTGTTTACATTCCAAGAGCGCAGTATTACAAACTCATCTAAGTCTTCTAGAAAATATGCTCCTATACCAGCCATCGAGGTGATGCGATATGGTCCTTCCCAATTGGGTCCTAACTTTCCCCATGTTGGGTTCTTCACAGTACCCAGAACTTTTCTCAATACCAATACTACAAAAAACGCGACTTTCAGCCGCGTTTTTTAGCCGCGTTTTCGGAAAACGCGGCTACAGCTTTTCCTTTGAGCCGCGTTTTTCATGAACGCGGCTCAAAGGGAAGGCTCGAGCCGCGTTTTCCAGAAACGCGGCTCAAAGGGAAGGCTGGAGCCGCGTTTTCCAAAAACGCGGCTCCAAAACGCGGCTTCAGTCCCGTCCGGATTTTTTTTTTTTTTTTTTTTTTTTTTTTTTTTAAATTATAGCTTGAGCTGCGTTTAAAAAACGCAGCTTCAAAAATGCTTTACAGGTTACCTATAGCCGCGTTTTTAAAAACGCGGCTATAGCTCCTGTAAAAAATCGTACTTAAGCGCCGACCTATAGCCGCGTTTTTTAAAAACGCGGCTATAGGTAGCGCTTAAAAAAAAAAAAAAATTTTCCTGAACTTCCCACGTACACTACCTTTCACACCTGCACCCCACTTTCCCACCTACCCCCACTTGCTCTCTTTTCTTCCTTTTCCCTTTCTTTCTTCATTCTTCAGATGGTTCATTCTTTCTTCTTTTTTTTTTTTTTCTTTTTCTTTCTTCCTTCTTCACATCTGGGTAAGTCTTCTTCTTCTTCTTTTTTTTTTCCTTCCTTCTCAACATCCAGGTAACTCTTTTCTCTTTTCTCTTTTCTCTTTTCTTTTCTTTTTTTTTTCCTTTTTCTTTCTTCCTTCACATCTGGGTACTGCGTTTTTTTTTTTTTTTTTTTTTTTGTTCCTTTTTCTTTCTTCCTTCTTCACTGGCTTGTGTTCTTTTTTGATTCTGAGCTTGTGCTTTTGTTTTATTGAATGGAATTAGTGTTAGATTTGGTTGGTTTTGTTGAATGAGAGGAGATTCATGGGTTTGTTTTATATTTTGAAACACGTTTTGTTTGATTTTGAATTTTTTCGTTGTGTTTGTATTGTGAGAATGTTGTGTTTGCTTTTAATTTTTCGGGTTTGTGTTTGATTTTAAATTTTCTGGGTTTATGTTTGATTTTTAATTTTTTGGGTGCATGTGTTTGTATTGTGAGTATATTTTCTTTAATTTAAAATTTTCTGGGTGTGTTTGTATTGTGAGTATGTTGTATTTGATTTTGAATTTTCTAGATTTGTATTTGTTTTTGAATTTTTTGTATTTGTGTTTAATTTTGAATTTTTTATATTTGATTTTTCAATTTTGAATTTTCTGGGGAAAAATTTACCCAGAATTTTTTTTTGTTTTTTTAAAAACCTATAGCCGCGTTTTTTAAAACGCGGCTATAGTGTGATCAATGTTGCTGGGAAATAGCTATAGCCGCGTTTGAAACGCAGCTCGAAGCTGTCCTGGAGCCGCGTTTTTAGTAAACGCGGCTATAGGTCGAATCCTATAGCCGCGGTTAGAAAACGCGGCTCCAGGTCCGGTTTTAGCCGCGTTTTCAAAAAACGCGGCTATAAGCTTTGAGCCGCGGACTTTAGGCCGCGTTTACAAACGCGGCCATAGGAAACGCGGCTAAAAGCCTATAGCCGCGTTTTTGGGGTCTTAAGCTGCGTTTTTCAAACGCAGCTTTAGACCCTTTTTTTTGTAGTGCAAGTCACTAGGCACTAATGGCCTCAGCTTTACCTTGGCATCATAACCTACTTAAGCTTGTGTTGGTAGTGTGTCAACTGAACCATCGCACTTTCTCTTCTTTCTTCAATAAAGTCTAAGCTCTTTTCTAGTAACTCATTGTTGCTACTCAGATTAAATGAGTTGGCCTTTAGTGTTAGGAAGCCAATTTCTAACGGAATAATGGCCTCGGCCCCATAAGTCATTGAAAAGGGAGTCTCCCCCGTTGACTTGTGATGTGTGGTTCGATACGTCCAAAGGACATGTGGCCGCTCTTCCACCCATTTTCCCTTTGCATCATCCAACCTCTTCTTGAGTCAATGCACTATGACCTTATTAACAGCCTCGACTTATCCATTCCCTTAGGGATAAGCTGATGTAGAATATATGTTCGTAATTCCCAAATCACAACAGTATCTTCTGAAAGATTTGCTATCAAACTAAAGGCCATTGTCCGAGATGAGGATGCAAAGGATCCCGAACCGAGTAAAAATATTTTTCTAGACAAATTTCTTGGCGTCCAAGTCTCTGATATTCGCCAAGGGCTCAGTTTTAACCCATTTAGTAAAGTAGTCCGTGCCGACTAGCAAATGCCTCTTGTTCCCTACGACCTTGGGGAATGGACCAACGATATCCAAGCCCTATTAAGAAAATGGCCAAGTGCTAGAAAGGGGGTTAAGGATTCCTCCTGGTTGATGTATATTTTTGATGCAAATCTTTGGCATTGATCACATTTCCTCATATATTCTTTCGCTTCTTTCTGCATATTCGGCCACCAATAACCCTGAGTGATGTCTCTGTGAGATAAAGATCTGCCTCCTGTATGACTTCCACAAATCCCTTCATGTAATTCCTCAAGGAGCAACTTTGATGCCTTAGGATGAATGCAGAGTAGATACGGCCCAGAAAAAGAGCGCTTGTATAGTTTTTGGTCCTCAGATAACCAGAAACGAGGCGTATTTCTCCATATTTTGTCAGCTTCTGTTTTATCCTTCGGCAAGATGTCCTCTTTCAGAAATAGTACTATGGGATCCATCCAACTAAGCCCTACTCTGACTTGGTGAACAAGAACCACCCTTCTCTTTACCTCTGTGGGTTTGCACAAGTCTTCTATAAGGATAACCCGAGGTAGGCTCTACACCGAAGAGGTTGCAAGCGAGGTTAGGGAATCGGCATGTGTGTTTCCACTTCTGGGGATGTGCAGTAGGCTGAAGGATTCAAATTCTGATTGCAAATGCCTAACTTCACTTAAATAACCTTGCATCCTCTCATCTCTTGTTTCTAGTTCGCCCTTCACCTAGCCGACAACTAGTCTTGAGTCTGAGAACATTTTTACTGACTTTCCTCCCATTCTTTGAACCATGGACATTCCCTCCAGCAAAGTTTCATATTCCGCCTCATTATTTGTGGCTGAAAAGCCCAATCTTAATGATTTCTCAATGGTAAGCTTCTCAGGTGAGATCAGAACTATCTTAGGTTCTTTAAACTATCTCCCACACAGTGCGCCCCAAATATGTTTAGGGTATTGGAGAGTATAGAAATTCTAAACGAAAGAATGAACCTAAATTTGACCCACCATGATGTGAATTGGGTATACAACTTACACCATCTGACGGGACAGGGATATTACCTTAAGTCTAGGTATCCCGCAGTAAGATTAATCCAATGCCTCCCCACATCAAACAAAGGCTTAAATGAAAACTTTTTAATCTTTTCTGGAGAATGACATGATGGCCTACCCTGTCCAACTAAGGAGGGAGAACCAGGTGGGGGTATAGCCATAGATTTATGTGTCTTGGATTGTATTTCTCCTTTATTTCCAATATCCCTACTTCTGACAAAATTTTCTTCTATTTTAATGATTTTGCAGATAAGCGTTCCACTAAACCCCAGCTCGCCTTAGTCAACAAAGAGAGTTTAGATAGAATTTTACGGTCTGAGGTGTACGTAAACGAAGTCGACGGTCAACTGCGAGCAACGCACTTAATTCTTGGGTACACACCCATTTCTCTCGCATTTCAAGCCCCTAAGTACGTGATAAAAGCCAACGATCCTCGGCTCCACCGTATTAGTGTTGCCTACGAAGGATTCGTTATTCCAGAGGGTATTCCCATTCTTGAAGGTACACCCCTTACTCGGCCACTCTTCATAGCCACCCCTTCAGTAGGAGCATCCTCGTCCCAATTCATTCTTGAAGAAGAGGAAGAGGAAGAGGAAGAAGAAAAAGAGAAAAAAGAAGAAGAAGAAGAAAAGTCTAGGGGGGATCGTAGATTTGTCAAATTCCTCAGAGGAATTTGAAATGTTCAACCAAGCTCCATCTCCCGAGGGTATATTGGTTAACGATGACTTCCAACATCAAGCAGAAATCACCACTTTGGACGAGATGGGTATCCAGAGGAAACCCCAAAAGAGTTTGATGGAATTAATAGAATCCCAGCCTGGAAAGGGTGCACCGAGGAAATCCGCACAGCCAAAGCTTCCTCCTCCTCCTCCCAAATCTCCTCTTCCTCCTCTCAGCCGTCTCTGCCATCTAGACCTAATCCTGCTGATCTAAAAAAGAAGAGAGAGCAGAAGGGAAAAGATGTAGTGGATGTTGGAAGGTCTCGTATTGCTCATGAAGACGAGACCCAAAGAGCTGCAAAGTAGCAAAGGACTAGCCATTCATCACAAAGAGGTGTGGAGAGGGGGGATAATCAGCTTCCAAGGCCTCAGGCTTGGCCTCCAACACCCATGCTAAATGGTGAACCCCTGAGGGATGATGCATCACTCAGGGATTTCAATGGGGGTATTGGATGCCATGTTGCCTCAGTTTTGGAGGGGGCTTTATTACTCCCAAACGATATGGCCGAGCTGAGGAACATCAAGAAGAATGAGGTTTTCCTCGACCTTAAAAGAAATTTGGGCATGGTATGATGCTATCCTTTTTTCTTTTTTTTTTTTTGTTATTTGTTATGTTATTAACATTTTCTTTTAGGCTGTCTAAGCCACTTTCAGGGTTGAGGAGATAACTAATGCTTGCTATCAACAGTTGGACGACGAGAGGAAAAGGCGTGTAGCTGCCGTGTAGTCGTTCAACATTGCTGATCAAAGCAATGCAGACTTAAGGAAGAAGCTGACCGAGGAGGAAAAGGCTCGGGGGAGTGCTAACTCAGCTCTGGAGAGCGCTGAGAGGTAGGCCGAGGATTAGAGGCAACACCTTTGTGAGGCCAATGACCAACTGGCTTTTTCCAATGAGCAAATAGCAGCCCTCAGGAAGAAACTGGAAGAAGCCTAGAAGCTCAAGGATCAGGCTGAAAAATTGAGAGCTGAGGCCCAGAAGGCAAAAATAAAGGCCCAGAAGGCTAGGGACGAGGCTGAACAGCATGGTTACGACGTCGGCGTAGCCAAGACCGAGGATACCCTCCGGGCAGAGGTCCCTGCTGTATGTCGAACCTACTATGCTCAGACTTGGGAGGAAGCTCTCAACCGAGCTGGGGTTGAGGCTTCTTCTAAGCTGAGAAGGCTAGAAAACACCTATTTCCCACCAGCCATATGAGTCTCAGACCTTCCTTCCACTCAAAGGGAGGTGGCCTCTACAGTTGCTGACCCGGTCGAGGAAGCACAACCTCAGTATCCTCCTCCTCCCAATCAGCAGGAGCAGTCAAAGAAACCTGAAGTTTCAAAGGAAACATCCTCAAACAAGGCCGTAGAGGTTCCACAAGACAGGGCAGCTTCCCAAGGTTTTGAACAGGCCTTAACTTCAATTACTATGCTTGCCGAGGGAGCCCCCAAAGAGAAGGAGAAAACGATTCCTACTGAAGCGGATAAACCAACGAACAAAACCTCCAAGGAAAAGTTTAAGATAAAAGTGAAACATTAAATCTTGATTTTGTAATGTAATTATGATTTCTTTAATGGAATTTGTTTTTTCCAAGACATGTTTTAATGAAATATGCATTTTTACCTTCTCAAATTTGTATGAGTTGTTATTTATTTTATCTTTATTTTATTTGTTTTATTGTTTATATTGTATTTCTCTTTTTAAGTAATTTTCATTTTGACTGTCCTTTATTTGAACATAATCATATGCCAGGAAAGAAGTTGCTTACACAAGAGAAGAACAAAGTTTACACATTTTTTTAATTGGTAATCAGAGTGGATTGTAACCATTGAATCCGTAGTAATATTAAGACATATTTTGAATCTAACAATTCTAACAAGTTTAACTTCAAGAAAATGTTCTAATATTTGATCAAATAAAGCTAAGTCCATGGCACCCTAGAATACTTTAAGTGATGCTCATGGGCTTACTGCGGTCTACATCTTTATTAGGTGATAGCAAACCTTGTGATCCGAAAAAGGGGTCAGGGGTTTATTTCCTTTAAATGCTTAAGTACATGTTGAACTAGCATTCTAATAGGTACCATAGTGCATTAATTTCCATTAAGTCTATGGTCCGAGGAGCCTAACATGACTTAATTTCTGTTTAATACTTCAATAGATGTCAAATGATATTAATTTCCACTAATTCTATGGTCCAAGGGACTTGACATGACATAGTTTCTGTTTAATACTTCCATAGATGTCAAAGGGTATTAATTTCCACTAAGTCTGTGGTCCGAGGAACCTGACATGACTTAGTTTCTGTTTGATACTTCAATAGATGTCAAAGGGTATTAATTTCCACTAAGTCTGTGGTCCGAGGAACCTGACATGACTTAGTTTCTGTTTAATACTTCAATAGATGTCAAAAGGTATTAATTTACACTAAGTCAGTGGTCCGAGGAACCTGACAGGACTTAGTTTCTGTTTAATACTTCAATAGATGTCAAAGGGTATTAATTTACACTAAGTCTGTGATTCGAGGAACCTGACATGACTTAATTTCTGTTTAATACTTCAACAGATGGGGGAACACATGATATGTGTTTAGGACAAATTAAAGAAGGACTAAACAAGGCTATTTTTATTAATAATAATACCTCTTTAGGTTGTTTACATTCCAAGGTTAGAGTACAGTTTTTTCGTCTACTTTTCCCCAGGTTGGATTCTTGGTAGTCCCCAAAACTTTTCTTAACACCAAATCTCCTGGGGCCAATGGTCTTAGCTTTACATTGGTATCATAACCTTGCTTGAGCTTATGCTGGTAGTAGGCCAGTTGGACCATTGCATTCTTTCTTCGCTCTTCGATCAAGTCTAGACTTTTTTCCAACAACCCATCATTGCCGTCCGAGGTAAATGCATTTGTTCTCAACGTCGAGAAACCTATTTCCAAAGGGATTACAGCCTCGGCTCCATATGTCATTGAGAAAGGGGTCTCTCCTATTGACTGTCGAGGCATTGCTCGATACGTCCAAAGGACATATGGTAATTCCTCCACCCATTTTCCCTTTGCATCGTCCAACCTCTTTTTAAGTCCATTTACTATAACCTTGTTGACAGCTTCAGCTTGCCCATTTCCTTAAGGATAGACTGGAGTGGAATATCTATTCTTTATCCCCAGATTAGAACAGTACTATCTGAAGGCTTTGCTATCAAATTGAAGGCCATTATCCGAGATGAGGGTATGGGGAACCCTGAATCGAGTAACGATATTCTTCTAGATAAACCTTTTGACATCCACATTTCTGATATTAGCCAAAGGTTCAGTTTCGACCCACTTGGTGAAATAATCTGTGCCAACCAGCAGATATTTTTTATTTCCTAGTGCTTTAGACAAAGGGCCTACAATATCTAAACCCCATTGAACAAAAGGCCAAGGACTGGAAAGAGGATTAAGAACTCCTCCAAGCTGGTGAATGTTTGGCGCGAATCTTTGACACTGATCATATTTTCTAACATATTCCTGTGCTTTCTTTTGCATGCCCAGCCACTAGTATCCTTGAGTAATGGCCTGGTGAGATAAAGATCTTCCTCCTGTGTGACTTCCGTAAATTCCTTCATGTAGTTCTTCTAGGAGTAATTCTGAGGCCTCGGGATGTACACAAAGCAGATATGGTCCAGAAAAAGAACGTTTGTACAACTTTTTATCCTCGAACAGCCAAAACCGAGGAGCTTTCCTTCGTACTTTCTCAGCTTCTGATTTCTCTTCAGGCAATATATCCCTTTCAAGGAATAACAGTATAGGATCCATCCAGTTCGGCCCTAACTTGATTTGATGGACCTGGAGCAAGTCTCTCTTTATTGGGTTAGGGGTGCATAAGTCTTCGACAAGTATCACTCGGGGCAAATCCTGTGTCATGGAAGTGGCAAGGGTAGCCAAGGAGTCTGCATGGGTATTTCCACTTCTGGGGATATGCAATAAGTCGAAGAATTCAAACTTTGTTTGCATACGCCTAACTTGGCCCAAATATTCCTGCATTCTTGTATCTCGAGCTTCCAATTCCCCTTTTACCTGGCCTACAACCAATCTTAAATCTGAGAACATTTCCATTGTCTTTCCACCCATTTTCTAGACCATTCCCATTCCCATCAATAAAGCTTCATATTCTGCTTCATTGTTTGTAGCCGAGAACCCCAACCTCAAAGATTTTTCAATGGTGATCTTCTCAGGAGATACCAGAACCAGCCCCACTCCTGATCCCCACTGGTTTACTGCTCTATCCACATATACTTTCCAAGGTGAGGGATATTGTGCAAAGATTAGGCCAACTGATTTTTCATCCATGCCATGTTGCTTCACATCTATTTCTTCAAGAAATTCAGCAAACTCGGCTACTAGATCGGCGAGGACCTAGCCTTTTACAGAGGTACGAGGTATATACTTGATGTCAAAAGCCTCTAAAATCGTGCCCCATTTAGCAATCCTCCCGGTATAATCCGCGCTCCGAAGTATTGACTTGAGTGGTAATTGAGTTAGAACAACCACGATGTGCGCTTGGAAATAATGGGGGAGTTTTCGTGTAGCATGCACTACTGCCAAGATGGCCTTCTCTAGTGATAAGTACCGCACCTCGGCTTCATGAAGTGACTTGCTTACGTAATAAACTGGTCTTTGGATGCCATTGTCTACTCGTATCAAAACAAAGCTTACCGCATGAGAGGCTACCACCAGGTAGGCAAACAGAACCTCGTCCACCTTAGGACTGGACATGATAGGCGGCCGAGATAGGTACTCTTTAAGCTGTTGAAATGCTACAGCACACTCCTCGGTCCATTCAAATCCTTTCCATTTATGCAGCAAAAGAAAAAAGGGTCCGCACCTATCTGCTGACCTAGAAATAAATCGATTCAAAGCAGCAGTCATCCCTGTCAGTTTCTGGACCTCCTTGGGATTTCGAGGTGCTTGCAAGCCGTTAATGGCCTTAATCTGATCTGGGTTTACCTCAATTCCCCTGTGAGTCACCATGTAGCCCAAGAACATTCCCAAGCCTACACCAAACGAACACTTAGAAGGATTCAGGCGTAACTTATGCTTTCTTAGAATTCCAAAAATGTTCACAAGATCTCTCACATGCTCAGACACCACCTTACTCTTTACAACCATATCATCAATATAGACTTCAATGCTCCTGCCCAACTGTGGTTCGAACATTTTAGTCATCATCCATTGATAAGTAGACTTTGCATTTTTCAAACCAAAGGGTATCACTTTGTAGTGATAGTTTCCAATGGGAGTGACAAAAGCTGTCTTTTCCTGATCGTCCAGCGCTAATGGTATTTGGTGATATCCTTGAAAGGCGTCCAAAAAATTCATCCGAGGATGGCCTACTGTCGCATCCACCAACTGATCTATCCAAGGCATAGGGAAAGGATCTTTGGGACAAGCCTTATTAAGGTCCGTGAAGTCCACATACACACGCCATTTCCTAGTTTTCTTTTTTACCACCACCGTGTTAGCTAACCACTGAGGATAGAAAACTTCCTTGATAGCCCCTGCCTATTTGAGCTTTGTTACTTCATTCCTGATAGCCTCAGCGTGCTCTTTTGACGGATGCCGAGGTGGCTGTCTCTTCAGAATGATGGAAGGGTTAACATTCAGATGATAACAAATGAAACTTAGATCTACACCCGGGGCTTCATACGCGCTCCATGCGAACACATCAATATTTTTTTTGAGGAATTCAACTAGTTGTTCCCTCTCCTGCAGAGGTAGTTGAGCTCCAACTTGAAAGAACTTCTCCGGATCATCGCCAACAATTACCCTTTCTAGATCTTCACATTTCGCCTCGTCAGCTGGTCCATTGAAGGGCAACGCCGGAGTTTCTAATTGCTATAAGCCATTATCAGCGGTGGCCGAGATTTCAGCCTCAGGCTGATGTTGGATGGCCGCTACCAAGCATTGTCTGGCTGTAGACTGATTTCTTAATATCTCAAAAACCTGGCCTCCGGATGGGTACTTCATCTTCTAGTGAAGAGTAGAGGAGACGGTCCCCAGGGTATGAAGCCAAGGTCTGCCCATAATGGTCATGTATGAAGAGAAAGCATCTATAACAATGAAGTCCACCTCTACCACATCCAGGCTGGTCTACACAGGTAATCTGATCTGACCTTTCAGAATGACTATTTTACCTTCGAAACTCACCAAAGGAGAACTGTAGGCTATTAAGTTTTCAGGTTTCAAATTTAGCCCCTTATATAAGTCAGGGTACATTATCTTAGCTCCGCTGCTTTGGTCAATCATCACCCTTTTCACATCGTACCCACCAATTCTAAGTGTAACCACTAAAGCATCATCATGGGGCTGTATGGTTCCAAGTTTGTCCTCATCTGAAAAACCTAACACTGGTAGGATGCCCATCTTGACTCTCTTAGGCATTGAGCTGGATTCCTCAGCTGGGTAACGAGATATTGACATTACTTTGGAAGGACAAGATCCGGTCCTCCCCGGGGCAGCAAAAATGACATTTATTATGCCAAGAGGGAGTCTTGAAGAAGCATCTCCCCGAAACTCTGAACCCGTTTGGCTTCCCTGACTACTGGAATGATGCAAGAGTTACTTTAACTTCCCTTCCCGGACTAGTTGGTCTAGATGGTCCCACAAGTTTCTGCAATCCTCGGTAGTATGTCCATGATCCTAATAATATTGGCAGTAAAGGTTTTGGTTGCGTCTCATAGGATTTCCAGCCATTTTGTTCGGTCATTTAAAGAACAGCTCGTTTTTAATCTTCTCTAAAACCTATTGTACTGGTTCTCGGAATACGGCATTAACCACCTGGGTGTTGGCAGATACTGGCTGCCCAACAAAATCTTTCCGAGGTAGGTTATTATTGTACCAGTCCAACCTGAAATCCCTCATCTCCTGAGGGATCACCTTAGCCTTTCCTTTCCCCTGTATTTGGTCTTCCTCTACCCTTCTATACTTGTCAATCTGATCCATAAGTTGGCGCACACTAGTAATAGGCTTACCAGTCAAAGATTTCCTCAGGTCATGCTCGGTTGGGAGGCCAGCCTTGAAAGTACTAATGGCCACATCGTCATAGTCTTCGTCTATTTCATTAAACATCTCACAATATCTATCTGAGTAGGTCTTCAGAGTTTCTACCTCCCGCATGGACATAGATAACAAGGATCCCAAAGGCCGAGGAATCCTGCTACAAGTGATAAAGTGAGCACCAAAGGCCCGGGTGAGTTTCTTAAAGGAATCAATAGAATTCGCCCTTAAACCATTGAACCACCTCATCGCCACTGGGCCCAAGCTAGATCGAAAGACCTTACACATCAAAGCCTCATCTTTAGAATGAACAGCCATCCTTTGATTGAAATAACTGACATGTTCCACTGGATCTGTTCGACCATTATAAATGGTGAACGTAGGCTAATGGAATCGCCGAGGAAGACTCGCACCTTCTATATTTCGCGTGAAGGGTGACTTAGAAACCTAACTCAGCGCCTTGTTCATGGCATCGTTCCCTAGGCCTCTGCGAGGCAGGCTCTTATATCTAAGTCTATGGTGATACTCCTCGTCGTAGGAGAAAGTCTTGCTGGGCGGAGTTCTGGATCTCCATCTATAACTAGCACCATCTGTCTCCTCAGAGGAGAGCTCGGAGTTAGGCGATGAATGCCTTCGCCGTGCGTGGCGCAATTCCCTCTTCAATTCATCGATTTCACGTTGCATGTCCCTATCATTCTTTGCATGGGAAACACAGCTCTTCCCTCGAGACTAGCTTTTACTAGTATGAGTTGTGTGCACACTTTCCTCACGATCTCCTCTCTATTCGAGGCTCCTAGGTGGATTGCTATGTTGAGAACCCCTTGATTCTGCTTGGTGTAGATTAGCACCCACCTGGTGTGGTCCTATTGCTACCTAGTGTGGACCTACTTCTTCCATCTCAAACGTTGTACCTGAATCTCTTTCAGAATAGATCAAGTCCTTCCCACAAACGGCGCCAATTGTAAGGACTGAATTTGGATTGGACCCAGTATATGATTGGGTTTTTGCCCAACAAGCCCAAACAATGAATTTATAGAGCGTGGGTGAAAGAACCAGTTCTACTCCAGAAAAAAGACAATAAAAGTTGCTGAATTAAGATCATTAAACATAAGTAAAATAAGAAAATCTGTCATCGGCACGGCCTGAGGAGCTTATGTTATAATGTCTTGTTGATGAACAAAGTTACAAGAGTTCACAGTATTATTACAAAGATTTCTTGATTTTTTCTGATCCTCCTCCTTTAGGCTACCTTCCCATGTTATATACTACAATCTTGGTATCATCCCTACCATACACGTGTAGGTTAGATTCTAGGAACTCCTTCTTGTCTCATTCAACACCTCCCAGAACCATTAACTAGTAGCTGTAAAGCTGCTTAACCACTGTTCAGGTATCACCTCCACATTAATGCAGCCAGAGAGTTAGTTGGGAGGCATTTAATGTGGAGGTAGCAGCTTTTGAAGATATTTGTTGCCTCCCTTTGCTCATCCCTTATCCAATGTCCGACTCTTAGTTGTGATGCAACCTTGAAGGTTGTTTGGGATGATAAGACATTTTTACTGACCTCGGATCTCCGTTTCTGAGATGACTTTTATCCTCGGATGTATTTTGGACTATCACATACAATATTTGTTTCTTCTTCTTATACCATTCCCATTATAACCTTATTTGACCATCCTCAGATTGGTTGACATCCTCGGATTGGGCCATAGGCCCAATTCATACAGTCTTAATAGTACCTCCTAGATAATTGGCCCTCACAATAATTTTTTAAAATATACCAAATTATACTTGTCCATATATTTACTGTATTAAACATGTACCATATTTTACTAACTATGATTCCAAATTTTAGGGAAAAGGTTTAATTTCAAACCAGATTATAAGAAAGCATACATATATAGTTTTAGTCAAATGACTTTTTTAATGAGTTATGTGACTTATTCAAATAATACATATGAATAGTACTATAAAATATAAATCACCACAGAGTATATTGAATGAGATAACTCCTATACTTGTTAATTTGGAGCAGAATGTTGTCCAAATTTTTTATAGGGAGAAAAAAGAAATTTGACAATTTTAATTTTGTTTTTTCAAATAAGACCAAAATACCATTTACTCATTAATTTCTCCCCAACTCAAAACCAACTCAAATAGCAAAGAGTCTTTGTAGCTCAACTAATGAGCAACTTTTGGTATTTTTAAGAGAGACATCCGGAGTTCAAATCTCCCCCTCCCCCATTATAATTTATAACTATCAATTTATTAAAAATAATTATATAATAATAAATAAATAAAATATTTATTAAAAAAAAAAAAGACAAAACAAACCACTACCACAATACACACGAAATCACAACTCTTTTACAAATTAAAACAAAAGCAGGACATATAATTTTAGAAATATATATATATATATATATATAACCTGATTCCTTGATGAAAGAAATTATATGGGTTCTTAAAAATTGTGAATCTCACTTAGAAACTGCTCAAAATTGAACAATTGGTTTCCAAAAATGACGAGGGCCTTGGAATGGGTGCATTGGATGGCCATAGTTCATGATATACATATTTGGTATTCATTTCATTGCCAGTTCTCTTTGATTTCAGTGGACTCTGTCTCCTGAGAAAATGAAAGAAAGAAAGGAACAGAGAGAGAGAGAGAGTGAGAGATCTAAGATTTACCTTTTGGTTTAATGGGTTTGGAATTGTTGGTTCTAATGGTGTGGATGGTAATCCCATTAGTTTCATCTTTTCAAAATTACCCTTAAACAAAGTCATAAAAATATTCCATTTTAAAATTTTTTTTTTTAAGTAGTTATTAAAAATTTAAAATACATAGTTACCGGTTGGAATAAACCTATTTTGGATTTTTTTTTTTTTTTATTTACAAACTAAGACTTGATTAGAAGGGTTTTCACAGTTAGTGTTGGGTTATTGGGTATTCTCAAAAAATCAAATCAAATCAAACCTAAAAATATATACTCATAATACAATATAAACACTATTGTCTCGCTTTCAAATTCAATCTTATCATTTAAATGAAATCTAAAAAATTACTCCCCGTTACTACAGTGCGTAGGTTGAGATTTTTTTTTTCTTTCTTTTTAAATGCTCCCAAAAATAAATAAGAGCATAATAGGAAAATTAGTAATCTATAGGATTCTAATTTTATAAACAAGACAATATTTTAGGACATTCCAAAATGGAATACAAGACAAACAATTCAGGATGAACGGGGTAACTAACTTAATGTTAAATATAATTTCTATTGAAATGCTGGTGAAGCAACATCATCCACCAAATGGGGGTTATTGCATAAATGAGAGTGCTCCATATTATGGTGTAATCACCCATCACTTTTATACACTAACTTCTTCCACTTGATCACACCATAACTAATGGTGTTAGCTACAATTAGCATATACTTTGGTCCCCGCAGTATTGCCTTATGCCCTTATGCTGATTATCATCTATGCTTTTCATAGATCAACATCAATGTCTGAATGGGGTAAACTGTGTACACATCTTTGTCATGCTCTACTAATCACACCCTTCGTGGTATACTGCATTTTATGTTATGTACTTCCTCCAAGTGAGTATTCAAGAAGCTTTTCCTCCAAAGATTTTATCAAAGAAATTTTACTATTTGAGCTATGTTGTGCATGTAGCTATGCAGTGCTCATTCACCTCGCTTTTATGCCTAACACCAACCAATTGTGTCCCCAAAGCAGAAGTTGCATAACTACGTTCTCTAAGCACCTCCGGTCTTTCTGTCCATGCAACCAAATGTAGTATCTCACCTAGGTTTTGGGTGATAATTCATTTTGTTGCACACATATGTTTTTCAACATGAGAGCTATATCTCACAATATACCATTATCTTTATTTAGTTTGCTAAATCAATTATGTCTTTATTTAGTTTATCAATCCATAATTTATTACATTGCATTCATAATCTTTTTTTTTTTCTTTTTTTGAGAGTTTCAACTTATGAGTCCACTTCTGATAATAACTCTTTATCATCAAACCAAAAAATCAATCGATTTTTGGTGTAGATAGGAATTGAACCCTAGATCTCCTATTCAACTATTAGAAACTTTACCAGTTGAACTAACTGAAACCCACACTTATAATCTTATATTCTAAAAGCTCAAATTAATGTGAAAACTCTATAGCTTGTTTAAATACCAAATAAAAAATTACGGCTAGGTTGCTTTCACTCTAACTTAACAAAATGCAGAATAAAAGTAAATATGTGCAATGAACCGATAACACTACTCTAAGCCATATCCATCCGCAATGAATGATAAAATGAAAGCTTAAAGAGTAGGGAAGAGAAATGCAAACACAAGATAACACCAAGTCGTGTTATCAAAGAGGAAACCGAAAAACTTGGCAAAAAACCTCTTTGCGACCCTCCAAGTCAAAATCGATCCACTAGTAAATAAAGTTGAAATACACGAATAATAAAAGACCTTCCAAGCCAAGTCTACCCCCATGCACTTGAGCCCTCCAAGCTCCTGTTACCAATGGACTTCTCGAAGTCTTGTCTTCACT
The DNA here is from genome assembly GCF_932294415.1 of Quercus robur. Classification (NCBI taxonomy): domain Eukaryota; kingdom Viridiplantae; phylum Streptophyta; class Magnoliopsida; order Fagales; family Fagaceae; genus Quercus; species Quercus robur. The sequence continues at coordinate 43,543,790 of NC_065542.1, forward strand.
AGCTTTTCGGATCCTGCAATTCAACCCGATTGCATCCACCACTAAATGGCTCCTTCCAATGCTTCCCAACAGCACCAAAAACTCACTTAATACTCAGATTGGGTGTGGTAAGTGTTTGGACTAAGAATCTCGCAAGGATGTAGAGATGGAGAGGTAGGAGTAGAGGAAAACCAAGAGGAAATGTGTAAATGATTGTGGGTATAACAATCTCTAACTCTCAAATGTATTTGTTAGGGTTTTTTTCTCTAAAAAGCACTCCTTACAATTTATGGGTAATGAGTGTATTTATAATGTGCGTAAAGAATTTGGTAAAACACTTTATCTTTTTGCCAAACAGAATGTTTCGCAGGTACCCTGCGAGATGGCCCTTCTCACAAAGTACTCACGAACTTGACAACCTAGCATGACTCTTCAGCTTTCAGTCATGTGCTTCACACGTGGTCTTTCGCGGGTTATTTCTTCTCGCGAGCTAGTCGTGAACTGCACTGATTCATCTTTAAAGCTTGATTCTTCACCAATCTCTCACACTCATCCCTTACAAATAAACCCACATAAATACAAGGAAATGATTGAAGAAATTACAATCAAATTTGGCACAGAATTAAAGCCAACAAAGGCTAGTTGAAAATCACAACTTTACATATTCAATTGGTGTTCACTACACTATTTTTTTAGAAGGTTCATGACACTAAAATTTAATCCGTAAAAAAAAAAATAATAATAATAAAATAAATAAAAAGACTGACAATAATCATATTTTATTAGTGCAAGAGTTGACAAAGACATTTATTATGATGATCCAATTAAGATTTTCCTGTTGATACAAATGGTCATAGATTGATAAAGCACAATAGGTTTTCTCCTCCCCTCTATTCAGTACTACTACTTAAAGCCTCCTCTAATGCTTGAGTGTTGCCGGAGGCAGCTAAATATTTGATAAGAAAGTTTTTGTATAGCAAGGACCTATAGAGCGCAGGATTGCTTGCATCAACCAAAGTTTTTGCTGGTTCTATAATTGTTTCATCTAATGGATTAATAAAGAAGGAAGCAGTTGTCCGAGCTAAATTTGAATTTGTCACCACTCGATGTTCAGCACCTTTCAACTTCCCATTACTAATAATCTACAATTCAATGCAGCACAATTTCAAGCGCAATAATTAAGAAACAATAATATTTTTTAAAACAAAAAAGTTCATCACAAAAAAAAAAATAAATAAATAAACTATGAGGTACTTACACTTTATACCCTAAATTATGAAATCTTGCGTTCACCACCCCAATGGTAACAAACTTGATAATTTGCATCTCATAGCTTGAATGGGAAAATTATTAGGTACTCTCAGAGTACCATAAATGCGTCGTCCCTCTTTTCACATAAATGGTGGGTCTCACTAATTAAATTCATAGTGGGACCTATCATTCATGTGAGAGAAGGGACTACGCATTTATGGTACTCTAGGAGTACACAATAATTTCCCGCTTGAATGAATGTTGAAATTAATGATAGCATGCAAGTTACATGACTCTAAAGAAATAAATTCTATGTTTTGCCTTTATAGTCGGTTCATGTACTAAATTTTTATGGTCTAGGTAACTCGCACAATTTTATTTTTTATTCAGGTATGATTATTAATTTTAATTGTCAATCAGGCTATGGGATGCAATTTGCAAAGTTTGTTACAATTGGGTTGTGATTACAAGTTTTTATAGTTAGGAGTGCAAAGTGTAGTAGGTACCTGAAGTTTAAGGTGGTTTTCTATGACTATATATATATATATATATATATATATATATATATATATGTGGTACTATTTCTTACAATTTATATGATATCCCAAATTAAAAAGACTGCCTACAAATAAAGCTTTCCATAGTCGTGTAAATAACTTAGATTGATTATTGCACAATAATGTATTACCCAACAATTATTTACCTAATGCCTTCATATTTCAAAATCAATGTGGTGAAGTACCACAAATCAAATGGATTATCAACTAATTTTCACAAATTACCACCGCGCACCCTTGGTGCGGTGGTCACTCCACAAGTATAAATGTTTGTGAGGTGTGGAAGGCAAGAGCCGAAGTTCAACTCTCCAGGAGAAAACTTCACACACATATGCACTTAGATTAGGTTAGAGTAAAAATTCTATCTTGTATCCCAAAAAAAAAAAAAAACTAATTTTCACAATTTAAACATATTGCAATTACAAATAAGCTAGTATATCCTTCCCAAAAACAAACCAAGTGCATTATATATACTAAGAGCTTGTGAAGATATATGTGCGTACCTGCAAAGGATAACCTATGTTAACCACAAAAGCATAAGGAATAGGTTTAACACCAATCCATTCCTCATCCTTGAAGACTTGAAGCCCATATACTTCACTTTGAAGAAGAATATTGATGATGCTAGGGTCTCTATGTTTGCCCTGTCCCAAGGTTAAACTTGGGTCTGGGCATGGTGGATAGTGATTGACTAACAGTCTCGGATTTTCAGCAAGTCCACTGCTAAAATGACCAGGGCTGATTCCCAAGCCTTGGGAAATGAACTCCAAAATTCTAAACCCCAACTTCCTTACTACAGTTGTATATGTCCCAACAATTTCTCTGTAAAAGGTTACATGAAACATCATGATGTATACATATGAAAAAGGTTCAATAGCATAATAGAACAAATTTACATGTCTATGACTATGAGGATTTACCGATATCTAGTTGGTTTTTCAGGCCAAAATTGGATGTATTTCTCTTGAGGATTACAAAGGTGTAACAATCCATCCCTCCAAAGGTGGAACTTTTCTTTTGCATAATTTTGACTGCCTGTGTAGACGGAGCAGCTCTTATTGGGGTCCTTTGAGCATTCAAATGCTTTGTCCTTGGCAGACATTGCATGAAACTCCTTAAAAACACTCATGGCATCATCCATTAAGTGGTTAGGGACTCCATGGTTGATCACCTTTTAGTTGAGCCAGAAAATGTTTTCAAGGGTCAATCTAAATATGTTTATAATTTTTAAATTCACAAAATAATACACACATATATACACACACATGTATATACACATTTATTGGTTAAAACATTTATACTTAATATGCTTTATTGGTTAAAACACTAAATATGCTTTAATAAAAAAAAACAAATATTTTCTTTCCTGCATTTACGTATAATTTTTCTTTAAAATTTTACTCAATTCAAGATTTTATTTTAATTCAAAATATTACATATTAGAGTATAACAATAGTTTTAAAGAAATTGTACACAATTCAATTAATTTAAAATAAATGCCACTTTTTAAAGTAATAAATGTTAAGGATTACAAAGTAGAAGATGTCCCAAACTTTTAACCATAAAAATCATACCATATATTCTTCTAATTAAAACACACACACACATATATATATATATATATATATATATATATATATATATATATACAATTCCTTTGAATGCAAAATAAAATAGTGTTTGTTTTAAAAAAGAAAAAATATATACAAAATAGATTTTTTTTACTTTTCTTTTTTAATAAATATATTCTTTAGCCTTTAAATATTTAGATGGTTCCACACTATGCATAACAGAATTTAAGTGGGTCAAAAATAGTAAACACACTGACTAGTTACTAGTCCCTTTTTTATCTTTAGTTATAAAAAATAAAAAAAAATAAAAAGTCAAAAAAGGAATTGTAAGCACACAAAAAAATGAGACCCTTTTTTTTCTAAAAATGAAGGGGATATATATAAAATTTTGAACTAATCTAAACATTTATTATAATATATTATATAAAATAAAGGGGGAAGGGGAAAAAGTAGTCAAAAGTTGTTCATGTATGTTCATGTTTGATGCCAAGAATCCACTAGGAATAAATCATTATCTCAAAGGAAAAAAGATGTGGGTGGAACCTGAAAGAATCCAAAGTCTTGGCTAGCTTCAAAAATTTGTTGAATTATCTGAGTCTGATCATGAACCCCAAGATCAACCACTGGAATATTGTTGCCTACAGGAACATCAATAAGCTTCCCTGGTCTTTGTTCCGGTGGGAATATATACGTTTCTGGCACAGCTCGATCCTTACACCAGCTTGAAACAAGAAGATCCTCCATCACTTACAACTCAGATCGGTGAGGGAGAAAAAGATGTCTATGGTGTGAAGTGAACATCAACCATAAACAACTCATTTATTAAAAAGCTTCCATGTTGAAGTTGTTGACTAAAGGAAAACATTGAAAATTTGGGCAAGCATATTATATATATTCCTAGCTCCCACAGTGAACCTTAATAGGAGATATATCTTGAACAACTTGCTACTAAAAAAGATTTAATAAAAATAAATGAACAAGTTGCTTTTTAAATCAATCAATCAATGGTTTATCAAATTAATCTATACTAATTAACTAAAATTCAAAGGATTAGTTTAATCTACTCTAAGTTTCTATCAATTGTCTCAAATCAGATTTCAAATCTACTATTGCATTCAACATCTCCACTTTTTTTTTTAGGAACCCAACAACTCCTCTTTAATACCTTAAGCATAAGGGGGTCCATATAATTTAAAACTATTTTTGTAGTTGTACTCTGGTTATATAATGTGTTATAAACTCAATTTAAAATACTAGTATTACTATTTTCGTGTGTGTTCTAATAAGTATTACTGTTTACTCAAAAAAAAAAATTAACCCAACACTTCTTGAAATACTTATTATTAATTCAAGTACAAATTGTTAGTTAGCAAAAGTTATAGCAAGTAAAATTTATTTTTTTAATTCAAGAATCGTTACACCACATAATCATAGATTCTTAGAACCTCGGTTTTGCAAACTATTGTAATACTACGCAATTGTTTTGAAGGCCAACCACCAATGTCATATATCTTATTTATAAAATTTTTGGTAAAACCCTAGAGAAGAGTACTTCGAATCCTTAAGGATTTTAATCTTCAAACTAGGGTCAGTTAATACCTTTAGAATGCTATGGACTTAACTAGGAAACTCTGTTTCTAAAAAATAAATAAATAACTAGGAAACTCTTTTAATTTTCTTAATCATATAAAAATTTTATTTTCGATATCTACAAAGTGCAATATTGTTTGTCAACGCATTGCAATTGCCCCCGAAGGTTAGAGAATTATAAGTGAGAACTCTTTACTTACAATTTTATATATTTTCTCTTCCACCCCACTATATTACACATAAATCACTAGGATTGGATTAGTATAATAGTTTGGTCACTAACTTATGGGACCCTCAATTTATTGAACAAATAAGAAAACTTACAAAAGCGAATGGAAGGACTAATAGTACTTACTTTTGAAACTTTATAGGACCAAAAAATTTTAACATATAAATTTTAGGGACTTTTTAAATTTTAGGGTTCCAACGTGTCCTCATGCGTGGTCTACTAGGTGAAGATGGCGGTAAGATAGCTTGGTATTCTGAATATCTCTCAGCTGCAAATTGAGAAAGAAGGTTCAGGGAGCAACATGGTTGTTGAGAACGCATATGGTTTCTTTGAGTCCAGATGGACCACACCGTGAAAGCAAAGAGAGCTGGCTTCCGTTGATGCTCAAATACCCAAGCCATCAATTCACTGAAGCTGGAAAAAGAAATCTGGTTCCGAAAACTCCATGCGGTATCCTTATCCCACACACAATCCAGGTTTTTACAAGTCCAAACTGCATGAATCATGTCTTCCGCTTCACCTCGACAACGGTCACAGGTCTGATCCGTGATAATAGTTCTACGTAGAAGATTGCTCTTTGATGGAAGGGAGTTACGGCAAGCTCTCCAAACTAGATTCTTCACCTTATTCGGACATGCCAGAGCCCAGATTTTCTTCCATAGGCCTTTTTCATGATCAGGCCGAGCCTCCCTGTGAGAACCATCCTTTGCTTCCTTTAAGAACCGGTACCCTAGCTTGCAATTGAACTTGTCGTCCTGTGCTAGTGGCCAAAACAGTGAGTCTTCAGTAGCTACCCGGGCCAATGGAATGTTCTTAATTTCTTCTGCTTCTTCCGGAGCAAACATTCCATCCACCATATCAGCATTCCATGTGCGTGTCCCTTCATCTATCAAACAATCCACAGTAGCTTCCTCCATAGATTCCACCATCGGAGATGCTACCATAGTTGGGTGTTTTCGTGGCAGCCAATAATGTTGCCAGATTTTGATAGATTTCCCATTGCCTACCCTCCAACAAGCTCCTTCTAGGACCACGTCACGACCCCTCAAGATGCTTTTCCAAGCATACGATCCGGAAGAGGATTCTTTTGCATCAATTAGAGAGCCATGAGGAAAAAACTTCGCCTTAAACACCTTGTAAAAGAGAAAGTCCTTATTGTGGATAAGACGCCACGCTTGCTTAGCTAGGAGAGCATCATTAAAATGAGCCAAGTCACGGAAGCCCATTCCTCCTACTATCTTAGATTTTGTTAATTCACTCCAACGAAGCCAATGAATTTTCCTACGATCCCCCCTTTGGCCCCACCAATATCTTCTAATCATAGCCTCAATATCCTCACAAAGCCCAATGGGGAGTTTGAAGCAACCCATGGCATAGGAGGGAATAGCTTGGATTACAGATTTAATGAGTACCTCTCTACCGGCTTGTGATAACAACTTGCTCTCCCATCCTTGAAGCTTCCTCCATACCCGTTCTTTTATATAATCAAAACTCGCCTTTTTTCCCCTACCCACAAAGGATGGCAGCCCTAAATACTTCTCGTAGGATTTAACTTCTTGAAGTTGGAGAAGATTTTTGATATTTGCTTTTGCTTCTTCCGATGTAGACTTGCTAAAGAAAATTGCAGTCTTGTCTTTGTTGATCTTTTGCCTCGACAACGACTCATATTCAGCAAGCAACTTCAAAATATTATTACAATCCTCATAGGTTGCCCTGCAAAAAAGCAAGCTATCATCTGCAAAAAACAAATGGGTTAATTTCGGGCCTCTCTTGCATAAGGAAAAACCTTTGAGATCACCAATTCTCGCCGAGTGTTTAATGAGAGCATGTAAACCTTCAGAACAGAGGAGGAAAAGGAAAGGGGAGAGTGGATCCCCTTGCCTTATACCACGTTTGGGATGAATCATTCCCATGGGTTCACCATTAACCATAATGGAATATGTCACCGTTCTAACACAACTCGTAACAAGAGCAATCCACCTAGAGCAAAATCCCATTCTCTCCATAAGTTTCTCCAAATAAACCCATTCAACCCTATCATAAGCCTTACTCATATCTAGTTTTAAGGCCATAAAACCATGTCTACCCGAGCTATGATGCTTCATATGATGGAGGGTTTCAAAGGCAACCATAATATTATCTGAAATTAGGCGATCTTTAGCAAAAGCAGATTGGTGTTCAGTGATAAGGGATGGAAGGAATTTCTTTAGTCTATTAGCTAGGACCTTGGAATATATTTTGTAGAGAACATTGCATAGACTAATAGGTCAAAACTCCGTTACAAGTTCAGGGTTATCAACTTTTGGCACAAGAGTAATTAGAGTATGGTTTATAGGGTTGGGTAAAGTACCTGTATTTAACCAAGAGAGGATGGCAGTGGTTACATCAAACTTCATAAGCTCCCAAAAATGCTGATAGAAGAGTGGAGGCATTCCATCCGGACCCGGAGCTTTTAAAGGTGCCATTTGATTTAAAGCTTCCCACACTTCCAATTCTGAAAAATCACGCACCAAGTCTGCATTCATCTCTTCCGTCACCAAGCAAGGGATTTTCTCAAGAGCCTCCACAGTAAGGCTCGGATGTGAAGAGGAGAAAAGCTCTTCGTAGTAGGTCGTCAACTCCAAACCCATTTCCTCCCTCTTGGTTAACCACTCACCTCTAGCATTTTTAATCCCCCTGATTACATTCTTCCTGAACCTCTTTGTTGCCTTGCTATGGAAAAAAGTTGTATTGCTATCGCCTTTACTAAGCCATAAGACTCGTGACCTTTGACACCACATTCTAGCTTCTCTTTCTAGAAGGATATTGATTTCAGCCTTGAGACCCCTAACCCGAGAGTTGTTCCCACTGACTATTGCTTCATTTTCAGACACCGCAAGCAATTTCTTCTTCTCTGCTAATTCCCTTCTCACATGACCAAAGTTATGCTTACTCCACCGAGTTAAATCCTGTTCACATTGAGCCACCTTTTTCAAGATAGCTAAGCCTGGATTCGGATCACAAGTATTATTCCAAGTTTCTTCAATAGTTTCACCACAAGAGGGCTCAGACAACCACATTTCCTCAAACCTGAAGCACTTCTTCCTACTCGGCTCTTCCAATCCCAATAAATTTACCCAAAGTGCAGAATGATCCGATGACATAGATTGAAGGTGATGGACTCTAGTTCCCGGAAATTTGTGAAACCAGGAATTAGTGGCTAGGCACCGATCTAATCTTAGTCTAACAGAGTGTCCATCATCAAAATGTCTTGCCCATGTAAATTTTGAACCTACAAAACCCAAATCCATGAAGCCACACTCATCAATCACATCTCTAAATAACTGCATTTGATTGTGCTCCCTCCTAGGTCCACCCAACTTCTCATCATGCCGAATAATTTCATTAAAATCCCCGGCACAGAGCCAAGGTCTATTCTGCCTTGAATTTAAAGACCTCAATTTGTTCCAAGCTTCAATTCTCCTTGAGGTCTCAGGTTCCCCATAAAAGCCAGTAAATCTCCACTCATTCTCGGAATTCCCATTGATAATAGTGTCAATGTAATACCTGTGTGAATCTACTCCAGTAAGGTTTACAGAATTCTTCCAAAATAACACTAAGCCACCACCTCTGTTAACCCTCGACACCACCCACTTCTGATCAAAGTTTATTTTGCTCAACGTACGGTCTAGCCTTGCATCATCTGCCCATGTTTTGGCTATGAACACGACAGAGGGATCTTTAGCCCGTATCAAAGTAACGAGCTCATTTTCTGTACGCAGGTTCCCAAGCCCACGACAGTTCCACACTAGTAGACTCATTGCTTCTGGTAGGGTTGGAACTCAGCCTCTGCCAATATCTTCTTCTTGGTTGTGCCTGCTTGGGAAACCTTTCTTTTCTTTGGTAACTTAAGTAAGCTTTCTGTTTCCTCAGCCACACGTTTCTCCCTTACTGCTTCGATCATGACTGTGTCTGTCCCTATCTCAGTTCTAACAACTCTTTTCCATGAGCCTTCAACATGCACGGGTCTGGCTTGAAGATTGGAAGTCATTGCTTGAGGGGCACGTGGTAAGGAGGTGTTAAGTGGTGCACGTGCTTCTACATGCAGCTCCTTAGAATCCTTAGTAAAAGGTGATTCTACAATATGAACCTTACCAAGACATGCTCTGTTTTTAGCTATATCCGAATCCACCAAGTCAAACTTTCGAATTTCCTTATCAATATCCTTTATTACTTCTTCGAACTCACAGGCCTGCTTATTTCTCTCCTCAAAATCCGGCAGATTTGTTCTTTCCATATTCGTGACACTCCTTGACTCTTGTGGCGGCAAATTCTCCATATTTTTCTCCTGGAAATCCGAAGCAAGATTTGCACTTGAGGACTGATTGATACTTTCCTTAGTAGGACGAATAACCTCCGACGAAGGTTTACCTGAACGGACAACCACCACAAGAGGCTTCTGAACTGGTTCACTGTTCGTCGTCGATGCACCCGATTTCCTGCTAGCAAAAAAACCAGGGACTTTAACCGTATTTCTCCTAGCAGGCACAAACGGCGCTGCCTTAATCCAGGAACCGAATTGCTGTGATTCAGTCTTCAAGCTTCCTTCACTCTCAATCCAAAGAGGACAATCACGATCATTGTGAGTTAGGCAGCCGCACCAATAGCACAGATTGGGGAGTCGTTCATACTTGAAAGACACCCACAATTCTTTGCCATTGTCAAGTGAGATTACCCTTCCTCTGCACAAAGGCTGAGTGATATCCACTGAGACTCTAACTCTCATAAAGTTCTCTCCTTCCAAATCAGAATCATCAGTCGAGGTATTAATTCTCCCTGCCGCCTCACATATTTGTTCGGCCACTTTTCGCCTACAAAATCTCACTGGAAGGTCGTGAACTTGCACCCAGAAGCTAGCTCTATTAAACTCCATATCCTTCACGTCTGTATCTCTGTCATAGCATTGTAGTACCATGAGATGTTTATCAAAACTCCATGGCTCGACTCCAATAACTTTCTCCATCTCTTCCTTATTATCAAACGTAAACAAAACCACATGATCCCCCTCTTTTTTTATTTTAAAACCATTCACTGATCTCCATAATGGTGTGAACGTTTTGGCTATAGCATCAATGTTGAGGGCTCGCTTAGTCAAGAATTTTGCAGCTAATGTGTACTCTGTTGCTGCCTGTTCTTCCGAAATTCGAAGATTTGATCCTTCGCACTCCGATAGTGTTAAACAACTCCATGATCTCGTTAGGTCATCCATCCTAAGGAATAAAGAAAACTGTTTCCCTAAACCCCTGGAAGAAAAGAAACCACAAAGCCTCAAGGCAAACTTGTTACCTTGGGGGACACAGACACCTTCAAAGAAGGGACGGCTATTCTACGACCTAGGGGAAGATGGAGACCCACCTTTCGCTAGCGAAGAGAAACCCTAAAATTTATATGAAGAGTCCCTAATCAGAACTAAAGCCGACCTCGAATGAAGAGTTTCAAAGAAACGTCATTTCTAATTATTCAGCCTTCGTTAGGTAACATACTTGAGCCAAATTTGGTTATTCTTCGTTGTTTGATTATGTAGAAACAACAATAAAGAATTCTCAAAGTTTTGGGGTGGACTAAGCATATCATTTCTTATGTATAATTTGAGGACTGAAAATGTTCTTCCAACACACTATGTGGCAGTTCTTAAGACCATTCACGTGTATTTTTGGTGGCATGACCTATTTAATAGTAATGTGACTTATTTAAATTGTTGGCAAAAACAATATTTTGGTCCTTGCATTTTAGGGTCATTATCAATTTGGACTCTGTTATTTTCAATTTCACTCAACGAGATGACAGTAAAATCCAAATTAACTATGGGTTGAAAAAAACAAGGACGAAATGCCAACATGATATTTCCGCCTTTAATAACTCATGTGATTTAATGCACATGGCTAGTCTTATCAACGGTAATGGGTTGGAAGAAGACTTTGTCTTTGGAGGTTACTATAAGCAAATTGGTGTGACGAGTAAGATGTCAAATGCCACGCTTATCCAGATTTGTTGAATTTGGCTTGCACCATGCGCAATACGTGGGTGCCATACGTTACACTAGGCACCACCACGTATGTTTGTTAATATGTAACAAAATTGAGCTAAAAGTTTGTAATAACCATAGCGTTAATCATAATTAAATCGTATATAAAGTCATTATAGTTACTTGAATATGATGAATTGAGGTGGTGATTTTTAAGCAAGTATTAGTGAGATATGCTATTTACATGTGCAGAGTATTCGAAGAAGTAGAAGGTGTTGATAATGAACTTGTGGAACTGAAAAACCATGTTTTGACCCAAAAAAAGCTTGTGAAGGAACTAGTAGATGGCATCTATCTAGAATTTTTATCGGAAGATACAATAGAATCAATTATAGAAGAACCTGCTTGCATTGATTCACCTCAGCCAAGTGAGTTAGATGCTCTCATTAATGACGTTTCAGAAACCCTGGATCTTCTCCTATCAGAAAACAAGATAGATGAAGCTCTGGACAATATGGACTTGGAGGATGAAAATTTTCAGAGGCTGAAGTTCGAAGGAAATACTCCATCAGATGTTTTAATGTAATATAACTCTGCAATTTGTGAGAGGAAGGCCATGCTTACACACCAGTTGACGCTGGTGGCTGAAAACCCAAGAATAGCTGCACCAGAACTTCAAATGGCACTAGATGGACTTTGCAGACTTGGAGACAGTCATCTTGCAACTCAATTATTGCTTGAATATTACCATTTACGTATTGCAACTGGAGTACATGATTTGTGGTGTTCAAAAACGTATTTATATGGGATTTACATTAGGGAGCTTGCAAAATTTGGGTTTTCTATGATTTCTCAAGCCTCAAGGAGCTTCATAATGTTACATGGGGAAGCTTTTCCTTATGCTTCAGAACTTATTCAGCGGGCCTGCAAAGAAACCAAAGTATTTGCTGTTTGCTTTAATAAATATGTTAAGTCCATTTCAGAAATAAATGGAAGATTATCCACAGTGGTAGAAGCTGTGCAGTTTGCAATGTTGTTTTGCTCTTTGTTAGAAACTCAGAAATTAGAGTTGTGGCCTCAACTGATCAAGAATATTTGTCCTTGTGTGGAAGAGGTTCTACAAATACATATAGATATCTTGTATCAGGAATAGTAAATGAAGGATGCTCTTCTATGGCTGTTGGGCAACAACCAGAATATTGCTTGCTCACTAGCAGCGGCCATAAGTTTGTAACACTCTTACAGGTTTGTTTTATTTCTTGTTAGTTTAGCTTGAAAAGTAAAGCCAGGAAAGTATACATTATCCCATGCTTGAGTTTAAATACATAACTTATAAGAGTTTCATTTAATACAATTTCATTCTGTTGTTTGTCAATGCCACAGTAGTAATTCTCACCAAGCAATAAAAACTGCCATAGGTTTCAAAGCACACAACTAATATATCTATTGTTCTTGGAAAGACCTGTTAAGTAAATTCCTAAACTGTCAGCTATAATAATGGCTTCAAAGCTATTTTCATTGTTTGCAATTTACTAATTTTCATGAATGTAAGAAGCACTTTATACTTCTGTTTTCTTCAATAAGACCTGAAAGGGGTTTCAAATTCAATACGAAAATTATTACATTCAACCAAACAATCACCTTAGCTGTTAGTTTTTTTTTTTTTTTTTTTTAAAAAAAAAAAAAAAAAAACAAACAAACAAACAAACTTAGCTGTTAGTTCGTTTAGTGTGTTTGGATGAGTTTATTTGGTTTGTTGTACAAAAATACAGTTCTACCTTGTAAAATGTGGTGCTTCAAAAAGTTTCACATTCTATTTTAAGAAGAAAATAAGCTCATCTGAACAAATGCTAATTAGTTACACATAAAGAAGTCAAGGTCATGTTACTGCTTGACTTTTTTCACTGTAAGGATTTGTAATTGTGAAATGACAATTGTTGTTGAATGGGGAGCCAAATATGACCATTTTATATCTATATTAAATGAAACATACTCTTTTTCTTAGTCATATTTGCTTTATAGGTATGACTTTACTCTTACATATATCCTTTCCTCTCTTCAGGCTATCATAGAGGATGCTTCACCTCTGGTTGCCCTTCAAATGGAAGGTTCAATCCTCAGTGGACTCATGAACCTTTTTGTGGAATATACTATCATCCTTGAAAGAGCCATCACCTGTGAAAAAATTGCTGCTGAAAAAAATGGTTCAAGAATCAATTTGGCAGAGTCACTGCCCCAACAGGTCTCTATTCTAGCGAATCTATCAACACTAGAGTTCTTCTCTATCATCATTGAAAATATATTTGGGAGCATTAGTCATATCAATTCTGACCCAGTGAGAAGCCATTTAGTTGGTGGTCAACTGGAGGAACTTGATAGTTGTATATTGTTTATTCAAGAGGCTTCCAGTCAGCTCAGAGACTGTTTCTGCCAGAAATTTATACATAGAATAATGTTGCTGGAAACTGGCTCCACAAATACACCAGAAACTTGCATTGATGATCAACATGATCTGATGCCCCCTGTTGCCTTTCAGGTAACCCTTTATTTTTGAAGAACATCTATAAAGATCAGCACAATTTCAAAATTAAAACCTCATGAGTAAAAAAATTTATTGAAGAGGACCTGATCAAAAAGTAGACAGCTGTTACCTGTTTCTTTTGAAGAGACACAATTGCTTCTCTACATAATTGCTACTTACATGGTTTTCAATTTTTGGTGTGATATAATCAGGTACTATTCTTAGAACTGAGGAAATTAGAAAAACTTGCTGACGATGGTGTTATTGAAGTTGATTGGTTGATGGAACTTTTGAAGGAACTAATAGAGGCCATATATGTTTGGATATCCAACAATAAAGCAATCTGGGCAACTAGTGAAGAGAATTTTTCTGCCCAACATTCTGACAATTTCAAGAGGGTATATATTTCCCTTTTCTTTTCTTTTTTCTCCCTTTGAGTACTGCTTAGAGAATTCATGGCAGATTTATCTTTTTAAGATTTACGCTTATTTTCATTATATACAATTATTATTCCGAAATTTGTTTGCAGTTTTCTGCATACTCGACTTACTTGACTTCCATTGCCCTCTTTTATCTGCTGATCTGCTTCACCTTCTTGCTTGGATGCTTTGCAAGTTTTGAGCACTTAAATTCACAAATGGCACTTCCTCCTCCCACAAGAATGGGTGGACATCGAGGTTGGGTTCAAAATCAATGGGATGCATGTGTAACTTGCCAATATAAAATATATAAATATATATATATATATTTTTTTTTTGGATGCACAGAATTTCATGTCCATTAAAGGGTTTCTTCTCCTGAGTATGTGTGATAACAATATCAATCCTTCCCTCACCATTTAAAACCTTTTTCACAGTGATATCCCGGTTGGAGCATCAGGATTTGCTTCTCTTATTAATTGTTCTACCCAATTTTACACCATGAGCTTTTACAACTATAGGTATTCACCCTTGTATTCTTAAAACATAAATCAAACTCTTTCCTCTTTTTAATTCCTACACCCTTGCATTGAACCCTATTTTAAAAATTTTGATGTATGATTAATATCTATGATACTGATACTTAAACGGAAGATTTAATTTAAAATTTAGAAGTGGCCAGTGATACCTTTCTAGACATATTTAATATTATGTGTCTTCAATAATCTTTTCGGTGTAAGTCAAAATTTATACTACACAATGAATATGGAGGGAAATGTTGTTTGAACCTTTTTAGGTGAATTTGTAGAACCTCCCTGCTCCCTTGGAGTACAATTTCTCAGAGGTGAGAGACTTTATTTAGAACATTACTCCATTAGCTTCAGTTAAATTAAAGCTTGACATCAACTCCTTTTTTCATTTCCTAGTTTCAATATAGTATGATTTAGTTTCATGTTGGAGGCAATCTTGTCACTGTACCATTGAACTTACATGGCTAAACACTAAATGGCTCCCCATGTCTGTCCCTTCCCAATTTTTTGGTTGGCTTGCACGTGAAATTAGCTGGAGAACCTGAGTTTTCTTCGGCCTTATGATGATGTGACGAGGGTTTTTAATCCGTAAGGAAATTTATACTAATCTTTTGCCATGATACCAATTCATCCACTAAAATTATTTCAATAATGTTGTTGTTCCTAGAACAGTTTGTTTTGGACATGTATTTTCTGGAGGAAATCGCAATGCGTGGAGGATATTTCTCCAACAATACCTTGGTTCTTGTAACTTATATGAGATCAGCCTTTGCCTCAGCTGGACTGAATCCTGATAGGTAGGTGCTGATGCAGTTTGATACTTTACAGTACTTTGTTGAATAATGAAAAGGAGCTCATGAGTTGATTTTATTGTCTTTTTTCCTTTTACTGTAGTTAAAGTCTAATATAATATTTTCAGCCATGACTGTATATGCTTGAACATTCATGCACAGTGCACGCACGTGCACACACAAATATTACATTCATCATGCGAGTATATATTATATAGGCTTCCGTTCTGCATTAAGTTATTTGATTTTTAATTTGATTAAGCTCCAACATTTAGGAACATTTCCATCTTTTGTCAAAAACCCCAGTAGTCACTTGTAAATTTATTCAAGATTTCTGTAAGCCAACAAACACTGAGCACACAGCCATATACAGTAATAAACTAGCATTCATGCTGCAATATGAGGTCAGGAATCCATTGGGCTTTATGGACAACTAGAAACTACACCTTTTAAATGATTTTCATTAACTGCTGCCTACTTTGTTATTTCAGTAAGCCAAATTAAGTCCCTAATAAAAGATGGGGTCTTATTTTCTCTTAGCAGAGATGTCAATGAAGATGGATGGGCTATAAACGTTGTTAGCGAAGCAATAACAAAACTCCTAGAGATCGAAAAAAGAATTATGCTTAACCAATCTAACGTAAGACAACAACACTAACAATAGAACAAAAAGATAAACCCTAGGAGTCAGCACCTAAGGATTGCTTGGAGTCAGCACCAAGCAAAATTGGAGTCAGCACTAGTGAAAAGAAAACACACGTTTTTAATAATTCTCAAAAGCTATCTTACAATAATCAGAAAAAGTGCATAAGGAACCCTAATTATTAAATGCTTGGGCTTGCTTAATCTCAAGCCCAATAACTAATAGGCTCCATCCATAAGGTCACAGGTTGAGCCGTCTTCTTTTTGCTCTTCCTCCTATATGTGCGTGTAATTGGGGGCTTGTACCTCATGTCCACACCATAATCTGACTATGGAAGTGACTCTTTTCAGGATGATTCTAGGAGTTATTTGAAATTTTGTAAGGACTCGGGGGATGATGAAAGTAGTAAATCAGAAGTTTCTGTTAAAGCAGAAAAAATGATATTGAATACAGAATATAGCCCTTTTGGAGGGTTCTTGGATCTTCGTGAAGAGAAGGATGGTTCTTTTTACGGGAGTGCTATAAATTCAACAGACAGTTTTGTAGAAATTGAAGATAATGTCTCCAGAAAACTGGCTAATGCAGTATATGACGGACCCCAGATCATTGAGAAAACTGATTTACCAGCCACATTATCTTTGGACATTGATGGAAAATATTATAAGGCAAGGACCTTCATTGAGGAGGAGAGTAGTCATCGAGTTAATGTGGCTGAGTCTGTAAGTAACAGGCTAGAAGATGGTGGACGCTTGGGTGTTTCAGGGACTGTGGTTGCTACTGCAGAAGACTCTGATGAATATGAAAAAGAGGGCATAAATCAGACTGATTCTGTTCTTACAAATGATTGCGACAATGTTCATATTAATGCAGTCAATACTCTCTTCAAGCATAAGGAAATTAACGTAAGAGAAATTGAATGCATGAATTGGGAAACTGAAGGGCATGTTGGGATGGATGATGGTAATGTCAAGCAACAAGTAGAGCAATTCTGATAAATTCAGCATAGACGTTGGGTTGATAAGGACTCCAGCTGAAGTTCTTAATGTTCCATGATTTAGGAGGGACAGGTTAGATGATTTGTTGGTGGTAAGGCAGTTGAGAAGATTTTGGATTTAAAAATCTACCTTTTAGAAATGTGAGTTAAAAAAAGGGTGGTGCAGCAAGTTGCCGGATTTTCTTGCCTCAAATATGTTGCATAAATGAGATTGGTGAAACTCAAAATTAAAGTTGCTTTTCTGTAAAGTAATTTATTTGGTGAGCGAGACATGACTAGTTAGGTTTTGCAGACTAGTTTTTATCAAACCTAACAAACATTTCAGAATCTTCATTATCTGATATGAATTTTGAAATTGCGCCATATGTATATAGCAAATGCACTGTTCTAAAAAAAACATACATACTTCTTTTCTTTTATTGGCTAAATTACTATTTCATTTCCTAAACCATGTTAGTTTCTAAAATTTTGAAACTAGTTCAATCTTACCCTTATATCCATTTGCTAAGGAAGAAGAAGATTGAGATGATTTTGAGGAAGAAAAAAAGGTATATCTGAAGAGAGGAACGCTAAAACACAACTCTTTATAACACAAAGGAATATAAATGCAGTTAAACATCTGAGCCAAAAATTAATTTACGAAAGAAATCCATAATAATAAAAACCTCTAAATTTTCAATCTTCATACAATTTCATCAATAGTTGAAAAATTCGAGAGATGGGGATGTTAAACTGCAATTTAAAGGCTTGATTCCTTCTTGATTTGTTTTCATAGAACAGCTGACCATCTCTATTCTCTGATGACAGAAAAAGATCCCAAGTTTGTCAGCACTACAGTGGGAGAGAAAAGTGAGAGAGAGCACAGGGACTCTTTGTGGCTCTAGACACAGAATGTGAGAACTGACCAAAATACAAGATCCCTTTGCATCAAAGCATGAGTATGAAGCAGTAAATTTTGAATCAGTAAGCAGAGTAGGTAGTGCCTCATCCAGGTACATGACAAAGTGGAAATAATAGTACTCCAATTTGTACACAATAACGTATGAGAAAGAGAGGCCAAATAGTCACCACATTTTTAATAGTATCCCCATGCAATGCTCGAGGTAATTAATAAAAATGTACAAAATTTGACAGAAAAAGAGAAACCGCTTTATTTGAGTGAACCGTGGGATCTCACAGTCTAATGTGAAAAATAGACATGTCCTCAAAAGGAGAGAAATCATGGACGCAGTTGAAGTTGATACATAAATAAAAATTGAAAAAAGAGGTGGGCATCTATTGCTTTATAAGCGATGAAGAAGCATTATTTTGGGTCACTCAGAAATTAGCACAAATCAAAATTAATCCTATACATTTTCCAAAACCAAAAACAAAAACCAATGCATGCCAACACAGAGTTTTATGTGATATACGACCAAACTATTTCAAGTAACCTAAACATAGTGCAGAATTTGTTTGTGAAATTCTTCTTTTTCTCCCCTGCTTTTCGTTCACCCCAGTCATTCAAAGAGGATGGGATATTTCAGTAAAAATATGACAAAATACAGTTGCCTGGCACTGTGCACCTGAGTCCTGACTGAAGAGCCTTCTATTCAATTGCCAAAAATTGTGCTAGAAAAGAGACTGATGCACATGAAGCACATTCAAACGCATGTATAAAATTGGCAATATATCCATGGATAAATACAAAACATTACCAATGATACTCATATTCAAAACAGACCTCATAATCCATATATTCTCCAATCCTGTAACTTCAAATACACTCGATCCTTCTAAGCATGTTCGCATAGGTATAACTGGAAAATGCTACAAAAAGCTTGCGGAACCTGCAGAAATAAACATGGTTCATTGGTAGATTTATCTAGAAATATGTCTAATTAAAAAGATCATAAGTCCTGGATATTTTATGATTAATGAAGATATCAGCTTGACAATCAAAAGCAAGGCAGTACATTTGAGAAAGGAAACAAATAAACAGAGATGACTTTGGTAGAAAACATCTCATGACAAAAAAGGTTTCCTTCTTCTGGGGAAAATACAAGAATAAATACATACCAAACCCACTGGCTTGAGTGTTGTGCCATTGCGAGGAAGCTCTTCTGGGGATGCTCATTTAGCAAGCAATGCATCACTTCACCTGAGTGCTGCATGGCATCTAAAATGGAAAACCAGATATCAACTGGACCGATATACTTGCGTAATATGTTGGTACTGACCTGAGAACAATGAAAAAAAAAAACCAAATGTATGATATTCTGAGCAAGAAGCCCCAAAGAAGAGTAACATGTCATTTTAGGTCAAACAAAAGAAGTGTATAAAGTGTTCATCTACAAATTTGCTCAGCAGACTCATTAGTAATTCTGTATCAAATTGAAAAAATTTTAAACCAACCCATCATGTTGTCTATGAAAAGTTAATAAGGACACAATCATATAAAACTATGGATGCATTCTAATATTTGAATAGAATAATAATTATAATCATCGAAAGCAAGGTATTTAGAACTGTGCAATATCATTATGAATTTTTCAACAACATAAATTGGCAATGTTAATCAAGATGCATCAAATGTTATAATAAAAATAGAATCTTTTTTATTGGTATAATTAAACTAAAACTGAAGAAAAGAAAACGTACAAGTTCCCAAGCCTCAATATTTCCTTGTGGAGTATCGCGCAAGAGCTTGCTGCTTACAAACATAAATAAAGAAATAAATAAATAAATCTCAAAACATATTGTATTTTTGTCATAATAACATAATCATCAAAGCAGCCATACTGTAAATGGTAATTTGCTAATATTCAGTAACTGGCTGAATTCATCTAATGTGGATACATAATTTGCCTCATGCCAATGACATTTATTGAAAATATCCCCTCATTCTGATAGACGTACTGGTTCAAGACCCAGGGAGGGTGTGTGTAAATTACCAATCCCAACCTCATGCTGTAATCATGGTGCAAAATTTTTAGGAAGATTCTTCTCAGACTCAAATATACCTCACAGCCCTTACAGGTTTACATTACCAGGTTGTATCTTTTGGTTGTGTGGGCTTCAACCAATTTTTGTACAATTTGAGCCAGATAAGATGCATTCCACATGCCAAATTCTAGTTTAAACTGATCAATTTTCAGCACTCACACTACAGTAAAGAAATTCCATTTCCTTTTATTTTTGTAATGACTAGGGTCCAGAACCAGAAGTGATAGTTGGTATAATACTGCTGCAGACGGACCTGCCGCCTGAGAATTGGAGCAAGAACCACTCTCATGCTCTCAAGCAGCAAGCAGTTGAGCAGGGTGAGCTACCTTGCTTTCCGCAAGAGATCGGGGTAGAGGTTCCATTGACAGGTAGAACCAGAAAGTGCAATATTTAGGAATACTAAGTGAATATAAATGCTTGACTCAGTTTAAGACAACTATAACAAGAACATGTAAGTGATTGACTAACTAGATAATAAATAGTAGATGTTATTGCAATCATATAAAGCACAATAAATCCAGCTTAGCAAAAATTTATAACAGCTTCTTCTACATTTTACAACTCTGCTATTAAATCCACAATACAATTTAGACAACTATGTCCAGATATGCATGATTAAAATGGGTAGTGAAACTGACCTGCATAAAAGGTATTTTAGGTGCTAGTGCTTGTCAACAATACTAATAGCTATTAAGTTATATGCCAGATGAATGTAAAGGCTAAACATCTTACAGTTATGAAAAGTAGATTTTTATCTATTTTTTATTTTTTTATAAATTATAAAAAGTAGATAAATGTAAATAAATAAATCAAAATTCAACTTACCGTACTCCATAATGCACATCACGATGATTACAATGACCTGAAACACCATATCTATCGAAAGTAATAATCTGCAAAATGCCCACATGAAAAATGAGATCTTAGAGGAGATACCACAAATTTGTGATACAAAACAGAGCCTTTCAAGTTTGTAGCATCGCCCTGAAAAGCCAAGGACTTCAGAACCCCAACACATAAAAATTAACAATCCCAAAAACCACAATAGAACTGAAGAAAGGAACTCATCCAAAACAAATAAATAAATAAGAAATGATGAAATGATAATGTTTATCACTATTAGGAAAAACAATCTCACCAAGTCAATGCCATGACTATTAATTTCCCCTTCAATAATCTTAGCCAATAAAGTATGGTTCCAAACCCTGCCAAAACCATCCTAAAAATTACACCTTGTCAAATTATAGCTGCTGCCTCAAATAGCATTTCAAACAATACAAAGATATATACATTCTTCCATGAACTTATTGGAGTAGAACCTGCAACTCAGGATGGTCCAGAGTCTTCACTTGTTGAAGTGGAACCTGCATGTAAAATTTCACATGTTATAGTTATACAATCAAAATCAATGCCAACAAGAAATTCTGACTACCAACATTCTTTTTGTTTTGATGTTAGTTGGTTTTTTGCTACCTCAGTATCCCCAAGACCAAATGTTCAAAGGATGGTTGAGAGAGAAGGTGAAAATCTTTTACTAGAGTTACAAGAAAAGAATTATGAAGTTTTCTGTTATGTAGGCCCTCAACATGAATTATTGGAATGGCAGGGTAAGTTGGCACTAGAAAATAACTTGAATATTAGGCTAACAGGCATGCATAGAGAAGCTTGGGTTATGTTTGGTAACAGTTTTTGTTTTCTATTTTCAAAAACTTGTTTTTGGGAATATAATGAAAAAAAAAAATTCTTGTATTTTTGAAATCAAAAATATGTTTGGTTAGTTGAAATTAAAAATAGTTTTTTGAAAAAAAAAATAGAAAATACTAAAATATGTCGTTACTAGGATTTGAACTTTAATACTAACTTATTAAATGAGACAAATTCATTAAATTAAATGCGTATTTTCATTGACTTTTGAAAATTAGAAATTGAAAACAGCCTCTTGCATGTTTTCAGTTTCCTTTATAAATTGAGTTTTAAGAACAGTTTTTGTTTTCTATCTATTTTGGGTTGCCAAACATGTTTTTTAGTCTCAAAAATATAAAATTGTTTTTGAAAACAAAAAATAAGGGGAAATAACAGTTACCATACATATCCTTGGGTTTTAGTTGGAAACTTCGTACTAATATTTGTTGTCTTGAATTGGCATTCTAAGTAAATTTCAAATGGTACCTAGCAACTCACCTTGAGAATTGCACAAGCTTGATAGAGCTCTTCTTTTCTTATATTCCCTTTGCCATCTGCATCACCTACAAAATAAATGAAAATAAGTAAAAGAGATATATCCAGGATAGCATACACTGAAAACATCAGTAGAGATGATTCAATGGTGCCCCACGTCAATTGTCTGTAGGAATTATACATGAAACAGTAGTTATAGAGACTTTACAATTACACCTATTGTTTCAATAATTTGTAGAACAAACTAACAAAACTAAATACCCACATGACAGAGAAAACTAGAATAAAACCAAAACATGGAGTTAACAAGAAAGGGAAAATACTAAAGGGAGACTCTAATTCCACTCAAGCAATAGATTTAGCTAGATTAGTCTAAGACATTGTGGGAAAGCAGGAAGGCATTTCCATGCATAAATTGCAATTCAAACAGCATCCATGGTATAATTTACAATCAAGATTGACAGGGTACACTGCAAACATCCTGTAGTTAGGATATAAAATCAGCAAGGCTCAAAAAAGTGCCTTTTATAAAGGACATCTTGAACACTGAAGAAGAAATGTTTGACATAAGAAGGTTGTCTTATCAGCTACAGACGAGAATACGTCAATACCAACTAAAAGGGAGTCTGTTAGTTTCAAGCTCCTATTTCATCTGCCATGCAAATGCCACGATTTTGAAGTAGTGAAATTTTTTATTTTTTTTATTCTATACAGATATGGCTGGTGAATTCAAATACCCAAAATAAAGTAGTTACACAAGCACGTGTATCTTGATCTAAAAGAACAATATGAACAAATCTTGTATTGATGAAAGAGTATTACCGATTGATAAGCACAATATGTGCAGATTATGCCCTCTAGCAGTAATGTAGCTTATTGTTGGAGAAAAGAACCTGCAGAAATGTTGTAAAATGTTTCAATACAACGTAAAATCACATAAACAAGGACAATTCATCAATTCAAACAGCAAAAAACAAAAATTGCAGTATATTAAGTGACTTGGACAACAAAAAGCAAAATTTGTCTGTCAAAATAAAAAATAAAAAAAAATACCCAACACTTGATCCTTCAAGTAAATGAAATATGCGAAGAAATCAAGAAATCATTACAAATAGTGGTAACATCATCGTTGGTATTTAATTGAAAGCATACATTAATACAACAATATAGCAACGCATTTATTAAAACAAAAAAAAACAAAAACCCAAAAACAAAAAAAAGTAAATCAATCACTAGAGCAGAATTGGAGTTAAAAAATCAAGAATTGAAGAAAGTTTACATAGACTCATCATCTGGGTGAGCAACAACCAGCAAGACATTCCTTTTCTGAAAAGCCCCACCTAGTTTTCATGACAGAAAAAGCATTAACACATAGACTTACTAACCAATCAATATATAGAAAAGAGAAATCAAGCAAATAATGGTTGTGTGAATAACCCACCAGTAGTCAAGAATGAGTTCCGGGAAGGTGAGCTTGATGTATAGAGAATTTTACAGAGAGATGCTACCCAGAGCACTACCAGAGAAGCAACAACCAATACCCATGCCATTTTATTCCCCTCAAAAATTTTCCAAGCGCAATGTTAATTGGACCTTGTGATCAAATTAAAAGAAATAATAATTTCTTCAACTTTCTTATCAGTGGGGACTTTTGTCAAACACCTCATGGGCACTGAGGGAACTCCTTTCAACACAAAGTACGACAACCAAATCCAATCACAAGTCATTTTGCAGCGCTTACAAAATCATTTTCTAAGTTGCAGCTAAAAAAAATCTATATAAACAAAATTCAAAATATTCGAAAACCCATTACAGAGAACCTACCGTTGAGATGTCTTTGCTATACGGTGGCCTATATCCGCGGTAACAGAGGTATATGAAACGAACGGCGGTTGACCCACAAACGGAGATACCGGCGGCGAATACCACGAATGGCGGCCGACCCACGATGCCGCAGCCTCTCTCTCTCTCCTCAGTTCCTCTTTCTTGAAATCTAGTTTTTCTCTCTCTACTGCACGTGCGTCTCACATGATTATGCCGTTAATCACTTAAACAGCAGGTAAAACAGTGCCTATGTGAAGTTGTAGTTGTCGCTACTAGGTTTGTCCGGACCCAACCGAAGCCCGACAACCTGGCTAAACCGCCCAACACCAACCCAATTTTGGCCCAAACTGAAGGTCCAGTCAGTCAGCGACGGGTTTCCGTTTTCAAGAACCAACACTTGCGAGTCAAGTGGTGGGTTTGTTTCTCCAAAACCCGAGCAACCTAAACCTTACCAGAGTCATATAAAAAATCCAGCCAAATCTACAAAAACAAGCCAAATCCGACAAGATCTCGACTAGATCTGGTGAGATCTCGACCAAATCTAGTGAGATCTCGATGAGATCCTGTTAGACCTGGTGGGATTTAGCCAGATCCGGCTAAATTTCAGCAATTTTTAGCCAAAAAAAATGTAGATTCCAGCAAAAAAATGCATATTCTGACGATAAAATGCAAATTCCGATGGCTTTTTCCACATTCCACGACTTTTTACAAATTTTGGCAAATTTTTCCAGATTTCAACGACGTTTTTTGCAGATTTCGATGACTTTTTTTAATTTCCAGCGACCGACCGAACCGACCAACACTCACCCTCACCCAAAACCAATTCGACCGATTGATTCCAGCGGTCGGTTTCGAGTTCCTCCACCCAACGCCGGTGGGTCGAGTCTAGGTTAGGTCCAAAACCAACCTGGCCCAACCCGTGGACAAGCCTAGTCACTACCCAAAATTAAGTTGTCTACCTGTGATTTAAAATTTGATACCTTACAAGGTTTGATCAAAATTTAAGTTGACTATTTATAATTTGAAATCCCATGATGCAAGTGTTCCGCTGGATTCTTTTTGATCTTATATTTTTATTTTTTTTGAGTTTTTAGATGAGAGAAATATAAAAGAAAAGCAAAATCACATATTTAGTGTCCATTTGGGAACAACTTATTTAACTGAAAACTTTTTTACTAAAAAATACTGTAAATAAAGCTAAAAAATAGTTGAAATAGTATAGTGGAGCATATGAATAACACCAAAAAATGCAATAGGACCCATGAATTATAGCAAAAATAAGATAAATAGTAAAAAAACTAGCTTTTTAAGAGTATTAGTATTGGTGGTGCTAAAAAGCTATATTGCAATCTTAGCACCACCAAATACAAATTTATGACTACATTGGTGGAGCCAAAGCTAAATAATTTGGCTCCACAACTACAGTGCACAGCCACAGTAGGTCATAGGTAAAAAAAAAATATGTATATATATGATTAATTTATGTGTTCACACTGCTTTATATTAAATATATTATTTTACTCATGTGTTCACACTGCTTTGTAGTGAATATATTATTTTATTGTAATGGATATGTTATTTTATCATATTATTTATATTATTTTATTGTGTTGAAAACTAAAATAAAACCACTGATATTGGGTGTTTTGTAAAGTGAGAAAGTAAGATAGATAAAGTAGCTTTTTGTGGAGCCATATTGCTAAATTTATGACTCCACCAATGTGAATGTTTACATGTTTTGCGTATGGGAGAGGCACTATTCATGGGCCAGCCATAAAGTGAAAAATACAATAAGAAAAATCTTGAAAGCTAACATGTTTTAGCTAGAGTGCAAAAGAGTCAGTAAAAATAGTATAATAATATTTTTGTAATTTTGAAAATTAATACTGTAGGGACACGATTATTTAACGGCCTAATAATGATGTTGGGCTCGCACGTGAAAGATCCCTCACAATATGATTTGTAGAGAGTGGGCTTGAAAGGCTAGCGTTTGGTCGCATGGCGTTGGTCCAGACCAGACTTTAGGGGAACTCAGGTAAGAAAGGACTTCAGTCTGGATATCCAAGCCCTACAACTTCGTAACCTGAGGGATTGGACTCCTCGAATCATGTCCGAGGAGCACTAATGTCTTTCCTCGGTTACCCGGCGGTGGATTTTTTGTGGTGGTGTGCATACCTTGTCAAGGCATTCTCATCCCTGGAGTTTTTCTCCTCCAGGTGAGATGGGCTCCCCCCCTCTAATTAGTTTACCCTTTCTTTTATACCAGCCTACGTTCGGTGTCCCTCGTTCACGTGTAGGGTCAACTTTTCCAGGACTGATATTTGTCCCGTCAGTCTAATCCCGGAATTGTTGGGAATGGTTGATAAAGCCTAAGAATCCGATTCTGTTAGGTGCAGAGTCTTATTTGGGAAGGGTAGTAAGGGTAACTTACCCAAGATATTTTAGATCTCCTTACAAATTTGTTCCTATACCTCTTTTTTACCCCTCTTCTCAATGGAGCTTTAGGTCTGCCGAGGACTAAACTGTCCTCGGCTGCATCTTTGGGCCATTTTTTGCCTTATATTTTTGAGCTTGGGCCATAACCTTTTTTCGGCTTGGGCCTTCGGACTCCCCATGAGCAAGTGGGTCTGGCCCATAAATTATTGGGCCCCACAATAGCCCCTCAAAACCCTGATGTCCAACATCTTGGTTGGAGATGGGGGTTTTGGTAATACCGAGCCTTTATTATGGCTCATTTATTTCAGCCCTTGACTGACGCTGGCGACTCTTCACCTGCCCAGGGAATGTACCGATCTACGAGATGTTCCCCTTAATTTGCGCACGATGCTCTTATGCCGTTTGGTTATCCGAAGCGCGTCTTTAATATCTTCCCTTTACGAGACCTCCCAGATTTAACGGTTATTGATGGCGCGGGGGAGCGGAACGGGCGTACTCTTGTTTGCAGATTTCCCTGGAGATTTGAACGCATTAAGTACCCTCTTCTTCGTCCCCTATATAAAGAGAAGAAACAAGAGTTGTTTCTCATATAGATGAATCCCTTTAATCCCTCCAAAATTTGGAACCCTTAGATTCATTCCGGAGTTTACTTTTACTCTCTGGTTATACCTTAGCCTGAAATATACTCACCATAGTAATAAGCAATGAAAAAACCATTTCCCTCCCAGAAACACCATGTTCTAACGAAACTCGACATGGCTCGGTCAGGGCAAGGATGGCGGAGACTCAAGATTTGCCTCGCCTTCCTTTCAGCCAAAATCCGAAGCAGGGACTCGTCACGTCACACTTTCGGCGTGACTGAGCCGAGGACACACACTATCAGTACCACCCGCTCTTTCACGAGCATATCTAACATGGCACCAGTGTGTTAGGAGTCAGGACTGGGGCAGGGACTAAGTGCCCCTGCTTCTTCCTCTCTTTGTTCACTGGTACCTCATTTTGCCTCTCTTTCTTCCTTCTCACCTTTTCCCTCTTCTTTTCCTCCTTCTTTTACTCATGTCCTCCATCTTCCTCATTCATCTCCTCCATCTTCCTCATTCATTTCCTCCATCCTCTTCTTCCTTCTCCTTCATCTTCTTCTTCCTTCTCCTTCATCTTTTTCTAAAGAAGGTTCTTCTCTCAATATGAGCAATACTGAGACAGAGATTGGAGAGACTTTGAAGACGAGTTCACAAGACACCTGACTGTTCACTTATCTGTATTACTAATGTTGTCCTTGCCTCGGCAATTTACCTTTTGTATAGGCTTGTTTAAGCCCCTCTTTGTACGTTGTAATAATTTTTCATATTAATAAAAATTGTTGTTATTTTACTTCGTATGTTCTGTCTCTATGTTTTTACAAATTTGCAAGCGCTGCTCGGCACAATAATATAGCATTTGAATTAATGACAACTAAGGACAAAATACTTGCTAATAAAAAGATGTCACCATAATTTTAATAGAATTGCTTGACACAGCAATACCTACCTGTGAATAACGATACTTACCCAAAACATATGCCGAGATTAGAACTGGATGCTTTATACGGTGTAGGAAGTAATCATCCGAAGACGTATCACCCGCAAAAATGAACAGCCCCCTTAGGCTACCGAATAATGGGGCGTCCCGCCATCATCCTAACACTTTTATTGGCCTTAACATTTTACAGTATTTGAGCCGAGGACTTTCCCATCCGAGTAGTTGGCGTTCCAATAGGCTTGAGTCCGAGAACCATGCAAGGCCTTGATTCTGTCCAAAACTTTTTTGAGTACTTGGTTTCCCCATAGGCTTGAGTCCGAGGACCATGCAAGGCCTTGGTTCTGTCCAAAACTTTTTTCAGTACTTGGTTTCCCCATAGGCTTGAGTCCGAGGACCATGCAAGGCATTGGTTCTGTCCAAAATTTTTTGAGTACTTGGTTTCCCCATAGGCTTGAGTCCGAGGACCATGCAAGGCCTTGGTTCTGTCCAAAACTTTTTTCAGTACTTGGTTTCCCCATAGGCTTGAGTCCGAGGACCATGCAAGGCCTTGGTACTGTCCAAAACTTTTTTCAGTACTTGGTTTCCCCATAGGCTTGAGTCCGAGGACCATGCAAGGCCTTGGTTCTGTCCAAAACTTTTTGAGTACTTGGTTTCCCCATAGGCTTGAGTCCGAGGACCATGCAAGGCCTTAGTTCTGTCCAAAATTTTTTGAGTACTTGGTTTCCCCATAGGCTTGAATCCGAGGACCATGCAAGGCCTTGGTTCTGTCCAAAACTTTTTTCAGTACTTGGTTTCCCTATAGGCTTGAGTCCGAGGACCATGCAAAGCCTTAGTTCTGTCCAAAACTTTTTGAGTACTTGGTTTCCCCATAGGCTTGAGTCCGAGGACCATGCAAGGCCTTGGTTCTGTCCAAAACTTTTTGAGTTCAGTTTCTCCCTTTCCTCAGGTATTTCACGAGGCGCCGAGCAGGAGGTTGTCCTCGGCAACGGCTGTTCCTCGGCGTGGGCCATAGTCCCTGGGCCCTCATGCAGAACGGGCCTGGGCCGCGAATTCACTAGGCCCACGAATTAAGAGGTATTTCTGTAGTCTTTGGCCATGCGATACTCTTTGACGTCCCAGTGTTCGAGGTGCGCCTTTACGAGGCTCCTTTAATCTTGTGGTTGCAGTTGGCGTTGAAAATTGAGCCAGAGCCATTTTGTCTGTAGCGTCCCTTGGGACGCTGCGTGAATTAAATGCCACCACCTTATCCTCTTAAATAAATGGGAGAGACAGTTGCTTTACCTACACACAAATCCTTCAACTTCCTCCCAAATCACAACTCCTATATTCAGTGCTATCCTCCCTTAGCATAACATGTTTGAGGTGAGGGTTGGGGAGAAGGAACTCTCTCCACCACAGAAGCGTCGTGTCCTCCTGAGACTCAAAATAGTGAGGTACGGGCAAGGGAAGCATAAGTTCAAGAGAATACTCCATTTCGACCGATGGGAAAGGGTGTCTCTCCCTCTTTTAGTCAAAATCCGAAGCAGGTTTTGTTCATGCCAGAATTTTGGTGTGTCAGAAGAAAGATTCTCCGCCATCAGCGCCTCTGCCTTGTTGCAGGCAAATTTTTAGTGAAGGCTCCTCAACTTCCAGCTCCCTGCACCTTTCCTTCAGCGGTGTGAGGCTCAAGTTGGGTTCTCTCTGCACCTTTTCTTCGATGTTGCAGGCCCCAGGTTGGGTTCTTTTGCTGCCTGAGTTATGGGCATGTAAAAGCATTGAGGAAGAACGAGGTCTTGAAGCAGTAGCCAACCTCTCTTCTGTGCCACCTCCTCGGCTTTATCTTATTCTCTTGTATCTTTCTTTTTGATTATGTGGTTAGCTTTAGAAGCCAACCTCTCGTCTGTACTGCTCCTTGGCTTTGTTTTATTTTTTGTATCTTCCTTTTCAATTATGTAGTGAGCTTTGACATAAGCTGATTCCAGCTTTTCATTGTACGTTGTACTACTTCTTTGTTTTAGTAAAAATGGAAATTTATTTACATGTTTTGAATACTGATCTTTTGGCAACACTACTTTGTGAATGGGTGTGCTCCATGTGTGTGTTTCTTCAAGGATATTTAGAGCAGGAAACCTTGAAACATAATCCAACTAATTCTGATTTACCAATACTACCAGGCATTATGACGATAATTCATAGTAAATCAAACTTAGGAAACTAACCGGGGTAACAGTTGAATATTCTGTGATAAGCACGTGAATACCGTCTGAGAATGATAATCTCTAAATAATCCATCCGAGCAGTTGACTGAGAAGTAGGGAACTCCAATTGTGCTTCCAGCGACTTATGTTTTTTCTTTTGTGTACTTGGTTTCCCCATAGGCTTGAGTCCGAGGACCATGCAAGGCCTAGGTTCTGTCCAAAACTTATGTTTTTTTTTCTTTTGTGTACTTGGTTTCCCCATAGGCTTGAGTCTGAGGACCATGCAAGGCCTTGATTCTGTCCAAAACTTATGTTTTTTCTTTTGTGTACTTGGTTTCCCCATAGGCTTGAGTCCGAGGACTATGCAAGGCCTAGGTTCTGTCCAAAACTTATGTTTTTTCTTTTGTGTACTTGGTTTCCCCATAGGCTTGAGTCCGAGGACCATGCAAGGCCTTGGTTCTGTCCAAAACTTATGTTTTTTCTTTTGTGTACTTGGTTTCCCCATAGGCTTGAGTCCGAGGACCATGCAAGGCCTTGGTTCTGTCCAAAACTTATGTTTTTTCTTTTGTGTACTTGGTTTCCCCATAGGCTTGAGTCCGAGGACCATGCAAGGCCTTGGTTCTGTCCAAAACTTATGTTTTTTCTTTTGTGTACTTGGTTTCCCCATAGGCTTGAGTCCGAGGACCATGCAAGACCTAGGTTCTGTCCAAAACTTTTTTGAGTACTTATTTGCTTTTTTCCCAGGTCAGCCCCTTGACCATGGCGGGGAGAGCTGACTTGAGGTCGGAAGCCCCTAGAGCTGCCCGTGCCGTTGGCACTACAGGATGTAAGCCCTGGCACAAGTTTATATCGAAGCGACAACTGTAGGTCACCGGAGATGGGGAAAAACCCGCGAATCTCTACTTGCTAGAGAGTTGACTCATGCGCCACTTGTGCCAACGCGCAAGCCTCCCCACAGACGGCGCCAATTGTAGGGACACGATTATTTAACGGCCCAATAATGATGTCGGGCTCGCACGTGAAAGATTCCTCACAATATGATTTGTAGAGAGTGGGTTTGAAAGGCTAGCGTTTGGTCGCAGGGCGTTGGTCCAGACCGGACTTTAGGGGAACTCAGGTAAGAAAAGGCTTCAGTCTAGATATCCAAGCCCTACAACTTCGTAACCTGAGGGATTGGACTCCTCGGATCATGTCCGAGGAGCACTAATGTCTTTCCCCAGTTACCCGGCGGTGGGTTTTTTATGGTGGTGTGCATACCTTGTCAAGGCATTCTCATCCCTGGAGTTTTTCTCCTCCAGGTGAGATGGGCTCCCCCCCTCTAATTAGTTTACCATTTCTTTTATACCAGCCTACGTTCGCTGTCCCTCGTCCACGTGTAGGGTCAACTTTTCCAGGACTGATATTTGTTCCGTCAGTCTAATCCCAGAATTGTTGGGGATGGTTGATAAAGCCTAAGAATCCGGTTCTGTTAGGTGCAGAGTCTTATCTAGGAAGGGTAGTAAGGGTAACTTACCCAAGATATTTTAGATCTCCTTACAAATTTGTTCCTATACCTCTTTTTTACCCCTCTTCTCAATGGAGCTTTAGGTCTGCCGAGGACTAAACTGTCCTCGGCTGCATCTTTGGGCCATTTTTTGCCTTATATTTTTGAGCTTGGGCCATAACCTTTTTTCGGCTTGGGCCTTCGGACTCCCCATGAGCAAGTGGGCCTGGCCCATAAATTATTGGGCCCCACAAATACGTTCACATTATTTTTACAACAAATTATATTTAGTCAGTTATTATTGGTTTAAATTTTTTTTTTTTTTTTGAGAATCTTTATTGGTTTAAATTTGAATTTAACAATGAGATTACTTTTTTAACCCAATAATAACAACCAGTAACAACTTAAAAAACTAAGAATTCAGTCTTTTTCATAACTTAGAGAAGGCCCTTTTACAGGAAGGTTAAGGAAAAATCTTGGTGTGTAGCTTAGTGTGCCCTAAAGCATTAATGGAGAATTCCGTTTATAGTTGGGTTTTAAGGGGTAATTAGCAAATAATTTTTGCTAAATCTTCCTCAATCTTCAAAAAATTCTTAGAGAATCGTTCTTAGAATTTTAGCTAAGAATAGTAAGCTCAACTTAAGAGGGTTCTTGCTATTTTGGGTAATAACAGTTGAGATTCTGACTTAATATTGAATGCTGATTGGCCTTGGCTGATGGAATTAGAGCATGCTTTAGGCTGATGGAATTAGAGCATGATTTAGGCTAATGATCTTGGTTGTACTGCAACTAGAATCAAAGCTCCCTAGGGCAGATTGGACCACTCCAAGCCAGGTGTCAACCTTGGAGCCCTTGCTGGGATCCCCTTGGTGCCCTCCAAACCACATTTCCCTATGTTTCCTCATTTGGGGTTCATGTGCTTGGTCCATGAACCAGAGAATACACATTTTTAGTATGAAAATAAGTTGATTTCATGTTGTTTCAGGAGTTTTAGTGGTCTGATTATGGCTGCTCTTGATTTTTGACCGGCTGGGTTGGAGAAGAAAAAAGGGACAACTGGCTGAAGCTTCCCGGCTTTTTGTCACATCAGTTTCAGCTTTATGTCACATGAAGGAAGGATTCAACCCTTGATGGACACGTGTCCTCTTTTGGTCTGATTGGACAAGTTGGGATCTGATAGGAAGGGGCTCCAATTGTTCAATTGTCACTGAAATTTGGCTGGTCAATTCACGTGACCTCCGGCTGCTGGGATTTGTGTGTAGGTTGGCCTGACTCAGCTGGGCTTTATAGTTAAGCTTCCTTGGGCTTGGTTATCCCTACAAAATGAATAGTTTTGTCATGGGTAATGTTCATAGGCTTTTATAAATCTTGTAAGAGAGGTATTTCTTGAGAGATGAACAATTATATTTCCCATGAGTGAGGGATTTAAAAAGTGTCAATATAATATTTGAATTTAGTAAATATGTGTCAAAGTAGCATTTGGGCTTTATGAAATAGTTGTCAAAAGAATATTCAGGCTTTGCAAAATAAGTGCCAAATTAGTATTTGGGCTTTGAGCATAATATAATTGTTTTTGCCAAAATATTATTTTGGGTTTTGTAAAATAATTGCCAAAATAGATTTGGGTTTTGTAAAATAAGTACCAAATATTAATGTTTGGGCTTTACA
This sequence comes from Quercus robur, assembly GCF_932294415.1. Lineage (NCBI taxonomy): Eukaryota > Viridiplantae > Streptophyta > Magnoliopsida > Fagales > Fagaceae > Quercus > Quercus robur. Next base: position 43,577,138 of record NC_065542.1, read on the forward strand.
AAAATAGATGCCAAATTAGCATTTGGGCTTTATAGAATTTGTAAAAATATTGTCGTATCGTAACGGGCTTTAGAGATGCTGCATCATAGCGGGCTTTAAAGATGCCGCATCGTAGCGGGCTTTATAAATGGTGTCGTGTAGCAACGGGATTTAGAGATGCCGCATCGTAATGGACTTTAGAGATGCCGCATCGTACCGGGTTTTAGAGGTGCTGTGTAGCAACGGGCTTTAGAGGTGCCAAATCATACCGGGCTTTAGAGGTGCCATGTAGCAACGAGCTTTAGAGATGCCGCATCGTAGTGGGCTTTAGAAGTGCCGTGTAGTAACGGGTTTTAGAGATGCTGTATTGTAGCTAGCTTTAGAGGTGCCATGTAGCAACGGGTTTTAGAGGTGCCGTGTAGCAACGAGTTTTAGAAGTGCCACATCGTAGCGAGCTTTAGAGGTGCCATGTAGCAACGGGCTTTAGAGATGCCGCATCATAGCGGGCTTTAAAGGTGCCGTGTAGCAATAGGCTTTGTAAAGGTTTTGTTGGGCTTTTGAGCTTTGCCCACAAGGTAAATGAGCTTGAGCTTTTTATAGAGATGGTATAATTTTGTGGGCCAATTTTGGTAGTAACATGGTGAGTATTTTTTTTTTTTTTTGTGGGATGTAATGGGTAATATTTGTGAGAAAACCCAAGGAAATTTATGAGGCTTTATATAGGAAATATTTGTGGGAGCCCAATATCATGGAGAATATTCGAGTAATATGCGGGAAATATTTATGTAGGCTCAAAATAATGTGTGGGCTCATGTGGGTATTTTTGTGAGTGGGCTAAAGAATTTAAGGCCCGAAAATTTGTACCTCAACAACCCTTAACCATATTTTTAACAGAGGTGGATTAAGGAAATCTAATTGAACTAATCTCAGGTAGGTATAATGTCAAATTTCAAACCACAGGTAAGCAACTTCAATTTTAGCCAAACTACAAGTGGGTAAGTTTTAATTTTCCCCAAATTAGGCAAATAAGTTATTAGAAGACTACCTCTCAAAACTCCTCTCAAATTCATGCTTTCTCTAACTCGATTATCGTAAAGTCTACCTCTCATTATCATGCCTCATCACTTTCTTTCTCTAGCTCATCTTTGGACCATGGAATTGTGAGCTGGTGTATGAGGAATTTAATTAATAGGTTTTGATTTAGATACGTGGTTATGTTTATGGAGGATATTGGTAATGGGTTATGGTTGATTGGGCAATGGGGACTTTTATGGCATTTTTAGTTTAGGGCATGAAGTTTTTTGGGTTTTGTGATGGGGTTTTGGTTAAGATGTGGCATGGTTTTTTAGTTGTTGGTGATTTGGATACTGTATATGGTGGTTGAAAGTATTAGTTATTATTTGAATATACCACTGAAATTATTTTTTGCCCACCAATAACAACATGTAAGAAAATGCTACTTATGATTTGTTGTGAAAATATTATAGACCTAGCATTTCTCATTAAAATAACATAAAACACCCACCCATGAAATTCCAACCACCAATTGCCCAACAAACCACCATAACAACAACCATAACCACCATCCCCTCCCTTAAAGCTTCAATTTTGAGATAAGAATAGAGAGGAGAGAGGGCAAAAAGATAGATGCCTTGGGTTCAGTCAGAGAGAGATAAGAGACTATAGAAATGGGTAAGAAATTTGTGAGAGACAGTGAGAATAAAGAGGCTTTGGGTTTAGTTGCAAGATAGAGAAGAGAGGCATTGGGCGAGAGGGTTTGGTTTCAATCGAGAGGAAAAGAAGGAGGCGTTAGGGTGAAAGAAACAAAGAAGAGAGAAATAAAAGAGAGAAGATAAAGATAAAAAGTGTGAAAGATAATTTTTGAATGATGAAGAGAGAGACAACGAAATAAAATGAAGTTTTTTAAGTATCACTTGTAGCTACAGTGAACTACTATATATTGCAATTCATATTGTAGCTGGTTGGAAAAAAATTATAGATTTAGCAATTGGGATGTAGCATAGGTTTTGGTTGTTTGAGAGCTGAAATAAGCTTTCAATGTGAATGCTCTTACTAGTAAGAGTTCATCGTAGCTTAATGCTAAAATTTGTTAGATATAACAATCCGGATGTAGCATGATTTTCATGGTTTAAGGTGCTAAAATAGTTTTTGATGATGCACAAAAATCAGTAGGTTGAATAATCTGGACTTTCAAGGCAGTTGGATGACCTGAAAAGGAAGAAAGTAACTATCAAAGATGACCAGGGTGAACCAGCCAAGAACCCTCCGATGATTAAGTTAGTTTTCTCTCTAGAACACAGAAGTAGTCAATGTATGAATAGTAAAAATGTACCTTGGTTGGATGAGGCTTGGTCATTTTATAGAGAATTTGGAGTGGGTCTACTTATTGGGCACCACTAACATCATGGGGGATGTGTGGACTTAATGGGAAATGTGGAGCGAATTTTGTGGAATTCACCCCACGTTTCGAGATGCAAGTTAGTGGGCTAACCATTTGAGATTGTAGAAAACACTTGGAAATTTACTTAGCGTTTATTAGTCATCCATACTTGAATATTGTATGGACAACCGTATTTTCCTTGGGCGACCAGATCCTTGCTAGACAACCAGTGACCTGCTTGCAAGTCTTTATTTTATGTTTGTGATTCTTCTTTCTCCTTTTTGAAGGTTGTTTTGGACATTGCTAATCTTGGACAACCACTACAGACAAAGAATACTTGTTGTTGATCACCATCAGTTCCTTTTTTTTTTTTTTTTTGGAGTGGTTTTACAACATTTAATGTGAATGCTCTAAGCCTTTCTCCATTCCACGCAATTATCACCTATTATCACTTGTTTTTTTTCGATACACATTACTCTTATTATAATCTAAAAAATTAACTATTAGTTTTTATTAATATTATTAAATTGATGTTTTGAGCTTAGAGATTGAAATATTAATTTAAATTTGGCCTTATAATTTTAAGATGCAGCATAATTTATATGAGTTTTGATCTATATATATATATTATAAAAGTAAGGAAATTTTATTGCGGTAAATCGTATTGGAATACACCATCAAAATATGGTGGTAGATCTTCTAACCACATATTAGTATCTACAGCTAAAACTACTCTTCTAGTAAGGGCATAAGTAAGCTTATTCCCTTCCCTCTTAACATGTTTGAAACTGCATAGAAACATAGAACGTTTAAAATTCATAATCTCCTCAATGATGTGCCCAAACATAGTGTTATTTGGCCTTAACTTGTTAACCACCTCAATAACCTTGAGTGATTCCCCCTCCACTTCCACTTGGAAAATGCTGATTTCTTGGGAAAAACTAAGAGCTCGACTTACTGCCATGGCCTCTAATAGATCAACAGAGTTTGGGAGGCAAATTTTCTAACTAAGGGCAACAATAATTAGTCCTGCGAAGTCTTGGATAATCACACTTAAATTAGACATTGTCAAATCTTCGAAGACAGCATCGTCAAAGTTTATCTTAAAGATCCTAGTATTAGGAGGCTTCCATTGAATCTCTTCCTTATGAACTATATTCCTCGGACACTATCTATGCACATCACGAAATTCCTGAAGCAGTTTTGAGGCACTTTTCACTATGTCTCCTACTTCCCACAATGGTTTCTTCTCCTTGAGTCTATTCAATCGCTGCCACACACACCAAGCAATCAAGGAGAAGAGTGCAGCAGAGTTGAAGGAGGTTGTCGATAGGACAAAAGTCATTAAAATCTCTTGGCTAGAGAAATTTTTGGCCTGAAAAAATCCAAAGCTAGGATTCGATAACCACCCTGGTTTAACACTATCACATAACCAAGGGCCATAGATAGTATCTGTTGGAGTATATGTGTTTCAAACACTTAAGGTATGTTTATGTCCCACATTGGTTAGGAATAAATCTTGTTATGAGTTTATAAGACTTTGCACATCTTAGGTGGTAAGTTGGATCACAATGGGCTAGGTGTTGGCTTGGGTTTGGGTTTATTACATCATTCTTAGGCCTCACCTTTTTCCTTACTTTCTTTTAGCCCAAACTTGATTTGATTTTGTTGTGTCCATTGGTGAGCTTCTGAGCAGCCCGTTAGGCATTTATTGAACAGCCCGTTGGGCACCAAATCTGCACAGTAGCCATTGGAGGACTTGTCCTTTAGTCAGCCCACTTATCTTCCTTTAGTTAGCATATAAACCCTACAACACACACTATTCATACATCATTTTTCTTCCTCTTCTCCAGCCATATATCCCCTCTGTCTTTACTCTGTTTTGCTGCAAAAGTTTTAGCTTCAGCAATTTTTTTTTTTTAAGTAAAGGAAAGGCAAGAGTAAGGTTGTTCCTAGTTCTTCTTGCTTGAGTGTGTGATCAACTTGAAGAAATTACTATAGTCTAATCTTAGGGGGTTGTTCGGCCAAGAGAGCCATTCACACCGAGTTCTACTCTAGGTGGCACGAATTAACCTTTAAAGACAACGCATTTTGCGTAATTCTATAGTTTGTGAGATCTTTCTAACTCTATCTATTTATTTTTGTCATTGCTAATTTTTTAGGGTTTGTATTGTTGAATCAAAACTTGTTTATTTAGTCATATTTTCCAACAATTTTAAAGGTTGATCTTTGTGTTTTAAAAATGAAGAAACAAGTTGTTGATTCTCTTAAGGTCATTTCGGAAATTACAAAGCTTGAGGCTTTTGATGGAAATAATTTTAAACGTTAGAAAGAAAGGGTTTTGCTCATCTTGGAATTTACCGAACTTGACCGGGTTCTTTATGAGCCTAAACCCGAAGAAGATCCTAAAAATATTGCAAAGTGGGAAAAAACAAATAAATTGTGTGTTCATACTATTAAATGTGGTTTATCTAACAAGTTGTTTAATAATTATTGTCATTTTACTTGTGCTAAAGATTTATGGGATGAACTTAATGGTCGTTATGGGTTTGAGGATGAGGGTGCTAAAAAGTTTGCTACGGCTAAATTTATGTCTTTTCAAATGGTTGAGGAAAAAAGTGTTTCTAGCCTAATTGAAGATTTTCAAAAATTAGTATCCGACCTAGCTAAAGAGGGTGATGTTTTTCCCGAGAGGTTTGTGGCTCATGGCTTAGTGTTTAAGTTGCCGGACTCTTGGAAAGAGTATAAACACTGGTATAGCCACCATAGAACCTATTTGAATCTTCAACAAACTATCGTTGATATTCAAATTGAAGAAACAAATAGGATGTCGGAAAAGGTTTCTAGAGTTAAGGAATTTACTTCCAAGGCTAATGTTGTAGAGGGAGGACCCTCTAGACCTCCACAATATAATAAGAAACATGATTTTAAGGGAAAAGGAAAATTTCATAATAAAAATGGCCCAAATCCTCAAATCCAAAAGAAAAAGGGTAATTGTTTTATTTGTGGCAAGGTAGGTCATTATGCGGCAACATGTAGGGCGAGGGGCAACTTCAACAACAATAAGAACAACAACAAAGGCTCTACATCAAATAAGGCAAACGTGATGCAAACTGAAGAGATCATTGCAGCCGTGGTGTGTGAGGCACACTTGGTGACAAAAGTGAAGGGATGGGTAGTTGACTCGGCTTGCACAAGACACATTGATGCATTCAAAGAGGAGTTTAGTTCCTACACTCCTATGGCGGAAGGCACCGAATGTGTTTATGTTGGAAACAATAGGTCCGTGCCGGTGAGTGGTAAAGGAAAGATACTCTTGAAGTTAACTTCCAGTAAAACTCTTTCACTCAATAATGTCCTTCATATACCTCACTTTCGACACAATCTCATTTCGGTACATTTGCTTGATAAGGCCGGTATTAAAGTTTTATTTGATGGTGGCATAGTTTTTTTTTTTCTTTTTTGGTAAACTGGAGATTGCATTAAACTAAAAAAGAGGCGAAGATACAATTGGGCCAGGGCAAAGCCTGGAATGATAGAGACCATAGAGGTCTGAAACATAAACGTTAAACAACCAGGGGGGAGGGGAAGAGAAATACAAAAAATCAGAGGGAAGGTTGGATCCTTGACAGGCAAGGGCATCTGCACAGGAGTTTGATTCTCGATAGCAGTGCTTCACTTTAACTTGAGGAAAACGGGAAATCAAGAGCCTGCAATTAGCCACTATAGAGGAATTAGAAGCAGTGGAAGACCCTGAGTTATTCATCAGATCAGCGATGACTTTGGCATCCAAGTCTATTTCTAGAGCATTAATATGCAGCTCTGAACACATAATAAGGCCATCCCTAAGAGCCCAAAGCTCTGCTAAAAAGCTGGTAGTATGACCAATTTGTCTAGCAAAGCCTTTAACCCACACACCTGCATCATCCCTAAGCACACCGCCTCCCCCAACAACCCCAGGATTCCCAGTTGCAGATTCGTCCGTGTTCAGCTTATACCAACCCCTATAGGGTCTTTCCCATCTAATCATCTTGATCAACTTCGGCTTATGAAGGCTGCTGCCTTGGGCACAAAAGAAAAATTCCATTGCCCTTTGGATGACTTCTTGATGAAGAGAAGAAGAGGGAGTACGGTTTTGGAAGACAACCTTGTTTCGGTGATTCCAAATAGACCAAATTCCAAAAGAGAAAAGGATATGCCATGGAACAGAGAAGGAGCAGACCTTATTCCCGGTTCTGCAGTTGGATTCAAGCCAAGTGTGTAAGTCTTGAGAGAAGAAGGTAGAAGCAAGGCTAAGAGGATTTAGATTATGCCAAACAGTAGAAATCGCAGGGCAAGAAGATGAAGGATTGATTCCGAAGATTGGTGGCAAAGGGAGCAAGAAGGGTTAATCGGAATACCCCTTTTAGCAAGACATTCCCGAGTTGCAATACTTCTGTGTAAGCACATCCAGATTAAAGACTGGATTTTTGGCAGAATTTTTAATTTCCAAATCCAATAACCATTAAAAGCAGGGACAAAATCCACCTAATTTGAAGCAATCTTGTAAGCACTGGCAAGGTTAAATTCTCCATTAGAGGTAGCAGCCCATATGAGCTTATCCTTCTCTTCTGATACACGAGAATAAGGCATGGCCTTGATTTCCATATAGGTCTTTGCAGGAAGCTCCATAGAAATTTTGCACCAATTCCATCCAAATTCCGACGCTATATCTCCAACTCTCAACTCCTCCTCTTCCCTAGTGAGAGGACCATGGATAAGACTCCTTATCGGACCTTCTGAGGTCCACCTGTCAAACCAGAAGCTGATGTTACTGTCCCGACCCAAACTCCATCTAGTTCCTTCCTTGAAGATATCACTGCCTTTATAAAGAGCCTTCCAGGTATGAGAGCTAGGAAGGGAATTCACATTACTAGAGGAGAGTCTTCTATGAGTTAAATATTTCTTTCTTAGGACTTGGGACCAGAAAGCATTTTTCTCCTCATGAAATCTCCAATTTAACTTGGAGAGATAGGCTATATTCCTACCCTTTGCCGTTTGAAGACCAAGGCAACCTTCAGCTTTAGATTTAGTGACTTTATCCCACCCCACCCAGTGCATTTTCCTCTTTGAGTTCGAGGAGCCCCAAAGGAAATTCCGGCTAGATTTATCCAATTTGTCAAGGATTCTCGAAGGGAGCAGAACAGATTGCATGATATAAGAAGGGATCGAACTAATGGAAGCTTGGATAAGAACCTGGCGACTAGCAAAAGACAAAAGGTTGGACTTCCATCCAGCTAGCTTCTGTTCAACACAGCTCAAAACGAAATTCAAATCTTGGTTCGAAGATTGCGCATGTCTGAGGGGAAACCCCAAATAACTACCAAGATTAGAAGTGGAGCGAAAACCAAGGATATTGCTAAGACGATCTCTCTACTCATGGTCAACATTGGGGGAGAAGAAAACTTTGGATTTAGAGAAATTAACTTTCTGCCTAGACAGTGAACAGAATTCCTCAATAGCCTCTCTCACACTACCACAATTTTCCTCATTAGCTCTCACAAAAAGAAGCAAATCATCAGCAAAGAACAAGTGAGAAAAAGTTGGACCACTAGAAGAGGCTTTGAGAGGGGTCCAAACCTTCTGAGAACATTTTTCCTCAAAAATTCTGCCTAAAACTTCCATACAAAGGATGAAAAGATAAGGAGACAGAGGATCGCCCTAATAGATTCCTCTTGAGGGGAGAAAAGGGTCAAGGGCTCCACCATTGACTAAGATGGAAGCTGTGGATGATGAAACACAGCTCATAATCAACTGAATCATCTCTGAAGGGAAGTTGGCTGCATGGAGAACATCCCGAATAAAAGAACATTCGAATTTATCATAAGCTTTCTCAAGGTCGATTTTGATGACCATGTTCCCCACTTTCCCACTTTTCCTTCCAACAGTATGAATAATCTCCTGCACAATAATGGCATTATCAATGCCCTTACAATTAGGGACGAAGGCTGTTTGAAAAGGAGACACCAGCTTGTCCAACTATGGTCTAATCCTTGTAACAATAATTTTGGAGATGATCTTATAAACTGAGTTACAAAGGGATATAGGGCGGTAGTTTCCGATGGTTTCAGGACCTTTAATCTTTGGGATAAGGGCGATATGAGTCTGGTTCAGATAGGCAGGAACTTTCCTCACCCTAAAAACTTTCTTAATCTCATTTGTTACGGAATCCTTGACAAGCAGCCAAAATCTCTGGTAGAAACCAGCATGAATGCCATCAAGCCCGGGGGATTTGAAGGGTTTAAGAGACCAGAGGGCATTTTTAATTTCATCGTCCAGAACCAAGAGAGATAAAGTTTGGACATCTGAATTAGAGAGGCGAGGAGCATCAGCATGAGTGAAAGAAGCTTGCTTGGAAGAAAAAAGCATTTCCGAGGAGAAAAGATTCCGGAAGTGATTCTGAATAAAATCCATAACTGCTGATTGCTCAAAAATCCACTCTCCTTGGCCGTCTTTGATACTAAGGATTTTATTGTGCTTTCTTCTAATAAGGGTGGACACATGGTCGAAAGAAGTATTCCGATCACCTTGGATCATCCAATTGATGCGAGATTTCATCGCTCATAATTCTTCTTCATTATTCAACACCTTGTTAAGCTCTCCTTGAAGCTGTTTGTACAAATTGACAAGAAACAAATTTGGGCTAATTGCCAAAGCTTTCTGAATGCCCAATAACCTAGCCAACAACCTTTTCTTCTTAACAAGAATATTTCCAAAGTGCTCCCTGTTCCAGACTTGGGCTTTGGGCTTCTCTAACAAAAGTTATAGTTGCCTGATCAAGATTGGACTGATTTGCCCAAGCATTACGAACAACATCCGGAAAGGAGGAATCCGAAAGCCAGAAGGTGGTGGCATAGTTACTTTAACTAAGAATGAAGTTTTTGTTGGTAAGGGCTATGATGATGAAGGTCTTTTTGTACTTAATGTTGATCAAGCTATTAATGAAAAAGGTTCATCTTCTTGTACTTACTTAGTTGATTCCATTGATGTTTGGCATGGTAGACTTGGACATGTTAATCTTGGCTATATAAAGAAAATGAAAGAATGTGGAATTATTGTTAGGAAATTTAGATCCCGGTTGATATAATTAACAAGTTTTAAATCTAAGTTGTTAATTAGATTTATTATCAATAAAACTTGTTAAAACAAACAAACATCAATATCATGTCAAAATCATGCAGCAGAAAAATAAATAAGACAAGATATGATAACCCAGGAAAACCAATGAAACAAACTAGTTTCATAGTAAAAAACCTAGGGGGAAACCTTCCCAAAAAGCAATCCACTATAGTAAAGAGAAGTTTCAGATCTAGTACAAAACCTTTGTCCCTAGACTCTACAATCCCCGTAGATGAACTTACAGCAGAAACCTTTTATCGCTTCAAACCTTTGAATTCTTCAATATATGAACGCCACCCTTTGATGCACAAATCCTAGTACGTGACTAACCAATTGCGCGGATCCTAGTACGCAACTTCAATCACCAACTTGAAGAAGATTGTTGGCTGTAAAGTTCTTCACTTCATCAACAATGAAGATCAAGAAGCACTTGGTTACAAAATCCTAAGGCGCAAAGACGCAGTAGCTTCTTTCAGAGAGAATAAGGCATCGGTCACCTTTTGCATATGTTCTCCTTGTATTCTCTTATGTGACGGCCTCTAAAATAAGCTTTATATAGGTCTAGGGTTGTGAGAAAAGAAACCCTACACAAATACAAAAGCTTGGCCCAAAAATCAGATCTGAAAATTCTGATTTTCGTAACCTCGATAGATAGCAGGTGTCGAGCAGGTGTCGAGTTTTAAACCTCAACAGATACAGCTATCGAGAAGCTATCGAGGAGCTGTCGAGGAGATAGAAGCTTTCTCAATCGATCCACCAACTATCAGGAGGTGTCGAGCTATCTGCCCGCAGCTGTCGAGAGGTGTCGAGCTATCTGTCCGCAGGTGTCAAGCTATCTGTCCAGCTTTAATGAACAGCTTTTCTTCACTTGTTTCTTGGTCCAATCTTCATGACTTTAATACTAGACTTGAATAACACGTTTCTTGAAGTATTAAACACATTCTAGATCTACCCAAAAACAAGTAAAGTGTGTTTTATCAAAGGATTAGCCAATTACATAAAAGAATGACATATGTTCTTAACAAGTGAAACACATATGTCCTAACAATTATTAACTCATAAAGTGAAGCTAATATGGACAAATGTGAAATTTGTGCCGAAACTAAAATCACCAAGAAACCTTGTAAATCCATAACAAGAGAAATCGAGCTTCTTGGATTGGTACATAGTGATTTGGGTGATTTAAAACACACTATGACTAGAGGTGGTAAAGATTTTATGTGATCTTTGTTGATGACCACTCTAGATTCACTAAACATTATTTACTAAGAACCAAAGATGAAGCTTTGGAGATGTTATAAAGTATAAAAGTGAAGTTGAGAACCAAAATAATAAAATGATTAAAAGACTTAGAACCGATAGAGGTGGTGAATATGAGTCTAATTCTTTTAAGGAATTTTGTGAACAAAATGGCATAATACATGAGGTAACTTCACCTTATTCACCGGAATCTAATGGAATAGCCGAAAGGAAAAATAGAACTCTTAAAGAGATGATGAATGTTATGCTTGTTAGTTCCGGGCTATCTTCCAACATGTGGGGGGAGGCCATTCTTTTGGCTTGCCATATTCAAAATAAGGTACCTCATAAGAAAACCGGTAAAACTCCTTATGAACTTTGGGAAAGGCGTAAGCCTAACTTGGAATATCTCAAAGTGTGAGGGTGCTTGGCTAAGGTCATGCTACTCGAACCTAAAAGGAGAAAGCTTGGTTCTAGAACATGTGATTGTGTGTTTATTGGCTATGCTTGTAATAGTTCATGCTATAGATTTCTTGTCATCAAAAGTGATATATTAGAATCATACACTATTATTAAATCCGAAAATGCCATATTCTTTGAGCATGTGTTTCCTTTGAAAAATAAGGAAAAAGAATTACATGATTCTCTTGAAATTTCTAATGACTTTGTTGATGATGTGCAAGAAATAAGAAGGAGCAAGCGAGCTAGGAAGGAAAAGGATTACGGTAACGATTTCCTTGCCTATGTCGTTGAAGATGAACCTGTAAGTTACTATGATGCAATTAAATCCGTAGATGCACCTTTTTGGTTGGAAGCAATTAATAATGAATTAGAATCTATTATGTCTAATCACACTTGGGAATTAGTTGAGCTTCCACCCAAGGTTAAACCTATTGGTTGCAAATGGGTGTTTAAAAGGAAATTAAAACCGGATGGTACAATTGATAAGTTTAAAGCTCGCTTAGTAGCCAAGGGCTATAAGCAAAAACATAATGTGGATTATTTTAATATTTATTCTCCGGTTACTAGAATTGCATCTATTAGAATTTTATTTGTCATTGCTTCTATTTGCAAACTTGTAGTACATCAAATGGATGTTAAAACTGCTTTTCTAAATGATGATTTAGAAGAAGAGATTTATATGGAGCAACCCGAGAGTTATGTAGTTCTTGGACAAGAACATAAAGTTTGTAAGTTAATTAAATCTTTATATGGTTTAAAACAAGCACCTAAATAATGGTATGAAAAATTTGATAATGTTATGCTTACACATGGGTATGTGATCAGTGGTGTCGATAAATGCATATATAGCAAGTTTATTAATAATCAAGGTGTTATTATATGTTTATATGTTGATGACTTGCTTATATTTGGAACTAGCCTTGATGTTGTGCATGATGCTAAACACTTTCTTGCCTCTAATTTTGATATGAAAGATTTAGGTGAGGCAAATATAATCTTGGGCATTAAGATCTTTAGGGATAATGATTGCATTACACTATCACAATCTCACTATGTAGAGAAAATTCTTAAAAAGTTTGAACACTTTGATATGTCACCTATGTCTACTCCTTTTAACTCAAATGTGCACTTGTTTAAAAATCGTGGTGATAATGTTTCACAAGATAAATATGCATAAATCATTGGTAGTTTAATGTTTTTGACAAACTGTACTCGCCCTGATATTGCATATGCTGTTGGTAGATTGAGTAGATATACTCATAATCCTAGTATTAAACATTAAGATGCAATATCTAGATTATTGAGATATTTAAAGGGTACTTTTGATTATGGTTTGTCATGTTGTGGTTATCCTACTATTTTAGAAGGATATTGTGATACTAATTAGATCTCTGATACAGATGAGGTAAAGTCCACTAGTGGATATGTGTTCACACTAGCTGGAGGGGCTGTCTCTTGGAAATCATCCAAGCAAACTTGCATAGCGAGATCGACCATGGAATCAGAGTTAGTAGCCTTAGAAAAGGCTGAGTTCGAAGCTGAGTGGCTTAGGAGTTTGTTAATTAATATACCATTGTATACTAACTCTATTGCCTTTATTTGCATGTATTGTGATTGCCAAGCTACCATAGCACGTGCTAAAAACAAAATCTATAATGAGAAAAGTCGACATATCTAATGGAGGCACAATATTGTGAGGCAACTCATTGATAATGGTGTAATGTCCTTGAACTTTGTAAGGTCAGAAAGGAATTTTGCCGATCCTTTGACCAAGCCACTAGCAAGAAGGCTGGTGAGTGAGACATCGAGGGGGATAGAACTGATACCCAAATTGTGACACTATGGCCAATACCCAACCTCGATGATGAGTGATTCCACGCAAGAGGTTAAATGGGTAGGGGTCATTTGTGTCTATATGGGCACTATCAGTTATTATGTATTCCGCTATCTCATTGAGGAGATTAGTGATGAGTCAATCCCTATGGTTTGAAACAGTGCTAAGTTGCAGATTGTTGGAGGTTGAGCTAGCTCTTAATGGATCCATAGTCCCTACCTGTTGGGATGGAGTGTACTGCACACACTCTTGATGGATGCCACCTATGTGGGAGTGGAAGTTATGCCGCTTTCTATGAGACTTGGGAAGGTCTCTAGAGCTCTCATGAAACCCAATGGTGCATGGCCTGTATAAGGCGCCAACCCGCTTATGGAACAACCTTGGTAAAGAAAGGTATGTGGGTGGTAAGTTTGGTTTTCTAATAGCTTGGTTAAAAGAGTCTAACTCTATCATTGTCTAGTAGTTCCTACTTATTTACCCTAAGTATGGTTAAAACCTTAGGGTACCATATTGATGCATGCCTTCTTGAGTTTATTGCCTTTCCTAGTTTAGTGTTTGTAACATGTGGGGGATTGTTGGAGTATGTGTGTTTCAAATACTTAAGGTATGTTTATGTCCCACATTAGTTAGGAATGAATCTTGTTATGAGTTTATAAGACTTTGCACATCTTAGGTGGTAAGTTGGATCACAATGGGCTAGGTGTTGGCTTGGGCTTGGGTTTGGGTTTATTACATCATTTTTGGGCCTCACCTTTTTCCTTACTTTCTTTTAGCCCAAACTTGATTTGATTTTGTTGTGTCCGTTGGTGAGCTTCTGAGCAGCCCGTTGGGCACCAAATCTGCATAGTAGCCGTTGGAGGACTTGTCCTTTAGTCAGCCCACTTATCTTCCTTTAGTTAGCATATAAACCCTACAACACACACTATTCATACATAATTTTTCTTCCTCTTCTCCAGTCGTATATCTCCTTTGTCTTTATTTTGTTTTGCTGCAAAAATTTCAACTTCAGTAATTTTTTTTTTTTAAGGAAAGGAAAGGCAAGATTAAGGTTGTTCCTAGTTTTTCTTGCTTGAGTGTGTGATCAACTTGAAAAAATTACTATAGTCTAATCTTGGGGGGTTGTTCGGCTAAGAAAGCCATTCACACTGAGTTCTACTCCGGGTGGCACGAATCAACCTTTAAAGACAACGCATTTTGCGTGTGATTCTATAGTTTGTGAGATCTTTCTAACTCTATCTATTTATTTTTGTCATTGCTAATTTTTTAAGATTTGTATTGTTGAATCAAAACTTGTTTATTTAGTCATATTTTCCAACAGTATCTTCTGGAAATCACCACAAATATTGCATTTTTTAGCAGGGATAACATGCCGTGTATGAAGATTATTTTTTGTGGGAAGAGACCCATTGCAAGCACGCTAGAGAAATTGCTCTTTTTTTTTGGGATAGATAGTTTCCAGATTTCATTCCTCAAACTTTTACTTGCTTCAAAATTGGAAGAGCTTGACTGAGTGCATAAAGCCCCAAATGCCAACAATGTATAAGCACTTTTAACCGAGTATGAACCATCGGAACTCAAATGCCAAACTAGTAAATCTATATTCACACGTGCACTGACTAGGATGCTTTTGATGCACTCAACCTCCCATGGATAGAAGTTTTGATCAATTAACCCTGTGTGCCACTATTTAGTTCCTGAAAAGAAAAACAAGTAACTCACATTATTTAAAGAGCAATCCCTCTAAGGTGATAAAACTTCACCTCCACCTGAAGAAGTGAGCTATCGATGCTACCAAATATTAATGGTGCTTCCATCCCCAACCCTCCACCATGCACCTTTACAAATCACCTCCCTAGCTTGCATTATACTCCTCCAATCGTAAGAGCTTTGAGGATTAATCTCTACATTGAGCATAGTCCTTGTAGGAAAGTATTTTGCTTTAAAGACTTTGTGTAATAAAATATCTGTTTCATGGTGTAGTTGCCATACCTGCTTCCCCAATAGAGCATTGTTAAATTGCCTTAAATCTTTGAACTCACCTTGAAATGGTACGTCAAAATATTTTGTTCCCATGAATAAACTGGACAAAGTTTGAAATAATATTCAAAACATTGGTATATGTCATGAAGCACAAATTTCTTATCAAGAAGAATATTGAATTAAAAAAAGAAAAGAAAAAAGACCACTTATAAAAGATGGACAGGCTAAGAAAAAAGGAAGTAAAATTTTGAATTGCTAAACCAAATTTGGTAACTCAAATAAGGTAATTTTTTATAACCAAAATATGTGTGGCTTTTTGTTTCCTTTTTAGTTAATGCAATCCTTAATGGTCCCAAATTCTTTTATTAGCAAAATAATAATAATAATGAGTACTGCTACACACACACAAACAATACATTTTTTTTTTCATATTTGTTGAATTGTCAAATTTTCATTGAATATTATCTGAACCTACAAGCTATCATTGATATCACATCCTATTTCACATTCTTACCTACTACTTACCATCACATAAACAAGTATCAAATTTTGTTATTGTAACTTTTATATTCATAGATTAAGGGTGTGTTTGTTTGGAAGTGAAATAGGATGAATAGTTTACCAAAAAAAAAGAAAAAAAGAAATAGGGTGAATAAAAAACTATAAAGGGAAAATGGGAAGAAAAACTTTTTTTGAATGTATTTAGTTAGGTAGGGAGGAAGGAAAATAAATGGTGGGGTTCAGATGTTTTTTCTTTGAGCCCATCAAAAAGTTTTCTCCCAAAAATGAAGAAAAAACTAAAGGGAAAAAATGAGACTGTTTAATGGACAAAAATACCCTTGTGCAAATGAGCTTTGTCCGTACACTGCTCTTTTTTTTCCTTGTTATCTCTTCTTTCCTTCTTTTATTTTATTTTTTTATTTAAGTATACGTTGCTCATATTTTTTATTTTTGCTTTATTTTGTGATTTTTTTGGTTGTGTCACTTTTTTTGTTTTAATTAAGCATAATTTTTAACAAAAGTATATGAATAAATTTATACAAACTCACTTTTTTCATCCTCTAATTTTTCACTTCCAACCAAACAAAAAGTAAAAAAATTAAAATTTTTTTATTTTCTCACTATTTTATATCATTTCACTTTTTTTATCCCTCCAATTAAATGGACCTTAAAAAAAATGCATATAAATATTATCTATAAGAATAATGTTAGGGCTAAAATAGTTATTACAAATTTTATCACAACTCACCTACAAGAGAAGTCGTGTATGATAAATTTGTAAACCTACCGTTTTTATTCCGCGCTCTAATTTTTCACGTGAGTAAATTGTAACCAAAATAGTAGCTCTACCATTTTCTGCCCATAAGTTAAGATGTGTCCCGTCAAATGACAAATCAACATTAACAACAAAGCACGCCCGGCGGGATTTCCTGAAAATGAAAAAACCCCAAAAATAAATAAAAAAAACACATGAAAAAGCGCGCGCACTTCAAAAAATAGAAAAAACTCCCCCCTTCGCCCAAACCCAATCAGTCAAATCAAATCAAAATGTCAAATCTGCGCGCCCTGCTAATTCCCATAAAATAAATCCCAACCGTACACGTGTACTCCCACTCTCTCAAAATCTCAAACTCCGACGCGCCAAACACATAAAACCTCCTACTCTCGCTCTCTCTCTCTCTCTTTCTCTTTCACTCTCACATTTCCAAACTAAAACCACTCTCTGTGGTCTCTGCTTTACTTTGGGTTTCGTTGTTTTTATTATCTACAATAGTTGCAGTTTGCTGTTGTTTCCAGTGGTAAATGCAATGGAGGATTCTATGAATATGAAGAGTGATAGGAGTAGTAGTAGTAGTAGTAAAACACTTCTCATCAACCCATGGCTTTTCCATTACCACAAACTCGCTCTCGAGCTCAAATGCCCTCTCTGGTATTATATATATATATTTCTCTTCAATTATTTTTTACTTTCTTTTGGATTTGAGAAAATGCTAATTTAATATTTTTGTGGGTAAATCTAATATGGGTTTTGAATGATGTTGCAGCTTAAACTTGCTTCGCAAACCAATGTTACTCCCATGCAATCACATTTTCTGCAGGTTAGTTTCTTCTTCTTCAACTAATCTTTGATATTTTTACTTTTTTATTTATTTATTTTTCACATGTTGTCCTTGATCTGACTTGTATTCTGGGTTTGGGTTTTTTTTTTTTTTTTTTTGCAGTTGCTGTATACCCATTTCAGCACAGGTTGGATCAGACTGCTCTGTCTGTAAAGCTCAGTATTTCAACAAAGGTATATATAATAAATGCTGGGTTCCTTTTATTTTTCTACAAATTAAATAGGTTGCAATGATTTTTACTCTTCTTTTAAATGAATTTTCTTGGCATCATTTATCTGTTGGATATATCATACTGCATGGCTTGTTGTTTGTTTTGATGGAAAATTTCAAGGAAAATTTTTCCCTCTGCCCCAATTATATTATTTTCTAATAAAATCATTTTACCCTTGAAATTACACACCAAACATGTATTTTTGCAGGGTTCATTAGTATTCTTCGTAAATATTAATGTTATTTAGATGTTACCCATCAGGAATATAATTTCAGAATGTTTTTTTTTTTTTTTTTTAATGTTGTTTTCTTGATGGGTAGTATACATTGTTGCAGTGTTGCTGAACAATGCTTTTCATGTTTTTAAAGCTTACTTTGAGGGTTTTTGTTAAAAATAAGATGGAAAATTTAAAGTATTTTTCATCAGAACAAGCAAAAGACATGCTGATTTTATATTTTTGTTTTCCCTGGCCTGTCTTTTTTGATTGTCTAACTAAATTACTCTGGCCTGGCAGATTTAAGGATTGCACCTTTCATAGAAAATTTGGTTACAATCTTCAGGGGATTGGAAGCTACTTACTGTTCCAATCTTTTTCAGCCTGTTTCATCTGGTACAGTATAGCCGCTTATGTTGTTTAAATTGAGTTTGTTTCCTTTATAAGATTTCAAATTGGAAGCTACTTATTGTGTTTTTACATGCTGATCATGTAGATTCTGGGAGGGTTTTGGAGCAAGGCCAGGCTTCACTTTATACTGGTAAATTTAGTAAGGAGAGTGTTGAAGGGGCTAAATCAAGCAGTGGGCAGTCTGTCTTTTCATTAACGGCTAATAAGCGAGTTCAGGTTCCGTTGAATTTGAATTGTTCTGTTGAAGATGGGGTTGGCAAGAATGATAAATTTGAGAACTACAATTCACCAGTAGTTGGTAAAGGTGGCAGGGAAGGAGACAAATTTAATGGTGCCGTGAATATGAATCCACCATCAGACAGTCTACCAATGAGACCTGGGAACCACGAAGAGTGCAGAGTCGTGGAAATAGAAATGAATCAGGGGGCACAGTCACTACCAGATAGCCCTCTATCGTTTAGTGATGCCAAGGGTTCGGATGACGACAGCTGTGATCGGGGCAGTGAGCATGTAGGAATTAACTGCTGTTGACTTGATAACTTCTTTGTTACATAGGTTTTTAGTTTGTTTCTATTTTCTTGCTGTTTACTACTACCATTGCTACTTTGTCACATTTCTCTTTTTCAGTAAGCGATTAAGCTGAAGTGATTGTTAGATGTTTTGCAGTTCCTTATTGATTTTCCCCAATTGTTTTTCTGTGTTTTGTTCATAATCTCCACAATGGCAGCTTCATAGACAAAAACTGGACCCATGTATTTGTGTTTTTTTTGCAAGCTTGGCGAAATTATGAAATGGGGAAATTATTGTAGACACCACTAGTTATAGGGAGAGTATAAACAATTCTGACAAATGCAGATTTATTTCAGATGTTTTGTTTTATCCTCCACACATTGTTCTATTTTAGTAATATTTTGTGTTATTAAAATGTCAGCTATCTTGTGGCAAATAGATGTATTTCATTCTTCTAAATTTTATTTTTATCAGAGTTGCTTGAATTCTCATGTTTACCTTTTTGCATTTTCAGAGTCCAGAAAATTCTTTGAGCAAGGGAGCCATGAACAAAAATTCTGAAGATAGGAAGAGGCTATTGAGACATGAGCGTTCTGGCAATGAAACTGAAGATGGTCATTCAAGGGACATCAAGAAGCAAAAGAAATTAAACGATGGCTCATCAGAGTTCATTCCTTCAGTTGTTTCACATTCTGAAATCTCGGTGGCTCCCAATTCTGAATTGGAGCTTGAGTCTAGGGTGCCTCCTGTTGCTCTGCAGCATGCTGTGTCAAATAAAAGCATTTGTGCATTTTGCCAGTCTTCCAAAGTCTCGGAGGTGATTTTTCCAGATTAGATCAATTTAAGTGATATCTCTGTGTGCCATTTCTTTTGTTGCTAAAGAATATCCTTGAAAGATTGTCTGAATATTTTGCAAGTTACAATGCTTTTGGTGCTAATCCCCTTGGTTTGTTGATAAATTCTTCCAGACTAGTGGCCCAATGTTGCATTATGCTAATGGGAAAAAGGTAGTGGGAGATGAGGCAACCCATTCAAACGTCATACATGTTCACACAATATGCATTGATTGGTATGTCATCTTGGCATTTCAAGTATTTCTGAAGTGATTTTAATGATATTTAGCTTTCTTGTTTATCTCTTAAGACATTTTAGAAACAATTATATGAAATTGGTTTCTTTTTTTTGTGTATATTAGGGTTATATAACTTTAATGGTTCTCATATGCCTTTTTGTTTTTTGCCAAAATAGGTCAAATTTGGTCTTGTTTAATTTATTTGTTTTTTTATTGGCAATCATATGTAGCCAAATCCTCTTTAGCCTTTCCTTTTCTTATCTTTGCTATTAGAGGATGATATAATGTAATTTCAAAATGCAGGGCACCACAAGTATATTATGACGATAATGAAAATGTTAAGAATTTGAAGGCAGAAGTGGCAAGGGGTGCTAAGCTCAAGTGCAGCAGGTGTGGAAAGAAGGGAGCAGCCCTGGGTTGCTATATGAAATCCTGTCGAAAAAGCTATCATGTTCCTTGTGCAGCAGAAATAGCAAATTGTCGTTGGGATAATGTAAGTGTTATGCTTAGTATCATAGTTGGGGATGTTTCTTTTCGTGTTCTTTTTGCTTCAATGTAGTGAGTTAAGCATTAAGTATTAATTGGCTTGTTGGGTTTTGATTTCTTACAGGAAAACTTTCTCATGCTCTGTCCAGCTCATTCTTCTGTCAGGTTTCCAAATGAGAAGCCCAAGTCTGGAAAACAAGTCTTAAAGGATCATCCTGAGCCAATTCAGAAGTAGGACATCACTTCTTAGTTCTGTTGATACTTGAGTGATTAATTGAATTAGTTTTAGTGCTGCCTACCAACCAATAGTTTCTATTGGCTTCCTTCTTCTTTCCCCCCCTGTTAGTGCAAATTGGCACAGCTCTTCCAATGATTGCTTTTTTCAATGAAGTGTGAAAATATGTTGATAGCATCATCTCATTCTCAAGTGTTAGTACATGAATATGATGAGTCTTAATATGAATCCCCTGTCCCCATTTTAAAACAAATAAAAATAAGATGAATTTTTCATTTCATGGTTACAGCATTGCTAAGGCCAAAAAAAAAGTTTGGAGGTGGAAAGTGAATTTTCATAAGTGGAAATGGGGGTTTATATGTACATTAGAAAAGATCCATTCTACACCTGTTGAACTTGTTCTTTTTTCATAATCTTTTTACTTGTAAAAAGAATTTTTAACATGGTGTCCAATGTCTTGGAAAGTCAAAAAACTTAAAAAATTCCAAATCTCTAGAAATGCCAAACATGGATCTTGGATCATTTGTTCTTTTAATATTATTTTTGAAAATTCTTTTATTATCTATTGATTCAAAAGTATTTTCCTGTTTGATGCTTTATGTCAACTGTAATTCAACTTTCAAACTAGAATTAGTATGTGTGCATTAATGTAACATTCTGTAATGTTCTTAGTTTTTGCTGCATCCTACACACAAACACACACTAACTCTCACTTTGGCATTCGGTAGGAGTAGGTTATGTTTAATGAAAAAATGACACTTTTCAGCATTATTATGGGAGAGTTTTAAGGTAAATGTTTGGTTTAGGATGACTGCAGAGAACCCCAATAAATAAATAAATAATGTTTGGTAATTTTTTTATGTTTGTATCTTGTGTATGGTAGTTACTGTACTATTGTTTGTATGACATATGATTTATCTCCCATTTTCTGCCATTCTAAATGCAGAGCAACGCAGCAGTACAACGGTTGGGAAGCTCCATCAGATGGAGCTAAAGAATGGGTTTTATGTGGATCTGCTCTATCCACAGAAGAGAGGGTTAGTTCAAACAGAGTTTGTTTTTTTTTTGATTGCTTGATTCAGTCTCATAACATGGAGGAAAATGAAATAGTTTTCTTTTCTGGGATGTTATCAAAACTTTGAGATTATTGATTTTGTTTGCATGGTTTGCAACGATCTCATTGCAACCAAATGATTAATTTGTTCTTAACGCATTTTGATGGAAAATCACTGCATTTATATTATCACAAAATCCTCTTAGATGATTTCCTTTCCTTTGTTTGGTTAAGATTGTTTGGGAGTAGTCTCTCTTTTTCTTTTCTTTTTTTTTTTGGGGTGGGGGGGAGAATTGGAAGTTGTCATGTTAAATTGGAATTGTTACACTGAAGCAACTGCCTTCAAAGATTTCTGACAAAACATATACTTAACTAGGTTTATTTTGACGTGGTCCCACACTAAGTAGTGTCAATTAGCCTCCATGTGGTTGGAAAGTTGGAAATCCATAAAAGTATGTGTGGTGAATTATCTTGTTTGTAATTAATCAAGTCATATGCTTTTGCCTTTTTTTATTTTTTATTTTTAATATATATTTTCCTATGCAGATTCTTGTGGTCAAGTTTGCGAGCATGTGTGGTGCAACTGTGACCAAGTTCTGGAAACCAAATGTAACACACGTGATTGCAGCCACAGATGCACAGGGTGCGTGCACCAGGACACTGAAAGTTCTAATGGCCATTTTGAATGGGAGATGGATTCTTAAAATTGACTGTAAGTTAATACCTATGGCTTTAACGTTATTGGTTGCCATTGATTGTGTTGATCACTGTTGCTCTTCTTTGGCTTTATTGAGTTCAAGACTGAATAAATTAGTTTCTTGTCTGCATTTTTTCATTTGTGCTGGCTCCTTTAAAGGAGCAAGGTTATTTTCTTTTCCTTATTTTGACAAGGAGATGGTTTTATTTTTTTATTTATCTTTTTTTGGGGCGGGGGAAGACTTGTAGATCACATTGAGGACAGTCGTAATGTTTTCTATTCTCTCTCTTTTGCTTGAGAAATGGAGTAATATTATATGAATAAACTGGAAATCTGCCATAAAAAATATTATTGATATCTCATGCGTTTTCTTGTTTCTTTGTGTAGCTATTATTCATTTAAATGATTAGTTGTTGATGCAACTTGAAACGCTGGCTTTGCAGGGATAAAAGCATGCATGGAAGCCATGCATCCTGTGAATGAAGAACCTTATGAAGTTGGTCTTGACAACCATGGTTGTTGTGATGGCCCCAAAACTGGCAGGCTTTTGGCTTTAAACAATGTAAGGCTAAATCTGTCTTGAATACTTGCGTGCAATATGACTGATGGGAGTATCTAGATTATGAATATTCTGACATTTACAAGCACTGTTGTTTTAGCGGGCATGTCTTGCAAATGGAATATCTGGACTAGTTTACCAATCATTCTCTCATAATAATTCACTTAAAGTAGGACGCCTATCTTATTTTGAATGATGCCAATTTGCATTGTAATGTTGAATTTGGCAGAAGGCAAAAAAAAGAAGCCATATCTAGCTGTTAAATTATCTTGGTGTCATCAAATTTGGGATCAAAACCTTCTTTTGGCTGGGATGGAAAAAATTGGAGAACTATGCATGCTGTTTGGCCTACTATTTGTTATTTGACATGAAAAAGAATTGTACAACATTTTTCTCTGTTAGCATACTTTTCTTATTTGTTTCGTCTCATGATATTTGTGTTTCCTATCTTGTTTAGATAATTGATTTTCTTAATCCTCTTCTAGGCGCCAAAGCTCTTTAATGGGTTGAAGTTCTATTTCACTGGTGGCTTTGTGCCTGAATACGAGGAAGACCTCTGTGATTTGGTTATGACAGCAGGAGGTACTGTTTTGAAAAGTAAAGAAGAATTGGTGCCACAAAGCTGTGATGGCCAGGCAAAGATACTAGTTGTTTACAACCTTGATCCCCCACAAGGATCCAAGGTAGGAGAAGAAGTTGATATTCTTTGGAAAAGATTAACTGAGGCACAGGATGTAGCTGCCAATATTGGATCCCAAGTCATTGGTCACACATGGCTTTTGGAATCAATTGCTGCATGCGAGTTGCAGCCTCTTTTCAGCTGACAGCATTTGTCAACTATTTTGTTGTCTTATCAGTACAGGATTATTACCTGCTTACCATTCTTGCTCAAAGCTATCGTGTATAAAATTAAGTTAAAAATTAGATAGAGCTTTATTTTATTTTGGGAACAATTGCAGGCTCTTATGTTGCTAACTTTTTGTTAGCTGATAAAAAGCATTTGTCACTCATATTTTGTTTATCATATAAGTTAAGGATTATAATCTGTTTATCATTCTTATTTAAAGCACCCCGTTTATGTGATTATGGGTTTTTTTTGGGGTTCACCACTAACTCTACTTTGTTGTCTATCACTAACGACTTATAATCTCAGTAGATGTGAAATATTTTGTGAAAATTACCGTTATTCTAGAGTTATTGATCCATAAAATGCGTCTGTTTTTAATTTGTTTATATTCGTCACAGGCTTTTGAATCTTCCTATCTATACAGACTTCATATTAAAAGGAAAACAGAATAGGACCACCGAATTGCAAAGACATCCAACGGGCCTCAAAAAAAAAAAAAAATCGAAAACAACGGCACCCTACCTTCTTTAGGTCTTTCTTGAAGCCCATTTTTTGATTTGTACCCAAAAGCCCATACAGAGGAAAGCTCAATAAAAAGTAAGGCCCTAAGACCCACAAAGAAGACTAAAGAGCAAGAAAGGTCCAAAGAAAGAAATGTAAGGGATAGCAATTTGCCGCAGAATACAGTTTTGCCGTAGATTACAGTTCTTTGGCAGAATGGTTTTAGCAGATAAAGACAAATTGGGCTTAAGACTCTTTTGATCTAGTCAACATTATTTGGTTTACAAAGGCCCAAATCTTTTTGTACAAAAGGATAGGTATGAAAACTAATATGAAAAAACACGATAAAAAGAAACAAGGAATAACAGGAAGTGTCAGTAGCAAGAAATGCGTGAAGGAAAGAAAAGTCAAATTAAAGGAAATGACAAACACAGCAGGAAACGCATGAAGAAATAAGACAGAGACATGCAATAGAACAAAACAAAGTTAATCTACTATAGTAGAAACGGTGTGGGAATGAAAGAAGACAAAAACAGAAGATGGTGGAGCAAGCACACAAGGGTCAGAACACCACCAACCTGTACCTAGCCAATACAAGGGAGGTGGACCCATGGTCAAGGGGATTTAGAGAGTGGTTTGGTGGTGGGGGGGGGGGGGGAAATGGGGTCTATATTTGGTTTCCAGTCGTGACTTCTTTTGGGAATATACCTTACTGGGATGGTATCTTATCCAAAGAAGTAATAGATGGTTGAGACTATCTGACGCATGCCATAGAGCTAGGTAGTGAGGTAGTCTAATCTTTATTCATTTGAACATAGAGGTAGAGGTATACAGCAAGAACAAACAAAAGAGAATTTTGTCACAAAATGAGTAATGGTGCAGCAAATGTATTCTGGGCAGAGGTAGTGGTCGGGCAACCAATGGGTTGGTGGGCAATATTGAAGGAATGCCCACAACAAGCCAAAAACAGTTGATGAAGTACTAAGGGTAAAAGGGAGAAATCCCATTGAATTGGCTCACTATAAAAAGAATAAGCACCTAAGGGGGGAAGCACCTAAGGGAGGCACTTAGAAAGAGAGAGTCACCTAGAGAGAGGGACCCAAGAAAGGAAAAGACCAAAGGGGGAACAACCTACGACAAAAGAGTAGTAAGAAACTAAGGCTGCGTTTGGTTCAATGTAAATCGAATTTCGAGTGTAAAATGAATGCAGGGGAAAGTGAATTCCTGTAAGGAAAATGAAATCTGGATATTTGGTTCTGCAATAGAAAATAGTCCAGAAAACGATTTCCGGTGTTTGGTAACATTCTGAAAATGTTATTTTCCTACAAATTTTTCACATTTTCTCAGCTCCCAAACAAATTTTATAACAGAAAAATTCTTACATTTTCTTAGGATCCAAACCAATATTATTACAAAAAATCAAAATATATAAACAATTAAAGAAGCAAAAATCAAAATCATAAGACCAGTCGTGAGAGAGGGACAGAAAGAGAGAGATTAGTTCGTGTGACTTGGTGGTGGCGACGGTAGTGGTGACATGGACACGGTGGGTCGATCTAAAGGTGGTGGCTCGAGCTAGGAGTGGGTCACCCACTAGGTGGTTCGATCTAGGAGTGGGTTACGCACACGGAGGACAAATCAGCTCATGGGTGGGTTGCTCATGGCGGTCCGATTGGCTCAGGGGTGGGTCGTTCACTAGGTCATGGACTCACGGTGGTCCAATCTATTTTCCGATGGCTACTCTAAGAACGAGGGATGGATCGACGGAGGATGAGGACAAGGGATGGGTTGGCGGAGTACCCTTTCCTTGCTCGGCTTGAGGGATGGGTCTTCTTTCTTTGGGTGTGAGTCCGACGAGGATGTGCTTTAGGTGGAGTGATCTAGGCGAAGGGCGCGGAAGTGGGGGCGGCACGATCTAGGCTGGCCTTGGCTTGGCTGGGCGGTCGGGGCTTGGCGTCGGACTGTGTGTGGAGTTGAGGTTGGTGTATGGGCTGGAGTTGAAATGAGGTTGGTGCGTGTGTGAGAGGAGTGAGTAATTCCAGAAAGCATTTGAAGGTAAAATGGGAACGGAAATGATTTTACGGGTTGGCAAGTCTTTTTTTCGCCCAAACTGAATTCTATTTTCAGTTTGACTTTATTTTCAGGTGGTGCCAAACATGGACTCGGGTGTAAAATATTTTTCAGAAATCATTTACACCCAAAACAAACACATCCTAAGAGTAAAAGAATGAAGAGAAAGAAAGAAAGTGGTAAAAAGAAGAGAGAAAACACAGCAGAAATAGGTATCAATAGACCATCTTTTCCCTCCTTAGCAAACCCACTCTTTGCAGTCCTCCAAAAGTAAGAGCTAGTAGCCATTTAGGCCTATTCTTCAAAATGCACAACTTTGATGGCAAAAGCCTATGACAAGGTTGTTCAAGTTGCGGTTTGGATTCCTTCTTGGTTTACTTATTCTATGGGAAGATTCAATACTTGATTTCGATTGCAAAAATATTTTATTTCACTTGTTAGAATTTATATCTGCTGTATTTAGTCATTCTACTGTAGCATGTTTTTATCACGTTTGCTATATCAGTTGTCCTGCTGTGGTATCTTTACTTGTTGTACTAGTTATTCTGCTGTAACACCTTTTTATTATATTTACTTTGTTACCTATTATACTAGCTAAACCTTTTCTACTGAAACTTTCTTATTCCTTTGTTATTACGTGTTTTACTTTTGACACAAATTAATCGTTATCCTGCCATAAGTATATATACATATACATTGTTTCTCATGTTCTGCAAAAATATATTTTATATATGTATATGTGAATACATATAAGTGTATTTATGAATATATGTATGTATATATTTGAGAATATGCTAACCCATGTAAACTAACATTTGCTTGAAGGGTATTTTCTTTGGGTTTTAGATTTATTTATGTGCAGAAAGTAGAAAAGTATTTCTACAGTAAGAAATAAAGAGTGGTCATTCATGTTGCAGAAAAGTGCAGAAAACTTTACTACACAGTAGAAAGTTTTACTGCACAGTAGAAAACTTTAGGGTATGTTTGGTTGGGTGGATTTTAGGGAGGATGGAAAAAAAAGAGTGGAAGATAGGAGAGAAAATGAGTGGGAAGGGTGTTTAGTTGAGAGGGGGGGGGGGGAGAGAAAAGTGGTGGGGCCCACAAGTTTTCTCTTCTCCCCCTTCAAAATACAATCTCTCCAAATTTGAGAGAAAATTGGAGTGAAAAGTGGGAAAAATATTTGGACAAAACTGCCCCCATCTCTTTTAATGTTTCTGGCTTTTTTTTTTTTTGACTTTTCCTTTCTCAGGTAACGCTGACTTTTTGTTTTTGTATTTTGTATTTTTTTGTTTTTTCTTTCTTTGGTTGGTGGGTTCTTCTTTTCCCTTTTTTTTTTTTTTTTTTTTTTTTTTTTTTTTTTTAAAATTTTAAGTTTTATTATTTTTTTGAGAAAACACTTTTGGATGATTTCTTGTGCTATTTTTTGAAATGTCCACTTTCATCTATATACAATTTTTTTAAAAAGTATAATGTATTATTTTTTGTTTTATTTAAGATGGACATGATGATAAATTTATACAAACCTTATTTTCAACCAAACACAAATGAGGAAAACTAAAAACTTTTTCATCATTCCACTTTTCCATTCTCCCTCTATTTTCTATCCTCTCACTTTTCCATCATTCTAACCAAACGAATCCTTATTGCACAGCAGAAAGTTTTATTGCACAGTAGAAGGCTTTATTGCACAGCAGAAAGTTTTACTCACTTTTCCATCCTCTTAACCAAATGAATCCTTACTGCACAGCAAAAAAGTCAGTCTTGTGGCAAAAACTAAAGAAAAGTTCCTTTTGCGGTAAAAATAGAGGATAAGCCCACTTTGTAGCGTCTTTCCTTGAACTTTGGACTCAACATTTACGCATAAATTGGCAGCGACAGAATGGTACTTTGGAGCCCATTCCGCAGAGTGCCAGACCCAACTTCCTTCTTAGAAAAAGCCTAAACTAAATGTTGTCTAATAACATCAAGACACGTGTCTAAGGTACAAGAAACGTAAAAAGAACCCTTGACAGTCTTCTTACTTTGGCGGTAGTAATTAAATTTCCCCTCAGTGGGAAAATAAAACCATTTCAATGCCACTCCCTAGAATTGTGAAAGATGCTTGTGAAATTCATTGGAATGAGTCTTCTAAGATTGGATAAAATTTCCTTTATACCTGAGTTTTTTGAGTCATTAGGATGGAAATTGAAAATTTCTGAGGTACGCTTACAATAATCGTATTTGATTATGAAAAACAAGCAATATACATAACTTTTTATAAGCTTAGTTCCGTCTTCAAGACTTCATTATCTCGAGACGATACTTCATTATCTTGAGATGATGCTTTGCTTGAAGTTTCCATGGCTATGCCCCTCTTGGATTCCATCACGTCAACATTGTAAACGAAGTGCTTTGCTATAAGCAGAAAGAAGAAGAAGTTGAGAAAGCTGAGGATGGCCAAGAAAGCATAATAGTAATCTAAATGAGATGCATTTAGATTATCCAAAATCCAGCCCTTGTGGCCATGCCTCTTGGTCATATATCAGCCACTGTTTTTAAAAGAAAACTACTGAGAAATTGACTGATTCCCCAGGTACTAGTGATATATGAGGTCCCCAGGCTTTTCATGCTTTCTGGAGCCTGGTCATAGAACAACTCTAGCTTTGCAACTTCCACAAAGGCATCAGCGATGCCCACCAATCCAAACTGAGGGAGGAGAATGAAAATAGTAAGAGGAACTGTATCACTTTTGCCAAATATTTGGTTTTCTCTTGCAACCTTGAGTCTCTTTCTTTCAGCAAGGCAAGCTGTGACCATGATAATAACATGTAACGTAAGGCCAATTCCTAGTCTTTGTAGACTGTAGTAATGAAATCCCTCTAGGGTTCTTTGTGTAGCATCGGATTGTTGGAACGAAGAGGCGGCCATAGATTACAAGGCTTATCAGCATGAAGATGGTCACAAATGCTTGGTGGCATCCTGGAGGGATTTCAAAATGAGGATCCATGCTCCTATTTAGGGTGGTGCCTTGTTTGATAAAAAGTGTATTTGATTGAGCTACAATGACGCTTGGTATGATTGTTGCAATCAAAATTGGAAGCATTTTCATCATTTGCTTGGTTTCTTCTACTTGGGTCACTGGACATAACATCCATGGTGAGTCTGCCCTGGTCTTTACCGCTGCTTTGTCAAGGAATCTGCAGGCAATTTTGAGCAAGGTGGGGGATGAGATGGGGAACCAAAAGGGTCAAATAATGCAAGTATTTTAGTTCTCTTTGTATGATTTTTGTAAAAACAAAAAATTTAGTAGGGGAGTTCTTTGGTTGATCAAATTCTGGGAACAGAATTTTCCATATCATATTATAATATGTACAAATAATATGTGTGTTATCAGAAAATATTTCCAACACAAACAACATTTTTCCAAGTCTTGGTCAAACATTTGCATCGTTGTCCTCAAATTTATGCCAAGGATTTATAGTTTGTAAGATGGTGGAGGTATGCTAAAATGATCTTTTAGTACTTTGTAGGTTTGGCTGTTTTCCATAATCTTCTCAAAGAAACTGAAACAGTTAGGCAAAAGATAATAAAATTGCTTTTGTCAAAAGACATTTTAAACCTTATAATTTAGGGGTGTAACAAAATTAAATCTTGAAGTTTTAAAAAGTAAGAAATTAAACTTTATAGTTTCAAAATTATCAAATTAAACCATAATATTCTAAAAAGCACAAATTAAACTTGAGAGCATTGAATTTGACGTTTAACATAGGCTGAAAGTTTAATATGTTACTTTTTGAAGTTTCGGGATTTACTTTGTTACTTTTGAAACTATAGGATAGGTTGGTCTCTAGAAGATTCCTGTATGTTTGCTGCTTGAGTGAGTAGGTTGGTCTGGTTGGCAGATGAAGTTTGCTTGTTTGTTCAATTGGTTTGTTGTGTGCACAGGCTTATGCTGTGTAATTTTGTTTTGCTTTAGGAAATTTTCATTCATTAAAAAAATAAAAAGAGCTCAGAAGTAAATATGTAATGTAAAAGTGAACATGTGTATGAATATTGTGACCGAAAATTCTGAAGTCAAAAATAGGATAGAGGGTTAACCTTAATGAAGGAGTGTACTCAATTCTGTATTTCCCATTTTTGGCATATTCTTCCAATCTCAACTCATGAAGCTCTTTTGGGTCATTTGGGACAGTTACCTTCCACTTTCTTACAGCAGCCACAAGTACTTTAGTTATCTTAATGATAGGACTCCCTGAAGGCAGTTTGTGTCTATAAAATGGAGTACCCACCAAGAACACCAAAACTGAAATCAATAGGCCAATTGTTGGAAGGCCATAGCCAAGGCTCCAACCCACATTATCTTGTATGTAGATCAAGAAAGTGTTAGAGAAGAGGGTGCCGAAGAAAATGCTAAACACCCACCAATTAAAGAAGGAGAGCTTGTGGAACCTTTCCTTGGGCTCAAAGTCATCAAATTGGTCTGCCCCCATGGTTGAAATGTTGGGCTTGGTTCCACCAGTCCCAATAGCAATTATGTATAAGGCAAAATAAAATATACTCACTTGCAAAGATGAGGCTGGTTTGTTGCAGTCCACTGCTTTGACCTCATGACCACAAGATGGTGGTTTTAAGGTTGGCAATGAGACTGTTAGGGTTAAGAGGCACATTCCCTGTGTACAACAGTTAACTTAATACTTTGTCACCGTGAGTGAACATAGGTAAAGAATTCTTTCATTCACTTTGAATAAATTAAACTAATGTATTGATGAAACTATCATAAAATGCCTGTATACTTTTAATTGTTAGGATCTTTAGGTTGTTGGCAAATTATATGATAAGTTTGGGTGTAATTTCAAAATTCAATTTTACAATGCAATTAATGTATTGTTGTGGATTTAAATTTGTAACAGGTTAAAGAGGTGACACTTTGCATGAATGAGCTTGGAGGGTCTAGCGAATTCACTTTTTGAAAAACAGTTGAGGCAACAATTTCGCCTCTCACTTTAATTAGGACATTTTGCTTGAGTTAAAATTCTATAACTTTGAGAGAATTTAGTTATGACCCTCACTACAAAATGAGCCCTCAACCTCTCTTTATAAGCCCCGTTTTCCATGAATTTTTAAGACCCAATTTCCATATTAAAGAGTTAGAGAAAGTCCTAAAAACCATTCCACATCTCTATCTTCTCCCTCTCCATTTAACCAATTTCATGAAAGAAGATCAAAACCATCACACA
The DNA here is from genome assembly GCF_932294415.1 of Quercus robur. Taxonomy (NCBI): domain Eukaryota; kingdom Viridiplantae; phylum Streptophyta; class Magnoliopsida; order Fagales; family Fagaceae; genus Quercus; species Quercus robur. The sequence goes on from NC_065542.1 coordinate 43,608,394, forward strand.
CAAAGCAACCTTCAAAGTTCTTGGTACTGATTGGTCTTGAGGTATCATTAGAGCAATCCCAAAATCACCAAGGAGACTTGGTCATTGCACTTGGAGGCTCAATTGCGGATCAAGAGATTATCGAGAAGAAATGATTCGAAGAATCGGTTGCTAGCAAGAGCTAGATGCTTAAGTACATAATCATTACTTAACTTGAAGGGTTTTGTGGATTGTTTGGTGCTAGAGATATGTATTGCAACTATTCTTGATTTGTGGATCGTTTGGTGCTAGAGACCCTAGAGAGTTTTTTTCCATCTGGTTCTTGGGTTTTTCTCTTTGTAAGCACTTCATTGTTGTTGTGAGTGCTTGATTTCTTTTGTAATTGGGATTGCTATTGTGTTTATCTATTTTTACTTATGTCAATTATTGGTCAAGTATATTAACAATTGGGCTTAATTTCCATACTTAGCTTAAAATTGAATAAGCCATAAAATTTGGGGTTTAAATCAATGCTATTATATATTACAAACTTATGAAACACAATAGAATAGAAGGAGATGGGGGTAGATCTTATTAAATAAATAATCAAAGCAATAGTTTTGTGTAGCTTTTTCTTAACTAGGTCCTACTTTATTAAAGGGAGAGAGTTTAGGATTGAGAGGACTCTACATAATTATGTAGTCTAATAGTATTACCATCTGATTTAAAAAAAAAAAAAAAATTAATGGAGCTTATTTAAAAATATAACTCAACAAATTGACATCAAACAAGAATTTTCACTCAATATATTCTTTTGGCGCCATATTTTGTTTTGGCTACTTGTTATTTATTTCTTTTGGGGGAGAGCTAATCCTAGGCCTATAGGCCACTTTAGGCCATAATCCAGGGACCTATGGAGAAAGGCTCTCAAATATGGGGGAAATAAGTGATGTTTTTTATAAAAAAAAAAAAATTAGAAAAACATGTATGAACTGTACTTATTTTTCCCTCCACTTATAAGGTCTATGAATTAATATAAATCCATCCCAATTATCATTAAGTGAATTAGTTATATTAATCAAAAAAGAGTAAGTCATATTAAAAAGTAAAAATTTTAAAATTGTCACTTAATCTTTAAATTGTATTGAGCCGATCTATGTTTTGGGAGGATTTTTTTTTTTGGTTGGGGGGGGGGGGGCGGGGGGTGTTTGATTGTGTTTGTATAGATTATTGGAGTGCAGGAGTGACATATTTACATGTAAAAAACCTAAGCATAAAAGTGTGGACTTGAAAATCGGTCCCAAAACCTGATAGTATAAGGTTTTAGGATATATAGGTTAATAATGATGCAACACTCCGTATAGTCACAGGGATTATACTTGAGGGCCCAGTGAAGGCCAAAGTTTGCTTTCATCTAAAAAATATGTGCCAATCACATTAAAAACCATGTTGGATTTTAATCAGACAGTGATTCCCCACCATCAGAAACTATTACATCTTGCATGAGGTTCTTATTTCTTTGAACAATAATCACATACGTGTTCGATTGTGCATGGTGCATCATGCATGCAATAAACGTTAACATTGAGTCTTTTAAATGATCAATTTCACCTATTTTATTTCCTTCTCTCTTTAATTATTTAACAAAATTTTAAAAAAAAATATTAATAACTTGGGATTCGAGATTTTACCAAGAGATAAATTCCTGATGCAATGACAAAAGTCCAATATCGGCCGAGATAAGTATCTGCAATGTAGGCACCTAAAATGGGTGTCAACCATACAGTACCAACCCAGTTGGTCACATTGTTTGCAGAGTTTACAGTGCCTTCATGGAGCTTATCTGTTAGATATATCACTAGATTTGAAGCAATCCCATAATATGCCATCCTCTCAAACACTTCATACCCTATAAAATAAAACATATACAAAAAAAAAAAAAAAAAATTTAAAAATAGTGAAATTGTGAAGCATCCTAGGAAAATTTTGAAAGATAAGTTATTCTAAGTGAATGAGAAATATTAATAGAAATAGACTTCAAATGAAAACAGTTGTGTTTGTTTACGATCTATATATGAGTTATAGTTTCTCTTGGAAAATATGTGACAATGTAAGCCTGTTTCTTAGTTTATTGGCTATGGCTAGCTAGGTATCTTAAATATGAAAGAGTTAAATCTTTATTCAGCAACTTTTGAAGTTTGGCCTAGCTGAATTAGTCTCTTAATGGAAGGATAAAAGGTACAAATAAGTAAAAAAAAAAAACATAGGCTATATACATTACCTACAATGAAATAACAAGCTTTCCATCTCCCAGTCTTTGATCTTAAAACAGGTCTACCCTTGAGATCCACAGTCCCATCTTGTGTGTAATCCTCTCTTTCATCTCCAGGGCCTTTCTCTTCTACCATTGCCATCTTGTTAAAGAGAAGAAAATAGGGACTAATTGGGTCGTCTGGTTTGAAATCATGTGAGCATTTAGCTTTTTATAAAGTTATGTGGTAGCCAAGGACCTTTTCCACCTGTCATTGAACCACTATCTGACGTCTCTGGCTCCATATAGAACCATTATCTAAGGCTTGTTTCTCAAAAAAGAAAAAATAAAAAGACCTTTTCCACCTCGAGATTCTAGAATCATATAGGCCCGTTTGGTCATAGTTTTCAAAAATTGTTATTTAAAAAGATGTGAAAACTTTGGTTTAAAAAGTGTTGTTGAAAAACGTGTTTTTAGTGTGGATAAAACAAAAAAAATTTGTTTAGTATCATGATTTAAATAATATTTTTCAGTGTTCAAAAAATATAAAATATGTGTTTGGTATATGTGTTTTGGATGGTAAAAAAAGTTGACCAAAGTACAAAATAACATTTTTTTAATTAGGAGAGAGAACATCCATATATTCCTGTTGCTCCTCTCTTTCCTTCTTTATCCCTTCTCTTCCCTGAGAGCAGAAAACCAATCCCACGCACAGTCCTCATCTCCATCGATGCCAAAGAAGATCCACGGCTGGGCTTCACGTTCCTCAGATCTCATCTCCACTGTCAACACTCCAAGACCTAACAATTAATCGAGCTTCTGTTGCCGCCGAGTCGCCGACCCATCACTCCAAGATCCAGGTTCGAATCTCACTTTCACCTTGCTTGTGAATGGGTTTTTGTTTAAAGACCGAACCATTCTTTCTTCACTCACAGATTTCTCACTTTTTTGTTTTTTGTTTTCCTCACCAATTGGGAAAACCCCCAATTTTTCTGTTCTTTGTTTGCTGTTGAAACAATATATGATTTACAATCCAAACATACATGCCCTACCTTCTTGAAATCTTTTAGGTACATTCTCTAAATCTTTTGTTGTTGAAATAATGTTTGATTTACAACCCATTCGATTTTTCATTTTTCTTAACACTCTGTTTGGTTACTGAGAAAACTGATTATTAGTTTCATTTTACTGTTAGTTTTGGTTGATTGGGTTTAGTTTAATTATTCATGAATTTAAGCTTGGTGAATTTGATGATTTTGTGGTCGGTTTGACTGAATTTCGTTAGTGAATTTTTGCTATTAGTTTTAGTTGATTGGGTTTAGTTAATTATTCATGAATTTAACCTTGGTGAATTTGATGATTTTGTGGTTGGTTTGACTGAATTCCGTTAGTTAATTTTTACTATTAGTTTTAGTTGATTGGGTTTAGTTTAATTATTAATGAATTTAAGCTTGGTGAATTTGATGATTTTTGTGGTCGGTTTGACTGAATTTCGTTGAATTCAATTTGGATATGATGGATATAATGTGGTGCTGTTTAGGCCAATTCCTCAATTATAGTGATCAACAGAAAGGTTTTGTGAGGTTTACTTTTGGTTTTCTCTGTTCTAGTTTTGTGAATGATGGTTTTCTAATTCAAAATTTTGAAAGTTTGTATTAATCTTGCACCGAAAATTGAAAACAGTCATAGGAAATTGCATAGCCATAGGGTTTGCTTGGATATGTTGCTATATTTTTTGTTGCACGAATTGATAGCATGTTCAAATGGTTGTTTAATAGTGTTGATTACGTTCTATAATGTGTAAGTGAGTAGGTTTGTGGCTTCTTCTCGCAGATGTCGGACGCAATGCATGAGGATATTGACGATGGCCTTCGGTTTTGAAATTCCAACTATTTATGTGGCTTGAGAGCAAGCGTGAGGATTTTGGATAAAAGAAATGAGAACCGGTATAGGCTATTTCAATGTTGCCCAAAGGATGCATGTGAGTTTTTTCAATGGTGTATTCCCTTGAAGACGCCATTGTCATATGCGGAGGATTTCCAGCAACTACAAGAAGAGTTGTGTGTATTGCGAGAGGAATTGAGGGTCATGCATGACAAGGTCCACCCCTTAGATCAGACAAAAAAAATGGTCAAGATAATGTTCATTGGATGGTGTTTGTTATGCACCGCGCTTGTACTACTGCTAACTATGACAATGGTCTAAACCAAATTGTTATGATGATGTCCTGTAACCATATTATCTTATTATGTACTACCGACTCCTCATGAACTTGATGCACTGTGTACTATTTTTGGGCAATCTTGAGTCATCCATTTTGCTAGTGCTAGGTATATGCATGGGGCTGACTCTTGACTCTTACAACTGTATGTTATTGGCTTAATAGTACTTTTACAATAGTATGTTATTGTCGCATTCCTCTAGCTTTCCTTTTTCCTACATATATATTGTACCAGCACAATAGTGAATGCTTAAAATTTAATTTTGTCAAGAAATTGTTAAGTTGGAAGCTTCTGCTTAGCCAATTGTTGGAATTAATGTTTTAAACAATAGACCAAATTTACTATCTTTTACCAACAATTTCAGTCCAAAAAACAGTCTCAAGTTAATTGCCATAACACTTATAAATAAAAGAAAACCAACAATGTTAACAACACTTATAAATAAAAGAAAACCAAAAATGTTAACAACACAGCTTGCATTATAGACTTTCCAAGAAATACAAATGGTTCATAATTTTTGCATCTCAACTGCTTCATTATATATTGAATTGCCTTCACACAACCTAGAAACTATATTACTAACCTTCATTCAGCACTTTTACTATATCCCTGAACATAATAATTTCATCACAATACCTGATAGGGTCTTACACCCATCTTTCCTTTCAATAGGAATGAGAACCATATCAAACCTCAAATAGAGTACTTAGGTGCCTTGATAAGGGAATAATATCTTATGGGACAATTACATAAGATACGACCTCCCTGACAAGAGTGGTCCAATCTCAAGAGATCTTACTAACCACTTGAGAAGCACAAAAGGAACAAACCAAAAAGATAGAAAAAGCAAAGTCTAGTTAAAAATGCAAACATAGCATGATGTCATTGCATAATGCCTCCATAACTAGCATCTATTTTTTTCACAACATATTCTTCAACAAAAACAAGGTTAAAACTTAAAACAGAGTTTGAATACTGTAATATCCACATTTTTTACAGTCTATTCCCAAAAAGCTTAATCACGGTTGCCTGTGTAATCTGCCCACATAACAGCAGTTATTGCATCACGATACTCCAACATCGCTCGTTGTGCCCGAGTATTAAAAGCTTCTTCAATGCCCCCACTACCTACGCGTGTAGCTCCCGTTATGGTTGCGTCGCTGTTACACACAAATGATCCTTTCCACACATGGAACATTTCATCCGCTCGGTTATACATGCGGATAAAGTTATGCAGTGCATAGCAAGCGGTCACAATCAGCCGTTGTCTAGAGAGGGAGAAGGAGTGCATTTCATTCAGGATCGGGAACCTCGCCTTCAACACGTCAAAGCATCATTCAATCACCATCCGCAATGACGAATGCCTATAATTGAACAACACTTGTGGGGTAGTAGGCTGCTGGTTCGCACCTCGAAACTCTTGGGCATGGTAGCGTGCAGACTTGTGTGGGGGGAGGAATGCATTGCCTATTGCGTACCCCGAGTCAATGAGGTAGTACGATCATGCAATAAGAGTAATAACCATTGGCAATTAATGTTACCCAACACAACTATTTTTAAGTGACAATAAAGGAAAAATTGCAAAAGGATCACCATACACAGAAACATAGTTACGATTTATAGAAGTGATGATGCCTATTAGCTGAAGTTTACAGGAAAATTATTTCATAGGATGGGACAAAGGAATGTGACATGAAAAAATAGAAATTTTCTTCTTTAATTTCTCATTCTCTGTCATTCTCTTCTTAGCTGTCTAGTAAGATTATGGCTCACTGTAATTGGAGGTACCTGCCCTGCTTTCAATTGGAGAGTTTTTAGCTAGCAGCTGAAGTTTATAGGAAAATTATTACATAGGATGGAATAAAGGAATGTAACATGAAAAGACAAATTTTCTGCATTTATTTCTCATTCTATGTCATTCATTGTATTGTCTTTTGTTTAGGCATATAAATTAAAGGTTGAAATGTTGTGAGAATAAATGTTCTAGGAGAGAAATGTGACAACTGTAACACACCAAGAGACGAACATAAGATAGCATAGAAGGTCAAAAACTTGATCTTGCTTATGAAAAATCACCTTGTTGAATCCTACCTCAAGACATGAAATTCACGAAAGCTGTGTTTTTCCCTTTTCTTACCACAATACCATAGTCTAGGATTCTACATACTACATAGATCATGTACATACCATCCCAACAACATTTTTTTTCATCTGTCTAGGTGTACTTGCTCGTCTTCTTCATGATTCATAGTTACAGAATTGTTCTTAGCCATTTTAAACTTAATCCCAAAACCTGTCATGGTAACAAGTTTAGAAGCTACATTCTGGGTTTTCTGTCATCTCCTGAAGAAAAAAAAAATCCTAGTAGATTGTTAACAAGAAACCAAAAGGCCTTCAATAAGGTCAACATATTTGTCTTCTTCCTTTTTCCCAAAATTGTTTTATGCATATAAACCAATTTGCATAGTATGGATTATGGAAGATTAGAATCTAAATTCATAAACTACACATAAATATGAAGTTAATAAAGAGGTGAGAAACTTTAGTATGTGCTCATAAAATCACCATTTCAATATTCAATTTTGCTAGTTATTAATCTATATGTAATTTTATGTTACAATTTGTGTTAGGTTCTAAAGTTTAGGACTTTGTGTATTTAGAACTCTAATTTGTATTGTTGGCAAACCATGATCAAAACAATGTGTTTAGAAGTGTTTAAAGCTAGCTCAAAGTTGTACGTCAATGTAAAGTTGGAATCGAGTGTAAAGCAGGAAGCACTGTGGCTTTTGGCCTGGCTCGATCGATCGAAGCTTAGGCTCGACCGATCGAAGCTCGGGCAGATCGCTTTTCTGCAGAATTTTCCAACTTAGCCCTAGTTGTTTTAAAACGTTTTTAGGGTTTCTTATTTGTCCTAAGTATAAAAGGCAAACCCTAGCCACGTTTTAGTGTTGCTCATATTGCGGTTTGTGTAAATCTCTTGTGAGATCTAGAGGAGCTTTCCTTTACACAAACTTAGGGTTTTCAAGGAGGAGATATTTTCTACACCTTGATGATTAAAACAGTTGCTGCCATTAAAGCTTAAAGAATACACAAGCGGGGGTGCTTGTAGCTGGTGGGAATCCAAGAAAGAAGGAGTCCGTGGATTCGGAGCTTGCACGTGGTCGTGTCAGTAAGTTCTACTGGTTGGTAGCATTAGGAAGTCAAGCGGGGGTGCTTGTAAGTCCTTTTGTATGAACTTCGATTCTTTCAAGATAGTGGATTCAAGTTTACCTTGAGGATAGCTAGGTCAAATCCTCCCCAAGTTTTTACCGGTTTGGTTTCCTGGGTGATCATATCGTGTGTTATTTATTTTCCGATGCTTTGCATGATTTGATCTTTATTATTGTGATAACCTAGACTTGTTTAATTGGACTAAGTAACAACTTGGCTAATTACCTAGGTTTAATCAATTGTTTAAGGGGTCTAAAAACTGTCAATTTGAGAATAGGAAAGATAAATAAAGTTTTGACAAACATTAAACAAAAACACCCATCGCCCCCAACAACAACAACAACAACGGTCTCTCATAGCCTTTCCCGCATACAATACAAAAGCATATAATATTGAATGGTCACTAAAAAGGACCACCTCATCCTTACTTAGCCACAAGGTTTTGTTTGTTTACATGTAGAACCTCAATCATCTGCTATTTTTTATTTGGTATTCAAATATTCTCCATGTTTGGATTTTGATCCTCTTCTTGTGTGTATGTGCATCTACCATTTTTTTTACACAATTTATTCTTTAAGCCAAAAAAGAAATAAATAAAATAAACTCAATTCAACACACACTTGACCAGAACAGAAAAATGTAAATAACAATTTGTTTTAATTTGCTGTCTAATTATTTAGGTAGCCATGAGAACATTGATCAAAAACTCAAATTATATAGTAATAATAAACATCTTCTTCCAGATGTAAAGTAAAAACCCATAATTATACCTTACTTTTCCTATCAAAAGCTAAAAATTCCTTAACAGATAGTATTAACTTAAAAATAAATCAAACTTGGATTTTTAGCCCCGGCAGTTTAATTATTCAGCTCAAATAAGGGAACCATCTCTGGTAATCCACATTTCAAATCCAACTGAATTACTTAAAATAAGTTTAAATAAAAAAAGAGGATGACAAGTGCCTAAAACACATAGCTACTATTGACCAGATTGCTTACCAAAAATACCCAACAAATCTCAATCCCAAAGAACAAATCCAAAACCTAATGCACCAATTTTTTTTTTTTACCTCTAGGCGGCCAAGGGTACTCATACTCAACATGTCCAAATGTGTCCTGCATGACTCGTGAATCATTCGCACTCCCTTCCCATCCAGAATGCACATACGTAAACTGCATGTCAAAGTTGCATGCACATATCACGTTTTGGGTGATGTCACTTCATCTATGTATGAATGCGGTGGTCCTACCGGATGGGGCAGAAGCACTTATGTGTGTTCCATCGATGGCCCCCACACATTTTTGTTAAAAAAATAGGTAGCTCTAATTAGGTAAATTCAACTTATGTGCAATCGAATCTCTTTCACACTTCGTAGGGGGTTCTTTCTATTCTCTATTACAGATTTTTCAAATTTTAATGAATCAAAGTGATAATTTATCTAAGAACTAAAAAAAGAAAAATCAAAGCATACCTCAAACCATGGGTAATATTTCTCATTCCCTCGAAGTGAATGAGGAAGCTCAGCTACATCAGCGTCGGGCCGGATGATGAGACATCCTAAAGCATGGATAGCACGCGAGGCATGCCGGAACCGCCTTTGAATGGTCTCAAGAGAATGTTGAAAGCGGTTGGCAGTTAGCCGGTAGTCAGCGTTGTGTCCGACAATAAATAGCACTGTCCCAACGACCTCCTCAACTGAAACAATACCAGTGTCCTCCTCTAATAGGTGCAGCTGCTTCAACTCATTACACAAGTGCCTAAAAATGGTCTTGTCCATGCAGAATATGTCGTAACACACTTGGCGATTTCCTTCTAGTACTTCAATTACATATGACCTCCCACTCAGGATACTAGTGCACATAGGTCGCTTTATGTAGTACTTTTGCACGTACTCTATACATAGCTGAACGTAGGCTGTGGCAATCTCAAGTTCTACCTCACTATCGTACTCATCTGAATCGGGGTCAGTCATGACTAAATCATGATTTGAATCGGTATCGGCTATAATTGAATCATACCTCTGGGCAGCTAAAAAGTTCACATCATCCACTATAAAGAAGTACACACACACACACACACACACACACACACACACACATATATATCTATATTTCTGTATGTATATATATATATATATATATTGCTGTATGTATATATATAAGTTAGTATATATATAAATAAGTATATATGGCTGTATGTATATATAAGTGAGTATATATATTTCTGCGTAAGTGAGAAAATATAATTTTGCATAGCATTTTTTTTTTTTGAGAAGTGATTCTGCATAAGTGAGTATATATAAATGAGTATGTATATATAAGTGAGTCTATATGTTGCTAGAAGCACTACATCTATATATATATATATATATATATATAGATGTTATTGTGTGTACCAAAGAAATTATATATATATATATATATATAGATGTTACTGTGTGTACCAAAGAAATTACATATATATATATATATATATATATATATATATATAGATGTTACTGTGTGTACCATAGAAATTCCATAAAGAACACATCAGATTTTCTAAAATATATATATATGTCACCAAACAAAGCAATTCATATAAGAGATGACAACCACAAAACATATTTCTTACATAACTAGCATAGATGTCCAAAGCATTATATAGTAATAATAAAGGAATGTAGCATGCAAACATTGTCCAAAATATTAACATAATATAGACTTTGTCTATTCACATTAAAGCAAAATAACTAAACTAATTAACTTCCTAGTAGTCTCTAAATGGTGCACATTTTCAACCACCCCCACAACTACTGCAATCCACCCCCAATGAACTCAATCCAAGCCCTTCTCCTATCGACCGTCATAGCAAAAAAAATGGCTCTACTCTTGAAGTTATGAAGCTCTTGCACGACCTTGCAATATGTGACATGATCCACATCGGTGTACTGGTTGAGCAGTGTTATAGCTTGTGTAACTGATTCAATGTCACCCCTCACACCAGAGTCTACAGTGTCAGTGGACCTTTTCCCCCTCCAGTTCCCCATGTCAGTAAACTCCCAAATAGCCTCAGTCATGCTTTCAAGGGAGTGCCCTTTCTTCCTTTTTCCGCTTGAATGAGATGGTTCAGTTGGCCGCTTTTCAGCTTGCCTCCGGCTTTAGGCTTCACTTGGTGTGGGCAGCTCCTCCACATCATCCACACTATCGGTGTTGACGTTGACATGTAACCTCGATGATAGGAAGGCTGCATCCATCTCTCTCTCTCTTCGTCACTGCTGGGAGCTGGTTGGGCAGATGAAATTTGGAGGAAACCCGTGGCTGTGTTTGAATTGAAAAGCCTGCCCAACAGGTCGTAGTGTTTCAGCCCCTTTTTCTTGAAGTCCTTGAATTTATGATTGACCTATTAACAACCATATATATTGGGTTAGATGACTTATCTATATATTACTAAAAGCTGAAGCGTAGCATTTAATGTTGCTACGCTCACATTGAGCCACGTCAGCAGTCACATCATTCCCATCTTATTTTCTGAAATTTTAATTCAATTTTAAAATACTAATAAAATTAAAATTATTTTCAGCCCTATCTCTACTTTAGAGTCCACTTCTTATACATTTAAATCTACTATAAAGCCCAAGTCCACACCCAAAGCCTTTTCAACTTACTCCCTTTGTCAAACTTTATTGCTTTTCACGATTACAACATATGCTATTCCCTTCTATTACACGGATTCAAATTCCTGTCTCCCACGTTTTGTTTCATCGTTTCAGGTTTAGTTCCTTCCCTTTCCCCACCTTTTGATTATCACGGTTTCAGCATCTATTCTACTATTTCACTCATGGTTTCATCTTCTTGTTTTACGGTTTCAGCTTCTGTTTTGGCTTCTAATGGCAGCCTTTCTGTCTTCCTTCTTCTCCTCACATCTATATAAATACTGATGTAAGCTGGGTGGTTCAATTAAGGTATCCCTACATCCTAATTTCTTTTGTACTCTATTCTTTTGCTTGATGGTTTTTTTCCCTTTCTACGTTTGTTTCTGCCTATTTCTTGCTGTGGTGTGGATGGTTGTTAGGGTGTTGAATTTGTTACTGCTGGGTTATTTAATTGGAGCATTGCTTTTTTGGGTATGTTCATTCGGAGTTCTTTTGGGGATTTTTTAGGTTAGGAAAACCCAGAAATAGTGTGACAATCATGTAGCAAAGCAAAGCTGACAAAAGCTCAAGGTGTGCCAATTTGTGGCAATCACGTTGCCTTTGTTTTGTTCACAGATTTAAATTTGTCACCTTTAATGAGACAAAAGCTAATCAAATGGTTGTCCTATGTATGTGTCAAATGGTGGAGTTTTTGTGCAGTGGCTCTGCTAATAAGAGTATTGGTATATGGAAAAGAGAGGCTTATGGTAAGCTTAGTAAAGTTGGAGTCATAAGTGGCCATGAAGGTCTAGTCAAATGCTTACAGGCATCACCGGGTAATTTTGGTAGTGGGTTCTTGCTCTATAGTGGAAGCCTTGATAGTTTTTTTTCCATCACTTTTTTTCTAATTATTGTGCATTGGGTTATTCTTATTGCTGATCTTCCAAGTTTAAGAAGTCCATGGTAGGTTAGTACTAGAGAAATCTGAAAATAATTCATACGGTTTTGTTAATTAGCATATAACATTCACAAGTAGCATAAATAGACCATCACTTGGCACCAAAAGTTAATCAGCAATATGGGTGGTAGAGAAACCCAATTATCGAGCTCCGGTACCAAATGTGGTGGTTGTATCACCTTCCCTTTCATCATTGGTCAACCTCTCTCTCTCTGTCTGTTTAACACACACAGAATTTGTTTGGATCAATATATTTCTTATTTATATTTATATCAAGCAGGGGTGACGACAGGCTTCACACTTGGAGGTGGGGGATGGATATTCAACCTAATCGTATATCTAATTCAGGTGTTCAATTTGAAAAACATAAATGCTGCTCAGATTTCAAACATAGTGAGTGGTAGCACCAATTTGCTTCTGGTCATTGGAACAATTGTTGCTGACTCTTTCTTTGGTACTTTCTTTGTTGCTGCAGTTTCTACCTGTATCTCTTTGCTGGTAATACTCTTTACAGTGTTGCAACTTGCAAGATGCATAGTCTGTTGTGCGTGTAGTTTGCTTGCTCTATTGTGCATTTATCTCGAGTTATATTTAATTTTTCAATATAATTGATTGATCGATATTTTTCTCTCAAGTGTGATTAGTTTATGTTCATTGTGTGTTTGTAAAGTTTATTATTTGGTAAATGTAAAAATTGATCATCTTCTATATATCTTTTCCAAGTAATGAAGTAATGATTTAACTTCAATATTCTTTTACTTTCCAAGAACAATATTGAATAACACGAACTTATCGCTGTGTTTCTATTGGCAGAAGATATAATTTTTTTAAAGAATGATGAATTTGACTGCAACTCTAAAAATAATTTATATTGTTTGACTCAAATAAAAAATAATAATATTTTACATAGACATAGTAGTGACGGTTGTAGTAGTAAGGGCAATACTGATGGTATTGGTGATTGTGGTGTCCTTAGAGGCAGTGATGATAGAGGTGTTGCAGATGGTATGGTGGTTCTGGCTATAGGCCCGCTTGAGACAATGATGGTGGGGTTATAATAATTAATAGGATTGGAGTGGTTGATGTAAACGCCTTTATTTTCATTTCCATTTATGATTAACTACTCAATTTATAAATTTGAGTAGTTAATCAATTTTATCTATATATAAATTAATTATTTTTAATCAATTTTCAAAAATTGGAAAAAAAAAAAAAATACTACGTCCAAAGGAACCTGTATCTTACACTTCTATGTAACAGATACAAGTGTTTTGCAGATAGAATTTCAGTGTTCAGGAGGGCATGATATGGAAATTTTTGGTTATAAGATATATTCTATTCTTATTCTGCTTTGTATTTTCTAATGACATTACCTCCATTTTCATTTTGTAATTGGTTGTTACCATTGGTGTAAGTTGTGACTTGAGATTGGTTAACCTAAAAGTGAAACCAACTGGATTATCTTTGGATGGTTTGTTTGGTTATCGGCTGAACACATGAACCAATAAAGGGTAGTTTATTTTTGGGTTGTAGGAGCTGGATTATGTGACCCAGACAATGAACCAAACATGTATAAACCAAGGTATGACAATGAAGTGGGTTACATGGGTCTCCTCTTTGTTCAATCTTTCTTTAATTGTTTTTGGTCCCAAGACCTCTTTCTCTCTTTCATGTACCTTCATTATTCATCTGTAAGAAATTATCATACCTTCTCTTTCCCCACATCTATATCTATATATATCTAAAAGCTAAAGCGTAGCAATTATTATTGCTACGCTCTTGTTGAGCCACATCATTGGCCACGTCACTATTTTTATTTTTATTTTTTTTTTGGTTTACAAACTTTATTAGTTTCCTATTGCAAAATTAATTTTTTTGTGGCCAATATGATGCACTACATTCCACCATAAACTCTATTGTCTATATTCAAAGCTCCTTTCAATATTAAATTTTAGTTTTAATGTGAATAGCATGGGATACAAGGTGGTCTTTTGCACTACCACCATAAGTTAACTAAATTTTCTTTTTAAAAAAAAAAAAGAAAAGAAAAGAAAAGGAAATACTACTATGAAAAAGAAAATGATTATAATCACTATTCATCTCTTACTATTTTTTCTTTTTCAAAGAGTCAGTCAGACTTTAATTTTGGTTTTCCATTTATTTGTAATTTTTAAAACTTTTATAAAACATTTATTTGTATGTTGTAACAGTTGATTCCGTAGTGTATATGAAAAGACAGTGATCATTTCGTCTTCTCCAATCATTTCCTATGAAGAGACAGTGATCATTTCGTCTTCTCCAATCATTTCCTTAGTTATTTAATATTATACCAAAACGTTTTCTTTGCTACATGGAGTATAAAACAAACAATACCATTCTGGTGTGGTGACATTGCAGATGATGCCTTCAATTGCGAGAGAGCACAATGTTTGGTGGCTTTAAAGGTGACAATGCTAACCTGAAGAAGGATGCCCCAAGTGTTGAAGAGAGCCTTGCAATAGGTAGGATGCCAACGTCAAGGGAGATGAGATTTCTTTTTATATTAACATATTCATTCATTATGTAGTTTTCATGCTTGATGAGAGCTATACATTGAGTAGGATCTCCATTTCCACTGGCAATGGTTTCCACCAAAAGGTTATATCTCTAATTTGTAAAATACCTCTATTATATTTTGTTAGTAGTATTCGAATTGGGACCATGTTTGACATGAGCAATAATTTATGTCTTTTTTTCCACTTTTATTCTGTATTTTATTTGTTACCATAAGTTGAACAATTGTTTTTTGTTTCTTTTTTGAATTCTGTATTGCAATAAGAAATTAGAAATATAAGTTAAACAAAAAAACTATTTTTTGGCATATGTTTTTTCATATTTTAGGGAACTTTTTCTATGACATGTCCAAATAATAAAACAAAGTAAAACTCAATTGTCATCCTTCTTTCTTTACAGTTTTTTCTGTCTTGGCCATCATGCTTTTTTTTTTTCATATATTGTAACTTTTGTAATGCTTGATGCTTCTAAATTTGTTGGATTTGATATGCCATATGTGATGTGTATAGTATGTTAATTGGCTTGAGATAATCCAAGATACACACTACCTAGCTATAGCTAATAATCCGCACATTCGATGGTTTGATGTTCAATCAAACTACCCTCAGTGAGTATGTCACTCCCATAAGTAGTCTTACTTTTACTTATAAAAGAAAAAACAAAATAGTTTAGCCTTACATTTTTTTAATTTTTTTTTTTTATAGTGTTTTACATATATCTTTCCAAATGCTAATGTGGACACTTATCTCTAATGACATGGTAGGTGATGAGCTATGATTAATATACCAATAACATGATGGTAGTGGGGCTTCAATGTGATTGAACTTGGATGTATGTAGGTTCTAAGAATGGCATAGTAAAGATTTGGGATTTAAGGTAAATAGATTTTTTTTCCCAACATATATAAGGTGGATTTGTTATTATTTAATTATTGTATTATGTTGTTATTGTTTAATATTATTTAGAGTTACTCTTATATATATATATATAACATTTATTATTACTACACTCCTATTGAGCCACCTCATCCGTCACATTATTATTCTTTTTCTTATTATTTTTTAACTTTACTTTTTTTGAAAATGTTATATATATATATATATATATTGGTTTTACATATTCATCTACTTTAATTATGATGTTATAACTAAATAATAAATCAATAAAAAATCAAAACAAAAAATTTTGTCTATACTTATTCATCTTGAGCGGTTTTAACTTTACATAAAACAATTATTTATTTATTTATTTATAAAATGGCATTCACAAGTCTTGCTTAATATTTGGTGGTAGAAAAGACATAACCTGACAACTACCCCATGGGAGGAATCCAAATCAAGGATGTTATAGATCTCCTACTAGAGGTTTATACTTAATGGTGTTTGTTGTTGACCTAATTTGGAGAAAAATCATATTATAATATGTCCTATTTTGTGTTGTTGTCAAGTTTTTGTTTATTTGGAAAAAGATAGTCTGGACAATATGATGAAGAATAGTTTGTGCAGTTGAAGAAGATGAGCTTTGTATAGTTTCCTTTTACTATTTGTAATTTTTTTTTTAACAAATTAGCAGCAAATTGTTATGTCTTTTTTATATGTTGTTCCTAGATATTTGAGTAACTGTTTTAAGTGTTTATGAATATCTGATATTACTTTTCATCTTCCATATCTCATTAGTATATTTTTGAAGATTTTTAAGAAAACAAATTCAATTTTGTGCTTAAAATTATTTATTTATCTATTTATTATTCAAATATTGGATTAGATTATGACAATATTTACACAATACTTCTAATTCTTCTTTTCAAAAATTTTCCTTAATTTTTTCCCATTTGGAATTGTACTCTTGGTTTATTGATTTATTTTTTTATATTTTTATTTTTATATATATTTTTTTATATTATTAAGGTAAAAGAGTTAAGATCATCATGAATAAAGCTACAACTAACACTTTTGCTAAGAATCAACCATCTATTTCTATTGCGTAACTTCAAAACCTTATTAAAATTTTTGAATTTGATTGTACATTGGATATTTGGCTTGATCACATTACATTTGATATGTTTTACATATTGGGAAGGAGTTTGGTTTGATGCGATTTTTATTTTTCTCTTTCTTTTTTGTTTTAAATTATAGTTTTGTTGAGTTTTATTATTATTTTTAGATATATTTTTTGGTGTGTAGGGTAGAAAAAATTGGGTTTGAGAAAGTTTGTTTAAAACTAAAAGAATAATTTCTAAATTTTATATATTTTTTAATAATACACAAAATGTTATAAATAAGTTTTATTAAAAAATGAATATTTTCGCTAACCTACCTTTTGAATTCTTGAGAAAAATTATATTATTTTCATTTGATACAACAAAATTTATATATATTACATTTGTGATTTTTCCTATAGTAAATGAAAATATAGTTATAAAATACATTATTCTTTATTAAATTAGTCCTAATTGTAAAAAATAAACTAAATAAGAGCACCCTAAAAGAATTATCACGCGCAACGCGCAGGGCCGCGACTAGTTATACTTAATTAAATTTCGAAAGTGATGGGCTTGTGCATCATGTCCTTGTGTAGGGGATTAGCATTTTGTGTTGGTCTTTTAGTTCCTTTCATCTAATTGTATGTTTTCTTTTCATGTAGAACAAGGTTTATTACTTTTTCTCAGTTTTAATTTTACCACATTATTGGACTAAGTTGGTAGTATGACACAAAATTATAGAAGTTTGGAGCAATAGGTTTTCATGAGATACTTGCCCTATCATCTTCTCTTCTTCCACATATAGGTTAGTACCTCCATCACTCCATGTCTTGAGTTATCAGTCATTCACTTATTTGTCCCATATTACATTTAAGATACAATTCTTGCTGCAAAATATGTATTTGCATTTAACTTTAGTATTAATTTTTATTAGTTGCCTTGTAATTTTTATTAATTTTTACAAGACAATGGTTGTATGGAAGATAAACTACAGTCCAGTCCAACAAAATTCTGACTACACATCAGTAATGAGAAGAGACGCAATACAGGATGGGGGGGTACTCCTCTACAGTCTACCCAATATCCTTTGTATGACTTGGGGGTATTTACAAATCTAAGAAACATTTAGAACACAAAATATCCTCACAAGGCATCCCAATACATATGGGAATCTTCGGGTTTCTTTTTTCCCTATTGGATATTTTTTTTTATTATCTGCATTGAACAACTTGCTAAATACAGGTTTTGTTACGAAGCACGGTTTAATACATCAAGTTTTTTTTATCATATTTGCATTTTGGAGAACTATGTGAGTGTGGTTTCTATGATAGGTTACTTTCCCTATATCAGTATATTGTCTTTGAAGGAAATCGAGTACTTACCTTAAACTTGACTTTAACGGAGTCCACTTCAGAGATGTATTCATGAAAATAGTATGCTTAAATGGCCATAAATATTTGGAGTCAAAACATTTAAATCACCTTTGTGATTGTGGGATTAGAGTTTTCAATTTGTTGTTTGTCTCCACTTCTATCAAGTGTTCTGTGTTAGTACAGATTGGTACCCACGGTAATTGGATTAAAGTTTGGGATTTGTTGTCTATTAGTCCTATGTAGCCATATGTCTCCATCAAAGTCCCTCAAATGGTGCCTTGAGCAGTAAACTGTCTATCTTAGTCATTTTTAGCCTTGAGATGTATCCCAAATTATTTATTGAGTTGTTTGGAAAATTCATTGGATCTTTTGTGATATTTTTTCCTAATGGGCACATCCTAAACTAATGTAGGTGCGATATTTTCCTCAAATTGAGAAGTTTTAATTAACTGCAGACTTTTTTTAAATCTATGCCTCTTATGTAATATCACTATTATTTAAGCACGATGAGCTAAGGAAAAAGAAATCAACATTGAGATCAGTCTCTAGGACATTTTTCAGCAACCATGTCAATGCCTTAGAACATGGTTAATTAATTATTTCCTGAATGTAGCCTTATATACCTCATTAAGTTCAATAATTTAGTTGATTCTCAAAATAAGTTCAGTAATTTAGTCTTCTTGTGAGGTCCATTCTATGAAATGAAAAAATAAGGGCTATGGTTAAGAGCTTGCCAAATTGAAATGAAAAAATAATAGTTGTATCCTTTCCACGTCTAATTTCAAGACCAATAACTCCTATCATCATGAATTCTACAATAAATTGGTCATACATATATAATGCATCATAAGTAGTAATACATTCAAAATATTCAAAATAATAACACAATCATAAATAAAAAAAATAATAAATAAAAAATTATCATGCGCAACACGCAGGTTTGCAACTAGTTCATATAAAACCCAATACAAATTAGATGGGTAATTATAATAACTCTATAATAACCATCCACTCTTAGATACCAAAAACAAAAAGAGTAACAACATTTCCTCAAAATTTAACTTTATACCAAAATCACATTTTTGTTTTCTACAGTAATAAACCCCTTAGATAAGATTTTATTCCATTCCTAAAAGCTTCATCATGAGAAAATGCTACAAAAAAACTATTTCAGCACACTATTTATTAATACACCATTTACTAAACCTCATGTTCTTGATATGTAGGGAAAGGTAAACAAAGATATGTATACACTTGCAACATAGTGCTGGTCCATATAAACATTTTTGTTTTTGATTTTCTTCTCTTTTTTAGTTGTGAATACATTCAGTGTTTAAAAGATGGGCCATGCTATTATGAACACAAGGTAGATTTCAGCATCATTTTAATTACAACCATAAACTATGCATATAGCTAATTGTAATAAATTTTGTTTGGAGTATGTTAAAGGACTTACTGCAAATGCAACAGCCCATGCTTCCTCATTGGCCGTCACCGTATTTGAAATGGGATCCCATCCCATTCTTGTACGTGTGATGAGCTGGGAGAATGTGCGGTGTTGACCTTTCATTTGTTGATATTTTTGTGTAAGTTGTGTCTTGTTGTAATTTTTATTCGCGCATTTGTTAAACTCATTCATAACGACTGTCCAAGTTCCAGTCTTGGACTGGCCTTGAGGCATATTCCCTTTAGCGTCCTCTTCTAACAATACATCAATGAAATGTTTCTCGACTGCTTCAGGCCACAACTTCATATCCTCGGCATAAGCTGTTCTCTCTTCCATCTAAATAAATTTTGGTATACTTACATAGACTCGTCATTTGAAATTGTATGATATGGATTAAAAAACATTAACTTCGTACTCACTAAAAGACCCAAGCAGCAGGCATATAAGAGAAACTAAGGTCTAAATCTGGAAATTTTAAGATAGATTTTCTGAATTTTAATATAAGCAAGGCCAAGGACCATAAATGGTCATATATGATATGAGAACCCAATAATTGAAAAGCTTGGTATTGAGAGCATCTTTATCCATACATCTACTTACTCTTTGTTGGGATAATGGCTAGCCTTACTATTTATTTTTTCATGAAAAAAGAAGGGGGAGGGGGGAGGTAACAAGGGTAAAAATGATCTAATTAGATTATTATACAGCAAGAGAGCCAAAGAGTAGTAATCAGTTGCATGTGGACATTCCTATTTGGGCATGGAAACAAGTAATACTGAACACATCATATGGTTTGTGTGTTTGTAACTGCAAAAATATAATTGTTCCTGATTTATTTTACAAGAAAATTTAACAAAACTAAAGGAAAAATACATAGGTATGCATTGTATGCACATCAGTTTATCATACACTTGTAGTGACATTGTATATTTATATAATTGTAAGCGATTATCCCTAAAAAAAAAATTATAGTGATGTCAATTTAATTATATCATGGACCCTTTTATTTTTTACTAACTAAAATGATAGTAGAACTAATTCAATCAAAACCTTTGTACAAAAGGCAGGAGGAAATTAGGACAATCTCTATCCATATTATGTACTATATTTGACACTAGCCTCTTATTTTGTCAACACAACGTACATAGAGACTATAATAAATACATATGATATAAGTACAATTAATTTTTAAAATATTCGACAGTTTTTAGACCCCTTAAAAAATTTATTAAACCTAGGTAATTAGTCAAGTTGTTACTTAGTCCAATTAAACAAGTCTAGGTTATCACAATATAAAAGATCAAATCATGCAAAGCAGCGGAAAATAAATAACACAAGATATGATCACCCAGGAAACCAAACCAGTAAAAACCTGGGGAGGATTTGACCTATCTATCCTCAAAGTAAACTTGAATCCACTATCTTGAAAGAATCGAAGTTCATACAAAAGGACTTACAAGCACCCCCGCTTGACTTCCTAATGCTACGAACCAATAGAACTTACTGACACGACCACGTGCAAGCTCCGAATCCACGGACTCCTTCTTTCTTGGATTCCCACCAGCTACAAGCACCCCCGCTTGTGTATTCTTTAAGCTTTAATGGCAGCAACTGAATTGATCATCAAGGTGTAGAAAATATCTTCTCCTTGAAAACCCTAAGTTTGTGTAAAGGAAAGCTCCTCTAGATCTCACAAGAGATTTACACAAACCGCAATATGAGCAACACTAAAACGTGGGTAGGGTTTGCCTTTTATACTTAGGACAAATAAGAAACCCTAAAAACGTTTTAAAACAACTAGGGCTGAGTTGGAAAATTCTGCAGAAAAGCGATCTGCCCGAGCTTCGATTGGTCGAGCCTAAGCTTCGATCGATCGAGCCAGGCCGAAAGCCACAGTGCTTCCTGCTTTACACTCGATTCCAACTTTACATTGACATACAACTTTGAGCTAGCTTTAAACACTTCTAAACACATTGTTTTGATCATGGTTTGCCAACAATACAAATTAGCGTTCTAAATACACAAAGTCCTAAACTTTAGAACCTAACAAAATCCCCTTTTGGCAATCCGTGACAAAACACAACATAGAAGCTCAAAGTTTACAAAATGAAAAGCCCTTTACAAAATAATGCACATAAACCAAATTCAATCCTAACTACTATCCATCAGTTGCAAGTGTAGACAGCAGCTCAATTGAATCAACCTGTATATTTCCTGAAACACTAAACAAAATGCATAACCGCATGTGTGGAAATAATACAAGTAAACAAAATAACTTCTTGATTTCAAACAACACACAAATAAAGACATATATCAATGAATAACTTATAAATATAGATCAATAAGCAGTTTGAAACAAGAAACAAATAAAGTACCAACAAAAACATAAAACTCCCCCTAACATGAATATCCCATCAAAAACAAGGTAAGAGCTAAAAATGTTAAGTACATAGTGAAGCACCTAGATACAATCTAAAACTCCACAAGCTCCAATCAAAAACAAATAGTCTCCCCCTAAAAACAAAAAACCTACAAGTACTCCCCCTTTTTGTGACGGAATGCCAAAGGGCAAACAAAATATCCATCATCAAAAGGGAGGTGGTCTAAACTGCGCCAACTCCGCATGCAAGGCACGGATCTCATCAAGTACGTCCACCAAAATCTGTCCTTGAGCCGCCTGAACGGTCAAGACATGATCCAACGTGCGACGAATGTCTGAATCATCCGTAGCAGTCAGTGGAGGAACAGCAGCATCAGCATCAGCAGCAGCACTTGAAGTCTCAGCAATAGCTATACCTGTAGAAGAGGGAGGAGGGGGAACACTACTAGATGACACACCTCTAGGACGAGAAGGAGGAACTCTCAACTAAGCAGCCCTCTGACGAAGAAAGGTGGCACCTATGGGAGCTATCACATGAACAGGCTCACCTGACGGAAAACCATCTAGACCTAAGTAGAGCAGAATCCTATGAATGAAAATAGGATAAATTAGCACATGCCCTACGGCAGAACTCCTATGAACCTCGTTCAAAGAACGAAGGAACAAGTGAGGAAAACTGATGGACGCTCCAAAAGCAAAGGCATACAAAAACACACATCGCTCTAAAGGGATGGTGTGGAAGTGAGAGATAGGCCACAAGGAATGACATGCAATCCTAAAGAAGAGATAGGCAGTCTTGGTAAGCTCAGCGGACGTGATCCGAGGATCAAAACCCCACTGGATAGATGACCCAGTGATGTAAGACATGACAACATCTAAAGAGGGTGACTCATCATAGGGATAGTCAGCATCCCGAACAACAAAGAGCCTCAGTCACTACTCGAGGGGTAATGGTGAACTCTACACCTCGTATCCAACTCCTAACTAGGGTGTTGGAATCATAGATGTGGCAAGAGAGGTTCGAGTAGAACTCTCTAATTAGGGCGGTCGGAGGTGGATGATCTATCTCTACAAGAGGCAACCAACCCCTAGACTTAAAATTGGCCCTAATGGTCGGATCAAGCGCATCTAACACAACAGCTCGCTCAGACCAGATCTTACGCCTACAATTCAAGGTGTCATAAACTTCTCTACACTTATCATTCTTAAACAGCTCAACTCTAGGTGGAGACTCAGAGGAAGTGGAAGTGGTCCTATGAGCTCTAGTTTTCCTAGGCATGGTGCTAAGATAAGGATCAAAACATAAAGCGAAAGAACAAAAACCACAAAACCAAAACCAAGGGCAGACTGCAAGTTAGCACAAAAACAAAAATATAGAATCAAAATCTATATGATGCATGAACAAGTTTAAATGTCATGATGCATGTTCTAATGCAGTGAATTAAGTCAAAAAGGTTCAAATTACAAAATTGGCTTGCACATAAAGGTTTTTAACACAAAAACCCCAAAATATAGAAACCACTTGATCAATTTTAAAAAAATTGACGAATTGATCATTGTACATGATATAATAACCAAAATAATGACCAAATACATCAATTGAAGAAGCCAATTTCATCAATTTAAGCCAATTTGACAAAATCCCCAATTCGGATCAAATTCAAAACCCTAGAATTTCCAATTTTTCAAAAACCACAAAATTGATCAAATTAAACTATAGGGAACATCAATATAACATCATGGCACAAAAACCCATTGATCAATTACACAAGAATAGTCTTGAATCATCAAAAACCCCAATAATTTTGAAGATGCCGAAAATACCCATGATAATGCATGAAAAATGCATGAAATCAAGAAATAAATTTGAAAAAGAAGGGCAAAAGGGTCTTACCGGCTTCTAAGGACAAAAATCTTGAAGGAAAACGACAAAAATTGACTGGTGGAGCCAAGAGCCAACGCGGAGAAAGAGAAAGGAAAAGAACTATTTGAAAAAGATGTTTGAAAAAGTCCAATTCTGCCTTTTTGAAAAACCTGATTCACGAGTTTCGATCGGTCGAAAATCAGCCTCGACCGGTCAAAACAGACAGAGACTCCCTCTCTCAAAAATTTTAAAATTTTAAAAATTTCGATCGGTCGAAAAATAGAATGGGCCAATCGAATCAGGCAGAGGCTCACCATATTTTTCAGGAAAAACACAATTTTTGAAAAACAAGTTGATTTGACTCAAAGCATTAAAATTTAAGAACAAAAATGCATGAGTATGAGATGATATGATTTTCCAAACAAGAATTTTAAGCCCAATGTTCCCAAAAACAAAATTTTGCATCCTCCACAAATTTTCAAGCAACAAATTTAGTTTGCACATAATTGAAGGTAATTGCAAAAACTTGGTTGGTCAGACCATAAACACACACAATAACATGTACAATGTTTAGCAACGAGTAACTCGTGTAGTGTGTGCGACTAGCAAAGACTTGAGATACATGTGAGGTGATATGTGAATAACAATCAATCACAAAGTTTACAAAATTCATCACAAAGTTTACAAAATTCATCACAAAGAATTTAAAAGAGACTATCACTTAAAGAGTTACATCATATAACTCCCACATCTCCTAGATCATAAACTTGCAATCATGTAAGTTTCTTGAATTTATGCCTCATAATATACACACCAATTTTAAGTTTATGTGAGTTTAGCATCAAGCCTAATAGTACACACCAATTAGATTTTAAGAATTAAGCACTTTTACCGAGGCTTCACCTTATGTTCTTTTTGTGCATGTGCTACACTTTCTCGAGCACAAAATCTTATGATATGCACTAAGGTGTTCATGATTGGCTAGTGAACAGTGGTGAGATGGTTATTTATGCCTTTCTCTAAAAGTTCAAGTCCAACATTTAAAAACATGTAACTTCAAGATTAAGACATAGTAATCAAAAACTATACACATCTTTCCCACACAACATGCACTTCAAATCTTCAAATAGTAGAGTGCAATAAATAAGCTTATCAAAGCTAAACAAGGTACAAAAGACATGTTATGTGAAAATAAATTGATCAACCTTGTTCTTAAAAACCAAGAAGAATAGTGCAAACACAAAATGTGCTTCCTTTTCCCTTTTTTTTTTATATTATTATTTTAATAAAAATAAAAAACACCTAGAATGAAATACATGAATGTTATGCTATGCAAATCCTAGAGACAAAAAAAAAAAACACAACCAAAGAACAATGGTCACAAAGGGTAGAGCAATGAAGCACAAGGACCATGTTAGAAAGACTCAGTTAGGTCGAGTCTTTTGCATCCAAAACTTTTTAGATGCACCACGAGCATTGGAGTTCTTATTCACTTGAGAATGATTACCAACTCCAGGATTGGAATAAAGGTTTAAAGCCTTTACCAAATCACCAATAAGTACCATAGGATCAAGTGCTTGAGGCACAGGTACTTTTGGTTTGTTTGCTCTCTTTGCAGCTTGCAGCTTGTAGCAATTTGGACGTATGTGTCCAGTCTTTCCACAAAAGTGACAAACCCATGCAGGTTTATCATGTGTCTTGTCCTTAGATAGGGTAGGCTTCTTAGGCTTAGATTCTTTCAGATCAACCCTAATCTTCCTAGATGATGAACCTTCTAAGGGTTTAGCAACCTCACTCACAGAGGGTTTGACAGTTTCACTCACTATCTCACTCACTGAAGGTTCAGAAGAAGAAGATGAAGGAACAAACTTAGTGGAATGGGGAGCGGACACACAGATGCTATCAACATAACCTAAACCAGTTTTGTCAGAAGATGACTTTTGAACACTCAGCATTTGATCAAGTTTAGAACTAGCAGATCTAGCAACAGATAAATCAAGTTCCAAAGATTTAACTTTATCAAGCAAAAGCATGTTTTCAGTTTTCACATTGTTCAAAAGATCATTAGCATCAAACAATTTAACAAGCAAATTTTTCTTTTCAAGTTCAAGAGATTCAATTTTCTTTAGGCCAAGTTTAACATTCATAGCATCCTTTGCAGCAACTTTGCAAAGTTTGTTATAGGCCTCTTGAAGATCTGCATCTTCAGAGAGTTCCCCATCAGAAGGGTCCTCTTCAACAGATATGCTTTCATCAACTATAGCAGTAGCAGTGAAAGCAATGAAGTTTCCATCCTCATCACAATCAGACTCATGATCAGAAACTTCACCATCACTAAGGGTTACAGCCATAG
The DNA here is from genome assembly GCF_932294415.1 of Quercus robur. NCBI lineage: Eukaryota > Viridiplantae > Streptophyta > Magnoliopsida > Fagales > Fagaceae > Quercus > Quercus robur. The sequence goes on from NC_065542.1 coordinate 43,634,558, forward strand.
CTTTACCCATAGACTTCAAATAGGTTGGACATTCAGATTTCATGTGTCCATACCCTTGACATCCAAAACATTGAGAGCCCAAAGAATTATTGGAAGATTGACTTACTCTTTCTCTAGGTTTATCATTGTTATTCACCTTACTGGGATCATGCTTCCTAAAATTTCTAGGTTCAGCAGTGTTTGTGCCTCTTGCCTTTCTATTGTTATTCCTGAGAAAGTTTCTAAAGTTCTTGGCAAGATAGGCAATCTCTGTAGCATAGAGCTCATCATCAAATCCACCACTATCAACATCATCAACTGACTTAAGAGCCATTGATTTGGATTTGGTAGTTTTGGGTAGATCCAACTCATAGGATTGAAGAGATCCTACAAGCTCATCAACAGGGATGGAGTCCACATCCTTGCTTTCAGTAATGACAGTCACCTTGGGTCTAAATTCCTTAGTCAAAGATCTAAGAATCTTCCTAACAATTTTAAATTGATCATAGATTTCACCCAAGTTAAAAGCAGAATTAACAATATCATTCAGTTTAGTATAGAATTCATCAAAAGATTCATCATCAGACATCTTAATGCTTTCAAATTTAGAAGTCAATTGCTGCAATTTATTTATTTTGACAGCCTTTGTGCCTTCATGCACAGTCTGGAGGACATTCCAAGCAGTATGAGCAATCTCAACATTCGAGATTCTCTTAAATTTCTCCATAGAAACAGCGTTAAAAATCGCATTCATAGCCTTGTTATTAAACGAAGTTGCTTCTTTCTGAGAAGTTTCCCACTCACTAACAGGAGTAGTGGGCTTCTCCCATTCGTATTCAACGGAGTTCCACACCCTCTCATCAATGGATTTCAGGAATGCTTTCATCCTTACTTTCCAGTAAGCATAATTATTCCCATCAAAGTGAGGAGAAATAACTAGAGAGTGTCCGTGTTCCATGACAACAGGGGTCAAGGATTAGCTCAGTGATCAAAGGATCAACAACAAAAGAGTTACCTGCTCTGATACCACTTGACAGTTTTTAGACCCCTTAAACAATTGATTAAACCTAGGTAATTAGTCAAGTTGTTACTTAGTCCAATTAAACAAGTCTAGGTTATCACAATATAAAAAGTCAAATCATGCAAAGCAGCGGAAAATAAATAACACAAGATATGATCACCCAGGAAACCAAACCGGTAAAAACCTGGGGAGGATTTGACCTAGCTATCCTCAAAGTAAACTTGAATCCACTATCTTGAAAGACTTACAAGCACCCCCGCTTGACTTCCTAATGCTACCAACCAGTAGAACTTACTGACACGACCACGTGCAAGCTCCAAATCCACGGACTCCTTCTTTCTTGGATTCCCACCAGCTACAAGCACCCCCGCTTGTGTATTCTTTAAGCTTTAATGGCAGCAACTGAATTAATCATCAAGGTGTAGAAAATATCTCCTCCTTGAAAACCCTAAGTTTGTATAAAGGAAAACTCCTCTAGATCTCACAAGAGATTTACACAAACCGCAATATGTGCAACACTAAAACATGGGTAGGGTTTGCCTTTTATACTTAGGACAAATAAGAAACCCTAAAAACGTTTTAAAACAATTAGGGCTGAGTTGGAAAATTCTGCAAAAAAGCGATTTGCCCGAGCTTCGATCAGTCAAGCCTAAGCTTCGATCGATCGAGCCAGGCCGAAAGCCACAGTGCTTCCTGCTTTACACTCGATTCCAACTTTACATTGACATACAACTTTGAGCTAGCTTTAAACACTTTTAAACACATTGTTTTGATCATGGTTTGCCAACAATACAAATTAGAGTTCTAAATACACAAAGTCCTAAACTTTAGAACCTAACAATATTGTATTCCATCAAAACTTAAAATTTTGTCAAATGAAACGGATTATAAGTAGATCATGTTTACTTATATAGTGCATCATTTACAAATGCAGAGGTACTGTAAGAAAGATGGATTATTCCTTTGAAGCAGTGGGTAAGGGAGAATGGCCCGAGTACCTAACTTTATGCCCTTCATTCTTTTGACAACAAAATATACATGTTTACAATTTACAGTTTACAGTTACACTTACACCTACTGATCTCAAGTTCACATCAGCAACAACATAGAGGCCACAAAATGAAGACAAAATACATGACCTTGGTACAAAATTATAACAGAACAAGCAAACAAATGATTCACTACCTACGAAATTATAACAGTTTACATTTAGGTAGACCTACCAGTAAGGGAACACGGTGAGAAGAGGAAGCAGATACTCTGTGTAGCACGAGAGAGGTGGATGAGGATGAGAATGAGACTTCCATTTGAATGAAGATGTGGGATTAAATAAGCCCTAAGCTGGATTAATGTCAATTGATCTGAGTTAGATTGGGATGTGGAAGAAAGTTGCAACAAGTAATTAAGAAAATTACAAATCTTTACTTGATCAAGCCCTTCGGACTGTGTGAGTTTGGCTTTTCGTTAGCACCAGAGCTTTGTAGGTGAGGGTGGGATCTCTACGAGGATTAGAGGCAGTTGGGCATGGAATTATGATTCTAAGCAAGGGGTTAATTTGATTGACTGAGGTTGGTGATGCGGTGTAAACTAAGTGTGTAGAAGACGGGTTTATGATGGGTCGGTGAGGATTTAATGGCGTTGGGTCAATGAGGGGAGTTATGGAGGTGGAATGACACTGGGTCGGTAAGGGGAGTTATGGAGGTGAGGGGAGTTATGGAGGTGGAATGGCGCTGGGTCGGTGAGGGGAGTTATGGAGGTGGGTGAGAGTTTTGGGTTGCTCTGACTGTGTGATCTTCGTACCAAGTGCGAGAGGATTTGGTGTGAAGAGATGAGAGTAAAGAGAGGAGACAAACTTGAAAAAAAGCTGACCAAGTGGGCCCCATAAGAGTGTTCAATATAATTACCAAAGTGCCACTAAAACTAGTGTTTGTTGTTTAAAATCAGCTTCGAGGTGATTTCAAAAACATTTGTTTAAACATGGGTTTTTGAACAATATTTTTCAAACAACCCTGAAGAGAAATAGTCCACCAAACATGTTTTTTAAATTTTGGACACTAGTGTTCAGTGTTTAAACACTAAACACTATGTTTTGAAATGGGTGACCAAATGGCCCCTATATTTTCTATTGAATTTTGCTAAAATGTGCCATAAGGGCACACAATAATTTTCATTTTTGGAAAAAATTTTCTTGAGAATTGAAAAAGTATTGATAGCTTTTTCAATTTCCGAGAAAATATTTCTAAAATGAATGTAACATTAACCGGACCTATATATATATAAATATATATATATATATATATATATATATATAAATATATATTTTTGTGGTGATGCTAATTTGTCTCCAAAGTATTGAACTAGTCACTAACACCAATTATGAGAGTAAGGGTCCGTTTAGATATAGTTGAAAACTGAAAATATTGTAGCAAAATAATTTTTAAATGTGTGAATAGTACCGTGGGGCCCATTTTTAATGAAAAAGTTGCTGAAAAGTGAAGTTTGTGAGTCCTGTGAACAGTGCACAAGACCTACTGATGTGCTAAAAAGTGGCTGAAAAGTCAAATATTACGGCTAATGTTTATAAACAGTGCATGAACAGTAGTCGTAACAGTGAAATTTGTCTCTTGAAACGTGTGCCAAAAAAAAAAGAGTAAAACGTTGGAAATGCAGACGTGGGTAGAAATAATTTCTACCCAAACGCACACTAAGAGTGATGTTGACATGGTAGTAAAGATCATAAACTACAAAATAATAGAAATGGTTATTTTATTTCTAATGACATTGAGTTTAAGGATTAATTATAACTGCGGAGAGTTAATTCCATCATAATCAATTGTATTTTATTTTTGACAGGCCACATTATTCTGTAATCTGTATTACCAAATAGAAACTGAAAATGTCTTTGTTGTCATTAATGTTTATTTTTGTTTGGGAAACACTTATCGGAACATGGATATGCTTTGATTATCCGAAATGATCAGATTGTTAATGATCAAACATTAATTTTTGTTCAAAAATGACATTATAATAATATAGAAATAAAATAGGATAAGAAGTTGGTAGGGAAAAAAGTCCATTTTAATTTTAATGGAGCTCTAGAAAGAAGTGTGACACCACAAATGCATATGAGAACAAGGGCCAAATTGGAAATTAACATTGCTTTCCAAACAATATAATTAATAGATACTATTTTTAAACTATATATATTACTAACATCTCAGATCTCAAAGAGGCGTTCACTTAAAAATCAAGTCTCTAAAACTCAGCTGACGATTTCTATGTGGTTGTTGTGTGTAAGGAGTTTTCATGGGCCACAGAGTTAGTGGGATGGTTGTTGTGGGTAAAAATGGCCCATTACCATCAATTTTGGAAATAATTTGCCCAGAAACACTGTTTCTGAACTATATAGCAATGTACCACTTTTTCTGGTACTCGAGCTTGGTGAGCTCGAGTACCATGTTTTTTTAATCCACTGTCGCCCCATACTCAAGGAGCCCTATAGTAGCGTTTTTAAGCCCTATAGTGACGTTTTTGGGCCCTATAGTGACGTTTTTGGGCCCTATAGCGGCGTTTTTAAGCCCCCATACCAGGTTAAGGGGCCCTATAGTGACGTTTTCAGGCCCTATAGCGGCGTTTTCCTGCAAAATTTTTTTTATAAGTTCCCATAACAGGTTCAAGGTGCCCTATAGTTACGTTTTTAAGCCCTATAGTGACGTTTTTGGGCCCTATAGCGGCGTTTTCCTGTAAAAATTTTTTTATAAGTCCCCATAACAGGTTGAAGGGGCCCTATAGTGGCGTTTTTAAGCCCTATAGTGACGTTTTCGGGCCCTATAGCAGCATTTTTTTTTTTTTTTTAAGAAGATGTTTGACCAATGAAAAGATGGTACTCGAGCTCACCAAGCTCGAGTACCAGAAAGAGTGATACATTGCTATATAGTTCAGAAACAGTGTTTCTGGGCAAATTATTTCCAAAATTGATGGTAATGGGCCATTTTTGCCGGTTGTTGTGTGAAAGGAGTTTTCTTGGGCCACGGAGTTACTGGGAGGTGAGGGCAAGTTTGATGTAAACTCTTCTGACACTCGTGTGTCTTCCTTTTGTACTTTTCATATATTAATATAATTCTATCACTTCTATAAAAAAAAAAAAATATATATATATATATATATATATATATATATATATTAATCAAACATTATCAGTGCTAGTGTGTAAGGAGTTTTCTTGGGCCATGGAGTTAGTGGGAGGTGAGGTCAAGTTTGATGTAAATTCCTCTGACACTTGTGTCTCTTCTTTTTGTACTTTTCATATATTAATATAATTTTATTACTTTTGTCAAAAAAAAAAAATTATTTAAACATTAGGTACAGCACAAATATATTTTCACGTGAATCAAGTTTTTTAAACTCCAGGAAAAAAAATATAGTTTTGTAATAATGTTTATTAATTATATTATTTGAAAAACAATGTTAATTTTGAATTTTGACATGAGAACCAGTGTTCCCCTCCAAACGTGATCGTTCCTCTTATTCAAATTTCTCTCTCTTTTTTTTATTTATTTATTTATTTATTTATTTATTTTTTTAACGTGTCAAATTTCTTTCTCATCCTTACGTAAGGCTTATATATTCACGAGTACATGTGAAATTTCAGCTCCATTCTCAACCTATTCATTTTATTTTAAATTTAAATGATGCTAGCTAGCAGGATACATTATAAAATTAATTATATAACTTTCACAAATTGATGTATAATAAATCATAAAAAATAGTAGTAATTCAAACATTTATTTATTATATTTTAAAAATCTACCATTATCAATTTATATATATTATACGGTAAAATTTATAATATATTTAGGTTGAGTTTGGATTCGGCTTATATTGCGTCCACGTTTGCCTTCAAGCGTTTCAGGCTTTTTTTTTTTTTTTGGCAGCCGCACTTGTTGACTTTTCCACCGTGAACAGTACATTTGTGTACTGTTCACGGATCCACAAATTACACTTTTCAGCAACTTTTTCATTAAAAATGGGTCCCACGGTACTATTCACACATTTAAAAATTATTTTGCTACAGTATTTTCAGTTTTCAATTTTCAGTTTCAGCAAAATAAGTTCTATCCAAACAGACCCTTAGTGTGTGTTTGTATTCACGTCCACGTTTCCCTGCTGCGTTTTTTTTCTTTTTTTTTTTTTTTTTTTTTTTCACGCGTTTTGGAGGTATTGCGGTTACTGTTCATTGAACAGTAACCGCAAATGCTGACTTTCTGCAGTGAACAGTGCACATGTGCACTGTTCACGGACCCACAAATTTCATTTTTTATCAATTTTTTCATTAAAAATGGGTCCCACAGCACTATTCACACATTTAAAAATTATTTTGCTACAGTGTTTTCAGTTTTCAGTTTTCAGTTTCAGCAAAATAAGTTCTATCCAAACACACCCTTAGTGTTTTTCTTATACTTCTGGATAGTCTAACTAAATACCGAAATTTTATATAAAGATATTTTTCGACGAGCTTTGCTTAGTAGACATAATAACATTTGCTTATACAGGAGAGAAGAATATATTGCTATACATTTTTTTTTTTTTTGATGGGATATTGCTATATATACATATATATTTCAATTGTCCCTACGATTTTGTCTCCATAAGGAAGACTATACAGCTGCCTAGTTTGGCCTTAGCTTTGTTAGCTAAAATGACTAACCTATGTGGGTTATAATCTACTAAAATAATTATTGGGTTTAGTTAATACTTACCCTTTGGGCATCTGCTAATAGACTATTTAAAAAAAAAAAATTATACAATTTTCATGAAAAATATAAAAAACTGTAAAAAGTTTATAAAAATAGTTCCTAAACTAATGTTTTTAAGGTATCTGTTAATTTTTTCAAAATTATTTGGTATTTTTTTACCTTTCTAACCTCAATGATAATTATTTTGTTTTTATTACAGCCTCTAGAAGATCCAGCTAAAGTATGATTCTTGTGAGAACAAATCTTCAAGAGAGAAAGGAGGTTGATACGTACATAAATCAAAAGAAAAAAAAAAAAAAAACTGAAAAGGGCTAGCTGTGATACAGACAAGGCTTGTAGGTGAAGTCAAGACAACCATAAAGACAACTTCACTTTGTTAGATCCCTCCCATTTGAATCAACGAGGCAATCAAAGTTCAAATGGGTCCAAGAAATTTTGAAACTCTTCCACTTGATTGTCTCATTTAAGATAGTCAACAACTCTACAGGCCACATATCTAATTTTGGATTATGTTTAGGATGGTTATTAGCCAGTCGAAGAATTAAACCTATAGGTTTCGATACCGAAGAAATTCAGGAAGACGACTGGATGCACTGTATTAGGGTCCCTCAATCCCTTTGCTATGCCTTCTTGATAAGGATAAATGAGATATAGTCAAGAGGGAGAAAGTCTATCATGCATCTAATATATATATCTATCATTTCACATGAGGTAGGTCCCACATATTATCAAGAATGAGAAAATTTATCATTTTCGATACTCGTATCCACTGATTCCACTCCCACATGTGTGGGGACTACTCACATGTAAAAGAGTGAATACATATAATACCATATTGTCAAGAGGAAGAAGTACAGTGGTCAATGGTGAGACTAGATTCATCTAGGCACACTTGATTTATCGCGCTAGAGTGTATTTATTTTAAAACTACAACCAATTCCACATTTATTTTCACAACTATATTATGTGGCAGATTGTGATTTGTCACTTTCACATTGATCAACTACTTTTTTATTTCACCACTCACAAACAGACATATTGATCAATAATTGTGAAAATGAGTGTGAAATTTGTTGTGAACTTATAATTTTTCTTAAATGTAACCTTGGCTTCTTTTGGTGTTACTGTCAACGATTCCAATAGTATATTGGAATCCGTTTCAATTTATCCATAAGAATGAAATATTTGGATATCTGTAAATATTAGTGTACTATTTTTTAGAAGCTAATTCTTGGGTTTGAACTCATGACCCGTCGCACTGGGTGAAAGACATTTGTCATCGCATTAAGATTTGACTTTTAAAATTTAAGGCGTAAAAAAAAAATGATCATTCAAAAATATAAAACAAACTAAAATTCAAACTTAATTAATATATGAAAAATAAATTGGCATGTACTCAATATTAACAAAATATAAACAAAAGAAAATATATAAAATGATTTTTTCTTAATACATTACTACTTAATTATTTGTGATTTATCAAAATGGAACTTGACTTTTTGTTTTGTTCTGTTTACTATCATAACAATAATTTATAATTGATTCTGGACCAAATGTCGTAATAATTTCTTTTCAATGCACAAAATCAAAAAATCCATTAGAAAATTATATTTTCTTTTTTTGTGAAGCCTAGTTTAATAAAATTTATTATTGAAAATGATTGTTACCATAATTGCAATAAATATACAAAGGTAATTAGAAATGCAACAATTTTATAAAGGAAATAACACTAAATGAAGTTGAAAATCATTTTTATTATCCTTATATATCTAATATATATATACCGAAAATCAATTAGTGTTATTAATAAAAAACAAAGCACTCAAAAGATCCTTTAAGTGGAAACATGAAATACAACATGACTCAAAACTCTAACTCTCAAGTTTTTTACTTTCAAGTCCAAACATCAAACACAAAATGAAATGCCAAACACATATAGGTTAAGTGATTATTTGATTTGATTTGATTTTTTGGCCAGCTTTCAATTTGGAAATGCTAGTTTTTAATCTAAGAGGACCAAATATAATTTTTTGTATTTTAAATTTATATATATATGTATGTATATATGTATGTATTTACTTATTTATATGTTTATAAACTTACCATTTAAAATCCACATATGGAGATGGGGGTTGCAGTTTCTTATTTAGGGTCCAATTGGTTAGAGGTGTAGAAAAGTGGGAGAATAGAAAATGGTGAGAGGATGGAAAACAGGAAAAGCGGGAGGATAGAAAAAATTTTAATTTCCCTCATTTTTGTTTGATTAGGAGTAGAAAAGTAGAAGGATGAAAAAAGTGAGTTTGTATAAATTTACGCATAGACCCTTATTAAAAAATGATGCCCAATTAAAACCAAAAAAGTGATAAACAACCAAAAAAAAAATCAATCATCTAAATTTATTAAAAAATAAAAATCACGTCTAGAAAAAAAAAAATCACATCTAAACAAAAAAATAAATAAATAAAAGAAAGCAAAAGAAAAAAAAAAAAGAAAGAATATGAGCACTAGACATGTATGAAGCCTGCCCTGTAAATCAAAAGAAAAAAGAAAAAAGAAAAAAAAAATGAAGAAGATCAAAAAATGATGTTCAATTTTTCCCTATAGTTTTCTCTCCATTTTAAGAAAAAAACTTTTTGGTAGACATGGGGAGAAAATACTTGAGTTCCACCATTTATTTTTCTTCTTCTCCACTCATCCAAACACACTCCAAAAAGTTTTCTTTCCCATTTTCTCTCCAAAGTTTTCCATTCATCCTATTTCACCTCCAAACAAATTAACACATAGGGAATTGAGTTTAAGGCCGATAACAAAATATTAGCCTAAGTACTTTAACCTAAGGTTTTTGCTTAAATAACATGTTTTAGGACCTTTTTCTTGAAATTTTTATTAGTTATTTTTCTTTTACTGATTGAATCATCAAACTGACCGAAACACTTGAAAAATCTTGGTACTACGGCTACTGCCAGTACAAGTTGGTATAGATTTGTATATTTTCTAGTACATTTCAAATTTCAGATTTGTTTATGTGTAGGAAGTAGAAAAGTATTTTTGCAGTAAGAAATGAAGAGTGGTCATTCACGTTGCCGAAAAATATAGAAAGCTTTACTGCACAGCAGAAGGTTTTATCGCATAGTAGAAAGCTTTAGGGTATGTTTGGTTGGGTGGATTTTAGGGAGGATGGAAAATAAGAGAGAAAAAGGGTGGGAAGGGTGTTTGGTTGAGAGGGGGAGGGGGAGAGACAAATGGTGGGGCCTAAAAGTTTTCTCTCCTCCCCCTTCAAAATACAATCTCTCCAAATTTGAGAGAAAATTGGAGTGAAAAGTGGGAAAAATATTTGGACAAAACTGCCTCCATCTCTTTTAATGTTTCTGGCTCTTTTTTTTTTTTTTTTTTTTTTGACTTTTCCTTTCTCAAGTAATGCTGGGTTTTTGTTTTTGTTTTTTTTTTCTTTGGTTTTTTCAAGACATGGTGGGTTCTTCTTCTTTTCCTTTTTATTTTATTTTATTTTAATTTTTATTATTTTTTTAAGAAAACACTTTTGGATGATTTCTTGTGCTATTTTTTGAAATGTCCACTTTCATCTATATACATTTTTTTTTTTTAAGTATAATGTATTACTTTTTGTTTTATTTAAGAGGGACATGATGGTAAATTTATACAAACCTTATTTTCAACTAAACAAAAAAGTTTTCCATTCCTCAACTTTTCTACCCTCTCAACCAAACACAAATGAGGAAAACTAAAAACTTTTTTTCCTCCCACTTTTCCATCCTCCCTCTATTTTTTATCTTTTCATTTTTCCATCCTCCTAACCAAACAGATCCTTATTACACAGCAGAAGGCTTTACTGCACAGTAAAAAAGTCAATCCTGTGGCAGAAACTAGAGAAAAGTTCCTTTTGTGATAGAAATAGAGAATAAGCTCACTTTGCAGCGTCTTCCATTGGACTTTGGACTTAACGTTTACGCACAAATTGATAGTGGCAGATTGGTACTTTGGAGCCCATTCCATGGAGCGCCAGGCCCAACTTCCATTTTAAAAAAAGCCTAAACTAAGCGTTGTCTAATAACATCAAGGCACATGTCTAAGGTACAAGAAAAGTAAAAAGAACCCTCGACAGTCTTCTTACTTTGGCTGTAGTAATTAAATTTCCCTTCAGTGGGAAAATACAACCATGTCAATGCCACTCCTTAGTATTGTGAAAGATGCTTGTGAAATTCATTGGAATGAGTCTTCTAAGATTGGATAAAATTTCATTTATACCTGAGTTTTCTGAGTCATTGGGATGGAAATTGAAAATTTCTGAGGTACGCTTACAATAATCGTATTTGATTATGAAAAACAAGCAATATACGTAACTTTTTATAAGCTTAGTCCCGTCTTCAAGATTTCATTATCTCGAGACGATACTTCATTATCTTGAGATGATGCTTTGCTTGAAGTTTCCATGGCTATGCCCCTCCTGGATTCCGTCACGTCAACATTGTAAACGAAGTGCTTTGCTATAAGCAGAAAGAAGAAGAAGTTGAGAAAGCTGAGGATGGCCAAGAAAGCATAATAGTAATCTAAATGAGACGCATTTAGATTATCCAAAATCCAGCCCTTGTGGCCATGCCTCTTGGTCATATCAGCCACTGTTTTTAAAAGAAAACTACTAAGAAATTGACCAATTCCCAAGGTACTAGTGAAATATGAGGTCCCCAAGCTTTTCATGCTTTCTGGAGCCTGGTCATAGAACAATTCTAGCTTTGCAACTTCCACAAAGGCATCTGCGATGCCCACCAATCCAAACTGAGGGAGGAGAATGAAAATAGTAAGAGGAACTATATCACTTTTGCCAAATATTTGGTTTTCTCTTGCAACCTTGAGTCTCTTTCTTTCAGCAAGGCAAGCTGTGACCATGATAATAACATGCAACGTAAGGCCAATTCCTAGTCTTTGTAGTAATGAAATCCCTCTAGGGTTCTTTGTGTAGCGCCGGACCATTGGAACAAAGAGGCGGTCATAGATTACAAGGCTTATCAGCATGAAGATGGTCACAAATGCTTGGAGACATCCTGGAGGTATTTCAAAATGAGGACCCATGCTCCTATTTAAGGTGGTGCCTTGTTTGGTAAAAAGTGTATTTGATTGGGCTACTATGACGCTTGGTATGATTGTAGCAATCAAAATTGGAAGCATTTTCATCATTTGCTTGGTTTCTTCTACTTGGGTCACTGGACATAACATCCATGGTGAGGCTGCCCTGGTCTTTACCGTTGCTTTGTCAAGGAATCTGCAGGCAATTTTGTGCAAGGTGGGGGAGATGGGGAACCAAAAGGGTCAGATAATGCAAGTATTTTAGTTCTCTTTGTATGATTGTTTTTTTTAATAGGGGAGTTCTTTGGTTGATCGAATTCTGGGAACATAATTTTCCATTTCATATTATGATATGTACAAAGAATATGTGCGTTATCAGAAAATATTTCCGACACAAACAACATTTTTCCAAGGCTTGGTCAAACTTTTGCATCGTTGTCCTCAAATTTATGCCATGGATTTACAGTTTGTAAGATGGTGGAGGTATGCTAAAATGATCTTTTTAGTACTTTGTAGGTTTGGCTGTTTTCCGTAATCTTCTCAAAGAAACTAAAACAGTTTGGCAAAAGATGATAAAATTGCTTTTGCCGAAAGACATTTTAAACCTTATAATTTAGGGGTGTAACAAAATTAAATCTTGAAGTTTCAAAAACTAACAAATTAAACTTTATAGTTTCAAAAGTATCAAATTAAACCATAATATTCTAAAAAGCACAAATTATACCTGAGAGCATTGAATTTGACGTTTAACATAGGTTGAAAGTTTAATCTGTTACTTTTTGAAATTTCGGGATTTACTTTGTTACTTTTGAAACTATAGGGCAGGTTGGTCTCTAGAAGATTCTTGTATGTTTGCTACTTGAGTGAGTAGGTTGGTCTGGTTGGTAGATGTAGTTTGCTTGTTTGTTCAATTGGTTTGTTGTGTGCGCAGGCTTATGCTGTGTAATTTTGTTTTGCTTTAGGAAATTTTCATTCATTAAAAAAAAAAGCTCAGAAGTAAATATGTATTATAAAAGTGAACATGTGTATGAATATTGTGACCGAAAATTCTGAAGTCAAAAATAGGATGGAGGGTTAACCTTAATGAAGGGGTGTACTCAATTCTGTATTTCCCATTTTTGGCATATTCTTCCAATCTCAACTCATGAAGCTCTTTTGGGTCATTTGGGACAGTTACCTTCCACTTCCTTACAACAGCCACAAGTACTTTAGTTATCTTAATCATAGGACTCCCTGAAGGCAGTTTGTGTCTATAAAATGGAGTACCCACCAAGAACACCAAAACTGAAACCAATAGGCCAATTGTTGGAAGGCCATAGCCAAGGCTCCAACCCACATTATCTTGTATGTAGATCAAGAAAGTGTTAGAGAAGAAGGTGCCAAAGAAAATGCTAAACATCCACCAATTAAAGAAGGAGAGCTTGTGGAACCTTTCCTTTGGCTCAAAGTCATCAAATTGGTCTGCCCCCATGGTTGAAATGTTGAGCTTGGTACCACCAGTCCCAATAGCAATTATGTATAAGGCAAAATAAAATATACTCGTTTGCAAAGATGAGGCTGGTTTGTTGCAGTCCACTGCTTTGACCTCATGACCACAAGATGGTGGTTTTAAGGTTGGCAATGAGACTGTTAGGGTTAAGAGACACATTCCCTGTGTACAACAGTTAACGTAATACTGTGTCACCATGAGTAAACATAGATAAAGAATTCTTTCATTCACTTTGAATAAATTAAAGTAATGTATTGATGAAACTATCATAAAATGCCTGAATACTTTTAATTGTTAGGATCTTTAGGTTGTTGGCAAATTATATGATAAGTTTGGGTGTAATTTTGAAATTCAATTTTACAATGCAATTAATGTATTGTTGTGGAATTAAATTTGTAATAGGTTGAAGAGGTGACACTTTGCATGAATGAGCTTGGAGGGTCTAGCGAATTCACTTTTTGAAAAACAGTTGAGGCAACAATTTCGCCTCTCACTTTTAGGACATTTCACTTGAGTTAAAATTCTATAACTTTGAGAGAATTTCGTTATGACCCTCACTACAGAATGAGCCCTCAACCTCTCTTTATAAGCCCCGTTTTCCATGAATTTTTAAGACCCAATTTCCATATTAAAGATTTAGAGAAAGTCCTAAAACCCATTCCACATCTCTATCTTCTCCCTCTCCATTTAACCAATTTCATGAAAGAAGATCAAAACCATCACACACAAAGCAACCTTCAAAGTTCTTGGTGCTGATTGGTCTTGAGGTATCATTAGAGCAATCCCAAAATCACCAAGGATACTTGGTCATTGCACTTGCAGGCTCAATTGTGGATCAAGAGATTATCAAGAAGAAATGATTCATAGAATCGGTTGCTAGCAGGAGCTAGAAGCTTAAGTACATAATCATTATTTGTGGATCGTTTGGTGCTAGAGATATGTATTGCAGCTATTCTTGATTTGTGGATCGTTTGGTGCTAGAGACCCTAGAGAGTTTTTTTCCATTTGGTTCTTGGGTTTTTCTCTTTGTGAACACTTCATTGTTGTTGTGAGTGCTTGATTTCTTTTGTAATTGGGATTGCTATTGTGTTTATCTATTTTTACTTATGTCAATTATTGGTCAAGTATATTAACAATTGGGCTTAATTTCCATACTTAGCTTAAAATTGAATAAGCCATAAAATTTGGGGTTTAAATCAATACTATTATTTATTACAAACTTATGAAACACAACAGAATAGAAGGAGATGGGGGTAGATATTATTAAATAAATAATCAAAGTAATAGTTATTTTGTAGCTTTTTCTTAACTAGGTCCTACTTTATTAAATGGAGATAGTTTAGGATTGAGAGGACTCTACATAATTATGTAGTCTAATAGTATTACCATTTGATTTTTAAAAAAAAAAGTTAATGGAGCTTATTTAAAAATATAACTTAACAAATTGACATCAAACAAGAATTTTCGCTCAATTTATTCTTTTGGCGCCATATTTTGTTTCGGCTACTTGTTATTTATTTCTTTTGGGGGAGAGCTAATCCTAGGCCTATAGGCCATTGTAGGCTATAATCCAGGGACCTATGGAGAAAGGCTCTCAAATATGGGGGAAATAAGTGATTTTTTTTTTTTTTAATTTAGAAAAACATGTATGAACTGTACTTATTTTTCCCTCCACTTATAAGAAGGCCTATGAATTAATATAAATCCATCCCAATTATCATTAAGTGAATTAGTTATATTAATAAAAAAAAAGTAAGTCATATTAAAAAGTAAAAATTTTAAAATTGTCACTTAATCTTTAAATTATATTGAGCCGATCTATGTTTTGGGAGTTTTTTCTTTTTTTTTGTGGGGGGGGGGGGGGGGGGGGGGGGAGGGGTGTGTTTGTATAGATTATTGGAGTGTAGGAGTGACATATTTACATGTAAAAAATCTAAGCATAAAAGTGTGGACTTGAAAATCGGTCCCAAAACCTGATGGTTTAAGGTTTTAGGATATATAAGTTAATAATGATGCAACACTCCGTACGGTCACAGGTATTATACTTGAGGCCCCAGTGAACGCCAAAGTTTGTTTTCATCTAAAAAATATGTGCCAATCACATTAAAAACCATGTTGGATTCTAATCAGACAGTGATTCCCCACCATCAGAAACTATTAGATCTTGCATGAGGTTCTTATTGATTTGAACAATAATCACGTACGTGTTCGATTATGCATGGTGCATCATGCATGCAATAAATGTTAACATTGAGTCTTTTAAATGATCAATTTCACCTATTTTATTTTCTTCTCTCTTTAATTATTTAACAAAATTAAAAAAAAAAAAATTAATAACTTGGGATTCGAGATTTTACCAAGAGATAAATTCCTGATGCAATTACAAAAGTCCAATATCGGCCGAGATAAGTATCTGCAATGTAGGCACCAAAAAGGGGTGTCAACCATACAGTACCAGCCCAATTGGTCACATTGTTTGCAGAGTTTACAGTGCCTTCATGGAGCTTATCTGTTAGATATATCACTAGATTTGATGCAATCCCATGGTATGCCATCCTCTCAAACATTTCATACCCTATAAAAAAATATATACAAAAAAAAAAAAAAAAAAAAATAGTGAAATTGTGAAGCATCCTAGGAAATTTTTGAAAGATATGTTATTCTAAGTGAATGAGAAATATTAATAGAAATAGAATTCAAATGAAAACAGTTGTGTTGGTTTACAATCTATATATGAGTTATAGTTTCTCTTTGAAAATATGTGACTATGTAAGCCTGTTTCTTAGTTTATTGGCTATGGCTGGCTAGGTATCTTAAATATGAAATAGTTAAATCTTTATTCAGCAACTTTTGAAGTTCGGCCTAGCTGAATTAGTCTCTTAATGGAAGGATAAAAGGCACAAATAAGAGAAAAAAACATAGGCTATATACATTACCTACAATGAAATAACAAGCTTTCCATCTCCCAGTCTTTGATCTTAACACAGGTCTACCCTTGAGATCCACAGTCCCATCTTGCGTGTAATCCTCTCTTTCATCTGCAGGGTCTTTCTCTTCTACCATTGCCATCTTGTTAAAGAGAAGAAAATAGGGACTAATTGGGTCGTCTAGTTTGAAATCATGTGAGCATTTAGCTTTTTATAAAGCTATATGATAGCCAAGGACCTTTTCCACCTGTCATTGAACCACTATCTTACGTCTCTGGCTCCATATAAAGCCACTGAACCACTATCTAAGGCTTGTTAATTTCTCAAAAAAGAAGAAGACCTTTTCCACCTCGAGATTCTAGAATCATATATTTTCTATTTGCTTTCTTGTTCACTTCTTTTTCCTTTCAAACTATTAAAATACCTTTTATCCAATATAGTGTGTGTTTGTATTCAGCTTCTGCGTTTCCAAGCTGCGTTTTGCTCTTTTTTTTTTTTTTTTTTTTACGAGTTTTGAGGGTCTGTTTGGATAGAACTTATTTTGCTGAAACTGAAAACTGAAAACTAAAAACTGAAAACACTATAGCAAAATAATTTTTAAATGTGTAAATAGTACCGTGAGACCCATTTTTAATGAAAAAGTTGATAAAAAGTGGAGTTTATGGGACCCATAAACAGTATATAAGTCACTGTTCATGGCTGAAAAGTCAACAATATGCGGCTGGAAAAAAAAGAAAAAAAGAAAAAAAAAAAGGAAAACGCGGACGCAGATGTGAGATTTGCTATCCAAACATACACTGAGTATTGCGGTTACTGTTCAATGAACAGTAATCACAAAAGTTGACTTTCTGCAGTGAACAGTGCACATATGCACTGTTTACGGACCCACAAATTTCATTTTTTATCAATTTTTTCATTAAAAATGGGTCCCACAGTACTATTCACACATTTAAAAATTATTTTGCTACAGTGTTTTCAGTTTTCAGTTTCAGCAAAATAAGTTCTATCCAAACACACCCATAATCAAGCAAACTGTCATTTTTTTTTTTTTTTTTTTTGGTGATGTTAATTTGCCTCCAAATTATCGAACTAGTCACTAGCACCAATTATGAGGGGAAGAGTGATGTTGACATGGTAGTAAAGATCATAAACTACAAAATAATAGAAATGGTTATTTTATTTCTAATGACATTAAATTTAAGGATTAATTATAACTGCGGAGAGTTAATTCCATCATAATCAATTGTATATTATTTTTGATAGCCACATTATTTTGTAATCTGTATTACCAAAAAGAAACTGAAAATATGAGTTTCAGTTAGTTTAACTGATAAAGTCTCTGATAGTTGTATAAAAAATTTGGGGTTCAATCCCCGCCTACACCAAAAACTGATTGGTGTCTTGGTCTGATGATAAAGAACTATCATCAGAAGTGGACGTCATAGGTTGAAACTCTCTAAAAAAAAATGTCTTTGTTGTCATTAATGTTTATTTTTGTTTGGGAAACACTTATCAGAACATGGATATGCTTTGATTATCCAAAATGATCAGATCGTTAATGATCAAACATTAATTTTCATTCACAAATGACATTAAAATAATATAGAAATAAAATAGGATAAGAAATTGGGAGGGGAAAAAGTCCATTTTAATTTTAATGGAGCTCTAGAAAGAAGTGTGACACCACATGTACAATGTACATATGCATATGAGAACAAGTGTTCTCCTCCAAACGTGGTCCTTCCTTTTATTCAAATTTCTTTCTCATTTTTACGTAAGGCTTATATATTCATGACTCATGAGTACATGTGAAATTCCGGCTCTATTCTCAACCTATTAATTTTATTTTAAATTTAAACGATGCTAGTTTGCAGGATATATTATGAAATTAATTATATAACTTTTACAAATTGATGTATTAAAAAAGAATAGTAATTCAAATATTTATTTATTATATTTTAAAAATCCACCATATCATTACCAATATATCATACAGTAAAATTTATAATATATATAGTATTTTTCTTATACTTTTGGATAATCTAACTAAATACCGGTAATTTTGTAAATTTTAGATGAAGATATTTTTCGACGAGCTTTGCTTACTAGAGATAATAACATTTGCTTACAGGAGAGAAGAATATATTGCTATACATATGTGGGGCCCGACAGCAGATGGGCCAGATCCACCTGTTCACAGGAAGACTTAAGGCCCAAGCCGAAGAAGATAGTAATCCAAGCCCAATAACGCAAAGCATCAATGGGCCAGAGAAGCCGCCGAGGAGGGTACAGCCCTCAGCTGGCCCAGAACTACACTAAGGGAAGGGGCAAAAGTGGCATAGTGATAATCTTGTAAGAAATCTAAAATATCTAGAAAAGGCTGCCCATACCACCTGCCCTAGACAGAGCTTTGCCTCTCACAGAGTCGTGTTTCTTTAGCCTATTCAACCACTCCCCAACAACTCGGGTCTAAAACTGATGGGACAAGTATCAGTCTTGAAAGGGTCGACCCTACACGTGGACGAAGGAAATTGAACGCATGCGAGTATAAAAGAACAAATATGTAACCTGAATGGGGGGAGCCCCACGGAAAGAAAAAGAGGTTTCAGAGGCAGATATACTGGAACCATGCATAAATATCTTAACCCAAACACAGCCGGGAAAACATGGCTTAGCCTTTCGATCCCACTCTCTACAAATGATATTGTACGGGCCCATTTACGTGCGAACCCAACTCAACGGCGGTTTAACGCGAATCGTGAGCTTACAACATATATTTGAATTGTCCCTACGATTTTGTCTCCATAAGGAAGACTATACAGCTGCCTAGCTAGTTTGCCTTTGCTAGCTAGCTAAAATGACTAACCTATGTAGGTTATAACCTACTAAAATAATTATTGGGTTTAGTTAATACTTGCCCTTCGAACATTTGCTAATAGACCATTTAAAAAAATAATAATACTAATAATGCCGCTTTTATGAGAAATATAAAAAATTGTAAAAAAAAGTTAGTTATTTTTTTGAAATTTTCTTTTCACATAAAAAGTTTATAAAAATAATTTCTAAACTATAATGTCCTTAAGGTATTTGTTAATTTTTTCCATAATTATTTGGTATTTTTTTTAACCTTGGTAACCTCAATGATAATTATTTTGTTTTTGTTACAGCCTCTAGAAGATCGAGCTGAAGTATGATTCTTGTGAGAACTTAAATCTTCAAGAGAAAAAGGAGGTTGATACGTAAATAAATCAAAAGAAAAAAAACTGAAAAGGGCTAGCTGTGGTACAGATAAGGCTTGTAGAAGAAGACAAGACAACCATAAAGACAAGTTCACTTTGTTAGATCCCTCCCATTTGAATCAACGAGGCAATCAAAGTTCAAATGGGTCCAAGAAATTTTGAAACTCTTCTACTTCATTGTCTCATTTAAGATAGTCAACAACTCTATCTACAGGCCACATATCTAATTTTGGATTATGTTAAGGATGGTTACTAGACAGTCGAAGAATTAAACCTATAGGTTTTGATACCGAAGAAATTCAGGAAGACGACTGGATGCACTGTATTAGGGTCCCTCAGTCCCTTGGCTATGCCTTCTTGATAAGGAAAAATGAGGCGTAGACGCATAGTCGAGAGGGAGAAAATCTATCACGTATATAATATATGTATCTATCCACGTATTATCAAAAATGAGAAAATCTATCATTTCCGATACACGTATGATCCACTGATTCCACTCCGACATGTATGGTGTCTACTCCCATGTGAAATAGTGGATACATATAATACCACATTGTCAAGAGGAAGAAGTACAATGGTCAATGGTGGGATTAGATTCATCTAGGCACACTTGATTTATCGTGCTAGAGTGTATTTATTTTAGGACTACAACTAATTCCACACATATTTTCATAACTATACTATGCGACAGATTGTGATTTGTCACTTTCACATTGACCAATTACTTTTTTTTTTTTTTTCACCACTCACAAACAAACATATCAATTAATAGTTGTGAAAATGAGTGTGAAATTTGTTGTGAACTTATAATTTTCTTTAATGTAACCTTGGCTTCTTTTGGTGTTACTGTCAACGATTCCAATGGTATATTGGAATCTGTTTCGATTTATCCATAAGAATGAAATATTTAGATATTTGTTAATATTAGTGTACTATTTTTTAGAAGCTAATTCTTAGGTTTGAACACGTGACTCGTCGCATTGGATGAATGACACTTGTCATTGCATTAAGATTTAACCTTTAAAATTTAAAGCGTGAAAAACAAATGATCATTCAAAAATGTAAAACAAACTAAAATTCAAACTTAATTAATATATGAAAAATAAATTGGCATATATTCAATATTAACAAAATGTAAACAAAAGAAAAGATATAAAACGATTTTTTCTTAATACATTACTACTTAATTATTTGTGATCAAAATGGAACTTGACTCTTTTTTTTTTTGGTTTTCTATTATAACAATCATTTATAATTGATTTTGGACCAAATGTCGTTATAATTTATTTTCAATGCACAAAATCAAAAAATCCATTAGAAAATTATATTTTCTTCTGTTGTGAAGCCTAGTTTAATAAAATTTATTATTGAAAATGATTGTTACCATAAATGCAATAAATATACAAAGGTAATTAGAAGAGCAACAATTTTATAAAGGAAATAACATTAAATGAAGTTGAAAATCATTTTTATTATCCTTATATATCCAATATATATATATATATATATATACCAAAAATCAATTAGTGTTATTAATTAAAAAACAAAGCACTCAAAAGATCCTTTAAGTGGAAACATGAAATACAACATCACTTAAAACTCAAACTCTCAAGTTTTTTACTTTTAAGTCCAAACATCAAACACAAAATGTAATGCCAAATGCATATAGGTTACGTGATTATTTGATTTGATTTGATTTTTTGGCCAGCTTTCAATTTGGAAATGCTAGTTTTTAATCTAAGAGGACCAAATATAATTTTTTGAATTTTAACTTTATATATAGATATATATATTTATATGTATGTATATGTATGTATGTATTTACTTATTTATATGTATATAAACTTACCATTTAAAATCCACATATGGAGATGGGGGTTGCAGTTTCTTATTTAGGGTCCAATTGGTTAAAGGTGTAGAAAAGTGGGAGAATAGAAAATGGTGGGAGGATGGAAAAGTGGGAGGATAAAAAAGATTTTAATTTCCTTCATTTTTGTTTGGTTAGGAGTGGAAGAGTAGAAGGATGGAAAAAGTGAGTTTGTATAAATTTACGCATATACCTTTGTTAAAAAATGATGCCCAATTAAAACCAAAAAAGTGATAAACAACCAAAAAATAAAATAAATCAATCACCTAAATTTATTAAAAAATAAAAATCATGTCTAGAAAAAAAAAATCACATCTAAACAAAAAAATAATAATAATAAAAACATAAAAGAAAGCAAAAAAAAAAAAAAAAAAAAGAATATGAGCACTAGACGTGTACAAAGCCTGCCCTGTAAAGGCTGTAAATGAAAAAAAAAAAAAAAAAAAAAAAAAAAAAAAAAGAGGCAACATCCAAAGGAAAGAAAAAGAAAAAAGAAAATGAAGAAGATCAATGTGGACAAGCTCATGTGCAACCACACAGGGGCATTTTTGTCCAAAAATGATGTCCAATTTTTCACTTCATTTTTCACTCCATTTTGGGGAGAAAACTTTTTGGTAGGCCCGAGGAGAAAACATTTGAGTCCTACCATTTATTTTCCATCCTCTCCACCCAATCAAACACACTCCAAAAAGTTTTCATTTCCATTTTCTCTACAAAGTTTTCCATCTATCCTATTTCACCACCAAACAAACACATAGGGAGTTGAGGGCCGATGACAAAATATTAGCCTAAGTACTTTAACCTAAGGTTTTTGCTCAAATAACCTGTTTTAGGACCTTTTTCTTGAAATTTTTTTTAGTTATTTTTCTTTTACCGATTGAATCATCAAACTGACCAAAACACTTGAAAAATCTTGGTACTGCGGTTATTGCCAGTACAAGTTAGGTTTAGTGGGTAGTACTGGTATGATATTAACAAGATTGAAGAGCAAGAGACCAACTATTGAAGCAAGATTGGAAAATAAGAGAGAATGCTAAGGACATGAGAGAGAAGAGGAGAGAAATGAGGATTGGAGAAAGGGTATTTAAAGAGCATGAGTAATGACTGTAACTGGGGGCCTAATTGGTAGTGTATGTGTCAGGATCCCACTCATCTAGTAAGCTCCGGAAGAGCAGAAGCTTAGGTGACCATTGAAGAGTGTCAAAAAGGGATCGTTAAGGTCGAAGCCTAATATTGAACAAGGGCATTGGGGCCTAAGTCCAGCAAACCCCCTTGGCCAACTTTAAACCCAAAGGGTGCTTGGTCCAAAGGTAACAACTTTACCTTACCCCTTTAATCAATGTACCTTTTGCACCGATCATGTCTCTGGGAGGAAACTCAGATAAAAGTGCTTAGCCACAGGCCATTGGATTGATCCCATACTTCCTTGAGCTCATTGACCAAGAGCCCGTTTGGTTTAGGCAATTTCCAACAACTAATGCTCAATTTCCATCACCCATTACTCATTTTGGATGGGTCCCACACCTAAGATGCATGGTTGGCTTAGTTCTCATCGACCATACCTCAACAAAATGACTGATGGGTGAGTGAGAACGAAAAAAAGAAAGAAAAGAAGGTGTTTCTGAGTGATGGAAATAGAGTGATGATGACAGTGTTGTAATTCTAATCAACAAGAGAAAAAGAAAATTGGTATAATCTTTAAAACTTTATATTTGGGCCCTCTTTCGAAAATCTTGGTCCTTGAGGCCCTACAATTTTTACATTGATTTCATTGTAAGAGTATTTGCATCAGTTGTTGTAAAATAGCATAAAATCCCAAATTTGTTCAATCAATCTCAAAATATACCCACATCAGTCTATGTATCATTATTTAAAATAAAAAAAATTTGTGCTATAGTAATTATGTAAATTTACATAGTTGCTATAGGCAAATGAAGATTTTAGTAATTCTTTAGATTTAGGGTAGTAGTTTTTGGTTGATGAAGAGAGAGAGAGAGATATGATTTGGGATAATAAATAAAAAATTAACAAAGTAATAGCATTTTAATGAAATGTAATGTAAAATATGATGTGGAGTGTTTTGAAAAGTGAGTATATAAAAATAGAAAAAGTAGGTGCTTATGCTAAACTAGACATGAATTTTTGCACGAACTGATGTGAATACTCTACTGAAATAAGAAATAATGATGTTTTGTGTCTTTGTTTTTGTTAGTAGATAATTGCATTGTAATATATTACAAAACAATGATTTTATGTTTTTGTCTTTGTTAATAATTTGTTAAATTAATTGGTGCTCTCCTAACTCGAAATCTTGGTTTCGTTCCTAATTGAAAGAAAGTCTTTGCACCATCATGTTAGCGTTGATTACCATGATCTATTGCCACCCCTTTTGTATTAAATGCAATGTGAAAAACCACATTATACAGCATTAGGTGAGTACCTTTGAATCATATCCCCTCAATCGACCTGGGGAATAGTGGTTTGTTAGACTTCCCCACGTAGAGAACTTGTTACCAACCCCACCCAAGAAAAACATAAAAATACCCCTCTTGAATCAAAGGAGGTATGTACACAAAAAATCTCTCTTTCCATAAAATTTTCACCAACTTAATCTTTGCAGTACCTCCGATCAACCCACTGGTTGATCACCATCTAATGCCTTGTTCACTTGTTATCCTTGGTATAATTCTCTCCCTTGAGAAATTTACCCCTACTGCTACTAGTGTCAATTGAGGAGGATCCCTCACATAAAACATGTGTTCATGAAAGCAAACACATGTGTGAATACTTTAGCTTCCTTTTAACGGACTTGGACTACTGATTTGTTTTGTTTTCCTCCCCCCAACTGTATTTAGGGTCCAATTGGTTAGAGGTGTAGAAAAGTGGGAGAATAGAAAATGATGAGAGGATGGAAAAGCGGGAGGATAGAAAAATTTTTAATTTCCCTCATTTTTTTATTTATTAGGAGTATAAAACTAGAAGGATGGAAAAGTAAGTTTGTATAAATTTAAGCATATACCCTTATTAAAAAATGATGCCTAATTAAAACCAAAAAAGTGATAAACAACCAAAAAAAAAAAAAAATCAATCATCTAAATTTATTAAAAAATAAAAATCATATCTAGAAAAAAAAATCACATCTAAACAAAAAAAAAAAAAAAAAAAAAAAACATAAAAGAAAGCAGAAGGAAAAAAGAAAAAAAAGAAAAAGAAAGAAAGAATATATATGAGCACTAGACATGTATGAAGCCTGCCCAGTAAATCAAAAGAAAAAAGGAAAAAAAGAAAAAGAAAAAAAAAGAAGAGGCAACATCCAGAGGAAAGAAAACGAAAAAGAAAAAGAAAAAAGAAAAAAATGAAGAAGATCAATGTGGACAAGCACAAGTGCAACTGCACATGGGCATTTTTGTCCAAAAATGATGTTCAATTTTTCCCTATAGTTTTCTCTCCATTTTAAGAAAAAAACTTTTTGGTAGACATAGGGAGAAAATACCTGAGTTCCACCATTTATTTTTCTTCCTCTCCACTCATCCAAACACACTCCAAAAAGTTTTCTTTCCATTTTCTCTCCAAAGTTTTCCATTCATCCTATTTTACCTCCAAACAAACACATATGGAGTTGAGTCTAAGGCCGATAACAAAATATTAGCCTAAGTACTTTAACCTAAGGTTTTTGCTTAAATAACATGTTTTAGGACCTTTTTCTTGAAATTTTTTTTAGTTATTTTTCTTTTACCGATTGAATCATCAAACTGACCGAAACACTTGAAAAATCTTGGTACTATGGCTACTGCCTATACAAGTTGGTATAGATTTGTTGATTCTCTAGTACGTTTCAGGTTTTAGATTTGTTTATGTGAAGGAAGTAGAAAAATATTTCTGTAGTAAGAAATGAAGAGTGGTCATTCATGTTGTAGAAAAGTGTAGAAAGCTTTACTGCACAGCAGAAGGTTTTACCGCACAGCAGAAAGCTTTAGGGTATGTTTGGTTGGGTGGATTTTAGGGAGGATGGAAAAAAAAATGGAAAATAAGAGAGAAAATGAGTGGGAAGGGTGTTTGGTTGAGAGGGGGAGGGGGAGAGAAAAGTGGTGGGGCCTACAAGTTTTCTCTCCTCCCCCTTCAAAATACAATCTCTCCAAATTTGAGAGAAAATTGGAGTGAAAAGTGGGAAAAATATTTGGACGAAACTGTCTCCATCTCTTTTAATGTTTTTTTTTTTTTTTTTTTTTTTTTTTACTTTTCCTTTCTTTGGTAGTGCTAGCTTTTTGTTTTTGTTTTTGTTTTTTGTTTTTTTTTTCTTTGGTTTTTTCAGGACGTGGTGGGTTCTTCTTCTTTTCCTTTTTATTTTATTTTATTTTAATTTTTATTATTTTTTGTGCTATTTTTTGAAATGTCCACTTTCATCTATATACAATTTTTTTTTTTTAAAGTATAATGTATTACTTTTTGTTTTATTTAATAGGGACATGATGGTAAATTTATACAAACCTTATTTTCAACTAAAAAAAAAAAGTTTTCTATTCCTCCACTTTTCTATACTCTCAACCAAATACAAATTAGGAAAACTAAAAACTTTTCCATCCTCCCACTTTTCCATCCTCTATTTTCTATCCTTTCACTTTTCTATCCTCCTAACCAAACAGATCCTTACTGCACAGCAGAAGGCTTTACTGTACAGTAGAAAAGTCAATCTTGTGGCAGAAACTAGAGAAAAGTTCATTTTGTGGCAGAAATAGAGAATAAGCTCACTTTGTAGCGTCTTCCCTTGGACTTTGGACTCAACGTTTACGTACAAACTGGCAATGGTAGAATGGTACTTTGGAGCCCATTCCATGAAGCGCCAGACCCAACTTCCTTTTTAGAAAAAGCCTAAACTAAGCGTTGTCCAATAACATCAAGACTCGTGTCTAAGGTACAAGAAACGTAAAAAGAACCCTTGACAGTCTTCTCACTTTGGCTGTAGTAATTAAATTTCCCCTCAGTGGGAAAATACAACCATGTCAATGCCACTCCTTAGTATTGTGAAACATGCTTGTGAAATTCATTGGAATGAGTCTTCTAAGATTGGATAAAATTTCTTTTATACCTGAGTTTTCTGAGTCATTAGAATGGAAATTGAAAATTTCTGAGGTACGCTTACAATAATTGTATTTGATTATGAAAAACAAGCAATATACATAACTTTTTATAAGCTTAGTCCCGTCTTCAAGACTTCATTATCTCGAGATGATACTTCATTATCTTGAGATGATGCTTTGCTTGAAGTTTCCATGGCTATGCCCCTCCTGGATTCCGTCACGTCAACATTGTAAATGAAGTGCTTTGCTATAAGCAGAAAGAAGAAGAAGTTGAGAAAGCTGAGGATGGCCAAGAAAGCATAATAGTAATCTAAATGAGATGCATTTAGATTATCCAAAATCCAGCCCTTGTGGCCATGCCTCTTGGTCATATTTGCCACTGTTTTTAAAAGAAAACTACTAAGAAATTGACCAATTCCCAAGGTACTAGTGAAATATGAGGTCCCCAGGCTTTTCATGCTTTCTGGAGCCTGGTCATAGAACAATTCTAGCTTTGCAACTTCCACAAAGGCTTCAGCGATGCCCACCAATCCAAACTGGGGGAGGAGAATGAAAATAGTAAGAGGAACTGTATCACTTTTGCCAAATATTTGGTTTTCTCTTGCAACCTTGAGTCTCTTTCTTTCAGCAAGGCAAGCTGTGACCATGATAATAACATGCAACGTAAGGCCAATTCCTAGTCTTTGTAGTAATGAAATCCCTCTAGGGTTCTTTGTGTAGCGCCGGACTGTTGGAACGAAGAGGCGGTCATAGATTACAAGGCTTATCAGCATGAAGATGGTCACAAATGCTTGGAGACATCCTGGAGGGATTTCAAAATGAGGACCCATGCTCCTATTTAGGGTGGTGCCTTGTTTGATAAAAAGTGTATTTGATTGAGCTACTATGACGCTTGGTATGATTGTAGCAATCAAAATTGGAAGCATTTTCATCATTTGCTTTGTTTCTTCTACTTGGGTCACTGGACATAACATCCATGGTGAGGCTGCCTTGGTCTTTATCGCTGCTTTGTCAAGGAATCTGCAGGCAATTTTGAGCAAGGTGGGGGAGATGGGGAACCAAAAGGGTCAAATAATGCAAGTATTTTAGTTCCCTTTGTATGATTGTTTTTTTTTTTTTTAAATATGGGAGTTCTTTGGTTGATCAAATTCTGGGAAGAGAATTTTCCATTTCATATTATGAAATGTACAAAGAATATGTGCATTATCAGAAAATATTTCCAACACAAACAACATTTTTCCAAGTCTTGGCCAAACTTTTGCATCGTGGTCCTCAAATTTATGCCATGGATTAACAGTTTGTAAGATGGTGGAGGTATGCTAAAATGATCTTTTTAGTACTTTGTAGGTTTGGCTGTTTTCCATAATCTTCTCAAAGAAACTGAATAGTTTGGCAAAAGATAATAAAATTGCTTTTGCCAAAAGACATTTTAAACCTTATAATTTAGGGGTATAACAAAATTAAATCTTGAAGTTTCAAAAAGTAACAAATTAAACTTTATAGTTTCAAAAGTATCAAATTAAACCATAATATTCGGAAAAGCACAAATTAAACCTGAGAGCATTGAATTTGACGTTTAACATCGGCTGAAAGTTTAATATGTTGCTTTTTGAAATTTTGGGATTTACTTTGTTACTTTTGAAACTATAGGGTAGGTTGGTCTCTAGAAGATTCCTGTATGTTTGCTACTTGAGTGAGTAGGTTGGTCTGGTTGGCAGATGTAGTATGCTTGTTTGTTCAATTGGTCTGTTGTGTGCCCAGGCTTATGCTGTGTAATTTTGTTTTGCTTTAGGAAATTTTCATTCATTAAAAAAAATAAAAAAAGCTCAGAAGTAAATATGTATTGTAAAAGTGAACATGTGTATGAATATTGTGACCGAAAATTCTGAAGTAAAAAATAGGATAGAGGGTTAACCTTAATGAAGGGGTGTACTCAATTCTGTATTTCCCATTTTTGGCATATTCTTCCAATCTCAACTCATGAAGCTCTTTTGGGTC
This sequence comes from Quercus robur, assembly GCF_932294415.1. NCBI lineage: Eukaryota > Viridiplantae > Streptophyta > Magnoliopsida > Fagales > Fagaceae > Quercus > Quercus robur. Next base: position 43,662,991 of record NC_065542.1, read on the forward strand.
ATTTGGGACAGTTACCTTCCACTTCCTTACAGCAGCCACAAGTACTTTAGTTATCTTAATCATAGGACTCCCTGAAGGCAGTTTGTGTCTATAAAATGGAGTACCCACCAAGAACACCAAAACTGAAATCAATAGGCCAATTGTTGGAAGGCCATAGCCAAGGCTCCAACCCACATTTGCTTGTATGTAGATCAAGAAAGTGTTAGAGAAGAGGGTGCCAAAGAAAATGCTAAACATCCACCAATTAAAGAAGGAGAGCTTGTGGAACCTTTCCTTGGGCTCAAAGTCATCAAATTGGTCTGCTCCCATGGTTGAAATGTTGGGCTTGGTTCCACCAGTCCCAATAGCAATTATGTATAAGGCAAAATAAAATATACTCACTTGCAAAGAAGAGGCTGGTTTGTTGCAGTCCACTACTTTGACCTCATGACCACAAGATGGTGGTTTTAAGGTTGGCAATGAGACTGTTAGGGTTAGGAGGCACATTCCCTGTGTACAACAGTTAACGTAATACTGTGTCACCATGAGTGAACATAGGTAAAGAATTCTTTTATTCACTTTGAATAAATTAAACTAATGTATTGATGAAACTATCATAAAATGCCTGAATACTTTTAATTGTTAGGATCTTTAGGTTGATGGCAAATTATATGATAAGTTTGGGTGTAATTTTGAAATTCAATTTTACAATGCAATTAATGTATTGTTGTGGATTTAAATTTGTAATACGTTGAAGAGGTGACACTTTGCATGAATGAGCTTGGAGGGTCTAGCGAATTCACTTTTTGAAAAACAGTTGAGGCAACAATTTCGCCTCTCACTTTTAGGACATTTCGCTTGAGTTAAAATTCTATAACTTTGAGAGAATTTAGTTATGACCCTCACTACAAAATGAGCCCTCAACCTCTCTTTATAAGCCCCATTTTCCATGAATTTTTAAGACCCAATTTCCATATTAAAGAGTTAGAGAAAGTCCTAAAACCCATTCCACATCTCTATCTTCTCCCTCTCCATTTAACCAATTTCATGAAAGAAGATCAAAACCATCATACACAAAGCAACCTTCAAGGTTCTTGGTGCTGATTGGTCTTGAGGTATCATTAGAGCAATATCCCAAAATCACCAAGTAGTCTTGGTCATTGCACTTGGAGGCTCAATTGTGGATCAAGAGATTATCAAGAAGAAATGATTCAAAGAATCAGTTGCTAGCAGGAGCGAGAAGCTTAAGTACATAATCATTACTTAACTTGAAGGGTTTTGTGGATCATTTTGTGCTAGAGATATGCATTGCAACTATTCTTGATTTGTGGATCATTTGGTGCTAGAGACCCTAGAGAGTTTTTTTCCATTTGGTTCTTGGGTGTTTCTCTTTGTAAGCACTTCATTGTTGTTGTGAGTGCTTGATATCTTTTGTAATTGGGATTGCTATTGTGTTTATCTATTTTTACTTATGTCAATTATTGGTCAAGTATATTAACAATTGGGCTTAATTTCCATACTTAGCTTAAAATTGAATAAGCCATAAAATTTGGGGTTTAAATCAATACTATTATTTATTACAAACTTATGAAACACAATAGAATAGAAGGAGATGGGGGTAGATCTTATTAAATAAATAATCAAAGTAATAGTTTTTTGTAGCTTTTTTCTTAACTAGGTCCTACTTTATTAAAGGGAGAGAGTTTAGGATTGAGAGGACTCTACATAATGTAGTCTAATAGTATTACCATTTGATTTTATTTTATTTTTAAAAAAAATTAATGGAGCTTATTTAAAAATATAACTTAACAAATTGACAACAAACAAGAATTTTCGCTCAATATATTCTTTTGGCGTCATATTTTGTTTTGGCTACTTGTTATTTATTTCTTTTGGGGGAGAGCTAATCCTAGGCCTATAGGCCACTTTAGGCCATAATCCAGGAACCTATGGAGAAAGGCTCTCAAATATAAGTGAAATAAGTGATTTTTTATTTATTTATTTATTTTTAATTTAGAAAAACATGTATGAACTGTACTTATATTTCCCTCCACTTATAAGAAGGCCTATGAATTAAATAAATCCATCCCAATTATCATTCAGTGAATTAGTTATATTAATAAAAAAAAGTAAGTAATATTAAAAAGTAAAAATTTTAAAATTGTCACTTAATCTTTAAATTGTATTGAGCCGATCTATGTTTTGGGAGTTTTTTTTTTTTTTTTGGGGGTGGGGTTGTTTGTGTGGACTTGAAAATCGGTCCCAAAACCTGATGGTTTAAGGTTTTAGGATAAAAAAAAAAAGATATCTCGTTTATCTATCTTTTGTCTATCTATCATTGATTAATAATGATGCAACACTCCGTACGGTCACAAGTATTATACTTGAGGCCCCAGTGAAGGCCAAAGTTTGCTTTCATCTAAAAAATATGTGCCAATCACATTAAAAACCATGTTGGATTCTAATCAGACAGTGATTCCCCACCATCAGAAACTATTAGATCTTGCATGAGGTTCTTATTTCTTTGGACAATAATCACATACGTGTTCGATTGTGCATGGTGCATCATGCATGCAATAAATGTTAACATTGAGTCTTTTAAATGATCAATTTCACCTATTTTATTTTCTTCTCTCTTTAATTATTTAACAAAATTAAAAAAAAAAAAAAAGAAATATATTAATAACTTGGGATTCGAGATTTTACCAAGAGATAAATTCCTGATGCAATTACAAAAGTCCAATATCGGCCGAGATAAGTATCTGCAATGTAGGCACCTAAAATGGGTGTCAACCATACAGTACCAGCCCAATTGGTCACATTGTTTGCAGAGTTTACAGTGCCTTCATGGAGCTTATCTGTTAGATATATCACTAGATTTGATGCAATCCCATAGTATGCCATCCTCTCAAACACTTCATACCCTATAAAAAAACATATACAAAAAAAAAAAATAAAATAAATAGTGAAATTGTGAAGCATCCTAGGAAATTTTTGAAAGATATGTTATTCTAAGTGAATGAGAAATATTAATAGAAATAGAATTCAAATGAAAACAGTTGTGTTTGTTTACGATCCATATATGAGTTATAGTTTCTCTTTGAAAATTTGTGACTATGTAAGCCTGTTTCTTAGTTTATTGGCTAGGGCTAGCTAGGTATCTTAAATATGAAAGAGTTTTTTGGTTAACAAATATGAAAGAGTTAAATCTTTATTCAGCAACTTTTGAAGTTTGGCCTAGCTGAATTACCTACAATGAAATAACAAGGCTATATACATTACCTACAATGAAATAAAAAAAAGGTAAAAAAAAAGGTCTACCCTTGAGAAAAAAGGCTATATACATTACCTACAATGAAATAACAAGCTTTCCATCTCCCAGTCTTTGATCTTAAAACAGGTCTACCCTTGAGATCCACAGTCCCATCTTGCGTGTAATCCTCTCTTTCATCTGCAGGGCCTTTCTCTTCTACCATTGCCATCTTGTTAAAGAGAAGAAAATAGGGACTACTTGGGTCGTCTAATTTGAAATCATGTGAGCATTTAGCTTTTTATAAAGTTATATGGTAGCCAAGGACCTTTTCCACCTGTCATTGAACCACTATCTTACGTCTCTGGCTCCATATAGAACCACTGAACCACACTATCTAAGGCTTGTTTCTCAAAAAAAAATGAAAAAGACCTTTTCCACCTCGAGATTCTAGAATCATATATTTTCTATTTGCTTTCTTGTTCACTTCTTTTTCCTTTCAAACTATTAAATACCTTTTATCCAATATAATCAAGCATACTGTCATTTTTATTTATTTATTTATTGGTGATGTTAATTTGCCTCCAAATTATCGAACTAGTCACTAGCACCAATTATGAGAGGAAGAGTGATGTTGACATGGTAGTAAAGATCATAAACTACAAAATAATAGAAATGGTTATTTTATTTCTAATGACATTGAATTTAAGGATTAATTAATAATTATAACTGCGAGAGTTAATTTCATCATAATCAATTGTATTTTATTTTTGACAGCCCACATTATTCTGTAATCTGTATTACTAAAAAAAACTGAAAATGTGGGTTCTAGTTAGTTCAACTGATAAAGTTTCTGATGGTTGTATAAGAGATATGGGGTTCAATTCCCGCCTACATCAAAAACTGATTGGTATCTTAGTTTAATGATAAAGAAATATCATCAGGAGTAGACATCATAGGTTGAAACTCTCTTTCCAAAAAAAAAAAAAAAAAAAAAAAAAAACTGAAAATGCCTTTGTTGTCGTTAATGTTTATTTTTGTTTGGGAAACACTTATCAGAACATGGATATGCTTTGATTATCCGAAATGATCAGATTGTTAATGATCAAACATTAATTTTCGTTCACAAATGACATTATAATAATATAGAAATAAAATAGGATAAGAAATCGGGAGGGGAAAAAGTCCATTTTAATTTTAATGGAGCTCTAGAAAGAAGTGTGACACCACATGTACAATGTACATATGCATATGAGAAAAAGTGTTCTCCTCCAAACGTGGTCCTTCCTTTTATTCAAATTTCTTTCTCATTCTTACGTAAGGCTTATATATGCATGACTCATGAGTACATGTGAAATTGCGGCTCTATTCTCAACCTATTCATTTTATTTTAAATTTAAACGATGCTAGTTAGCAGGATATATTATAAAATTAATTATATAACTTTTACAGATTGATGTATTAAAAAAGAATAATAATTCAAATATTTATTTATTATATTTTAAAAATCCACCATATCATTACCAATATATAATACAGTAAAATTTATAATATATTTAGTATTTTTCTTATACTTTTGGATAATCTAACTAAATACCGGTAATTTTGTAAATTTTAGATGAAGATATTTTTCGACGAGCTTTGCTTACTAGACATAATAACATTTGCTTACAGAAGAGAAGAATATATTGCTATCCATATATTTGAATTGTCCCTACAAAATCCATAAGGAAGACTATACAGCTGCCTAGCTAGATTGCCTTTGTTAGCTAAAATGACTAACCTATGTAGGTTATAACCTACTAAAATAATTATTGGGTTTAGTTTTTTTTTTTTTTTTTGAGAATGAATTATTGGGTTTAGTTAATAATTTCCCTTCGAACATTTGCTAATAGACCATTTAAAAAATAAATAAAAATTAATGCCGCTTTCATGAGAAATATAAAAAGTTGTAAAAAAAAGTTAGTTATTTTTTTGAAATTTTCTTTTCACATAAAAAGTTTATAAAAATAATTTCTAAACTATAATGTCCTTAAGGTATTTGTTAATTTTTTCCATAATTATTTGGTATTTTTTTAACCTTTTTAACCTCAATGATAATTATTTTGTTTTTGTTACAGCCTCTAGAAGATCGAGCTGAAGTATGATTCTTGTGAGAACTTAAATCTTCAAGAGAGAAAGGAGGTTGATACGTATATAAATCAAAATAAATAAATTAAAAAAAAAAAAAAAAAAAAAAAAAAGGGGGGGCTAGCTGTGGTACAGATAAGGCTTGTAGATGAAGACAAGACAACCATAAAGACAAGTTCACTTTGTTAGATCCCTCCCATTTGAATCAACGAGGCAATCAAAGTTCAAATGGGTCCAAGAAATTTTGAAACTCTTCTACTTCATTGTCTCATTTAAGATAGTCAACAACTCTATCTACAGGCCACATATCTAATTTTGGATTATGTTAAGGATGGTTACTAGCCAGTCGAAGAAGTAAACCTATAGGTTTTGATACCGAAGAAATTCAGGAAGACGACTGGATGCACTGTATTAGGGTCCCTTAGTCCCTTGGCTATGCCTTCTTGGTAAGGAAAAATGAGGCGTAGACACATAGTCAAGAGGGAGAAAATCTATCACGTATCTAATATATGTATCTATCCTTTCACATGAGGTAGGTTCCATGTATTATCAAAAATGAGAAAATCTATCATTGAGAAAATCTATCATTTCCAATACACGTATCCGTTGATTCCACTCCCACATGTGTGGGGTCTACTCCCATGTGAAAGAGTGAAAACATATAATACCACATTGTCAAGAGGAAGAAGTACAATGGTCAATGGTGGGATTAGATTCATCTAGGCACACTTGATTTATCGTGCTAGAGTGTATTTATTTTAGGACTACAACTAATTCCACACCTATTTTCACAACTATACTATGTGGCAAATTGTGATTTGTCACTTTCACATTGACCAATTACTTTTTTTTTTCACCACTCACAAACAAACATATCAATTAATAGTTGTGAAAATGAGTGTGAAATTTGTTGTGAACTTATAATTTTCTTTAATGTAACCTTGGCTTCTTTTGGTGTTACTGTCAACGATTCCAACAGTATATTGGAATCCATTTCGATTTATCCATAAGAATAAAATATTTGGATATTTGTTAATATTAGTGTACTATTTTTTAGAAGCTAATTCTTAGGTTTGAACACGTGACCCATCGCATTGGATGAATGACACTTGTCATTGCATTAAGATTTGACCTTTAAAATTTAAAGCGTGAAAAAAAAATGATCATTCAAAAATATAAAATGTAGTTGCACGATTTTCCTGGCCCAACTTATGTTGATTAGGCCTTGGCCCAAAGCGCAACCCACAATAAATATTTGTAGAGGATGGGTCAAAGAATTTAGTCTCAGTGAACTTGTTCGGTCTAACGCATGGATAGTATTGTTTGCAAAAAGAAAATAAAAACACCAGAATGGATCTTTCTCAAGTATGATTTTATTTCTTTTTGTTCCTGATACAGTTTTTCCGTCCCCTTCTTTAAGGGACTCCACTACATTATATAGTTCTTTTCTTTTCATCTCAACCTTACACCTGTTGATCATCTAAGCATCCACTTGAGCACCTGTCCCATCAGACGCCCTCATCAGTCCCTTTGTGAGTTGCAGAGGCCAAGGCGGTACTGTTCAGGTGTCTTTTCCTCATTAATGCGGCCAAGAGGGTGGTTGGGGCACAATTAATGTGGTGGTAGCCTTCCATGAGATATTTTGGATTTAATTCTTTTTATATGTTGTGAAGATGAGCTGAAATGGCTGGGGAAAGTTCCTCGTCTGGGCTTCATGATGTCCGAGGAGGAGTTACTCCTCGGACAGGTCTCCTTGGCGCTATTGGGATTGAGTAACGCTTCATATGAGGCTTCTCTTCGGCCAGGACGCTCCTCGGCTGGGCCTGCGTTTGGAATAGCCCATCATTTTTGGGCCGGGCCCCACAATAGCCCCTCAAAACTCCGGTTTTTACCTCCCTCCGAGGAGAAAAGCGAGGTTTTGATGTTTGTGAGAGGGTGGAAATAAGGAGATTGTGGGGCGCGCGTGCGGACCGTTACTTTTGACGCGCTACAATTTACGAGGCGCGGCCATTAACTTCTGGAGGCGTTATGTTCCCTTCATCCAACGGCTTGGCATGGATCGAATGGCCATCGTTTCTTCCCGTATTTTTAGGCAGGGATGATCTTTTCTCTCTCCTCCCGGCTATATAAGACGTCAGAGGGGTTCAGTTCCTTCTTTCATCTGCATTTCACAAACCTCAAAGGACTCCAGAGAACTCCATCGAATCCCAGAGATATACGAACACTTGCGTCCGTTACGCCGCCGTAGCCGTCTTTGTGAAGCGTTTCGTCCAAGAGAGATTTCCAGGCGTCCCATTGAGCGTTTTGTGAAGGTACCAGTACATTTCGTTTTTCTCACCGTTTCAAGTCCCTCCTCGGACTTTTCTTTTCTTCTTGGTCTCTACTTTCATTTCCCCCTTTCAGTTCAGATGGGTAGATTCGAAAAATTAGTAAAAACTCCTGCCGCTATGGAGGCCTTTAGGGCTAAATACCACATTCCCCCTCGGGTTGGGCTGCGGTACTGTCCTCTGGAAGGAGTATTGACAGATAGAGTTGAGGGAGAAGTCGTTATCCCCATGATTGCTTTCATAGAGGGAGGGATGACACTTCCCATGCGTAGGATCACAAGGGAATACCTGTTCAACCATAGGTTGACGCCGTATCAGTGTGCCCCGAATATGTTCAAGATACTAGGCTGTGTAGATGTCTTAGACGAGCGGATGAATCTAGGCCTTACTTGGCACGATGTGGCTTATCTGTACGAATGTCACCGCCTCGGGGATGATGGGTATTATCTTAAATCCCGGAACGAGGACGTTAGGTTGATCTCTTGTCTTCCAGTTTCCAATAAGACCGTGAAGAATGACTTCCTCATTGCTTCTGGGGAGTGGTTCGACGGTATTCATTGTCCAACTCGGGCAGGAAACCCAGGTGCGGCGCTTTTAGGATCGGTCCTTTTTGGGAAAGGATTTAGTGTTGAGGGGTTATTTTTCTTGCTTTCTTTGTAATTGGAAAATTTCATGGTCTAACCTCACTCTTCTTGGTTTGTTTGCAGACAAAATTCACGTCGCTCCTCGGATAAACTTTGCGAACGTGCCAGCGTTGAACTATCTCCTTAGGTCGGAGATTTACGTCGCCGAGGACGGACAGTTGCGTGCGGCCCATCTGGTTTTGGGTTATCAACCTCTGAGCAGCACTTTTCAGGCAGTCGGTCACGCTATAAGGGCTGGCAGTCCGAGGCTGGCTAGAATTGACGTGTCCCAGGACGGATTCCTAGCTGACCACAATTTGCCACCAGTTGTGTTGCCAGGTGTCAGAAATCCCTACTTAGCAGAGCAGCTTCCTCCGGTAAACAAGCCTGGCGCTGCTGTTTTGGTTGAAGAAGAGGCTGAATCATCTCGTCTTTCCCTTGAGGAAGAGATAGATAAGTTTTATTTCGAGGAGGAAATTCAGCAAAACCCCTTGGTGGAGTTTTCTAATCCCGAAGTAGAGCAGGACCAACATTCCGTAGTTGGTGTTCCCTCAGTCGTTATCTGCTCGGACGATACTTCAGACGAAGAGGTAGAGCCCATGGCAGGAAAGGGAAAGACTCTAAAGGAGCTGATGTCCTCCCGAGGGAAAGGTCAGTCATCGAAGAGTCAGTCATCGAAGGGACCAAGTCCATCACAGGTCAAAACCCTTCCCCCTGTGGTCCCTCAGGGCGTCTCGGACCCTGGCCTTAAGGTTAATCCGGACCTGAAGAAGAAGAGGCCGGTTGACACTCCTGAGGAAGGCGAGGTGATTGCCCAGCCGACCAAGCAGCAAAAGACCACACGGGCGCCAAGGAGCAGAAGGGGTAACTCCTCGGAGAGCCGGGATGAGGAGAACCTTGCTGAAGTGCGCGCTTCCCCTCGTGCATGGAACCCCAAGTTGGAACTGGATGGGGTTGCCATCCTTTCCAATGCTTCGGTCCGAGAGTATAACCGAGGCCGGGCAGGGTACGTGGCTGATGCCTTAGAGCAACCCTTACTCCTTCCTCGGGACATGGAGGCTTATAGGCGGTTCTCTCAGCCCGAGCTCTTCCTATCCCTAAAAAGGGATCTCGCGTTGGTAAGTAATCCTTTTACTGTTTTATTAATTTGTTTACCCCTGTTGGATTTCTTTTTCAAAACAATCTTGTTTCGTTCGTAGATTACTCAGCAGGTGTTCGTGGCTGATGAGTTTTGCCGTGACAGCCGTAGTCGGGTTGAGGCTGAGACCCAGGCTCGGGCGGAGATGGAGAAAGCCTTAGGGTCCCTCAAGCACGAGCACCTTAAACTTACAGACGAGTTCAAGGTATCGGAGAACCGGCGCAAAAGTGCAGAGGCTGGTTTAAAGAGTGCCGAGACCCAGGCGGAGGACCAGCGCAAAGAGCTGTTCTTGACACAGATTAACCTCGCCACTGAGAGGCGGGCAGTGCAGGATCTCAAGACTGCCCTGCAAAAAGTTGAGGATGAGCTGAGGCAGGCCAAAGAGGAGGCCCAGCTGATCCGAGAGGCTACTGAGGCCGAGAAGAATGCTGCTCGCCAGCTCGGGGCTGAAGAGACGGAAGCCAGGCTATCCGAGGAGATCCCCGAGGTGTGCAGGGATTACTGTAGTATTTCATGGGCTCATGCTCTCGATGCTGCAGAAGTTCCTACGGATTCGGCACTAAGACTGCCCGAGAGCATCTTCTATCCTCCGGAGATCCGTGCTAATCCTGATGAAGCCCAAGTCGCTTCGGAGCAAGACCTGGCGGTGCCTGATGCCGTCCTCGTGCCTGATATGGCTAAGGATCCTGCCACAGACTCTACCATTGAGGTTCCTCCTCCTCAGCCCGAGCAGAAAGAAGATCCTCCCGCTAAGGCTTAGCCTTTTAGGCTTTTGATCTTTGCACTCTTTTTTTTTTTTAAATGAGAGTTGTCTTGTTTTTTCATTCTTTTGTAAGGACCTCTCTTTCTAATGTATTCGGAATATTAATATAAAATGTTCGTTTTGCTTACTATGGATGTATGTCAGTAGCGCTCTTTTTTAAACATTTGCAACGATGTAGATACAGGCAAACGGTCAAAATGAAAATGGGTTTTTGGGTTGCGCATTTGAGGGTCGTGATGGTGCTAGACTGCGCGCATGTATTAAAAATGATTTCCTTTAAGTAATAATCTCTTAATCTATCATAAGTAATAATTTCCCCTAAGTCTGTGGTTCGAGGGACCATGCAGGACTTAGGTTCTGTTTAAAACTTATGAATAGTTGCCTTAAGTATTAATTTCCCCATAGGCTTGAGTCCGAGGACCATGCAAGGCCTTGGTTCTGTTTAAAACTTATGGATAGTTGCCTTAAGTGTTAATTTCCCCATAGGCTTGAGTCCGAGGACCATGCAAGGCCTTGGTTCTGTTTAAGACTTATGGTTTTTCTCTCGTGCATTTGGTTTCCCCATAGGCTTGAGTCCGAGGACCATGCAAGGCCTTGGTTCTGTCCAAAACTTATGGATAGTTGCCTTAAGTATTAATTTCCCCATAGGCTTGAGTCTGAGGACCATGCAAGGCCTTGGTTCTGTTTAAGACTTATGGTTTTTCTCTCGTGCATTTGGTTTCCCCATAGGCTTGAGTCCGAGGACCATGCAAGGCCTTGGTTCTGTCCAAAACTTATGGATAGTTGCCTTAAGTATTAATTTCCCCATAGGCTTGAGTCCGAGGACCATGCAAGGCCTTGGTTCTGTTTAAGACTTATGGTTTTTCTCTCGTGCATTTGGTTTCCCCATAGGCTTGAGTCCGAGGACCATGCAAGGCCTTGGTTCTGTCCAAAACTTATGGATAGTTGCCTTAAGTATTAATTTCCCCATAGGCTTGAGTCCGAGGACCATGCAAGGCCTTGGTTCTGTTTAAGACTTATGGTTTTTCTCTCGTGCATTTGGTTTCCCCATAGGCTTGAGTCCGAGGACCATGCAAGGCCTTGGTTCTGTCCAAAACTTATGGATAGTTGCCTTAAGTATTAATTTTCCCATAGGCTTGAGTCCGAGGACCATGCAAGGCCTTGGTTCTGTTTAAGACTTATAAATAGTTGTTAGTGGAACAGCAAGCAGCGGACAGTCATGAAAGAAAACGTATGCTAAGCCATTCTCATTAATAACAATATCTTCTGAGATTATTTACATTCCATGGTCGAGGTACAGCTTTTTCATCCAAATCTTCTAGGTAGTAGGCGCCTATTCCGGCCACGGACGTGACACGGTATGGTCCCTCCCAATTGGGCCCTAACTTGCCCCAAGTGGGGTTCTTTGCGCTGCCAAGAATCTTCCTCATCACGAGATCACCTGGACCCAAAGGCCGCAATTTGACGTTAGCATCATACCCTTGTCTCAGCTTCTGGTGATAATAGGCCATGTGAATCGTGGCCTTTTCCCTTCTTTCCTCGGCTAGGTCCAGACTTCTTCCTAGCAACTCATCGTTATCGCTTGGGGTAAACGAGCTAGACCTCAACGTGGGGAAATTGTTCTCGATCGGAAGCACGGCCTCAGCCCCATAAGTCATTGAGAAGGGGGTTTCACCGGTTGAACGCCGCGGCGTTGTCCGATAGGTCCACAAGACGTGCGGTAGTTCTTCTACCCATCTCCCCTTTGACTCATCCAGTCTTTTCTTCAATCCGTTCACTATGACCTTGTTTACGGCCTCGACTTGCCCATTTCCTTGGGGGTATGCGGGGGTGGAATATTGATTAATGATCCCAAATTCACGGCAATACTCCCTAAAATTCTTGCTGTCAAACTGAAGACCATTGTCGGAAATGAGTGTTCTCGGAGTTCCGAAGCGGGTGATAATGTTCTTCCAGATGAATTTCTGGGCGTCCACGTCCCTGATGTTGGCCAAAGGTTCAGCCTCCACCCATTTAGTGAAGTAATCGGTTCCGACTATTATGTATCGCTTGTTCCCCGCAGCCTTGGGGAAAGGCCCGACAATATCAAGACCCCATTGCGCGAACGACCATGGACTGGAGAGTGGGTTGAGAACCCCTCCGGGTTGGTGGATATTCGGGGCGAATCTTTGGCACTAATCGCACTTCTTAGCATATTCCTGGGCCTGTCTCTGCATGTTCGACCACCAGTATCCTTGGGTGAGTGCCCTGTGCGCCAGCGATCTTCCTCCGGTGTGACTTCCACATACTCCCTCATGCAACTCCTCAAGAAGAGACTCGGACTCTTCTGGATGTACGCAGAGTAAGTACGGTCCAGAGTAGGAGCGCCGATAAAGTTTGCGGTCCTCTGATAGCCAAAAACGAGGAGCATTTCTACGTATCTTCTCGGCTTCTAGTTTTTCTTCCGGTAGGATATCGTCTTGGAGGAAATTCCTTATGGGGTCCATCCAACTGGGGCTCTGTCTAATCTAATGGACTTGGGTCGGGTTTCCGCTGATGGGACTGGCCTTGGCTAGATCTTCGACTAGGATCATTCGTGGCAAATTACGTGCCGAGGACGTGGCAAGAGTGGCCAGCGAGTCTGCATGAGTGTTTACGCTCCTGGAGATGTGCGTCAGACTGAAGGATTCAAAACTCGTCTGTAGCCGTTTGACTTGTCCCAGATACTCTTGCATCCTGGTATCTCGAGCTTCTAGCTCTCCCATCACTTGTCCGACCACTAATCTGGAGTCCGAGAAGGCTTCTATTACTCTTCCACCCAATATTTGAACCATTGCCATTCCTTGAAGTAAGGCTTCGTATTCGGCTTCATTGTTCGTAGCCGAGAATCCGAGTCTTAATGATTTTTCAATGACAGCGCCGTCCGGCGATATTAAAACTATCCCAACTCCTGATCCTCTCTGGTTGGCCGCGCCATCCACGTAGACCTTCCAATGCATGGTCTCCCCGGCTGAAACTGTGCCAACCAGTTTTCCACCCAGGTCTTTCTTCTCGGTCATCGTTTCTATAGAGGGCTCAGCAAACTCCGCTACCAAGTCTGCGAGGACCTGTCCTTTGACGGAGGGTCTGGGCATATATTTAATATCAAAAGCCCCCAAAAGAGCACTCCACATGGCGATCCTTCCTGTGTAGTCAGCGCTTCGAAGCACGGCTCGAAGGGGAAGCTGAGTCAGAACGATGACCGTATGCGCCTGAAAGTAATGAGGAAGCTTCCGGGTTGCATGCACTATCGCCAGAATTGCCTTTTCTAAAGGTAGGTATCGCACCTCGGCCTCATGTAGTGATTTGCTCACATAGTACACCGGTCGCTGCACCCCATTATCATCCCGTATTAGTACCAGGCTTACTGCGTGGGGAGCTACGGCGATGTAGGCAAACAGCACCTCGTCTGCCTCAGGACTGGACATGATGGGTGGTCGGGACAGGTAGTCCTTAAGCTGCTGGAAAGCCTGAACGCAATCCTCCGACCATTTGAACTTTTTCCACTTGTTTATCAGGAGGTAAAAAGGCCGACATCGATCCGCCGATCGCGATATGAACCGGTTTAATGCCGCAATCATGCCAGTGAGCTTCTGCACCTCCTTCGGGTTCCGAGGAGTCTGTAGACTGTTAATGGCTTTGATTTGGTCGGGACTTACTTCTATTCCCCTGTGGGTGACCATGTAACCTAGGAATTTCCCAGACCCGACCCCGAATGAACATTTGGAGGCATTCAGCCGCAACCGGTGCTCCCTTAAGATAGCGAAGACTGTTCCAAGGTCTTTCACGTGCTCGGACACCCTCTTACTCTTCACAACCATATCGTCTATATACACCTCAATGATCTTGCCCAGTTGTGGCTCGAACATCCGAGTCATCATCCTTTGGTAGGTTGAGCCCGCGTTCTTTAGCCCGAATGACATCACCTTATAATGATAATTTTCGATGGGCGTCATGAAAGCCGTTTTCTCTTGGTCCTCTAGCGCAAGGGGTATCTGTTGATAGCCCTGGAAGGCGTCCAGGAAGCTCATTCGAGGGTGCCCCACGGTTGCATCCACCAATCGATCGATTTTGGGTAGAGGGAAGGGGTCCTTGGGGCACGCCTTGTTCAGGTCCGTGAAGTCCACGCAGACCCTCCACTTCCCCGTCTTCTTCCTTACCACCACTGTGTTCGCCAACCATTCGGGATAAAAGACCTCTTTGATAGCCCCTGCTCTTTTAAATTTTGCCACCTCGTCTCTTACGGCACTAGCGTGTTCCTTTGAAGAGCGTCGGGGTGGCTGCTTCCTCGGAGTGGAAGAGGGGTTGACGTTCAGGTGGTGACAGATGAGGCTAGGATCAACTCCCGGGGCATCGTAGGCGTCCCAAGCGAATACGTCGACATTTTCTCTGAGAAATATGACCAGTTCCTCCTTTTCTTGAGAGGGCAATTCAGAGCCGACCTGAAAGAACTTCTCCGAGTCATTGCTGACAGCAACCTTATCTAAACCTTCACACCTTATCTCCTCGGCCAGCCCCTCGTTTTGCTTTGCCGAGGAGGTTGGTTGCTATAAGCTCTTTGGGACCGAGGACTCGACCAAGGGCCGATGTAAAATGGCGGCCACCACACACTTCCTGGCCACGGCCTGATCTCCTCGGATCTCTTCCACTCGTCCTCTGGATGGGTATTTTACTTTTTGGTGAAGTGTGGAGGTCACGGCCTTTAGGCTGTGGATCCATGGCCTTGCAACTATCGCGGTGTAGGGTGAATAAGCGTCGACCACGATAAAATTCACCTCCACCACTTCCGCCCCAGTCTATACGGGCAGTCGGATTTGCCCCTTTGGCGTAACAATCTTCCCCTCGAAGCTGAGAAGGGGGGAGTCATAAGCTGTCAAATCTTCCGGCTTCAAGTTCAGCCCCTTGTATAGGTCGGGGTACATTATCTCCACCGCAATTCCAGAGTCTACTAACACCCTTTTCACATCGAAACCCCCAATCCGCAAGGTGACCACCAAGGCATCATCGTGAGGTTGAATTGTTCCTCTCTTATCCTCATCCGAGAATCCCAGTATCAAAGAGCTTCCCTTTTTTAACTTTTTGGGCTCCCTTTGCCTGCCCTCGGAGGGAAGGCGATCCACGGCTAATACCCTGGGGATGGGTGGCCCAGTTCTTCCCGGTGCAACGAGGATGACATGTATCGTCCCGGTGGGGGGTCTTAAAGACACGTCCCTTCGAGGTTCTTGTGTTGCTTGGCTGGAATGGCCGCTCGATGGGTGCAGCAGGTGACGTAGCTTTCCTTCTCGGACCAATTGATCCAGGTGATTCCACAGATTCCTGCAGTCCTCAGTAGTATGCCCGTGGTCCTGATGATAGTGGCAATACAAGTTCTGATTACGTTTGGCAGGGTCTCCAGCCATCTTTCCCGGCCATCTGAAATAGGGTTCATCCCTTACTTTCTCCAGTACTTGTTGTACCGGCTCTCTGAATACGGCATTCACTGTTTGCGGGTTGCTCTGCCCAGCCTGTCGCGGAAAATCTCTCCTCTGATGACCATGATTGTGACGTTTCGTCCTGAAATCATTTGCTTTAAGGGGGATAACCTTCTCCTTTCCCTTCCCTTACAGCTGATCCTCCTCCACTCTTTTGTACTTGTCGATCCTATCCATTAGCTGTTGGACGTTAGTAACTGGTTTTCCGGTGAGGGATTTCCTTAAGCCATGCCCGGTGGGGAGGCCGCTTTTGAACGTGCTGATAGCAACATTATCATGGTTGTCATCTAAATCGTTATACACCTCCTAATACCTATCCGAGTACGCTTTCAGGGTTTCTCCTTCGTGCATGGATAAGGACAGTAGCGAACTGAGAGGTCGAGGGACTCTGGTGTTTGTAATAAAACGGGAGCAAAAAGCTTGAGTGAGCTGCTTGTAGGAGCCTACGGAGTTTGTCTTCAGGCTGTTGAACCACCTCATTGCCATCGATCCCAAGCTGGATGGGAAGATCTTGCACATTAGGGCTTCGTTTTGCGAATAGATCGCCATTTTTTGGTTAAACTGACTCACGTGTTCTACCGGGTCTGTTCTGCCGGTATAGATGGCGAACACCGGTTCGTTGAAGCGTCTTGGAAGCTTAGCCCCTTCGATTCTACTCGTGAAGGGTGACCTCGAGACCTGATCCAGCGCCTTCTTCATGGCGTCGTTCCCCGAACCTTTGCTGGATGGGCTCTCATACTTCCGTACTGGGCGTGGTTCCTTTTCGTAAGAAAAGGTCTCACTTGGGGGGGGTCCTTGACCTTTGTCTGTAACTCACGTCCTCCGCATTAGAAGACTCGCCTGAGTCAGTGGGAGATCGTCTTCGCTGTACACGTCGTAACTTCCTTTTTAGGTCATCTATCTCTCGCTGCATGGCCTGGTGACTATTTCGCCTCTGAGACACGTGACTTCCTGTTTGAGTGTGACTCTGGCTCGTCCGGATAGTATGCACACTTCCCTCACAATTCCCCTTGCCGCCTGGGTTGGTTGGGTTATTTTGCCTTTGGGACTCGGCGGGTTGTGTTCGTTGGGAGTCAGCTTGGTGAGGATCTTCCTGGTGCGGGCCTAGCTCTGCCATGCTCGACCGCTGTACTAGCTAATGCCTTAGTTCTCCCCACAGACGGCGCCAATTGTAGTTGCACGATTTTCCTGGCCCAACTTATGTTGATTAGGTCTTGGCCCAAAGCGCAACCCACAATAAATATTTGTAGAGGATGGGTCAAAGAACTTAGTCTCAGTGAACTTGTTCGGTCTAACGCATGGATAGTATTGTTTGCAAAAGGAAAATAAAAACACCAGAATGGATCTTTCTCAAGTATGATTTTATTTCTTTTTGTTCCTGATACAGTTTTTCTGTCCCCTTCTTTAAGGGACTCCACTACATTATATAGTTCTCTTCTTTTCATCTCAACCTTACACCTGTTGATCATCTAAGCATCCACTTGAGCACCTGTCCCATCAGACGCCCTCATCAGTCCCTTTGTGAGTTGCAGAGGCCAAGGCGGTACTGTTCAGGTGTCTTTTCCTCATTAATGCGGCCAAGAGGGTGGTTGGGGCGCAATTAATGTGGTGGTAGCCTTCCATGAGATATTTTGGATTTAATTCTTTTTATATGTTGTGAAGATGAGCTGAAATGGCTGGGGAAAGTTCCTCATCTGGGCTTCATGATGTCCGAGGAGGAGTTACTCCTCGGACAGGTCTCCTTGGCGCTATTGGGATTGAGTAACGCTTCATATGAGGCTTCTCTTCGGCCAGGACGCTCCTCGGCTGGGCCTGCGTTTGGAATAGCCCATCATTTTTGGGCCGGGCCCCACATAAAACAAACTAAAATTCAAACTTAATTAATATATGAAAAATAAATTGGCATATAGTCAATATTAACAAAATGTAAACAGAAGAAAAGATATAAAATGATTTTTTCTTAATACATTACTACTTAATTATTTGTGATTTATCAAAATGGAACTTGACTCTTTTTTTTTGGTTTACTATTATAACAATAATTTATAATTGATTTTGGACCAAATGTCGTTATAATTTATTTTCAATGCACAAAATCAAAAAATCCATTAGAAAATTATATTTTCTTTTGTTGTGAAGCCTAGTTAAATAAAATTTATTATTGAAAATGATTGTTACTATAATTGCAATAAATATACAAAGGTTATTAGAAGTGCAACAATTTTATAAAGGAAATAACATTAAATGAAGTTGAAAATCATTTTTATTATCCTTATATATCCAATATATATACCAAAAATCAATTAGTGTTATTAATTAAAAAACAAAGCACTCAAAAGATCCTTTAAGTGGAAACATGAAATACAACATCACTCAAAACTCAAACTCTCAAGTTTTTTACTTTTAAGTCCAAACATCAAACACAAAATGTAATGCCAAACGCATGTAGGTTAAGTGATTATTTGATTTGATTTGATTTTTTGGCCAGCTTTCAATTTGGAAATGCTAGTTTTTAATCTAAGAGGACCAAATATAATTTTTTGTATTTTAACTTTATATATATATGTGTGTGTGTGTGTGTGTATGTATGTATGTATTTACTTATTTATATGTTTATAAACGTACCATTTAAAATCCACATGTATGGAGATGGGGGTTGCAGTTTCTTATTTAGGGTCCAATTGGTTAGAGGTGTAGAAAAGTGAGAGAATAGAAAATGGTGGAAGGATGGAAAAGTGGGAGGATAGAAAAGATTTTAATTTCCCTCATTTTTGTTTGGTTAGGAGTGGAAAAGTAGAAGGATGGAAAAAGTGAGTTTGTATAAATTTATGTATATACCTTTGTTAAAAAATGATGCCTAATTAAAACCAAAAAAGTGATAAACAACCAAAAAAAAAAAAAATCAATCACCTAAATTTATTAAAAAATAAAAATCATGTCTAGAAAAAAAAATCACATCTAAACAAAAACAAAACATAAAAGAAAGCAAAAGAAAAAAAAAAAAAAAAATATATATATATATATATATATATATATATATATATATATATGAGCACTAGACGTGTACAAAGCCTGCCCTGTAAGGCTGTAAATCAAAAAAAAAAAAAAAAAAAAAAAAGAGGCAGCATCCAAAGGAAAGAAAAAGAAATAAAGAAGAAAAAAAAGAAGAAGATCAGTGTGGACAAGCTCATGTGCAACTGCACAGGGGCATTTTCGTCCAAAAATGATGTCCAATTTTTCACTTCAGTTTTCTCTCCATTTTGGGGAGAAAACTTTTTGGTAGGCCCGAGGAGAAAACACCTGAGTCCTACCATTTATTTTCCTTCCTCCCCACTCAACCAAACACACTCCAAAAAGTTTTCATTTCTATTTTCTCTCAAAAGTTTTCCATCCATCTTATTTCACCTCTAAACAAACACATAGGGAGTTGAGGGCTGATGACAAAATATTAGCCTAAGTACTTTAACCTAAGGTTTTTGCTCAAATAACATGTTTTAGGACCTTATCTTGAAATTTTTTTTAGTTATTTTTCTTTTACCAATTGAATCATTAAACTGACCAAAACACTTCAAAAATCTTGGTACTGTGGCTACTGCCAGTACAAGTTGGTATAGATTTGTATATTCTCTAGTACGTTTCAGGTTTAGTGAGTAGTACTGGTATGATATTTACAAGATTGAAGAGCAAGAGACCAACCATTGAAGCGAGATTGGAAAATAAGAGAGAATGCTAAGGACATGAGAGAGAGGAGGAGAGAAATGAGGATTGGAGAAAGGGTATTTAAAGAGCATGAGTAGTGACTGTAATTGGGGGCCTAATTGGTAGTGTATGTGTCAAGATCCCACTCATCTAGTAAGTTCCGGAAGAGCGGAAGCTTAGGTGACCATTGAAGAGTGTCAAAAAGGGATCGTTAAGGTCGAAGCCTAATGTTGAACAAGGGCATTGGGGCCTAAGTCCAACGAACCCCCTTGGCCAACTTTAAACCTAAAGGGTGCTTGGTCCAAAGGTAACAACTTTACCTTACCCCTTTAATCAATGTACTTTCTGCACCGATTATGTCTCTGGGAGGAAACTCAGATAAAAGTGCTTAGCCACAGGCCATTGGATTGATCCCATACTTCCTTGAGCTCATTGACCAAGAGCCCGTTTGGTTTAGGCAATTTCCAACAACTAATGCTCAATTTCCATCACCCATTACTCATTTTGGATGGGTCCCACACCTAAGATGCATGTTTGGCTTAGTTCTCATCGCCCATACCTCAACAAAATGAGTGATGGGTGAGTGAGAACGAAAAAAAGAAAGAAAAGAAGGTGTTTCTGAGTGATGGAAATAGAGTGATGATGACAATGTTGTAATTCCAATCAAGAAGAGAAAAAGAAAATTGGTATAATCTTTAAACTTTATATTTGGGCCCTCTTCCGAAAATCTTGGTCCCTGAGGCCCTACAATTTTTACATTGATTTCATTGTAAGAGTATTTGCATCAGTTGTTGTAAAATAGTATAAAATCCCAAATTTGTTCAATCAATCTCAAAATATGCCCACATCAGTCTATGTATCATTATTAAAAATAAAATAAAATAAAAAATTTGTGCTATAGTAATTATGTAAATTTACACAATTGCTATAGGCAAATGAAGATTTTAGTAATTCTTTAGATTTAGGGTAGTGGTTTTTGGTTGATGAAGAGAGAGAGAGATATGATTTGGGATAATAAATAAAAAATTGACAAAGTAATAGCATTTTAATGAAATGTAATGTAAAATATGATGTGGAGTGTTTTGAAAAGTGAGTATGTAAAAATAGAAAAAGTAGGTGCTTATGCTAAACTAGACATGAATTTTTGCACGAACTGATGTGAATACTCTAATGAAATAAGAAATAATGATGTTTTGTGTCTTTGTTTTTGTTAGTAGATAATTGCATTGTAATATATTACAAAACAATGATTTTATGTTTTTGTCTTTGTTAATAATTTGTTAAATTAATTGGTGCTCTCCTAACTCGAAATCTTGGTTTCGTTCCTAATTGAAAGAAAGTCTTTGCACCATCATGTTAGCATTGATTACCACGACCTATTGCCACCCCTTTTGTATTAAATGCAATGTGATAAACCCACATTATACAGCATTAGGTGAGTACCTTTGAATCATATCCCCTCAATCGACCTGGGGAATAGTGGTTTGTTAGACTTCCACATGTAGAGAACTTGTTACCAACCCCACCCGAGAAAAACATAAAAATACCCCTTTTGAATCAAAGGAGGTATGTACACAAAAAATTCTCTTTCCATAAAATTTTCACCAACTTAATCTTTGCAGTACCTCCGATCAACCCACCGGTTGATCACTATCTAATGCCTTGTTCACTTGTTATCCTTGGTATAATTCTCTCCCTTGAGAAATTTACCCCTACTGCTACTAGTGTCAATTGAGGAGGATCCCTCACATAAAACATGTGTTCATGAAAGCAAACAAATGTGTGAATACTTTAGCTTCCTTTTAACGGACTTGGACTACTGATTTGTTTTGTTTTCCTCCCCCCGACTGTATTAAGTCCTTTGTAGATTCGGATATTTCTTCAGACATTTGTATCTAGTTGTTCCTTCTGTTTAGCTAATATATTTCCCTATTTACCAAAAAAAGAACTTTGCGTAATTAAGGTCTATGTATTTGGAATTTGCACATTCTTGGTAAGGTAACTGATGTCATTATCATCAGGCCATTCGATGTTTCTACTGTTACAACTTACAGCCCAGTCATGTGTTTTATCTCATTACAAGACCGGAAGGCTTTGGGTTATTTCCTACCCAGATATATAGGAGCTTCTTGGTTTAAAAGCAGCTATTCAACGAAAAAAAAGAATAGCAGACAGTAAGTCCTAAAGTTCCGGTGATATAATTCCACATTTCAAGATGTTAAGATTTTCAACTTTATGCAGGCTGCGGAGAATGTCCAAAATGACACTCACTGATCTTGTTCCCAACAAGAAGTTCGTAGAAGCCTTCTAGAAGGCATCAAATCCGCAAAGATATCGCCTTTTGGGCTTTTCTCATGATGTTTTTGAAAAGCTTTTCTCATGATGTTTTTAAAAAGCTTTATGTTATTTTCGAACCCGATGGATGTGTTTTCCGATTCTTATTTCCATTTCACAAGGACATGCCAAATCTTTAATTCGAGAATCAAAGAAAATGCATTAGATAGATTCCTTAAAGCCAAGCAAACAGTATCAGATGCTACACCTGCAGGCTGAATATACCACAAATGAATAATTCTTGAGAAACATCCAGTTGCATACCCAATTTCACAATTGTTAACTTGTGCGATTGTGAGTGTTTGACATTGTCTACCCACCACTAACTTGTGAAACTTGTTACTTTTTATCAACTACTTACAATTGTATAAGTCAGAGAGCTGTGAAATTGAGTGTGAAAATAGTTGTTTGTAATATTGTTGGAGCAAAATTCAGCAGTAAACCAAAAATATTGATTAGGCAGCTAGTTTTTAACCAAGTCAAAGCAAATTTCTTTTAAATTTAAAAGAAGCCTAGCCGTACCGTAACCTCTTCTTTCAGAGTCAAACGCAAATATATTGAAGTTTTACGTATATTTAATAGATCTTGGAATAAAAATCAGTTGGAATCAAAGCCGTACATTAATTTAGAATGTATAATTTTTCAAAATTATGAACATCTAATAAGATTAACGAGTTCTTTCAAAAAAAGAAAAAAAAGAAAAGCATAACGAGTTCAAAATATGTTGAACTCGCGAGAGCAGAACCAAATATAAAGCTCTACTAGCGTCTTATATTTAAAACTTAGTCGCAGAGTAATACATGAAAAATATTATCCATAAAAAATTAAAATAATAATACATGAAAAACTTCAATATAAGTCCCTCCTGTTGGGTATTCAATAGTAAAAAACTAGTGAAAGTAAAATAAAGAATAATATAATAATGAAGAGACAAAAAGAACAACATAGTTGATGCCCCAGTCACATATTTTAATAAGAAACCAAGAAATTGGAGAGGCAAGGGCTGGGGACTGGTAATAGAAGCAAGGAACAGTAACACTTATCAAGGAAAAAAAGAGAGGGAGGAAGCAAGGAACAATCATACATAGAGGATAGCACAGAAATAGGACCAGCTCATACCCACTATAGCAAAACTTCAAACCTTCCTTATATAAAGGTAATAGAACAAATAAAACTACTAATAGAAACTACCCATCACAATATACTAACAGAAATAAAGCAATCAAACCAGTTGCATACACCAGTGAGAAGAAAGTAATCGAAACAATCTCAATTCCGTTGCCATCCTTGCTAATAGCAAGTACAACCTCCTGCATAACAGTTCCTTCGACAGAAAATCAAACCATTGGATCACTAATGTTAAGTCTGCCTGGACTGAGCAGCACCGTATCCACCACCATAACCCCCAGTGGCTTGTGAAGGGTCAGATCTCCATGCTGCATTGGAGTACCCCGAATTTCCATTTGTGTCACCATAGCCACTTCCCATGTAGCTACCACCCATTCCATGTTGCTCTCCACCACCAGCACCACCACCAGCATTGCTACTTGGGGCACTTCCAGCACGTCCCCCTGTAGCCCCATACCCACCAGAATAAGAACCGTCACTTCCACCATAACTACCATATCCATAGCCTTGATTCCCATACCCAGAAGCTGCACTTGGGGATTGACCCCTTGGAGCAGAAACAGCACCACCACTACCTGGAGCATTCCAGGCTGCAGTTCCATACCCAGCACTTCCACCATAGCCTGATGTGCCATACCCAGAAGGAGTTTGATTTGTCCAAGTATTTTTTACTGCACCTGGCCCCCCAGTTCCATAACCAGCATTAGGGGCATTTGGGTTTCCATATGCCCCCATGGGACCGCCAAATCCAGCATTTGCAGTTCCATAACCACTAACACCATAACTGCCATAACCACCATAACCGACTCCACTATTAGCAGCTCCATAACCATAACCTGCTCCACCATAGCCAGAATATGGCGGAAAACCACCTGCAGCAGTTTGAGGCTGCATATATCTACTTCCATCTGTTCGACCATCAAACGTATTTGTATTTGCACCAGAGGCCCCATAACCTTGATAGCCCCCACTACGGCCCCCACCACCTGGATTTGCATCTTTGGGAAGGGCTCGTTTTACCTCGACTGATTTACCATTCAAGTCATGGAAGGTCTTATGAAGAACTCTATCAACTGCATCCTCAGTGTCAAATGTTATGAAACCAAAACCACGAGGCCGTTGAGTGTTCTGGTCATACATTATTACCACATCAGTTACTTGTCCATAAGTTTCAAAATACTGACGAAATCCATCTTCTGCCAGGTTGGAAGGCAATCCTCCAACAAATATTTTTTTTGTCTTAAAATTTCCTCCCCCTCCAGAGGTTCTGCCAGTGTTAAAATTTCCAGTTCTAGAGGAAGTTTGCTGTTCTTCCCTTGATAGAGCCCTTTTTGCCTCCACCTGTGTAGTTGAAATGAAATTTTAATGACTGGAGGGACATAACAAGTGTAAAAAGACATATACAAGCATGCTGTTCATGTATATATATACAATGATCTAGGAAAACAAAATTTTACAATGTGCCCAACAAGTTTATTTTAACAATTGGATAATCCTTTCACGCAAGAACCAAAAAAGATCATTTTCATCTCTTTGTGGGTGCATTTTGCACACATTATTTAAAAACTATTTAACCTATGCCACCCTCCATAATATAAAGAAAAAAATGGCGATACAAGTAGCAGCAAGCTAACTTAAGGAAGATTTCGCTTCCTAGGCTCTCTCTCTCTCTCTCATATACAATTTATCAGTAACCTAAAGAAAAGATGAAATACCAATAGACCAATAAGAAAACAAAGGAAACAAAAAGAAGACACAGACATTATTTTGCTCATGCTCTCTCACAATACCAAAAAAAAAAAACTTGTTCATGGTTATCCTTACTAATATGCAATTTGTTTCCTTAAAACATAATTTTTTTTTCTTTCCTATCATGTGGAGGCAACATGGAAACAACGTTGACATTCCCATGCATAATATATTCATTAGCAATGATGAAGAAAACACGAACCCATTTTTTTTATAAAATAAAAATAAAAAAAATAAAAAAAAATTTTGCAAATGGCAAACTCCAGAAAGCAATCAAGTGACTGCAAAATATTATTGTCAAGTAAGGAATACCCATAAAGAAATAGTAGTACATCTGCAATAAATTAATACAAAAATACATAAAAGAAAACCCTTTTGAAAAATAAACAAAATCTCAAACACATGCAAAATAACACTAAAATAATTTTTATTAACTATTGAATCATTGAGGGATGAAAGACTATTCATGTTTGACCATGGATAAGGTGCTTGTCCTAAACAATTCAACAAAATGAAACCCAAATGAAGGAATGAAGAGGCAAAACATTTGTGAAAGTGACCATTACTAATGAAAAATAATTATTAACAGGGTAAACTGATAGAGAAAAACTAATAGAAGATGACAGAACCCTAAAATAAAATAAAAATTACGAACAAGTATACACATAGCCAACAGAAATATGAAAATCTAATAAACAAATGAAGTTACATAATTGTAAGAGCAAGTCTCATCCCTTTTACCCAAACATAAGTGAGCTTGTTATAAAGAATGTATTTTTATAATTTCTAAACCACACAAAAGGAAACCAAACAGAGGAAAAAGAAAGACCCCTCCCCCCCCCCGGCCAGTAACCAAGAGTAATGATAATGAAATCAAAATAAATTACTACAGTGACCAAACCCGATATAATGAAGGGTCTGTCCAAGGGAATACATTAATGAACTATTTTAGATAACTTTTTATAGGAAATTGAAAAAACCGTCAAAAAAGTTAGTTTTCATTTTCCCATAAAGAGCTTTCTAAAATGGTTTACTAATGCATGCCCTAACGGCATACGGTAGTAAAACCCTATAATGAAACACTTAACCACACGTTATAGGGTTGTAAAAATAATTCCAAAAAAGTTAGCGTGGAAGTGAAGTTAATTATTCAACAGACCATGTCATGGATCAAACCGGTTTCTAGGGGAAATGAAAAGGAATGGATGAAATAAACTTAATTTGAGGTAGTCACCCTCCAAGAAGAAGAAGGGAGAATTGAGAAAGAGAACTAGAGAGAGAAAAGTTATGAGTTGTTTCCTCAATGAGGAGATGCTATGGATTACAAGTATGTATACAAGTTTCTTGCAAGGCCAAGATAACCAGGAAACAACTTGTAACTAGTTTGGCTCCACTACTTGGTAATGCTAAACCTTTGCAGATTTCCTATCATAAAACTGGTAAAATTGTCCTAAACCCTGTTATTTTCATGATTTTCAGCATACTTAAGGAACCGCAAAGGGCAAACCCAATGTCCACAGGCACAAACAGATGAATATAGGCAGAACCCATTAGATATCACAAAAATTCAACAGAATCGACAAAGCAATTCAAAGATAATAAGCCATTGGACTTGACAACCCAACCAAAAAAAAAAAAAAAAAACCCAGAAACCAAAAACAACTAAAAATCAAAATTTGAAGCCAACCCAACAAAAAATAAGCAAAACCCAGAAACCAAAACAACTCAAAATCAAAACTTAATGCCAACCCAAAACAAACCCAGAAACCAAAACAACTCAAAATCAAAACTTAAGGCCAACCCAAAAAAAAAAAAAAAAAAAAAACCAAAACCCAGATGCAA